>NC_142474.1:13167500-14417500 GCF_049115385.1 Moschus berezovskii
GGAGACCCATTGCATTGAAAAGATGATCAGCAATGCTAGTTTAACTTGTCTCCTTTTAGCAATGAGGATAGTGAGTCTCAGATACAGTAGGTGACTTGCCTGATGTTCACAGCTACACAGAGTAGCAAGTAGCAAGAACTCAGGTCTCTACCTCCTAGCCTGGTGAGCCCACAGGACAACAGTTCTCAAAATACTGTTCTCAGGCCAACAGCATCAGCATTCCCTAGGATCCTGTTAGAAACAGATCTAGGGACTCATCCCAGACTTCCTGAATCAGAAATTCTGGGGTGGGGAGAGAGAGGCTCAGGAAGGAGGGGATTTATATACACAATTATGACTGATTCTTGATTTTTAACAACAGAAACCAACACAACATTGTAAAGCAATTATCCTCCAATCAAAAAAAAAAATTTTTTAAGAAATTCTGGGGATGTGACCCAACAATTTGTGTTTTTATCAAGTCCTCCAGGTAATTCTGATGTGCTGAAGAGTTTGAGAACCACTGTCATAAGGAAATGATACTTTCATCCCCTGTTGTTTTTTCTCAGTTTAACTTGAAGGGAATGCCTTATCTCAGTGTTAGATGGAGAGATCATAGACCATAGCCAGAAGCCATCTTGGAGGCTTAGTCCAAACTTTCACCTGCACACAAGTCCCCTCTATTGCATTCCTGATAGATGACTATCCATCTTTGGCCAGATGCCCCTCAGGACTAGAAACTCATCAACCCTTTAAAAATGCCCTTGGGGGACTTCCCTGATGGTCCAGTGGCTCACACTTCCGGGGAACTAGATCCCACATGCCACAAACAAAGATCCCTCATGCTGAAACTAAGACCCAGCATAGCCAAATACATATTTTAAACTGGGTTCAAGATGGGGAAACACATGTACACCCAGGGCGGATTCATGTCAATGTATGGCAAAAACAATACAAAGTAATTCGGAGAAGGCTCCAATTAAAATAAATAAAATTTAAAAATAATAAATAAATGGATAAAAAAGATGTGGTACATATATACAATGGAATGTTACTCAGCTATAAAAAAAAGAGCAAAATTGAGTCAGTTGTAGTGATATAGATGAACTTAGAACCTGTCATACAGAGTGAAGTCAGAAAGAGAAAAATAAGAATCAGATATTGACACATATATATGGAATCTAGAAAAACGGTACTTATGAACCTATTTGCAGGGCAGGAATAGAGGCAGAGACATAAAGAACAGACTTGTGGACACAGTTGGGGAAGTAGAGGCTGGGATGAGTGGAGAGAGTAGCATTGACACTACCATGTATAAACTAGTTAACTAGTGGGAAGCTGCAGTATAGCACAGGGAGCTCAGCTTGGTGCTCTGTGATGACCTGGAGGGGTGGAATGGGGGTAGGGAATGGGAGGGAGGCTCAAGAAGGAGGGGATATATGTATACATATATGGCTGATTCATGTTATTGTACAGCAGAAATTAACATATTGCAAATAAATTATATTCTAATTTAATTTTTTTTAAGTAATAAATAATGGCCTTGGAATTCCCTGGTGAACCAGTGGTCAGGACTCCATGCTTCAACAGTAGAGCCTCAATTCCTATTCAGGGAACTCAGATTCCACATGCCACGTGGTATGGCCATAAAAAATTAAAAATAAAAACACCCTTATCTTAGCGTAAAGTTCTTGGGTGGAAGTTTCTTCCATATGGAAAAGATCTTTCAAAGATTTGCTCCCATAACCTCTACCCACCACGTATGTCAGAACTGTGCCTTCTGGGTGGCCACGCCAGCCCCGCTTTCACTGAAGCCTCCAAGATGATTGTTCCATGGCTTCCCAGCCCCATGGGAGAGTGAGCGGTCACTGGTAAAGGTTGTTGAGTCCATGCCCAAATAATTTTCATCTCTTTTGGGATGGGGGAGGGTCTTAAAGGAAAGAGAGCAAGTAGAAAGAAAAAGAGAGGGAGGAAAGGAAGAAAGAAAAAGGGAAGGAAGGGGATTTCTGGGCTGGCCCAGTGGTTAAGAATCTGCCTACCAATGCAGAGGACATGAGTTACATCCCTGGTCCAGGAAGATCCCACATGCTGCTGGTCCACAAGAGAAGCCACCACAATTAGAAGCTCACACGCTGCAAGGAAGGGTAGCCCGCACTCTCAGCAGCTAGAGAAAGTCTACACGTGTCTGTAAGTAAACAGGGCTTCCCTGGTGGTCCAGTGGTTAAGAATCTGCCTTGCTCTGCAAAGGACACTGGTTGGACCCCTGGTCCAGGAAGATGCCACAGGCCAAGGAGCAACTAAGCCCCATGAACGACTTTACTGAGCCTGCTTACTAGAGCCCAAGCTCTGCAACAGGAGAAGCCACCGCAGTGAAAAGCCCACTCACCTCAACCAAGGATAGCCCTCCTTGCCCGTGCACAGCAGCCAAGATCCAGCACAGCCAACATATTAAATAAATAAATTTTTTAAAAAATAAATAACGAATAAGCTATATTTTTTTAGGAAAAAAAGGAAGGCAGGAGGTAAAGGAAGATGGAAATGTTTTTCAAATACTTCATATGTGGGATTTAATCCACAAAACAATACTGTGAGATAGGTATTAATATTATTCTCCGTCACTTTACAGACTAAGGACACAAACATTTCACAAGGTAAAGTAAGTTGACAGAAGTTATCCTCCATGCTACCTACCCCTTCAGGAGTTCCTCCTCAGCAAGACCACCGGCAACTATTTCCCATTTAGCAGCCTCCTCATTTAACCGCCCACTGAAGGAGAACACCAGGTAATGGGTCTGTTCACCAAGCACCTGGGAAGGGTCCTCACTGGTCACATGCCTAACTCACATGCTTAGCTTAGGTCACATGCTCATGCCTGAACCAGTCACTATGGCCAGGTGAGTATAACGCATTGATAGACGAAGCCAGGATCGTGTACCCTTGCCTGGTCCAGGGAGATGGGAGCTGCCTCAGTTAAACAAGGGAAGAGGGGTGCTGTTAGCAGTGGCGGAGGGAAGGAATGCTGGAGAGACAGAAAAAGACAAAAGATTTCCACTACCTTGGGAACAGAAGGGAGCCCTGTAAACACAGTGAATGTCTCCTTCTTCTGGCTCGTGAAGCTCATTCTGTTCAAGAAGTCATATGTATGTATAAGGATTCTACCCTGCATTATTAAAGTATAATGATAATGGTTAAAAAGGCACCAGAGGGACTTACATGGTGGTCCAGTGGCTAAGACTCTGCGCTCCCAATGCAGGGGGCCCGAGTTGGAACTTCAATCCATGGTCAGGGAACGAGATCCCACATGCCACAACTAAGGGTTTACATGCCACAGCTAAGACCCAATGCAACCAAATAAATACATATTAAAAAAAAAAAAAAAAGAATGAGCCAGAAAAGGAAGGTCTTGAGCAGTGGGACATTCCAACCAGCACAAATGTACAGTCAGTACCCACAACCCTGACTGCTTGTTCCCTGCACGTAGGTGAGTGGGGGCATACCTCTGCCAGGAGGAAGGTCAGTCTTTGTGGCTCTTTCCCATTTACTCTTCCCATGCACATAATCACTCTTTGAAACTCACTTTTTTTTTAATATCTCAAATATTTCCAAGATGCTTCCTTAGTCAAAGTTAATTTGCTTGTTTCCAGGATGCTCAACACTGGCTCAGCTATGGCCTCCAGCCCAGTCAGTATTTCACAGGGGCGGGGGATGTCTGTCATGCATGTTTCCAGCTTGAATGCACAGCCTAGAATACATATTACAGAAACTGCCAGTCCCAACCCAACACCAATTACTCCTATCTACTTACCATATATTTCAAAAGTAATTCACGACTTAGAACATTTAAAACCACACAGTTCTTAGTATTATGAATACATTTTTTCTAACTTTCAGTGATGATCATGTTTAATCTAATCTTAAAACTCCCTCTGCACTTAAATAGAAAACAACATTATAATTCTGGATTCATTCTGAGATTTAAAAAAAAAATTCTTGGCATGTTTTTGCTCTGGGTCTCATTTCAGAGCATCATAACAGATTGACAACTAAAGCACTATAGCAGACTGTTATTTAATATTTCCTTTCACTAAAATCAAAAAATTTTTAACTCCTGCTTAAAATGTAGACAAGAGAGGGCACTGAATTCCTTATGACTCCCTTTCATCTCCTTTACCAAAAATTTTCTTGCACAAATGCAGAGAAGAAGAAACTAGGAGAATATATCATATTCATTCATTCAACCGATTTTTTTTTTTTCTTTTTGGAGTGGCCACTCTGTACCAAGCACATTGCTGGGTTCTCAGTGAATGATAACATTCAGTTCAGTTCAGTCGCTCAGTCATGTCCAGCTCTTTGCGACCCCATGAACTACAAAACGCTAGGCCTCCCTATCCATCACCAACTCTTGGAGTTCAGCCAAACACATGTCCATTGAGATGGTGATGCCACCTAAACATCTCATCCTCTGTTATCCCCTTCTCCTCCTGCCCTCAATCTTGCCCAGTATCAGGGTCTTTTCAAATGAGTCAGCTCTTCACATCAGGTGCCCAAAGTATTGGAGTTTCAGCTACAGTTTCAGTCCTTCCAATGAATATTCAGGACTGATTTCCTTTAGGATGGACTGGTTGGATCTCCTTGCTGTCCAAGGGACTCTCAGAAGTCTTCAACACCACAGTTCAAAAACATCAATTCTTCGGCGCTCAGTTTTCTTTATAGTCCAACTCTCACATCCATACATGACCACTGGAAAAACCATAGCCTTGACTAGACGGACCTTTGATGGCAAAGTAATGTCTCTGTTTCTCAATATGCTGTCTAGTTTAGTCATAACTTTCCTTCCAAGGAGTAAGCGTTTTTTTAATTTCATGGCTGCAATCACCACCTGCAGTGATTTTGGAGCCCAGAAAAATAAAGTCTGACACTGTTTCCACTGTTTCCCCATCTATTTCCCATGAAGTGATGGGACCAGATGCCATGATCTTAGTTTTCTGAATGTTGAGCTTTAAGCCAACTTTTTCACTCTCCTCTTTCACTTTCATCAAGCTCTTTAGTTCTCTTCACTTTCTGCCATAAGGGTGGTATCATCTGCATATCTGAGGTTACTGATATTTCTCCTGGCAATCTTGATTCCAGCTTGTGCTTCCTCCAGCCCAGTGTTTCTCATGATGAACTCTGCATATGAAGAAGGGTGACAAGATACAGCCTTGACGCACTCCTTTTCCTATTGGAACCAGTCTGTTGATCCATGTCCAGTTCTAACTGTTGCTTCCTGACCTGCATATAGGTTTCTCAAGAGGCAGGTCAGGTGGTCTGGTATTCCCATCTCTTTCAGAATTTTCCACAGTTTATTGTGATCCACACTGTCAAAGGCTTTGGCATAGTCAATAAAGCAGAAATAGATACTTCTCTGGAACTCTCTTGCTTTTTCCATGATCCAGAATGTTGGCAATTTGATCTCTAGTTCCTCTGCCTTTTCTAAAACCAGCTTGAACATCTGGAAGTTCATGGTTCATGTATTGCTGAAGCCTGGCTTGGAGAATTTTAAGCATTACTTTACTAGCATGTGAGATGAGTGCAATTGTGTGGTAGTTTGAGCATTCTTTGGCACTGCCTTTCTTTGGGATTGGAATGAAAACTGACCTTTTCCAGTCCTGTGGCCACTGCTGAGTTTGCCAAATTGGCTGGCATATTGAATGCAGCACTTTCAAAGCATCATCTTTCAGGATTTGAAATAGCTCAACTGCAGTTCCATCACCTCCACTAGCTTTGTTCGTAGTGATGCTCCTAAGGCCCACTTCATTTCACTTTCCAGGATGTCTGGCTGTAGGTGAGTGATCACACCATCGTGAATATCTGGGTCATGAAGATCTTTCTGTACCGTTCTTCTGTGTATTCTTGCCACCTTTTCTTAATATCTTCTGCTTCTGTTAGGTCCACACCATTTCTGTCCTTTATTGTGCCCATTTTTGCATGAAATATTCCCTTGGAATCTCTAATTTTCTTGAAGAGATCTCTAGTCTTTCCTATTCTATTGTTTTCCTCTATTTCTTTGCATTGATTGCTGAGAAAGGCTTTCTTATCTCTCTTTGCTATTCTTTGGAACTCTGCATTCAAATGGGTATATCTTTATTTTTCTCCTTTGCTTTTCACTTCTCTTCTTTTCACAGCTATTTGTAAGGCCTCCTCAGACAGCCATTTCGCTTTTTTGCATTTCTTTTCCATGGGGATGGTCTTGGTCCCTGTCTCCTGTACAATGTCACGAACCTCCGTCCATAGTTCATCAGGCACTCTATCAGATCTAGTCCCTTAAATCTATTTCTCACTTCCACTGTATAGGATAAGTGGATTTGATTTAGGTCATATCTGAATGGTCTAGTGGTTTTCTCCACTTTCTTCAATTTCAGTCTGAATTTGGCAATAAGGAGTTCATGATCTGAGCCACAGTCAGCTCCTGGTCTTGTTTTTGCTGACTGTATAGAGCTTCTCCATCTTTGGCTGCAAAGAATATTATCAATCTGATTTCGGTGTCGACCATCTAGTGATGTCCATGTGTAGAGTCTTCTCTTTGGTTGTTGGAAGAGGGTGTTTGCTATGACCAGTGCATTCTCTTGGCAAAACTCTATTAGCCTTTGCCCTGCTTCATTCCGTATTCCAAGGCCAAATTTGCCTGTTATTCCAGGTGTTTCTTGACTTCCTACTTTTGCATTCCAGTCCCCTATAATGAAAAGGACAATTTTTGGGGGTGTTAGTTCTAGAAGGTCTTGTAGGTCTTCATAGAACTGTTCAACTTCAGCTTCTTCAGAGTTACTGGTCAGGGCACAGACTTGGATTCCCATGATATTGAATGGTTTGCCTTGGAAACGAACAGAGATCATTCTGTCATTTTTGAGATTGCATCCAAGTACTGCATTTCAGATTCTTTTGTAATGTTAATGAGTGAAACAAATTTCCTCTGCCCTCATGACATCTATGATATAGTACAGGGGACAGCAAACAATATCCTATAGCCCAAGTATGGCCCACCACCTGATTCTGTACAACCTGCAAGCTAAGAGTGCTATTCAAACTTTTAAATCATTAAAAACATTAAAAGAAGAATATTTCATAACACATCAAAATTATATGAAATTCAAATTTCAGTGTCTATAAATAAAGTTTTATTGGAACACAGCCATACCTGTTCATTTACATATCCCCTTGGCTGCTTTCACACAGTGGCAGAGTTGAAGAATTACAACAGAGATTATGTGGACGGCAGAGATTAAAATATCTACTGCCTGGCCCTTTGCGGAAAACGTTTGCTGACCCCTGGTCTAGTGGAAAGTGGGAGAAGACATGAGAGAACCATGGCTACCTCCTCACTGTGGAATGAAATCAGTCTCCCAGCTAACAAGTGGAGATGCCATCCACTCTACTTATTTTTGCAGTGAGAGATCCAATAACACTCACTTTTCAGTCAAGGATTTATTGACTGCTACCTTTCAGCTTTAACCTGACTTTACCATTTTTTTTTTTTTTGGTATTGATTTGTATGAGTTATTTATATAATTTAGGTATTATTTATTCCCTTATCAGATATATATTTTTGCAACTATTTTCTCCCATTTTGCAACGTCACCTTTTCCTTTTGTTGATCATTCCTTTGGCTGTGCAGAAGCTTTCCAGTTTGATGTAGCACCATTTATTAATTTTTGCTTTTGTTTCTTGTACTTTTGGTGTCAGGGAGCTTTTCTCCTGTGTCTTCTTCTAGGAATTTTACAGTTTTAAGTCTTACGTTTAAGTCTTTATTTTGAGTTACTTTTTTCCTGACTTTACCATTTGAAAGCCCCTCCCTTCTTGCCTATTTGTTAATCAACCTTTGAATCCCTCCCTTTCCTTCTCCACTCACACATATCCGCTTTGTCCTTCCAGACCTAAGGGCCACCTATACCGGGAAACATTTGATCAGGATTTTAGGAACCTGGGCACAGTTGGAGAACCACCAGCATTGTGCAGCTATGCCAGGCCAGTACTGCAGGTTGAGCTCTGTGACACAGCACCTTGACAAGGCCACTGCGGTGTCGGCTCAATCCACAGCCCTGTGGGATGAGAAATGCAAAAGGATTCAGCCATATGTGTGTAATTCACAGAGGCCAGATGCTATTTTATTAATTTGCACTGGGAAATGCAACTGCCAAAGAAAAGAATACCTTTAGGTTAGTTGGCCCATATTTCTCTTCTCTGTTGGAAAGATTTTACATGAAAACTGAGCCCCACTGTGCATATAGTAGACAAAGTGGCTTTAATGTATTTTCTCACTTCTTCATGATAACTCTACCACGTGTTGGCTATAGGGTCCATGTTGAAGAAAGAGAATAATACAACCTACTTGGGAAAGCTGATGACAGAATAGATGAAAAAATGCGTGTCAGGTGCTTAACTCAACAGCGCACACAGCAAAGTTCTTGATAAATGCTCATTGTAGTTCTAATGGATTCCACAATTTTGAGAAGGACTTTTTATATTTGTATAAACAAGAGCAACTTGGGACTTCGCTGATGATCCAGTGTCTAAGACTCCATGCTCTCGATGCAGGGGGCCCATGTTCTATCCCTGGTCAGGAAACTAGATCCAACAAGCTGCAACTAAGAAAGAGTTCACATACCTCAGCTAAAGATCCTGCATGATATAACAAAGATCAAAGATTCCGCATGCTGCAACTAAGACTTGGGACAGCGATATAAATTTTTTTTTAATTTTTTAAAAGAGCACTTTCCAGTTTTGCCCCATAATAGCACACGTCAGATGGCTCCGACGTGCCCCTCATGGCTGGTCCCCACCTTCTGCCACCTCCTCCTGTGACTTCTACGGTGCTCTTAAGAGGTGCCCTGTCCTCTGGCTAGCAGTCGCATGTGGCCAGTGGGGAGCACCTGCGGGAATTGGGAGGGAGGGGTATTAGTGAGGAAAGGACATTTCTTTTCCCAGGTCACTCCATGCAGAGAGCTGAAACTGATCAAGTCATTTGCAGGCGTGCCTCTCCCGACAACCCTCTCTGTCTGCAGCTGTGGTAACCAGTCCCTCCCTCCTTCCTCTCAATTTCCCCATCCTCCTCTCCCTTTCTTTTTTTTTTAATTTTGGCCACACTGCACAGCTTGTGAGGGATTGACCCATGCCCCCAGCAGTGGAAGCACAGAGTCCTGACAACCGGACCGCCAGGGAATGACCCTCCTCTCCCTTTGTAACCTCAGGATACTGCCTATTCCTTCCGATTTCTCTACACTTTGCCCACACCTCTGACATGAACTCTTTTCTTACATTCTCTTCAAATTACCAAGTTAGAATATGCCACTGGCTTCCCTCTAAGACTTGATCGATAACACAGAATTTCCCCAAATTTTTGTTGCTGACAGAATCCTTAATCCTGTAATTTTTTCATGGGAGCACTAGGCTAATAGAAATGCCTAACAATTATTTATTTAATTGTTAGGGCCAAACTTAATAAGATTTTATATCCTAAGTTAGTAACTAATTTTTTATTGTACATAAACTGATAGAAAAAATACAGTTTTTGTACTTCATTCTCAAGTAACTTTACTTAGTAACAGAACATGTGTAGCTGTTGAGCGCTGTACAACTTCTCAAATTTTTGAATCTAACTGGAGGCCACAATCCTCACTGCTAGCTACACACCACATTTGATTTTTAAACATAGCAGCTGAAAACCCAGCTTTGCAAAGATATGATGTCATGAAAAGGAATGTAGCACGAACTGACGTTGAAACTGTGGATCTCCTTGAGCTGGTCGCTAGCATGATGTCCAGAGGATATCAAGTTTCCCTCAAAACATTTAAAATATCCCAAGGGACGCCCTCTCACGAGTTTGCTGTGGTGCTCTGTAGCACACTGGCACACAGTTTGGGTACCATGGACAAAGCATCATTCTCACTCTTCTGGATTATGGCTTGCCTTTTGAGTAGGAAAGAAAGAGGAATAGTTGTGGCCAGTTTTTCAGGAACTGAATCTGGGAGTCTACCTCAGCAAGAAAAAAAAAAAAAGGAAGACGTTGCAAATAGCTGGATTAGAGCCGTGAGTATAAAGGAGCAACTCTATGATCCCCTCCATTGAATCTGGCTTTGCATAATCCTCCTGCATCTGATCTTGGCTCTGATCCAGGGAGTAACCCTCCCCTACATCTGAGACCAGTAAGGTCCTCTCCTCTATCTGCAGAGAAACCTGAAATGGCTGCACCTTCCTCTGCATCTTGTCTCCCAGTAAGAAAAACCAAGCGACGATTTGGCTCTCATATTCACCGTTCTGAACTTTATTTTTTTCTTGGTCTCTTATCTCCTCTGCTCAAAGCCAATGTCTATTACCTCTTTGCAGCCAACATGGTCAGAGATGAAAGATTCTGTCACTGTTTTCCCTACGTAACAAATCACAGAGCTGCTTCATCCCATTCTCTGACTGCCTCTGTTTCAAGACTCATTGTTTCTAACTAGCAGAGGCACACATATGAATTTCCTCTTTATGTCTTTTCTCTTCCATTCCCTGAAAACGCTCAGCCACTTATTCATTTTTATCAACACAAACATCGGTAACACTTTGGAATAATCGGCTCCGCTATGATAGCTCATTTATTATTCACTGCAATAACCTTCAATTCACTCCGCATCAATAAAGAGGAAACGGAACCAGCTCAGCCCTCCCACAAGTGGGCGAGGTGTTCGTGCTCAGGGAAGCCTTCTACCCATGCCATGGGCATGATGCCTGGACCCTGCCTTGGTGCACCCCCAGGTGCTTCTAGAAAGCCAAATGCAATCAGTCAAGTGATTTGAGGCTCACAACAAACCTCTCCATAGATCCCCTGCTGTTTCCTCTAACATGAGGCTGGAAAGAGAGAGGGGTTTTATGTCAAACCGTCTGAATATGAACCCCAGCTGTCCATTAGTGGGCTGCTATGACCAAGTGACCTGAACTTTCTGAGTGTTAGTTTCTTTATCTGCAAAAGGCAGCTATTGCTAACTACCTCGAGCCTTGTTAATGATTAAATGAACTCTGTGAATTGTCCGATGCTGGCATATAGTAGGTGTATTACTACCATTCAAACCATGAGTCTACCCACATGCTGCTTCCAGCTGTCAGTCTTCCTGGGGATGGATAGATGGCGGCCAAGCAGTTGTGCATGTGGACTTTGAAGCCAGACATCGGGTTTATTGGGACATGTTCAGTGACCTTGCACAAGTTCCTTTAACTCTCCAAACCTCTATAAAAGGAGATTGAGAATAGCCCTCCTGTGTAGAGTTTGTTATGAGGATTAAATGTCTTAGTGCCACGTAGTAACACATTGCCTGATCGCACTACATTCATAGCAAATGCTCAGTGAGCTGTCCTTAAAAACACTTAATATTTGCCAGAACTCTTGGCCACGCCAGTCTGTCTGTAAAGGTGGGTCACAGTCTCACCACCTGGGGCACTTCTCTTGATTGACTGTATGCACTACCAAAGGACATTGAAGCCCCAAGGTCTCCTCTGTACTGGGGGTGTCCCTGAGAAATACGAACGGTCATCGCAGCTACCTCCTGGCTTAGCTCTGTCTCTAGCTGCCTAGCGGGGTCTGCTACAGAGATGTCCATGCCTGGCAAAGCCACTGACACTGATTCTACCCTTGGCTTAGAAGCCACACTGCAGCAGAGCAGGGGGTATGGAAGCTACTCTACAAGGCTAAAGTCACCAGTATAGCACTTTCCTCACACAGCACAGGGGCCACCTGTGCCGTGACCACCAGGCCACATGCAAATACACAGGCTTCTGAGAGACCCAGGGAGGCCCCCAGCATCTCCCGGGCTTTCGGTGAGGCTGCCCCTTTAGGGGAGCTCACCCGTGCTGTTTACTCCTCCACCGCTACCTCTGTGGGGTCCTGCTAACTCCTTGCTAAAGTACCTCACCGCCAACAACAACAACAAAATGGGTATCCGTATGAGCAGGACAGACTGCCAGGGTGAGGCAGTGAGAATGCGGAGGGGAAGGACTTGAGGCCAGGATCACCACAGAAGGCCAGCATCCACTTGAGGTGGATCACCACAGAAGGCCAGGCGCTGAGTCCCTTTGCCGTACCCCTCAGCCACTCTGGCCAGCCTTGGTGGGCTAGGCAGCAGACACCCTGCACTGCTCCAGGCCACCCCCTGATAAGAGAGCCCAAACTTAGAGGGTGTTTAAACATACACACACACACACAGAGGGACCTCCCTGACAGTCCGGTAGTTAAGACTTCACCTTCCAATGCAGGGACTGCAGGTTCGATCCCTGGTCAGGGAGCTAAGAGTCCGCATGCCTCACCGCCAGAAAACCAAAACATAAAACAGAAGCAATACAGTAGCAAATGCCATAAAGACAAAACAAAAAACCTCTTAAAAGAAAGAAAAAAACAAAGAACTGCACCTTCTTCAGTCCCATTAGGAGAGCTGAAGGAAGGGGTATATATTTGTTAACTACTGCTGCAACCACAGGCAGCAGCTCACAATAACAAAAACATACTATGTTACAATCACTGTGGGGCAGGAGTCAGGATGCTGCATAGTTGGGTCTTTGCAGGTCCTCTCACAAGGCTGCAATCAAAATGCCTCCCCCGGTCGTCACCTCACCTGAAGGCTCCAGTGCAGGAGGAACCATTTCCACGCTCCCTCACCTGCCTGCTGGCTGGAGGCCTCCCTCGGCTCCTTGAACGTGGGTCTCTCCTTGGGACAGGAGGTGGTAGCTGGCTTCCCTCGGAGCAAGCAAGAGAAAGCAAGCACCCAAAAGTCACAGCCTTGTTAAAAAACAAACAAACACGTATTGTTACTGGGATTTCTTCCTTTATCCTTCACACCTATAATAGATGGCAATACTGCACGGGGTTGTGCGTGAGAAATAACCAAGGTAACAAGTGAAAAGTTTTGTACATCATAGGTGCTCAGCAACAGTTACCTCACTTTTTTAATTTTCTTTTTATTTTTTGACCACTCCACACAGCATGTGGGATCTCAGTTCCCCGGCCACGGATCAAACCCATTCTCCCGTGAATTGAAACTTGGAATCCTAACCACTGGACCACCAGGGAAGTCCCTGGCACAGTCATTTTCTATCGTGATCTCAGAAGTAACAGGCCATCTCTTTTGCTACATGCTGTTTGTTATATGACGTGAGTCAGCAGGTCATAGGTCTGGCCCACACTCAGCAGGCGGGAGGGAACCACACAAGGGCGTGAACGTCTGGAGGCAGAGATCCTCAGGCAGCATCTTAAAGGATGCCTCCCATAAGGATGGGTCTTCCCTGGTGGCTCAGTGGGTAAAGAGACTGCCTGCAATGCAGGAGACCTGGCTTCAATCCCTGAGTCGGGAAGATCCCCCAGAGAAGGAAATGGCAACCCATTTCAATATTCTTGCCCGGAGAACCCCCTAGACAGAGGGGTAGGTAGGCAGCTACAATCTGTGGGGTCGGTCTCAAAAAGTCGGACACAATTGAGTGACTATCCCTTTCACTTTCACTTCCCATAAGGATGGTCTACAAAGAGACCAGAGCATTAGAGCCAATAAGTGGCCCTTTCTCTTGGTGGTCCCAGGAAATAAAAGCAAAATTCACACAGACAGGACGCCTGAAGGGAGTTTTGTGTGTGGAGAGCAGGAGCAAGGTCTAAGGCTTCTTAAAGTCCCAATAACATAGTCCCTGATTAGCCAGGACTCTGGCCTCAGACAAACCTGGGTTCAGATATCAGCCCTGGACTCCCTAGTTATGAGCTCTCCAGCATCTTAACCTCTTTTCCTCCTTTGAGGAGCTTTAATTTCCTCCTCAAAAAAAAACAGGACTCGAGGGACTTCCCTGGTGGTCCAGTAATGTAGGGGACTCAGGTTCAATCCCTGGGCGGGGAACTAAGATCCTATATGTCACGGGGCAACTAGGCCAGAGCACTGCAACGAAGATCCCGCGTGCCACAACTAAGGCCTGACACAGACAAAAATAAAACAAATAAATATCTTTGAAATGCTCAAGAAATGGGACTCGGAATAAAGTCTGCCTCACTGGATTGCTGTTAAGACAAAACAGACAATGATCATGAAAAGATGGGCACAGCGCCCTGCACAGAAAAAAATAAGTTGCTCGTGTTGTTCAGTCACTAAGTTGTGTCCAACTCTTTGTGACCCTATGGACTGAAATAAGCCAGGGTCCCCTGTCCTTCACTATCTCCCAGAATTTGTTCAGATTCATGTCCGAGGAAATATGTAGTACTAACCAGCAGCACAAGCAAGAAATAGCTCATTTTACCTCCCAGATATCCTCCATCACAAGAGGGCACCTAGTAGGGTTGGGGTATTGCAGCCACTGGAAAAATCTCTCCTCAACCAAAACTTAAATCCCGTGGTCCCTTGGCTCTTAAATGAGCATCTTGAGACTGACTCATATGGGTTCCCCACCTGCCCTCAGGGAAATAAAGGATTGGGATCTGGGCTGCCGTAACAAAGTACCACAGAGTGGGTGGCTTCAACTATAGAAATTTAATTTTGAATATTTCTGGACATTAGAACTCTGAGATCAAGGTGTTGGCACGTTTGATCTCTTCTGAGGTCTCACTCCTTGCCTTGCAGGTGTGTCTTCACCTGTTCTTCCCTCTGGGCATATCTGTGTCATGATCTCCTCTTATAAAGACAACAGTCTTTGCATTAGGACCCACCCGCGTGAACCACATTTTAACACAATCACCTCTTAAAAGGCCCTCATCTCCAAACATAACCACATTCGGAGGTACTAGCAATCAAGACTTCAACATATGAATTTAGAATGGTGGAACACAGTTCAACAGGCAATGCATTTCAAAGTGTGAAGCCCCTGGAGATCAGAGCCTGGCTGCAGAATCCCGTGCAGGGTTGGCCTGCCCAACTCTGTAGCATGAAGGCAGAACTTGTTCACCTGCCATGAGAATCTCACCTCCACCCTGCCACCAGGGAGACCCTGGCTGTCAGTGGCCCCGTGTGGAGTTCCCTCCCTTACGCGATCCAAACTCTCATCAGGAACGGCAGGAGACAGAGCCTCACAGGAGGACTCGAGAAAAACTGTCATCCCTGCCTGGTGTGACACTGGTCGACATTCCTCTGCCGGGCCCACCAGGGGCAGAGAGCACCCTAGGGACAGTGGGTTTCGGACTGAGGTGGTTTGAATAAAAAGGGTGTCTCAGAGGGTGCAGGGCCAGGTCCCCTGACCACCACCATCCGGGTGTGTGTATGTGGAGTGGGGGTTGGTCAGGGAGTGGCCTTGCTATGCCCAGAGTGGAGAGGTAGGACAGGCGGGCCCCGAAGAACCACACCTCTTAGGCCATGACGGTACTCTGGTCAGTGGGGGGTAAGAAATTGGACCTGATTGCAGCAGTGATTATAATTATGCTGACCTTTGGACAGAGCCCTGGGAGAGGATTTTATAATGAAGCACTGATGAGGCTGAACAAGGAATGAAGGGCTTGGAGAGAGCCTTGAAGAGGGTGGGCAGGCCTGTGTGTGTGTCTCTGTGTGTGTCTCTGTGTGTGTGTGTGTGTGTGTGCCTGTGTGTCTGTGTGTGTGTCTGTGTGTGTGTGTCTGTGTCTCTGTGTGTGTGTGTCTGTGTGTGTGTGTCTGTGTCTGTGTGTCTGTGTGTCTCTGTGTGTGTGTGTGCGCCTGTGTGTGTGTGTGTCTGTGTGTGTGTCTGGGGGATGGAGTTAACAGGCCTGCTTCTTGCCCAAGGACATTTCTCCTGCAGAGCCAGTCCTTCAAAGAACAGAGACAGGAGCTCACTAAGACTAGCCTAGAACTGCATGCCACTCCCCAACAAGGAGCAAGATACCCAGCCTGGTTAGATGTTCTGGGACTGTCAGCCTCGTGCCAGGGCCCCAGGCCAGCCACACTTCAGAGGAAGAAGAAAAACACTGACGTCATACTTACCAAGTTGTTGTTGTTCAAGTCTCTAAGTCGTGTCTGACTCTTTGCGACCCTATGGACTGTAGCACAGCAGGCTTCTCTGTCCTTCACTATCTCCCGGAACTTGCTCAAACTCATGTCCATCGAGTCAGTGATGCCATCCAACCATCTCATCCTCTGTCATCCCTTTCTCCTGCTGCCTTCAGTCTTTCCCAACATCAGGGACTTTTCTAATGAGTGAATTCTTCACTTCAGGTGGCCAAAGTATTGGAGCTTCAGCTTCATCATCAGTCCCTCCAATGAATATTCAGGACTGATTTCCTTTAGGATGGACTGGTTGGATCTCCTTGCAGTCCAAGGGACTCTCAAGAGTCTTCTCCAGCACCAGGGTTCAAAAGTATCAATTCTTTGGCACTCAGCCTTCTTTATAGTCCAACTCTCACATCTGCACATGACCACTGGAAAAACCATACTTATCAAGTAGCACTGCTCTTGTACTTTAACACACTCCAGCTTGGTTGGATCCTCATAACAACCTATGATGTAGGGACAAGCCCATTTTACAGGTAAGAAAATGAAGCACAAAAAGGTTTAATTACTTGCTCAAAGGTATATTACTAAGAAGAGGCAGTCCTGGAAGTTGAATCCAGGTGGCATGGCTTGGAGGTCTGAAGTTTCCACCATCTTAGCCAGTGACCCAGAGCCTCATGTGCCAGACAGATCAGCTCAAATTCTGCCCTGTGTGACTGGGCAGGGAGAAGATATTATCACTGGATTCAACTTATTTAATAGTCATTCAGTCAGCACTGTGTGTCAGGTGGTGTCCTGAGCACGTTATAAATGTTAACTCATTTAATCCCGGCAATGATCCTATGAGGCAGGTTCATCCAGCAGATGAGGAAATGGAGGCATAGAGCGGTAAGTCGCTTGTTCAAGTTGTCACCGTTAATAAGTAAGATACAGGATTCTTCGAGTAGTTATGTACGGATGTGAGAGTTGGACCATAAAGAAGGCTGAGCGCCAAAGAATTGATGCCTCTGAACTGTGGTGCTGGAGAAGACTCTTGAGAGTCCCTTGGACTGCAAGGCGATCAAACCAGTCCATCCTAAAGGAAATCAACCCTGAATATTCATTGAAAGGACTGATGCTGAAGCTCTGATACTTTGGCCACCTGATGCAAAGAGCCAACTCATTGGAAAAGCCCCTGATGCTGGGAAAGATTGACAGCAGGAGGAAAAGGGGTGACAGAGGATGACACAGTTGGATGGCATCAACACATTGGACGTGAGTATGAGCAAACTCTGGGAGATAGTGAAGGACACGGAAGCCTGGCATGCTGCATGCAGTTCATGGGGTTGCAAAGAATCGGACACGACTTAGCAATTAAACAACAGTAACAACAACAGGATTTCAACCCAGACAGCCTGTCTCTGGGGTCCCCATTCTTTACCACTGCTGCTACTGCTAAGTCATGTCCGACTCTGTGCAACCCCACAGACGACAGCCCACCAGGCTCCTCCGTCCCTGGGATTCTCCAGGCAAGAACACTGGAGTGGGTTGCCATTGGCTTCTCCAAAGGGTTTTTCTTTCTCTACTCACTCCTATTTAAGAGATGGTGCTTTGGCCAATGTATGGATGAACAGGAAGACAGAAATTGAGGGGGTTGATGGAAGAAATGCAGGAGGAGACTGGTGAAGAAGTTGCTTCTGTTGTCCTGGAGGAAGATATAAGGGACCTGAACTAGGCAGAAACATCAGTGCAAGAACTCTAGGTACATCAACCTCATAGACAAGAAGAGGCCCCGGGGTGATGCTCAGAGCGGAGGGCAAACTGGGAGCCAGCCTTCAGAGGATGGAGCTTGGGTGATGTCAGGGGAGGATGGTAAATGGTGCATGAAAGAGTGTCATCTCAGCAAAGGGGGTGCCAGATGGCCACGGAAAGGGCGTCAGAGCAAAGGGGCATTTTGCATCGGAAGGAAGAGCCTGGTTTGCAAGTGACAGTGGGAAACCGGGATACAATTGATGCTGCCTCCTGCGGCCACGGAAAGCACAGTCTGTGGGGAAAAGAGCCCCTCCCTCCACTGTCGCCCACTCAAGCAGGCAGCAGGAGTTGCTGTACCCTGGGGAAGAGCCGGGGTCGTGAAGGTCAGGAGACAGCAGACCAGCCTGCAAAACAAAGAGGGTTTGCTGTGGAAAGGGAAAGAGGAGGAGCTAGTAATGGGTCACCAGGCTCCATGACAGGGTGCAGGGGAAATGCCAACGCCCTTCAGCCACCCCCAGACTCAACGAGACAGCAAACGTGCTGGCCCAGTGCCAGGCAGTACTGTAGGCACAGGTGGCAGAAAGCAGAAGGGCCTTAAATCTTCTCTAGTGAACACTGCTCACCCTAGAGAGGGGGTCTTTAGCTCACCTCTGCTGGCCAAGGGATGCCTATCACAAACACAGAACTCTGCCCAAAGGCTTTTTTCTGGCTGCAGAAGAATCAGTGCCCCCAGAAAGAGCCCTATACCAATGAAGGCCTGGAAATTGGGAATAAATATCCCAGCTGCCTCATCCCCTCAAGGAAGATAAACAGATGTGTCGCCCCCAATGTTTTTCAGCAGCATTGTTCCCCAATTGCTCTGAGGATAACCCACTTGATATTACACACTTTATTAAATTCCTACCTTATCCTGGTTTACATTCCCAATCCTTATTAGGGCTTCCGAGGATGACCTCCCAAATAAACTATCTGCACTCATCTTTTTCTCTGGGTCTGCTTCAAGGGGTATCTAACTAAGATGGGGATGCTAGGGCCCAGAGTGGGGAAGAGATTTGCCCTGGGTCACACAGCCTCTCAGTGTAGAGCCATGACCCAAACTTAGGGGTGGGGGGTTGGGGCGCTGCACTGGACCTTCACTGCTTTTCTCCAGTCGTGGCGAGCAGGAGCTGCTCTTCAGTTGTGGGGCATGGCCTTCCCATTGCAGTGGCTTCTCTGGTTGCAGAGCATGGGCTCTAGGCACTGGGCTTCCGGAGCTGTGGCGCACGGGCTTAGTTGCTCTGTGGCATGTGGGATCTCCCCAGACCAGGGATTAAACCCACATCCCCTGCATTGGCAGGTGGATTCTTAGTACCTGGACCACCAGGGAAGACCAATGGCAAAGATTACAAACGCAGTGTATAGAATCACAACGGTCTGGGTTCAATCACCTGTGCAGATTATATTCCTGTCCTTTCTCTACCTTGCCTGTAAGAGAATTAAATCTCTCTCCCCATTGTCACCAATTGCAGTACTTCTCTGTAGGAGAAGTAAAATTCTCTGTCCCACTGAAAGCAGGCTTGACCATGGACCTCCCTGGCCAATAAAATCTGAGCAGAAGTGACATATGCCAATGCTGAACAGAAACCTTAACAGCCATGGCAGGCTACACCAGCCTTCTCACTTTTTTCTTCTTCTCCCGTGGTAATGGCATGTCTCAGATAGGACTACTCCTGGATCCTGGAATAAAGCTAGAGTAGGGCAGCTGGTCCATGAGTGGCATGAGATAGGAGTGAATAAGAAAACCTTAATTATTTTAAACCAGAGATTTCAGGCTTATCTGTTACCGCAACATAACAAAAGCTGACAAATACACTCACCACATATTGGCCACATTAACCCAATGCAAGTAACAAAATCTCTGTGAGCCTTAGTGCCTTCCTCTATTAAAAATAAGACTAACAGTGACTTCCCTGGTGGTCCAGTGGTTAAGACTCTGCACTCCCGATGCAGAGGGCCCAGGCATGATCCCTGGTCGGGGAATTATATCCCATATATGCTGTAACGAAAACCCAGAGCAGCCTGATCAATAAATAAATAAGACTAATAATAAGAGCATCTACTTAATGGGATTATTACGGGAATCACATGAGATAATGCATGAAAGACTAAAAGTATGGTGTCTGGCACAGAGCAAGCACCCAACAAATGTTAGCTATTATTATTATCATTATCATCATTATTATTATATTTTTTTTCTCTATCCCACAGAGAGACTTCCTCAAAAAGCAAGTTCTCCAGAGAAAATATATTGTTACTGCAGGGCTCATCCCGGTTTGTTTGTAAGAGGTATTTACTTTCCCCTCCAAGGCCCTGCTCAGAGTGTTGCCCCCACCACAATGCAGAAAGAAGTGCCAAGTGAAGTGCCCACGTTCCAGCAGGCCTGCACACAGGAAACCCATAGCACTTAATGAATCCCCACAGAGAGGTCCAGATTAGCCATGGTTTATTACTCCAAAATGGCAGGGAGTCATTTATCCATGAGCTATGGCCTCTCCCTGTTGCCTGTGCATTACAACTTATTTACAAGGCAATTTGCACAGTGTCACACCGGCTGGCCATTATGCAGCTGTCTGCTACCCACTAGGAGGGTTGTTGAACCCAGAGACAAAAGGGTCCTCCCCCTGCCTCTGCTTCGCTAGTAACAATGAGCCAGTGGTTCTCCCCCAGTGTGGCACTCTTGCTCTTCGGGGAAAAGAACTCCTCCTCCATCGCCAGGCCAGCAACTCAGAACACCCCTGGAGGTGGGTGATGAAAGGCCAGGCTAGAAAAGGCTGCTGGGAAAGCAGCAGAGAAGTTGGGTTGCAGAGAAGTTATCTTAATAAGCACGATGGAAAGAGGGTTTGCAGCTGCCATGGCACAGACACCTCTTTGACTACTGTCATAGGAAAATGACATCATCTTGTGATGGGTTTTGCACGTGGCTTGGCACATAGAAAACTCTCAACAAGTGTTACCTGTTGTTGTCATGGTTACAACCTGCATCCCAGCTGGTTCCCATCACCTTGGGCATCAGGCTCTATGGTACACTGGTCATTTGCTGCTACTGCAATTTCAGCTTGTGCACGCAGAAGCTTCTGATTCTAGGCACATGGGAATCATCAGGCAAGAATACTGGAGCTGGTTGCCATTTCCTACTCCAGGGGATCTTCCTGATCCAGGGATGGAACCCACATCTCTTGCATCACCTGCATTGGCAGGTGGAATCTTTACCACTAGCGCCACCTGGTGGGAGCTTATGTTTAAATATTTAGCTCCCTCTTCCTACTGAGGGGCAGGACTCTGCGTGTGTTTGTGTTCTGGCTCCCAGGGTTCCCCAGTGGAATTAATCTTCATTTGCCCACAGTGATTATCGGCTTGAAAATGCATCCTGTATAGTTCTCCTTCCCTTTCCTGACTCGACAATTCCCAGTGTTTCCTACCAGTGTCTCCTGGAATCCCATCCCAAACAGAGCACTTGCTTTCCAATCTGTGTCTCAGAGTAAGCTTCCAGGGAAACCCAAACTAAGCAAGTGATTTTCTCCCAAATCAACTCCATTCATTCATTTCCCTTTTCATAGAACTGAAATTCTTTCCTCATGGAAGCTATAAAATTCCTACGCAGTTTTCAGGAATCCTGTCATGCCATCGCTACTTGTCCACGTAGTGAAGGGGCAGCTGGTGGTTCCAGGTAGTTTTAACTGCCCCCGGCAGGCAAAGTGACCACTCCACATCTTCTTGCATGACTAAAATCACCTGTGCTACAGTTAGAAATGTTTTCAAACATGCTGTCTGGCTCCTGTATAGCTGAATCTCATTCAAATGAACCCAAGCTACAAGTGATTCCTTTCCCATAATGATGGCTCCCAAGTGTTCACTTTTCTGAAGCAGCTGATCTTTGTTTTATGGATGCACATCAACAAGAAGATGACAGGTTTGCTGACAATCCCAGTCACTAGATCACGCAGGGGAGACTGAAAGGGATAGAACAGAGCCTGTAATTCATCTGTAGGATTTCCAAGGAGAAGAAGCCGAGAAGAAGCAATCTTTGCTACCTCCAGAAGAAACCAGTCCCAAACGCCACAGGTCTTCCCAGAAGGCGAAAAGCTCTGTTCTCAGCAGGAAGACACGACCCTTTATAACCCGTCCTGCCTTCTGCCTGTCCCAAACCCAATAGCTTCTACCATGACAGGCAGCCGAGCCCTGAGTAAGTTACTTTCCTTTTCTGAGCCTCAATTTCCTCATGCAAGAAGTGAGAGTAACACTACCTACCTCATTCATTCAACAACTTACTGAATGTCTACCATGAGCCAGACATTTGTAAGGACCAAAAAGAGGTTACGTATGTACACACAAACTTAGCACATAGGAAGCGCTTGGGCTCAGTAGGTGTGGCTCACAGGCTTAGCTGCCCCACAGCATGAGGTATCTAAGTTCCCTGACCAGGGACCGAACCCGCGTCCCTTGAATTGGAAGGCGAATTCTTAACCACTGGACCACTGGGGAAGTCCTTATGTCCGTTCTATAGATGAATAAGCTAAGACAAAGGGAGGGTCCATGAACTTGAATAGAGTCACTCGGCCAGAATTTGTACCCAGATCTTCTAATGTTAAGGCCAGGTAATTTTCCACCCCTCCATGTCTTGGGGTCCCTGAACATAAAAAGAACACTCTTCAGTGAAGTAGAGTGTATACCAGAAGTCAGAAAATGTCTTCAGTCATGGTCCAGGCAGCAAGTACTTCAGGCTTTGGAGCCATTCGGTCTCTCTTGTACCTACTCAGCTCTGTCACAGTAGCACATGAGCAGTCATAGCATAATGTAGGCAGATGAGCATAACTGTGTTCTAATAAAACTTTATTTACAAAAACTTGCTGTGGGCAGGAAATCATCTGCAGCTTGTCAACCTCTGGTGTGGATGAAAAAGACTGAGCTTTGGAGCCAGACAATCCAAGGTTCAAATCCCAGCTCTGAAAACACTGATGCTGTCTAAACATTCTAAGCTTTGCTTACTCGGGCTTTCTAGTCATTAGTCAAAGGGCAATCATGATACTTAGTTTGCAGGGCTTGGTGCTTAACCCGTCCCACTCATTCCTCTTCCCCTCTGGGTTTGTGCTGAGGAACCAGTCACTTAAGGATCCAAGGACAGAAAAGGAACAGAGACCGGCTTTGTTAGGACTTGCCTGGTGGCTCAGTGGTAAAGAATCTGCTCGCCAAGCAGGAAACACAGGTTCGATCCCCACATTGGAAAGATCCCCTGGAGAAGGAAATGGCAACCCACTCCAGTATTCTTGCCTGGGAAATCTCATGGACAGAGGAGTCTGGTGGGCTATAGTCCATGGGATTGCAAAAGATTCAGACATGACTTAGTGACTAAACAACAACAACCCAGCTTTATTAATGGCCAGGCACATGCACAGTGGATGAAAACCAGGGTCTCAATGAAAGCACAGGCAAGACCCGAGGTCTGAGTGAGGCCTCCTACTTCTCACCTCTAAATCGAAATATTGGAATGGGCATGCTCTCCTACAGGAAGAAAGCCATGTGGCAAGGTCATCAGAGCAGACCCAGAGCTCAGGGACCGCACCCACCATGTGAACCGAGATGGCCTTCTCAGTGGCAGGAGGAGCGGAGATATGGCTCACGAATAGGCAGTGACATTACTCACTGGCAAGACGTGGACCATGGCACATTAAGCTCTGGCCAACCAGGTTGCCAACCACAGAAAGGGTGCAGAGGAGTCTGAAAGCACCCTCACCGGCCAGGGGGGCGGTGTGGGGCATTCCCCCCTCGGGGCGTGGCTATGAGGCACCTAGCACAGAGAAGGCACCCTGGCGTGAGTCCCCCGAAAGTGGAGCCTGAGACAGGGATCAAGATGTACAATGCATTGAAGGAAAACTCTCAGGAGAAACCAGCAAGGGAGGGAGGGAAGGTGTGGGGCCCAGGAAGGATGCGATAAAGTCTAGCCTTAGCCTGAATCATGGGGACCTCTGCAGCATAAATTACACTGCAGTGTTGATGCTGCTTGGGACATGGGGCTGACATTTTGGAAACCTGGGACCTTTTACGGACAGAAGTTCTCACCAAATAAGCACTCTCTTCTCTTCCTCCCCACCTTCCTGTAACAGATTCCCCAGGGAATGATGACAGAATGACCTTTCTCATAAACTGAAGATTTCTCAAATATGGTTTTATCTTCACCCATGCATCACTGGTTGCCAATCCAATGCGTGTGTGAAGAAGGGAGATCAAAGTCTGGGCTTTCGGGAGTTCCCTGAAGCCCTAGTACTTAGGATTTCAGGCTTCCACTGACGTAACCTGGGTTCAATCCCTGGTTGGGGAACTGAGATCTTGAAAGCTATGAGCATAGTCAAAAACAAAATAAGTCTAAGCTTTCAGGTAGAAACTGGTCTCATCTGACCCTTACCCCAAACCTCACGCCGCTCCTTACGCAGCATTTAGTGAACCATTTCGTCAGCCTGAGGAAGGGTTGTCAGGTTCACCAGGAGCCAGAAAAGATGTGTTTTGCAACCAGCGGGGAGGAAAGGAAAGAAACAAGAAAACAAAGATTCTGCCTTGTGCTTTAGAAATATGAATATTTGCGTACATTTTAATTGAAATGGGCTCAGTCGCCATATGCACACAGTTAAAAGAGTCTGGTCTAGACACCAAGACTAAACAAAAGCCTCCTTCAAAACACAATGCATTATTCAGGCTCCCGTCACAGTAATTTAAATATGATGATTAAGTAATTATTTCTGGGTGGTTTTATATTCCAGTCAATTCCACAAATATTCATCAAGCCCCCGCCGTGTGCCCAGCACCGTGCAAGAGTCTAGAATACAAAGATGAATAAGAGGCCACAGGCTGCTGGGGGAAACCGATGTGTAAAAAAGTACATTGAATACAGCACGGCTGCTGTCGCAGAGGCAGGCTCACTCAGACGGAGCTGTTGCCTCCGTGGGGGCTGCTGATGGGGCTCTGGGTCTTCAAGGAGAAGCAGCTCACAGGACAAAAAAGGGGCTCCAACAGCAGGAGGCTGGAAGGTGCATGGTCTAGAAGGGTGAGTAATCCAACATGGCTGAAGCCTCACCCAAGTGGTAAATGGGGAAGGAAATGATTATTATCACCAGCCAGACCCCAGCTTGAACGTCACCTCCCAGAGGCCTCGCCTGACCATTCCCACTAAAACTACTGTCATTTCCTATGGCCTCACTGTTTTGCTTTTTTTTCTGTGACATTTGACATTCTCTAAAGGTAAACCTCAATTACTGGGTTTTTTTGTTTGCATTCTCCCCAGCCAGAACATAAATCCCTTATAAGAGTGAGGCCTTTGTCTATCTTCTTCATCATAGTGTCTCCAACTCTTATAACAGAGTCGAGTAGGTGCTCAAGAAATAAAGTTTTTAAATGACCAGATGGGGATTTCCCTGGTGGTCCACTGGATAAGGCTTCATCTTCCAATGCAGGGGTGTGGGTTCAATCCCTGGTTGGAAAGCTAAGAAGATTCCACATGCCTCATGGCCAAAAAACCAGAGTGCAAAATGGAAGTAACATTGTAACAGATTCAATAACAACTTTAAAACGATCCTTATCCACAAAAAGTCTTAAGTAAATAAACAGATGAATAAATCAGCGGGTACGGGATTTGCGACCTGAGTTTGTGGAACGCTTCGAACCAGATGGGTCACTTTATCTATGCTAGTCACAGTGACACTAGCCGCTGTAACAGTAAACTCAACATTTGTCACTATCTTTACCCAACAGAAAAGTGTTCCCGGTCGCAAGTGGCCTTCTTCTACCTGCTGATCAGGGACCCAGGTGCCTTCCATTTTGTGGCCCTGCCATCTCCCAGGGACTCGAAGTCCTTTGTTTCAGGCCAGTGGAAGCAGAGAGAGCGCCTCTGCTCAGAAGTGACATACGTCGCTATCAGTTACATCCCTTGGGGAAGAATGAGTCTTCGGGCCCAACTTGGGCAGCTGGGCTGAGGACGCTCTGGCTGGACAGACCTCTCTCAGTGACCACGCCACACTGGGTTGGGGTGGAGGGCAGAGAATGAGCTGGTGGTGGACACGTAGCGGTGTTGGGCTCAACGGCACTGGGCTCAGAAAGGCAAAGTCATTTATCCAAGAGCAAGCCACTCACAAATGATGTGATTGTCCCTCAGTTTAAGTAGCCAAATCCCTCCCTCCCCTCCCCTGCTCTCACTTATGCTAATTTTCCAAACACTGAGATCAAAAGGTGACGTTTCTTGACCTCGACCTAAGATGCTAAAGAAACTTGCTATCAGAATCCTGTAGCCCCTGTAAGTAAATGTTCATGTCCTGTTCCTGGGGCAAATACAGGCCAAGTTTTTGAGCTAAAGGGCTAAGAAACCAATATGCTAGAATTTTGCCAAGAATGGAGAGAAGCCAACAGGTACAGAAAACAGGATGCCAGAGGAGAAGAGGGCGTCTGCTTCCGTCCATCGCAACCCTCTAATAATGACAGCAACAATGACAACTGACGCTGATTTAGCACTTTCTGTAGGCCAGGCACTGAGCCAAGTGATTTATAATCGTTCTTTCATTTAATCTTCGGAAACCCAATATGATAGCTATTGTCATTCCCTGCCCCCTTTTTTTTTTTTTTTGCAGATAAAGAAACCAAGGCCCAGGGACTTCCCTTGTAGTCCGGTAGTTATGACTCTTCGTTTTCACTGCAGGAGGTGCAAGTTTGATCCCTGGTTAGGGAACTAGGATCCCACATGCTGCATGGCGTGGTCAAAAAAAAAAAGGAAGAAACTGAAGCTCAGAGAGGCTAAGCAACTAGCCAAGGCTGACCCAGCCAGTCAAGAGAAGAGGTGGGACTTGAGGAGTTTGGTGCCAGAGCCTAAACTCCAGCATCTCCAGCGGCCTCTGCAGCTAGCTGGGCTGGTGGCCAAGGCTGGAAGGTAGACCACGGAAGAGGTGTGGTCCAGCAACGCTCATCATCTTCAGTCATGGCCTACTATCTTGTCTCCAGAAGGCTTCTGATGTAGGTGGAACTCTACTGGCTCTGAGGAGTCAGGGTGGCTTTTTTGTTCGACCTAAAGAATGAGGCATCTTTCAGCTTGGGATGCCTTATGGATCATGGCAGGGCTTGCTCTGCTTGCTCTAACATTCTTGCTTTGCCTCTTTCACAGGAGCATTTTTCTCTCTGCCCTGCTTGCCACAAACTCCGCTGTACTTCTAAACCAAACAGTGTGACGTACATTCAAATTACAGTCCTCACTTAGGATTATCCGGTCCTCTTAAGTAACCAATCATCGTGACTTTGAATGGGTTTAATTATCAGGATGCTTCAGTACATAAATAACCATGCATCCACTGTTAGCCAGGCTGACAGCGCTAACTGAATCCAGCAGTCTGAGCAGAAACAAGTGGAATCTGGTCCTGACACTTTACACTGCGCTGTCAGGATGACTGGAGGGTTCACCCGGTGGAGCCGCTAAGCGCCAAGCCTGGGCCCTTTCTGGGAAGACTCGAGCTGCTTCTCTTTAAAGGGCAATTTGACTAAATGCAGAAAGAGATGGATACTTTTTTTTTAATCTTCAAAGAGAGCATCCATTTTCAAAGTACTTTCAGACACATCATCTCAATCCACTCAATGACTGTAGGAGTATCATCCTCCTACTCGGTGCTTGAAGCATAATCAATATTATTGAATAAACGGTGATTCACAGATGAGGAAACTGAGGCTCAGAAGCTAGTCCAAGGTGACACAGTCAGTCTGGGGCAAAGCTTGGCTCTTGATCTCAGATGTGCCTGCTCAATTATCAACCTGGGGCCAATGAGGCAGCCAGCATCACTACCCCAGTTCATCCTCCCAGACCTACATGCACTGACCTTGAACCACAGCTCCTGGCACCCAGGTCCTTCTGGCTCCGTCTTCCGCCCTGGGAGCAGGGTAAACCTGAGGACC
Source organism: Moschus berezovskii (assembly GCF_049115385.1). NCBI lineage: Eukaryota > Metazoa > Chordata > Mammalia > Artiodactyla > Moschidae > Moschus > Moschus berezovskii. The sequence goes on from NC_142474.1 coordinate 13,195,088, forward strand.
ACCCAGGAACAGACTGCAGCAGCAATGGGTGGTCAGAGGTCAGACAGGTCCGAGAGCATCCCAGAGCCTCTTCTCACTTTTCTCTTTGACCAAAACTCAAACAGGGGCTCTGTATCAATCTAGAGGGGCAGGATGGGGCGGGAGATGGGACGGGGGTTCAAGAGGGGATATATGTATACCTACGGAGAAGGAAATGGCAATCCACTCCAGTACTATTGCCTGGAAAATCCCATGGTCAGAGGAGCCTGGTAGGCTACAGTCTATGGGGTCACAAAGAGTCAGACACAACTGAGCAACTTCACTTCACTGTGGCTGGTTCATGTTGAGGTTTGAAAGAAAACAACAGAATTCTGTAAAGCAATTATCCTTCAGTTAAAAAATAAAATAAAAAAAAAACCTCGTCCCTCCAGGCTCAGAGTGTCTGAGCCCCTATCTCAGACACTATCTGAGAATGAGCCAGCTATCTGCCCCCTTCCATACCATCTAACCCAGAGGTTTTGTTGTTCTTTGTAGTTTTTTTGTTTGTTTGTTTGTTTGTTTTTTGGCTGCACAGGGTCTTCATTGCCGCGAGAGGGTTTTCTTTAGTAGTGCCAAGTCGGGGCACTCTCTAGTTGCAGCATGCAGCCTTCTCACTGCGGTGGCTTCTGTTGCTGCGGAGCACAGGCTCCAGAGTGTTTGGGCTCAGTAGTTGTGGCTCGCGGATCAGTTGCCCTGTAACATGTGAGATCTTAGTTCCCAGATCAGGGATCGAACTTGTGTCCCTTGCCCTGGCAGGTGGATTCCCAACCACTGGGTCACCAGGGAATTCCCACAACCCAGAGTCTCTTGACCTTTATCATCCAGGGACTGCTTTAGAAATCTGTTGAAATCTATGAATTGCTTCTCAGAATATTTTCAAATGTTTTTTATCAATATGTTTTTAAAATGTGATGTGGGGATATATTAATGCTTTAAACAGAAGATCTATCAGAGGCTCTAATAACTTTCATAACTCGTAGTGATGAACACGAATGATGTCTGAGATCTCTGCAATAACTACAATGTGAAATAAAATAAAAATATCAGTGATTTTCATCAGTAACAAAGTCACCTGTATTGCTAATACTAATATAGTTTGTTGTCTATATTTAATAATTGAAGGAAGTAGTAAATTTCAATTAGATGTTTCTGAAAACAGAAATATAATTTTTCCCATCTAAGTTCACAGACTCCCAGAATTCTAAGACCCTTCAATGGACCCCACATTAAGAATCCCTGCTCTGGGAGTTCCCTGGTGGTCCAGTGGCTGAGACTCCAGACTCACAATGCAGGGGGCCCAGGTTCCATCCTTGGTCAGGGAACTAGATCCCACATAGCATAACTAAAGATTCCGCATGCTGCAGCTAAAGACCCCACATGCTTCAACTAAGACCCAATGCAGCCAAATAAATAAATAATTAATTAAACGCAAGCAAACAAAAAAAGAAGGCCTGCTCTACTCCCAGGGTGAATCATCTTGGAAAAGGAAGAAAAGAAGCTCTTCCTGAGTCAGCACCCCTGACCCAGGCTGGTTTGTCCTGCCCCATCCACATGGCTCGTTGAGCCTCAGCCTCTCAGCACCACTTGTCCACCGCGGCTGTTTCCTGGAGCCACGACTTTCTACCTACCATTAGCTTTATTCTTTCATCATGTCCCTTCTTACTAACTTTTCATTTGTACAAAACCACACCCCACGGTTCTTTCCAGCCTCCAACTCACATCACCCCTCTTTATGGCATCTTCGATTGTATAAAGTACGTGTCACACTTTACACAATCACAGTACACACTGGCAAGAGGACACCAGACCCCACTCACCTACAACAGGCACCTTGAGTTCCAAGCTGGCCTCTACTTCATGATACCTGTCACTCCCCTACCTGGGGAGAGCCAGTTACTACCTTGGAGTTACCCTGTAAGATGCCTGTAATAAGTTATGAAGGGGTTTCCCCGGTGGCTCAGTGGTAAAGAATCTGCCTGCAGTGCAGGAGACATGGGTTTGATCCCTGGGTTGGGAAGATCCCCTGGAGGAGGGCATGGTAACCCACTCCAGTATATTTGCCTTGGAGAATCCATGGACAGAGGAGCCCGGCAGGCTACAGTCCACCGGGTCGCACAGAGTTGGACACGACTGAAGCAACTTCGCACACACACATGCACGCACTCAAGCAGAAAGCTGGGGAGGTGTGGACTTCTGGTGCACATCTGTGTATGTATGGCATGGGTCCTCAGGTCACCGGATGCAAGAAGGAGGACCCAGAAATGGGCTGAAGCTGCTACTATCTATCATAGGACCAAGATGCAGGGAAAGATGAAGGAAAACAGCCCTGCTAGATCTCTCCCAACTGACTAGTCCTCCAGGGGAAAAAATAAACTGGATGCTCATCTCACTCCAAACACCAAAATAGAATCCAGACACATCAAAGATGTAAACATAAAAAGGATGTGCAGGAGAATACCATAAGGACATTTAGGTAAATAGTTTTATAGTTCCAGAATGACGAGGGCAATTTTTTAAACATCAAGTCAAGAATAGAAACCAAACAGGAAAGACTGACAGATTGTACTACATAAAAATATAAACCTTCTGTTTGACCAATAAATAAACTTGGAAAAATATTTTCAGCATATGTTACAGACAAAAGGTTACCGTTACTCATAGAGACACAGACTTTACCAAAAACAGGAAGGAAAAAAAATGAAAGTCAACAAAAGAAAAATGAGTTAGCATATGACCTAGAAATGCCATTCATGAATATATATCCGAAAGAAATAAAAACATATGCCCATAGAAAAACTTGTACATGAATGCTCATAGCAGGATTATTTATATTAGCCCAAAGTGGAAACAACCCAAATGTCCATAAATAAAATGTGATCTATGCATGCAATGGATATTGTTCAACAACAAAATGAAATGAAGTACTGTTTCTTCATGGTGACAACATGGATGAACCTTGAAAATATCCTAAGTTTAAAAAAAAAAAAAGTCAATCACAAAAAGACCACATCTTATATCGTGCCATTTACATGAAATGCCCAGAATAGGCCAATCAATAGAGACAGAAAGTAGATGAGTGATTGCATGAGCTTTAGAGGACCGGGGGAAATGGACAGTGGCTGCTAATTGCAGTGCAGGATTTATGAGATGAGAAATACATTCTAAAATTGATTGTGGTGATGGCTACACAATTCTCTGAATATACTAAAACGAATCAAGTTGTATTTTTTAAATGGGTGGACAGTGAACATCTCTATAAAGCTGTTCATATAAATATATATAATGACTTTATTGAACCTGTGACAATATTGCTTCTGTTTTATGTTTTGATTTTTTGGCCAGGAGGCATGTGGGCGCTTAGCTTCCTGACCAGGGATCAAACCTATACCCCTGTATTAGAAGGTGAAGTCTTAACCACTGGACTGCCAGGGAAGTCTCAAAGCTATTGTATTTTTTAAAAATCAGTGCTCTTGATAATAGAATCAAATTTTGATTCCAAGTAAAAAGATATTAAACTGGAAGAATGGGGCCACTTATAGTGAATGTTTTATTCCACAATGAAAATACAGACATCTTGAAATATTAAGTACCAAATAGCATGTCATCAAAATACATAATACAAAAACTATTGTAAATATACGAACTTAAAAAAAAAAAGACTCAGTTCTTATCCAATGACAGATCAAAGACACTAAAGATAAGCAGCGCTATACAGGACTCAATCAAATTGATAAGATAGAACCAGTAGATAAATTTCAAACTCAACACCCTCAAAAGAGGCATATTCTTTTCAAGGACCCACGGAGTATTTGGGAAAGTTAATTCTAAAGAAAACCTTAGTAAATTCACCAAGATGGAAAGAGTAGATAGCAGATATAAGACATAAAGCTGAATAATAAAAAACATAGCACAAAAGTTGACACATACACACAAAAAGAAAGAAACCCAAATCTCTAAGAAATAAACTGCTTCTTGAAGAAGTTGTTTCAAACAGAAATCAAAACTGAAATTGCATTTGACTGTATGTGCTACGAATTCAAATTACTCCTTTCAAGTGTTTTGCAAACCATCCTTTTGCAAAGAAGCATAACTAGATAGATGCTAAATTTCTTCCCCACTATATGTTGTTGGCTTCAACTGGTGTTAAAACTAACCTGTGTTTTTTTACTCATCCTTGTACATTTAATTGTACTTTTTTAATTACTTTCTTACTTAAAATCAGTTATTTTTAAATCACCATGAAACTTAGTTTTATAAATATTTATCTCAAAGTTTACTTTCATTCTTTCTGTTTAGTAATTCTAGTACTAAATGCAATGAATTGTCCACCAATGGTAGCTTTGGTTGCTTCCCTGAAAAAACATTTAAAAATTTTTTCCTGATTATAAAAGTTATATTTTTATAAATAAAAAAGTAAACATTCAGTGATGTATGGCTTAGATGAGAAAGTACTCTATAATTTCATCACCTATCACACCACCCACTTCCCTAACTAATGTCACAATCTGAATATGCCTTCAAATTTGTTCTAGACTACTAAGAAGAAAATAAATGTATATAATAGTAATCTTTAACTGAAATGGAATCACACTTGACATAAAATTATTTTCACTTAACAATATAAATGGCAGTATTAGCACATATAAGCTTCTCTCAATGATGATGTAGGATGAAATCATATGTATTTAATAGGTCTGCTGTTGACTGATGTTCCTGCTTGTTTCCAAATTTGGGGATATTAAAGTTCTGCTGCAAAGAACATTCTTACTCATAGATCTTTGCATGATTGTACAGATATTGCTACTACAAGATAGGTAGTTTTCTCATTATTATTTCACAGATACCAAACAAGGTTGGATAGAACCACAAACAATGTTGTCCAGGACCACAAAACCCATTTTAAAATAACATAATAAAAGAAACAAGCGCCGGCCTAAAATGGTGTCAGATTAAGTGGCAATAAGAAGACCCCCCTCCCAAGGGAGCTACAAATGGAGACCTGAACAAAGGGAAAAGTAAGAAGATTCCAGTTTCATAAATGCGTGAAACCAAAGTTGTGTGTTTCAAAACGTTGTGGGCACCACGGGCTGACTTCTCCGTACTGGCTTTCGGCAGTCGGCGCGGGTAACAATTCACAAGCACGCGGCTTTGACCGTTCCAGCAGTCAATGCAGCTGCACAGAAGTAACCATGCACTCGAGAGGCAAACTCTAAGATCAAAACAGGCAAGGGAGACCTCTGCTGGGATGCGGTTCCCCCCTACCCCGCACTGTTGCAGGGGAGACCGAGCCACCTGGAATGGGGAGCAGAGAAATCCTCACGGGAGGGGACAATAGGAGTGAATTCACTTGAAAACAGAAAACACCGAGCTATTTGTTTTTAAAAGCTCCCAGGGCTCAAATTTCTCCCCAAAGTGTTAATAATAAAATAGATAAACCAGTATACTATCAGGCTGAGAGAAGTCTACACTGGTTTGGAAGAAGGAATACCGGTGGGGTGCAGCGCAAAGTGTGACGAGAGAGAATGCGGGGAAAGGAAGGCAGATGCTAGATCACTGGAGAGTCCTGGGCTTCACTGACCAATGTGGCCTCTCCCCAGGGAGCGGGGTGGGACTAATTTGCATCTTTCTAAACAGAGGGGTAGTATGATTATTTTTCTACTCTAAGAGAAACTGCTACAGCATCAGGATGGAGGGAGGGAAATTTGAGGCAGAAAGAAAGAGACTTGAGCCCTGCTCCAAATAAGAAGCAAGGAGGACTGACCTTACAGCAGCAGAAGTGAGGAGCCTGGTTCCCGGTGAAAGAAACAGAGAGGGAAAGTAAGAGATCACGCCCAGTTTTACGGTTGGGTAAATGCTTTATCTGAATTTGGCAATAAGGAGTTCATGATCTGAGCCACAGTCAGCTCCTGGTCTTGTTTTTGCTAACTGTATACAGCTTCTCCATCTTTGGCTGCAAAGAATATAATCAATCTGATTTCGGTGTTGACCATCTGGTGATGTCCACGTGTAGAGTCTTCTCTTGTGTTGTTGGAAGAGGGTGTTTGCTATGACCAGTGCGTTCTCTTGGCAAAACTCTATTAGACTTTGCCCTGCTTCATTCCGTGCTCCAAGGCCAAATTTGCTTGTTACTCCAGGTGCTTCTTGACTTCCTACTTTTGCATTCCAGTCCCCTATGATGAAAAGGACATCTTTTTTGGGTGTTAGTTCTAAAAGGTCTTGTAGGTCTTCATAGAACTGTTCAACTTCGGCTTCTTCAGCATTACTGGTTGGGGCATAGACTTGGATTACTGTAATATTGAATGGTTTGCCTTGGAAACAAACAGAAATCATTCTGTCGTTTTTAAGATTGCATCCAAGTACTGCATTTCAGACTCTTTTGTTGACCATGATGGCTACTCCATTTCTTCTGAGGGATTCCTGCCCACAGTAGTAGATATAATGGTCATCTGAGTTAAATTCACCCATTCCAGTCCATTTTAGTTCACTGATTCCTAGAATGTCGACGTTCACTCTTGCCATCTCCTGTTTGACCACTTCCAAATTGCCTTGATTCATGGACCTAACATTCCATCTGACTGTGGCTCAGATCATGAACTCCTCATTGCCAAATTCAGACTGAAATTGAAGAAAGTAGGGAAAACCGTTAGACCATTCAGATATGACCTAAATCAAATCCCTTATGATTATACAGTGGAAGTGAGAAATAGATTTAAGGGTCTAGATCTGATAGATAGAGTGCCTGATGAACTCTGGACGGAGGTTCGTGACATTGTACAGGAGACAGGGACCAAGACCATACCCACGGAAAAGAAATGCAAAAAAGCAAAATGGCTGTCTGAGGAGGCCTTACAAATATCTGTGAAAAGAAGAGAAGCGAAAAGCTAGGAGGAAAGGAAAGATATAAGCATCTGAATGCAGAGTTCCAAAGAATAGCAAGGAGAGATAAGAAAGCCTTCCTCAGCGATCAATGCAAAGAAATAGAGGAAAACAACAGAATAGGAAAACAAGAGATCTCTTCAAGAAAATTAAAGATATCAAGGGAACATTTCATGCAAAGATGGGCTCGATAAAGGACAGAAATGGTATGGACCTAACAGAAGCAGAAGATATTAAGAAGAGATGGCAAGAATACACAGAAGAACTGTACAAAGAAGATCTTCACGACGAAGATAATCATGATGGCGTGATCACTCACCTGGAACCAGACATCTTGGAATGTGAAGTCAAGTGGGCCTTAGAGAGCATCACTAAAAACAAAGCTAGTGGAGGTGATGGAATTCCAATTGAGCTATTTCAAATCCTGAAAGATGATGCTGTGAAAGTGCTGCACTCAATATGCCAGCAAATTTGGAAAACTCAGCAATGGCCACAGGACTGGAAAAGGTCAGTCTTCATTCCAATCCCAAAGAAAGGCAATGCCAAAGAATGCTCAAACTACCGCACAATTGCACTCATCTCACACGCTAGTAAAGTCATGCTCGAAATTCTTCAAGCCAGGCTTCAGCAATATGTGAATCGTGAACTTCCAGATGTTCAAGCAGGTTTTAGAAAAGGCAGAGGCACCAGAGATCAAATTGCCAACATCCGCTGGATCATGGAGAAAGCAAGAGAGTTCCAGAAAACCATCTATTTCTGCTTCATTGACTATGCCAAAGCCTTTGACTGTGTGGATCACAATAAACTGTGGAACATTCTGAAAGAGATGGGAATCCCAAACCACCTGACCTGCCTCTTGAGAAACCTGTATGCAGGTCAGGAAGCAACAGTTCGAACTGGACATGTAACAACTGGTTCCAAATAGGAAAAGGAGTACATCAAGGTTGTATATTGTCACCCTGCTTATTTAACTTATATGCAGAGTACATCATGAGGAACGCTGGGCTGGAAGAAGCACAAGCTGGAATCAAGATTGCCGGGAGAAATATCAATAACCTCAGATATGCAGATGACACCACCCTTATGGCAGAAAGTGAAGAGGAACTCAAAGGCCTCTTGATGAAAGTGAAAGAGGAGAGTGAAAAGGTTGGCTTGAAGCTCAACATTCAGAAAACTAAGATCATGGCATCTGGTCCCATCACTTCATGGGAAATGGATGGAAAAACAGTGGAAACAGTGTCAGACTTTATTTTTGGGGGCTCCAAAATCACTTCGGATGCTGATTGCAGCCATGAAATTAAAAGACGCTGGCTCCTTGGAAGGAAAGTTATGACCAGCCTAGATAGCATATTAAAAAGCAGAGACATTACTTTGCCAACCAAGGTCTGTCTAGTCAAGGCTATGGTTTTTCCCGTGGTCATGTATGGATGTGAGAGTTGGACTGTGAAGAAAGCTGATCGCTGAAGAATTGATGCTTTTGAACTGTGGTGCTGGAGAAGACTCTTGAGAGTCCCTTGGACTGCAAGGAAATCCAACCAGTCCATTCTAAAAGAGATCAATCCTGGGTGTTCATTGGAAGGACTTATGCTAAAGCTGAAACTGCAATACTTTGGCCACCTCATGCGACGAGTTGACTCACTGGAAAAGAGTCTGATGCTAGGAGGGATTGGGGGTAGGAGGAGACGGGGACGGCAGAGAATGAGATGGCTGGATGGCATCACCGACTCGATGGACATGAGTTTGAGTGAACTCCGGGAGTTGGTGATGGACAGGGAGGCCTGGCGTGCTGTGGTTCATGGGGTCGCAAAGAGTCGGACATGACTAAGCGACTGAACTGAACTAAACTGAACTTAAATGTTTTATCTATAAAATGAGGATTAAAAAAATCAAATCAGGTTAGTGTTCAGATTACATAGATTGGGTTTGCTTTAAAGTTAACCAATTGGATATCCCTGGAGGTCCAGTGGTTAAGAATCTGCCTTGCAATGCAGGGGACCAGGGATGTTCGATCCCTGGTCGGGGAGCTGAGATCCCACATGCCGAAGGGTAACTTAGCCTGAGTGCTGCAATTCGAGAACCTGTGCACCGCAATGAAAGATTTCTCATGCCGCTACTAAGACCCGACGCAGCCAATTGAATAAATATTTTTTTTAAAAAATAAAGTTAACCTACACCCCACCTTTGTTTCAGAAAAGATTTAATGCCATTTAAATCAATGTCACCCTGCTTATTTAACTTATATGCAGAGTACGTCATGAGAAACGCTCGATTAGAGGAAGCACACGCTGGAATCAGGATTGCTGGGAGAAATATCAATAACCTCAGATATGCAGATGACACTACCCTTATGGCAGAAAGTGAAGAAGAACTAAAGAGCCTCTTGCTGAAAGTGAAAGAGGAGAGTGAAAAAGCTGGCTTAAAGCTCAACATTCAGAAAACTAAGATCATGGCATCTGGTCCCATCATTTCATGGCAAATAGATGGGGAAACAGTAGCTGACTTTATTTTTCTGGGCTCCAAAATCACTGCAGATGGTGATTGCAGCCATGAAATTAAAAGACGTTTACTCCTTGGAAGGAAAGTTATGACCAAATTAGACAGCATATTAAAAAGCAGAGACATTACTTTGCCAGCAAAGGTCCATCTAGTCAAGGCTATGGTTTTTCCAGTGGTCATGTATGGATGTGAGAGTTGGACTATAAAGAAAGCTGAGTGCTGAAAAATTGATGGTTTTGAACTGTGGGGTTGGAGAAGACTCTTGAGAGTCCCTTGGACTGCAAGGAGATCCAACCAGTCCATTCTAAAGGAGATCAGTCCTGGGTGTTCATTGGAAGGACTAATGTTGAAGCTGAAACTCCAATACTTTGGGCACCTGATGCGAACAGCTGATTCATTTGAAAAGACCCTGATGCTGGGAAAGATTGAGGGCAGGAGGAGAAGGGGACGAAAGAGGATGAGATGGTTGGATGGCCTCACCAACTCAACAGACATGGGTTTGGGTGGAATCCGGGAGTTGGTGATGGACAGGGAGGCCTGGCGTGCTGCGGTTCATGGGGTCGCAAAGAGTTGGACACGACTGAGCGACTGAATTGAACTGAACTGAACTGAAATCAATGTCACAGCTGTGGAAACACTGTAAAAGGCCCTCACAAATGTGAACTCTATTGATTGCTAGTATTGACACCTTCTTGAATATCTGGCTGTTTGGTGACCAAGTTTGCAGTGCTGTGCAGGGCAGTCAGAGGGGTTGACGTGACCCAGCAGGTGATGACAAGTGTGACCTTGTGGCCCAGAAGAAAGGCCAAGCAAGGTTTAGGAAACAAGTCTGGGGAGTCACGAGTTCAGTGGCTCTGGAATCCAGGCACACACTGTGAGCTAGACACTATGCCAGATCTATCGTACCTGTTTACCTCATTTAATCCTGAGAGCAAACTTGCCAGAAAATTGTTTTAAAAAAAAAAAAAAAGTCTTTCAAGATGAGCAAATGTGAGGCTTTCAGAGGTTAATTAGCCTCCTCGGTGGGAATCCGAGGGACTCATGCTGACTTCCCTGTCCTCTTCCAACAATGTATAACACTCAGGGTAGGCAAGGGCAGAGCTGTGGTTCTGCAGAAACACGACCCCAGCAGCTCTGCAGCCCACGCAGGGGTAGAGGGCTGCCTGGTGGGGGAGGGCCTGACTAGCAGGCAGTGCTTCTGGGGGAAGAGCAAGCCCCATCTCCTAACTTGGTGGTTATTCATTCTCTTCCTTCCAGCAACAAGTGGCCCCTGGATGCCTGTCTTCCCCTGGCAGGACCCTGCTGACCACTCTCGTGCTCTCCTCGGGGGTCACCCCTGGCATCATCTCTCAGTGATGCTGACCCCACTGTCCCTCCCAGGTCAGAGCTCAGGTCTGTGGCTGCAGGGGGACCGCTCTCGGCCGAGGCTATGGCCCCCTCACTAGGCTTGCAAAACAAGGGGCTCAGTCACTGCATCAGCTCTGACCCATAGGGACCCCATGGACTGCAGCAGCCAGGCTTCCCTGTCCTTCACTATCTCCCAGAGTTTGCTCAAACTCATGTCCATTGAGTCAGTGATGTCATCCAACCCATCTCATCCTCTGTTACCCCCTTCTCCTCCTGCCTTCAATCTTTCCCAGCACCAGGGTCTTTTCCAATGAGTCGGCTCTTCACATCAGGAGGCCAAAGTATCTGAGTTTCAGCTTCAGCATCAGTCCTTCCAAAACAAAGGGACTGCATTGTTAATCCCTTGCAAGTGGTTTAAGTAGGACTTTGGGGTTGGCATGCCTCACCCCTCCAACAACATCTCAAAGGGAAACAGATGCCGTGTTGAACTAATAAAACATTTGACAAAATTCCTTCGCGTCCCTTTTCCAAAATAATTTCATTTGTTTACTTTTCGCTGTGCTGGGTCTTCACTGCTGTGCGGGCTTTTCCCTAGTTGCACCGAGCAGGGGCTACTCTCTAGCTGCCATGCACAGCTGCTCTCTAGCTTTCCACTGCGGTGGCTTCCCTTGTTTCGGAGCACAGGCTCTAGGACGTGCAGGCTTCAATGACAGCACTGCAAGGGCTCAGTAGTTGCACTTCCTGGGTTCTAGAGCACAGGCTCAGTAGTTGTGGCACATGAGCTTATGTGCTCCGAGGGCATGTAGGATCTTCCAGGACCAGGGATAGAACCCGTGTCTCCTGCGCTGGCAGGTAGATTCGTAACCACTGAACCACCAGGGAAACCCCTCTAGTGTCACTTTTAACTAGTCACTTACTCTCACCCTTTGACAACCAGCAACCTCTCTAGTTCCCAATTCTGCTTAATTCTAAGACTGACGTTTCTGGCTGCCCCGGGGAGTAGTACTGTTGGCGAAATACTGCTGGGACCCCTCCACCCCTGATCACTCCTGAGCTACCCTCGGAGGTCAGTCATGGTACGCCAGGACCCCTCATACTAACCTGGCCCACCGTTGATTCTGCTTCTACTGCCAGACAACCAGAGTTTTTGTAATGCGATCATTTCTAGCTTGTAAAGTTCTTTTAACAGCCATTACAGCAGCCGCGACGTGCCTGGCCTGGAAAGCGGCAGCAGCGCCATCTGGTGGTTCTTCTGAGAACATCACAGGGTTGTTTCAGCCCCTTCACCGTCTGGGTGTGTACCGCACACACTGAGAATTCACAATTTCCGATATCTTAATAAGGCCATCTGTCCTGCTATTTAACAATCTAGTCCACTGCTCACCCTTTATAAAGATCAAAAAACATAAAATCCATCTCCAAATTCAGTGTGGATCCAGTGACCGTGTTTTCAGAAAACTCAGAGCTTTCCACAGTAAACCTGCCTTTGCTGAGCTAACTGTGCTGCAATACCGAAGGGCAAACTAGAGGAAGTCTAGTCTAGACACTTCCCAAGTCTCCATTCTCTCCCAATGGAGGCACTCCTTTCTCAGTCTTAAAAGGAAACGTCGTAATTGTCTGTCATGCTAGTTAGGATGTCGGGCATAAATTAAAAGATTCCTGAAATAACAGTGCCCCAGAGAAAGTGCTATGAAGGAGAGCATGGTGCCTGAACCAGTGTGATGGGCCAGCAAGTGTGATGTAGTCCAGGGGCTTATATAAGGTTTCCCCTGCGTTGCTTAACCAAACATAAAAGTCCAAATTGTCTTCCAGGAAACAGAGAGGACTAGAACTTTCAGTGCATTTCATCTATAAGCCTGAGGGAGATGACAGCTTGAAACGATGGGATTTGTTCTTTGCTTTTGTTTGGGGGAGGGCTATTTTTTTGTTTGTTTGAGTTAGCCACAATGTGTGGCACATGGATCAAACCCAGGATCCCTACATTGGAAGCAGGCAGTCTTAACCACTGGATCACCAGTCTTAACCACTGGATCACCAGGGAAGTCCTAAGAACAATGGGATTTGAATTGGTCACCAATTCAGAGGGTGTTTTTTCTAGTTCCCTCTCACAAGCCCACCACCAACAGAAACACACACACGCACACATACATTCACACGCACAATTGATTTGTCATTTCTTTGTGCTGAAGAATTAAATTATGTGCACATGAGAACTGCAGTCAGATGGAGTCCTGTTCAGGTGGGGAAGAGCTGAAAGGCTCTATAAAAGAAAAGCTTATCTCCGAGGCTCAGACAAGGCGAGTCTGTAAAACAGCAGTTGAGACTGCCCCTGAGCCATGAGTCTCCAGCGTGAGTCTTCCAAGGAAGGAAAATGGGGTTACGGCTCAGTATAGTTGGGGACCTCATAGGTGCACAACTTCAGGGACCTTCAAACTTAGCTCCTTCCATTATCTGACTGATGGTGGAATGCATGTGAGTCTTAGACAGATGTGGGTTCTAACGCTTTGGCTTCAGCATGATTTCAAAAATTAACTTCTCTGAGGCATTTCATCATTTGAAAAATGAAATTAAGAATCTCTATGCTGCAAGGGGGCCCTCACTCTGTTCTGATCCCCAAGGCTAGGCTCTCTCCCCTAAAAGCCCCTGCTTTCTCTTGCCCTGCATGATAGGGAATTGTTTCACCAAATATTACTGGTTCTTTTTTTTTTTTTCTGGAGAGAAGAAACCCTCAGAATTCAAGATTTTTAATTTGTATGAGTGTCGTAAAAAGCAGATTTTTAAAACATGTTTCCCATACTATATAAATAAATCATTGAATAAACTAGGGGAAAGATACAGCTTTCCCTTGCAGAAGAATATCATTTCATAAATGTAGAAGAAATGATGGAAAATCACCAGCAGGCAAACTCCAAGGTAATAACTGTCACAAGTTAAGTACCACTGACAGTACAGAGAGACAGAAGACGTTTGCATAAATTCAAAGCCTCCCCCCAAGATATGTATTAAATACAAACAGGAAAGTAGTCACTTCATGGTGAGTAAACCTAGCAGAGACACTGGTCTGAAAGACATTTCAACATCTGTGATATGACGTCCTGAGCAGGTCACATATGACCTTTGGGTATGCATACTAAGTCACTTCAATCGTCTCCAATTCTGTGACCCTATGGACTGTAGTCCACCAGACTCCTCGGTCCATGGCATTCTCCAGGCAAGAATACTAGAGTGGTTTTCCATGTCCTACTCCAAGGTATCTTCCCAACCCAGGGACCAAACCTGCATCTCTTATATCTCCTGCACTGGCAGGCAGGTTCTTTACAACTAGTTCTTCCCACCTGGGAAGCCCCTGACCTCTGTGACCTCTGTGATATCTTGCCAAAAATGCATAAACTCAATTGAATCATGAGAAAACACCAGACAAACCCAAACTGAGAGTCATTTACAAAAGAATTGGCCTGTACTCTTCAAAAGCAATCAGGGTTATGAAGACTCCTCCCTCCCAAAATGGAGAAGGCAATGGCAACCCACTCCAGTACTCTTGCCTGGAAAATCCCATGGACAAGGAGCCTGGTGGGCTACAGTCCAGGGGGTCACAAAGAGTCGGACTTGACTGAGCGACTTCACTTTCACTTTTATGCATGGGAGAAGGAAATGGCAACCCACTCCAGTGTTCTTGCCTGGAGAATCCCAGGGTGGGGTCACACAGAGTTGGACACGACTGAAGTGACTTAGCAGCAGCAGCAGCCCTCCCCACCCCCCAAAAAAAAACCCTGAGAAGCTCTCATAGATTAGAGAAAATTCAGAAAACACTACAACTAGATGCAGTGTAGAGTCCCAGATCAGATCCTGCACCCAAAAAAGGACATTAGTGGGAAAACTGATGAAATTTGAATAAGGTCTGTAGCGTCGTTAATAATATTGTATTGATTGCTCAACACTGCTAATTATTAGAGAAGTGCAAATCAAAACTACAATGAGGAGTCCCCCCACACCAGTCAGAATGGTCACCACTGAAAAGTCAATAAATAATAAATGCTAGAGAGGGTGTGGGGAAAGGAAACCCTCCTACACTGTTAGTGGGAATGTAAACCGGTATAGCCACTATGAAGAACAATATGGAGATTCCTTAAAAAACTAAAAATAGAGTTACTATAGGGCCCAGCAATCCCACTTCTGGGCACATATCCCAAAAAGATGAAAACTCTAATTCAAAAAGATACATGTACCCCAATGTTCATAGCAGCATTATTTACAATAGCCAAGACATGGAAACAACCCAAGTGTCCATTAACAGATGAATGGATAAAGAAGATGTGATGTATCTGTACCATGAAATATTACTCCACCATGAAAAAATGAAATATTGCCATGTGAAATATTGCCATGTGAAATATTGCCATGGAGGAACCTAGAGATTATCACACTGAGTGAAGTAAGTCAAAGAAAGACAAATATGATATCACTTATATGTGGAATCTAAAAAATAGTACAAATGAATCTATATACAAAACAGAGACAGACTCACAGACATAGAAAATAAACTTATGTTTACCAAAGTGGAAAGTGGGAAGGAAGAAATAAATTAGGAGTATGGGATTAACAGATAAAAACTGCTATAGACAAAATAGATAAGCAGCAAGGATTTACTGTATAGCACAAGGAACTATATTCAACATCTGATAATAACCTATAATGGAAAATAATCTGAAAATATATACATATACATGCATGTATATATATATATATGTATATTTACAACATTGTAAATCAACTATACTCCAATATAAAATAAAAATCTAAAAAAACAAAGATAATGTAATAAAACAAATACAGATATCTATATGTTTTATGTACAATACATAAATGGAATTCTAATATATATATACATATGTACACATTATATACATGGACTTATGACATGCTATGGCCATTCAACAATATATCCTGGCTTATATGTTTGTCTATTTCATGACCATATACTACTCCATTATAATAATAAACACTTACTTAACCAATCTCAGATTTGTCTCCAATTTTCCCCTATTATAAATGATACTGCGACAAAACATTGTGCGTGTATTATATGTGTTTCAGTGTGTGTGAATATATATATAGAATACAGATAATTATATACAAATACTATATATTATATATCATTATGTATTATATATATAAATAAGAGAGTCTAGAATGAGGACAGTTGATTCAAGCTGTAAGAAAAGTGTGAACTTTGATCAGACTTTCACCTACAGTGAATGAACGTAACAGTTTTGCCATACCCTGACAAATAATAATCATCAGTATTTTTCCAGTTTTTCGATAGACTGGGCAAAAGGCTGAATGGATGAATGTGGAGCCTATCTGAATGTCATTCCGAGGCCTCTGCCCACACTGCGAGGGGGCCGTGGGTTCCTGAGTGAAGTCCCATCACTTCGCTGGATAGCCCGGTTGCTAGTCTCTGCAGTAGCCAGTCGCCAGGAAGACCCCCGGTGATCCCTGTCTCCTGATGCACATATGCATCCCCCTCCCTCATTGCATCATGGCGGGTCTGTGTGCCCAGTAGCATAAGGCACAAGTGATGGTTTACGGGGCTTTCCAGGCGGCTCAGTGGGTAAAGAATCGGCCTGCAATGCAGGAGACTCAGGCAGATACGAGTTCAGTCCCCAGGTCGGGAAGATCCCAGAGAAGGGCATGGCAACCCACTCCAGTATTCTTGCCTGGAGAATCCCATGGACAGAGCAGCCTGGTGGGCTATGGTCCATGGGGTCACAAAGAGTTGGACATGACTGAAGCGACTGAGCACACACCCACAATGGTACGTGGTTTCTGAGGCTAGTTCATAAAAAGGCATGTGGCTTCCCTTGTTCTCCCCTGGATCACAGCCCTGGTGGAAACCAACTGACCCTCAGGGCCCCTGTGGAGAGGCCTCATCAGTACTACACAGTGAGAACCTGAGGCCTCCTGCCAACAGCCATGTGAGAACACCATCCTGAAAGCAGTTTACCCAGCCACAGTCACATGTTCAGATGATCACAGCCCAGGCCGCCATCCTAACTGCAACCTCATGAAAAACCCTATATTGGAACTAGTCAACTAAGCCACCACCCCTAGATTCAAGGGTGCCGAAACCACATGGGGTAATAAATAGTTGCTATTTTAAGCCTCTAAGTTCTGGGGGAATTCGTTATGCAGCAATAGACAACATACATTCTCTGGGCCTCACTTTCCGCATCTGTAAGCTAGGATTGCTCATCAGAACAACGCCCACTTCACAGAGAGAAAGCAGCTGAAAGCACCTGCCACCTGCCTGACCCACGAGTACCAGTGTCTCTTCACCAGGCCTGACTAAACAGGGAGGAATGTTTTGAGTTGCAATGCCTTTGACCTTTTTATTTAAAATCCGTGTCAAATCAGCTTCTAATTCATTTCCAGACACATTATTCTGAGAATGAAGCTGGGAGTGAACTTTGTTGCAATGTAGTCCCTGCCCTTTTATTTGATGAAATTATAAAAGCAAATGGTCTAGTTGCTCTGGTCTTCGGAGAGCTGCCAAACTCCTCTCTGAGTGATCAGGGAGTGGCTGCTGGGGACCCTGGCCAGTGATGAGCTGGGGTGGAGTGCTGAGGAGAGGGGAGCCTGGCCATAGTGTAGATGCCAGTACAGGATACACACCTTAGTTCCCAAGCAATATGGCTGCTGCTGCTGCTGCTGCTAAGTCGCTTCAGTTGTGTCTGACCCTGTGCGACCCCATAGACAGCAGCCCACCAGGCTCCCCCGTCCCCAGGATTCTCCAGGCAAGAACACTGGAGTGGGTTGCCATTGCCTTCTCCAGTGCATGAAAGTGAAAAGTGAAAGTGAAATCGCTCAGTCGTGTCTGACTCTTAGCAACCCCATGGACTGCAGCCCACCAGGCTCCTCCGTCCATGGGACTTTCCAGGCAAGAGCACTGGAGTGGGGTGCCACTGCCTTCTCCGAAGCAGTGTGGACACACGTACAAAAGATGACTTGCTCGTCCTTTTCCATCTGACAGTGTTCCCAGCGAACAGACTGAGTCCATTGGTAGTGGGGGTGGGCAGAGGGAAGCCAGGAGCCATGAAAACCCCAAGGATGCTGGTCACCAAGCATTCAGCCCAGTGGACTGATAGGGACATAAGAACACTGAGTGCTCCTCTCCCTTCGAGCAGCCCACACTCTGCCAAGCCAGGCCAGCTGGGGCTTCACTGGAGCATCCTTGGAAGCCCAACCACCTTCTGTTTCCCGCTACAGGTCAAGTTCCACCTAGGCTGTAACTTCCAGTGAACACTCAGGACTGATCTCCTTTAGGATGGACTGGATGGATCTCCTTGCAGTCCAAGGGACTCTCAAGAGTCTTCTCCAACACCACAGTTCAAAAACATCAATTCTTCAGCACTCATCTTTCTTTATAGTCCAACTCTCACATCCACAGATGACCAGTGGAAAAATCATAGCTTTGACTACACGGACCTTTGTCAGCAAAGTAATCTCTCTGCTTTTTAATATGCTGTTTAGGTTGGTCAGAGATTTTCTTCCAAGGAGCAAGCATCTTTTAATTTCATGGATGCAGTCACCATCTGCGGTGATTTTGAAGCCCAAGAAAATAAAGTCTGTCACTGTTTCCATTGTTTTCCCATCTATTTGCCATGAAGTAATGGGACCGGATGCCATGATCTTAGTTTTCCGAATGTTGAGCTTTAAGCCAGCTTTTTCACTCTCCTCTTTTACTTTCATCAAGAGGCCTTCGAGTTCCTCTTCACTTTCTGCCATAAGGGTGCTGTCATCTGCATATCTGAGGTTATTGATATTTCTCCCGGCAATCTTGATTCCAGCTTGTGCTTCCTCCAGCCCGACATTTCGCATGATGTAATCTGCATGTAAGTTAAATAAGCAGGGTGACAATATACAGCCTTGAAATGTTCTCCCGATTTAGAACCAGTCTGTTGTTCCATGTCCAGTTCTAACTGTTGCTTCTTGACCTGCCTACAGATTTCTCAGGAGGCAGGTGGTCAGTCTGGTATTCCCATCACTTGAAGAATTTTCCACAGTTTGCTGTGATCTACACACTCAAAGGCTTTGGTGTAATCAACAAAGCAGAAGCAGATGTTTTTCTGGAATTCTCTTGCTTTTTCTATGATCTGAAGCTGAAACGCCAATACTTTGACCACCTAATGTGAAGAACTGACATTGGAAAAGACCCTGATGCTGGGAAAGATTGGAGGCAGGAGGAGAAGGGGGCAACAAAGGATGAGATGGTTGGATGGCATCAGCGACTCGATGGACATGAGTTTGAGCAAGCTCCAGGACTTGGTGATGGACAGGGAAGCCTGGTGTGCTGCAGTCCATGGGGTCGCAAAGAGCCAGTGAGCTGAGCCAGTGAGCTGAACTGAACCAAGGCTGTGAATAGCGTTGCTCTCCACTCTGCCATCTTGTGGCCATAGTCAGCAGTTTCAGCTTTCCCACAGGAAGCCACCTTCAAAGCCACGGGGATATTGCTCTCCAGCCATGTCAGCAACTCTTTTCCCTCCTCCAAAAGAAGGCAAGGGCAGGGCTCTTTCTGCTTAGTCTTCCATGCCAAAGAACTTGGGTGAATTTCCAGGGGAAGAGTCAGAATTTTTTTAATTGACACCATTCTGAGTCTTACTCAAAATAACTCCTCAGCCCAGCAGACACCCAGAGTCTAGGTTGGAGGCTTTGTCTTGCCCCCAGCCAAGCTCCCTCCTCTCCCAGGACATGTTACCTAGAAAGTGGAGTGGTCTCTGTCCCTGGTTCTTTGTCCAGAGTGATAAATCCCAACAGTCTCTCCATCTCTCCCTTAAAAGAATTGTGAGCTCTATCCACCCACCCCAGATGCCAAAGGCCAGAGACCACCTCTCTGAGACCATTCAATTTCTCAAGAAAAGACTACCCTGGGACTTCCCTGGTGGTCCAGCGGTTAAGACTTCACCTTCCAGTGCAGGGGATGTGGATTCAATCCCTGGTGACTCCACCATCTTTAAGCAGAAATCCCTTCACATTTCATCATTTAGAATGCTTTCAGCTTCAGGTGACAGAAAAAGTGACTTAGCTTGGCCTATTTGATAAGAAAAGGTACACCATAATCCTGCGTAAAAGGAGGGTGAGACGGGCTCCGGTTTGCATTTCCCAAGAGACAGGTGAGCTATAGCTGAGGAATTTACAGCCAGCCCCCCATTCGCATTTACATTTGGAAGTAACACAGAATCAGGGTAAACAGCCAACCTTTGTCTCTTGCTAACACCTCAAGGGAAAAATCATAGCGAAGAAAAGGACACTGAGTAAACGATGAGGGAGACACTACACATGCGCAGAAAGGCCCTTGGACTTAAAAGCCAAAGGACAATCCCAGGCCATAATGAGTCCTGCTCCTCCCAGAAGCCTTCACTTTGAGATCCATCTTGGCTAAGGTGTGTGTGCATGCCACTGGCTCCTGTGGCCCCGTGGTTAGGGCTCCCAGTCTGGGAACTAAGACCTTGCTTCCAGTTACCCATTCACTGCTGCTTGCGTCCAAAATCAAGATGGGCTCCAGAGTCAGCCTGATTTACAATAGTACTGCAGCTCCAGTCTCCCGAATACCCGGGGGCTGCTGCTCTCATGGGGAAGGGGGTTGTAGCGATTCCTAACCATACACCCACACCATGTATCCAAAGGATGATACCCAGTCATTCAATAGTGCCGAAAGTCTCAAAGAAGCAGCCAAAGTGAGGACTGCCCTGGTGGTCCAGTGGTTAAGACTCTGCTTTCCCCATGCAGGGAGCCCCGGTTCAAACCTTGGTCAGGGAACTAGATCCCACAAAACTCAACTAAGAGTTCAGATGCCTCAACTAAAGATCCCAAATGCTGTAACTAAGAACATCCCACATGTGGCAATGAAGACAGCATGTGCCGAAACCAAGACCCGGCCCAGAGGAAGGAAGGAGGAAAAGAAAGAAAGACAAAGAACAAAAGAAAGAATCAGTGAAAGTGGCAGCCAGCTCTATGAGGAAAGTCTTAGCTCTGAAGGGGACAGGGTCAGCCTCACAAGCTAAGGCAGAGTGGGACGTATATTTCCCAGGCCCCTGGAGAATGTCATTTAATGAGCTGCCCTCCTCAAATGAGGGCCATTTGGGAAGAAGCAGGATCCCAAAAGACCTCCATCCACTTAAGCAGATACAAGTAAGTATCGGCGAGACAAGGCAACTACCAGACAACCAGCTGACGAGAGCGAGGCGGGACCCTTGACCTCAGTGACCCACATAACAGACCAGTCAGGTGCCCGGACAAGACCTTGAGGTAGACAGATCCCACCACACGGAAGACACGGAAGACCGCTGTCTTCCTCATTTAAGAGAAGATGAAACTGAAACACAGAGTAACTGGCTTGCCCAAGATCATATAGCTAGAAATTTCATTTGCTGAGAGTAGCCCTGGAAATGGCTCATCCTCATCTGATAAAGAAAAGGAGGAAGTGGAGGGAGGAGGGGAGAAGAGGGCCATTGGGATTTAAGATGGAAAGAAACATTCTTATTTAGGGAATGTGTTGGCTTTAGGGTCGGGGGTCTGGGATTCCAGGTCTCACAGAACCCATGTGTGGGGGACTTCCCTGGTGGTCCAGTGGCTGAGACTGCATTCCCAATGCAGGAGGCCCAGGTTCGATCCCTGTTCAGGGAACTAGATCACACACGCCTCGACTAAGAGTTCGAATGATGCAACTAAGACCTAGAACAGCCTAATAAATAAACAAATATTTTTTAAAACGGAGTACAATGTGTGGTCCACACTAGTTTCACAAACCTGTTATTCCAGTATAACTTGCAGTGCCCTAACTAAACTTACTCACTTAGGTCTTAGCTGCAGTTTTTGTGTCATGCTTGCTTCTTAAATCTGATTAACAGAACATTTCTCTTATCCCTTTTTTAACATGTGGTGTCACTTGACCTAATTTATGTATGGAAGCACTACACATTGGTTTCCAAACCCTACACATTTGGAGAAGGAAATGGCAACCCACTCCAGTATTCTTGCCTGGGAAATCCCATGGGCAGAGGAGTCTGGTGGACTACAGTCCACGGGGCTGAAAAAGAGTCGGATACGACTGAGCAACTTTCACTTCACACCCTACACATAAGATACACACAATGTGTGCAAAAGACTCTTCCTTCAGGCCTGTAATGCCCTTCACATGGAAGATCAATGAGGGAAATCATATTCTGCATAAAAACAAAGTCAGATTTATATACTAAACTCATTTGCTGAAAAATTTAACTTGCTTTCAAATAAAAAATGCATTTCTGACATGCAAAAAAAAGTACCCAGTGTGTGACCATGAGTGATGGCTGTTGCCTTCTGAGACGCAGTTCTTTCCCTGAAATTCAAGGAGACAAACATACCTCAGTGCACGCAAACAGTAAGTGCTGGAATCAGGACCCAACTCCAGATCAACCAACTACAGAAGATCTGACTCCTGAATCCTCTGGTCTGGGGAGGAAGTGGGGGATGGGGAACTCCAGGTGGAAGCGGGGTATGTAGCCGACACAGAGGCTAGAAGTCATGTCCTGAAGAAAAGCTGGGTGAGATCAAGCCAAGCTCCAGGAGATCGGCTGTAGTTAAGGGTGGGAACGAGGTGTGGGGCCAAAATGTGAACGTAGGGGCCTGAGAGCACCTAAAACCAAGGACCAGAGGGTCAGGCAAAGGGTTGCCGCCTGGAGGAACCTGGAGGCGATGTGAATTGAGAGCAGCTACTTACACAGCCCCAGCACACAGGCTGGCCGGGGGGAGAAGCCTGCTCTACCCCACACAGGACACAGGACCCCTCAGCAAACCCAGCCAGTTTCGCCCACCAAGGCCATGGGAAAGTGAGGAAACTCCCCTTGGGCTCCAAGACCTGGGAAGCACGCATTCCTCCATTCATTCCTTGGTCCGGCTGTTTTTAGGTCAGCCGGTACAGAAGCCTTTTGTTGGACGTGGAGGCATCAGAATGGTCCTCAAGAGTTCAGATGCCACGCTCCAAGGAAGGCAAGGAGGAAAGACCCAAGGGGCCCGCAGCGGGTGTGGCAATGCCCAGCTGTGGCTCCGCATTCACTATTGTCCTGGGAACAACCCGGCAGGTGCAGGTTTGCAATGTGACATGAAACAGCAGGCGCTCTGCTCGCCCTGCTGGGGCTTTTGGAACCACACAATATGTTTGATTGAAAGACTCTTTCAGAAGCTTAATGTTTTTAACATTAAAGAATTAAGTCAATAATGTCCCTATTTCAGCTTCTCTGTGATTATGTCCTTTGTGTCCTGTTTGCTATTTAGTCACAAGCTTTCTTTAAAAATTACAGTCTATGTCATTTGTCAAAGAAAATCAAGAGAAGAGGGAAAGAGGACAAGAAAGGAATTACCCTCGGATGAATACCTACTACGCGCCAGGCACTGTTCCAGTGGCATTACATCCATTGACTTAGGTCAGCCTCCTCGAAACCCCTAAAGTAACATGTGGCTATAATCCTCATTTGATAAATTAGCAGTCTGAAGCTCAGAGAGGAAAAGAGACTTCTCCAGTCTCTCCAAAGAGCAGAGCCTGGATTGGAATTCTCTGGTGTGTTGGATTCCAAACGCATCCTCCTCCATGGTGTTCTTTGCTAATTTCCTCCACTCGGCGCTCCCATCCAGTAATAGAATCACTTGGTGCCAAGGACCTTTATCTGGTCTGAGGCTCCGCTGTCTTCAGGCTTAGTTCACACAAATAATGTGAAAGATCTTCCTGTCTACCTGGCTGGGCCCCTCAGGTGAGTCGCTGAGTCTCTCAGTCGTGTCCGACTCTATGCGACCCCATGGACAGCAGCCCACCAAGTTCTTCTGTCCACAGGGATTCTCCAGGCAAGAATACTGGAGTAGATTGCAACGCCCTCCTCCAGGGCATCTTCCTGACCCAGGAAACAAACTGGGTCTCCTGCATTGCAGGCAGATTCTTTACCAGCTGAGCTACCAGGGAAGCCCCCAAGAGGTGATGCAAGATCTCCGAAGAGTCCCTGGGATGGGAAGGGGAAGCCCAGATTGCCTGTCTACAGAGCGTCAGGGAATTCGCTTGAGAAGCAGAATTTTAAAGTTCAGGGTCCTCGATTTGGGATCAAGAGTGTGGTGGTAACTTCGACAGGGTTTAAATCCTAGAAAGAAACAAGTGTGTCCCAGGACTGAGTGGCTAGCCATGCAGTTGGAGGCAGCAGTCTCGGCATCGAGGGGAAACTTTGCTCCTCTCTAGCTGGGAGACTTTGAGGAAGCTACTTTTCTGAGCCAGAATTTCATCAGTAAAATGAGACCAGTGCTACCTTCCATGCGGTTTGGAGTGATTAAATCATAGGTTGCACAAGAGCGTTCCTGAGGGGGGTTCCTACATAGTGTCCACAGAAGGGCCGCGGTTGCCACACTCTATGCTGAGGCCACTGGCAGGCGCGAGGATGCACAAGAGCACAGTGGTCAGTGTCCTGGGAGAGGTTCTCCTGCGTCCTGTACGACAGCGTATCCTTGAACCTTAGTTCAGTTGTGTGGTCATGGATACTCAAGATACAGTAACAGGCACCTCCCTGGTGGTCCAGTGACTAAGATTCCCCATTCCCCAAGCAGGTGGCCCAGGTTCGGCCCCTGGTTGGGGAACTAGATCCCACATGCCACAGCTAAGAATTCAAGTGCTACCACTAATACCTGGCACAGTCAGATAAATAAAATTTTTTAAAAAGCTTATAAAGATATAATAACAACTTAGATCAATTAAATGAGCATTCCTGAGGGTAGGACCAGGCATTAGTAATTTTTTAAAGCTCCCCAGGTAATTGCCACATGCATCCAAGGTTAAGCTGAACACCCTGCCCCCTGAACACCCTCCCCCAGGAGGCCTTCCTGAGAGAAGCAGGCTCCTGAGCACACCCAGCTGAGCCCAGCCAGGCTCAGCGATGCACTCGTCTGCACTGATTGGGAAACCTAATTGCCTTAAGGTTCTGTGCAAAGCCAGCCAGGGTTTAATCATTCCACTCACATCAAAATATTTACTCCAAATAGTCATTACCACCTGGAAGGGGCTTGCAGGTAGCGAGGGAAGAGGGGGTGGGGGAGACAGCAGGATTCGGCATGCTGTAAGGGAAGCAGCCCGCTTGCAGGGGTTGCTTTTCCCATCACCCACCACTCAGCTATGTCTTGAGTTAAGTGTTTGCGCTTTAATGCTCCAAGGCCTGAATCATCCGATTCTGCACAGCGCAGGTGCTGGGGCTTAGGAACATAAGGTAGATGATTTGCATAAAGTGAGCGATTTGCATGAAGTGGAAAATTTGCATGCAGTAAATAGCTAAGGGGAGGATGAAATGATGGCTCAGAAATGGCCTAAAATAATGTGTTAATTTGTAGCCCAGTGTGATCCGAATGCTTCTCAGAAAAGCGAATGTCTACCTATAACAAGAGAGAGAGAGAACTACCTCGTTCCTGGCAATCACATCTTACCTCCAGAGTGTGATGGGACTAAGAATGAGGGGACAAGGGACATGTGACACTTTGGGTGTCCCAGGGCCCAGGCATCTGACCCTTCCATACCACCACCGGCTCTCGGCTCATTATTATCAATTCTATTTGGTTCAAGCCCAGATTCGACTCCAAAAAGAAGTTCCTCCATCTGACTGTGAGCTCACAGCAGGCCGGAGATGTATGCGATTCAATGCCACACCCCAGCATCCAGTACAGGGCACAGCACTGTACCAGCTGGGAATGTTTGCAGCTGCAGTAACAGAAATCTCAACTAACAACGGCTTAAACCATAAGAATATTTGTTGTTAGAACTTCACCGGTGGTTAAGAGTCCACCTTGCAATGCAGGGGACATGGATTCAATCCCTAATTTGGGAACTAAGATCTCACATGCCGTGGAGCAACTTAAGACCACATTGCAACTGCTGAGTGCCTGTGCTCTGGAGCCCTCGGGCCGCACTGGAGAGCCAAAGCACTGCAGCAAAAGACACAGCATGGTGCAATGAAGATCTCACACATGGCAGCTAAGACCTAACACAGCCGAACAAATAACTACTTTTTAAAAAGAAAAGAACAGTCATTGTACTTAAGAATTTCACAAGTAGATTGACGGAGAGACAACTCAACAGTCTTGACAAGAACCTAAGCTCTTGGAATCCTCCCCTCTGACATCCTCCAGCCTTTTGTCCTGTTAAAACACTCAGATTTGAGGACTGATTTGTTACAGCAGCATAACCTAGCCTATTGTGATTAACACAGCTAGATGCAGATTCTCACAGGATCTTGAGCAAAGACACTGGAACCCTTTCTAATATCAACAACTCTAAACACCCTAGAAGATTCAGGTTTTGATATGCTTTGCTGTCTCCACAGTGCTCAGCAGAGTTCATTTTAATTCTATTTCCACCAGTAATTGTACAAATTTTAGCCTCCCTGTATTTCTGTTTCCCTATATACTGGAAATTATAACAGTGCTTGCTTCATAGGATTGCTGTGAGGACTAAAGAGATAAGACCTAGCAATTTTATTTTTATTTCAGAGAAAGAATTGGCAACCCACTCCAGTATTCTTGCCTGGAAAATCCCATGGACGGAGGAGCCTGGCAGGCTACAGTCCATGGGGTCGCAAAGAGTCGGACACAACTGAAGTGACTTCACTTTCACTTCAATTTTATTTTTAGGAAATTATTCTACAGATAAACTCACACCTGTATGCATAGGAATACATAGGAAGTTTTCCACTGCCTTGTTTTCTGTAAGAGGAAAGGACTGTGAACAACCTAAATACCTCTCCAAAGGAAAATGAGTTAATAAGTTATGACACATCCACAAAATGGAATACCATGCAGCTTTAAAAATAAATAAAATGGATCTCTTTGGGCTAAAATGAAAAAAATTGCCGAGATATATTGTTACATGTAAAAATCAAGGAGCCACACAAAATACATGAAATGCAATCATTTGTTCTTATCTAAGGAACATGCCCATATATAGTGGCCCATGAATCTTAAACATTCTGAAATGACACCCAAGAAACAATATTTGCTTCTTAAGGAGGGAAACTGAAAGCTGGAGTGGGAGGGGGGCTTATATATTACTTCGTATCACACTATTAACATTTTAATTTTACATTCATGATTTTTAATAAGTGATCATGTAAAGTGCTTAGAACTCTGTGCCAGTGAGTATTAAATATTGCTGTTGTTGATGTTATTGTAATGGATGCATATTTATTTCTTTTGGCTAACATGGCATTTGAGGGCCTTCTGCATCTGGCTCCCTGGAAAGGTCTGGCTCCTACCTCCTTGCCTTCCTCCCTTTTCTCCAAGAAGGATGAGAAACAGGAAACTATGGAGACTAAATGCCTATTTTCAGTCTTCTCTGGAAGGAACAATTCCACCTGGACATGTGTGCATGCCAACACAATCCCAGCTGCCTCTCAGATAAGATATGAGGTTCAGCTAGAGGTGCTGAGAATGTGGCAAGATTACTCCAGCAGATGGAATCCTGCTGCTGCACCCCAGGAGATGGTTCCCGAAGAAATGCTTGTCCTTGAACCATAGCCATGACTCCAGAGTTTGCAGTCAAAGGTGACTTTCATTGCTTCTGCTCTACGTTCTGCCACCTGGGACTGGCAAAAGTGGGGAAACTGGCTGAGAACATCTCCTCCCCAGTGTGGCCACCCTGCCAACCTGGCAGGACCCAGAGGGAAGGCTGTCAGTACGGTAGGCTGAATAATGTTTCCCCAAATATGTCCATATCCTAATCTCTGGAATCTATGCATGTTAACTTATAGGGCAAATGGGACTTTTCATGTTTAATTAAAGGAAGACTAGAGATGGGGAGATTATGCTGGGTTATCTGGGTGGGTATGATGTAATCACAAGAGTCCTTATAAGAGGGACATATGAGGCTCACAGTCAGAGGGGAAAGCCACGTGAGTATAGAAGCAGAGATTTAAATGCTATGCCACTGGCTTTAACAAAGAAGGAGCCCTGAGCCAAGGAATGGAACTCTAGAAGCTGAAAAAAGTGAGGAAATGCATTCTCCCCAGAGCCTCCTAATAAAATATATCCTGATAACACTTTGGTTTCAGCCCAGTGAAATCCAGTTCAGACTTCTGACCTCCACAACTATCAGGTAATAAATATGTGTTATTTAAAGCCCTGAAGTTATGGAAATTGGTTACAGCAGCCATAGGAAACTAATACAGTCATTATCAACTCTTCTCATTATCTCTCTGCTCAGCTCTCTTCACTGTCCCCTTTCAACTGCCTTCCCAGGCAAAGCTACCCCACATCACTCCAAGATGGCTACTGCAGCTCCAGACCTCATAGCCTCTCAGCTTCAATCCCACGGAAAATTGACTAATTGACACCACCTACCACTCTCTGGCTCTAGTGGGATGTGAGAAGAAGGATTGCTCTCAAACTGTAGGGACCCTTGACTTTGTGGTGGGGAGAACAGCACATGTCTATATATCACGGCAGTAAAGTAATGGTAAGGAGCATGGATTCAGAAGCCAGTCAGCCTGTTATTGCTGCAAAACCCTGAAAAGGTTATTTTACCTCCCTGTGCCCCTGTTGCTACACTTTAAAATAGGGATAATGATAACACTCAGCTCTAGGATTGTTCCTAGGTTTAGACAAGCTGCTGCTGCTGCTGCTAAGTCACTTCAGTCGTGTCCGACCCTTAGCGACCCCATGGACTGCAGCCTACCAGGCTCCTCCATCCATGGGATTTTCTAGGCAATAGTACTGGAGTGGCTTGCCATTGCCTTCTCCGTTAGACAAGCTGCTAAACATAAAGCACAAAATCAACACAACATTGTAAAGCAATTATCCTCCAATTAAAAATAAATTTTTAAAAAACATAAAGCACTCAGAACATGACCCATGGCATAGAAGGAGCTATAAAAGGATTTTATTATGATCTTCCCTGAGGTGTTCTGAAAAAGAGGGACTAGATGCTGAATGGCCAAAAACTGATGCCTATCAACCACGGGGGCAGAGATTCTAGTCAGGACAATGTGTATTTGTCTTATTTCCAAAGCTCACTTTCCAAGACTCAAAGCTTGGTACTAACAGTGCAATGAAGAGCCAGAGCTCCTGGCCCAGCATGGCTGCAAGTAGCATGGGGAGAAGCAGGTAGATAGAGGGAGGAGGGGGAGGCAGGAAGGAAGACTGATTTTGGAGAGTCTCTCAGTTGGAGCCTCCACTGCACACTCATCCTGCTGGTGTTGACTGAGTGTCTGCAGGACATGGAGTCATACGCTGGCCCGGCTTGAAGGAGCGAAGAGTGACGGGAGACAGACCCAGAAATATAAAGTGATGATACCCTGCAAACATAAGTGTATTTACAAAGGTCTGAGGCAGCACAGAGGAGGGCTGGCTCGCTGACCACTTTATCCCGAAAGGCTTTGGAGAGCAGGAGCTATGTGTGCTGGGTATTAAAGGATGGGGTGGGGTGGGAGGGCTTAGGCTGCTTAACTGGATGAAAAAAAATGAAAAATTTAAAAAGGATACCTGAGCAATCTTTGGACAGAGAAGGTGAAAAGGGCATCGCAGCCAGAGAGAACAGCTTGTATTAATACAGAGGCATGAACGTGTGAGCATTGTTACCATGAGAGACAGAATACTTAGATCCTGGTCTGACATTAGAGGATCCCTAGCCAAGGGCTACACTAAGTCAGCACGCTGAACAGATAACATAGTTTCCTTCCCCAGCCCCAAGGTTGTGCAGTGCCTGACCTCTGGTTCTCTGATCCACTCCAAGACCCTTCTCCGTCTCAATGGCCTTCTGTCTCAGGTTCTCCAACTTCAGTACTGCCCGGTAACTATCTCTGCCTGGAACAGCAATCCCCATGCCCAACATCTTCTCATGACTGGTTCCTTCTTGTCATTTATATGTTCGGGTGTCATCTCCTCAGAGAAGCCTTCCTTGATTACCCAACTAAAACAGTCACCCTCTATCATAAGCAGCCTATGTGGGAGGTTGGGAGCAAACCCGGACAGGCTGCACATGGGCCAACTCCCTCCACTTTCCCATGTTTTGTAAATTTCCACTTCCCTGACTCTACTGAGCTCCACTCACCCCCACCCTATCCCCTCATTCTCCCTTTAAAATGCCCAGTCACCTGTGTAAGTTCAGTTCAGTTCACCCAACAAATCAGACTTGAGTTCAGTACATGCTAGACCCTTTCTATGTTACTGACTCAAATCTGTCCTTACCACCTTTAACCAGTGAACAGATTTGTTTATCTTCAATACCAGGCACCAAGCTAAGACTTCTCCATTACATCATCTCATTTGATTCTCATGAGAAACCTATGAGATGAGGTCTCTATTTACAGATAGGGATACTGAGGGTCAGGGAAGTCATCTGCTGAAGCCCACAGAGCAGGTATGCAGCATAGTCCCACCCACTGCATACTTCCTACCATGGCCCAGTTGCAGAGAGAAAGAAATCATTTGAATCAGAAAATAACATTCTAATCCCAAAGGTGACACGATTGCTAGTTCCAAGCAGAAGTTGGAACTGTCCACAGGTGCATGAGTTGCTGGCCCATTATCCATCAGCTGTAGGAGACAGCACTGGCCACCAGGACTGAGGTTTGCAGGGAGCCAGGCTCTGGACTGGAGAAGGCAATGGCACCCCACTCCAGTACTCTTGCCTGGAAAATCCCATGGATGGAGGAGCCTGGTAGGCTGCAGTCCGTGGGGTTGCTAAGGGTCGGACACGACTGAGCGACTTCACTTTCACTTTTCACTTTCACACATTGGAGAAGGAAATGGCAACCCACTCCAGTGTTCCTGCCTGGAGAATCCCAGGGACGGGGGAGCCTGGTGGGTTGCCATCTGTGAGGTCGCACAGAGTCGGACACGACTGAAGTGACTTAGCAGCAGCAGCAGGCTCTGGACTTCAGCAGTCACAGCCCATTTTCCTGAGATCATCACAGAAGCTCTGCTTCTCAAGTCATCAATTCTGACCCTGGCATCCAGCCACTAATGTGATTTTATGGTACCTTAGGGCTTTGTGTGAAACCAAGTTTAAGCAGCAGGATGAAGGGCTTCTACCCTCTTGCTGTTACCTAGAGGAAATTTGCTTTGCCTCTTTTCTGTGAGATTAGAAATACATTCCAAAACTCCTGTGAAATCTACTGGGCCAAGAGTGGGCATGAACAAACGTTGGTGAGTCTCGTCTCTGCTCTAAATAGAATCACAGCCCTTTGGATGATCTGACTGTTTAAAAACAGTGTTGAAAATGGAGCTCTGTCCTTGAAATCCAGAGGCTCAGGTTTAAGTCTTGAATATATCACATGATCCCTCTGGGTCTCAGTTTCCATAACTTGAAAATGGTAGCAGCATCTCCAGCAGTACCTGCCTTGATTGCCCCATGGAAATGATACTGAGCCTGGCCCTGTGAGGCTCCTGGGCACAAAAGCCTTCCTGTGCCCCTCATTTCTTGATTACAGGAAATAAACTTCATTCAGCCTCCAGGATGCTCAGTTCCAAGGGGCAGGTTCAAACAGAAGCTCATCAGGGAAGGGAAGGGTTGTGGAGAAAAGGGAAGGAACAGTCAAGAGAAACAAGAATGCAACTTGGGGCAAGGTCTTCTCTTGTGTTGTTGGAAGAGGGTGTTTGCTATGACCTGTGTGTTCTCTTGGCAAAACTCTATTAACCTTTGCCCTTCTTCATTCCATACTCCAAGGCCAAATTTGCCTATTACTCCAGGTGTTTCTTGACTTCCTACTTTTGCATTCCAGTCCCCTATAATGAAAAGGACATCTTTTTTGGGTGTTAGTTCTAAAAGGTCTTGTAGGTCTTCATAGAGCCATTCAACTTCAACTTCTTCAGCGTTACTGGTTGGGGCATAGGCTTGGATTACTGTAATATTGAATGGTTTGCCTTGGAAACAAACAGAGATCATTCTGTCGTTTTTGAGATTGCATCCAAGTACTGCATTTCGGACTCTTTTGTTGACCATGATGGCTACTCCATTTCTTCTAAGGGATTCCTGCCCACAGTAGTAGATATAATGGCCATCTGAGTTAAATTCACCCATTCCAGTCCATTTTAGTTAACTGATTCCTAGAATGTCTACGTTCACTCTTGCCATCTCCTGTTTGACCACTTCCAATTTGCCTTGATTCATGGACCTAACATTCCAGGTTCCTATGCAATATTGCTCTTTACAGCATTGGACCTTGCTTTCACTGCAGATGGTGATTGCAGCCATGAAATTAAAAGATGCTTACTCCTTGGAAGGAAAGTTATGACCAACCTAGATAGCATATTGAAAAGCAGAGACATTACTTTGCCAACCAAGGTCCTTCTAGTCAAGGCTATGGTTTTTCCCGTGGTCATGGATGGATGTGAGAGTTGGACTGTGAAGAAAGTTGATTGCCAAAGAATTGAAGCTTTTGAACTGTGGTGTTGGAGAAGACTCTTGACAGTCCCTTGGACTGCAAGGAGATCCAACCAGTCCATCCTAAAGGAGATCAGTCCTGGGTGTTCATTGGAAGGACTGATGCTAAAGCTGAAACTCCAATACTTTGGCCACCTCATGCGATGAGTTGACTCACTGGAAAAGACTCTGATGCTGGGAGGGATTGGGGGCAGAAGGAGAAGGGGAAGACAGAGAATGAGATGGCCGGATGGCATCACCGACTCGATGGACATTAGTTTGAGTGAACTCCGGGAGTTGGTGATGGACGGGGAGGCCTGGTGTGCTGTGATTCATGGGGTCGCAAAGAGTCAGACATGACTGAGAGACTGAACTGACTAACTGACTGGGGCAAAGTCTTGGTTTCCCGTCAAGGAATATGCATAACCACACCTTTGAGCTGTTTTGCAGACCCAACTAGGTGGGAGAAATTAATGGTATACAAGCACGTAGATTCCAGATCACTTGGAACCAGAAGATTAATGATGCTGACTTCCACTTACCTCACCACCAACCAATCAGAAGAATGTCCACGAGCTGATCACGCCCTCTTTGAACCATTACTATAAAATTTCTCACTACCCGCTGTCCGAGCAAGGTCAAGAGTGTCTGTCCTTAACAACTCAGTAGCCCTTTCACAGGCCAAACTGAACCTAATTGTTGAAGATCAGATTACTCTCTCTCCAAGAAATGGCAATGTGTTGTATTGAAATCTCCAGTTTCTGAATAGTTTAATTTCTATGCATTTTAGCTTTGGAGCATAAATTCAAGTTTGGGAGATTCGTTTTTTTAATGCAAATTGACTCTGACTTGGAAAGAACTGAGACAGAGTTCTGGGGTGGGGCCTCTCATCTTAATGACCACATTTGCATATCAATGGCCTCTCACTTCATTTACTGCCTTGGCCACCCCCTGAGCTTAGATGGCTCAAGACATAATGGAAAGATGGGAGAAATACTGGTCCCTTTTCCTCTTCAAAAAGTTTAAATATAGGAACCACTTTGAAATAAAAATTTCCCTATGGACTTTTTGAAGTCAGACTGAGCAGATAAAATAGATAATATTTTATCAAACTTGCCAAGACTGGAGGAGAGTGTAGAATGAATCCTTTTACATCTGCATGGGCACACAGATTCTTTGGAATTCTCACTGGGCTCCAGAGAGGCCAGTCATGCATCCCCAGATATTTATTGAAAGCTTAGTGCCAGGGTAGGGGAGAAGAATGTGTATCCCCAAAATATGTCTCCTTGGCATATTAACCATTTCAAGCTGGTTATTTTCTAAGAAATAGCAGATATAGGAGAAACTCTGAAAATTAAGTAGGAGTGCCCTGTGCTATATTCAGTTGTGTCCAACTCTTTGCAACCCCGTGGGCTGTATGTAGCCTCTGTCCATGGGGATTCTCCAGGCAAGAATACTGGAGTGGACTGCCATGCCCTCCTCCAGGGGATCTTCCTGACCCAGGAATCGAAGTGAGATCTCCTGCATTACATGCAGATTCTTTACCAGCTGAGCTACCAGGGAAGGCCCGTGTGTGTGTCTCTGTGTTAAGTCGCTTCAGTCCTGTCCGACTCTTTGCAACCCTATGGACTATCGCTTGCCAGGCTCCCTGCCTATGGGATTCTCCAGGCAAGAATACTGGAGTGGGCTGCCATTTCCTCCTCCAGGGGATCTTCCCAACCCAAGGGTCGAAACTGCATCTCTTATATCTCCTGCATTGGCAGGTAGGCTCTTTACCGCTAGTGCCACCTGGGAAGTCCCAGAGAAGACCCATGCTTCTCTCTAAATAAATCCATTTCTTACCTATCACTTTGTCTCTCACTGAATTCTTTCTGTGATGAGACATCAAGAATCAGAGCTTAAGTCCTGAAACCTGGTGTGTGAAAAAACAATGGGTTTTGGCCAGGTTCAAGTCCCAGCCACAAGGGTTCAAGCCCCAATAAGAGTTACATGGCTTCAAAGACAGGATCCAGTCCAGAGAGGTCTCTGCTGTCTCAACCTTTGTTCCTCTGTTAGTGCTGTCCCCACACCATCCTTGGCACCTGTGCAACAAAGAACTTTGGTGCCTTAGAAGTTTCTGGATCTTGTGAGGGCAGCATCGTTTGTACTCTCTTGTGGGGCTCCCCTTTCACCCACAGCTAAGTTATAAAAAGGCTTATGGGCTTGAGTTGCTTTCAAGATGCTACTCATCAATGACCTCATTTTGAATCCTGGAATTGAAAAAACTTAGAAATTGTTAAGTTTTTAGAGAGCTCTCACCATAAACAGCTGTTTAACTGGTGCCTGTGAAAACACTAGACTAAAAGGTGGACTGTCGCTGTTGTTTAGTCACTAAGTCGTGTCTGACTCTTTTCCACCCCATGGACTCCTTCTGTCCATGGGATTTCCCAGGCAAGAATACTAAAGTGGGTTGCCTTTTCCTTCTCCAGGGGATCTTCCTGACCCAGGGATCGAATCCAAGTCTCCTGCATTGGCAGGTGGATTCTTTACTGCTGAGCCACCAGGAAAGCCTATTTACAACAGTAGGGAGTGCTTTTAAAAGGTGAATGCAAAGATACTGTTGCTTTCGAATTGTGGTGCTGGAGAAGACTCTTGAGAATCCCTTGGACAGCAAGGATATCAAACCAGTCAACCCGGAAGGAAATCAACCCTGACTATTCATTGGAAGGACTGATGATGAAACTGAAGCACCAATACTTTGGCCACCTTATGCGAAGAGCCAACTCATTGAAAAAGACCTCGATGCTAGGAAAGATTGAGCGTAGAAAGCGAAGGGGACAACAGAAGATGAGATGGTTGGACAGCATCAACGACTCAGTGGACGTGATGTGAGCAAACTCTCAGGGAAGGACAGGGAAGCCTGGCACGCTGCAGTCCTTGGGGTTGCAAAGAGCCAGACATGACTTAGCAATTGAACAACAACAACAACTAACATTAAAAACTCCCTTAATTTTTAAAAAAAGTTTGGCTAGACTTAGTGAAATCTTGCCACCTCATGCAACGAGCTGACTCACTGGAAAAGAGTCTGATGCTGGGAAGGATTGGGGGCAGGAGGAGAAGGGGACGACAGAGAATGAGATGGCTGGATGGCATCACTGACTCGATGGACATGAGTTTGAGTGAACTCCGGGAGTTGGTGATGGACAGGGAGGCCTGGCATGCTGTGATTCATGGGGTGGCGGAGAGTCGGACACGACTGAGCGACTGAACTGAACTGAGTGAAATTTTGGTCTCATCTTCCCCTCATGGGTCTTACAGATGCTAATGAAAACATTATGCTGAGACTTCCCTGGTGGTCCAGTGGCTAAGACTCCATGATCCCCATGCAGGGGGCCCTGCTTCAATCCCAGGTCCAGGAACTAGATCCCACATGCTACAGCAAAAGATCCTGCATGTCTGATGCAATGAAGAGTTTGAAACCACAACAAATTATCAAAAAATCCACGCCACAACTAAGACCCAGCATAGGCAAATAAATAAATCTTTTTTAAAATAACGATAAATGTTCCACTGTGCAGTGCTTAGTTGCTCGGTCATGTCCTACTCTTTGTGACCCAATGGACTGTAGCCCACCGGGCTCCTCTGTCCATGGGGATTCTCCAAGCAAGAATACTGGCATAGGTTGCCATGCCCTCTTCCAGGGGATCTTCCCAACCCAGGGATCGAACCCAGGTCTCCTACACTACAGGCAGATTCTTTACCACTGCACCACCTGGGAAATATTCCACATGTTGTAACAAAAAGATCCCACATGCTGCAACAAAAAAACAAAAAAATCCTACATGCCACAATTAAAGTTCCTACATGCAGCAACTAAGACCCAGCGCAGCTCAATAAATTAATTAAAAAATAAATATTTAAAAAGAAAAAAACATTTTGTTAACTAACAGGAAAATGGGAAGAAGCAACAGGGAAAGTTAAAGGACTCTTCCTAGCAAGGTGGAAACTTTTAAAGGGATATTAAGAAACGAGGTAAATAAAGAAAATATCAAAAGAGGAAGAACAGAGAAGAATCAGAAAGAAAAGAGCCACAAC
Organism: Moschus berezovskii; assembly: GCF_049115385.1. Taxonomy (NCBI): domain Eukaryota; kingdom Metazoa; phylum Chordata; class Mammalia; order Artiodactyla; family Moschidae; genus Moschus; species Moschus berezovskii. The sequence goes on from NC_142474.1 coordinate 13,231,311, forward strand.
TCATCACAGCAGGCTGGAAATCTTTAGATTGCTATTAAGAAATGGAATGAAATAGGGTCTTCCCTGGCGATCCAGTGGTTAAGACTGTGCTTCCAGTGCAGGGGACTTGGGTTCGATCCCTGGTTGGGGATCTGAGATCCTGAATGCTGTGTGGTATGGCCAAAAAATAAAAGAAGACATATTTACAATATATTACCCATTAAAAAAATTTTTTTAAAGAAATGAAATGAATAAAATGGGCATTAATGGGGTTAGACAAAGGTCTTTTCTTTTTTTCCTTCTTTTTTTTTTTTTTTGCTTTTTTTTAAACAAAGGTCTTAATACAGCACTACCTAAGGCTGGGTGGCCCAAAGAAACTCCAAGTTGGTCCCCCAATATTAAAGGCCCCCTAACAAGCCCCTCTATTTGCCCCAGTTTGGACAAATTTTAAAAGCCAAGAGGCAAACTTTACAATGAGAAACTTCCAGCAATTGCTGGAAGACAAAAGTTAGGCTGGTTAACCAAGCTAAAGATTGACAAAAGGGTCTCCTGGGAGTATCCCATGGACCAAGGTGCCTGGTAGGCTACAGTCCACGGGGTCGCAAAGAGTCAGACATCACTGAAGCAACTTAGCACACATGTACGCACACACATAGGAACGGGTATGGCAAGACAAGAAAAACTTAAACACAGAAGTTCTTTTCTGCCCTTTGGCCTCCCCTCTCCCCTCATTTGTGTTGTATATCCACATTACGCATTGACCAAACTTCCATCATCAGGAATACCTGCTCAACCATAAACAGCATCATTCTCCCAGCATCAATAAGACATTTCTTAAAAAGATAACATTTCTTCTGAACTTTGTGAGGGTTGACATGACCTACCATGATGGTGCTTAAATCTGGATTATGCAAACTGTCAATACATCGTTTAATGGACAGTCCTCTGTCTCAAAAAACCTACACAAACTCTCTCTTGACTTTTAATGGGTAGAAAAATTCTCAGAGCTTTCTAAGATACTCTTCAGTTAGTCAGTTCAGTCACTCGGTTGTGTCCGACTCTACGACCCCATGGACTGCAGCAAGCCAAGCTTCTTGTCCATCACCAACTCCCAGAGCCTACTCAAACTCATGTCCATCGAGCCAATGATGCCATCCAACCATCTCATCCTCTGTCATCCCCATCTCCTCCCGCCTTCAATCTTTCCCAGCATCAAGGTCTTTTCCAATGAGTCAGTTCTTCGCATCAGGTGGCCAAAGTAATGCAGTTTCAGCTTCAACATCAGTTCTCCAAAGAATATTCAGGACTGATTTCCTTTAGGATGGACTGGTTGGATCTCCTTGCAGTCCAAGGGACTCTCAAGAGTCTTCTCCAACACCACAGTTCAAAAGCATCAATTCTTCGGTGCTTAGCTTTCTTTATAGGCCAACTCTCACATCCACAGATAACCAGTGGAAAAATCATAGCTTTGACTACACGGACCTTTGTCTGTAAAGTCATATTTCTGCTTTTTAATATGCTATCTAGGTTGGTCATAGCTTTTCTTCCAAGGAGCAAGCATCTTTTAATTTCATGGCTGCAGTCACCATCTGCAGTCATTTTGGAGCCCAAAAAAATAGTCTCTCACTGTTTCCACTGTTTCCCCATCCATTTGCCATGAAGTGATGGGACCTGATGCCATGATCTTAGTTTTCCGAATGTTGAGCTTTAAGCCAGCTTTTTCACTCTCCTCTTTCACTTTCATCAAGAGGCTCTTTAGTTCTTACTTCCCTTTCTGTGGTGTCATCTGCATATCTGCGGTTATTGATATTTCTCCCGGCAATCTTGATTCCCGCTTGTGCTTCATCCAGCCCAGTGTTCCTCATGATGTATTCTGCATATAAGTTACATAAGCAGGGTAACAATATACAGCCTTTACGTACTCCTTCCCTGATTTGGAGCCAGTCTGTCGTTCCATGTCCAGTTCTAACTGTTGTTTCTTGACCTGCATACAGATTTCTCAGGAGGCAGGTCAGGTGGTGTGGTGTTCCCATCTCTTGAAGAATTTTCCGCAGCTTCTTGTGATCCACACAGTCAAAGGCTTTGCCATAGTCAATAAAACAGAAGTAGGTGTTTTTCTGGAACTCTCTTGCTTTTTTGATGATCCAGCAAATGTTGGCAATTTGATCTCTGGTTCCTAGTTATAATCCTCAAATTTGGCTCAAATAAAATTAAAATGCTGAAGCTGAAACTCCAATACTTTAGCCACCTGATGAGAAGAACTGACTCATTGGAAAAGACCCTGATGCTAGGAAAGATTGAAGGCAGGAGGAGAAGGGGATGACAGAGGATAAGATAGTTGGATGGCATCACTGACTCGATGGACACGAGTTTGAGTAAGCTCCAGGAGTTGGTGATGGACAGGGAAGCCTGGCGTGCCGCAGTCCATGGGGTCGAAAAGAGTCAGACATGACTGAGCGACTGAACTGAACTGAAAATTTTCCAATCCTTTCTTAGATCCACTGATTAATTTTTCATTGATAGTAAAATGGCCAGGGGAATGGAAAGAAGTTTCTGGTAAGCTGTGGTATCAAAACCCACGGCGGAACCCTGACTTGAGCTACAACTAGATTGAGAAACAGAATTGCAAAGGTTGATAGGATTAGAAAGGTTGGAATATTTGAACATATGTTATGTGTGAACAGATTCTACAATATTGCCTGTGAGTTTTATAGAAATGGATGTTATTTCTGCCCAGTAACTCTTCCCCTATCCAGTACTGTAAGATGGAGACTTTTTGAAGGAGTCCTAATGGAGGCTATGGTTAGCCATTAAGATTTGATGAAATCGAGCTAAAAGAATGGTAGGAAAATTGGTGTATCTGAATGGTGGTTATGTCTTAATTGTATTGCAGAGATGAACATTGTGTCTCACTGGTGAATGGTCCCCTACCTGGTATTGTAAACCATGGCATATACATCTGCCCCTCAGAAATGTTAATTGAACATACTAAAGGGAGTCAGGAGGGTTGCCTGAGCCCACACAGTGTGTGCTGGAAAGCTGGGGATTGATATTGCGGGGTTGACAGGAGTAATAGTGGAGCTTTTTAACCCTAAGGTGAATTGATTTGGAGTTGAATTATTTGCCCCGAAAGAGGACCTTTGTTAATCACCTTTGTGTTCAACTTTTTGAAGGTATGATGCATTGAACCCTGAAGTTCTAGAAGAGAGAAATCTTTGGATTTCCATTTTAGTTGGAAATCTTCTCTCTGTATAAAGAAGCAAACTGAAGAAAATGTAGTTGGATGGGCAGATTAGCCTTTTGATATCATTTAGACAGCAGTTCAGTTATTTAAGGAGTTGAAAACAACTGTCTTTGTCTTACAAATCTTTATGAAATCACAACCACTTTAATTAAGATTATTTATCAAAGACAAATACAGTTACCATTGAACAACACAGGGATTAGAGGACTGAGGCCCCCACAGTTAAAAATAAGCATGTAGGGGACTTCCTTGGCAGTCCAGTGGCTAAGATTCTGCCCTTCCACTGTGGGGGTCTTGGGTTCAATCCTTGGTCAAGAAACTAAAGATCCTGCATCCAATGTGGCACAGCCAAAAAAAAATCCACATGTAACTTCTGACTCCCTTCCAAAACTTAACTACTAACAGCCCACTGTCAATCAGAAGCCTTACCGATAACATAAATAGTCGATTAACACATATTTTGCATATGTTTTTGTAAGAATACAATAAGGCAAGCTAGAGAAGAGAAAATGTTATTAAGAAAATCATAAGGGGGCCTTCCTTGGTGATCCATTGGTTGAGAGTCTGCCTGCCAATGCAAGGGACACAGGTTCAATCCCTAGTCTGGGAAGATCTCACATGGCTCGGGGCAACTAAGCCCATGTGCCACAACTATTGAGCCCATGTTCCAGAGTCTGAGAGCTTCTGAAGCCTGCTTACCCTAGAGCCCACGCTCCTCAACAAGAGAAGCCACAATGATGAGTTGCCCCTGCTCACTGCAACTAGAGAAAGCCCGAGCACAGCAATGAAGACCCAACACATCTAAAAATAAATCTTTAAAAAAAAAAATTTTAAGAAAATTACAAGAAAGAGAAAATACAGCTATCAATACTGTACGTTTATAAGATGAATTGTCACTACTTGCATCAATATTGCCTTATATGTTACAAAACACCATAATGTTATATGTATTACTAACACTAAACATTTAAAAAAATGAAAAGATAATGTGAAAAGCAATTCACATTTATTTACAGGTATAACGATTCACACATTGATAATGATGAAGCAGCAATGTGATTGGTTTACAGCAGCTTGGTGTATGATTGCTTCAGAGTAGCTTAGCCTATACATTAATAAGTGAATCGTTATAAAAATTTTATGGCATACAATATTACAGTCATATTCACAATACAACATGGGAAACATTGTTACATTTTTTTTTATGAAACCACTTACCTGTGATGATAGGTTGATATGTAGTTTCTCCAATTACGAGACACAGAGAGAGAGATACTGTATGGTAATGTAATTCTTTTGAAAGCAAAGTTGGTGGTTTATTCACTAAGTCGTGTCCAACTCTCTTCAATCCCATGGACTGTAACCTGCCAAGCTCTTCTGTCTATGGGATTTCTCAGGCAAGAATACTGGAATGGAATGCCACTTCCTTCTCCAGGGAATGTTCCCCACCCCGGAATTGAACCCAGGTCTCCTGCATTGCAGGCAGATTCTTTACTGACTGTGCCACCAGGGAAGCCCAGAAAGCAAAGTTATAAAACAGTAAACAAATTACTAAACACATCATTAACTTTATATTAAATATAATTCACCTGTGCCTTTGTAAGAACAGGCTGTCCACTTCAATACAGGTTGTGCACATGATGTTCAGCACGATGAACGCACGTGTGCTAAGTCACTTCAGTTGTGTCTGACTCTTTGCAACACTATGGATTGTAGCCCGCCAGGCTCCTCTGTCCATGGGACTCTCCGGGAAAGAAAAGTAGAGTGGGCTGCCGTGCCCTCCTCCAAGAGATACTCAGGTATTGATGAAAATGATGATAATACAAAAAAGTCTCATACAGTTCACGATTATTAGATTTTCAGTATACGATTATTCAGTATACGATTTCAGTATACGATTATTAGATTTTCACAGAAAGATATACACATACACAACAGTGAAGCTTATTAACTGGGCAGCACGATGATTGTTTACTATTCACTAAGTGGAAGTGTATCATCATGAAGATCTTCATCCTCGTCATCTTCACGTTGAGTAGACCGAGGAAGAGGGCTTGGTCTTACTGTCTCAGGGGAGACACAAGAGGAAGAAATGGAGGATGTCGAAGGGAAGGCAGGAGAAACAGGCACTCTGTGTGTAACGAATGCTTCTGCAGGGTACCAATCCATCTTCCACCATGTACTTTCACTTCAGGGCCCATATCACTGAATGGTCCACATCGTGAAAGAAGTCAAAAGGAGCCCTGAACCGTTGGAACACTTCTGCCTGACTCCTAATACCAATTTGTTTTCTGGTACTGATTCTTTTCTTTTTTATTCTTTTTTTGATTGATTGATTGATTTGCCTGTGTTGGGCTTAATTGCAGCACATGGGATTTTTGTTGCATCATGAGGGATCTTTAGTTGCAGCAATCAAATTCTCTAGTTGCAGCATGTAAGCTTAGTTGCTCCACGGCATGTGGGATCCTAGTTCCCCAACCAGGGATCGAAGCCACATCCCCTACATTGCAAGACAGATTCTTAACACTGGGACACCAGGGAAGTTCCCCTGGCACTGCTTCTTCAGCTTCTTCCTCATTGTATGGCACTAGTACAGAAGCACTCACCTCTGTGAAGTTGTCTTCTATTAATTCCTCTGGCGTGGCGTCTATTGTTGTTTAGTCACTAAGTCGTGTCCAACTCTTTATGACCCCGTGGACTATAACCGGCCAGGCTCCTCTGTCCATGGGATTTCCCAGGCAAGAATACTGGAGTAGGTTGTCATTTCTTTCTCCAGACGATCTATTAGCTTTTGAATTCATATCTTGAAAAGTTCAGTCCCTACCTTTTAGGCCATATCCACAATCTCATTCATGTTTTCCTTGATTGGCTCTATCATAGATCCTGTAAAGTCATGCACAACATCTGAACTCAGCTTTCTTCAGCAAGATTTTCTTATTCTTGGTTGGATGGCTTTCGTGGCTTTTTCTAAAATAATGATGGCATCTTTGATGGTATAATCCTTCCAGACTCTCATCATGTTCTATTGGGACTCTCATCCACAGAACTGATGACCCTTTCCATAGAGTACTGTGTGTAAATGAGCCTGCAGGGGTCTTGTGATCCCCTGATCACAAGACTGAATTAGAAGCCTTGTGTTTGTGAGCAAATAAACTACCTCCACACCATATACACTGAATTCACCCATGTTTAATTCATGGGGTTCTGGACGACCAGGGCATTGTCCAATATCAAAAGAACTTCAAAAAGACAGTTTCTTACTGGCAAGGTACTTCCTCACTTCAGGGACAAAGAAATCCAGAAAAATGATTCTTGTTATCCAGGTCTTCTTGTTGTATGACCAAAAGACTGGCAGCTGGTGTTTATCTTTCCCCTTCAAGGCCCAGGAGTTAGCAGTTTTATAGTTGAGAGCAATCCTGATCATAAACTCAACAGCCTTTGTACAAACCAGCAGAGTCAGCCTATCCCTTCCTGCCTTAAATCCTATACTCACTTCTCCCTTACTAACAAATGTCCTTTTTGTCCCCAGGCGTTTTTCCCAGAATTAGGCACTTTTATCTGTGATAAAAACCTGCTCAGTGGACTTGTGGACATGGTGGAGTAAGAAAAGAGTGGGACAAATTGAGAGAGTAGCATTGACATATATTCACCGCTGCTGCTTAGTCACTTCAGTCATGTCCGACTCTGTGCAGCCCCATGGACTATAGCCTGTGGGCTCCTCTGTCCATAGGATTCTCCAGGCAAGAATACTGGAGTGGGTTGCCATGCCTTCCTCCAGGGGATCTTCCCAACCCAGGGATCGAAGCCAGGTCTCCTGCCTTGCAGGCAGATTCTTTACCACTGAGCCACCAAGGAGGCTCATATATACACTACCAGGTGTAAAACAGATAGCTGTGTGAAGCTGCTGCATAACATGGGGAGCCCAGCCTGGTGCTCTGTGATGACCTAGAGGGGTAGGATTGGGGAGCGGGGGAAAGGAAGGCTCAAGAGGGAAGGGATATACATATATATAGTTATGACTGATTCAAACCAGTCAATCCTAAAGGAAATCAACCCTGAATATTCATTGGAAGGACTGGTGCTGAAGCTGAAGCTCCAGTACTTTGGCCACCTGATGCAAAGAGCTGACTCACTGGAAAAGACCCCGATGCTGGGAAAGTTTGAGGGCAAGAAGAGAAGGGAATGACAGAGGATGAGATGGTGGGATGGTATCACTGACTCAATGGACATGAGTTTGAGCAAACTCAAGGAGATAGTAAAGGACAGGGAGCCTGGCATGATGCAGTTCATGGGTCGCAAAGAGACACGACTTAGCAACTGAACAACAACAAAGTCTGATTCACATGTTGTACAGCTGAAACCAACACAATATTGTAAAGCAATTATCCTCCAACTTAAAAAAAAAAATGTTTAGCAGACAGTCTTTCTCCTCAAAGTTTTCTTAATGGCTTCGGGAACTCATCTGCTGTCTCTAGTTATCTTGACATTTTTTTAAAGCCAAACCTCTTTCTAAAATTATCAAACCATCCTTTGCTGGCATTAAATTCTCCAGGTTTAGATCCCTCACCTTCTTTTTGCTTTAAGTTGTCATACAAAGACTTTCCTTTCTCTTGAATCATTAAAATATATAGGCATTCCTTTTCCTATAGCAATGCTGCATCACGTAAAAGCTGCATTTTTGACACCAGATGGAAATGTACTTTGCAAAAAGTGCAAGGGTTTTGTCTCTGATGGAGTAGCTGTAGTGATAGGTTCACCAATTTCCCTTGCTGTTTTTACAATGGTCCTTACACTGGATTCATTTATCTTGAGATGGCAGGCAACTATAGCTGCAGACCTCAATCTATCACACATAACAAAAATTCAACTTTTTCTTGTAATGTCATGATCTTTCTCTGCATCTTGAAAGCACTTTTAGCATCACTAGTGGCACTTCCTGTGGGTCCCATGGTGTTATTCAAGGTTTATGATATCACACTAAACACGATGAAAAATATGTGAAAACCATGAGAAACCACTTTTTACTGGGATCTGCCACTTACTGGCGGAGAAGGCAATGGCAAGCCACTCCAGTACTATTGCCTAGAAAATCCCAAGGATGGAGGAGCCTGGTAGGCTGCAGTCCGTGGGGTCGCTAAGGGTCGGACACGACTGAGCGACTTCACTTTCACTTTTCACTTTCCACTTTCACACACTGGAGAAGGAAATGGCAGCCCACTCCAGTGTTCTTGCCTGGAGAATCCCAGGGACGGTGGGCTTCCGTCTATGGGGTCACACAGAGTCGGACACGACTGAAGTGACTTAGCAGCAGCAGCAGCAGCCACTTACTGGAGAAACAAACTGCTCACATGGAGATGATTAGCATCACACAGTGTTTTAAGCAGATACCCACAACACTTAACGCTCACTGCAATAGCAACAGGAGGTGACTGCAAAATTATTACAACAGTACAGTACATACTAGAGTTACTTTTATGCAGTTATGGTTTAATACTGTATCTTTTAAAAATTATTTATTAATTTTGGTTGTGCTGGGTCTTCACTGCTACGCAGGGGCTTTCTCTGGTTGCACTGCACAGGCTTCTCATTGAAGGGGCTTCTCTTATTTCAGAGCACAAGCTCTAGGGTATGGGGACTTCAGTAGTTAGGGCAAGGGCTTCCGTAGTTGTGGCTCACTGGCTCTAGAGCACAGGCTCAACAGTCGTGGCACACAGGCTTAGCTGGAATCCACAGCATTAGAATCTTCCTGGAACAGGCACCGAACCCATGTTCCCTACACTGGCAGGCAGATTCTTAACCAATGGACCACCAGGGAAGTTCTAATACTGCATCTTTATCTGTGTTTACATTTCTCTTGACTGCAAATGACACCATGCACAACCTGTAAGTGCTTGTGTGCCTAAGTTTTGACAAATTCTAGACTTGACTATATTTACGATAGTAAATAATAAAATAGCATCTACATACATTTTAAGCATTGATAACATACCTAACTTTTTCCTAGGTTTTTTAAATATTTCTAGACTATGCAGTTCATAGTCTAGAGTTTGCAGTTCATAGTCTGCGAGTTTGCTCAAAATGCCACAAACCTACAAAATATTTTCCAATAAACTTGTTGAAAAAAATCCATACATAAGTAGACACACAAAGTTCAAACCTATGTTGCTCAAGGGTCAATCACACAAATCTTAAACGTCTTTATAAAAATAACAAAAAGCCTTGGCCCTCTGAGCATATAAACTTAATTTATTCCAATTATTTATAAATTAAAAGCTAGTTATAAGCTAGAGTTTTATATTGTACCTAATTCATGACTAGTTTTTAAATGAAAACTATGAGAGCTCTGTCTGTATCTACATGTATTGATGTCGATGTATGCACATTATAGATAGAGTATTTTTCTAACTCTGGATGCTATTGTCAAAATTAATTTATAAAAATGAGCTCTATTTAATTGGTTTCAAAACAAACAAGTGCTTATGAAAAATTCCCAAAAATATAGTAGAAACTAATTCAAATATTTTTCAAGTTCACATGATTTAGGATTAATCTTCAGTAAATAAAAGCAAATTTTAAATTATTTACTTAAAATAGACATTTCTCACTGGAAAAGACTCTGATGCTGGGAAGGATTGGGGGCAGGAGGAGAAGGGGATGACAGAGAATGAGATGGCTGGATGGCATCACCGACTCGATGGACATGAGTTTGAGTGAACTCCAGGAGTTGGTGATGGACAGGGAGGCCTAGCATGCTGTGATTCATGGGGTCGCAAAGAGTCGGACACGACTGAGCGACTGAACTGAACTGAACTGATAGAGTTATCAGCATTAAAAATAAAACTTTAATTCTACTTGGCTGTACCAAACTTCAAATAGGTTTATATTACCGGTGTTATAAAACTTATCAGCAAGAAAAATAGCCTGGATGGCTGACTTTAGTCTCATGAAGGTTTCACGGGTAAACTAAATATAATTGTTGAGGACAAATTATTTAAATAATGTAAATGGGATAAAAGTTTATAGGTGAACTCTATAGCAATAATTACAGTACATGAACCCGAAAAGAGCTTCTGCAAATCTTTTTGGTAACTTGAAACTGTAGAGTTTTGCTAAGTTAAGGTCAGTGATAGGAATCCATTGGATGTCTAGATCATTTCTAAATAAGATAAAACACCAAGACATTAATTACTAAAAAAGTCTAAGTTTACCTACTCTAATCTTATTACAGAAGGATGCTGGATTTATCAGTAAACATTAGCTGTACCACACTGGAAAAAAAATTGTGCTATGAGGAAATATAAGATTCTAGAAATTATAAACTGTATCCATAAGTTTGCCAATCAAAAAGTACTGATAGAGGGCTTCCCCAGTGGCTCAGTGGTAAAGAACATGCCTGCCAATGCAGGAAACACTGGTTCAATCCCTGGTCCAGGAAGAGCAGAGCAACTAAGCCCCTGAGCCACAACTATGGAGCCTGTGCTCTAGAGCCCAAGAGCTGCAACTACTGAGCAAGTGCCTCAGTTCCTAAAGCCTGCACACTCTAGAGCCCATGCTCTGCAACAAAAGAAGCCACTGCAGTTAGAAGCCCATGCACCAACTAGACAGTAGCCCCTGCTGGCTGCAACTGGAGAAGTCTGTGCAACAACAGAGACCCAGCACAGCCAAAAATAGGGTTTTTTTTTTTTCCTATTTAAAAAGCATTGGCAGAACAAATAGCTCACAACTTCTTAGCTTTCACAAGAAATTAAGGTTTCTGAGGGTTAAGAATTCTAATTAATCAGTTCAGTTCAGTAGCTTAGTCGTGTACAACTCTTTGCAACCCCATGGACTGCAGCACACCAGGCTTCCCTGTCCATCACCAACTCCTGGAGCGTGCTCAAACTCAAATTCATAATTAATCAAATTCTAATTAATACATGAACATGTAATTAAAGCAACTAAAATTAATAAAGAAAACATCTTCATAGACAAGGAAAATTTTTAAATATACATTAAAAATGGAAAAGCATTTTGTTAAGGAAAAAGAAAGTAATTTTGCCCTAAAAAGGAGCTCTACAAAATGAAAAGCAAAGGACAAAATCTGAATGTAAAAGAGGGAGTTATAAAGGTTTATGGAAAGGAATCCTGAGGAAAGAGTATGGTGCCTGATCAAGACAGGGTAAGATTAGAATGAATTTAATTGAGTAGATGAATTTTAATATCAAAAGTAAGCTCTTGAAACTAGTACAACAGTTCAATTCAGTTCAGTCACTCAGTCTGTCCGATTCTTTGCGACCCCATGGACCAAAGCACACCAGGCCTCCCTGTCCATCACCAACTCCCAGAGTTTACCCAACTCATGTCCATCGAGTCGGTGATGCCATCCAGACATCTCATCCTCTGTCGTCCCCTTCTCCTCCCACCTTCAATCTTTCCCAGCATCAGGGTCTTTTCAAATGAGTCAGCTCTTTGCATCATGTGCCCAAAGTACAGGAGTTTCAGCTTCAACATCAGTCATTCCAATGAATAGTCAGGACTGATCTCCTTTAGGATGGACTGGTCAGACTTCCTTGCAGTCCAAGGGACTCTCAAGAGTCTTCTCCAACACCACAGTTCAAAAGCATCAATTTTTCTTTGCTCAGCTTTCTTTATAGTCCAACTCTCACATCCACACACGACAACTGGAAAAACCATAGCCTTGACTAGATGGACCTTTGCTGGCAAAGTAATATCTCTGCTTTTATAATATGCTATCTAGCTTGGTCATAACTTTCCTTCCAAGCATTAAGCGTCTTTTAATTTCGTGGCTGCAGTCACCACCTGCAGTGATTTTGGAGCCCAAAAAAATAAAGTCAGCCACGGTTTCCACTGTTTGCCCATCTATTTGCCATGAAGTGATGGGACCAGATGCCATGATCTTAGTTTTCTGAATGTTGAGCTTTGAGCCAACTTTTTCACTCTCCTCTTTCACTTTCATCAAGAGGATTTTTAGTTACTCTTCACTTTCTGCCATAAGGGTGGTGTCATCTGCATATCTGAGGTTATTGATATTTCTCCCGGCAATCTTGATTCCAGCTTGTGCTTCTTCCAGCCCAGCGCTTCTCATGACGTACTCTGCATATAAGTTAAATAAGCAGGGTGACAATATGTAGCCTTGACATACTCCTTTTCCTATTTGGAACCAGTCTGTTGTTCCATGTCCAGTTCTAACTGTTGCTTCCTGACCTGCATACAGATTTCTCAAGAGACAGGTCAGGTGGTCTTGTATTCCCATCTCTTTCAGAATTTTCCACAGTTTACTGTGATCCACACTGTCAAAATCTTTGGCATAGTCAATAAAGCAGAAATAGATGTTTTTCTGGCACTCTCTTGCTTTTTCAATGATCCAGTGGATGTTGGCAATTTGATCTCTGGTTCCTCTGCCTTTTCTAAAACCAGCTTGAACATCTGGAAGTTCACAGTTCACATATAGCTGAAGTCTGGCTTGGAGAATTTTAAGCATTACTTTGCTAGCATGTGAGATGAGTGCAATTGTGTGGTAGTTTGAGCATTCTTTGGCATTGCCTTTCTTTGGGATTGGAATGAAAGCTGACCTTTTCCAGTCCTGTGGCCACTGCTGAGTTTTCCAAATTTGCTGGCATATTGAGTGCGGCACTTCCACAGCATCATCTTTCAGGATTTGAAATAGCTCAACTGGAATTCCATCACCTCCACTACCTTTGTTCATAACGATGCTTCCTAAGGCCCACTTGACTTTGCATTCCAGGATGTCTGGCTCTAGGTGACTGATCACACCATCGTGATTATCTGGGTCATAAAGATCTTTTTTGTACAGTTCTTCTGTGTATTCTTGCCACCTCTTCTTAATACCTTCTGCTTCTGTTAGGTCCATACCATTTCTGTCCTCATGAAATGTTCCCTTGCTATCTCTAATCTTCTTGATGAGATCCCTAGTCTTTCCCATTCTATTGTTTTCCTCTATTTTCTTTGCACTGATCACTGAGGAAGGCTTTCTTATCTCTCCTTGCTATCTTTGGAACTCTGCATACAAATGGGTATATCTTTCCTTGCCTCCTTTGCTTTTCACTTCTTTTCACAGCTATTTGTAAGGCCTCCTCAGACAGCCATTTTGCTTTTTTGCATTTCTTTCTCTTGGGGATGGTCTTGATTCCTGTCTCCTGTACAATATCATGAACCTCCGTCCATAGTTCATCAGGCACTCTATCAGATCTAGTCCCTTAAATCTATTTCTCACTTCCACTGTATAATCATAAGAGATTTGATTTAGGTCATACCTGAATGGTCTAGTGGACATTGTAAAGCAATTATACTCCAATTAAAAAAAAATTCTTTTTAATAAAACTTTTGCTAACAAGACAAAGTTTCCATGGACTATGGAACTGCTTTTGATAATATACTGTAAAAGTTTCTTTAAGTAATCTGTTGTAATCTCTATATTTGCCTTTGAAATATTTTATTGTGACTTTGGTTAAATGGATAGCTAAGTATTACTTCAGAGTGACCTATGATCCTACTTGACCACGTGTTTAAAAACCTTTTAATATCTTTGACAAACTTCCCAAATCAAATTGTAAATGAAGTTCTTTTGACCTCTAGCTAACTTGGAGATTATTCAGAGGGTCCCTGAAATATCTCAAAGAGAGAAATTAAACTAATTAGGCTTATTTAACATGATAAGTTACATGGGAAGCATTGTTAAATAAGTGTTGATAAATCTTTTTAGGTTATTGCATAGAAGAATGTTATTAAAATTTGTTCTAAAAATTATATGAAATTACTAAAACATGATGTCTTTGTATAATGTTATCAGTCATAATTCTAGTTATTATCCTAAAATGTTATGCATCACAGAAATAACCAAGTTCCCCTGTCAACTGCATTATAATGAATCCAGTCTTTAACCATGCCAATTTGTCTTGTCATTTTTAGACAATTATTGTTTTACTCTGATGCTTTTACAAAAATGCTTCATATTCAAGAAGATTCATAGAAAGAACTTTTTGACAAATACACGTTTCTGATAACTTTCACCTCATTCCCCTGAACTGGGTAAGAAATTATAGAACTTTAATGTAAAATCTGATGGCTTCATAACACTGCTAACAAAAGATCAAGATCAACGAGAATTAATTACATGGGACTGAATGAACTGATGAATATGATTATAATTTTTATGACTTTGTGTGAAATATTACTGGCGTTTTTATCTTTGTTTTTCAGTTATAAGGAACCCTTTTCTCTTATGCTAACTATTACTTACAGCAATTTGGTAAATTATGCCTTTGTAAGCAGAACTGAAACATTTATCTTTTTTCTCCCTACCTAATCCCTCCAGAATTCAGAAACTCTTGGTGAATGAAAAGAAAACTCTTCTTTTTACGGCAATATAGCTACTTACATAAGTTTACTAAGAAAAATGAGATGGTATTTAAGGCAAGGGCTTTGGTCACTTTGGTGAGTTGCTCTGTTTCCCTGGGTCTCTCCCACGTATGCTCAGATGCTCAGTCATGTCTGACTTTTTGCTACCCCATGGACTATAGCCCACCAGGCCCCACTCCCATGTATACATGCTATTAAAATTCATTGGATTCTCTCCTGTCTCAGGCCAATTTAATTTTTAGACCAGCCGGAAGAAGCTAGAATGGTAGGAACATTTCTTCCTCCCCTACATCAGGCACTGTGCTACATGCATTACCAACAAGAAAGCAGATACTGTCATTGTCCTTCAGAGCTTGGCAATCTAAGCAATAAATCTTAAGGAAACATTGAACAACTACAGAAACATAATATGTAATGAGAGATAAGAGGACAAAATAGAGTGCTCTAGGATTGTCAGGGCTTCCCTGGTGGCTCAGATAGTAAAGAATCCTCCTGCAATGCTGGAGGCCGGGTTCGATTCCTGGGTTGGGAAGACCCCCTGGAGAAGGGAATGCCAACCTACAACCGTATTCTTACCTGGAGAATTCCATGGACAGAGGAGACTGGCAAGCTACAGTCCATGGGGTCACAAAGAATCGGACACAACTGAGCGACTAACACATATGACACACACAAGACTGTGGGGTGGGGTGGAGGCTTCCCTAAGGGAAGAGACTAAGGAGCAAAGATGTAAAGGAAAAGCATACATAAGGAAAACATGTACGTGCATCTTAGGGAGCAGGAGAAGACAGGAGCTGTTTGAAGTTTAAGACACTGAAAGGGGAACAGTGCAGCTGCAGAGCTGAGAGCAAGGGGAAGAATGGTGCACAAAAATGAGGTGGATTGAGGCCAGGGTCCTCTGCAAAGAGCTTGGCCTTTTTTGAAAGAGCAATGAATATCCATTAAAAGATGCTGAGTGGGAGAATGGTGTGATCAAATTTACATATTTTAAAATATTTTGGCCACTCCTGGAACAGACCAGGACCTTGTGGCGTCTTCCCTGGACAGGCCTCCCCCCCGTATCTTCTTTAGCTCCTCTCTCAAGTACTTAGATATAGTATTTGATGCACATTTCCTGAGCTGCTTTGCAGATGTGAAAGCCCCCCACCAAATGGAAGAACTACTTGATGACCGTGAGCACACAACACTGGGCCTCCTGGAGCCCAAGGACTGACCACATTAACCCAGGTGGCACTACGCTGCTGCCTCACCATGAGCCAAAGGGAACTGCACACGAGCTGACCGTGGTACCCTGCCACCCTCCCCTGCCACCTGCGCTTCAAAAATGCTTTGCCAAATCCCAATGTTTCCAATTGTTCGGCCTCACTGTGTGTCAGTCACACAGACTGGCCTTAACACTTCGTGGAGAGCAGATTCAAAAGGGAGCTTGTGTGGAAGTCTAAAGACCAGCTGTGAGGCGAGAATGGACTAAGCTGGTGGTAGAGAACATGGAGAAAACAGATGGGTTTGACAGTTGCTTAGGAGGAAAAAGCAACAGGAGGTGATGATGGGCTGGCTACAGGAGGAGGGGAAAGAAAAGCCTGTGTGAAGGACAATGTCCAGGTTCCTGGCTCATATAAGTGAATGGGTGGTGGCACCATTCATGGAGACAAGGGACACCAGAGGAGGACCACACTTGGGGAGGGGGCTGGTGTGGAGACTCACAAGGTCATTGTTGAACATGTTGAATATGTGTGACTCTAGAGACACCTTTGAGATGAAATAAAGACTGCCTGGGGAAGGAGTCTGCACTGGAGGTGGACAAGGGAGAGCCCTCTAAGCCTTGACTTGGGCTCGGATGAGATGATGTCAGGAGAGTGAGAAGACAAGAGAATCTTTGGGCAGCTTCAACAGTCCTGCTCTGTAAAACTGTCTCCATCATGCCCTTTGGCCATTGACCCAGGAAGTTCTTCTGTGTGCCGTGTGTAGTATATTCATACCTCACTGCTAGTGTACTTTTTCCCTTTTCCAATCCAAACCTATCATCAAACACCATCTCCAAAGTCTGCATTCTTGCCAAGGATGTCTGACCTAAATTTAATCACGAAGAAACAATCAGACAAATCCAGATACAAGACACGACAAGTAGCCTGGCCCCTTCAAAATTGTCAGTGTCATGAAAGACCAAAAAAACAATCAGATAAAATAAATCAGGGGGGCAGTTCTAGAATTTAGATTAAAGATGATGAGAAAAACATGACAATCAAATGCAAAGCGTGCTCCTTGATTAGATCACAAGTCAAAAGGTAAAAAATTATAAAGGATATTTTGGGGAAGTTAAGGAGGAAGAAATTTTCCTCTACTTTTCTAGGTTCTTCTGGTTGGCCTAAGAATTAAATTGACATGAGACAGATTAACAGGAGAAAATCAAACCAAGTTTAGTAACATGTAGACATGGGAGAGACCCAGGGAAACAGAGTAATTCACCAAAATGGCCAAAGCCCTCACCATAAACACCATCTTCAGCTAAAGACAAAAGAGAATATTGGGGCATAGTTTGGAACTTCAAAAGAGTGGAAGACAACTCAATTGGAGATATAAAAGTTAGTGTCTCAGGGCTATGCAGAGATGAAGGGACACAGAACGGACTCTGATCTCTTCTGCTGCTGCTGCTGCTAAGTCACTTCAGTCATGTCCAACTCTGTGCGACCCCATAGACGGCAGTCCACCAGGCTCCTCCGTCCCTGGGATTCTCCAGGCAAGAACACTGGAGTGGGTTGCCATTTCCTTCTCCAATGCATGAAAGTGAAAGTGAAGTCGCTCAGTCGTGTCCGACTCCTAGCGACCCCATGGACTGCAGCCTACCAGGCTGCTCCATCCATGGGATTTTCCAGGCAAGAGTACTGGAGTGGGTTACTCTGATCTCTAAGCCCTGCCCAATTTCCCACCACCACGTCATAGGCTGTATTCTTTGCAAGTGTCTCTGGTGATAGCTCTAGTGGGGAAGAGAACTTTTACTTAAATTCTCTAGGCAGCTAAGATGGAGATAAAAAGAAAAATCTCCTGAGTTTTATATTTCTTAAAAATAACTATCCTAGGGACTTCCTTAGCTGTCCAGTGGTTAAGACTCCAAGCTGCCAATGCAGGGGACACAAGTTTGAACCCTGGTCGGGCAACTAAGATCCCACTTGTTGCATGGCCAAATAATAAATCAACAACTAGCCTAATTTGCGGAGAAGGCAATGGCAAGCCACTCCAGTACTCTTGCCTAGAAAATCCCATGGATGGAGGAGCCTGGTAGGCTGCAGTCCGTGGGGTCGCTAAGAGTCGGACACAACTGAGCAACTTCACTTTCACTTTTCACTTTCATGCATTGGAGAAGGAAATGGCAACCCACTCCAGTGTTCTTGCCTGGAGAATCCCAGGGACGGGGGAGCCTGGTGGGCTGCCGTCTATGGGGTCACACAGAGTTGGACACAACTGAAGTGACTTAGCAGTAGCAGCAGCCTGAATTAATTCTTATAACCAAAGAGACACACTTTGGGGTGGCAAAACTTGCTCCCCTATAGGGACAACAGGGGAAACTTAAGTATGGCATGTTAAAGAAAATATACTGGATCAATGCTACACGCCTTGGGTGTGATCATGATGTTGGGGTCATGTAGGAGAATGCCCTGGTTCTCAGGAAGTATACACTGAAGTGTTTAAGGATACTATGCTGGCAACTTTCAACTAGTTCAAGAAAGAAAATTTAATAAAGACAGAGAAATAAACCAAATACTGGAATACATTAACAAATTGAAGACTAGATGTGAAGGGTATGTGAATATTGTATTCCTCTTGGGAATTTTTTAAGTTTTAAATGTCTTAAATAGGGAAACTGCAATGACTTCTGAGACCAACTATCCAGAGTTAGGGTCAAGCTTCACAAGTTAAAGGTCCAGCCATCCAGAAGACTGCCTTCACTTCAGACACCAGCTGCAAGTTTGGGCATCCTCAGGCCACTCGCATGTCTGATCAGCTGGCTGCAAATCACAACGCCCTCAGATTCAGTCATTCACCAGAACAACTGACAGAATCGGGAAAGTGCTACCTTATGTGATCAGTCTTTATATATATATATATATATTATTTTTTTAATTTATTTGGCTGCTCTGGGTGTCAGTTGCGGCACACAGGATCTTTGATCTTCGCTATGGCATGCGGGATATTTAGCTGCGGCATGTGGGATCTAGCCTGCCCAGGGATGGAAACCGGGCCCCTTGCTTTGAGAGCACAGAGTCTTAGCCACTGGGCCACCGGGGAAGTCTCTGATTAGTTTTACATAGCAAAACAATAAGCAGAACTAGCCAAATAGCTCAAGGTCTGGGAGTGTCCTGATTGCAGAATTTTCATTGTTCTCTGCCTCTGGAGTCAGGACGTGTTACCCTCTCATAATTGTAAAAAAAAAAATAACACACAGAGTATGGCCAACCAGGAAAATTCACAATTCAAAATTATTGGCGTCAAGAGTTTTATTGGGGTTTCATTACATGACCATGATCAACTGAATCCTTGGCAATGCCCTTCTCCCTTCCCAAGAGCTCAAGCCAATGGCACACAGCTCAAAGCTCCAACCCTCTAAACACACCATTGGTCTTTCTGATATGGGATTCCTCCATCCTGAATCATCTCATTATATAAACTCTTCTTGGCCCACCATGATAACACAGACATTCTTGTCACTCAGGAAATTCCAAGGATTTAGAAGTTATCCCTAGGAATGAAGGACAAGGGCCAGCCAACTTCTTTATTATACAGAAATAAAACAAAATACACTTCATAACAAAAAATAAAGAAAAAAAAAGGCATCAAAGCACAAGGAGTAGACAGACGACCTAAATAGACATTTCTCCATAGAAGATCTACAGATGACCAAAAAGCACATGAAAAAATGCTCAATATCTCTGATTATCAGAGAAATGAAAATCAAAACCACAATGAGGTATCACCTCACTCTGGTCAGAATGGCCATTATCAAGAGTCTCCAAATAATAAATGCTGGAGAGGGCATGGAGAAAAGGGAACCCTCCTACATTAGTGGTAGAAATGTAAATTGGTATAGCCACTTTGGAGAACAGTAGAGAGGTTCCTTAAAAAACTAAAAACGGAGTCACCATACGGTCCTGCAACTCTACTCCTGGGCATATAGCCAGAGAAAACTAAACTATAATTTGAAAGCATACATGCACCCCAATGTTCACTGCAACACTATTTACAATAACCAAGATGTGGAAGCAACCTAAATGTCCATCAACAGATGAATGGATAAAGATGTGGTACATATATACAGTGGAATTACACTCAGCCATGAAAAGGAATGAAATAATATCATTTGCAGCAACATGGATGAACCTAGAGATTATCATACTAACTGAAATAAGTCAGAGACCAATTCATATAAAGGGGTCATGTAGGAGAATGCCCCACAAGGTTCTTATATATCTTGAAAAAAAATGAATTTATTTACAAAACAGAAATAATAGACCTGCAAACATAGAAACAAACTTATGGTTACCAAAGGGGAATGGGGAGTTGGGGAAGGGATAAATTAGGAGGTTGGGGTTAACATATACACACTATTATTATATATAAAATAGATAACCAACAAGGACCTACTATATAGCACAAGGAGCTATACTTAGTATTTTGTAATAACCTATGAGGAAAAAGAATCTGGAAAAGAATGTGTGTGTGTGTATATACACATATATATACATGTTGTTGTTGTTTAGTCACTAAGTTGTGTCTGACTATGTGAGGCCCCATGGATTTTATATAGCCTCTCAGGCTCCTCTGTCCATGGGATTTCCCAGGCAAGAATATTGGAGTGAGTTGCCATTTCTCTCTCCTGGGGATCTTTCCAACCCCAGGGATTGAACCCATGTCTTCTGCATTGTAGGCAGATTTTTTACCATTTTACCACTGAACTACCTGAGATTTCCCCATATACATATATATATACATTAATATTTATGAGTATACATATATATATACACATAAACCAGTGTGCTGTACACCTGAACTATGACACATTGTACATGACCTGTACTTACTCACGTTGAACACACATACACAGAGAGTGGACCGAGAGCGTTTGAACCAAAAACTACCAGATTCCAGCAACACTGTCTTAGGTTCATGCAGCCTCCAACAGCACAGTCTGTCTGCATCTTGTTTAAAGAGGCCACTGAGATGTCACAACAGTTCTTAATTTAAAGGCATCAGAATAAGTCATTTCACTTTTCCGCACAGGGTGAGCTGCAAACGTATATGCGTAGTTGTGTAGGAGTAAAGGAATGGAAGAAAATCATTTACATTTGTTGTCCAATACTTCCGAATTCAGTTTCACATGCCAAGTTCTTATGGTAAGCACAGCCTATACTACTTCAGCCAAATCAGAATGCTGTAACTCTCCAACTCAATCAGGAAGTCAGAATTTCATGAGCAATGTGAAAAATCATTGTATAATTGTAAATTAGAACTATAATCAACCCGGTGGCCCCTGGGCCATCTTCATCACTAGGCTGTGAAACAAAAGGCTTCAGGGTGAATGGATCTGCAGGAGGCAAGCTGCCAGCCATAGGACAAAGGGAAGAGACTCATTCACAGAGAATAGAGGGAAGCAATGTTCGTGGAAAAGGAGGCGGCTTGTTATCCAGCAGTAGAGGTTCTAGAAGCATTAGTATTCTCTAACTAATTTGTTTTGAAATATGGAAATGAGGAAACTCCCTGGCAGTCCAGAAGTTAGGACTCCATGATCTCACCGCCAAGGGCCTGAGTTCGATCTTTGGTTGCAGAACTAAGACTCTGAAAGTCACACAGCTAAAAACAAAGTTGGAAACATCTCTTTGATTCCAGTGCCTAAATATGAGAGTGATACATGCCCATAGTTGTCATTTTTTAAAGTTCAGTCATCAAAAGGATATAACAGGAATTGCATTCAAAACATTTTACAACTGCAAGAATGGTGCAGACCCATGAGAACAGACTCCAGCCACTGTACAGAGTAGGACCCACTGAAGAGCAGGCTGGATGTACAAAAGAAGAGTGTGGACATCCAGCACCCCAGAATCCCACATGCATTCCCCACAGGAAACCCCTGTCCATTTCTTAGGACTTGTTCCAGTAATGTTTCGTGCCTCTATGAGCATATCTGTGTGCCTTGTTGTTGATGTTCAAGTCACTAAGTTGTGTCCAGCTCTTTGCGACCCAATGCACTGCAGCAAGCCAGGCTTCCCTGTCCTTCACTATGTCCCAGAGTTTGCTCAAATTCATGTCCATTGAGTCAAGAGTCATTCAATGGATGAGAAAGCTGACTGGGATGGCAGCCATGGTTAGAGGTGAATCCAGAGATGACTAGTCCAAGTCTTGCATTTCACTGGGGAGAAAATCAAAACTGGAAAGGAGAAAGTGAGCTCCAAAGTCAGACAGGTTAGTGGCAGAGGGAAAAATGACCCCAACTCCTCTGGAAGGCCCTGGGTATCAGTGGAGCAATAAACTGGACATGAGACCTTAGCATCTGAGCTAAGAGGATGGATGGGACACATACCCTGAGGAGTGACTGTCTCTGATACCTGTATAATGTGGGACAGTGAAGGGTGTCTCAGGGTCCTGCTGGGGCCTGATTGACAGGAAACCCAGGTCCTGTTTTCATGGGTGTTGCTAGGCCCCTTAGGAACACCAGGGAAGAAGACTTTGGAGCACGCTGCTTGGGCCTGATTGAAGTCGTCTCATGGAAGGATGAAGGAAGACATTCAGGATTCCCTAAGAAGGCAGATCATTCACCTGTGATGGTGGGTTCTGGTCAGGGGGAGGAAAGGAACAGTGAAAAGGAATTTGAGGCAAATGAAGGATTCAAAGGGCAGAGAACAAAGCTGTGTAAGACAAGGATGCAAGGAGAGTTTCAGCAAAGCCTAGAGGAAGTGATCACAGATTTAGAAAAAGGAAAAGAGCAATGGAGTCCTGGAAGCCAAGAGAGCCAAGTTCCTGGAAGGAATAAGGAGACAGCTAGGACAATTGCTGCAGGGGTTCAAGGCAGGAGAAAACTTTAAAATAACTGGTGGAGGGTATTACAGTTCACAAGGGGCTCATAGCGTATAGTTAAAATATGGCCCATTGTGGCGACATGACAAACAAGGGATGAACTCACAGTGGACACATTGCCCTAGTGGGCATCCTGGGTTTTTTTCCTTAAGGCAAATATCTTGTTTTTCCCCTGCTGGTGCCAATTTCTCAAGACTAGGTGACCACCTGACCATGAGACCCCTTCGACTATGTGACCATAAGACCCCAGCTGCGCGTTAGAGATAAACTAAGGCCCCCTCCCTTCAGGCTACAATTTCCCATCAATAGAGTATAAGAAGGGTTGGCTGTAAAGGGAGGGCACTGGTTTTTCTCTAAAGCCAGTCACTTTCTTTCTTTCTTCCTATAATAAATCTTTTCTCTGCCTGAATGCCCAGATCGCTCTTTTTCTCCACACTCACCTTATAGAGGGGACATCCCTGGTGATTCAGTGGCCAAGACTCTACATTCCCAATGCAGGGGAGCTGGGTTCGATCCCTGGTTAGAGAACTAGATCCTACGTGTGTGTGTGTGTGTGTGTGTGTGTGTGTGTGTGTGTTCGATCCCTGGTCACAGAACTAGATCCTACATGTGTGTGTGTGTGTGTGTGTGTTCGATCTCTGGTCAGAGAACTAGATCCTACGTGTGTGTGTGTGTGTGTGTGTGTTCAATCTCTGGTCAGAGAACTAGATCCTGTGTGTGTGTGTGTGTGTGTGTGTGTGTGTGTTCGATCCCTGGTCACAGAACTAGATCCTACGTGTGTGTGTGTGTGTGTGTGTGTGTGTGTGTGTTCGATCTCTGGTCAGAGAACTAGATCCTACATATGTGTGTGTGTGTGTGCGCACACACGCTCAATCACTCAGTCATGTCTGACTTTTTGAGACCCCATGGCCTGTAGCCACCAGGCTCCTCTGTCCATGGAATTCTCCAGGCAAGAACACTGGAGTGGGTTGCCATTCCCTCCTCCAGGGGATCCTCCTGAAGCAGGGATCAAACCCGTGTCTCCTGCATTGCAGGCGGACTCTTTATTGTCTGAGCCACAGGGAAGCCCTAGATCCTGCATGCTGCAACAAAAATCGAAGATCATGTGTGCTGCAACGAAGACCTGGGGCAGTCAAATAAATAAACCAAAATAACTATTGGATGTGACAGTCTAGAAGCCACTGGTGACCTGCCTGAGAGTCACTTCAGTAAAGCAGTGACAGCAGAATCCAGATTGCAGTGATTCCAAGGGGAATGGGAAGTGAGAAAATAGGGCCATTGAGTGTAGATGTCTTGATGGCTGGCAGACTGGTTGGAAAGGGGAAGGTGGGCAAGTGGCCTCTGGGGGAACCTAGTAGCAGGGCTCAGAGGACCTTCGCTCCACTTCTGCTTCTGCACAGGCAGTTTACTCATGCTCAAGGCCAGAAGAGAGAGAAAGCGGGAGTCCAGCTTCCTATACCAGCCTCAGCAGAATCACGGCTCTCTAGGGGTTTGTATAAATTATCCATAGTGACAGAACTCTGTGCTCATCCCGTTTGCAAGACCTATGCATGAAGTATGATAACAACAACAGTCACCATTTACCGAGAGCTTATTTATGCAGAGCTAAGAGCTTTACATAAATTACCTCGTTTAATCCTCACAACAACTCTGTGAGGTAGGCCTTATTATGTTCTTCAGTTTGAAAATGATGAAACCTGAGATGCACAGAGCTTCATCAACCTGCTACACGGCATCCAGCCAGTAAATGGCAGCGTCAGGATTCAAACCCAGGTCTGCCCTCTCCCGGCAGGGCTCCAAACCATGAAGCCGGGGTCCCTCACGCTGGACTCCGTGAATCACAGGCATGAGTGTCACCTGGGAGCATTTGAAACATGCAAATCCCCAGGTCCCACAGAAGATCTATTGACTCCAAATCTATGAGAGTGGAGCCTAGAATCTGCGCTTCTATCCAGCTTCCCGCAGGACTCTCATGCTCACGTAAGTCTTCTTTATAAAAAAAAAAAAAAAAAAAAGATTTATTTGTTTATTTTATTTTTGGTTGCGCTGGGTTTTCATTGCTGCACTTAGGCTTTCTCTAGTTGCGGCAAACGGGGGCTACTCTCTTGTTTTGGAACACAAACTCTAGGGTGCGTGGGCTTCAGTAGTTGTGGCACACAGGCTTAGTTGCCTCCAGGCATGTGGAATCTTCCCAGACCAGGGATCCAACCTATGTCTTCTGCATTGACTGGCTGATTCTTTAACCACTGGACCACCAAGGAAGCGCAGAAATCCTATGTGAAGAATGTCATCTCCTTCCTGGTCAAGGTGTCTATCATTGGTCATCATCCACATTGGGATTTACAATCTTCCTCAAGGATACAGACACCCTGGACTGCTCATCTGAGATAAAATAACTTCTCAGGCCTTAACATGAGCCTATTGAATGAGGATTTCCAGGGGAGAGGACTGTGATCATCTGTGTATTTAGCAAGTTTCCCAGGCAATTCGTTTGTTCTGTTATTTGCAGCTGAAAGTAGTGCAAGCACCACCTTGGACTCTAGTTTAGGTTCTCACAATTAATCATGCTGCGATTCCTCTTCCTTGACTGTAAAGTGGACAGAAGTAGGCTCACCTGGTAGAGCTGTGGTGACAAGAAACTGTACCGATTAAGATTAGATGTACCTGTTTACAACACAAACAAAGTAATAATGGCTTATACAAAATGGGTTTATTTTCCTCTCAGGTTGAAGTTGGAGCTAAGAAATCCAGAACTGGTATGAGATCTCTAATCATTAGGGACACAGACTCTTGCTGTCTGTCTTTTGGTATGCTGTGTCTTTATTAACATATTGTCTCTTGGCACAAAATGGCTGCTAAAGCTATAGCCATTTTGTCTATAATCCCTGAAAGAAGAAAGGGGAAAAGTGATGCATCTCCTACTCAAGTCAGATCCCCTTAAGTAGCTTTTCTGGCAGGTCTTCATAACATTCCTGTTTATGCTGCATGACCAAGAGTCTTACAATATAGTCACAGAGCCACACCTAGTTGCAAGGAAGGCTAGGAACTAAAATCCTTTCATTCAGAATCAGGTCTTTGCCACCCCCAAATAAATCAGGCTTCTGCTACCTGAAAAGAAAGAAGATTAACAAAAACCGGCTGCCACAAAATATGTTCTTTCTGTTGCAGGGAGCTGAAGACACCAGTCCCTGTGCTTTGAAATCCATTGGCCATGCCTCCCAGGGGCTGCCCCAACCCATGGCTGAGTTCAATGGCGTGCAAAGTCAGACCCAGTCCTGAGACAAGGGACTCCTTTACTGGCTAACTTTGGCTCAGGGAGGCGCTACAGCTTTGCCAAACCTTTGTTAGACTGAATCTTCCTGAAACTGCAGGGCAGTCTGGGACACTTGCCTCACCTTCTCTTCTTCACTTGGGGTCTGATGGCCCTTCTGGCCTTCTTTAGCTCCCACCCAGGCACTTCCCCCAGTAAAACCCTTGCATAGTTAACTCCAGCTTGGTGTCTGCTTCTTGATGAACCTGGACTAACAAAATTAGCAAGGCAATTCTCAGGCTGTCGCCCAGATTTAAATAATGCGTGGAGCAGCTGCATAACTCGGGGTGAGCATGTAGTAGGCACTCAATAAATAATGGCTGTGTGGTGATAATGCTGGTGTAGGTGGAGAAGGGGGAAGAAGCGAGGGGAGGAAAAGGAGAACTGCTGCTGCTGCCAAGTTGCTTCAGTCGTGTCCGACTCTGTGGGGCCTCATAGATGGCAGCCCGGAGCTAATTATGGAGAAAGGAGTGTTTAAAATTGGTGGGACACGAATCTGAAGCAAATCATTCTGTTTCAATCTTCTCCACCCCCAGAAAATTTCTATTATAGTACAATCTGGTTAAAATCAGCACCAAACAGACTTCCCTGGTGGCTCAGCAGTTAAGGATCTGCCTTACAATGGGGGGACACAGGTTCAATCCCTGGTCTGGGAAGATCCCACAGGCCATGGGGCAACTGAGCCCGTGTATCACAACTACTGAGCCTGCAAGCTCTAGAGCCCGTGCTCCCCAAAAAGAGAAGCCACCACAAAGAGAAGCCTGTGCGCCCCAACTGGAGCGTAGCCTTGGCTCACCGAAACTAGAGAGAGACCTTGAGCAGCAACAAAGACCCAGCACAGCCAAAAAGAATGATCAGCACCAAAGTCAGCACGAAAGGGACAAAACAGACCCTAGATAGTGGTCATCTTAGGGGGACTGAACTGTTATTACTGAGCATCAGCCAGTTCAAGTCATTTTTCTACAAAAAAGAAAGGGAAAAAAATAAATAAATAGGGCAGGCCTATTGCACAAAATTGCACAAAATAAACCCAATGCCCTGAGCAACTCTGGTTTTCATGGAGAAACTGTGACCTGAAACTACTTCTTGTAATGACCTAAGAGGGCTTCCCAGGTGGCACTAGTGGTAAAGAACCTGCTTGCCAATGCAGTAGACAGGAGACAAGGGTCCAATCCCTGGGTTGGAGAGACTCCCCTGGAAGAGGGCATGGCAACCCACTCCAGTATTTTTACCTGGAGAATCCCATGGACAGAGGAGCCTGGCGGGCTACAGTCTATAAGGTCGCAAAGAGTCGGACACGACTGAAGCAACTTAGCACAGCAGAGCACATGGACCTAGGAACACTATTCCCGTGAGAAAGTTCTCAGCATAAAAGTTAAAGCACATGCAAGTCTCTACAAAAATAATAAAGAATTTCAATGCAATAAGATAGTGAGGAGGGCCTTCCCTGGAGGTCCAGCGGTTAAGAAGCTGCCTGTCAATGCAGGGGACACAGTTCGATTCCTGGGCCAGCAAGATTCCACATGCCTCAGAGCAAACTATGGCTGTGCACCACTACTACTAAGTCTGAGCTCTGGAGCCCTGGCGCTGCAACAAGAGAAGCAACAGTGAGAAGCCTGTGCGCCACAACTAGAGAGGAGCCCCTGCCACAACTTGAGAAAAGCCCTTGAACAGCAATGAAGAACCTGCGCAGCCAAAAATAAATTTAATTCATTAAAACGAAGTGAAAAAAAAAGGGGGGGGGGAGCACAATGAGGGGGAAAGGTGGATGTAACCTGTATAGGACACAAAAGTTCCAGAGACCTTAATCAACATTGTATACTCGGCACATGGTAGAACCTCAGTGAATGATGGTTGCCCAGATAACTGAATGGCTCACCCGAGGTTATAGCACATCATTCATTCATAAATTGAAGAAAGATGTGTAGAAAGCCTACTATGTGCCAGGCCCTGTGCTAGGGGCCTGAGGGTGCCACAGTGAACAGGAACAGTTGAGGTCCTTGTCTTTACCACCCTCTTGCAGAGAAATCTCCTTTGTAGACATTTTATGCAAGTCCTTTTACCTCTGTCTTTCCACAAACAGCTTGAACTGGTGCCCATGTCTATCAGATTTAAAGCCTATTCATTTCTCCTAAAATATTTTCTTTGTCTCTGAAACAAAGTTGAACCACCCATGTAAAAGGATCCATGATGCCACCCTGGGTGTCCATTGAATAACTCTGTATTAGTTATCTACTGCTGTGTAACCAGATAACCCTCCCCCCCGAATTAGCAGCTTAAAATAACATTCATTTTCTC
The DNA here is from genome assembly GCF_049115385.1 of Moschus berezovskii. Classification (NCBI taxonomy): domain Eukaryota; kingdom Metazoa; phylum Chordata; class Mammalia; order Artiodactyla; family Moschidae; genus Moschus; species Moschus berezovskii. Next base: position 13,259,585 of record NC_142474.1, read on the forward strand.
CCAGAGCTAAGGACTGACTTAGCTTGCTGGTCTGACTCTCCCCAAAGTCCACCCAAATCCCAGTGTGGGAGAGGGAGTGCATTCAAATTCCACAGTCTGAAAATACAAAGGCACACAGAAATAAATTCACCCTGTCCTAGAAACCCAGTGTTTGAACCCCAGAGAACTAACCGCCTGTCCTCAATCGTACTTCAGCATCACACCATAGGCCTGCAAAGAAGGACGTCACAGAAGTGTTAGGGGGACCACTGACCAAAACCACCTGCCCTGGCTAGGAACCACCGTAAGTTGCATGAGTCACAATACGTTACAACAGGAGGTCCTTGTAAGGAATGCAGAACGAGCTACCACCAACCAGAGTAATTCGGGAAAGGGCAAGAGGAGAGAGGAGCTATCAGCCCTGATGTCCTACCAAGCCCCCAGAATCCTCCTCCCTGGAATCCATCTTGGCTAAGCGACGCGAGCACCATCAGGAAGGACCATGAGTCAGATGACTGGCCAGAGACAACCCAAAACTAACCCCGTCACCATAAAACCTGAAACTTCGAGTCACATGGCAGAGCAGTTCTGGGCTCTCTTACCCTCCTGCTCTCCACCCGGGCATCCCTTCCCAATAAAGTCTCTTGCTTTGTCATTACGTGCTTCTCCTTGGACAATTCATTTCAAAGTGTTAGACAAGAGCCCGCTCTTGGGCCCTGGAAGGGGGTCCCCTTCCCTACAACAGAAGCAGCTTCAGTTAAGTCACCAGTGTTTGTTCCACTGTTAGTCGATCAGTGTCTTCTCTTCTAGAACTACTTTGTTTTTCTCATGTGAAATTTGGGATTTTATTACCACTCATGTTTCCCTCTTTACTTTGGCTATGGGGAAGCTCAGAGTCAACCGCATAAGCCTCAGCTGGCGCCCACCTCCTTGAGCTGTCACCCTGAAGTTATCGCTTCTACTTATTCTATATCCCCCCAAATTTTCATTTTATTCTTTTGTGTATTTTGTACTTTTATAATTCCTCTCAAAGCTTTTGTGAATTGGAGTATAAATACATAAAATTAAAAATCTGTGTGTCTAAAGGCTGATTACTTGCACACATGCGCCATCTAGTGGCGGAAGTGATAACTGCCAGACTAGAAACCCTGCTTTTTCAGGAAAGTGTGACGGGCTGGCAGGTGGGATGGGAGAAGATGGAGATTAGAACCATTCTCTGTGCTTTGTCAGGGAATGAGACTGCTGGGGATCAAAGAGACTCCAGGCAGGGTAAACGAGCAGGTAATTCATTGGCTGATAGCCAACATGATTTACTTGAATATGAAGAAGCCAAAAAATTGCAAAGATCTAGCAAATGAGGAGGAGAAGGCAATGGCAAGTCACTCCAGTACTCTTGCCTAGAAAATCCCAGGGATGGAGGAGCCTGGTAGGCTGCAGTCCGTGGGGTCGCTAAGGGTCGGACACGACTGAGCGACTTCGCTTTCACTTTTCACTTTCACACACTGGAGAAGGAAATGGCAACCCACTCCAGTGTTCTTGCCTGGAGAATCCCAGGGACGGGGCAGCCTGGTGGACTTCCGTCTATGGGGTCACGCAGAGTCGGACACGACTGAAGTGACTTAGCAGCAGCAGCAGCAAATGAGGAAGGCACTGGAAGTGGAAGTGTTAAGTGAAAAGTGTTAGAAAAACTAAACCATGAAAAAAATGCCTGATTCAGGCAGATCACTTGGAAGGTACTTAATGTGAGTTGACCGCAAACGTGACCAGCCATTTTTTAAGCATTCACATTAACCACAGGAAGAAGCTTAGAGTCTACAATGTTTTCATTTTACTCAGGAGAAAACTGGGGCCCAGAGACACTGAACACCTTGTCCAAAGTCATACAGCTTTTCACTCACAGCTCCAGGATGACTCCGAATCTAGTCCTCTTTCTCCAGAATGACATTGCCCTTAATCATATGTAGCAGGTGCTTTTATTATGCACACAGGGTCTCAAAATAGAAAATCAGATTCTCACCCCAAATTTCTGGATCCAGCATGTTTCCAAGGAATTATTACTCACTGGTTTTGCAGTTGCCCCTTGACATACCCACAAAGGGTCAGGATGGAAGAGGTGGTTTATGAAACACTGGTGTCACTAACCTCCACTGGATGGCAAAGGCCATTAGTCCACGATGATTGGGAGGGATCCTAGAAGCCAATCGCAGTAGCTGAGAGAGCTCCAGCCTGGGGAAGAGAAGATAAGTTCATCCATCCACAGTGTTGGCAAGCATCTGCTCTGGGCAGGATGCTGAAGTGGCAAGGTCGCAAGGCACCGGCCATATCTGGATGCCATATACATTCCATCTGTCTGTACCCTATGTGTGTTCTTGCACATGGCTCGAGCTGCTGACTAAGGAATAGCATAGTTACCGCTGCTGCTGCTGCTGCTGTGTCACTTCAGTCGTGTCCGACTCTGTGCTACCCCATAGACAGAAGCCCACCAGGTTCCCCCGTCCCTGGGATTCTCCAGGCAAGAACACTGGAGTGGGTTGCCATTTCCTTCTCCAATGTGTGAAAGTGAAAAGTGAAAGTGAAGTCGCTCAGTCGTGTCTGACCCCTAGCGACCCCACGGACTGCAGCCTACCAGGCTCCTCGGTCCATGGGATTCTCCAGGCAAGAGCACTGGAGTGGCTTGCCATTGCCTTCTCCGTAGTTACCGCTAAGGATCTGTAAAGCCCCATGAAGACTTAGCCCAAGGGTCTGCAGTCTGAGGCTGAACTGTTTTTCAAACAGCCTAGAGTCAAGGTCCACCCGGGAAAACTGGAACTACTCTCTGAGCAGAATTTGAGACATTATTTTATCAGACAGGGCCAATATAGAAGTTAATCATCGCAGAGAGTTCTACTAGGCAGTACCAGCCCTTTCCTGGATTTTCTGCACCTTGCCAGTTCTTCCGGGCCCTTCAGATACTGACGTAAGCAGAGTGATATGAGTCACTGGTTTCCGGAAGTGGCAGAACCCCACTGGCTGTGCCATACCTGATATTGCAGAGGTACAAATGACCCACCTGAGATAGACGGCACTTAAGAGGTCAGCTCCTTAAACTTTTCAGAAGTCTGTACCATTAAAAGGTGCCAGAATAGGGGCATGAAGGTAGTATTAGGAGCCCTCAACTTTTTTTTTTAATGTGAACCACTTTTTAAGTCTTTATTGAATTTGTTACAGTAGTGCTTCTGCTTTATATTTTGGGTGTTTTTTTGTCCGGGTTTTTTTCTTTTTTGGGGGGGGGGGGGTGGTCGGGGTGGGGAATTGCTTGTTTTGTTTTGGCCGTGAGGCATCTCAGCTCCCCAGACCGGGGATTGCACCCACACCCCCTACATTAGAAGGTGACGTCTTAACCACTGGACCACCAGGGAAGTCCCCCGGCCTCAACTATTAAGGTCAGAAACATGTAGGTTCCATTCTTCTCGGGTTTGAGACAACAATCAGAATTAGTTCCAACCGTACTGAGTTCTTACTACACTACAGAACTCAGCTGTGTGGTCTGGTCAAATCAACAACCTTTATCCACCACACCCTCAGTCTTCCCTTCCAAAAAGATGAGAACAGTACCCCTGGGCAGCAGGAACATCCTCCAAGGCAAAAACAAGCAGGCTAGGGGAGGGTCGTGGTCGCCCACAACAGGGGCAGCTATCCGCTGAGGAAAGTGGGAGGCCCCGCGGGCGCCCCCTGAGGGCGAAAAGTCAGTACTCGCGGCAAGTCCCAACATAAAATAGATCCCCCACACGCCGGACGCCATGACTCTTTGCACCACTTAAAAGTGTCCGATGAGAAGCAAGACTGGGGAGCTAATGTAGGGCCGTCATCATGTTTCTTTTGAAATAGCGCCCCCAACTTCTCAGATCTCTCAAAGATTTGCTTGATCGAAACCTAAGCTTGGAAACGGAGAAGGCAATGGCACCCCACTCCAGTACTCTTGCCTGGAGAATCCCATGGACGGAGGAGCCTGGTGGGCTGCAGTCCATGGGGTCGCGAAGAGTCGGACACGACTGAGCGACTTCAGTTTCACTTTCACTTTCATGCACTGGAGAGGGAAATGGCAACCCACTCCAGTGTTCTTGCCTGGAGAATCCCAGGGAGGGGGGAGCCTGGTGGGCTGTCGCCTATGGGGTCGCACAGAGTCGCACACGAGTGAAGCGACTTAGCAGCAGCAGCAAGCTTGGAAAACTCTCAGAACTACACTGTAGAAGGGACATTCCCGCTGGTGTTAACCCGGGGATAGAGGCATTGACGCTCGGGGGCGGCCTCGCCTGGAGGGGGGCCGGGGCCGGTGTGGAAAGCCCACCCGGTCTCTCCGCTTCCCTCCGGAGTTTCCACCGCACCCGCGACCCCCAAGGGCCGGGGAGGCTGGAGCTCCCGCCTCTTGAACGTGGAGGGGCTCGACTTCAAGTTACTGCACTTCGCAGGGGCCTCTGTGCAAAGAGGGCGGCCCGGCGGCGCCTCGCCGCCCCCGCCTCCACAGCGCGGGATATTTCCCTTCCCGGAGGTCTCGCCCTCCCGAGGCCGCGCCTGCCGAGGCCCCCGGAGGCCAGAGAGCGAGCTTGGTACCTCACCCCCACCCCCACGTAGGAATAAAGCAGAAAGAAATCCGCGTCGCAAGGCCCTCTGGGAAACGTAGTTTCCAAAATATTTCTGGGCCGCGAGGCTTCAGCAGCCAGTGGGCGCGGGCTGGGGGCTTGTCACGTGGCCCGCGTGGTCCGCTGCGCCGGGGCCTGGGCGGGGCTGCGGAGGGGGCGTCTCGAGCTGGGGGCGGAGCGGCAGCGGCCGTGTGGACTTCGGACTGGCGTCGTCAGCACTCTCCGAGCCGTCCCTGCTGGCCAACGACAGCGCTGACGGTTCATTTGCATATATTTGAACTTGGCTCTAGGGGACCTTGCAGTGTTCATCTCCTACCTTGGCCTCTGCAGCTGCCAAACTGAGACACTGGAGTTGCTGCTTCAAAGCTTTCCTGAATAAATCATTCATCAGTGATTGGATGATGAGTTAGTTACCGCCTCATCTTTTCTACGCGCTGTTCTCATTCGGCCACTTTTGTCTTCACCGATGACCTTGTCTCCTCGGAAACTTCAGTCCCAGGACCCGTCTCTTTCTCATTATCCCATTTCATTTCTTTCCCTACCCAGCCTAGATCCTGCCCCGCTGTTGCGTGCTTCTGTAACAACCCCAGACCGTCAGTTAATACAGTCGCCCGCTTTGGGTTTGCTAGGTGTTCCTGGAGTGGGGAAAAGATACATCGCTAACTTCACAGGTTGATGCCACTGGAATCAAGATCTCAGACGTCACCTAAGGCCTAAACCTCGTGCATTGGGACCGCGCTGGGAGGCCAGAAAAAACAGAGGCCGATAATTTGCTGCTGAAACCTCCGGTGGGAGTACAAGGTTTTAGAACGGCATCCACCTCGTGTTTGTCCTATTACAACCTGAGAATGAAGTGTAGAGCAAAGCAACATATTAGTGATGAGAATATTCTAGAATAGTGCGTTGGTGAAAAAGTAGAAGATACTAAAAGTCTCCAGCAAATGTTAAGTAACATAACGAAAGAAAAGAGAAATGGCAGGAAAGCATGGCCAAGACGCTAAGTTGGTATAAATCAGAAATTTTAAATAAACCAGAGAGTAAGACAAAGTTCTTTAGAAGCCATTATGATGGAAAGAGATTGCATGTTTCTGATGGAAAAGCAGGCATTGGCCCTGTTTTTGCCAGCCTTCCAGAAAGATTAAAAGATTATACCCAAAAATATTCCCTTGAGAAGTGGCAGGTGTAAGAGGATCCTCAAAATCAGTAATTGGGCTTCAAAAATACAAATTTTGAAAAGGAGTTTTTTTCCTGAGGGGAAGGGAGATCCAAAGCAGGTATGTTTGGACTTATTAGAGGCTCCTACCATGTTATCTCTTAGAAGCAGAATCCCAAGTAGCCTGGGTCCCTGCTGTCACAAAGGCCATTAAGCAGGCTTTGAAGCCCCAGGTGAAGATCACACACAGCCTGAAACTTCTCAGGAAGTGTGCTACCAAAGCCCTGGAGAGGAGATTTGGTTTGGTTTTGTTCTCTTACAATGATTACGTTTTATTAGTTTGTATCTTTCCATTCCTCTGTAGCATATGGTCCACTTGTTATATAAAAATCCGTGAAATATTTTAAGCCCTACCTAGTGTTTTCACATACCACATGATGATTTGATTAAGAACAACAGCAAGCATGTCAGTTAACTGGAAAGGATGTCGCTCTGAAAGCAACGCAATGCATTACACATCTATATGTCAACCTTGCCACCTGATTCTAAATTTAAAGACTTGCTGCTTACCAGCAGGATATTGCAAGCACATTTACATGTGTGTCTGGGAGAAATGCTTGCAGAAAATAGCCACGTATTTATATTCAAGGCAAATATCCGGAACCAAACAAAACAATTCTAGAATCCCAGGCTGGGCATTAATATTTTAGGAGTAAAGCACAAGCGCTCCAATGAACAAGGAAACCTACACATTGTAGAGTAAGAAATCACATAGGTATCAATTTTCTTAAAGGTAAAGCAATGCATCTCAGACTGTCTGTTCAGGAGTGGGTTGGTTGGTTGGTTGTTTTCAATTCATTATACACCAATACTTTTGTAAGTAAGAGTTTATTTCTAGAAAAAAAAGAAATTATAATGAATTATAAAATACAAAACACTAGTCCTACATTTTAAATGGTTAGAGTCAGCATACATAAAATCACCTTCAAATTGCTATAAAAGTCTGCAAACACTCAGACTCAATTCTATATTTCATTCATGGAACACCACATAATCAACCCACCTTGTCCAAGGAGTATATTTTTATATAGCACTGAGATGAAGCATCTAAAATGGAGATCTTTCAGAAGTATATCACTCCCTGGCTCAAAATCTCATGGTTTTTATAGTACTGACTTTTATTGTCAATATATGAATATACCACAATTTATTTACCCGCTGTCCTGTTGACAGACATTTGGATTGTTTCCTACTTTTTATTAGTACAAAACAGTGTTGCAATGAACATTCTTGTAAATGTTTCCTCATGCACAAGTCCAAGTACCTAGGGTATGTACTCATGCCATTCTGTGTGATTCATTTACCCATGAGTGAAACTGCTGTGTTGAAGAATGTATGCTTTTTCACTTTTAGATATTGCCTGCTTGGTCTCCAAAGTGCCTGTACCAATTTACACTTAACTTCAGCAGCGTGGAAGAGTTCTCAATTCTCCATTTGATCACAAACATTCGAAATTGTCAGACTTTTTAATTTTCCCAAACTGCTGGATATGAAATGATACTTCATTATGGTCTAGTTTGCATTTCCCTAGTTGATAATGAGATTGAACATCTTCTCATAACTTTATTAGCCATTTTGGCTTCTTATTCTGTGATTTACCTCCTTATCTTTTGCTTATTTTTCTATTGAGTGCTTTTAATTTTTTATTTATAAGTTATTTATATCAATATAGTCTGGATTTGGTCAATGATGTATGTTACAAATATTTTTTCCCAATTTGCATTTGTCCTTTCATTTTTTAGTGATGTCTTTTGATATTTGGGCATTTTTCAATTTTAATGATGTTGACTTTATCAGCTTTTTTCTTTATGGATTGTGCTTTTTGTCATTTATTAAATCTTTGCTCTAAACAGAGATCATAAGACATGCTCTCATATTTTCCTCTAAAATTTTTCTTCGTGCATTCTTGAATTCCTCTTGGATTTTTGTATTTGGTCCAAGAAAGAGTTTCAGTTTTATTTTATTATATTCTGCCTATATGAATAACGAATTACTCATCACCAGTTCTGGAAAAATCTGTCCTTTCTCCACTGCTGTGCAATGCCACTTTGTCGAAGATATCAGACGTTCATCTGTGGCTGTGTTTCTAGGCTCAGTGGTGTAGCTATCTAACCCTGTTCCAATGTTAACGTCTTAATTACCACACTTTATAATAAGTTTTGTTGTGAGCCAGGATGAGTCCTCCATCCTCTTCTTTCTCATGCATGTCTTACATGTTCTTCTATATTAACACTTCCATTTTAGAATCGGCTTGGTGAGCTGCCAAAGAACCATGTCAGGATTTTTATCGTAACTGTGATAAAATTGGGGAACTGACATCTTTATGACACTTAAGTTTTTTAAGATTTTTCTTTTTTAAAATAATTCTTCATAAAGACTAAACATCTTTTGTTAGGTTTATTGAAAAGTACCTTACCACTTCTTAGTGCCACAAATAACATCTTTTAAAAAATCATATTTTCTAACTCATTGTGTCTGAACTATAGGAAAACAATTGAATTATTTTGCCAAACTCTCATATTATTTCTAATAATCTGTTTGTAAATTATCTTGTCTTTTTCTATGCAGACAATCAGTATTCTTGCCTGGAGAATTCCATGGACAGAGGAGCCTGGCTGGCTACAGTCTGTGGGGTCACAGATTCGGACACAACTGAGAGACTAACACACACACACAGTGTAGACAATCACATAACCTTTCTCTTTATTTAGGTCATCTTTCTTTTTAAAAAATCTTCATAAAGGCTTTAAACAACTTTGGTTAGATTTATTGAAAAGTACCTTACCATTTCTTGATGCGATAAATAACATCTTTTTCTAAATTATATTTTCCACCTCTTTGTATCTGAACTATAGGAACACAATTGAATCACTTTGCTAAGATCATGTTATTTCTAATAATCTGTTTGTAAATTGTCTTGTCTTTTTCTATGTAGACAGTCATATAACCTGTGAATGATTGCGTGGGAATGATGTGCAGCAGACTGAATATCCACATCCCAGTCCCCTAAACCTGTGAATGTGTCACCTTACATGACAAAATGGGCTTTGCAGATGTGATAAAATTATGGGTCTTGAGATGGAGAGGTTTCTCTGGATTATCCAGGATGGGCCCAATGTAATCACAAGGGTCCTTTGAAACGGCAGATGGAAGTGTCATACACAGTGAGGGCTATGTGATGACAGAGACAGAGGAGATGGTGTGACAATGGGAGCAAAGGTTGCAGTGATAGGATTTGTTGATGGCAGAAGATGCCACCAGTCAAAGAATGTGGACCTCTTTAGAAGCTGGAAAAGGCAAGAACATAGATCCTTCCCTAGAGCCTTTTCAGTTGAGTTCAGTTCAGTCATTCAGTCGTGTCCCATGGAAAAAAAAATAATAAAACCCAGCGTCAGGGTCTTTTCCAGTGAGTCAGTTCTTCGCATCAGGTGGCCAAAGTATTGGAGTTTCAACTTCAGCATCAGTCCTTCCGATGAATATTTAGGACTGATTTCCTTTAGGATAGACTAGTTTGATCTCCTTGCAGTCCAAGGGACTTGCAAGAGTCGTCTCCAATACCACAGTTCAAAAGCATCAATTTTTTGGTGCTCAGCTTTCTTTATAGTCCAACTCTCACATCCATACATGACTACTGGAAAAACCATAGCTTTGACTAGATGGACCTTTGTTGGCAAAGTAATGTCTCTGCTTTTTAATATGCTGTCTAGGTTGGTCATAGCTTTTCTTCCAAGGAGTAAGCATCTTTAAATTTCATGGCTGCGATCACCATTGCAGTGATTTTGGAGCCCAAGAAAATAAAGTCTCTCACTGTTTTCATTATTTCCCCATCTATTTACCATGAAGTAATGGGACCAGATGGAGAAGGCAATGGCAAGCCACTCCGTACTCTTGCCTAGAAAATCCCATGGATGGAGGAGCCTGGTAGGCTGCAGTCCGTGGGGTCGCTGAGGGTCGGACACGACTGAGCGACTTCACTTTCACTTTTCACTTTCACACACTGGAGAAGGAAATGGCAACCCACTCCAGTGTTCTTGCCTGGAGAATCCCAGGGACGGGGGAGCCTGGTGGGCTTCCGTCTATGGGGTCACACAGAGTCAGACACGACTGACGTGACTTAGCAGCAGCAGCAGCAATGGGACCAGATGCCATGATCTTTGTTTTCTGAATGTTGAGCTTTAAGCCAACTTTTTCACTCTCCTCTTTCACTTTCATCAAGAGACTATTCAGTTTCTCTTCAGTTTCTGCCATAAGGGTGGTGTCATCTGAATATCTGAGGTTATTGATATTTCTCCTGGCAATCTTGATTCCAGCTTGTGCTTCATCCAGACTGGTATTTCACATGATGTACTCTGCATGTAAGTTAAATAGGCCGGGTGACGATATAGAGCCTTGACGTACTCCTTTCCCAGTTTGGAACAAGTCCTTTGCTTCGTATCCAGTTCTAACTGTTGCTTCTTGACCTGCATACAGATTTCTCAGGAGACGGGTAAGGTGGTCTGGTATTCCCATCTCTTGAAGAATTTTCCACAGTTTGTTGTGATCCACACTGTCCACGGCTTTGGCATAGTCAATAAAGCAGTAGTAGATGTTTTTCTGGAACTCTCTTGCTTTTTCAATGATCCAACAGATGTTGGCAATTTGATCTCTGGTTCCTCTGCCTTTTCTAAATCCAGCTTGAATACCTGGAGGTTCTTGGTTCACGTACTGTTTAAGCCTTGCTTGGAGAATTTTGAGCATTACTTTGCTAGCGTGTGAGATGAGTGCAATTGTGCAGTAGTCTGAACATTCTTTGGCATTGCCTTTCTTTGGGATTGGAATGAAAACTGACCTTTTCCAGTCCTGTGACCACTGCTGAGTTTTCCAAATTTGCTGGCATGTTGAGTGCAGCACTTTAACAGCATCATCTTTTAGGATTTGATTAGGATTAGAGCCTCTAGAACACCTTAATCCCATCAGACTAATTTCATACCTCCAGAAATGTAAGAGAATAAATGTGTATTGTTTTGTTTGGGGAGCCATACTGCACCGCTTGTGGGCTTTTAGTTCCCCAGGCAGCAACTGAACCCTTGCCCTCAGCAGTGAGGGCATGGAGTCCTATCTACTGGACTGCCAGGGAATTCCCAAATTCGTGTTGTTTTAAACCACTAAATTTGTGATACTTCATTCTAGCAGCAATAAGAAACTAACCCTGGATGCATGGAAGGTATACTTTTTTGAGACCTGTCTTGTCTGAACTTGTCTTAATTCTTCTCTCAAATTTGAGAGTTTGGCTCCAAAATTCTAGACTGAAATCCTGTTCCCTCAGAACAAGGTTTTTTCCCTAGGATTTAAATGATATAAATCTTTATATCATTTCTTTCAACTATCTTACTGTACAGACAAGACTGTCCAAATATGATGTTGAATAGAAAGATTTTAGACCATATGCTTGTTACCTTCCTGATGTTTTTTTAAAGATTATATGCTGATTTTTTCAAATTGAAATGTATTTGACATATAGCATTGTGTAAGTTTAAGATGTACACCATGTTGATTTGATGATCTGTCACTTTCCTGATTTTCAAGGGAATGTGTCTAATACTTCACCACTTAAGTATTCTATAGGCTATAAATTATTGGTAGAAAATTTTCATCAAGTTAAGACATTTTTTCCTTCTCCTAGGGGGGAACTTCCCTGGTAGCTCAGCTGGTAAAGAATTTGTCTGCAATACAGGAGCTGCTGCTGCTGCTGCTGCTAAGTCACTTCAGTCGTGTCCGACTCTGTGTGACCCCATAGACGGAAGCCCACCAGGCTCCCCCGTCCCTGGGATTCTCCAGGCAAGAACACTGGAGTGGGTTGCCATTTCCTTCTCCAATGTGTGGAAGTGGAAAGTGAAAAGTGAAAGTGAAGTCGCTCAGTCGTGTCCGACCCTTAGCGACCCCACGGACTGCAGCCTACCAGGCTCCTCCATCCATGGGATTTTCTAGGCAATAGTACTGGAGTGGCTTGCCATTGCCTTCTCCGGCAATACAGGAGACCCTGGTTCAATTCCTGGGTCAGGAAAATCCCCTGGTGAAGGGAATGGCTGGTACTCTGGTATTCTGGCCTGGAGCACGGTCACAAAGAGTCAGACCCGACCAAATGACTTTCACTTTCACTAGTTGATTAAGATTATTTTTAGCATAAATGGGTGCTGAATTTTATAAAAAATCTTTTCTGTACATATCAAAATAATCATGTAGGTTTTTCTCCTTTAAGCTATTGTTGTGATGATTTATAATGATATTTTTTACAAGTTGGACAAGCTTTGCATTTATGAGGTAAAAACCAGCTTGCTTCTCCTGCTTTCATGTTGCTAAATATTAATGAAACTTCCATTTATGTTCACGATCAACTGACTGTAAATTCCTGTGTTCCTCTATCCTAATCTGGTTTGGGTTCCGGCTTTGACAGCCTCACAAAATGAGTTGGGAAGTGTTCTCTCCCTTGCTATACTGGTTGATTCTTTTCGAAAATAAGCATTTACTTACAACTACTGAAGGTACAGATTTAATCCTCTTAAATTCCACACACTCTTACCCACAACCATATTTTCACTGCCTTCATTCTTCTTATACAATTGTGCTGTAATTTTTGGTTCCATCAATATTCAGCATGTTCAGGATTATATAAATTTTATATACTCATGAGCTACATTGTATATTTACGTATCCTTTGGTTTTCCCTGGGGTAAATAAATAGAATCTTGGTTGGTTGATTGGTTGATTGACTGGTTTGAGCTTAGTTTTCTGTGTGCCAATCAGTAATTCTTCTTGAAACTGTTGCACAGAACTCTAAACCTCATCTCCATTCACTTAAATATTAGGCAATGGTTAGTTTTATGTTCTTCATGGAGAAATCTCTCCTGGAGCTTTCTTGTTCTCCTGCTCCAAACTGGATTGTGCAGTGCCTGCTTCCTGCTATTCGGGGGAATTTCCTTCGACTAGCATCATTTTTATTCCTTTTGTTCCTTTTATGTTTTGGAATCCCTGTGTCCTGGTTTCCATGGTTCCCTCTTTCTTGATTTACTGGCTCATTTTTGGTGGAGCACGATTCTCTCATTTTGAGAAGGAATGCAGAGAAGATAAAATTTTTGAGGCCTGGCTTGTTTGAGTTTGTCTTAATTCTGCTCTCTCATTTGCTATTTTATTGGGCCTCGAATTCTAGATAGGAATCTTGTTTCTTTAGAATCTAGAAGGTTTCTTGTCCTCTAATTTCAGTCTTGCCAATGAAAGGACCAACACCTTTCTGATTCTCAGTTTTTGAATATGAGTTGTTTCTCCTCTCATTGCTTTTATGATATTCTCATTATCACTGATGTTCTGAAATTTCATGAAGATGTACTTTGGTATAGGGGTGGTTTTTTTACCCCTCATTGCCCTGGACTCTAATCTTATATCCCTAGTTCGGGGAAATTTCCTTATAGTGTTTGTGTGTGTGACAGAGAGACAGACAGACAGAGAAAGAGAGAGATTTTATATATACATATATATGTACATATCTATGAATATAAGAAATACAAGTTATGAAGTATCACAGTAAAATAAACACCCATGAACCCACCACCCAATTTAGGAAGTAGGATATTGTCAATACCTAGAACATCCCTATGCACTCTTTTCTGATCGCATACCCTGCCTTCTGGGGTCATGCCACATGCACTCACCATCCACCAACTGCATAACCACCCTCATAACTTTTCTTCTAATTCCCTTGCTTCTCTTTAAGGTATTATGACTCATTGCTCTTGTTCAGTCACTTAGTCGAGTCCTACTCTTGGCGACCCATGGACCGCAGCATGCCAGGCTTCCCTGTCCTTCACCATCATTACTATTCATTATGTGTAGCTAAACCATACTTTGTTTACTCTTGCTTGCTTCTGAACACCATAGAAATGGCATCACCGGGACTTCCGTGATGGTCCAGTGGTAAAGAGTCTGCCTTCCGGTGCAGGGGATGTGGGTTCGATCCCTGATCAGGAAACCATGCCCCTCGAAGCAACTAGAGAAAGCCCACGTGCCACAAGGATGCAGCGCAGCCAAAAGTAAGAAGTAAATGTCCACACACAGAAATGGCATTCTTCTGTGGCTCGAATCGCATTCCACATTGTTCCTGGGAGTCATCTATGCACGTAGCTAGAGTTTATTAACATTGCTTTATAGTGTAGCATTCTGTTGTTTGGAGATACTAAAACGTATTTATCTATTCTGCCAAGGACCGGCATTAAGTCCTGATGTGGTCATTTCTTTCCTCCTTTCTTTCCCTTATTTCCTCTCTTCTCTGACATTTCCATCAGTTGTCGAAGCTTCTTGGCTGAGCCTTGAATTTTCTTACCTCTTCTCTCCTGTTTGCTGCTTCTTTGTCGTTTCCTTCCACTCTGAGAATGTCTCAAATTATACTCTAAATCATCTATTGACTTTTCTTTATTTCTGCTATCATGTTTTGAATTTCTCAAAGCTGTTATTCTCTGGATGTGCCTTTTCATCGTTCACTGTTCTATTTTCATAATTTTCATAGAGACAAACAGGGAAGGGGAAATTTCCCCCTTTTCCCTTGAGTTCTTTTGGCTCCTCTAATAGTTAAATTGACATGAGACAGATTAACAGGAGAAAAAAAAAATTAATTCTTGAGAACAGAGGTCTCATAGACCTCTGGTTGACTATTAGTCCCTCTCAGAGACCTTTGGTCCCAACAAGGAACCAAAGCAAACTGTGAAGACCTCACAAATTAGAGGGGCTTGTGCTTTTTAAGGTAACAGGATAAAGAATAAGTAACAAAGTATGTTTATAGCTTTCTTAGCCTTGAATACCTTAATTCTGGTGATAAGGATGCTTTCTCTTCTTCTTGTATAAAAAGGGTACTTTCACATGGAAAATTTATTTCCTGCATTCACAAGGAAAGAGGGAGTCAGAGTGGATATATATAATTTTTTTACCAGCTGTTTCTCAAGGAACCTTAATTCAAAATAATAAATATGCCATGAAGGCATATTTTGGGGCAGTGTACCCTGGGCCCCAGCAGAAACAAGGTTTAGGATGTTCTTGTAATTTTCTTTTGCTCGCTGCATTCCCTCTTTCCCCCTAGGATACTTAGTTGGGTAATTGATGGATTTATATCTCTATATTTTATATTAGAAACTCCCCTTTCAGGACTTTCCTGGCAGTCCAGTGGCTAAGACTCTGCACTCTCAATGCACGGGGCCTGGGTTCAATCCCTGGTCAGGGAATTAGGTCCTACGTGCTATAACAAAGACCCAGTGCAGCCAAATATACTTACAAACATAAATAGATACATATATATACTCTCCTCTCATGTCAAGGAATGCTTAACTGTAGGCTCCGACATAACAGTAAAGGCACCAAAATGCTAATTTTGAGTCCTAGGTGCATGGATGGGGCTTGTCTGCAGGGGGGCTTCACAGTGTCTGCAGGGTGATCATGTGGGGATGCATCTGCTTCACGGAGGGAAGCACCAGATACTAGCAGGTCATTTCCCTTGGCCTAGTCAATTTCCCTAGAGAGGAATCTTCCATTCTTCCTCCCAGAGGACATAAGCTGGTCTACCATTTTTCTGGCTGCTGGCCCAGAAACGTGAGTGAGGCATTTGCCACTTCCGGGTAGAAGTTCACTTCATACCCATTTTCAGCACAGTCCCCTGTTCTCGGCTGTGCTTGGTGTCTCTGAATCCGGAGCCTCTTGGTTTGACCTCCCCCCCACCATCTTCCACTGCAGGGGAGGCAGTCATCTGGGAGTGGAGATCTCGGGGGTCTCACCACCCCTCAAACAGAGGCACAGCCAAGACCACCTCCTCTTTTCAGTCCCACCCCTCATCTCCATCTTCAGGGGTACTCCAGTTGGGGTCCTGCAACAAAGGATCCACCTGCTGCTTCTTATTCTGCTGAGACCTCCCTTGTCAGTTTAAATTTCAGCCTTCTCAACTCTTCTCAATCAGTTACCACTAACTTTTTTTTACAGATTCCAAAATTTTCTTGGCATCTGTCCTCTATTCCTGCCTCCTCTGCACTTCTCTTTGTCTTTGTGGATGTTTGTGTGTTTTGTTGTAATGTCTCTACTCTCATGTTGAGACTTTGGGGACAAGGTGGAAATAAATGCACGTGTTTTCAGTATCACCACCCCCATGACACAGAGGTTTGGGGTGTGGAAGGTACCCGAGGGGAGGAGCAGAGGAAACTGCAGGAAGTCTGCAGGGCCTTGCTTGGACATCTGCTGCAGGCTTGGGTTTCAGAGCCTCCCTGAGGCCAGCCGGATGCCTGACATGGTATCCAGTTCTGTGATGAGCAGAGAGTTCTCTGCATGTGTGTTCAGACCACTGATGCTTGTGATAAGAGCAACAGAGGAAGGTGCTGTTAATGAAGAAAGAGACTCAGGGTCTGCTGGAGCAAGCAAAAGTCTACTGGAGAAACATCGATGGTCAAGATCCAGCTGCATCTCACTCACCCCACACTGTCCTCCCCCTGTTAGGAGAGTTAATCCCAGGGGCGGCAACATCAGAACACTGGATGTTCTTGAGAAACCATTCAGAGTTGCAGAGGTCACCAGTTGCCTTTCAGACTCAGGCGGCCGGGTGAGGGGAGGTTAATGTGGCTGATTCCAACCCATGAGGGTGACTTCTTGAAGTGGGGAAAACAGCAGATTTCTCATCCTCTGTCAGAGGGCCATCACCACATGCCAGGACTTGAATAACAACAATACCAAGTATCTTGCTTCCATCCTTGGGAAGATAGCCACAGGCAGAAGAGCTGTGTCTCAAACACAAGGCTAGCTTGCCCTTCAGTTCAGTTCAGTCGCTCAGTCGTGTCCGACTCTTTGCGACCCCATGAATCACAGCACACCAGGCCTCCCTGTCCACTGTGGTGGAGCTTGCCCTTGACATCTAGCAAACCAAAGTCAGGTGGGGCATATTTGAAAGAGAATGAAGCCCTAGCCACTTCTGCAGCCAGGGCTCCATGACCTGGGTGGGAACTTTATTCCCTCATCTAGAAGGGGAACAGAGTAGTCTCATGTGAAGGTTCTGAGGGGCTGATCCCAGGACTTGGTGTGAATGCTCATCCTTCCTTTCTTACTGTGAGCACCCTGAAGTCCTCCTGAGAAGCTACCATGTACCTGAGAGGGGCCAGAAAATGAGAAAAGGAAGTACACTCCAGGGTATTTTCAACACCACCAAGCAAGTCTCCAACTCTCAGCAGACACTGCCTGGGTGTCCTATAGCTGAATTCTCACAGTCTACCTAGACATAGCAACAGATCTCATAGACTAAGGGCTCAGTCCCTCAAGACTGCCCCCAATTCAGATGTAAGTTCAGGCTCTGATGTCTGCTTCTGACCAACCGGTTGTAGAACAGCTCTCAAAGCTCAGGGAAGCATTATTTACATTTACCAGTTTATTAAAAAGAATATCATAGGGACCCCCCTGGTGGTCTAGTGGTTAGGACTCCTTACTTCCAATACAGAGGGCGCTGGTTCCATCCTTGGTCAGGGAACTAACATCCCACATGCCTCGAGGGACGACCAAAAATAAAAAGGATATGACAAAGGATACAGATGAGCAGCCCGATGAAGAGTCCCATGGGATGACGTCAGGAAAAGTTCTGAGCTCAAGAACTTCTATTCCCATGGGTCTAGGGCGCACTGCCCTCCCGGCAAGTGGCATGTTCACCAGCTCATCAAATCTTGTTTGAGAGTTTTTATGAAATTAATTCTGCAGCCCCCAATCCCTTCCCTTAAATGGAGATGAAAGTTCCAATCCTATGAATCACCTGGTCTTTCTTTTTTTCAGTATTTATTCATTTGGCTCCATTGGGCCTTAGCTATGTCATGCAGGATCTTCTTTGTGGCGGGCTCTTCTCTCTAGCTGCAGTTCACCAGCTTAGTTGCTCAGCAACGTGTGAGATCCTAGTGCCCCAACGAGGGGTCGAGACTGCATCCTCTGCATTAGAGGACGGACTGTCAACCACTGGACCACCAGGGCAGTCCCTACTTGGTCTTTCTAGTGACCAGCCCCCTCCAGAGGCTGTACAGGGGCCCCTCTCTAAGTCATCTCATTAAAGTAAACTCAGATGTAATAATAGAAAGGCCTTGTGAATAATAAAAGACACTCCCATCACCCAGCAAAGTATAGGGGTTTTAGGAGCTCAACGCCAGGAACCAGGGATGGAAACCAAATACGTTTCTCATCAAGTCACACATGCCGACATCACATCCTCAGCGACAGCTGCTTCTGCTTTCTAAGGAGTGGCAGGGCTCCCACCAGCGAGGACATTATCCTCCACGAGGCAGCCTTTCCCTCCAAGCGATGGGGAAGGGCAGAGAAGGGAAGGCTCAGAGCAGATACTGTTGGTGCTGTGCCCAGAGCCCCCAGGACCCCTGGACTGCTTGTGTGCACATTAGGTCTCCTTGAGACATCACTCCCAGCAGTCTGCCCCTCCATCTCTTGATAGAGAGTCTAGGAACACATGTCCCTCTAAGGTGTGTGTGTTAGTCGCTCAGTCGTGTCCAACACTTTACAATCCCATGGACTCTAGCCCACCAGCCTCCTCTGTCCAGAGTTCTCTAGGCAAGAGTGAGTAGCCATTTCTTTCTCCAGGGGATCTTCCTAACTCTGGGATTGAACTGGGGTTTCCTGCATTGCAGGCAGATTCTTTACTGTCTGAACCACCAGGGAAACCCATGTCCCCCTAGGATTGATGCCAAATATGGCTTCTGTACCCTGACACCAACTTAAATCTCAGAGACACAGTTTTAGGTGAGGTAGAAAAGAACAACTTTATTGCTTTGCCAGGCAAAGGGGGCTAATGCCCTCATACCTGTGTATCCCAACCCAGGGCATGGGGCGGGCATAGTGAGGAGTTTTACAGTCAAGGGGTGGGGTTACTGATGAGGATTAGGGTGTGTGCGGGACCTGCATTCCTTCAATCTAGAGACCCTCCAGCATCAGGAGGTCTTGAGATCTGTGGTTCTCAAGGTTATTGATCTGTGGCCCTCTCTCTGAAACATCTTTCATTTGGGAGGGGTTTTAGTTTGGCAGAAGAGTTCAAAGATATGTCTATCCCTCAAGAGGGGATGGGGACCCTGCCCCAAGACTGCACTATTGTTTGGTTTTTAAATTTTTATTTATTTTTGGCTGTGCTGGATCTTCTCAAGCTGCTGCATGCGAGCTTTCCCTAGTTGAGCTGGGGCTACTCTTCATTACAGTTCAGCTCTAGAGCGCTATGGATCAGTACTTGAGATGTGTAGGTTGCCCCACAAAATGTGGGCTCTTCTGGGAGCAGGGATCGAACCCATGTCCCTGCACTGTCAGAAGGATTCTTAACCACCGGACCACCAGGGAGGTGCTGTACTGTTGTTTCTTGACTGCTCGTCCCTTGTCTCTGTATCCCCTCCTTTCCCTGATTAGCAATGGTTTGAACCTGCACTTTGGAACTCAGCAAAGGAGACACAGAAAGGCTTTTGTGCCCAGGAACCCCACAGAGTCCTGCTGAGTTTCAGGACTAGCCCTTAACAAACGACTGAAAACAAGGGGTATAGCCCTCCAGCTCTCTTGCTCCTTTGTGGGGGCAATTTTAAGGTGTCCCCAGCATTGCCATGAGAGACTGCACCAGAGCTGCCCATCTTAGGACCCTGCTGGCTCCCATGTGTTTCCTTAGCCTTCTTTCTTTCCAACTCTCACTTCCCTACTCACCACCCACCAACCAGTTGTTTTTTTTTTCCTCTGGGAAGACTTCTTAAATAAATAATTTTTACATGAATCCTCTTCTTCTAGTCTCTGTTTCTGGAAACTCAATCTGAGACAGCCTCATCTTTCAGAGTCCTTACCTGTTCTTTGCTTCTACAAACTGGAAAGAGCGGGCAGCCTTTTGTTTATAAAGCACGATAAGGATGCTGCAGGCGTGAAAGCTAGACCCTGAGACAAGGAAAGGGTGGAGACTGAAATTGTTTCTTCAGATCAAAGGGAGAAGAACTGGGCTTCTGAAGGGAACATGGAGGGGGCTAAGAAGAGGCAGAAGCTGGAAGTTTGAGGCAGAGAAGGTGTTGAGTGTCTCTATTGCACAAAACCTTCAATAAGGACTGCTACTCACATAGACACTGTGTTGGCACGGGGTGTTTGGGGTAAGGCTGCTTGGCTCAGTGGAAGCAGGAATTCTGAGCCAGAGAAGCCTAGAGAAAACATAATCCGCCACACATGCACCACACACACACACACACACCAGTCCACCAGAAGGTGGAGAGAAATAAGATTCTCCTCTTGAGATCTGAGTTATAAATGAAAGGACAAACTTGAAATAAATGAAGGATAAGTTCTAAAAATCATCCCAAATACACAAAGGCAGCTAGAGCATTGCAGCAGCGTCTGCCAATTAAAATCAGTAAGTTGACCCCCACAACAAACAGGAGTTCATGGAAGGTGGAGGAGGCAATGCCATCCAAGCCCACAATGAGGGTCTTACAACACTGCGGCACCCCCGCCCCTTACGACCTGAGCTCCTTCCCTACAGCCCCAACCCAAGACAGAGCCAGGCAGCCCTCCTCCTTCCTCTGCCCTGCGCGCCCAGGGGCTCAGCGGCGGCTGGCAGCACTGCCTCTCCCCTGCCTCGCTGTCCTCCACCCTGCTGCCAGCTTCCCTCCCTTTGCGCCAGGGTCTCAGTTGTGGGTGCTCTAGAGTGAACGAGATCTACTGCGGTCAGGGAGCTGGGGACCCGCCTTTCAATCCACTCCCATCACTGACCCTTAAACCCCTTTAAAGTCTTTATTCCACAAACATTTACTCACCACATGTCACTCACCAGGAATTGCTATCTTAATTCTGTCTCCACCCCTGTTTCTGTCTCTCTCTCCCTCTCGGACTCCATCTCTAGCTCTTTTTCAATTCCTTTCCCCTCTTTCTTTCTTTATATTTCTCCCTTTCCCTCTCTCTCCCCCTGTTCTGGTCTGTTTGAATTAAACTGGCCTGTATCTCCGAAGACAGATGATACAGCAAATTTGACAGTGCCCACAGTAAAGAATCTGCATGCAACGTGGGAGACCCAAGTTCAATCCCTGGGTCAGGAAGACCCCCTGGAGATGGGAATGACAACCCACTCCAGCATTCTTGCCTGGAGAATTCCTTGGACAGAGGAGCCTGGTGCGTTGTAGTTCATGGGGTCACAAAGAGTTGGACACAACTAAGCGACTAACGCTTTCACAGTTAGCTAACAAGTCACAAAGCAGTTTGTGCTAGGAGGTCTTTTATTTTCTATTAGAAATAACCGTGTACTGAGTGCGATGTTAGATTTTTATCTATGTCTCTGAGTAATTCCTTCAAAAGTGCTCTCTAGAGTATTTTCAAGTCAAAGGGTATGGTCATTTTTAAGATTTGTGATATAATTGGAAAACTGCTTTTTCATCGCACATGTAACTGGACTTCCTTAACTTCATACCAACCTCAGATTTAAGATAAGATCACACATGTTTCTCCAGGGTCCCTGAAGACTCTCATATTCTGGAATATCTCTGTAGTTTGGTTGGTTTGTAAAGGACATGCTTAATCCCCTTTCCACACACACAAACCTTTGTTTGTTGATTTGTTCAACACACATTTATATCAAGCATGTGCCAAGTGCTAGTAATGACCTTAAACTAGACTTTGGTGGTTTAAAGCTTCACTAAAATTATAGGTGACTCCTTATTTCAGACTAGACTTAATTCTGGCATTTGGTATTTCAAAAATCAGCAATGGGAATTTTCTCACAATATGAGACAGAAAGTGACCCACGATCATTTGGCCACACATTATTTCTCTACCCAGACGCTCACCCACATTGCCTTCAGATTCTATTGGCTGAGACTTCTTTTTTTTTTTTTTTTGAACAGAGGAAAATGTATGCGTCGAACCTGGACTGGTCACTTATGATAATATACATGCTACAATTCCATTCTCCCCAATCATTCCACCTTCACCCTCTCCCACAGAGTCCCAAAGACTGTTCTAAATGCCTATGTCTCTTTTGCAGTCTCTTATACAGGGTTCAGGTTACCATTTTTCTAAATTCCATATATATGCGTTAATATACGGTATTGATGTTCTTCTTTCTGGCTTACTTCACTTTGTATAATTGGCTCCAATTTCATCCACCTCATTAAAACTGATTCAAATGCATTCTTTCTGATGGCTGAGAAATACTCCATTGTGTATGTGTACCAAAGCTTTCTTATCCATTCATCTGCAGATGGACATCTAGGTTGCTTCCATGTCCTGGCTATTATAAACAGTGCTGCAATGAACATTGGACTACATGTGTCTCTTTCAATTCTGGTTTCCTCGGTGTGTATGCCCAGGAGTGCGATTGCTGGATCATATGGCAGTTCTATTTCCAGTTTTCTGAGGAATCTCCACACTGTTCTCCATAGTGGCTGTACTAGTTTGCATTCCCACCAACAGTGTAAGAGGGTTCCCTTCTCTCCACACCCTCTCCAGCATTTATTGCATGTAGACTTTTGGATAGCAGCCATTCTGACTGGTGTGAAATGGTATCTCATTGTGGTTTTGATTTGCATTTCTCTGATGATGAGGGATGTTGAGCATTTTTTCATGTGTTTGTTAGCCATCTTTATGTCTTCTTTGGAGAAATGTCTGTTTAGTTCTTTGGCCCATTTTTTGATTGGGTCACTTAGTTTTCTGGAATTAAGCTGCAGGAGCTGCTTGTATAATTTGGAGATTAATCCTTTATCAGTTGCTTCATTTGCTATTATTTTCTCCCATTCTGAAGGCTGTCGGGCTGAGACTTCTTTTTTCAAACAGCTTTGGATGTCCTATATTTTAATCACTGCTTGCTAAAGACTGAATGTGTCCCTCCCCAGATTCGTTTGTTGAAACCCAATCCCCAGCACAATGGTATGAGGAGGTGGGGGCTTTTGGGGAGTGACAAAGTCAGGAAGGTGGAGCCCTTATCAATGTGATTAGTGCCCTTATGAAAAAGATCCCAGGGTAATCCCCGGGGATCCAGTGGCGAGGACTCTGCACTCCCTCTGCAAAGGGCCTGGGTTCAATCCCTGGTCAAGAAACTTAGGTCCCACAAGCTGTGCAGCATGGCCAAAATAAATAAATAACAAGTGAATAACTAAATAAATATAAAAGAGACCCCAGAGAGTTCCCTCAACCCTTCCTCCCTGTGAGGACACAATGAAAAGAAAGTCATCTATGAACCTGGAAACAGGCCCTCACTGAACACCAAATCTGCGCAGTGCCTTGATCTTGGACTTCCCAGCCTTCTGGACTGTGAGAAATAAATTTACGTTGTTTGTAAGTCACGTCCTCTATGGCAATTTCTTTTGGCAACCTGAACAGAGTAAGGCACTGCTTCAAAGAAGGAAGGTGGGGCTTTCCTGGGGACTTGGTGATAAAGAATCTACCTACTGATACAGGAGACATAAATTCAATTCCTAATCCAGGAAGATACCACATGCCTCGGAGCAACTAAGCCTGGGCACCACAACTATTGAGCCCAGTGCTGCCATTACTGAAGCCCTCATGCCCTACAGAGCTCCCCAACAAAAGAAGCCACTGCAATGGGAAGCCCAAGCACCGCAACTCGAGAGTAGCCCCCGATAGCCGCAACTAGAGAAAAGCCCTCGCAGCAACGAAGACCCAGCACAGCCAGAAATAATAAATAAATACATTTTTTTAAAAAAAGAGAAGGAAAGTGTTTCAATCCCTTCTACTTTCTCTCTTAGGGCAGAATACATGGGCCATGAATTCATAGGTTTATTCTTTTCTTTTATTCAAAGCAGGTCTAATGGTTGGGCTCTCTCTATTATCCAATGGATGTGTGAAAATACCAAACACTGTATATTCAGCTTGTTGCAGTATATGCTCACAGATTCACAGATCTTGGTACAACTTGCTCACTAAACACAATTTTTAGCTATTAGGTAAGTGACAGGGATGTTTTCAGGTCCCCAAATGCAAGTTTGACTGAAGGTCTCCCAGAACATTTAGATGCATTTCAGTTCAGTTCAGTCGCTCAGTCATGTCCGACTCTCTGCGACCCCATGAATCACAGCACGCCAGGCCTCCCTGTCCATCACCAACTCCCAGAGTTCACTCAAACTCATGTCCACAGAGTCGGTGATGCCATCCAGCCATCTCATTCTCGGTCGTCCCCTTCTCCTCCCGCCCCCAACCTTTCCCAGCATCAGAGTCTTTTCCAGTACTTACCACGCATTTAGAATAGCAGTGCATGTTAAGCTGATAATCACAATGTGTGTGTGTATGTTCAATTGCTCAGTTGTGTCTGACTCTTTTGTGACCCCCTGAACTGTAGCCCATCAGGTTCCTCTGTCCATGGAATTTTCCAGGCAAGAATACTGGAGTGGGTTGCCATTTCCTGATCCAAGGGGATCTTCCTGAGCCAGGGGTCAAACCCGAGTCTCTCACGTCTCCTGCCTTGGCAGGCAGATTCTTTACCACTGCACCATCTGGAAAGCTCCAGTAATCACAATACAGCATAATAAAGGCTTTTCCAAAGTTGTACTATAGGGGACACAGGATTTGAGGGCATACTTAGAGGATAAATCCAAATACAATGAGCAAGGGCAAAAGACCTTATTAACTGTGTAGCAGTCAGCCACTGCCACATAACAAACACTGCGATAATCTCAGGGTCAAACAACAATACATTGAGCATTTGTAAATTTCTCATGCAGGTGACTGGAAGTTTTCTGGGCATTGATCTTGATCTTGTCTGGGCTTACATGGGCTTCGCTCCAAGCTACGGATTTGATTTGTCTTTCCCATGCATGTTGGCCCTCTTTGACGAGTGGCTACCTGGTTATCATGGCAAAATTGAGGCATTCAAGAGATTAAGCTGAACATGAAAGCACATTTTAAGCCTCTACTCACACCACTAATATCCCATTGGCCAAAGTAGGTCATATGGCAAAGCTGACAATCAAAGTGCAAGGAAATTCATTCCTCCCACAGTGATGTGGTGAGAAGCAATGAATATTTGCTGAATAATTATCCACCACAAGTGGGATCTTACAGAACCAAAGGATGTTTTTGTAAGGAAGAGTAGCAGGAAAAAGTGTTCCAAAGAGAGCAACATCAGGAAAGGCAGGAAGACACAAGGATGTGTGAGACAGTTGGGAAATTGTGGCTGTTTTGACAGACAGAAGCCCAAGACACTTGTGTGAGATGTGAGTATGTGTAGGAAGCTGAGTCAGGAGAGGCAGACAGGAGCCAATATTTCAGGGTTGGAGGAAATCTAAAAGATCTGGATAGATTGGGGCCAAGTATTGAGGCCAACCCTCCATTTTGGATTTTCAGGGGCTCCTGCCCTGCCTCCTGAACTCTCTGTTTCCTGGGTGGCGGGGGGGGGGAACATTCCACCAGTCTTCTGTGCTCTCTAAGCAACCAATATTACCTCCTCTTCACCATCCAAGTGAAGAACTGCACTAATTCTTTTCTTGATCACTTCCCATGTTCAGCATAGCATCTAGTGAATGTTTATTGTATATACTCCAGAATGTGTTAACTGGGAATTCTTCTTTTAAAAATATTTTTTTTCTGATAAGGCATATTTATTGAGAGAATGGCACAAAATGGTGAACAGGAAAGATACACAGCCTATTAGCAGAAATATCCACCCTTCACATTTTGACCAATGGCCTTCCAGATTATATGCAAAGCAATTACATAGATACCATCATATGTCCTGCTATCTTTAACCAGCTTGTTTATTAAAATTTTTTTAGTATTTATTTATTTAAATGTCTGTGCCAGGTCTTAGTTGCAGCACACAGGATCTTCAATCTTTGTTGCTGCATACGACATCTTTAGTTACAGCATGCAGGATCTTTAGTTGTGGTATTCCGACTCTTAGCTGTAGCATATGGGATCTAGTTCCCAGACCAAGAATCGAACTCAGACCTCCTGCATTGGAAGTGCAGAGTCTTAGGCACTGGACCACCAAGGAAGTCCCTACTGAGCTTTCTTATAAATCAACTCAAAACATAACCTATCACAACCTTTTTAATGGCTACAGTGTGTTTTATTCTATTACTATATCATCATTTATCCAATCTCCTTAATTTTTACTGCTAGAAATAATACTCTGAAGAATATCCTTTTAAATATTTATCTACTTACTGGTCTAGTTATCTGTCTAAGCATAAATTTCCAGAAGTGAAATAGTTTGTTCAAATACATACTGACTTAAACTTTTCATACATATTGCCAAGTTGCCTGCCAGAATGGTTGTATCAATATGTATTTCTACCAGTGATGTCTGAAAGTGGCTTTTCCCTACACACTTGATGTCATTGGGTATTATACACATTGCTAGTGTGAACAGTTTTATCTAATTGTTATTGTAATGAAACAGTGGCTTTTTTGTGTGACTTTGTGAATTTTTAAAAAATTAGTTAATTTATTTAATTTGACTGCTCCAGGTCTTAGCTGCAGCATGTGGGATCTAGTTCCGAGGGACTGGACTCAGGCCCCTACATTGGGAGCATGGAGTTTTAGCCTCTGATCCACCCTAAAAGTCCCTGAAAAAAATACATTTTGAAATGAAATTCTCCTAGCAGAGTCACCAGCAAATGTTAAAGTAGACGCAGATATTTTAGGAGGATGAATTATTAAAGATAGAAACAGAAATTAATAAACTAGAAAGCAAAAAAAATGTAGACAATAAATAAAATGAAGAGCTGGTTCTTTAAAAAAGGAAGAGGTTAAACAGAAGAGGAAAATTTTAAAGTATCAAGTAAGAGAAAAAAAATAAGAGGTAAAACACAATGCCAAGTATAAGGAATAGGGTTTTTATCTCCACATATAAAGAACTAAAAATTATTAGAAAATTCTATGTTAATATACCTAAAAATTCATCTGAAGTGATTTTCCTTGAAAATGTTAAGTTCCTGAAATTGATTCTAGAGAAGCAAAACCCATTGATAAAATGGAAAAAGTTGTAAATAATCTACACCCACCAGCAACAGCATCCCAGATGGTTTTATGAATGAGTTCTAGGAAATCTTATTTTGAAATATCATTTCTATGTTATTTTAACTACATCCTTAAACTAGCATAGGAAAAGACGTAATTTGTAATACAAAAATGCAGTGTGTTTTATAGTACAAAAGTCTAATGAGGCATTTATAGGCTTGAAAGTCTTAAAATATTTGTAAGTTATACCCAGCAGTATATTAAAAGAATTGTGCACCAGGATCATGTACTGTTTATTCCAGGAAGAGTGATTTGTTCAGCATTAAGTAATGTGTGTTGAATCAAGCATTCTGTAATACATCAGATGGTGAAAGGAAAAGAGCATATGATCGTCTCAATATATGCCAAAAATGCATTCATTAAAATGTGACATCTATTTCAGATAATGATGAAAATGACAGTAATGACAACAATGACGGTAAATACCTTAGTAAGAAAGCAAAAGAGGGCCAAGGATACTCTTTTAAAATCAGAAGCCACAGCAGCAATCTTAATAGTAAAACATTAAACATATTTCCATTAAATGAGATGCTCACTATTATTGCTACTAGTCAAAATGTTTTTGAAGTCTCAGAACAATGCCATTACTTAAGAAAAAGAACTCAGTTCACTTCAGTCGCTCAGTGGTGTCCAGCTGTTTGTGACCCCATGCACTGCAGCACGCCAGACTTCCCTGTCCATCACCAACTCCCGGAGCCTACTCAAACTCGTGTCCATTGAGTCAGTGATGCCATCCAACCAACTCATCCTCTGTCGTCCCCTTCTCCTGCCTTCAATCTTTCCCAGCATCAGGGTCTTTTCAAATTAGTCAGTGCTTCACATCAAGTGGCCAAAGTATTACAGTTTCAGCTTCAGCATCAGTCCTTTCAATGAATATTCCGGGCTAATTTCCTTTAGGATGGACTGGTTTTTCTCCTTGCAGTCAAAGAGACTCTCAAGAGTCTTCTCCAACACCACAGTTCAAAAGCATCAATTCTTCAGTGCTCAGCTTTCTTTATAGTCCAATTCTCACATCCATATACGACTACTGGAAAGACCATAGCTTTGACTAGGCAGACCTTTGTTGGCTAAGTAGTGTCTCTGCTTTATAATATGCCGTTTAGGTTGGTCATAGTTTTTTTCTGAAGGAGCAAGCATCTTTTAATTTCATGAAAAAAATTTTAATAAATTTTTAAGAAATTAATTTAAAGAAATTTAATTTTTAAAAAGAAATTTACATTTTAAAAAAGAAAAATAAAGAGATCAATATTAAAATAATAGTAAATTATCTTTATATCCAGACTATACTCTTTTCTTTCTAGGAAATCCATGAAAACCAATTGAAAATATTATTGAAACTAATAAGAGAAGTCAATAAAGTGCTTCAGTATAAGAAACACATACAAAAAAGAAATACATGGAGAAATTTATGACTTTCTTCTATACTACCAATAACCGGTGAGTAAATGGAATGAAAAAAATCCATTCATATTTGCAATAATAACTGTAGAATACCTGTACATAGGACTATGACCAAAAGTATATGGTTTACATGAGAAAAATAATAAAATATTTCGAAAGAAAAAAAAAACTAAAAAGGTTTGAAATACCACATTTCATTATAAAAGATACTAGCTTTCACTGAATTATTTTATGAAGATCCAGTGACCATTTGAGGTTTTGAGTGTGAAGATTTCCTCAAAAACTATTTATTCTTCCATCCCAGAGCTAGTTCAATTTGTGCTAAAAGCTGTTAATTGTGCTTACCCCCTTCCTCTACTGAATGTTTCTTGTAAGGGGTCTTGATGCCCTTATGTCTGCCAGGATGGGAGAATGAGTTTTCTGGAAACACTCTGGTCTATAGATCTGTGTCTGATGAGAGAACCAAGAAGATTTGGACAGGGTTTGGGAAAGAGTTCTTGGAAGAATCCACAATCAAAGCAGTTCAAGGCTATGATTCAGTAATAGATGATGCTGACAGTGATGTGGCAAGATTATTTCCCTTCTCATCAAAGTTTGGCACCTCCTGAGGCCAAGATAGTACAGGTGGTGAAACAGATTCTGAATATATTTTGAAGATATAGTTGATAGGATTTGCTGACAAATTGAACATAGGGTGAGAGAAAAAGAGATGGATCCAAGATGGCTCCAAGATTTTTGGCCTGAGCGGTTGGAAGCATGGAGTTGCTGTTTCCTAACATGGCAGAAACTATAGGATGAGCAAGATTCGAAGCAGTCTGAAATTTGATTTGGGACATGTTATATCTGAGATGCTACTGGATAACTAAAAGAGGATATCAAGCAGATAGTTAGATATGTAAGCCAAAAGTTCTTGGGAGAATCCAGGATTGGAAATATAAATTCGGAGGTGTTTAGAGCCATGAGAGGGATGCCCAGGTGTTTCAGTTGTCAAGAATCCACCTGCTATTGCAGGAGATTCGGGTTCAATCCCTGGATCAGGAAGATCTCCAGGAGTAGAAAATGGCAACTCACTCCAATACTCTTGCCTTGCCTGTTTAAGACAGAGGAGCCTGGCGGGCCACAGTCCGTGGGATCACAAAAGAATTGGACACAACATAGTTACTAAACAACAACAGAGCCATGAGAGTGGATGAGGTCACCAGAAAGTAAATGGAGATAAAGAAAAGGATCCAGGACTGAGTCTGGAAAAATCCGACATTTAGACTGGGGAGAGGAAGAAGAAGCCAGTTATTGAAGTAGAAGGAAAACTATTAATAGAAGAATGCAACGTCATGGAAGGTAAGCACAGGAAGTGTTTCCAGGAGCAGAGAATCGTCAACTGTGCCAAACACTGCAGGTCGGTTGTATTAGTCCCAGAGGAACCAGCTGCTGTGGCAGAGATGTTTCCCATATCTCAGTGGTATAGGCAATATGTTTATTTCTCCCTCATGTATAGTATTTTCAGCAGCAGAGAGGAAGGATGAAAGGAAAAGAGAAGCAGTTCTCCACTCCACGATGATAATCAGGGTCCCAAGCTGATGGAGTCTGAGTCATCGTTGACGTGTGGTTTTCAAGGTCAGTTAGGGTGTGATGTCAGCCAGTAAATGGGAGTGGGAGATGAGACTGGCACACGGGAAGTGAACTGGTAAGAGTCTGGTGAGAGACAGATATGGTTGATCGTGGGAGCTATTACCACCCCAGGTCTGACGAGACAGGAGAAAGTAATGGTCAGAGGAAACGGGGGAGAGAAAGAATTATGTGGGGAGAGATGCTGGACCAAGGTTTTGGTAGAGGAAAACAGCCACCCCAACCCCACAGGAGGGAGCCAGGGGAACAAATACCCTGACCTCAGTCTCCTCCTGCCCTCCAGTCTCCTCCAGGTACCTTCCATTGACTCAACCCAACCAGAAACCAGAAGGCTCATTGATAAAGTCCCTAGTGGTTATGCTCCCAAGGTACACAACAGCATGGAAGACGGCGAGGAGTGGATCTGGAGGGGTAAATATCCCACACAAGATGTTTCCATAAGTCAGGCTTGGAAGCCACAGAACTTCCTTCCACTCACCTTCCATTGGCTGGAACCCAGACATATGGCGCCATGTAACCACCAAGGAAATATGGTCCAGCTGGTGCCTAGGAGGAAGAAAGAGAGATTTGGTGACCAGACAACCTATCTCCAACTCAAGGTCAAGCAACATGATAACCATCCATTGACCATTAGATTTAACAACATGGAGGCCATTGGTGATTACAATAGTCTGGTCTTGGTAGAGTGGTGGGTGTGAAAGCCTAAGTGGAGTGGATTCAAGAGAGAGTTGGAGGAGAAAGAACAGCAGTTATTAGCAGCAACAACAGCTTCTTTCAATAAGTTCTGCTGTACAGCAAAACAAAGCAATAAGATGATAGCTGGAAGCATTGCAGGACCGAGAGTTTTGCTTTATTTATTTATTTTTTTGCCATGCCAAGCAGCTTGCAGGATCTCAGTTCCCTGACCAGGGATTGAATCTGGGTCTTGACAGTGACATTGCCAAATCCTAACCAAAAGTTGTTGTTCTTTGTTGTTGTTTGGTTGCTAAGTCCTTTCTGACTCTTTTGCGACCCCACAGACTGTAGCCCACTAGGCTCCTCTGTCCATGGGATTTCCCAGGCAAGAAAACTGAAGTGGATTTCCATTTCCTTCTTCAGGGGATCTTCCTGACCCAGGGATCGAACCCACATCTCCTGCATTGCAGGTGAGTTCTTTACTGCTATGGAGAAGAAAATGGCATCCCACTCCAGTACTCTTGCCTGGAAAATCCCATGGATGGAGCAGCCTGGTAGGCTACAGTTCACGGAGTCGCAAAGAGTCAGACACGACTGAACGACTTCACTTCACTTCTTTACTGCTGAGCCCTTGGGGAAGCCCCCTAACCACTAGACTGCCAGGGAACTCCCTTGCTTTGTTTTTTACAATGAAGAACTAAAAGCTTATTTTTATGCTGACAGGAGTTTTCCAGAAGAGAAAAAAAAAAATATGTTGCAGGAAGCAGAGGCTAAATGACTGTAGTGATGTTCTTGAGTAAGCAAGCAAGGATGGGGGCTAGTGA
Organism: Moschus berezovskii; assembly: GCF_049115385.1. Taxonomy (NCBI): domain Eukaryota; kingdom Metazoa; phylum Chordata; class Mammalia; order Artiodactyla; family Moschidae; genus Moschus; species Moschus berezovskii. The sequence goes on from NC_142474.1 coordinate 13,290,937, forward strand.
TAAGGCAAAGGTTGGCCTTGGAAAGAACACAAGCAGTTCCTCTCTAGTCACAGTGATGTATGGACAAAGTCCAGGTGGGGAGTAAAAGTGTGCTGTTGAAGTTCTTTTTCCAATCACTTGTACGGTCTCAAGGAAATAAAAAGCAAAATTGGGGCACATCCCTGGTGGTCCAGTGGCTAAGACTTGGCTCCCAATGCAGGGCGCCCAGGTTCCATCCCTTGTTGGGGAACTAGATCCCACGTGCCACAACTAAAGATTCTACATGCCACAGTGAAGATCAACGATCCCCCGTGCTGCAACTAAGACCCGGGTCTGCCAAGTAAACAAATAAATTAACATTTTTAAAAAGAAGTCCGATGAGAGTGAGTCTGGAGGACAAAGTGTCAGGGGCTTGAGCAGAAAAGAGACAGCATGACGGCGTCACCTAAGAGGGTGGGAGAAATTATTTCAGAAGTTAACCGTCCCAGTGGACACGGTCCAACTGTCCCTAAGATAGTCAACTCTGAGTCCATGCCCGGGGGAAGGTGTCTGGCCCACTCTATCTGTAGACCTCTGCTTGCCCTACTGCAGCGTCAGAACTAGATGATAAGAACAGCACATTTCGAGCACTTACAAGTTCCAAGAACTGCTCTAATTATTGCACATCTGTTTAGTCATCATAAGTACATAACATGGGTACTACTGTTATCAATCCCATCTTACAAGGGCATAAAGTAAGTAATACAAAAAGTGAAGTGAAGTGAACGTGTTCAACGCTCAGTCATGTCCAACTCTTTGCAACCCTATGGACTGTAGCCTGCCAGGCTCCTCTGTCCGTGGGATTTCCCAGGCAAGAATACTGGCATGGGTAACCATTCCCATCTCCAGGGGATCTTCCCAATCAACAGATACCTAAATTGAATTCAATCTCAGGCCACCTGCCTTCAGATCCCTTGCTCCTGCCCTCCACATGTAGATCTATACATACTGGCCATGTCAGAGAGTGATAAACACTAGAGGTGGCTGAGCTTGAGAGGAGTAAAGGAAATTTTACAATTTTTTTTTTTAAATAAATTTGGCTGCGCTGACTCTTTGCAACATATAGGATCTAGTTCCCCACCCAGGGATGGAACCCGGAACCCCTGCGTGGGGAGCATGGAATCGTAACCATTGGACCACCAGGGAAATCCCGAGAGGAGTAAGTTCAGTTCAGTTCAGTTCAGTCACTCAGTCGTCTCCGACTCTTTGCGACCCCATGAATCACGGCACGCCAGGCCTCCCTGTCCATCACCAACTCCCGGAGTTCACTCAAACTCATGTCCATCAAGTCGGTGATGCCATCCAGCCATCTCATTCTCGGTCGTCCCCTTCTCCTCCTGCCCCCAACCTTTCCCAGCATCAGAGTCTTTTCCAGTGAGTCAACTCGTCGCATGAGGTGGCCAAAGTATTGCAGTTTCAGCTTTAGCATCAGTCCTTCCAGTGAACACTCAGGATTGATCTCCTTTAGAATGGACTGGTTGGATCTCCTTGCAGTCCAAGGGACTCTCAAGCGTCTTCTCCAACACCACAGTTCAAAAGCATCAATTCTTCGGCGATCAGCTTTCTTCACAGTCCAACTCTCACATCCATACATGACCACGGGAAAAACCATAGCCTTGACTAGACCTTGGTTGCAAAGTAATGTCTCCGCTTTTCAATATGCTATCTAGGTTGGTCATAATTTTCCTTCCAAGGAGTAAGCGTCTTTTAATTTCCTGGCTGCAATCAGCATCCGCAGTGATTTAAAGGAAACTTTAAAAGGTCAAGGGGCTGAGGCTTGTAGGTGAGGATGAGATGCTCTGCGTAGGAGGGAGTTTCTGGGGACTCGCTGTGAGAGATGATTGACCAGGTGGTGACTCAGAAAGCCTAGGACCAAAAGGCAGAGCCAATATCAGGACGGGGACGAGCTGAGTAGATTCAAAGAGACCCTCCCATCTTCCTCAGCTTGTGTCGGCTCTGCGTCTATCAGCATATTACGCTTGACAGGGAGGCCTGGCATGCCGCAGTCCATGGGGTTGCAAAGAGTTGGACACGACTTAGTGACTGAACAACAACAACATTCCTGTGGTTTCCATGTGTATTTCACTGGCTGAGACCCTGTTCTGTTTCCAGGGTAGGGAGGCATGGTGCTGTGGTGGTAACAGTAATGACGATACTGTGGTAAAAACAGCTTCCAGTCAATGAACACTTCATAAGAACGATGAACTTCATGAAGAACTTTATCAATGAAAGACTCATCAATCCGGGGGAAAGGGGATATGTGTATGTGTGTGGATGACTCACTTTGCTGCACAGCAGAAACATAACATTGCAAAGCAACTACACGTCAATAAAAATAAATTCATCCATGAGTGAAGAGGCTTCCCAAGTAGCTCAGTGGTAAAGAATCTACCTGCCAATGCAGGAGACCTGGGTTTGATCCCTGGATTGGGAAGATCCCCTGGAGGAGGGAATGGCAATCCCACGGACAGAGGAGTCTGGCGGGCTACAGTCCATGGGGTCACAAAGAGCTGTACACAACTTAATGACAAAACATCAACAAGAAGTAAATGAAGAACCAAGAATTCTTCTTACATTTTATCATTCGATGCTTATAATACCACTGTGAGGTACACAGCACTCTTCCCATTTTCAGATGAGCAAAGTGAGGCTCAGAGAGGCTATATCCCTTGTCCAAGGCCACATAGGTAGAGAGTGGCAGAGCTGGGGCTTCAACCCCAGCCTGTTAGAGTCAGAAGCCTACACTTGCTACCATCTGCCTCTCTATTTGGGGGATGAAAAACCAGGAACCCGACAGGGCCTCAGGGGGGCGGGGCCCCTGTGTGAAAGGGACTCCCTTTAATGAAGGCAATTGAGAAACAAGCCTCCTTTTTATTTGCCTGTAACAGGGGCTCAGCAAAGCTAATTATCTTCCTGTGAACCAGTTAACTATTCAATTTTCTCCATTTGGATAATTCATTATCAGAGTCAAATGCAGGATCCAGCTAATTTTAGAAAGATGCAGCTGTAGGGTCAGCTGGGGAACAAGCCCAGCTGAGAAAGAAGGAAGAGCAGGCACCAGCCTCTGCTTTGAAGGAAGAGGGGGAGACCTGAGGGGCCCCACGGCCGGCTGGAGTAGAGCAAAGACTGTAGCAAGTGGGCTGGGTTTCCCCCAGCACCAGAAAGCAGGGAAGTCAGAGAGGGTCTGGAGCCCCAGGACCGCAAAGCTGCAATCGCGGCTGCCAGCACCCACTCAAGTAGAGATGGGGCACTTCAACCACTCGCTGCTTTTTAACTGCCTCCTCCCTCCCTTATGGGGATCCGCGGGAATCAGTCATCCCTTCATCCTTACGGTTTCACTGGGAGTCAGCTCATAAAGGTGTCAGGCCGCAGGAAGAGAGAGACCTTAGGTCCTGCCTCTGGCTATCATCAAGGATCAACATTGCTAACATTTATCAAAAGTCGGTCCTGTCTCATACCGAGGAGCTTATATGCTGTCATTTCCTGTACTATAGATGGGAACGCTGAGGCTCGGAGAGGTAATGTCACTTGCTAAAAATCTCATAATTAGAATTATGGCAGAAGTTGGGATTTGAGCTTAACTCCCAAATTCATGCTCTCATTGTCCTTTTTCTCTTTTTTTTGCACACAATTTATCATTTTTTCCCCAGATTCTTTCCCCTTATAGGTTATTACAAAGTATTGAGTATGGTTCCCTGTGCTATATAGTAGGTCCTTCTTGGTTATCTATTTTATATGTGATAGTGTGTACACGTCAACCTCAAATTCCTAAGTTCTCTCTCCCTGCCTTTCCCCTTTGGTAACCGTAAGTTTGGGCTTCTCAGGTGGCTCAGTGTTAAAGGTTTGCCTGCTAATGAAGGAGACACAGGAGACAAGGGTTTGATCCCTGAGTCAGGAAGATCCCCCATTATTCCTGCCTATAAAATCCCATGGACAGAGGAGCCTGGAGGGCCACAGTCCATGGGGTCGCAAAGAATTGCACAGCACAGCAACTGTAAGTTTATTTTCCATGTCTCTGGGTATGTTTCTGTTTTGTATTGGTATATAAGTTCATTTGTATCATTTTTCTTGATTCCATATATAAGCGGTACCATGATATTTGTCTGTCTGGCTCACTTCACTTAGTATAATAACCTCTCTATGTGCACCCATGTTGCTGCAATGGCATTATTCCATTCTTTTTTATGGCTGAGTAGTATTCCGTTTTGTATTTGTACCACATCTTCTTTATCTATTTATATGTTGATGGACATTTAGGTGGCTTCCAGTCTTGGCTGTTGTAAATAGTGCTGCTATGAACATAAGGGTGCATGTATATTTTCAAATTATGGTTTTGTCAGTTTTCATTTCAATCCCAAAGAAAGGCAATGCCAAAGAATGTTCAAAGTGAAGTGAAGTGAAAGTCGTTCAGTCATGTCTAACTCCTTGCAACCCCATGGACTATACAGTCCATGGAATTCTCTAGGCCAGAATACTGGAGTGGGTAGCCTTTTCCTTCTCCATGGGATCTTCCCTACCCAAAAGGTCTCCCTCAATGTAGGCAGATTCTTTACCAGCTGAACCACAAGAGAAGCAATGTTCAAACATTTGAAAGAATGTTCAAACTACCGCACAATTGCACTCATCTCACACACTAGCAAAGTAATGCTCAAAATTCTCCAAGCAAGGCTTCAGTAGTACATGAACCGAGAACTTCTCTGGAAGTTCAAGCTAGATTTAGAAAAGGCAGAGGAACCAGAGATCAAATTGCCAACATCTGTTGGATCATAGAAAAAGCAAGAGAGTACCAGAAAAACATCTACTTCTGCTGTATTGACTATGCCAAAGTCTTTGACAGTGTGGATCACAACAAACTGTGGAAAATTCTTCAAGAAATGGGAATACCAGGCCACCTTACCTTCCTCCTGAGAAACCTGTATGCGGGTCAAGAAGCAACAATAAGAACCGGACATGAAACAATGGACTGGTTCCAAATTGGGAAAGGAGTACGTCAAGCCTGTATATTGTCACCCTGTTTATTTGACTTACATGCAGAGTACATCATGCAAAATGCTGGGCTGGTTGAAGCACAAGTTGAAATCAGAATTACGGGGAGAAATATCAATAACCTCAGATATGCAGATGACACCATCCTTACGGCAGAAAGTGAAGAGGAACTGAAGAGCCTCTTGATGAAAGTGAAAGAGGAGCGTGAAAAAGCTGGCTTAAAACTCAACATTCAGAAAACTAAGATCATGGCATTCAGTCCCATTAATTCTTGGCAAATAAATGGGGAAACAATGGAAACAGTAAGAGACTTTATTTTCTTGGGCTCCAAAATCACTGCAGATGGTGACTGCAGCCAGGAAATTAAGACATTTGCTCCTTGAAAGAAAAGCTATGACCAGCATAGACAGCATATTAAAAAGCAGAGATATTACTTTGCCAACAAAGGTCCATCTAGTCAAAGCTATGGTTTTTCCAGTAGTCATGTATGGATGTGAGAGTTGGACTATAAAGAAAGCTGAGCACCGAAGAATTAATGCTTTTGAACTGTGGTGCTGAAGAAGACTCTTGAGAGTCCCTTGGATGCAAGGAGATCAAACCATTCAATTCTAAAGAAAATCAGTCCTGAATATTCACTGGAAGGACTGATGCTGAAGCTGAAACTTCAATACTTTGGCCATCTGATATGAAGAACTGATTGGAAAAGACCCTGATGCTAGGAAAGATTGAAGGGAAGAGAAGGAAACGACAGAGGATCAAATGGTTGGATGGTATCACTGACTCGATGGACATGAGTTTGAGCAAGCTCCAGGAGTTGGCAGTGGACAGGGAAGCCTGGCATGCTGCAGTCCATGGGGTAACAAAGAGTCGGATAGGACTGAGCAATTGAACTGAATTGACTGATGGTAATTCTATTGTAGTTTTTTTTTTTTTTTTTTAGGAACCTCCGTACTATTTTCTATTCTGGCTGAAGCAATTTACATACCCATGTATAGTGTGGAAGAATAATCTTTTCTCCACACCCTCTCCTCTCCAGCATTTGTTATCTGTAGACAGTTTGATGATGGCCATTCTGACCAGTGTGAGGTGATACCTCATTGTAGTTTTGATTCACATTTCTCTAACAATTAGCGCTTAAAGCCACATGCTATGCATGCAATTTCTAGAAGCAGCAGGATAAAGAAAGGGGGTGTTGGGACATCTCTGGTATTCCAGTGGTTAAGAATCTGCCTTGAAGGGCAGGGCACTTGGATTCAATCACTGGTCAGGAAAATAAGATCCTACATGCCTCAGAGCAACTTTCACGTGCTGCAATTACTGAGCCTGTGCACTCCAGAGCCCACATGCCACAGCTAGAATCTCTGTGCTACAACTGCTGGAGCCCACATAGTCTGAAGCCCATGTGCTGCAAATAAGAGTCCGAGCGTTGTAATGAAAGATCCTCCATGCCACAACTAAGACCTGATGCAGCCAAATAAATAAATACATAGATTTTTTAAGAAAAAAAAAAGAACGGGGGTGTTTGGGCAGCAAGGTTTGGAGGGGCACTCGGTTCAGTAAATAAAGTCAACTGATCAAGGATATTCAAACCCTCAGCAAGCTCCTCAGAGGATAGGGGCACATTCCTTCTGTCTGCAAAAAGCAAAGGGCCTAGAATTTTTGCCACTATCTATTCCCATGTGCTTGGGGATCATCAAGAGAGATCAGAAAAACACCTGGTGAGTCTGTCTCCTGGGCCAGTTGCTGGGGGCTAAGGTTTGGGTGGAAGTATACTAATGATAGTTTTACTGAGCACTTACTCTATACCAACAAGCATGATAATCACTTTTTTCAAGGTTTAACTCATTTAATCCTCACAATGCTCCCTGAGGCTGTCATTCCTATCATCGCCATTGTAGACAGAGAAACTGAAACACCACAGTTCCTCGCCCTTAGGAGAGGAAACTGAATTCAAAATCTGAGCAGTTTTACTCCACAGCCTCCCTTCAGCCAACTGGGCCCTGGCTGAGGGTCAGAGGACTTCCCTGGTGGCTCAGATGGTAAAAAATCCTGCAATGCAGAAGACCTGGTTCAATCCCTGGGTCAGGAAGATCCCCTGGAGAATGAAATGACAATCCACTCCCATATTCTTGCCTGGAGAATTCCATGAACAGAGAAGCCTGCAGGCTATAGGGCGTGGGGTTGCAGAGAGTCTGAGCAAATAACACTAGAGGGTCAGAAGGAGAACGGGTGGGAAGACCACCCAAACCATGGAGAGCTCCCTGAGGCCCTGTGCTTGAATAGCCAGGCTCCTGAGGCTGGTTCTCTGTGACTCCTGACCACCACCAGTGTCTTCCCTTTGTGGAGAGCTCTGATTTCTTGCAGAGGGAAATTCTCTTTGGGCCAATGCTGAGGGCCCAGATGCTCTGACTTGATTCAACTTCCTGAAAAGCCCTGCGGAGTGGAGTCCTGAGCCAGACACATTTGTCCTCGGGGTTCTGGAAACCCATCCTCTGAGATGTCAGAGTTTTTTCCAGGGTGAGCAGACAGAGAACTGCTCCCACATCAGCCCAACATCACTTCTCCTGTCCAGCCCTGCCCTTTCCACATCTGCCACTACTTCCCACATCCGATTACTATGGGAAAGCCAAGCCCCTATGTCTCAGCTTCTCCATTTTTACCTCTGCCATCCCTGCAGGGCCAAAACTGGATCTGCCCAAATTAGGTCTTCCACCTTTTGCCAGCCCTTATGGGAGTTTCCAAGTTCAAAGCCAAGCTCCCTGGCCCAAGCTGTCGGCCCAGAGCCCCAGCAGGTGCAGCCTAGTTGCTAAGCAACATCTTTGGAGCTCTGTGTTTTCCTGTCACATGACTATTGTTGCTAAGGAAACAAGTCCTCTGGCATCCCGGGACACAGCAAGGCTTAGGCAGCGGTGTGTTACCTGAGGTCTAACAAAAACCTTCCTGCCCCTGGTTTGTAATGTGTTGTGAGTCCCTAAACTGCTGTAGGAACTGGGACCATCAGATTGATCCTGTCTTTTCCTCAGGCACTGACTTTTCAGAGGGAGTACCCAAACTGGAGTCTTGGGCACTCACTGGGCACTCATAGCATCCAGTTCTGAATGGCTTTCAAGAGATGTACTAATATGCCAGGGTTCAGAAGACGATCTTGCAGTCCAGTTCCCCCACTTCTATCAATAGATTCTGCTGTAGGGTCAGAATGAAAATTATTTGGATTGGAGAGTGGGAAATCTGAGGAGAGGCTATGGACAAGAGGGTTAGAATGGGGTCTCAGTAATACAACAGCAAGAGAGCTGGACAGGGGTCTGCTCCCAGTACCATCCCCCTACACGTACGTACAGCTCAAACAGCAGGAGTATGGATGCCACATTGAGGATGTCACAGTCTCCCTGAGGGCTTGCTCCCTGGATTCTCTAGCCCAGACTTCCTGGGGTTCCCTAGGCAAGACTGGCCCAGAAATGAGGCAGAAATGAGGAAATCTCTCTAAAAGACAAAATGATATAGAGATGGACAATAAGAAAGGAAATATGAGGGACTTCCCTGGCAGTCCAGTGAAGAAAGCTTTACACTTCTAATGCAGGGGGCATGAGTTTGAGCCTTGGCTGGGGAACTAAGATTCCAACATGCTGAGAGGCACGGCCAAGAAAATGAGTAAATAAATACTAAAAATAAATAAATATAATTCATCCATTAAAAAATTTTTTTTCTAAAAAAAGTAAAAAGAAAAAAAAGAAGTATGAGAGAATTGGGGTATCAATGAGGAGTGCAACAATTAAATAGCATATAGAAATTAGAAAAGTAAAGAACAGAAAGAACAAATGGGAGGAGATTATTCACTCAGTAGTAGAAAAATATTGAAAATAATCGAAATATCCCAGAAAATATGAGTTTTCAGATACAGAGATGCTAAGGAATAGATCCAAACCAAACACTGCAAATATTTCTATCTCCAGGTCACATCTTTGAGGACACACTGGTGACAGAAGATCCTAAGAGCTTCTTGAGAATTAAAATGATTTTCATTGAAAATATCAAAATCATAACGGCATCAGACTTCACGAGTAGAAGATGGAAGACGACACAGATCTTCTAAATGTCCAAGGAAAATGAGTTCACCCTTTACATGAGAGCTACTTTCATTTCCAAGACTTCTTTTTAAAAAAACTATTTATTTATTTGGCTTTGCCAGATCTCAGTTGAGGCATGTGGGATCTTTCAATTGCAGCATATGGGATCAAATTCCCCGATCAAGGATCAAATTCAGCCTCCCTGCTTTGGAACACAAAATCTTAGCCATTGGATCACCAGGGAATTCCCAAGACATCTTTCTTTATGTGATTGATACCTCCCTCTTTTTTTTTTTTTAAAGAGAAAGGGATATCGTCTCTTCTCCAACTTTTTAAAAACAGCTTTATTTATTTATGGCTGTGCCAGGTCCTTCATGGCTGTACAGGCTTTTCTCTAGTTGCGGGGAGTGGGGGCTACTCTCTAGTTGAGGGGCGTGGGCTTCACGCAGTGGCCTCCCATGCAGACCATGGTCCAGAGCACAAGCTGGGTAGCTGTGGCGCACTGGCTTTACTTGCTCCGAGGCATGTGGGATCTTCCTGCATCAGGGATCAAACCTGCATCTCCTGCGTTGGCAGGCGGGTTCTTTGCCTCTGAGCCACCGGGGGAGACTTGATCCCCCTTTTATGACACCCTGTTCGTTTTTCATGGATGCACCGTCTAATCTTATCTCCTGTCTATTATCTTGAATTCCTTCAAATTGAACCTATTTGAGTCTCTACCTTTCACACTGGTGTTTTCCTCAAATGTTTGGGGATGTTTAGTGGGTTGTTTGGATGACTGCTTAGAAGTTTAGGTTGCCTGATCATACATAAGAGGAAAGCACCAAAAAACTAATTAGCAGCTCTTTGCACTTGGCGTGGACATGTGGTTTGAGAACTGCATGGTGAGGTGATGCCCTAGGATCCATTTGTTAGATCCTTCTTAGGCTCTGCAGATTCCCCAGAGAGACCAGTTGGCCACACTCCTGCCTAGAGGATGTGATCTGGCATTCTAGCAACTTTGAGAGAAGAAATGGGTGGGAGTTTTCACATTCAGTCTTCAGTTTCCTCATTCAGAAAATAGTGTTTTCAGCAGGGGACACCCCTGGCCTCAATTATACCTGGCACCCCCAAATCTAGAAGCCCAATTTTACCTTCTCCAGGGAATAATCTGCTGGGAAGAGAACTGGGAATTTTAGACTTTAATCCCCCTGGTTTTGATTCTTTTTTTTTTTTTTAGTATTTATTTATTTGGCTGTGTGGGGTCTCAATCTTCATTGCAGCATGCAGAATCTTTTTTATTAATAGTTGAGACATTAGAGATCTAGTTGCTTGACCAAGAATCAAACCTGCTCTCCTGCATTGGGAGCTCGGAGTCTTAACTACTGGACTGCAGGGAAATCCTAAAATCAGTCTTCATGTTTTAGCCCCATCTGACAGTGCTCCCAATCCCTGAACTTTTTTTTTTTTTTTTTTTGCAGGGGAAGGGCAGGGGAGGTTCTACCATAAAAGCAGGTTGCATTTCTTGGCTTTTCCCACGGCCAGTTTAGGATCAGGTTTCTGGGTCTCCTAAGTGAGCCCCCATTCATTCACGTGCTCTCCAACTTCTAAAATTTTATTCCTGCTTGGGGAGATTCATCTTTGAAGATGTAAACCTTTTTAAAACCCCTGCACTACTGTGTGAGGATTAGGGGGAAGAAGGTTCATTATCAGCTGCACTAGTTCAGTCTGCCATCTTGCACCCAAAGTCTTGAATAGCAACTGGAATCGAATGTTGGCTCTAGCATCCTCGCCGTAGTGTGTACTGGCTACTTAACCATAGGCAAGTTCCAGAAAATGCTGTCTCGGTTGTCTTTTCTGTAAAATGGGAATGGTAATGGTACTGAGACAGGCCTGGGACCTGGGACCCTTTGCTGCAGTGTTGTAAAACTTGCACCTGGACAAATGTGTCTCCCTGAGCTACAAAATGCAAACTGTAAGGGGCTAAGGGATTATGTGCATGCTGCAGCTGGGGGAAGTTATGAGCCAAAAAGATACAAAAAGGTCAAAAAGCCCAACTGCCAATGAAGACCCAAGAGCCAAAAGAGAGTGTCAGGCGCAAAAGCAGGGTGCTCTGAATGCCCTCTCCACACAACACCACCATAACGGTGGGCAAAACACCTAAGCCACCCCTCTGGCTGGATCTCTGGACACACCCCTACCCTCAACTCAGATAAGGAAAGGAGGGAGTGAGCACGGGAACCTGTTACTTGTTTTTGCTAAAGCCTTGCCTGAAATTTTTGTCTGGCCTCTGGTCAATTTCTATGGATTGGAGAAGGCCAAGAACCCTGGTTGGTAACAGTACATACTTCCTTTGAATGTTGTGAGCCCTTAGACCAATGCCTAGCACACAGTCAACCATTCTATCAGAGATGATCAGAGGATAGTGGCGGTGATGATACGGTTTACCACATGGCAGCCCCTGTGGCAAAGTGGGTCTGAGGAAACCAAGATGAATATTTCATTTCACTTTTTCCAGTCCCAAACTGGCGTGACTAGTTTTCCCACTCTAATCTATACCATGTAAATACAGTATGTGCCCTAGGTAAACAATAAGCAGGTGGAAGTTCTCCTTGTTCAAATATTACTGGTGACTGGTAACAATGTAAACGGAGTATTCAAATGAACTGGAGGCTAGCATTGCAGGGCAGTTGTTTTCAAATACGGTTGAATCTCTTCTGTTTAAGTACAATGGCCACAGGCATCATTTCCCAAATGACTTACTCACACATTTATTTCTGAGACAGCATCCAAGTCTTGTTGTCTGGTACTTGTTTCACAGGGCAAATGACACCATCTGGACAAGGGAAACAGCATATGCTTGGGGGCAGTGTCCCCTTCTTACCCCAGTGGCTTAAGCGAAGTCTCCTCCCCCTTTCAAGAGCTTTCTTCATGTTTTCCTTTCTTCTCGTCTGCTTGGCTTTCATCTTTCAAGCTCTGCTCTCTTTATCCTGCTGAGCAGGCAGCAAATCTGCAGGTTCTGTGATCCCGTTGCTCAGCTTTAAAAAAAAAAAGAAAAGAAAAGAAAAAACAAAAACCCCCCAAAAAAGCCACTCTGTTGCAATTTGTGAACTTCCCCTCCTGGAAGGCATAAGCCATCAGGTTTTGTGAAAGCCACTGCAGCAAGGTCTTGCAATTGATGAGAAAAAGATGGAAGAGGGAAAGACAGAGTCGAAAGGAAAGAGGCACAGAGAGAGAAAGGAGAGAGGTAGGAGGGAAAGCAGGAGGGGGAGACAGGGAGGGCACCCCACCCCCAGCTCCCAGTCCGAACCCTGCTTTCAGAAACAAGGCTTCTTTTATCATGAATGCCAGGCAAGTTTTTTCCACTGAAAATTCACTACCAAGCTGAAGATGACTAGACATATTTTTTAAAAGATAGCAACTGGGCTACTCTTGGAAGATGCAGCTATTCACGTTATCAGCGTCATCAGCCCTGTTTGGAGTGTTCGTCAACCAGTAACCTGTGTTTGGATGGCTCTTCCTCCTAGCTTCAAACACAAAACTTCCGCTTCCAGTCAAGAATCTCAGACCAGATCATTCAGGGGCCCAGGGGTGTCTCACATATGTTCACAAGTCTGGGCGGTTGCCCTGAGACATCTGCAGATGTTTTCTTTGGTTCCAGCCACCCTCCAGTGGGGTCACCTACATCACTGGGCAATGCTCTCTTCCTCTAGACATCGCCGCATGCTGAGATACACGGGGAGAGGAAGGTGTTCCGTCCTTGGGACCAACAGAGGACCAGCAGCTGGGCTGTGACTGGGGACAGAGCTTCACAAAGTCTTCAGGTTAGCACCTCTTTTAGTTTTCCCATTTACAATCTGTTTTCAGTTCAGTCTCTCTCTCCCAAGTCCAACTTAAGATTCAGATATGATACTTATTGGACACAAATCTAAGTGGAACCCCCTTCTCTGAGCTCAGAATTGCCCGGGATGAAGGCCTCACTCACTAGGTCTTGTTCTCTGGTTCCCTCTTTGTTTAGGGTGATTTTTCTCCCACAAAGCCCCTGATAGCCCAATGCCAATAGACATCTGGTTGGCAAGCTCATCAGCTCTGCAGAAACATAACCAGACAGGTTATACCCCATATGTGGACACAGCTTAGACTAGGCTGGTGAGCCTGCTACCCTCTGGACCCTTGGAAATATTTCCCAGTCTTTTTCATGAGCCTCTGCCTTCCCTCAACGGTTCTACCTTAAAGAGTGAAGATATGATTCTTCCATTAATCCTTTTCAGAGCTTGGCTTCCAGGAACAAGGATTTGACATGCTGAATAATTCTGTCCTAATGAGCTCTCAGCGCAAACAAAAGCTGTTCGTACATACCCCAGGAACAAAGTAGGTAAGCCCATTGCTGCCCTATGCTTTGACCTCTGAGCTGGGAATCTATCCCCCGACCCCTCAATCTCACCCCCGCCCCCACCGAATTGATTGGTGTGGGGATTCCCCAGTAAGGCCCCAAGTCACATGAAAGCAGGCAGCTGTCTTTGACCTCAAAGATGGAAGCAAGTCCATGTGGCCAGTGCCTCCAGCCGCAGTCAAGCCTTCCTCAGGTTGGCCTTCATTTTGGTTCTTGGTCAGCTTCTTGAGAGTTTCTCATGTGGCGCTAGTGGTAAAGAACCCACAGGTTTGATCCCTCGGTCAGGAAGATCCCCTGGAGGAGGGCATGGCAACCCACTCCAGTATTCTTGCCTGGAGAATCCCATGGACAGAGGGACCTGGCAGGCTATAGCCCATAGGGTCACAAAGAGTTGGACATGACTGAGTGACTTAGCAGACTCACGTGGTTTCTTGACTGGAGAAGGGAACACTCCGGTTTACTTTTGGGGCCACTTCTTCCTGTCTCACTCTTTATTTTTACTGTGGAGCCACGATGCAAACAACACAGCTCTCCACTCGCTGTGTCTCTTTTTCTGGGGGGTGGGGGGAGCCTCACTGTGAGGCATCTGGGATCTTAGTTACCCAACCAGGGGTCAAACCTGTTCCCTCTGCAGTGGAAGATTGGAGTCTTAACCACTGGACCACCAGGGAAGTCCCTTCACCTGCTCTCTTTGGTGGGGAAGGAAAATTCCCTGCCTACATTGCACTTGGCCTAGAGGTCCTGCTCTCCCTGGACCATTATAAGCCGTTGTTATTTAGTCACTCAGTTGTGTCCAACTCTTTGAGACCCCGTGGACTGTAGCCTGCCAGGCTCCTCTGTCCACTGAATTTTTCAGGAAAGAATACTGGAGTGGGTTGCCCTTTCCTTCTCCAGGGATCTTTCTAACCCAGGGATCAAACCCATGTCTCCTGCATTGGCAGGCAGATTCTTTACCACTGAGCCACCAGGGAAGCCCAATCAAAACACTTGCCTGATGTTAAGTGGACCCTTTCCCCTCCTACCTGGATTTTGAATCTGGAGCAGAATGTTGTTGCTCAGTTGCTAAGTTGTGTCCGACTTTTTGCGACTCCATGGACTGCAGAATGCCAGGCTTCCCTATCCTTCACTATCTCCCTGAGTTTGTTCAAACTCGTCCATTGAGTCAGTGATGCCATCCAATCATCTCATCCTCTATTCTTCCCTTCTCTTCCTGCCCTCAATCTTTCCCAGTATCAGGGTCTTTCCCAATGAGCGGCTCCTCACAACAGGTGGACAAAGTATCGGAGCTTCAGTTTTAGTATCAGTCCTTCCAACTAATATTCAGGGTTGATTTCCTTTAGGATTGACTGGTTTGATCTCCTTGAAGTTCAAAGGACATTCAGGAGTCTTCTCCAGCCCCACAGTTTGAAAGCATCAGTTCTTTGGCACTCAGTCTTCTTTATGGTCCAGCTCTCTGGCATCACCGACTCTGTGGACATGAGTTTGAGTGAACTCCGGGAGTTGGTGATGGACAGGGAGGCCTGGCGTGCTGTGATTCATGGGGTCGCAGAGAGTCGGACACAACTGAGCGACTGAACTGAACTGAACTGAACTCATATCTGTACATGACTACTGGAAAAATTGTAGCTTTCGCTATACAGACCCTTGTCAGCAAAGTGATGTCTCTGCTTGGAACAGAATGATTCAAGGACACAAGTAATTTCCATGTAGCAGAGCTACTCCAACCAAACTTCCTAAAGAGACTAATTCTGGCTCCCTAGATCCTGGAGCTAACTTTATTCCTGATCTTTCTAAAAGCTGACTATTCAGCTTTCCTTACAGTCCTGTGACTTTTCCTATAGTCTGCGAGTATGTCTTTTATCCCTAAATTAGCCCAAGTCCGTATCTGTTGCTTGCTACTAAGAGCCTTACCTGATTTCACAGGGGTGGTCCATTCTCCATCACCCTCTGTCACCTGGGTTCATTTCAGAGCCAGGAAAGTTCAGGCTTATCAGTTCGCCGTATGCCCACAATTCCCGGGCAAACTGCAGCTTCTGATTCTTTGTTACCATCTTTCAGAAAGTGGCCGTCTTCAGTTTAAAAAACAAAGTTTTCATCTATGATCCCTCTCCACTGGTATTACCTATAACGGACAGGGCTTAACCAGGAAAAGAGAACCAATTTAAGTATTTAAAGGAGAGGGAATTGGGGGCTTCCCTGGTGGTCCAGTAGTTAAGAATCCCACCTGCCAGTGCAGGGGACACAGGTTTGATCTCTGGTCCCACATGCCTTGAGGCAAACTGAGCCTGTGTGCCGCTACTAGGAAACCCGTGTGCCCTCGAGCCCGTGCTCTGCAACGAGAGAAGCCACTGCTATGAGAAGCCTGTGCGTCACAGCTAGAGAAAGCCCGCGCGTAGTAACGACCCAGCGTAATCAAAAGTAATACACAAAATTTTATAAAATAAAAGAGAGGAAATTCAAGGCAGAGGTTTGGTTATGTAAGTGAGGGAGGCACTGACGAGCTAACCTGAGGACGGTGAAGCAACTCAGAGCTTAACAAGGGCAGGGAGTCACTGCTACACCTAGGGCAGGGGGACAGAGAAGACAGCCACTCCTGAGAATGCCTCCCACGACAGAGCAGGGGAGAAACACCCTGGGTATCCCTTTCCTCCTGCTTGCCAGTCTTCTGCCGGCGCCTCCCAACTGTCAGCCAGCTGACAGAGTAGCCTGGGAAAGGAAACTCCGGGGTCAGCCCCGCTGTGACACAGCAAAGCAAGGGGGAGACAGTGATGGGATCTGAGAGCAAGCCGACACTGGACAGCACACACTTCATTATTTCAGTGACTTTTTTTGAGAGTATGATTTAATTTCCGAATGAAATGAATTTAGCATTTAAATAGCACTTAATAAGTGTTTGTCAAGGTTCAAAATGCACGCCTTATTTTCATTCCTTCTTAAGTACAGATTTTATCACACCAATAAAAGTAGAGAAGTGTTCTCTCCTGGCAGCAGCTCCGTCTCTTGATCACGGGCTCAACGTAGTGAACAAACCCGTTCCTTTCTTTCCTGTCCTCTTTGACTCACACACTTGTAGGGTCAAGGGATGCAGGAGCAAACCCACCACCATCAACAGCAGTTTCCAGCGCTGCGTCCTCACACCCCCAGACCCCAAAGGAACAGGGCAGTCACTATCTGGCAGCTTAGTAACACAATTTACTCAGTTCCTCCCCCATCCTCCTGCCTTCTCCTGGCTGATTTCCCCGGCTGCCAGCTACAAGGCAGGGCTGGCCTCACATCAGAGGACAGAGAAATGGGAGTGACCACAGCCCAGTGACAAAACAGTGCTCTCTTTTCTTACATCAGGAGTTGTTAAAATGTGTATGAGTAAACATTTGGTTAAGGCGATTTATTTTGTTTAACAATTTTTAACTCTAAGAGCAACACAAGCATGTGATCTGAGCCCTCAGTTTTATCAGTCTGTGTTGTATTACACCGAGGCTCCAGCATTCTGTCCAAGCTTACATAACTCTGAGAAAGAAGCTGTGCTGCAGTGTTTGGGCTCAGTCTCCCAATAAGAGCCGGCTGCCCATCCTCTCTGCAGCTGTAAGAAAATGGTGAGCCACGGAATCAGAGAGGGAAGAGAAGACATCAGCATCAAGCACACAGTAAGCCCTCAATATTTATTTAAGCATACATAAATGTTTAATGGCAGAGTCAAGGGCAGAGACGGTGCTGGGGTCTGAGATGTAGAACTTCCCAGGTCTCTGTCCTGGGCTCATGTGTCCCACCTGGAACAACCCTGGCACTGCTCTCCAAACGAATTGCTACATCTCCACTGGTAGTCTATCTGACTGTAGGTGCGCTTTCGCAGGGACTTCTGTTGTAATGAACTTCCCAAGGGAAGTCACCACCTGGAAGTCCCATAGACACCTAAAACAATGTGCCAACACATGAAGCTGTTCATCTCTACCCTAGTCTTTTATATCTTAGGGAATGGTACCCCTGCCATTCCTATATCTAAGTTAGAAGCAAGGGTATCATCCTGGATAACTTGTCCCCCCTACCAGCATTATTACAACCCTACCAGCATCTAATGGCCTCTATCCCCCAAACATTGCCTGAATCTGACTATTTCTCTCCGTCACTATCGTTCAGAATACCTGTTATTCACTGTTTCTACTCCATGTCACCTTTTAATTGATAATCTGGCTACATTGTCATACAGTGGTCATTCGTTCACTCATTGCACAATTGTTGATCGCGCACCTGCCGCATGTTAGGTGTTGGTGATATGTGCGTGCGTGCTCAGTCCGCTCAGTTGTGTCCGACTCTTTGCAACCCCATGGGCTGCAGTCCACCAAACTCCTCTGTCCTTGAGATTTTCCAGGCAAGAATACTTGAGTGGGTTGCCATTTCCTTCTCCAGGGGATTTTCCTGACCCAGGGATCAAACCCAGGTCTCCTGCGTCTCCTGCAGTGGCAGGTGGATTCTTTACCACTGAACCACTTGGGAAGCCGTTGGTGATACAGTGGTAAGCAAAACAGAGTCCTTGTCCTTACGGAACTAACACCCTTATAGGAGTCAGCTGCCATTCCTAAAGCACGAATATCATCACATCTTCCCCCGCTCCAATTTCAAATATATCAATGGTATCCCATTGCCATCAGCATAAAATCCAAATTCTCTCCTATGCTCTTCTTCTGTAACTCATCTCAGGGTCTCAGTCCTGGGCTCATGCATCCCAGCTGGAACAAACGCTCGCCCTGCTTTCCAAATGAATCACTACACCCCCATCCCCTTTGCTTGTCTTCCCAGTCACGTGGAAGATGAGTTTTCAGTCAGTGACTTAAATGCACCAAGCCGAGGGACCTCGCTGGTGGTCCACTGGTTAAGATTTCACCTTCCAAATGCAGGGCTTCCCTGATAACTCTGTTGGTAAAGAATCTGCCTGCAATGCAGGATCCCTGGTTCAATTTCTGGGTCGGGAAGATCCTCTGGAGAAGGGATAGGCTACCCACTCCAGTATTCTTGGGCTTCCCTTGTAACTCAGCTGGTAAAGAATCCACCTGCAATGCAGGAGACCTGGGGTCCCTTCCAATGCAAGAGGTGCGGGTTCGGTCCCTGATCAGGGAGCTTGGCCAAAATACCAAAGCATGAAACAGAGGTAATATTGTAACAAATTCAATAAAGACTTTAAAAATGGTCTGCATCAAAAAGAATCTTTAAAAAGATCACACTCAGTTCAGTTCAGTTCAGTCGCTCAGTCGTGTCCAACTCTCCGCAACTCCATGAATCACAGCACGCCAGGCCTCTCTGTCCATCACCAACTCCCGGAGTTCACTCAAACTCATGTCCACAGAGTCGGTGATGCCATCCAGCCATCTCATTCTTGGTCGTCCCCTTCTCCTCCCGCCCCCAACCTTTCCCAGCATCAGAGTCTTTTTCAGTGAGTCAACTCGTCGCATGAGGTGGCCAAAGTATTGCAGTTTCAGCTTTAGCATCAGTCCTTCCAATGAACACCCAGGATTGATCTCCTTTAGAATGGACTGGTTGGATCACACTAAGCCTTTACATATCTTGGAAGATCTCTTCCCACTTCTCTTTGCCTTGCTAATAGCTACTCACTGCTCAGGCCTCAGTTTAGAGCTCTCTTGGTCGTGTTAAGTTATGTTGGTGACGATGGAATTTGGAGAAGGTGAAGGATTCTTCAAGACCTGACACCCATCCTGTCCCAACCACTTCTGCTCATTCCTTCTCCCCAAGTCTTTGAAAGAAATATGCACCCAGAGAACAAAGCCAGGTAAATGTACAATATTGTGTTCCTTTTTCTGAGGTTCTGGCCTCTTGTGCTGGATTGACCCATGTGGAGGATTTCTTTGATCTGAGCTAGAGGGAGATGTAACTGACCTCAGAAGAGTACATTCACCTTTGGAGCACCTGAGCACCCATTGTAAGAAGTCAGAGCCTAGCACATTGGAGGCCGCAGCTCTGGCAGAAATTAACTAACTGAACTGTCACTGGAGTAGGATGCTAGCTTGCTTTTCTGAGGCCAGTTTTCAAGCCCTTTTTATCAGTTCTATGATCTACTTCCAGTAAATCACTCTCTCTCTTTAGGATCACCATGTCAACAGAAATAATCTATAAACAAATTGGGGTGGGAAAGTTTTAGTTGAGTCATACTGGAGACTAGAGCCAGGGAGACTCAGACTCAAGAAGGGCTTCAATTGTGTTTCTCCAGACTCCACGATGAAAGCGGCTCATACAGGCAAAACCTGCAAAGTCACGTACAATTGTCAGTCAAGAATTAGGATGGGAGGGACTTCCTTGATGGTCCAGTGGTGAAGAATCTACCCACCAATGCAAGGGACACAGGTTCGATCCCTTGCCCAGGAAGATCCATGGGGTAGCAAAGCTGGTGTGCCCACAACTGCTGAGCCCGTGCTCCACAACAAGAGAAGCCACCAAAATGAGAAGCCCACACGCCACAACAGAGTAGCCCTCAACCGCCTCAACTAGAGTAAGCTCGCACATGGCAGCGAAGATCCAGCATAGCCAAAAACAAAAACAAATAAAATTTTTTAAAAGAATTAGGATTAGAACCGGCAAGATGTAAGGATGCTCGTTAAGCAAAGATTGGTTGGGAGCCAAAATGATTACATAGTTACGAGGGGGGAAGACTTTGAGACCTGAAGTTGGAGCTGGCGGCTGCTAATAGACATTATTTTGAGAATGGCTGATGGTGTCCTTGAGCTTGATACAGGTCAGAAACCTCAGGTTCTCAGTGATGCAGGAATGTGTCTGAGATCACATCCACAATGGCCACCCAGCTCCATTTTGGATGCCTGAACCATGGCCATTTTATTTTTAAATGCCTTCTTTAATAGTTAAAGCAGATGTACAATGCCTATTTGACAAGCCATAAGACAGGCTGTTCAAGTCAGCGTAAAGTTCAAGTCAAATCATGTATAAGCCAGAATGACTTCCGCATACCTCATATGGGAAAATGTCTTCCATCAGCTGGATGTGGTTTCTATTGTTGCAAACCAGAAACCCTGAATGGTTTCATATCCTTTCTATCTTATCCCCACTGTGGAGCCAATCTCCACTTCCCAACCCAGTGGTACAAAATGGCAACCCCAGGGATGAATATACTGAGCAGGATAATTGCCCAGCAGGTCTTGACTTACCAACCCATCCCAGGCTTTCACTGATGGGTTGGAAACACAGATCTCAAGTGGAAACAAATCCAGGCCATTTATCTTCTCAACCACCTCAGAGGATCAGAGGTAGTATTTCAAAAAAGAGCTAATTATAAAGGAGGGAGATTCACCCTTGGCTCTGTGGCCCAGTTAGTATCCTGGCCTGTGGCCCGTGCACATTGGCATGCCTCCTATTTGGAGGCAAAGCCAGGGAAAGAGAGAGGAGCTGGACCTCTCCCTGGAGTCCAGTAGTTGTAGATGAACAGATAATGTTGTCTTTGCAGACATTCCATGTTTCCATGATAAATGGGCACCACTGCTCCCTGCCTTTGTTACCTCACCATGCCCGTGATCTATTGCCTTTCGGTCTCCATCTCCATCTCCTGGCTTCTCCCTCTGGTGAGTATTGATTTCTTTTACCCCTACTGTTTGCTTTCACTGTGTCATTGCTTCTCTCCAGGCTCCTTCTGTCTATCCCACGGCCTCTTCTGCCTGGAGACGTTGCTGCCTCATGGCTTCTCCCAGCTGTGCTGCTACCTGAGTTGATCCCTCAGATCCAAACTTCCCCAAGGAAAGTGTGATTAGATCTGTGATCCTTATTCATCCAGAGAGTCCTGCACAAGTCCTATGGCTTATGGCCACTTCACTCATAAAGACTAAAGAAATGTCAAACACACAGAGTTAATGGATTTCATTCTAATCCAGTATTTCAGACTCAACATGTACAAACCTAAGCCTGTCATCTTCACTCCCAGATCTGTTCTTCCTCCTGCGCTCCTGAATACAGTGAATATTCTTCTGTAGAGATGTGGTCTTCAAAATGAAGTCCACGCCTGCACCTTACCTCTCCAGCATCATGTCTTTTTGCTCCCTCTGTCCCACAGCCATCAGAACTTCTCATGTGCTGTGCTGTCCTTAGTCGCTCAGTTGTGTCCAACTCTTTGAGACTCCATGGACTGTGGCTCACCAGGCTCCTCTGTCCATGGGATTCTCCAGGCAAGAATATTAGAGGGGGTTAGCCATGCCCTTCTCCAGGAGATCTTCTCAACCCAGGAATCAAACTGGTGTCTCCTGCATTGCAGGCGGGTTCTTTACCAGCCGAGCAATGTGGGAAGCCCGAACTTCTCATATATAATTTTTAATATAAAATCAGCTCTTGCCACCCTCTAACCAATGCTTTCCTTTTAACCACACTCCACACAAGGGCTTTGTTTGGGTTTCTCCATCTCAACTTGTATATCCCTTTCTCTACACAAGAGCCCAGTCTGGAGTGTTCAAACATCTCCATCTGCTGAACCACAAACCCTTCAGGGCAAGAATGATGATTTAGTGAACTTTGGAGCTGATCCAAAGGGGATGCCAGCTGCTAAAGGCCAACTTGGCAGTGACCCTCAAAGATTCTTCCCTTAGAGTTCAGTATACCTGACCACCACACCCATCCCCTGGTTCAACAGCTTATCTTGAAGAGGTGTGGAAAAACGAGGGTCTTGGAGATAGCCAAGTGGGATCGCACGGTCCTTCCCTTGTGCCGGAGATGACTCAGGTGTGAACAGTTTTGCAGGCTCGGTCCCGAGAGCACCTCTCTCCACAGAGGGGCAACAGCCGAGAAGGCGCAGTTACAATCTAGGTGGTCCTTTGTCTGACCTGCCTGGGGCTGTGGGGCTGTCTGGCTGCTCTAAGCACCTCTCTGTGGAATGAGCGAATTTTCTCTTGCTCTGTTGATTTCACTTGTGATGTTGCAGGACTTCTGGCTCAAGAGTGACTCAGCTGATTTGCTCTCTGACATGCTTCAAATGGAGTAGGAGGGGGGAAGAATGGTAGGAGATCAAGCTGCAACCAAAGTTTGAGTCATATGATCATGCAGAGGCCTGGTCTCATGCCCATAAGACCGTGGAGAAGGCCAAAAGGGTTAGGGTCTGGTCCTGAATTTAACCCCAGGGAGGACAGCAGGGCCTGGGGGAACTCTGCTGGCTCAGGAAGGATTTAAAGGGCTGCAGGGTTCATGGGAGAGCCCAGACTCTAGGACTCTCCCAAAGAGCCGCTAGACTTAGTGGTGGGAGTCCAGCTGATAGAGGTATATCAAGGTTGAGACGGAAAACAGTCTTCCTGAAAGTTGGAGAAGGAAGTAAATTATTTAAAGAAACAAATCAGAGTGAGATCTATTATCAGGTACAGAAACAATGGGATGTCCCTGGCCATTCAGTGGTCAAGACTCTGCGCTTCAAACACAGGGGGCCCAGGTTTCATCCCTGATCGGGGATCTAAGATTTCACAGGCCGGGCAGCATGACCAAAAAAAAAAAAGCCTCTCTCCTCTGAAAACAGAAGCCAGCCCCGTGAGTCTAGGCACAGGCTGGGTGGGGAGGATAGAGCTCAGATAAATAGAGCTCTCCATTTATCACTCTGTGCTGGGCGCCGGGGGCGCAGAGATGAGCGATGCCCTGGGGGGATCCCTGTTTGAGTTTAGTGGTGAACACAGACACAGTAAAACTTGGTCAGGGCTAGGGCAGAGACAGCACCAGGGCTGCAGAGCACAGAAGATGAGGCTCTGGCTCTGCCTTTTTGGAAAGAGTGACTAGAGGCCCTTCCTCCTGGGGGGACTTGGGGGTCCCTTATAGTGGAGGGGAAGGTCGCCTTTACAGTAGAGGCAAGTTGGTAATTAAAGGATGTAAGACCAGTTACTAGGCAGAAAAGTGAAGCCTGGGTTCTGGCATAGAGGTATGTTACAGCAAAGCCTGCTTGCTGCTGCTGCTGCTGCTGCTGCTGCTAAGTCACTTCAGTCGTGTCCGACTCTGTGTGACCCCATAGACGGAAGCCCACCAGGCTCCCCTGTCCCTGGGATTCTCCAGGCAAGAACACTGGAGTGGGTTGCCATTTCCGCTTGGGGCCCTGCCAATACTGAGATGAGGCTGATACACTGGGTGCCTATGAAAACTAGCATCAAATGCTGCAGATGTGGATGGAAGAAGAGGAAAGGGATGTAGTCCTGGTTATGATTTTGGTGGTCTTACCTACTAATAAGGGCTTCCCAGGTGGCCCAGCAGTAATGAATCTGCCTGCCAACACAGGACACACTGGTTCAATCCCTGGGTCAGGAAGATCCCCAGGAGAAGGAAATGGCTACCCACTCCAGTATTCTTGCCTGGGAGATCCCATGGACAGAGGAGCCGGGTGGGCTACAGTCCATGGGGTCACAAAAGAGTTGGACATGACTTAGCAACTAAACAACAACAAAAAGAAGACCTGCTAAGAAATACAGATTTTCACGCTACAACCCCAGCATCTGACACGATCAAATTTACAACTCTTCCTCTTAAGGAGGGAAGATGAATGTTAGCTTTCTTCTCTTTAGTATGAGTTCCTTTTTTCCTTTAAATGTAGGAGTTTGACTTGGCCTGGCCTCAAGGCAAAAGGGAAACCGAGGCAAGAAGGCAGTGGGGGGGGGTAGCAATTGCAACTCAGTGTGCACTCAGGTGTGCCAGACTCAAACCCAAGCTCACAGTGTGCTGAAACACGGGTGCTATGATTGCTAGCCTACCCACTACTTCTGCCCGGCTGGTGTTGGTTCAGGAATGAGCTGGGGCCCTGGGTGTTGTAGCAGGGTAGAGATTAGGTGATGGTCAGAAATGCTGGGAACCTCCCAGGAGGGCACTTGCATGACTGAGAAGGAAGAGCACAGCTTTCAGTTCAGGATTCAGGTAGTCTTTGCTAGCTGTGTGTCCTTGAGCAAGTTACCCAGCCTCTCTGAGCCAGCAGCTGTGAAATGGAAATTATAGCACCTGTTTCTTAGGATTGTTGTGAGGATAAAAGCGATGATTTTATGTGAAAGAATCTGGCACACAATGGATGTTTGGTTAAAGGGAATTCTCTTCTGCTTTTTCCTCATGGTTTTATTCAATGTGTATAAAGGGTTAATTCCTGAATATATATATATATATATATATATATATATAATATATAAAGAGTTTTTTAAATCAATAATAGAACACCTCAATAGAAAACTAAGCAAAAGATAGAAGCAATTAGTAGAAGAATATGTTTTAATGGCTATTAATCATATATAAATATAACATCAGAGACATACAAATATACATCTACATATACATATGTACTTCATTAACAGAAAGGCAGCAGGGGATGAGATGTTTAGATAGCTCACTGACTCAATGGATGCGAATTCAAGTAAACTCCAGGAGATAGTGAAGGACAGGAAAGCCTGGCATACTGCAGTTCATGGGGTTGCACAGAGTTAGACAAAACTTAGTAACTGAACAACAACAACAAAAAGGCAGGTTATAACAATAATAAAATATCAACTTGACAAAATTTACAAAGCATTTACTCATAAGCACAGTGTGTTTCCTTTCACAATTTATAAATGATCTGTATTCTTTTTCTGTGAATGAGCTATTCATATCTTTTGCCCGTTTTAGTGATGCAGTGTTGCTCTTTCCTTATTTATTAATAAGAACACTTTATATCAGTTAGATTTTAGCCTTTCCCTTCTCCAGGGGATCTTCCCAACCCAGGTAACCATATGTGTTAGCCGTACGTGTTACAAATATTTTTCCAGTTTATCATTTGTCTTTTGACTTCATTTCTGGTATTTTCGTTGTACAGAAGTTTAAAAAATTTTTGTGCAGTCCAAATCACTAGTGAATGTTTACCTTTTTGGCTTGACAAGAGGATAAAGTTTCACAATACATAGCAGAGGAAACGCTGTCCCTAACATGAGATTGCCAGCTTAGGGTAGCATGGATTGAGATTACTTGCATAGCTCTTCCTAGTCTCTCTCCTAGTCTCTGACTATAAATGTTTCTTATGATGTAATCTTCTTATGAAGACTTGGCTTCCCATGTAAGTGTGAGCCCGGGACATAGTCCCCTCAAAAGCTTTTTTTTCCATTGAAAATTAATTGTCCATGATCTGGTTTATACATTGGTCTAAAGAGTTTGGTTACTGTGAGTCTGCCCTAGAGGTGAAGCTGTTCTCTGTACTGACAGATCAGGTTCTTGAGCTGTACATCTGAGAATCAGAGTCCGATTTGAGTTAATTCATCCAGACCTTTTTGAGAAAGGTCAGTCTTACCATGTTTTCTTGGAGATAATCCCCAACATTTCCAGTGCTATGCAAATACCTTTCTTAATAATAGGTAACTTTCTTAATCGTAGAAGGCAAATCTGCCAGAAACCCCATAACTAATAATAAGTAATAACCACACTTACCCCCTTATTAAGCACTTTTTAGCTGCCTGGCCTGTTCTTGGCACATTTAATGGACTAGTTAATAGCCAGAACATTTCTGTCATGTCAGCAATATTAGTTTCTAATTTACAGATGAAGAAAATGGGACCTAGAGAAATGGAGTAACTTGACCAAAGTTTACTAAGTCAAAAAGTGGTGCTGTCAGGATTTGAACCCTGGACCATCTGCTTTCCTCTGTGCTTCTGTTGGTTGTAGTTGATTATGACCCTGTCTTGAATTCTCCCTTTAGCTTGAAAGTTAAAAGTGAAAGTCACTAAGTCGTGTCTGACTCTTTGCGACCTCATGGACAATACAGTCCATGGAATTCTCCAGGCCAGTATACTGGAGTGGGTAGCCTTTCCCTTCTCCAGGGGATCTTCCCAACCCAGGGATCGAACCCAGGTCTCCTGCATGGCAGGTGGATTCTTCATCTGCTGAGCCACAAGGGAAGCCCAAGAATACTAGTGTGTGTAGCCTATCACTTCTCCAGGGGATCCTCCTGATCCAGAAATCGAACCAGGGTCTCCTGCACTGCAGGCAGATTCTTTACCAACTGGGCTATCAGGGAAGCGGCTTAGGGATCTTTACCATAATCTATAGTCTATATTTACTATAATCTTTACTATATGCCAAAAACAAATTGATAACCCCTTCCCCACTAATTTCTTACTTTCTTTCTGAATTTTCAAGTGTCCAGCACTAAATCACATATGTGGGCACCTTGGAAGTAACACACAGGGACTATCAGCAAAATTATTCTTTTTAAAAAAAATTTTATTTATTTGGCTGCACCAGGTCTTAGTTGCGGCATGTGGGATCTAGTTCCCTGACCAGGGATCAAACCCAGACCACCCTGCATTGGGAGTATGGAATCTCAGCTGCTGGACCACTAGGAAGAGGGGAGAGAGTGTGTACTCAGTAGGCCAAACTCTTTGTGACCCTGTGGACCGTAGCCTGCCAAGTTCCTTGCTCCACTGATTTTTTTCCAGGCAAGAATACTGGAGTGGGTTGCCATTTCCTACTCCAGGGGATCTTCCCCGCTGGGAATCGAACCCCCATCTCCTACATTGGCAGGTGTACTCTTTTACCACTGGGCTACCATAAAAGAACCACCAGGGAAGTCCCTGCCAAATCCTTCTTCCCAGAAAACGGGGACTTCCATTCTTCCACCAGCTTTGTGGCTGCTGTGTCAAATTTAAAATACAGACTTTCTTGGGCATTGCCTCTGTGCCAGAAGACGCATCAAAAGGCTGACACATTCCATATGAGATCTTAGGCCTCAAGGAAAGTGTCTGTCCCTTACCGTTTTCCAAAGTACTGCTTTAGCTCTTTATTTTCTGAGTGTGAATATAGACCTTTATTTACCGGCTTCAGATGGTTTTTAGTAATGCTCAAACAACTAAAATTGACCAGTCTATAATTGAATTGAGTTATTTGGAGGATATAAAAATACTTGGCAATTTTGTTTTCTGTAGTGCTATTTTTATGAAGGCTGGAAAACATTTTGTAGACAGAAAAGTGGGAAACAGAAAAGAAGAGCACATTGTGCTGTGGGAAGAAACGAGAGCGAAAAAGCTGGGGGAGAGAGAAGGGAAGTTAATAATTGATCATCACTTACAGTTGCCAGTCATTGTGCTAGAGGCCCCATTTATATCGTCTTATTCAACCTCCACAACCACCCCAGGACACAGACTCATTGCATCCACTTTGTGGATCAGGAAATAGGCTCAGAAAGGTGAAGTAACTTGTCCAGTTCATGCAGCATGGGGATTCGAGCGCCCTGGACACAGAAAGGAAGCAAAGATGACAAAATTCAAACTGAAGCCTAGCAGATACCTGAAAAGATCAAAGTGCAACTAGAGGTGAAGGAAAGGATGAACAGAGGTTCTTCTGGTCACTAGAAGAGGTATGGCTTCTGCCTCTGCCAGCCTGAAGCAGGGCAGGGGCAGATGGCTGGAACTGCTGCTGATGGGGGTTGAGATGGAAGATGGCTCGAGGGCCTCAGCAAGTCAGAGAGGTTGCTGTTTCCAGGAAAACTGAGCGAGGGGGACCTGAGTTAAGACGAAGATGTGTTGGGCCTGGCACAGAGAAAGGGGCCCTATTCCTCTCTAGGACAGAAGACTTGAATTCAGCGTGTGGCTCCTCTCTTTTGGAGGAACATTCTTT
Organism: Moschus berezovskii; assembly: GCF_049115385.1. NCBI lineage: Eukaryota > Metazoa > Chordata > Mammalia > Artiodactyla > Moschidae > Moschus > Moschus berezovskii. Next base: position 13,318,963 of record NC_142474.1, read on the forward strand.
GTCGAAATCTTCCATCAGGAAAGCCAGACATGGGATTTCCTTGATGATCTAGTGGATAAGAACCTGCCTTTCAATGCAGGGAGCTTGAGTTCATCCCTGGTCAGAGAACTAAAATCCTACATGCCACGAGGCAACTAAGCCTATGCCACACTACTGAGCTCACACACGCTCTAGAGACTGTGCTCCCCAATTGAGAGAAGCCTACACGCCACAGCTAGAGAAGCCCCCGAATGTCACAACCGGAGAAAGTCCATGCATTGTAATGAAGACCCAACACAGCCAAAAAGACTTTGCCACCATGTTATCAGTAATGCTTCAGCAAACCAACAAGCTCTTCTCTGGTCATATGAGTAAGAATGATGCAAGAAGGTTTCAGACCATTCAAAAAGGTACTTACCTAAAAAAAGCCCCACATTTTCTGTGTGCCAGGCATAACTTAAGAGATGGAGATAAAATGGTAAGTCCAAATACCATTTGATCCTTGCCCTTTGGAACTGCAGTTTAGTGGAGGAGACAGATACTAATCACATGATCATGCAAATAGATGTAAAATTAAAATTTTAAAAGTACTCCAAAGGAAAGATATACAATACTATAAGAGCTTATAATCAGTAAGGCATCCTCGAGAAAGCAATGCTTGTGCTGTGATGCAGGGAATGAGTAGAAGTTAATTACCTGAAGGAAGAATGTGTGTGCTTATGCTAAGTCACTTCAGTCGTGTCCAACTCTACAACTTTATAGACCGTAGCCCACCAGGCTCCTCTGTCCATGGGGATTCTCCAGGCAAGATTACTAAACTGGGTTGCCATGCCCTCCTCCAGGGCTCAAAACCGTGTCTCTTACATCTCCTTCATTGGTAGGCAGGTTCTTTACCACTGCCCTACCTGGGAAGCCCCAAAGGAAGAATGAAAGTGAAGTGAAGTTTGCTCAGTTGTGTCCAACTCTTTGCCACCCCATGGATATATAGTCCATGGAATTCTCCAGGCCAGAATACTGGAGTGGGTAGCCTTTCCCTTCTCCAGGGGATCTTCCCAACCCAGGGATCGAACTCAGGTCTCCTGCATTGCAGGCGGATTCTTTACCAGCTGAGCCACAAGGGAAGCCCCAAAGGAAGAATATCACATTCCAAATGGAGAAACCATCAAGTGCAAAAGTCTCTTGTTTTAAATGGTTCATTCTGAAGAATGGAGGGTTAGTGCAAGATCAGGACTTTGTATACTTTTTACAGGCTATCTAGATTGCTCCTCTTCCAACTGGAAACTTCCCTAATGGCCACAAAGTCCACATTTCGGGTCAATGATAGTGCTTCTGTCTTTGAGCATAAGATGCTTTCAATTTATGCACGCATTGCACACACAAGTACTCACCCATCCAATCAGATCTCCAAACAAGTATCTATTCATTTATTACCCATTTGTATATCCATTTAATCACCCATCATACTGATCATCAATCCATGCATCATCTACCCAGTCACCAGACAACCATCCATCTATCCAAGTAACTACACACCCACCCACATTTTATCTTGCCATTTATTTGTATCCACTATCTGTTCACCCACCCACCCATCTATTCTCCATTCATTTTCCCGTATGTCCATCAATTCGTTTATCCATTCACGTAGCCTATATTTATTTATCTCACTGTAACATAATAAATGGAGAAGCAATGGCACCCCACTCCAGTACTCTTGCCTGGAAAATCCCATGGACGGAGGAGCCTGGTAGGCTGCAGTCCATGGGGTCATGAAGAGTCAGACACGACTGAGCGACTAAACTTTTACTTTTCACTTTGATGCATTGGAGAAGGAAGTGGCAACCCACTCCAGTGTTCTTGCTTGGAGAATCCCAGGGACGGGGGAGCCTGGTGGGAGGCCATCTATGGGGTCGAACAGAGTCGGACACGACTGAAGTGACTTAGCAGCAGCAGCAACATAATAAATATGTTTGATTTCTACCCTTGATTCCTGACACAGAGCTCCTAAATCCCTGAGAATTTCCCGGGTGATTGAAAAATCTTTTGTTCTCATAAGGCAATCCTGAATAGCTTCAGAATGGGGCTTCTTACCAGGAAGATCAAGCCATGATTAGAAGCTTGGAACTTTCAGCCCGACCCTCCATCCTCTGAGGAGTAGAGAAGGACTGGAGATTGAGTTAATCAATCATGCCTGTGTGCTAAGTTGCTTCATTCATGTCCGACTCTTCCTAACCCTATGGACTGTAGCCTGCCAGACTCCTCTGTCCATGAGATTGTCCAGGCAAGAATACTGGAGTGGTTTGCCGTGCCCTCCTCCAGGGGATCTTCCTGACTCAAGGATAGAATCCATGTCTCCTGTATCTCCTGCATTGGCAGGTGGATTCCTTACCCCTGAGCCATGTGGCTGTATATTGTCACCTTGCTTATTTAACTTATATGCAGAGTACATCATGAGGAACACTGGGCTGGAAGAAGCACAAGCTGGAATCAAGATTGCTGGGAGAAATATCAATAATCTCAGATATGCAGATGACACTACCCTTATGGCAGAAAGTGAAGAGGAACTCAAACGCCTCTTGATGAAAGTGAAAGAGGAGAGTGAAAAGGTTGGCTTGAAGCTCAACATTCAGAAAACAAAGATTATGGCATCTGGTCCCATCACTTCATGGGAAATAGATGGAAAAACAGTGGAAACAGTGTCAGACTTTATTTTTTTGGGCTCCAAAATCACTGCAGATGCTGATTGCAGCCATGAAATTAAAAGACGCTTCCTCCTTGGAAGGAAAGTTATGACCAACCTTGATAATATATTAAAAAGCAGACATTACTTTGCCAACAAAGGTCCATCTAGTCAAGGCTATGGTTTTTCCCGTGGTCATGTATGGATGTGAAAGTTGGACTGTGAAGAAAGCTGATCGCCGAAGAATTGATGCTTTTGAACTGTGGTGTTGGAGAAGACTCTTGAGAGTCCCTTGGACTGCAAGGAGATCCAACCAGTCCATTCTAAGGGAGATCGATCCTGGGTGTTCATTGGAAGGACTGATGCTAAAGCTGAAACTGCAATACTTTGGCCACCTCATGCGACGAGTTGACTCACTGGAAAAGACTGATGCTGGGAAAGGTTGGGGGCGGGAGGAGAAGGGGACGACAGAGAATGAGATAGCTGGATGGCATCACTGACTCTGTGGACATGAGTTTGAGTGAACTCCGGGAATTGGTGATGGACAGGGAGGCCTGGCGTGCTGATTCATGGGGTCGCGGAGAGTCGGACACGACTGAGCGACTGAACTGAACTGAACTGAGCCACATGGGAAGCCCAATCAATCATGCCTACAGTGATGAAATTTTCATAAAAATCCCTAAGGTATGGGGTTCAGAGAGTTTCCAAGTTGGTGAATGTATCTGTGTTCTGGGAGGGTGGCACACCCAAAACTTCACCTGGACAGAAAATCCTGTGCTTAGGACCCTTCCAAATATTTCTCTGTATATATACCTCTTCATTTGGTTGTTCATTTTATCCTTTACAATATCCTTATAATAAACTGGTAAACAGAACTAAAGCATTTCCTTGAGTTCTGTGATCCATTATAGCCAATTATCAAACCTGAGGAGAGAGTCTTGGGAAACCATGATTTACAGCCAAGTTGGGTAAAAGTGTGAGTAAGCTGGTTCCCCTCTATTTGTGATTAGCATTGAAGGTGAGGGGAGTAGTCTTGTGGGCATGAGTCTTTAACCTGTGGGGGATCCAAGCAGTTAGTGTCAGAACTGTTTAATGTGAGGGGAAAATCCACATGCTTGATGTCAGAAGTCTTATGAACAGAGAGACAAGTTTCCTTTAATCCTCTTCTCCAACAAAGCAACCATTTATTCATGTATGTATTCACTGATGGCTCAAACTATAGTGAATCTGCTTGCAATGCAAAAGACTCGAGTTCAGTCCCTGGGTTGGGAAGATCCCTTGGAGAAGGGAATGGCTCTCCACTCCAGTATTCTTGCCTGGAGAGTTCCAGGGACAGAGGAGCCTGGTGGGCTACAGTCCATGGAGTTGCAAAGAGTCAGACATGACTGAGCACCTAACACTATGCATTCACCCATCCTTCCATCCATCCATTCATCCACCCATCTATCTGTATACCCATCCATTTTTATTGGTGCTGTGACAAACCGCCACAGAGTTAGTGTTAAAACAGCACAGAAGGATTTCCCTGGTGGTCCAGTGGCTAAGACTCTGTTCCCAATGCAGGGGGCCCTAGGTTCGACCCCTGGTCAGGGAATTAAATCTTTTATGCCGCAATGAAGATTCCACATGCCGCAACTAAGACCTGGTGCCGCCAAATAAATAAATATTTAAAACAATAATAGCAACACAGATTGATGATTTTTTAGAGTTCAGCAGTCCAAAATGGGTCTTAAGGGGTTAAAATCAAAATGTGAGTTGGAACTTCCCTGGAAGTCCAGGGGTTAAGACTGTGCTTTCAATGCAGTGGGCACAGGTTCTACCCTGGTAGGGGCACTAAGATCCCACATGTTTCATGGTCCAGCCAAAGAAAAATGTGGGTAAAATAGCAGTACTTCTGGAGGCCCTTCCTTGCCTTTTCCAGCTCCTAAAGACCACCTGCATTACTGGTCTTGTGTCTCCTTACTTAAATTTTAAAATCAGAAGCCTGCCATCTTCAAATCTCTAGCTCTGTCCCTTCTGCCTTCTTCTAAGGGTACTTGTGATTACATTGGGCCCACCCAGATAATCCAGGATAATCTCTCCATCTCAAGGTCAGTTGATTAGTAAACTTAATTCCCCTTTGCCATGTAATCTAACATATTCACAAATTTCAAGAGTGTTAAAATACCTTTCGGAGCCATCATTTTGCCTACCACATAATCCGTTCACTTATGCCTTCATTCATCCACCTGTCCGCTAGCCCATCTTTGTGTTCATCCACCAATCCATCAGTTTGGTTACCCATTCAATCATCCAGCATCTATGAACCCACGTTCCTATCTATCTATTCATCCATCCATTGTACATTTATTTATCCATTTATCCAACTAAATCCCTCACTTGCCCACCATCCATTCATCTGTCATATCAGTCATCCATCCTAATTTCATTATATCCATTTATCCATTCAACCATTCGTTCCTCCACCAAGCATTCATGCATAATTTTTTTTCATTTTATCATACTCTGCTTTATTGTGCTTCACAGATATTTCATTTTTTCATGCATCATTTTAACTATCCAACCACCCATCTAATCATTCATGAACTACCCCATCTACCTTGTTTTTTCAAATTAATTAAACACTACCCTTCCAAGACCACATACACACACACTCTCTCTCTCTCTCACACACACACCACTATTTGAACCTACTTACGAAAACATACCATCCTACCTGAATCTTTGCCATTTGCTTTCAACCACTCATTTTTTTCTGATCCTAACTCCCAATGACTTGGAGCCCCGGCTCCTAATCCTGACTCAGATTTGCCTGTCCTTTGTACTTGCTCAACGTCAATGGATCTTCCAGGAATTTTACTTCGTTTACAGAGCCCTGCCTGTGTTGACTCTGATCTGCTGTTGTCCTTGTTATACCCAGAAGGAGTAAAGAAAATAAGTGATCTTGCAATACGTGAGCATTTGTGCAGGGAAGGTATTGGATCAAAGCTCTGTCTCAGTGTTTTCTCTGCTGCACTCCCCTGTGACCCTGATGAGGAGGTTTGGATGAAACCTATACTCCTCACCATCTAGGTTGATTTTTTTCGCTCGAGGGAAGTAGGACAAATAGTATTGAAAATATTTATGATGTAATGGTTATGAAAGTGTTTTGAAAAAAAAAAGGCCACTTAAAAATTTCAAGAATTGCCATTCTATAAGGAAAAACTAAATAAATCTGGCTAACTTTCTGTTTTAACATTTATTTTTAAAACAATTTTTAACACGTACACACGGCTCTATTTATTTATATTTAATATACTTAATTAATTGATGGCTCTCCTGGGTGTTTATTGCTGCATACATATTTTCTCTAGTTGCAGAGAGCTGGGGCTACTCTCTAGTTTCTGTGTGTGGGCTTCTCATTAAAGTGTCTTCTCTTGTTGCAGAGTACAGACTACAGAAACACAGGCTTCAGTGGTTGCAGCGAGGCTCAGTAGTTGTGACTTGCTGGGTCCAGGGCACACGGGCTTCAGTAGTTGTGGCACAGGGGCTCAGTAGTTACAGTTCACGGGCTCTAGAACGTGGGTTCAATAGTTGTGGTGCATGGGTTTAGTTGCTCCGAGCCAGGTGGAATCTTCCCGGACCAGGGATCGAACCCATGTCTCCTGCATTGGCAGGCCATTCTTATCTACTGCACCATCAGGAAAGTCCTGGCTAACTTTATTTTAAATGTTTTGCTTTCCCCCCAGACTTTTGCCTCATAAATACTGGTAATACATTGAGAAAGCTTATGCTACTGAAGCAAAAGCATTAATAGCAGTGATAACTACAAATCATCACTCCTTCACCAACACCATCATGATTTATAGTTGTCAGAACTGGTAATGGTCTTGCACCTCAAGTGGAACCGTAGATAAGGTACCCCAGTGCTCAGCTAAAATGCCACCCCTGCTCTGCTGCTCAGGACAGCACATCAGAATACAAATGAATATGAATGACATTATTATAAGAATATATGCTCCCATTTATTTATTTTTTAAAAGGTAAATCATTTAGACTGTGTTCCTTTATATATGAGCAGTGACAGATTACTTGCCATATACTGCATAACTGGCCATGTCAAGACATGACACTGAGAACCATGGCTAAATGAATGCTAGATTCCTGTATAGTTTTAAGGTCAACAGTCCATCATGGGTACATGTTTAAACTGGAATGAAATTATTTGGGCAAGTCTTGGTAGCCCAGCTCTTCTCGTGCAAATGTTATTTACTTGTTGGGTAATCAGAAGGCAGAAAACCAGGTACTTCTTCGTGGAACTCAACAGTAGCTCTTTAGAAGGCAATTGTTTACACTTCTTCAAAACTGTTCAAGAAAAATTTAATGAAAAATGTGCTGCTATCCAAAAGAGTATTTCAGAAATGCATGAAGAGAGGCAGTGTCCTGGCAATTCTCTCTGACCGATGGGCAGTCTGGTCTTGGAAGATGTCACACCCCAGCAATTGGAAGAGTCTATGGCCCTAACTCAAAAGACTTTGGAGGCACTGACATTTCAACAACGTGAGGACATTGGTTTATAAATGTGGGGTCTGGTCATCGCTAAGACACATGCAAATTATACATAGTGGGTTTATACTTGATGTCTTGTGTAGAAAATACTACACCTGGAATCTTCAATAATGATTATTGGTTTTATGCCAAAGCTCTTTCAGATGCTGCATCTCATTTGACCCTGATGACACCTTGAGAGATTGCCTAGACAGGGCATTATCCCCATTTTACAGATGAAATGACTATCTCATTGTGGTCACTGTCAAAGTCGATGTCTGGAGTTGGCAAACAGGTTTCACACTGCAAATCCTTTGTACTTTTGTGCTTGTCAAGTCACTTCAGTCATGTTCAACTCTTTGCAACCCTGCGGGCTGTAGCCTGCCAGGCTCCTCTGTCCATGGGATTCTCCAGGCAAGAATACTGGAGTGGGTTGTCATGTCCTCGAGGGGATCTTTCCGATCCAGGGATCAAACCCTTGATTCTTATGTCTCCTGCACTGGCAAGTGAGTTCTTTACTATTAACGCCACTTGGGAAGCCCATCCTTCTTCCTACTTTGCCCTACCAAGTAGCGGGGACAATGTAAGGGTTTGAATCGTTGCATGTGGGGATCATTGAAGGACATCTTGGAGGATGTGTACCATGCAACATGGAAACTAATTAATCTTAAAAAACTGTAGTGCTTTATTCCCAGGGTGAAAACAGCAATTTGCTTATTGTCAGTTTGCAAATAGTCCTCTTTCTAAATTAGTCAGTAATGCTTATGGTAGAATTTCATACATAAGGGAAAGGATTCTGAAGCAACTTGAGGCTTGGTAAAAAGCTTCAGCTTGAGCATGTTTCTATGGCTAAAATGGTCTGTCGCTGCAGGAAAGTACACTGCTGAGCAAGAATGAAGGATTTATGGAACTATTTCAGGGTAAGGTGATCAGTGTTTTCAAAAATCCTGCCCAAGAACATTTGAGGTGTGACTTTCCATAAATCACGGTTACTGAAAGTGAGCACAGTCATTTATATGTATAAACTCAGATTTAAAAAAAAAAAAAACAAAATAGTAGCAGTGTCATACATGGGTAAAAGAGCTCTACAGCATTTTAAGAGTTAAATCAGCCCGATTAATACATGAGGGATGGAGGCTATATATATCAGCAGAAGTCACTCGAAAAGACAGAGGGTCCCTCAGGCCAAAAGCAAGAGGACAGAGGCTGACTTGGGTCCAATCAATAGAATTAATATGTTTCAAAAAAACAAGTCAACAAAAGGGGAAGGTGGTCATGTATGGATGTGAGAGTTGGACTGTGAAGAAAGCTGATCGCCGAAGAATTGATGCTTTAGACCTGTAGTGTTGGAGAAGACTCTTGAGAGTCCCTTGGACTGCAAGGAGATCCAACCAGTCCATTCTAGAGGAGATCAATCCTGGATGTTCATTGGAAGGACTTATGCTAAAGCTGAAACTGCAATACTTTGGCCACCTCATGCGACGAGCTGACTCACTGGAAAAGACTCTGATGCTGGGAGTGGTTGGGGGTAGGAGGAGACGGGGACAACGGAGAATGAGGTGGCTGGATGGCATCACCGACTTGATGGACATGAGTTTGAGTGAACTCTGGGAGTTGGTGATGGACAGGGAGGCCTGGCGTGCTGTGGTTCATGGGGTCGTTAAGAGTCGGACACGACTGAGTGACTGAACTGAACTGAACTGATACGGAACTTAGGAAAATGGGGGTCAGAGGAAGGGGTGTAATTAACAATTAGTTGAGCAGTTACTATGTGCTGAGTAGTTTGTATGAATAATTTAATTCATGCATGCATGTGCTCAGTTACTTCAGTTGTGTGGGACTCTTTGTGACCCCATGGACTGTACCCCACTAGGCTCCTCTGTCCATGGGATTTTCCAGCCAAGTATACTGGAGTGGGTTGCCATGCCCTCCTCCAGGGAATCTTCCCAACCCAGGGATCAAACCCACGTCTCCTGTATTGGCAGGCGGATTCTTTACCACTGAGCTACTGGGGAAGCCCAGTTTAATTTATACAACCTATTATTTATACAACAACCCATTAATCGAAATCAAAAAACTCTAAGTAACTTTCCTATGGTCACCAGTGGCAGAGCTGGAATTAGATCTTTTGGTCTCCAAATCCTGTGGACTTAACTATTCTTTTCCAGTTTCATCCTGGGGAAAGTGCTTTTGCCAGGCCAGCACACTGCCACTGACTATACTTTTTTTTTTTAATATTTACTTTTATTTATTTACTTGGCTGCACCGGGTCTTAGTTGCGGCATGTGAAACTATTAGTTGGCAGCATATGGGATCTAGTTCTCCAATCAGAGATGAAACCTGGGCCCCCCGCATGGGGAGTGTGGAGTCTTAGCCACTGGACCACTGGGGAAGTTCCTATATGTGTATGTGGTATATGCTTAGTCGCGCAGTTGTTGACTCTTTATAGTCTTTTAATTCTTCTTTGGGCATTACCTCCACACACCAGGGTCACTGGCATCTTCTCAGTGGCAGATCATAGGCACATGATTTTGAGCTGTAAGGAAGAACAGAGCTGATGCTGCCCACTCTCCTCCCTTAATAGATGATATCTGTGAGTTTATTTTTGCAAACTGCCACGAACCCCTCTCCACCAGCTCTGGGGAATAAGAGCCATGATTTAGAAGGGGAATTCCATTTTTGGCAATTGGTGAGAATGACTCTAGAGATGCTGTTGATTTTCTTAGGTGGTTTGTTGTATTTGTCATGGTCTAATCAGAAAACAAAACATTCTGAGAGGTTAACACACAAGGACTTCATCAGAGGACAAAGAGGTCTGGGACCAGCATTGCTTATAAATTGGCTTAGCATTTTTGCAAGGGCAGCACTATTGGAAATAAGTGTATGGCCTCATATTACTTTGAAGGACAAAATTCACTGGGAGTGATCATCCTGGTACACTTTGTGTGTTAGTCACTCAGTTGTGTCCGAATCTTCGTGACCCCATGGACTGTAGTCTGCTAGGCTGCTCTGTCCATGGGATTCTCCAGGCAAGAATACTGGAGTGGGTTGCCATGCCCTCCTCCAGGGGATTGTCCAGATCCAGGGGGTCAAACCTTGGTCTCCTGCATTGCAGGGATACTCTTTACCGTCTAAGCTACCAGGGAAGCCTGATGGTATACTTTAGATCTCAGCTAATGGACAGGTTTACTGCCCTCCTTTGTCAAGGCATATCCTTCCAGCACAGGCTCTCGTGGCACCATGTGCCCCTCCTTTATGGCACTTACTACTGCTGCTATGTTTTACATTTGTTTGCACAATTAGTTGACTAACAACTGTCTGCAAACTCCACAAAGGCTGAGTTTTTGCTGCATTTTAAAAAATTAATTTTATTATTTATTTATACGGTCTGCGGGTTTTCTCCAGCTGTGGCAAGAGGGGGCTACTCTTCACTGAGGAGCATGGGCTTCTCACTGGCTTCTCCTGTTGTGGAGCACCGGCCCTAGCACACACGGGCTCAGTAGTTGAAGTGCTGGGTTTTTGTCGCTTTGCGTGGGCTTTCTTCAGTTGCAGCGAGCAGGGGCTACTCTTTGTTGGGCTGCACGGGCTTCTCACTGCAGTGGCTTCTCCTGTTGCAGCTTGTGAGTTCTAGAGTGTGGCCTCAGTCACACTCCAGAGGCTTAGTTGCTCTGAGGCCTGTGAGATCCTCCCAGACCAGGAATCAAACCTGTGTCCCCTGCACTAGCAGGACGATTCTGAAACATTGGACAATCAGGGAAGTCCCTTTGCTGCATTTTACTTACCACTGTATCCCCAGCAACTATGTACAGTGCTTGTCAATTGTAGACAATCAGTGAATGTCCTTTCAATGTATGCGTTCAATTGTAAGCATCAATCTCCTTAGATATGTACCCAAGATAAATGAAAACATATGGCCACACAAACACCTGTAGGTAATGTTCATAGCAGTGTTATTCATAATAGCTCCAAAGTGGAAACCATCCAGATACCCATTAGTTCGTGAGTAAGTAAAAGATGGCATATCCATACAAAGGAAGACTCTGCAGCGATAAAAAGGAAGAAACTGACAATATACTCTACAACATGGATGAACCTGTGTCAAGAGAAATAAGCCAGACAGAAATGACAGTATAGTGCCCTATTCCATAAACATGAAATTAATTCTAGAAAAGGCATGACTGTAGAGACGAAAGCAGATCAATGGTTGCCTGAGCCTGGGAGTGGGAGTGGGGAGTGACTACAAACAGGAAGAAGGGAACTCCTGGGAGTGATGGAAATGTTCTAAAACTGGATTGTGGTAAAAGTTGCACAACTGTATACGTTTACTAAAAATCATTAAACTGTACACCTACAGTAGGTGAGTTAGATGGTATGAGAATTATCCTGAATAAAGCTGTTAAGAATGTTTAAAAACAGACTCCTCATTTTATCCTAACTTACGTTCTGGGAATATTATTTCTGTGGGATATTGTGCCAGAGACTGCTAATTGAGTCAACTGTTTAATGACAGAACCTCAATTTTTTATTAAATTATAGTTGATTTACAATACTGTGTTTGTTTCAGGTGTACAGAAAAGCAATTCAGTCATTATATATATGTACTTTTCAGATTCTTTTCCATTATAGGTTATTACAATATATTGAATTTAGTTCCATGTACTTGTTGTTTATCTATTTTATTCCTAGTAGTGTGTATCTGTTAGTTGCATACTGCTAATGTGTCCCTCTCCACCTCCCCCTTCCCTCTTTGGTTTATTTTCTATGTCTGTGAGTCTATTTCTGTTTTATAAGTAAGTTCTCTTGTGATATGTTTCAGATTCCACATAAGTGATATTATATGAGGTTTGTCTTTGACTTACTTCACTTAGTATGATAATCTCTAGGTCTATCAATGTTGTTACAAATGACAATATTTTGTTCTTTTTTATGGCTGAGTAATATTCTGTCATATATATAGTGCACATCTTTTTTATCCATTTGTCTGTTGATGGACATTTAAGGACCTCAATTTTTAACTTGACATATGGCCAAGTGAATTTTAAAAAAATACCATATTTCCCAGCCTCTTGTGCAGCTTGGTGTGGCCATGTGACTGAGTTCTGGCCAATGAGATGTAAGCATAAGTGATGCGTAGTGTTTCCAGGAAGGCTGTTTGAGGGCCATGACTCAGCTTTAATTTTTTCCAATTTGTCTTTCCTTTTTCCATCCAAAAAAAAAAATACGGACTGGTGTTCCAGCAGCTATGGACCATGAAGTTACCTGAGGAACGAAAGCTAAAGATGGTAGAGCAAAAGTACTGAATCCTGGGTTGCTGATGATACCACAGAGGTCCAGGCCTCTCTTGAAATGGGGGCTTCCTAGATTTCTTATGAGAAAGACAAAAATAAACTTCAATCGTTTTTAAAAAAATTATTTATTTGGGTGCCCTGGGTCTTAGCTGCAGCAGGTGAACTTTTGGTTGAGGCATGTGGGATCTAGTTCCCTGACCAGGGATCAAACCCATGTCCCCTGCATTGGGAGTATGGAGTCTTAGCCCCTGGACTGGCAGGGAAGTCCGCGCCACTGGATAGTTTTGCATCTGGCTAGCATCCTAAATGGGTTTGCATAGATGATATGAAAGAAAGGAACATTTAAATTGGGGAAGGATAACAAAAATTAAGAGCACACACATTGGAGAAGGAAATGGCAACCCACTCCAGTGTTCTTGCCTGGAGAATCCCAGGGACGGGGGAGCCTGGTGGGCTTCCGTCTATGGGGTCACACAGAGTCGGACACGACTGAAGTGACTTAGCAGCAGCAGCAGCAGCAGATGAGGATAGGAGAAGTGTTTGGAAAATCAGGTAGGAAGTTTTAGAGGATGCTTAGAAATGAGATATACTTTTATTACTTCTGTCCTGATTCCATTAGAGCTCAGTCACAAGGACCTATCTGATTACTAAGAAATGTAGTTTTGCTCTGAGCCTAGGAGGAAAATGAACTGGGCTGGGGAAAGCAGCCGTTTCACAAATATATAAGCAAGAACAATAGAGAAGCTCACCATCTAGAGGACTTCCCTGATGGTCCAGTGGTTAAGAATCCACCTGCCAATGCAGGGGACGTGGGTTCAATCCCTGGTTTGGGAAGATTTCACATGCTGCAGGCAACGAAGCCCACAGGCCACAACGACTGAGCCTACGAGCTGCAGCTACTGAAGCTCTTGCACCTAGAGCCTGTGCCCTGCAGCAAGAGAAGCCCCCACACTGAGAAGCCCTCGTGCTGCAACTAGAGAGTAGTCTGCGTGCAGCAACAAAGACCCAGTGCAGCCAAAAATAAATAAACAAAATTTTTTAAAAAGAAGCTCATAGTCTAAAAACAGACAAGTGAACGGAGGCGGAAAGACAAGAGAGAATGTGGTCAGGCAGGATGCAGCTCGTGTTCATGGAGCTGCTGTCACAAAGTTCCAGAACTGTCGGAAGCCCTTATGTGGCTCCCCTTCGGAGCTCCAAAGGATTGCTTTCTTTGTAAACAAGGATGTACTATATGGTACAGAAAGTCATGCATCACTGGTGTCACCCTGGCATCAGAACTCCAGGACCTCTTAGTGGCAACCACATCTGTCCCTGCCAGCTGCTGTAGCATCCAGCTCTGCAAGGGCTACACCTGACTCCACGTAACTGTACCCCAGTAATTCTTTGCCCCGTGGCCCTGCTGCACACTGCTTGATACCAAGTTTTGGGGCCACCCCAGAACCCTACTTGGCACCTAAGCACGAACAACTGGAGTGAATAAGAAATCATTCGAGATGAACTGGTAGATAAATTTCCTTCCATTCCACCTCCCACAGGCTGTACTGAGTCTCATTTTATATGGCTTCTGAGAGGAGGATGATCCCTTGAGTGGGAGCCATCAGCAGCACTTACAGAGGAGACGGACAATTATCCTGGCACTGGCACTTCCCTTTTCCCTGCCTTCCTCCTTTTGCCTCTCATTCCTGCCCTACAGAGTCAGGCTCTGCATTCTGGAAAACTCAGGCTAAGACGTCCCCATGGATGGATACAGCCCGAAGACACTTAGTTGTCTGGACTTCCTCGCCAGCCTCTGGATACTGCGGAAGTGTTTTAAGGGTCTGATTCCACTCAACTTGCTCAGTTTTACAGACCAGATTCTTCGAAGGTCAGGACTGCTGCCTCTCCTGAGTACACCGACCAGATCTTTCTTTCACTTGTACCTGTATCAATCACTTGTGAATCAATCATGCACTCCTATTGATTTCTTGTTTAGTGATATAACATTCGTGTCTTTGCGTGTGTTTAATTTCTTACGTGCTACTGACTCACTGGAGTTTAAGAAGAGGAATTACTGGCACATCTGCCTCTCCGCCCCCACTCCCTCCCACACCTCCCAATACTGTCCGTGCTTCTGTGCTTAGGCATATACACACTCCTCCCTCTACCTAGAGTCCCATTCCTCCCCCAACTCATTCACGCTGTCATCTTTGGTGGGCAAGAGATTTGAGTGCGTGAAGGGAGGACTGCTTGACTCCCATGTTGGACTCACCAACCCTGCCTCTAATACAGTTCTGCTCCCAGCCCCTTTCCAGAAGTTAAAGTTCACAGACCCAAGTCCCATGAGCAGTTTTAAACCCTTGATCCTGGACTCAGACTGGAGAGGCTGCGGCTACCAGCTGCTTGGTCCTGCTTCAGCCCCTGCAGCAGCTGGTTCAGGGGGGCAAGTCCACTGTCCAGCTGGGCAGGACTGAAGCTCTTTAGGATTCATGAGTCAACCTCTCCCTTGTACTCAGCTAGACAATAAGCTCCCTGAGGACACAGATATCATCTGCCTCATTTAATGCTGTCTTTTGTATCTAGAACAATACCTGGAACATAGCTGGTGCTCAATAAATAGTTAAGGAAGGAAGAAAGAGAGGGCAGGAGGGAAGGACCATGATACATCATGACCAGTCTTAAAAGAGAGAAATGTGCACAGGTGAGGTTGACAGGTGGCGCGGGGGCTGCTATCTGTATTTGCAAACTGATGAAATCTCTGGGTCTGCCAAGAAGTTGAAGAATTGGTCCTCAAAAAAGCGTTGGGGCCACAGGCTGAAAACCATAGGAATGCTGGGGTTTCAAAGACACTAAAAATATCCTCTCTCTGGGGGTGCAGTAAGGCTCTTCTAAATCATTATAGCTACCTCTGACAAAGGCAACTGCGTTCATCCTGAATGTATCAGACAAACGGCTCTTGGAATCATTGGGACTCAGATCATTCCTACTTTAAATAAGGTGAAATAAGCCTCTACAGTCAGAATCCAACCTTGTGTGATTTTTTTTTTTTTTTTTTTTGTGGGTGCTAAGGAAACACCTATGACAGAAGCAAACGGGGTAAAGTGGTGAGGCAACTTGCACCTGGGAGGTGGCAGTAATGGGATGGACACAGAGCAATCAGCCTGACAGGGCCAACTCCCCATTCCTCTCTGCCTCCGTCTATTTTCTTCATAGCACTTATCCCTACCTCTCCCCTTGTATTTACTTAACTGTCTTTCTTTCTCCTTAGTATGTCCATCCCACCAGGGCACGGCCATTGTCTTACCAACCCTGTCTCAGATCAATGCCTGGCACTGAGTGGGCATTCAAAAATTAACTACTAACGAATGAACGGAAGAATATTAAAACAATTAGTTGAATCCCTGCCATATGCTGGGCCCTGTCCTTGAGGATGCTACAAGGAGAGTGAGGGAGACAGGGATGAACATAAACCTACCCCTGATTTTAGAGAGGTATATATCCAAGGCGTTTCAAGACTGCCTCGAAGCAGCAACCCCCCGGGGGTGTGCGGGGCAGGGGTGGGCGGGGGGTCCTTGGGAAGAAGCCCGTGTGCCAGGAGTGCCAGGGAGCCAGGGGAACTGGCAGGGATGCGGCTGGAGACAGAGCTCCAGGCTCCTTTACTCTTCGCCTGGCTCCCCTGCATCTTTTCCTGACCTACGGAACCTCGGCCCCAGAGGAATCTATCTGTCGCGCGGGACCCCAGTCACATCTTCTCCCGGGCCCGGAGACGTCAGCCCCGGGTGTTCCAGTGGTCCAGCCCAGTACCTAAGAGCCCTCCACCTGCGGGAGGAACCCCCACCCGGCCCAGCCGCGGCGCGCCCCAGGTCCCCGCCCCCTGCCTGCCGTCCGCGGCGGGCAGGACCCCGCCCCGCCCTCTCGGCCCGCAGGACCCCGGCCCCGCCCCGCCCCCGTAGCCCCGCCGCTCCGTCCCGGGGGGCGGGGCCGCGCGCCGCGGCGTCTCCGAGGCGGGGGGCGCGAGGCAGGGGGCGGGGCGGCCCCCGGAGCCGGCCAATCAGCGCCGCTATCACATCCATGCAAATACGAGCACAATGGAGCGAGCCCATCACTCGCCCCTGCAAGCAAGCTTGAAATGGGCTTCTGCCTGAGCGGCAGCCGGGCTGACCAATGACTCTGTATTTTGGGCCGCCGAAGCCCAATGGCATGGCAGGGAAGGCGGGCCCGAGCCGGGTTAGGGTGTCCTTGCAGGGTGTCTGAGCTAAACTTCACCAAATAATAGCTGTTTGTATTTTGGCTGCTGCAGGAGCCATTTTAGGTAAGTTCTTCTCTTAAACTTTTTATTTTCCTCCCCGGCCTCAGCGGGCCGGCCTTTTCCGCGGGCCCCCGGCCCCGCCCCGCCGGCCGGGCTGGGGTGCCCCTATGAATGAAGCCAGGATGAGGGGCTGCGGCGGCGCCGCCGAGGCCCGGCCGGGGTCCGAGCCGGGGCCGGCGGCGGGCGGCCTGGCGGAGGGCAGGCGGCGGCCTGAGGCCTGAGGCCAGGGGCCGGCCTCCGCCTGCGCCCCGCTCCGGGCTCGCGCTCAGGCCGCGCTCCGGCCGGGTGGCCGTCCTTGGGAGTGCGCCGCTGCGGGCCGCGCGGAGGGGCGGGGGTCCGGGCAGCCCCCCGGCCGCGGGCCCGGCGGGCGGAGGCGGGGCGTGCGGAGGGCTCCCCCACTGCCCCCGCCCCCCGCCTGCTCGGAGCCCGGCGGAGGGGGGACCCCGGTCGCGCCGCGCCGCGCCGGGGCAGGGGTGACCGCTACTCTCCCCCGCCGCCCCCGCGAGAAGTTGCTCTATTGGCGTCCTGCGTCTGTTTGCAGGGGTGGAGGAGGGTGGGCTGGTGCCAGGCTGCTGCTCCGGGAGGGGGCGGGGGCCCCGGCGCGGCCCCGGAGCGCGCACCCCCGCCGCCCCCTTCTTACGCACTAGCGCGCACTCGCCCCGAGAATTGGAACCCGGAGGTGTCCAGCAACCCCGCAGCCAAGTTTTGTGCATTATTAGATTGCATGTTGGAGCGTAAAGGAAAAAAAAAAAAAAGGAATCTCTCCCTTTCAGGGTATTTCTTTCCTTGGCTGTTAAGAAGTAACGGAGTCTGTTGCTCCCAAATTTCCAGGGACGTGCCTGTCAGATGTGCAGAGGGTTGGCAGCTCCTTGGTTTTTTAAAAAGACGCTATTAGGAAATCCCCTCACTAGTGAGATAATTGAAATTTGAGTTTGTTTGCAGCTTCAGTTTTATTTGATCCGATTAAAAATGCATAAGCAGACACTTATATTTGTGTACGGAAAGTGTTCCCAGTTCCAGTTATGACTGCTGTGACTGTGGTTTCGGCAGTGTGTGATCTAATAAGGCACTGTAATTCGATTTTGAACCTGTAGGCCCGTATTCTCCAAATGA
Source organism: Moschus berezovskii (assembly GCF_049115385.1). NCBI lineage: Eukaryota > Metazoa > Chordata > Mammalia > Artiodactyla > Moschidae > Moschus > Moschus berezovskii. The sequence continues at coordinate 13,336,835 of NC_142474.1, forward strand.
AGGTTTATGGACCATTAGTAGTCTGGCCAGGGTTTCTCGTGAATCCTTAACATCTCCAGGCATCTTTGGAGCTGTGTATGCGCCTTATTTCGCATCCCCTCTACACTGCTCCTTTCTGGTGTGACAGATCCATGGACAGAGAAGATACCCATTTAAACATTTTTACAGTTTTTAGAGTGTCTGCAGTATTGCCTGAAATTCGATTTTTGTTTCTCAAATGGCTTATAGAAATACCATCCCAGTAGGCTTCAAATTTAGATATACTTTGAGTGGATACGCTTGGGACCCTTAGAAAAGTCCAGACAGGGACTACTGCTGTGTTCCCGAGACTAATTACGAGCTGTCTTTCTTACTGGGGATTTGTCCCCATCAGCTGCATAGCACAGGAGAATTTGCTGGTATTCCAAATGGGAAGATCAGGCTGGCAACCTCAGGGAGATAGTTTTTCTAAACTTTGTGGCTCTCTGGGAGTAGAGAGAAGGTTTGAGATCCATGTGTGATAAAAATGATTAGGCGTGAATCATCAAGTGAAAGGGTGTATGCCAGCCAGAACAGGTGGTTTCATATAAGCCATGCATGACTGTAACCAAAGGCCTGGGAAAATGTGGAATGGTGAAATGATTAATTTTGGACTTCTTTCTGTCCCATGGCAGAATTCCTGGATGAATTATGATGAATTATTTAAGCTTTTTTTCTTGATAAATAGACTATTAAAAACTAACCTTTACAACTTTTTTTTTTTCTTTTTTTGCTAACTGAAATCTCCCTTACCAGATTAGGATACCGTCCTCAGCTATAGTCTGCCCTTGGGCAAAGGAAACCTAGATCTGTTGTGAAATTAGTTGGGTCTCATTGTGCTACCACAGTCAGCCTGGAGTCACTTTTTTTTTTTTAAATTTTAATGTATTTATCTTTGGCTGCCCACTGGGTCTTCGTTGCTGTGTGTGGGCTCTCTCCAGTTGCAGCCAGTGGGGGCTTCTCTCTAGTTGCGTTTGGTGGGCTTCCCATTGCAGTGGCTTTTCCTGCTGCAGTTGTGGCGTGGGGGCCCCCTCAGCATGTGGGATCTTCCCAGACCAGGGATCGAACCCATGTTCCCTGCACTGGCAGGCAGATTCTCAACCACTGGACCACTAGGGAGGTCCGAGTCACATCTTTCATACTGCAGTTATTTTTTTGCTTTTTAGATTTAGTTGTCATCTCACTGTAAAGTCTTGGAATAGGATCACCTTTCCCACAACTTTTTAATGTTCTGTGGCTTTCCCATTGTTTTTATACTTTATCATCAGTATAGTCAGAAGTTCTCTGAACTCATCAGTGTATTACTTTCAGACAAATCAAATGAAACATTGAATGGCCAGTTGAAAGTGAAATGAGAGGCCACAAGTAACATTACTGCATTTCTGGAAGATCCTTTGGCAGTTCGTTTTTTGTATTTATTGATTCACTTATAACTATTACAAGTACCAAAGAAAATCTGAAGCAGAAACTCATGTCTTTAGAAACCACTGTCTCCTTTGTCGGAGAAGGCAATGGCAGGCCACTCCAGTACTCTTGCCTAGAAAATCCCATGGATGGAGGAGCCTGGTAGGCTGCAGTCCGTGGGGTCGCTACGAGTCAGACATGACCGAGTGACTTCACTTTCACTTTCACACATTGGAGAAGGAAATGGCAACCCACTCCAGTGTTCTTGCCTGGAGAATCCCAGGGACGGGGGAGCCTGGTGGGCTTCCGTCTATGGGGTCACACAGAGTCGGACACGACTGAAGTGACTTAGCAGCAGCAGCAGCAGCAGTCTCCTTTGTATGGCAAGCCACTCCAGTACTCTTGCCTAGAAAACCCCATGGATGGAGGAGCCTGGTGGGCTGCAGTCCGTGGGGTCGCTATGGGTCGGACACTGGACTGAGCGACTTCACTTTCACTTTTCACTTTCACACATTGGAGAAGGAAATGGCAACCCACTCCGGTGTTCTTGCCTGGAGAATCCCAGGGAAGGGGGAGCCTGGTGGGCTTCCGTCTGTGGGGTCACACAAAGTCGGACACGACTGAAGTGACTTTGCAGTCTCATTTGTAAGTTGTTTTGGCATTATGTTATAGAAAACCTATCAGGAACAGCAGGCCCTGGGGCTACCATGTCTTGGAGCTCTCTGATTTAGAGAAGTTGCCAGGAAGTTTTCAAGTTTTCTTGGATATATGACTTTGCCCCAAGCAGAGTTTGTGGTTACGTCTTCCTGTGTTAAGCCATGAGGGAGCAGGCTTGCGACTGTAGGTACCTTATGTTTTTCAACTTTCACTGGAAGACTTTGTCATAACCACATGGAGTCACACATGGATTCATGTTCTGAACCCTTTTGAACAGGTTTTAGGATTTGAGGATTCTACCTGCATAAATATCTTTGGTACTATGACACAATGACAGTATCTAAATCCATTGAGAAGACTGTATTCTCACCCTCCTCTCTCATCCTCCCCAGTATAGCAAGGTTTGAAATTTGTTTTTTAAATTGAAGTATAGTTGATTTACAGTGATGTGTTAGCTTCAGGTGTACAAGCAAAGTGACTGAGTTTTATATGTATATATATATACTTTTACAGATTCAGTTATACATCCATATATATACTTTTTCCAGATTCTTTTCTATTATAGCTTATGAGTTGTTCAGCATAGTTCCATGTGCTGTAGAGTAGGTCCTTGTTGTTTTATTTATATATAGTAATGTGTATTTGTTAATCCCAAACTCCTAATTTATCCCTCCCCCCACAATTGTTTTATTTTTAGTAAAAATTTCACAGAAGCTTTAGTCAAATTTAAGTGAAAAGCAGCAGTGGATCCCATGCAACTGCCTGCGTTTCCCTGTACCAGATCACTCTACTGAAAATACCTAAAAAACATCGAGAGCTTGGAGATCTTGTTTCCTCAAGAAAAGTTTTGTTTGCCATGAACTACAACACCCTTGTGAGGGAAGCAAAAAGAACTAACATTGAATGAGTGAATATCTGGTCTGGGTTGGGCACTTAGCCAGGTGCTGGTACTACAAGAGATGAGAGAAACAAAAAAACCAAAACCCTGTTTTCTTAGCCAATCCAGGAGCTCCATGGACTGCAGCTCAGAGAAGTGAAGTAACTTGTTCAAGGCCGTGAAGCTGGTTCAGGTTAGAGCCAGAATTTGGACCCATGTCATCTCCATCCAAAGCACACACATCCTTTTTTACCGCCAGCACTCACTGGAGTGTGCTGTCATGCTTTGTGGTATGCTGCTAGATTAACTAGCACACTGTGCTTGAGTTTTGTACACCCATCCCTTTCACGTCTCCATTTCAAGAATTTGTTATTGAAAAGGCAGGTTGGAATACAGTGAGGGCTATTACCCCACCCCACCCCCCATAGTGCAGAAGAGGTCTTTCCAGGGCACTTAGGAGTTCAGGGTTAGCCCAGTACAGTAATAACCATGAAGTGCAGAAGGGGAATGCAGCTGATTTTTTCTTGCCAAAATGTTCTTCTCTTTGGTTCATTTCATGGAGGCCTTTGATACCCTTGTGAGAAATTCTGTTATTTCCATAAAAGTCCTGAAGGTAGTAAAGTGGAGTTGTTTTAAAGTATTTACCCCCTTTCCAACTTCTGAACCAAATTATTTGCATAAAATATAGAGAAAAGCTGTTAGTTTTGCTTGTGGTACCTGCGTTAGTTGGTTTTTCTAGTTTGTAATACTGACTTTCCAATAGACTTCCATGGTGCTTTTATCCACTGACAATTTCAGAAGAACTTAACATACCGAATAGTGTTTGAAAATTCCAGGAAAACTGGGAAGTAGAATTTTAAGTTAACTTCAGGATGTGAATCCAGACGTTTACAAAGTGACAGATGCATGTTTGAATTTTGTAAAAGAGTAAAGGAAGATTTCTATTTTTCTACTCCTTTATTAAAGATTCTTCTAGGGTTTTTTTGTTGTTGTTGTTGATCTAATTTTATGGATCAAATATAGTATTGGTAAAATTTTAATATATGTTTTGGATTTTCTTGTACACTATGTGACCAAAGCATTTTATTTGTGGAATATCTACATTTTTAAATTCTAAGATTGTCTGTCCATAAAAGGTCAAGCTTCAGGTTAAATGAAGGTCTAGCTTCCCAGGTCGGAGAAGGCAATGGCAAGCCACTCCAGTACTCTTGCCTAGAAAATCCCATGGATGGAGCAGCTTGGTGGGCTGCAGTCCGTGGGGTCGCTAAGGGTCGGACACGACTGAGCGACTTCACTTTTCACTTTGACATATTGGAGAAGGAAATGGCAACCCACTCCAGTGTTCTTGCCTGGAGAATCCCAGGGACGGGGGAGCCTGGTGGGCTTCCGTCTATGGGGTCACACAGAGTCGGACACGACTGAAGTGACTTAGCAGCAGCAGCAGCTTCCCAGGTGGTGCAGTGGTAAAGAATCTGCCTGTCAGTGAGGGATATGCAAGAGACAAGGTTCAGTCCCTGGGTCGGGAAGATCCCCTGGAGTAGGAAATAGCAACCCACTCCTGCATTCTTTCCTGGAGAGTTCCATGGACAGAGGAGCCTGGCGGGCTACAGTCTTTGGGGTGCCAAGAGTTGGACATAAGTGAGCGACTGAGCAGCCACTGTAACATTGACCTTTGGGTCCGACCTATTTAGGTTGATGCTTTCCATCCTTGGATTCATGGACATCGAGGGAGTGTTCAGCTCATCTGTAAACTCCCCAAAATAGTATGTAAAATATCACTTGCGTGTGCATTTTTATGGGAAGCAAATCTATTGCTTTTTATGATTCTCAAAGAGATCTGTGACTCCCTCCTTCCGTTCTCCTCTCCCTCATCTCTTCCCACCCAGGTGCAAAAATAATATTAAGGATCATTGGTCTAGGTCATTACAAAGGAGTTGTTTTCTTTGAGCAAAATCTTTTGCCTTGAGGCTGACTTCTTTGAGTATTTTTTTGCGCAGTCTCAGTCTGGATCAGTTGACCTGAGCCTGGGGCCGCCCTTCTGCATCCCTGAGGATGGCTTCTAGGCAAGGGTTACCCCCAGCATTCTTCCCTGTCTTATAGTTGGGAAGCTGTTCCATGCCTTTGCCCGTTGTCTGTGCAGCCTGATAGAGTGAAGGTTGCAGCAGGTGACAAGACAGTCTTGAGAGCCCAGGGCCTCTTGGTCTTAGCCATCTGCCTCTGCAGATGGGACTGGAGGGGGTGGCCATGGCAAAAGCTCCTGATACTTTCTTGCTTTGAATTTTACTTCTTATTCATTCTGTTAGTGCTTTATTCAATATGTTAGGAGGAAAAGGGTTTTCTTTCTGACACTATGGACAGAACAGTTAGAATCTCCTCTCATATTCCCCAGGCTTTTTAATGAGATATACCTTTAACTTTTCTGTTAATGTTGTTAATTTTAAGTGGAATTTTTCTTAAAATAAGGACTAGTTGAGCATGTAACCTTATTTTATACAGAACATCGTATATGTCAAGTTCTGTTGGACCAGATGTTATTATAGGAAAAAGGGTCACGTATTAAAGTTCTCAGAGCCTTATTTTACAATTTATTTAAGTAGTAATCAAACAGATTGGTAAAACAAAATGATTGAGCAGTCAGAAAATTCTCAGAATAGTCTCTGGGAAGTGACTGAACTTGAAGTTATCCTGGAGATTTTCTCCTAGGAGTCTTATTTGTTGGGCCAGACTGGACGTTGAGTAGAAGGAAAATCTGTTTGGTTTAATATATGGAATGAGGAAAACACCTAAGCTTTAGGTAGTTGGTGAGGGGCATTGAGTCCCATACAGGGATTCTGTTTGATGTGTTCCTTTCCTACGAGTACGGGGTGAAGAGATGTGCCTGGACTGGTCACTTTGGGTTTGGGGAAACCATCAGTATTCTTAAGAAGTCCTATGAAGGACTGTGTCTGGTAAGGAAGGTCCCAAATCATCGATTTTATTTAGTGAAGAAATTTTATGGAATTTAATGCAGAGACTTTAGTAATGTTCGTTGTGTATCTCGGCTGACCAACTTTTGCAGCTTTAGCGGTCTAAATTCAACCGTGGGTTAGCATGAAAGTCAAGCCATCATCTTTGTTGACCATGTGACAGTTTTGGATCACATTATAAATGAAAACCTATCAGGTTGTTTCTTTGAGCAAACCCCATATATTACCATTTTAAGGAGCTGGTGGAGAGTGGTTTCTGCTTCATGGAAATAACATTTTTGCCTCAAGTTGTAAAAATACGTTGAAGAAATGGTAGAAGATATGAAAGAGATCATTAATGACCAACTCCAGAAAGATAATCATAAAAACGTAAAATCATCTCTTCTAGATCAGGGCTACTCAAACTTAGTCTGGATCCTTGCAAGTTTGTGGACTATTTGTTACCTGTCTGCGATGAGGTAAGTTCAAAACTTGTAAGAATTGACTGCTTTTATATGCTTTTATAACATTTTTTGGGCTTCCCTGGTGGTTCAGAAGAGTCTGCCTGTAATGCAGGAGACTCGGGTTTGATTCCTGGGTTGGGAAGATCCCCTGGAGAGGGAAATGGCAACCTGCTCCAGTATTCTTGCTTGGGAAATCCCATGCACAGAGAAGCCTGGCAGGCTACAGACCCTGGGGTCGTGTAAGAGTCAGACACAACTTAGCGACTAAATAGCAACAATATTTTTAAGAAAAATGATTTGTCTGTTGAATCTGATAATAGAAAATGTAAGTTTATGGTGTAGTCCTTGTTTAAAATACTTTTTCCTGGTAATTAGCTTTTCTAGCATTTTATCAAAGTGTTGGTTAAAGGTGGATTAAGAAGAAACACAAACTGATCCTTTATTATAGTGTACTGTCCTACTTGAGATGACGGGCACCTCAGCGTCCTGCTGGAGCATTGTTGGAAATGTAGGTTTTTGGCCCCATCCCTGGTGGCTCAGACTGTAAAGCATCTCCCCTGCAATGCAGATTTGATCCTGGGTTGGAAAAATCCCCTGGGGCAGCAAATGGCTCCGCACTCCAGTATTCTTGGGCTTCCCTGGTGGCTGAGATGGTAAAGAATCAGCCTGCAACGCAGGAGACCCGGGTTTGATCCTGGGTTTTGAAGATCCCCTGGAGAAGGAAATGGCATCCCACTTCTGTATTCTTGCCTGGAGAATCCCATGGACAGAGGAGCCTGGAGGGCTGCAGTCCATGGGGTCGCAGAGAGTCGGACTCAACTGAGCGACTAACACCCTCACTTTCAGACCCCTGAGATAAACTTCTGGTTTAGGGACCCAGTAATCTGTGTTATAATGTGTTATAACTTGCTATCCTGATGATTTTGTGTACCTTTAAATTTGAGAACTGCTGTTCTAGGTCAGCACTGTCCAGTAGAACTTTGTGCTGTGATGGAAAATGTCCTGTATCTGTGCAGGCCCTACTAGTCACATGTGGCTTTTGAAGCTCCTAAAAAGTGGCTGGTTTGACTGAGGAACAGAATTAAAGTTTTTATTTAAAATATTAGTTAGTTTGAGTTTCAGTTCAGTTCAGTCGCTCAGTCGTGTCCAACTTTCTGCGACCCCATGAATCACAGCACGCCAGGCCTCCCTGTCCATCACCAACTCCCGGAGTTCACTCAAACTCATGTCCACAGAGTCGGTGATGCTATCCAGCCATCTCATTCTCGGTCGTCCCCTTCTCCTCCCGCCCCCAACCTTTCCCAGCATCAGAGTCTTTTCCAGAGTTTGAGTTTAAATAGCCATATATGACTGGTGGCCCTGGCATTTGACAGCACAGCTCTAGACCCTTTAACAACCTCCACCCCCAACTTTTGGGGGGAAATAGTGGATTTTTTTTTTCCCTCTCTTTGTTTAGAAAGGAAGATACAATATGGGGCAAGACTGTTCTTTAGCCTGAAATGAGACTAAACAAGTCATATAAGTTTGACACTTTTTTCCATTTATATTTACCTATTTATTTTTATCTAAAAGTTGATTTGCTGTTAAGAAAATAGTAGGATCAGAAAATAAATTTAGATCTGTGTCTTGTAAGGTTTTGTAAACAGCAAGGTAGGTTTTCATGTGAGGCCTTATGACCTTTCATGTCTTTCAGAATGACTGCTGAAGCTTTTTTCTTTCTTACAAAGATTTATTACAGGCAGGTTTTAAGTGCAGTGCTTAATTCTCAATATAAACGCTGGTATTGAGGGTTCTCATTACTTTAGACTAGTTAATGGAGATTTTTCCTACATAAAGTATTTCTGGTTTACCAGCTTTCTTAGAGGATGGTTTTTCAGTTTATAAAGGTATAATATTTGTCTTTAATAATATTCACCAAACTTCCCTTGATGGATTGAGCCTTATCTTCTGTCCTCTTCCAATATATTTAAACGTTGATTGGTTAAAGGAAAGGATTTCTTTTATTCATTCAGGGTTTGTGTATGCTTCCCTGCCTCCAGCCCCATCTATTTATACTTCAAATTTTAAATTCCTTAAAATCAGGATAACACTGAGGCAAAATATGTTTATTGGTTAACATCCATTGCAGAATTGGAAAGTATTTTGTGATTGACAAGGTTGAAGGAAACATGGCTATAGAAGTAAGGGAAGGGACTTCCCTGGTGGTCCAGTGGCTAAGACTCCGTGCTCCTGTTGCAGGGGGCCCGGGTTCGATCCCTGGTCAGGAAACTAGATCCCATGTGCTGCAACTAAAGATCCTGCATACTGCAGTGAAAATCCCAAATCCCCAGTTCCATAGCTAAGACCAGGGGCAGCCAAATAAGTAAGTATTTTTTTAAAAAGTAAATGAAGATTCGCAGGTAGAATTATAGCTTTTTAAAATGTGTCTAGACATAATAAAATGGATCTTTCTAGGGATATTATAATTTTCTTAAATTAATTTGCCAGGTTTTAGGTTTTCAAGCAGGAGATTGTTATTCATTCAGCAGTGACTCTTGAAGCATGAGAGAAGTAGGAGTGTTCCATACACTTTTTACACTCATAGATATTAGACTTAGAAGGCTTCTTAAAGATCGTAGGTAGGGCTGCAGGCAGAGCAAAGTTGCTGATGCAGCAGTGGCCTTTGCTTTGTTTATGGCATGAACATGAGTTTTCATTAAAAAGCAGCACTGTTTTCCCTTTAGTTCTATTGTAGGAGACAGTCTTATTCTCTCCGAGTGACTTGAGATTTATGGTAGGTTGTCTGGGCAGGGGCTTCTGTTCAGCTGAGACACAAGTTATCACTGATTGGGAGAGCTTAACGTTTTTAACGTGCAGCTTTGAGCTCTTTTGTTGGACTTTCTCCAAAGGATTTCAAGTTCTTGATCCCTAGGCACATATGTGGATTACTGCTTTGGGGTCTTAAGGAATTGGAAAACCCAGTCTGTTGGAATTGAGATCTGGTAGCTGACAGATCCCAAGCCTTGAAGTTTCAGAGATTCGTTGCTTCAGATTTGTCTCCATCACCGTCGCTGATTTGCAGAGCTATGACTGGAATGTTGTATGAGATGTTACTAAAAAAACTGATTCCATAAGCCCTGCTGAAACACCAGACTCCTCATTTACACATGATAGTCATACTCTGTCCACCCTTACCTGCTCTTCCTTCCACGTTTCACGCTCACAGGGCTCTCCCTGGGTGCTCTTGACTTTTCTTCCATTGTTTACTCTTCCTCGAAGCTTGGTTCCTACCATCATAGCTGTAATTATGGCAGTTATTTCTAGTTTAAAGTTTCAGTGTTATTAAGTCTTACATAATTCAGCATCTTCACTAGATTCTTCTAAACCAAAGCTTCTTTCTGGTTTCTCAGGATTGCAGAAGAGTAGAGTTGAAAGGGACTTCAGGGCCATCTAGTCAATATTGTTATCTTATGGATGATGAAGAGGCTTCCCAGGTGGCACTAGTGGTAAGGAATCCACCTGCTGACGCAGGAGACCCAAGAGATGCAAGTCCGATCCTCAGAGAGGGAAGATCCCTTGGAGGAGGAAATGGCAACTTGCTCCAGCATTCTTGCTTGGAAAATCCCATGGACAGAGGAGCCTGGCAGACTACCGTCCACGGGGCCGCAAAGAGTTGGACACAACTCCAGCGACTGAACATGCACATGGATGATGGAACTAGTCAAAAAATTTGTTAGGTCGTAGAACTAGGTTACAGTCAAGTTAGGATTCAGTTCTCATTTCACTAACTAGGACTCTTGCCTGAACTCTGATGGTTAAGGTCCTAAACACGCACAGAAGAGGATTTCCCTTAAGAACTTGTGGAGAAAGGTGGGGAAGGAGTGCTCGGAGATTAGAAGTGACTTTATGAAAGGCTGCATAATTTTTCTTACGTTCTCTAAAATAAAATAGGGATATTATCAATGAAATTTTACATGTCCTACAGGAGTCAGAATGACTGGTACTATTTTGGTAACTCTTGTTTACTATGTCTTGTTTACTAGAAACATTCTGGCGTGTCCTTCCCTGATATCATGGTAAAAGGCTTGTGGTACTATTTTGGTAACTCGTGTTTACTATTCTTTGCTTACTAGAAACTTTTTGGCATGTCCTCCCATTATATCCTGGTGAGATGCTTGTAAATTCACCTTTGCTTTATTGCAATTAACGTGTTTGAGAGGTGGTTCTCACATCTGCTTATTCCTTCAGCTTTCTGCCTTAGGGTTCTTAGAATAAGTTTTTCCCAGAGCCCTCAATAGTCATGATAGTAGTAATAGCAGCTACTTGGTCATTGGCTGCTTACTGAACACCTGGTATGGTGCGAGGTTCTTTCACGGTTTGCTGGTTATTAGGCCTGTTCTTCTGTTTCTTTTGGGTACATGGTGGAATTGCAGTCCATCACCTTGAAGTTCAGCGTGGCCACATGACTTGCTTTGGATACGGAAATTTGACTGAAAGTCATGTGAGACACTTCTAGGCAGATACTTTTTTTTTCCCTGAAAGAAGTCTGCAGTGGTTACACAGCATAAGCCAGTTAGCCCATACTTTAGACCACTGCATTTTTTAAACAGGAATTTTAACTGCAGCATAACCAAGCGCATCCTGAAGAATATACATGGACTTCTCCTTCATCCTCCTGGCTAAGGGCTGATATTAGCCCATGTTACAGTTGAAGCTGCGGAGGTAAAGGAGTTAGGTTACTTGTCTGTAATTGCAGAGCTAGTCACCTGGGCAGTTTGAGCCCGACCTTCGTTTTATTTATTTTATTAATTTTTTTTGGCTGGGCCGGGTCTTGGTTGCTGCACAGGTGTTTCTCTCCTTGCGGTGAGAGGGGCCGCTCCCTTGCTGCGGTGCACTGGCTTGTTGCGGTGGCGTCTCTTCTCGCAGAGCCCGGCCACTGGAGTGTGCAAGCTTCAGTAGTTGCTGCACGGGGGCTCGGCACTTGGGGCTCTGGGGCTTTGGAGCACAGGCTCAATAATAGGCTTCGTTGCTCTGTGGCATGGGGGGTCTTCCCCGATCAGGGATGGAGCCGCTGTCTCCTGCGTGGGCTGGCAGACTCTCTACCACTGAGCCCCCAGGGAAGCGCCCTTTAGTTTCTTTAATATCTGCTTCTTCACTTTTGGCTGCCCTGGGTCATGGTCACTGCGTGTGGGCTTTCTCTGGTTGTGGTGGCGAGTGGGGACTGCTCTCTGGCTGTGGTGCTCAGGCTTCTTGTGATGGTTCCTCTTGTTGCTGAGCATCGGCCCTGGGGTGCTCAGGTGTGGCTGCCTTCCTGGAGCAGGGATCAAACCTGCGTCCCCTGCACTGGCAGGCAGACTCTTAACTGCTGGGCCACCAGGAAGGTCCTGAGCCCGACCTTCTGAAGCAGTTACGGTTTGCTGCCATTCTGTGTGCTCTGCCATCTCGGTACCGAATGTGTCTAGAGTATGGGCTCTGCCTGTGATAACTTCACGTCAAAACTTCTGCTTACCTCTCTGTTTCGACCCTTCTTACAGATAGACAGTTTTTGGTCCAAGGCTGACGCCTCCAGCCAGCATTTTCCCTTCCCAGTGCTGTGCTGCACACCCACCGTTCCTTCTCTGTCATCTGGACTCTGCTCTTACTGCCCTCTGAAATTCCATCTTCCACGTGATGAGGATAGTTCCTTGCCGTAAATATCTTCGCATTTCTAATATTTTTGACGCAAATTTCTCAGAAGGCCACATTTAGCCAATGAATAGGAGACTGCCCGGTGTGGTGATTAAAATGCACGGCCTCTGCAGCCAGCCACCGGGTTTGAATCCTCGCTGTGCTACTCATTCTCCGTGCCTGTTTCCTCATCTGTAAGGAGATAATACCTGTGTCTCATGGTTCTTTTGAGGATTAAATGAGTTAATTTATGTAATGCCTTGGAACAATACCTGGCATACTGTAAGCATGATTTAAACATCAGATATTATAATTTTATGAAGAATCAGGTATCTGAGGGCTAAGATGGAGATAAGTCACTACTGATTTTAATCTTTCTGAGGTTATTATTAAGATATCAAAGATTTAATACCACCTTTAATTTTTCCTTTTGTTCAGTGGGAATTACTGAGCAACTTTATAAGGCAGGATGCTCTGGGAAGGAAATGACCTAGAGCTTGCCCCTAAAGAATTTACAGTATAGAGGGGAGATAAGATATACGTATGCATGTACAGCAGATACCTGTACACAGATGTTTGTGCTGTTATGAAGTAGCCCATAAAAAGTGTCTGAGACAGGAAAGATAAAGGGCTTTGGAAATTCAGAAAAGGGAAGATGGGGAATCAGAGAAGGCTTTACGTCAGACTGGGCATTTATTCGGGTAGGAAAGATGCAGGATTTGGATATGTGGAGACTGGGTGAGGAAGGGAGCCAGTCTCTGCACGAAAGGAAAGATCAGATCCGAGGCTGTAATAAATGTCTGTTCATCTCTTCAGCAATGTGTGTTGAACCCTGACTTTGTGCTCAGCACTGGTATGAGCCCTGGGGCTGCAGTGGTAAACAGAATCAAGTTCCTGCTCTCATGGAGCTTACGTTCTAGTCTTATTTGAATATGCAGAACCATGATGTATCAGGCAGCTGTAAGGACTAAGAAGAAAAATAAAGCAGGATAAGGAGACAGAATAGATTTACATAACTAAGAAAAGCATGATTAATTTCTAAGGCTGGGTTTTTTTGGGGGGGATCTCTTGAGGAAACCCAGTGTGTTAGTTGCTCAGCTGTGTCCCATTCTTTGTGACACCATGGACTGTGTAGCCCACCAGGCTTCTCTGTCCCTGGAATTCTCCAGGCAAGAATACTAGAGTGGGTAGCCATTCCCTTCTCCAGGGGATCTTCCCAACCCAGGGATAGAACCTGGGTCTCGTGCCTTGCAGGCGGATTCTTGGTTACTGTGAGCCACCAGGGAAGCCCAGGAGAGAGCTGAATGGCTTTTCCGGTGCCCTGGACTCTGTATCTGCTGTTTTCTGTGCTCCTAGTTCTCTGTCCCTTGCTCTTGACAAATATCTAGATATTTTCCTTTCTGTGAGATTGAGAAAAGTCCCACTGTCTTCATGGGGCCTTCCCCCTCTGTATCTGCCAGAAGCATTCTGTTTCCCCAGTTCACTTCTGGAGTCAGTTTGCCTGTGTAACTGACTTCTCTTTTCTCGTACTGTTCCTCCTTTATTCCACAAGCATGTGGTGCCTCAATACTTAGTAAACAATTATTGAGCTTTCATTTTGTTTCAGCCATTACCGGGCTTTAGGAATTTGGAGATAAATGCACTTGGCCTCTGCCCTTGAGGAATGCACAGTCTTACTAGAGATAGAAATAAAAACTGCTACTACCAACATCGTGATACATGTCAGATTAGAGCCGTGTCCAGTTTTGTTAGAACTCCCCATGTACCCAGGGAAGTTGGCGAAGGCTTTTGAAAGGAAGGAACTTTTAAATTGGTTCCTGAAAATTGATTTGGAGTGAATAATCAGACTGGGACTGGTGTCTGATTTGAAGAAGCCTTTTATGCATAGGAAGTGTCCTTTGAGGGAACAGCCGGAGTCTGGTAGAGAGCTGTGGAGCTGGGTGGGAGGTCGGGCTGGAGGAGTAGGTTGGCGACATTGAAAGGCTTTGGAGATTGTGGTAAGGAGTTTAGATTTGTATTGGTAGTGAGGAGTCATCAGATACCTAAATGCAGGTGAGTAAATTGTATTCCATCCTTGGTAGAAGCGATTGGTTTAAAACAGTGGCACTCAGACTTGACTGTGTGTTAGAATCACCTGGAAAGCTTTAAAAGAGCCAGTGCCCATTCTGCACACCAGAAAAGCGGATTTCCCTGGAAGAGAGACCCAGGCACTGGAATTTTGGTCACTTCTAAGGTGATTCCAGCGTGCATTCAAGTTAGGCACCAGTGGTTGGGGGAGGCTTGACCAACAGGTTAATGAATGAGGGAGGCCATTGCAATGGCCTGGCTAGAAGGTAAATCTCTGAATTGAGGCCTTGGGAGCAGGGATAAGGGAGGACACAGTCAACCATTATCGTTGTTCTTCCGCTTGCTGTATGTCTGTCTTCTCCAGTCAAGTCGTGGCCCCATGAGTGCAAAGTCCAGTTGCTGTCCTTTGAATTCCTCGTGGAGAGCTGTGGGCAGCAGGTTCTCCATAAATGTTTGCCGTGATTACAGTCAGTTTTCTTTTGTTCAGGTACCCATGGTTGAGTTCTTAGGGCATTTTTATTTCAGTTGCTTCTCTCGTTTTTGTTATTAAACAGAAATTCCTTTAGGAATGAGAATGGATGGAGATGAAACTTTTTGGTCAGTTTTACTTCCTCATAATTCTGATGAAAGATTTAGGAAGTTAAAACCCAGTGATTAAAACAATGTCTGCATATGGAGTTGATTTATCTGTACTGTCTCTCATTAGCCCAGATAACTAAATTTGCCTTTAACTCTTGGTATTTGTATAAAATCAACTAGTATTAATATACCCTTTAAAATAAAGACTCTACATAGAGTACCTAGAATCTTAAAGTATTCCTAAGGTTTACCTTCCCCAACAGCACATGAAAGGTAAACCTCAAAAATAATACCCAGATTCTGTTAACCTGTGTATTGACTCAGAACTTTATTGCTATGGTATAGAAACAGACATGGTTTGTGCATGTGAAATAATTCCTCTTTGCCAAATAAATTTATCTGTGCGTGGGGATAGTATTTTAAAGTGTTGTGAAGCATTTTCATGTCAACCTTTCATACTCTGTTCTAATGGAGGGGAGTTGGAACATATGGAAATTAAGAACTTTAAAAATATTTGACAGCATTTATACCCCTTGCCACTTTGTAGTTTGAAAAATTGCAGACCTACAGAAAGTAAGTTAAGAGAATTATACCTTAACACCCATCTCCCGTCTACCTGGATTCATCAATGATTAATGTTTTGCCAAATTTGCTTTATATCTTTCTCCATGTCTGTATGTGTGAAGTGTGAAAGTAAGTCTCTCAGTCATGTCCGACTCTATGCAACCCCATGGACTATAGCCTGCAGGCTCCTCTGTCCGTGGGATTCTTCAGGCAAGAATACTGGAGTGGGTTGCCATTCCCTTCTGCAGGGGATCTTCCCAACCTAGGAATCGAACCTGGGTCTCCTGCATTGCAGGCAGATTCTTTACCGTCTGAACCACCAGGGAAGCTATATGTCTAGTTCTTTCTAAAGCCATCCTCCTTTGAGAGTTTCTTGCAGACATGGTGACACTTCACTCCTAGAGAAAGGGTGTGTAACTATAATACAGTCGTATCACTTGGGATACTTGACATAAAACCAGTCTGTAGTCCATATTTAATTTTCCCATATCCTTGTTCTCTGGCTTTTTTACTTTTCCCGATCTAGTATTCTGTCGAGGATCATACATTGCATTAAGTGTGTCCTTAGCTTTCAGTGTGGATTAGTGTGATCTGGCAGTCACAGGGCTTCCAAAATGGGAGTGAATACCCCCTTCAAAGGACGTCATGGCCCTGCTTCCCGTCCTTCTTACCTGTTTACCCGCTCCCACGGCCCCTGTCACTGGCTGGGAATGGGCCTTCTTAGACTGATGGCAGCTTCCTAAAGTAGAACCTAGCCCTCAGTGCAGACCTGCTTGTGCACATCCTCCTGATGCCCAGAGAGGCTTTGTCCTGTGCAGAGAGTTGCTGTCCAGTTTAGGGTTAAAGCCATTCATGTGGTAGCACGGGGAACTGTATTCAGTATCTTGTAATAACCTATAACGGAAAGAATCTGAAAAAGAATATATATATATTTACACACACACACACATAACTGAGTTACTTTGCTGTACACCTGAAGCTAACACAAAATTGTGAATTTACTATACTTTAAAAAATGGTAAAAGAAATTGAGAGTGTGGTAGTGTTAATGAGACTTTGGGAAGAGTTTTGCATAGTTGTCTCTAAATCACCTGAAACATTAAGAGTTAGGAGTTGTCTTCTGAGGACATTTCTTGAGGACCGCTGATTATGATGACCTTGTCGTTATATAGTTCATATTAATAGTTTTAATTAAAACTGTTAAGGGCCTCCCTACCCCCACCCCCACTTTAAATATTCTAGTGGTCATGGCCTTTTGCTCCCTTGCCCTTCTTGCTTTACACTCCTTCCTGGGCAGACTTCTTTCTTGTTTTAGCTCTTGATGACCCTGAAATCTTTGTTTCCATCCACATTCTCTTCTGAACGCCAGACCCTCATTTCCAACCGCGTAACTCTTTGCAGCTTCACCTGCATGTCCCACATGCAAAACTGAACTTGCTATCCTTCTGTGTAAACCTGAGCATTGATTTGAATATTGGGTGGGTGGGGGTGAGAGTGACATGGTATTTGACCAGGGGACTAAGAACACTAGACTCAGGTCCCTTACCAGCTCCTGCCCTCCCTAACACCCTTCCCCTCCCTAAGCCCCGTCCCCGCACTGAGCCCCCCACCCCCCAACATACGCACTTAATGGGAAAGAGGCAACCAAAGGCAGGGCTTTGCTCATAACATCATTTCCGGCTGAATGTGGAGTCTTGGAAGTTAGACTTTATGAAAGGGTTCTCAGTCTTTCTTTTTGTTTTTTCATTATCACTCCCCTAAGGAGCCTTTTTTAGACAGGCTATTTTTTTTAGTATTATCCTCCCATCCATGAAGATTTAATACCACAAATATGTAGTGTATCTGTTTATGTACTGTGTCTGCTTAATAACAAGTAAGGTATTTTAACCCCCAGGAACCAATTTTTGCCCCCTTGGGGAGGTACTGCCCCCTTGAGAATGCATGCTTTAAGCTAAGCTGGAGGCAGTCTGTGAAGTCTAGAAACAGCACAAGCCAAAGTATCTGCTTGCCGTCTCTCCTACCCACAGAGAATTTACCTTAGGCTCACAGCTGATGGCTGAAACCAGAGTTTGGTCATCTTGTGACCCTGGCTCACAGTAATAACACTATACTGTTCCCAGTGTACACGCAAATATGTTTCAGATGTTTTAATACTCAGTATTTATTCTTACTGCTTCTCATGTATTCTATTTTTAGTCTGTATTCTTTTAAAGATCGTTTTATTGAGGTAATTTGCATACTATAAAATTCACCTGTTTTCTATATTTTTTTTTATTTTAAAAGAAATGCTGATTGTGACCCACTGGTTGGCAACAGCCTGACACTCAGCCAGAACAGTGCCAGGGCCTCACCAATCTAGAGACCACCCATAGTCCACCAAAGAAGTGAGAAGGAAGTAGTGACAGGGTCCTAACCCTGAACCCCTGGTTCTCACTGTAGTCATGGGACTTTGTTTTAATAAATACCCTTGGACTTGAACAAACTGGTCATTTTACTCCTTGGTTGGAGACGAATGCTGGAGAGCTCCTGGGGGGCTCAAACAGTAAAGAATTTCCCACAGTGCGGGAGACCAGTGTTCAGTCCCTGGGTCGGGAAGATCTCCTGGAGAAGGGAATGGCTACCCACTCCAGTATTCTTGCCTGGAGAATTCCATGGACAGAGGAGCCTGGTGGGCTACGGTCCATGGGATCACAAAGAGTCAGACATGACTGAATGACTAACACTTTCACAGGGGATGAATGCTGGAGATCTCTTGGCAGGGGCCGTGAACTTTTCAAACCCACAGGTGAAAACTGCTTTGGTGGCAGCCAAAGGGTTTGCCTTGCCAGGAAGGTGAAACGGGCATCTTCATTCTGTGATTCATGGAGCCCGCACACATACCCCTCCCCCCACCAAAAGAAAGTGGAATGGGGATATGAAGAGGGGAAGATTGGGTTTATCTGTAAGAATATTGGAGAGAGCGACTGTGGCAATCTATATATTTGATTAATTTGCCGTCATTAATCTCTTAAAAGGGGATGAAACACTGAGGAAGTAAAATAGGAAACTACTGAGTTTTCATTAGGAAAACAGAGAAGGTCTAAAAAATGAGGTATGTTGGGGTGCATGCGTGGTCAGAGGGAGGCCGTGCCTGCAGCCAGAAGGAATCATCTGTGCAGACAGGGAAATGAGTGCTCAAAAGGTCTGGAGAGTAGATTTTGCCCGTGCTTACTTTTCTGTTTTTTGGTCGTACTGTGCAGCATGTGGGGATCTTAGTTCCCCCACCAAGGATCAAACCCATGCATCCTGCATTGGAAGGCTGGAGTCTTAACCAGCAAGGAAGTCCCTGCCCCGGCTTGCTTTTGACCCCAGAGCCTGGCAGGGCAGGATTATGATAGGAGCAAAGAAAAAGAAAAAGGGCTTCCCTGATAGCTCAACTGGTAAAGAATCCGCCTGCAATGCAACTCAGGAGACCTCGGTTCGATTCCTGGGTTGGGAATATCCTCTGGAGAAGGGATAGGCTACCCACCCCAATATTCTTGGGCTTCCCTTGAGGCTCAGCTGGTAAAGAATCCGTCTGCAATAGGGGAGACCTGGGTTGGATCCCTGGGTTGGGACGATCCCCTGGAGAAGGGAATGGCTACCCATTCCAGTATTCTGGCCTGGAGAATTCCATGGATATAGGAGCTTCCTGATAACTCGGTTGGTGAAGAATCCACCTGCAATGCAGGAAACCCCGGTTCGATTCCTGGGTTTGGAAGATCCTCTAGAGAAGGGAAAGGCTACCCACTCTAGTATTCTGGCCTAGAGAATTCCATGGACTGTATAGTCCATGGGGTCTCAAAGAGTCGGACATGACTTAGCAACTTTCAGAGAAAACTGAGACATCCCATCCCAGAGCAGCAGAATAATTAGAGCAGATATTCGTGGAGTGCTTAACTGTATGCTGGGAACTAAACATTGTATAGTCTCACTTTATATTTAACCTTTTAAAACTATGAGGTTGTACATTATGTTGGTGCCCGCCTCCCTAACTCCCCATGTTGTGGTGAGGAAAACTGAGGTACAGGAAGGTAAAGAAACCTGTTCAGAGTCACACAGTTTTTTGTTCTTACGTGTAACGTGGGACACTGGGGACCCTGCCTTGACTCGGTGAACCTGCTGTCTCTGGGACTAGCCTTCTGAGGAGTACAGCTTACCTGGCAGATCCCGTGGTCATCATTTAAGTCACTTAGTTTCCAGGTTGCTGCCCTGAAGTTCACTGTTAGAGGCTGGTGACCACAACACTAAAAATAACATTGTCCTAGAGAATATTTATAGTTTTTTCACTCCCTCTTCTTGAGTACAGACTGTGCCTTATCTGGGAAATACCACTTATTTTAGGGCTCTTGAGTTGGGCATTTAAATGGTAGGGCTTGTTAAGTGGTAGTCATATTTCAAATTAGTTCTGTAGACATTTGCATGCTTCCTGAGTTCCCTGTGACGTATCTGGTGCCAGGGTAACATGTTACCACAGGTCTAGTAGGGGAAATAGACACGAGCAATATTTAAATTGCAGTGAAACAAAATAAGTAGAACCGTAAAAGGAACATTAAGGCATATGGGAGGTTAGGAAGAACTTCTCAGAAGAGTTATCATTTGAGTTGGGTTTTGATGGATGAATAGAAGTTAGCCTGGTAGGTAAATAGTTGCAGAATAATTAAGTGAAAATGGCTAGAGAGATGGACAGAGGCTTCCTTATGTTATTGCTAGTGTGTTTATAGATTCTTAATGATATAGTAGAAAGAGCTTCCAGTTGTAAAATCTCACCCTTTTCCCCTAGTGTCCTGAAATGCCATTCGGATGCTATGCCTCAGCAGTAGGACAACTGGATGCCCAGGGATATTGCTGTGGGCCAGTTATAGGAGGGAAAAAATTGCTACCCATGTAACACCCGCAGGCACACTGCAACTCTGGCAGTTTCCTACTTGTGTGAGGAGATGGGGGTATTCCTTGTAGCCTAGCTCCAAGCTAAGACTTTTTGTTGGCCACACTATGTGGCATGTGGGATCTTAGTTTCCTGACCAGGGATCGAACCCACACTCCCTGTGTTGGAAGCGTGGAGTCTTAACCACTGGACCACCAGGAAGTCCAGAGATTGATATCTGTGGATATCAGTACTACAAAGTATAGTATTTTTGAAGTATAACGTGCATTTGGTGAAGTGTGCAGATATCAAGGGTACTGCTCACTGGGTTTTTACATGTGTATGTTCCTTTGTAGGGCTTCCCCTGTGGCTCACTGGGTAAAGAATCCTCCATCAATGCAGGAGCCACAGGAGACATGAGTTTGTTCCCTGGGCCAGGAAGATCCCCTGGAGAAGGGCATGGCAACCCATTCCAGTATTCTTGCCTGGGAAATCCCATAGACAGAGAATCCTGGTGGGCTGCAGTCTGTAGGGTTGCAAAGAGTTGGACATGACTGAAGCGACTGAGCACACACACTCGCATACAGAATGTCTTGGTTTGTGTCTGGTTTCTCTTCCTCAGCTTTATGATTGTGGGATTCATATAGGCTGCTGGAGAGCACTGATAACCCGTCATACTGTCAGGAAGCGATCCAGAGTAATCAGATGCAGCTTATGCCATTGAGAGTTGGTATGAATTTACTGGTGGCATTTGTTTATGCAGAACGCATTTGCAAGTGCCACATACCAGGTGCTTTGCGCGGGCCTGGCGAGCACAGATGAGTAAGTTCCTTCTATCAAGGAGCTTTCTGTCTAGTGAAGGAGATAAACATACACACATAATGACATATAATATACATAATTAAAATGAAGGTTTGGTCAACCTTTATGGTTTTTGCAATGATTTTGAAAGATTTTCTTTATGGTTTTTGAAAGACTTTCTATTGGAGGTGAAATGTCTTCTCATTGTCAAAGGATTAGAATTTTTCCAGGTGGTCAAGTTCAAGTGTGGAGGTGTGAAGCATCATGGTATCTTTGGAAACTTGGATTAGTAATGCTTTTAGATTGATTAAGATGTGTAAGAAGGCCAAAATTACTACTTTGGGAAGAAGTTTTGAGGAACACCTTAGTGTGCAAGTTTGGCTTCTTAGTTGGAGCTGTGGGTAGGAGAAGACCACTCTAGTGACCAATTATAAATGCATCATTACGGAGAAGGCAGAGAACAGAAGTCAAGTTTGGTAACTGCTGTAGCCAAAGAAAAACTCCCTGCACTGCTTTTCTGTTGATGTTGTGGAAGATTTTTTTGAGGTTAGATAAAACTACAGAGATGCTTATTATGAATGTGTTTTTTTTTTCTTAATAATTGAGCTGATTTGAGATGTCTAGTAAGCCATCAAAAATTTCCTAAGGGAGGGTGGATTTTTATGTACCATCTCTCCCTTAATCATGCGATTTTGTAGCACATGTGTTCCCTGTTCTCTCAGTTTGCTGGCGCTGCTGCTGCTGCTAAGTCGCTTCAGTCGTGTCCAACTCTGTGCGACTCCATAGACGGCAGCCCACGAGGCTCGCCCATCCCTGGGATTCTCCAGGCAAGAACACTGGAGTGGATTGCCATTTCCTTCTCCAATGCATGAAAGTGAAAGTGAAGTCTACCATAACAAAATACCACCGACTGGGTAGCTTACCCAGAGATATATTTTCTCATAATTCTGGAGGCTAGAAGGCCAAGGTCAGGGTGGCAGGTTTGGTCTCTCTTTGACTTGCATCACTCCTTCTCACCCTCTCCTCACCTAGGCTTCTCTCCGTATTCTGTTTCCTGATCTCCTCTTAAAAGCACACTTGCCATATTGGATTAGGGGCCACTCCAGAGACCCGTGCTTTAACTTCATTACTTCTGAGAAGACTTGCTCTCCGCATACAGTCACATTCTTAAGTACTGGGCATCAGGGCTTCAACCTGCAAGTTTTGGGGTTTGGGAGGACACAGGTCAGCTCATTTACACCCATGTTTCAGAACCTGCCCTTACATTGTTGGGCTGTGTGAGGGCTGTCCCCTGAGAAACGCAGGGGTCAGACCGCTCCAAGACAAGCAGGGAGCTGTGAGGTAGGCCAGAGTCTGCTCTGACCGCTCTGGGGGCTGGACTTGGTCTTAAAGCACCACCTCTGACTTCCTCATGACTTGTCTGTGCACACACAAACCTGTGAGTCTTGAGTGATGTGTCTAAAACTTCAGACCGGTATTCTGTCAATTCATAGAGATTGAAAATAGGGACTAGGGAGAAAAGAATCCAAACTCTAAAGGCCAGGTGAATGTCGTGAGAAAAGTGATGTCATAACTTTCATAACTCTTAATAATCTGCTCCAGTGTTGAGCAGAGCATATCCCTCTCCTGCCGTTTCACCCTTTTGATTAGCTGAAGTTAAACAGCCTTGGCATTTTCCTTATCAGAACATTTGAACACCAAAGAGCTGTTCCTAAGTCAGATCACCTTAACCTTCCTCCTGCTTGTGGGCGGAAAGTTGTTTTCTGTCGAAGGATCTTTATTTTGAATTTTCTGTTGTGATGGCCACTGAGGGGATTTTTCTTTTAAGGATGTGCTTTTAGATAGTCATCTCCTAAGCTTGTTTCAGTGGAGACAGAGAAATCTTGCTGGGATGAATTTTGCAGGGGCTGCTTTTGTTTCAGTCCACATTGGGATTCTGTGGTGCATATGAGGCTTATTATAGGTACCTGGGAGCTGGAAATCTGGTTTTCAGTGAAATCGTGTGTATTATGGTGTGTGTCCCAGAGTTGCTATGCTAAGACCCATTTTCAGAATTAGAACTTTGAGGCTTCTTGACCGTGAAGAGGTCTCATGCAGAGTTGAATGAGATATGTTAGCTCACATCATATTGTGTGTGTATGTGCTCAGTCGTGTCTGACTCTTTGCAACCCCGTGGACTGTAGCTCACTAGGCTCCTCTGTCCAAGGGATTTCCCAGGCAAGAATACTGGATGAGTTGCCATTTCCTCCTCCAGGGGATCTTTCTGACCCAGGGATCAAACCCACTTCTCCTGAATTAGCAAGCAGATTCTTTACTACTGAGCCACCTGGGAAGCCATCACATCATATTAAACCCAGCCTAATGTGAAGCAGGGGATTTGAGAAAGTCATGGCATGCCCAGGCGTGTTCATGTTGCATCCCTGTTACTGCCAACATAGTTCTGTTGCCTTTTCTATTCTTCCGCTTAGCTGTGAGCTGATTGACCATGAGTTTAATTTTTGCCAGTATGGGTCACAGTGAGCATTTAAAAATCTTTGAACAGCATTCAAAGGTATTGTGCATTGTGACTCTGATTTCTGCTTATATTAATATAATATTCATGTTCTCTTTGACTTGTTTGACTGTTTACTGATGAATGAGGGTTTTTTGGGGGTTTTTTTTGTTTGTTTTTTTTAACAGACATTACTGAGTTACTATTAATTCTTTTACAGGGAGTAAATTCATTGTTTAAAATGGGTCATAGTTCCAAAGTATACCCAGAATTTTACTTACTTTTTGAAGAAACAAAGCTCTTTCAAACCTGTTGAAAACAAAATTCAACTGAAGGAATTTTAAAGATCTTATTAACTTTCTTAGATGATTCATGAATTGGGCAGTGTCCCATCCAGCAAACAGAAGGGAGCTCTAAGGAGCTGTGTCAGATGAAAGATCTGTATGCAGAAGGGAATGAGATGAAGAAGTTACTTGCAAAGCGTGGATTATTTGTGGCAAGGTCACCTTCCTTTAGGGACTGCAGAAGTCTGTCAAGCAGATTACCTCACTAGTGCTGACCGGGTAACTCCAGATTGACTGTTTTAAGATTCCCCTCCTGGGAGAAGTTGAAACTATAAATTAGGTATTAAGTTGCTGTTTGGTGACCTGGGCTTACTTAGCACAAGTGACTCCATTTTGGTTTGGTTGTGTCTTTCTTTAAAAAAAAAAAAAATCCTTTCTGTGTTTCAGTTCAGTTCAGTTGCTCAGTCGTGTCCCACTCTTTGCAACCCCATAAATCACAGCCAGGCCTCCCTGTCCATCACCAACTCCCGGAGTTCACTCAAACTCATGTCCATCGAGTCGGTGATGCCATCCAGCCATCTCATCCTCTGTCGTCCGTGTCTTCTCCCGCCCCCAACCTTTCCCAGCATCAGAGTCTTTTCCAGTGAGTCAACTCGCCACATGAGGTGGCCAGAGTATTGGAGTTTCAGCCCTAGCATCAGTCCTTCCACTGAACACCCAGGATTGATCTCCTTTAGAATGGACTGGTTGGATCTCCTTGCAGTCCAAGGGACTCGCAAGAGTCTTCTCCAGCACCACAGTTTCTCTGTTTAGTCAACAGTATTTCCTGTACCTTCAACAAATCAAATGTTTTAATTTTCCACATTTGTCTATTTTGTTTCCTACCATTTTGTTCTTCTGTACTCTTAGATTTGACTCTGCTGACTTTTTTTTTGGCCTGTGATTTTTTTCTCTTTTGCAAACTAGGTAGGTAATGCTATTCTTGAAAAGTGTTTTTTAGCCACAAAGGTGCTAACAGTACTCATTTACTTTAGCTGGTGGGAGCCTGTGACCCGCAGCAGACTGATCTGAGATTCAGAGTAACGTGGTAGAATGGTGTGTTGTATCGGAACCATCTTTAGAAATCCTTGAGCATTTGGTGCCGTATTTTCTAGATACGTCTCCTGACTTTTAAAGTCCCCTCACCCTTTTAAAATTAGAAATATTTCAACAGAATAATTCAGATGATATCCTGCCTCTTAGGAGGAGGAGGAGGAAATGGGGTCCATAGGTCACATTGCATTGGGGAGAGGATGTTCCCTGTGCTTTGTATCTCTGAGTCTTTGACCCCAGTTCTTCAGTTCTTCGTAGTAGTATTTTACATTCGTTCTCTTGCCGTCACCTCATGGTGGATGGAATTATGTCCCTATCCCTTGATTTTGGGCTTGGCTGTATGACTTGCTTTAGGTCAGTGGGATGTTTGTAAACACAGTGGAAGCAGAAGTCTGCGCTGCGCTTGTGCTGGTGGGCTTGTGTCCTTTTGTGCCTTTGTCATCACCATGCGAAGACCTCTGACTAGCTGCAGCCTCTTCAGCTTGGGCCTCAGAGTGAGACCATAGAACAGAGCCCCCATAGATTATCTGTAACTTAAAGCAGAGCCACCACAGCTCAGACACCTGAGAGAAAATTAAATTCTTATGCCAGTGTGATGTTGTGGCTTGTTGTTGTGTGCATTATTGTGGCAGTAGATGACTAGTCCGGTCATCCTGCTGCATCCAGGACAGGCAGGCTTTCTTGGGTGGTCTCTCTTCCTACCTGGCCATTTACAGGGTTCTCCGTTGGCCCACTCCACCCTTTTCTTCCCACCCAGTGTTTTCCTCATTCTTCCTTGTTGTTCTCTACCTTATAGCTTCTACTTACTTGTATGTTATGTTCTCTCCTAGCTTTTCCTCATTCAAAGCCCTTTATGACTCCTCTGCTGCTGCTGCTGTGTCACTTCAGTTGTGTCTGACTCTGTGTGACCCCATAGACAGAAGCCCACCAGGCTCCCCCGTCCCTGGGATTCTCCAGGCAAGAACACCGGAGTGGGTTGCCATTTCCTTCTCCAATGCGTGAAAGTGAAAAGTGAAAGTGAAGTCGCTCAGTCGTGTCCAACCCTTAGCGACCCCACGGACCGCAGCCTACCAGGCTCCTCCATCCATGGGATTTTCTAGGCAAGAGTACGGAGTGGCTTGCCATTGCCTTCTCCGACTCTAGTTTGTCTTAAACTCATGACTTCTCAGCTCCCACTCCTGTTGCCTATGCCTTATTCGATACCTTCCATTTCATATTTCTGAGAGACAGTCAACTTTGCCTGGCTGGTTTTCTCCCACCCCAGAAATGTCATGTCCTCAATTGTTGGCCTGTTTGGTCATTGATTAGTGTTAGGTTAGGGGCCCACCTCTGGTCCAGATAAATGTGTCAGGGATGTGTTGGGAAGGGGACGTGTCTTGAAATACATGAATGCCTAATACTGCCTTGTTTAATAGAGGCTGTGAATGTGTGGAAATCGCAGTTATAAGACATGTCTTCTACACAGGGTTGTACGTCATCTGGGGGTTTTAGTGAGTATTCATGCTTTTCAGTTTCTGGACTCATCACTTCCCCAGAGGGGAAGTTTTTAACTTGGCTTTTGCAAGTTTAAAATGTTCTGGGGCTCATTCTGGTTTTAAGTTTCCTAGTTTTAAGATAACCCACCTTACAGCATGAGTTCTCAGGATGAACCTCTTTCACGGAAAAATGTGAGAGAAGAGACCATCTACTGGAAGGATTGCTACTCCACAAAACCTTCCAAAGAATTGAGAAGAACATAAGTTGGCCTATTCTAAAGTTCTAGGCTATTTAGGCGGTTCCATAGCTTTTTTGTATAGGGGAAGAGAGCGATCAAATTAAAGCTGGTTTATAGCATTTAAAAGGTTGTGCTTTTAATTTTGATTTATCTCTTTAAGTATTTGTGTTTTGGGATACTCTTATAAATGATACTTTAAAAACGTTAGTTTACAATTGTTCTTGCTAGTATATAGACATATAGTTCGCTTTTGTATATCGATCTTATATCCTATGATTTTAGCAAACCAATTTACTGATTTTAGAAATGTTATTCCAGATTCTTTGGGATTTACTATATTAATAGTTATGTTGAGTGCAAGTAAAGACAGTTGTATTTCTTCCTGTTTAATCTGTATGCTTTCTATTTCTTTTTCTTGTCTTATTGCACTGGCTAGGACCCCAGTATGATGTTGAAGTGATGTGATGATAAGATTAGACACTCTTGCCTTGTTCTTGAGTTTAGGGAAAAATTATGCAGTCCCATTAATGGTAGGCTTTTCGTTGATGCTTTTTATCAGATTGAAGAAGTCTGCTTTTGTTTCTAGTTTCTGGAGAGTTTTCATCACAAATGTTGAATTTTGTTAGATACGTTTATCTGCTGAGATGATCATGTGGGTTTTTTCTTTAGCCTGTTGATACAATGAATTACATTAATTGATTTTTGATGAAAGCCTCTTGCATACCCAGGATAAATCCCACTTGGTCTTGACGTATTACCCTTTTTATATATTTGCCATATTCAATATGATAGTATTCTGTTAAGGATTTTAGTGTCTTTGTTTTGATCTTTGTCTTAAATGTGTGGCTTCTTATATTGCTGTTGCAGGACTTGTCGGCTTAATGCTGGCCGACATTAGATGGAAGTATTTCTCCTCTATTTTCTGGAAGAGTATATGTAATATATTGCTATACAGGAGATATTGCAGATTCAGTTCCAGACCACTGCAATAAAGTGAATATTGTAATAAAGTGAGTTGCATGAATTTTTTGGTTTGCTCCTGCATATAAAAATTATGTTTATACTATAGTCTGTTGAATGTGCAACCACTAGCATTATGTCAAAAAAGCAATTTATATAACTTAAATAAAAATTAGTTTTATTGCTAAAACGGGCTATCATCTGTTAAAACAGGGTTGTCACAAACCTTCAATTAGTAAAAAATGTAGTGTCTGTAAAGCACATAAAATGAAGTACAATAACTATTTGGTGAGATTCTCCGCATGAAAGGCTGTTCAGGTTCTTTTGTTTAAGTGAGCTTGTCTAGCTTGTGTCTTTTGAGGAACTCATACAGTCATCTAAGTTGTCCAAATTTAGAGGCACGTTCTACCTTCACATAATATTATACTGTTCCACATTTCACATGCAGTATAAGACGCTAACAATACAGTATGCTTCTAGTTTTTCCCTTCTATCCTATGCGATTGTTGGTGTCATACATTTTCCTTTTAGATGTTTTATAAATTCTACAATATACTGTTAACTATCTTTGCTTTAGATTGTTCTTTTGGAATAATTAATAATTTGTGGGAAAGTTTTTTTATACTTATATTTTGGTAATTTCTGGAACTATTTTGTGTGGAGCCTAATTTTTTGTCTGGTTATCATATGCCTTTTCCTTGAAGGACTTCTTTATCTTTTCTTGTAGGGCAGGTGTGCTGACATTGAATTACCTCATCTTTTGTTTGTCTGAAAAGCCATTATTTTGCCTCCATTTTTGAAAGATATTTTTGCTGACTAGAATTCTGGGTCATGAAGTCTTTTTTTCTTTCTTTCTTCCCCTTTTCAGTGGTTAAGAGTTGCCACACCATTATCTTCTGGATTGCAAGTAGTGTGCTGAATTTCCACCCCCCCTCAGAAGGTAATGTCTTTTTCTTTCAGCTGTATTTCAGATTTTCTCTTTAACTTTGATTTTTAGCAATTAAACTGTGAAGTGTCCAGGTGTGTGTTCTTTGTTGTATTTATTTGTTTGTTTACTTATTTATATTCATTCTGTAGGATTTCCTCAGCTTCTTAGATCTGTGGTTTGATGACTTTATTTTTGGAAAATCTCAAGCCATTTTTCTTTCAAATGTTATTTCTGCTGTGTTCCCCCCGCTCCAGTTACATGCCTGTGGTATCATTTGATCATCTCTCACAGCTCTTGGATGTTCTATCTTTTGTGTCCTCCCTACCCGCCTCCCCCTTTTGGGTTTTGGTTTCGGTGATTTGTAGTGATCTGTCTTCAAGTTCGTTGATTCCTTCCTTGATTTTATTGAGTGTTTGGTGGGCTCGTCAAAGGAACTTTTCATCTCTGATACCATTACAAAAAAGCATTTCTCTTTGGCTCTTTCTTACATATTCTAGCTTTCTGTTGAAATTTGCCATCTATACAGGCATCTGTTCTGTTCTGTTCAGTCGCTCAGTCGTGTCCGACTCTTTGCGACCCCATGGACTGTAGCCTACCAGGCTTCTCTGCCCATGGGATTCTCCAGGCAAGAATACTGGAGTGGGTTACCATTTCCTTCTCCAGGGGATCTTCCCGACCCAGGGATCGAACCCGGGTCTCCCGCATTGGAGGCAGACGCTTTAACCTCTGAGCCACCAGGGAAGCCCCTATACAGGCATACGGTCTACTAAATTGTTTAACATGTTAAGCACTGGGTTTTTTTTTATAGTTTTAAAATTTTATTTGTTTATTTGTTTATTGGCTGCTCCGGGTCTTCATTGCTGCACACGGGCTTTCTCCACTTGTGGTGAGCAGGGGCTGCTCTTGACTTGCTGTGCGAGGGCTTCTCATTGCAGTGGCTTCTCTTGTGTGGAGCGTGGGCTCTAGAGTGAGTGGACTTCAGTAGTTTGGTGCATGGGCTTAGTTGCCCCTTGGCATGTGGAATCTCCCCACACTGGTAATCGAACCCATGTTGCATTGGCAGATGAATTCTTAATCACCGTACCATGTTATAACTGTCTTAATCATCGCTAAATTCCCTATCTGGGTCATCTCTCAGTCTGATTGAGTCTCTTCATAGCTTTGTCTCCATTTCATACCCACTTTGCTTTTTTGTATACCTTGTAATTTTTGATCAACTGCTGGACTTCGTTATAGAAAAGTAGAGACTGAGTTGGACATTAAACACTGATATTGAGATTACTGTTACATTTGGGGTAGGTTTTTGAGGGGAGGAAAAATGTAACATTTGTGTATACAGAATATTCAGGACCTGTTACAGGACTGGGAACATAATTTTCTTTGTTCAGTTGTAAAGTTTTACATTTCTCTAACTTGCTTTTCTTTTTATAGCATTCCTAAGAGTCACCTTATCAGAACTTAACCCTTGTAGTTGCTTTTTCCTTTCTTTCTGCTCCCACTGGACCTAAAACTCTTCCTCAGTTCTGTTGGCATGCGCACCAGATACGTTGTTAGCAGATTTGTCTTTTCTCGTTGGACTAAAGTAGGTCTTATTCATATATTTGGATCTCTATGATCTTTTTAATATATATATATAATCTTTTAGCTGCATTTTCAAAGTGAAGTCTCTCAGTCGTGTCCAACTCTTTGTGACCCCATGGACTGTAGCCCACCAGGCTTCTCCGTCCATGGCATTTTCCAGGCAAGAAGACTGGAGCAGATTGCCATTTCCTTCTCCAGCGGATCTTCCCATCCCAGGGATCGAACCCAGGTCTCCCACATTGCAGGCAGACACTTTACCCTCTGAGCCACCAGGGAAATACACACACACACACACGCACACACACGTACAGACAAACACACACACTCTCTCTCACTCTCTCTCTCACAGATGGGCACACTGTGTTACGTTGAATTGAGATTATGAAATAATTACGAGATTATGAAATAATTTCCTTAGCCAAAAATCCACACTGCTGTTCCCACTCGTGCCCACCACCAGTTAGTGGGAATATTGTCTCTGATTTTCCACAGTCAACTGTGACATATCTAAAAACTGCACTGAGGTGAAAAGTGAGGTCTAGAACGGTTGAATTTATGAAAGAGGGTAGCTCTTTATGTTTTCTTTACTGGTTTTATATGTCTGTTTTGACTCCCTACCTCGGCAGTGTGATCTTGAGAGGAAATAGCCGTCTTCTGCTCCTCTGCTGTCTTGTTAGTAAGCAGCACAATCTTGAGCACACAGTAGATGCTCCACAAATTATTGAACATTTCTGAGACTTAATAATACTAATGAATTTTGGAAAGAGTTGCCAGTAGCTTTTCTTTTTCTGTTTATCCCAGAAGACTTAATAGCGAGGATGATATTATTCCATTCCTTACCGGCTCTGTTTTCTTTGGCAAGTTGCTTAACATCCTGTGTTTTGGTTTCTTTATCTATACAATGGGAATAATAACAGTACCTAACTCATAAGATTATTATGATGACTCAGAAAAATAATGTAATAAATGTTGCTTGCTGCATTCTAGTTTCTCAGTTATTATTAACAGTGTATGTGAGAAAGGCAAGTTTTTAACAGTAAGGTTTTAGATGCTAAGGTCTTTCATTAGGAAGGCGTTTACTACCTGAAAACCATCTATCTGAGGATGGATAAATATAACTACTTCTGTATTAAATAAGGAAGTAACCTTTACTCAGAATATTAACAACAGAATGGGAACAGAGCTAATTAATTTCTACCTTGTTGGCAGTAATGCAATGTTGGATGTTTGCTGTATTCCCAGGGGCATAGTGATCAATACAGAAATAGATTTCCCAGATCAGCCTTCCCTAGGACCAAAGGTACTTCATCTTACAGATCATTGTTAGTTACAGTTGACCCTTGAACAGCATCGGTTTCAACAGCACGGGTCCACTTACATGCAAATTTTTTTTTTGACTGAACATGTGCCACAGTACTACGATCCATGGGTGCAGAACCTTGGATATGGGAGGTCGGCTGTAAAGTTATACATAATTTTCGACTGCACGTGGAGCAGCAACACCCCTCACCCCCACATTGTTCAAAGGTAAATACACTGCATGTCTTAAAACTATATTCTTCCTGCCTTTAGGCATCATTTATTGTTGTTTATTTTTACAGTCTCTTCCTTTTTACCACTGTTATTGACCAAGTCATGTTCAATAGAGAAATAAAACCCAGAGAGAATTATGGAAAGGGGCCTGATGAGAGTTATTACAAATTTTTGGCAGACAGCTATTAGGAAAATATTGTGAAAACTGGTGAGGTGCAATTTTCTAGATTCACTGTTTTGTTTACCTAACAAGAAGGGGGATGGAACAGACGGTTACAGATAAAAGAGAGTTCTCCTTTGTATAGCATTGAACCCCTTTATTAAATTAGTGGTTTTGATATTTGAACAGTACTCTCTCCTCTCAATGCAGTACACTACCATTATATGTGGAATAATGATAATTATTCATATACTTTTCTAAGTTTTGGAAGGAAATAGGTGATATATTTGACCTGCAAATCTGTGGCATAATCAAGTTTTAACTGCTGTGATACCAAGTATCAGGTGATAATAGCATAGCATGAACTACGTTAGGAGCAACAGGAATGGATGAGGGATTGAAATGAGAGAAGTTTATTTAACTTTTTTTTTTAACAACAGCAGGATTTTTTTATTATACTAAAGAGTATTTCTTCAGCTTGTACAAAAATATTTACTTTATATGATTGTTGGAAAAAACTGAAAAGTGGAGATAAACTGCTGAAGACTTAGAGACATGCCGTTAAAAAATACATATTTTGGTAGTCAGTTTCCTCAAATAACTTTTCTCAGAGTCAAGAGGCGTGAAGAGTTCAGCTTGGTATCAGGACACCCTGTCTGCACCTTGGTAATAGTACATGGCCTGATGGAAAGCACACCTCCAGAGGAATGTCGTAGAGAGAATTTCTGCTGACGAAAGCTGCCCGGAGTCTCTCACATACAGTCTTCAGAGGCCACTACCGTCAGCTTTCTTCGTGTTTGTTTTACGTAAAGGCTTTCTGCAGTTTTTCATGCCTTGTGGATGGTGGCCAAGCTTAGGTTTGGTTATGAATTCCTATCTCTTCTTTCCCTTAACCTTAAGAAAAAAGTTTTTATTACGGGAAATTTCAAACATTCATATAACTAGAGACAGTAGTACAGTGAATCCTCATGCCGTTCTTGTTTTATGTGTCCCTTCTGACTTTCTTTTTGACCTAGAGTATTTTGAAGAAAGTCCTGACAGCCTGTCCTTTCACCTGTAAATATTGTAGTGTGTGTATCTGTTGGATAGAAAAGTACGTTATCATACACATTAACACATTCCCTACAACCTAATTCCTTAATATACCTGATTCTGAATCTCTTCCCTTGATTTTTCTCAAAAAGGGCCTTTTTACAACTAACTCTTTGAATCAGGTCCAGATGAGGTCCACCTAGTGCATTTGATTGATACGTTATCTTTCCTTCCTGGAGAAGGCAATGGCACCCCACTCCAGTGTTCTTGCCTGGAGAATCCCAGGGACGGCGGAGCCTGGTGGGCTGCCGTCTGTGGGGTCGCACAGAGTCGGACATGGCTGGAGCGACCTAGCCGCAGTGCCTTTGACTGATGCCTGTCTTTCCTTTCTTTCAATCTAAAATAAATCTCTTTGTTGCTGTTACTGTTCTGCCTTTTCTTTGTGGAAGGAACTAGGTTGATCCGCTTGCCCACATTATGGAGTTTGCCGACTGTATCTTTGTATCATATAACATGTTACTCTTTTTCCATATTGCCTGTAAGCTGGTAGTTAGATTTGGAGGCTTAACAATTCTGGTAATCATTCAGATTTTGTTTTATTATTCATAGGTAGTATATCGTGCTTCCTGTTCACGTTTGGAAAGATGTTTGATTGTCCTCCTGTGTGTTCCTGCCATGTCTGATTGTCCTCCGGTGTGTGCTCAGAGTCATTGATGGGGTCATGTTGGCACAGCCCTTTGTTGTCAAGTTGTGTTCCCCCATTTGGCCAGTAGAAATCCATGGGGTGACTTCGGACAGCCTGCAGATTTCCAGTTCTTTCCACCTTTCATCTAACGGTCCTAATTTAACCCTAGCTGATGAATGTTGCCTGAATCATTTATTTCACTATTGTTAACACTTTAAGAAGACTGAGAGACTTGTAGAAAACGAAATGAAAAATTTTTATTAAGAACTTAAAAACAAAAAAAACAGTAAAATGAGGTGTCTGAAAAATTTGTTTATGCAAAGTACTTTTTTTGGTCTGATTATGTTTAGTGAAAGAAGTGTTGTGTAGAAAGGAATGTTTAAAACTTGTATGTTTAGGAACTCCCTGGTGGTCCAATGGTTAGGACGCACTGCTTCCACTGAATGGTTGCTTGTTTTGTTTTAGTCTGTTAAGTTAATCTGTGTGGATCAGAAAATGACTAGATTCTCAAGAATCTGAACATTGTTGTAACAGTGTGATGTTTTAAACAGTTGGGTATCACTGATAGGGATGAGTTAATACAGAACTATGAGGAAGCATCCTCAGGTCATTCTTTCCTTTTTAGTAAGTTTCTCTTGAAGGAAAAAATGAATTTATTATTACCCTTCTGTATTTTAAAAAATCCAGCTTCATATTCACCTGGAGAGCAGAGAACTCGGTAAGATAGCAGCTGTGTTACTGTTTTTGCAGGATTCTTTTCCCATAGTTTTGTTTTGTTTTTCTCTCCCTTTCTCTCTTGGTGTGTGGTTTTTATATATACTGGGTCATAGAGAATTTTAAGACATAGGATCCTTGGGAAAGGGTTTTTCAACATCTGAGGTCAAACACCCTCATTTTAAAGTTGAAGAAGAGTCGATTCCTTTGTTTCATTGGTGACTTTCCTGTATATCTGCTCTTGTTTGTTGCTGAGTGAGGTGGCTAGCTCCTCAGAGATACGATAAACCATACAGTGAGAGGGAGAAGTATGAGAGATGGTTGAATCTGGTGAAATATAAATTCAATACGTGTACATTGTATGGAGCACATGCTGACACAGTTCTTGGCTAGAACTGAGTTAATAAAGGCAAGCCACACGTGAGTTGCCCTCATGTGACTGACTGAGTCAGTTCCAGTATGGTACCAAACTCTGCAGTGGGAGGTTGGCCTCTCACATCTGGCCTCTGAAGGGGGGCCTTTGCCTTGGCACTGGTCCCTTGAGTAGGTGACGACAGGCAGAGCAGTGGAGCTGGTCTCGCTTGGGGTGCATGATGTGAGCAGCACCAGCTGTGCTCTGGAGGAAAACTTGAGGTTTCTTTCAACAAAGTTAGTGATGTTTGTACAGATTTTTTTTTTTTTTTTTTTTTACTGACTATCTTATAAACTCTTTCTTGGTTCTTGTAGTTTTGACGTTGTTTCTTCAGGGCTTACAAGAACAGTCGCATTATATATAAATAATAATTTTGTATCTTACTTCCTAGGGACTTCCCTGGTGACTCCCTGGTAGTAAAGGAACTGCCTGCCAATGCAGGAGATGTGGGTTCAGTCCCTGGGTCGGGATGATCTCTTGGAGAAGGAAATGGCAACCCACTCCAGTATTCTTGTCTGGGAAATCCCATGCACAGAGGAGTCTGGCTGGGTACAATCCATGGGGTCAGTCAGGAACAACTTAGCTACTCAATGACAATCTTTCTTCCTAGTTTATCCATCTCATAATCTTTCCATATTCTCTAGAATGTCCAGTGCAATACTTGATGGATGATGTCGTCGTCTTTTTTCCAGCCTTCTTAATAGGAGTGCCTTTAGCATTTCATCATGAGATTTGTTTTGGTTTCCAATGGATGTTTATGAGGCTCAATAGTGTTCTAACTAGATAAAGTATCTTAATTCAGCTTTTGATTTTGCAAATTAAGGAAGAAACAACATAGAAAGTTCAGGAGCAAGCTGAAAATATGTGGAGTATTATAGCGTTAAAGTGAAAGTCACTCAGTCGTGTCAGACTCTTTGCGACCCCGTGGACTATACAGTCCGTGGAATTCTCCAGGCCAGAATGCTGGAGGGGATAGCCATTCCCTTCTCCAGGGTATCTTTCCAGTTCACGGGTCGAACCCAGGTCTCCTGCATTGGAGGCTGATTCTTCACCAGCTGAGCCACCAGGAAAGCCCATATAATGTTAAATGCATGGGAATATTTATCCTAGAGAAGAAAAAACTATGGGATAATTTCATTATCCTCAAGTGTAGGTAGGACCTGTGCTGGTAGATTAAAACTTCCAGATGATGTTTGAATATGGAAGAATAGCCTAATGCTCTGGGGATGCTGTCGGGGCAGAGTACCACCAGATGTCCCTACATACCTTTCACTGGGCAAAGGCACTACACCCTTGAACCCAAAAGACAAACTTGTTCCTTCTGCAGTGCCCCCTCGAGTGCCCTCTACTGACCAAGGTCAACATCACACTTTCTGTAAAGGGAAAATTCTTCAAGAGTCCAGTGCATTATCACAGAGCAGGTACTGAAGGGTGAATTTGGAGTTGAGAGGCAATAAATTGATAACTGACACTGAAGCCAGACCCAATAGCACATACTCTGTGATTCCACTTTTATAAGATATGGAAACAAGCAAAACTAATCTGTACTGTTGAAAGTCAGGCTAGTGGTTACCCTTGGAGAAAAGTAGTAGTGACTAAAAAGGAGTGTGGAGGGGGCTTTTTAAAAAAAATGTTTATTTGGCTGCTTCATGTATTAGTTGCAGTATGCAGAATCTAGTTCCCTGACCAGAAATTGAATCCAGGCCCTCTGCATTGGGAGCATGGAGTCCTTGCCACTGGATCACCAGTAAAGTCCCTGGCTGAGGCTTTTGTAAGTGCTAAGAGTGTTCTGTTTCTGTTAGTTGATGCTGGTTACATGTGTGTTCCGTATGTGAAATGTGTTCGTATGTGAAGAGATATACTTTTTTTTTTAATGTATATTATACTTCAATAAAAGTTAAGTGGTGATACAGTCTGATTTCAAAAGGATAAACTTAAAAATAAGACCCAATCTCGAATGGGAGAAATACAAAATAATCCAGGGTATCTCAACCTTTTTTATTTTTCAAAGCCTGTTTGAGGGCTGTTTAACTTAATGTCAAACAACAGTATCTAATTCATTCGGCAAAAAATACTAACTGCCAGACGAGCTTTTTTTTTCTTTCTTCCTTTTTAACTTTGGGACCAAAGTGTTAATATGGAAGCCTTCTGTAGAGCAATATACTTCTCATGTTGTTGACCTTCTTACTACCAGGTCTCAGAACAACAGCTTCTAAGTTTTTTTTTTTTTTTTAATGGCTTTTCAGATACCTCTTTGTTCTTAGTCTAAATATCACTGCTCTCCTCTGTGAGCGTTATCTTTGCTTTTAGCTTTGTCATCACATTCCTTTCTTTCAAAGCAGGTAAATCACCAGATCCCTTTTGGCCTGACTGAGAAATTTGGGGGCCCCCAGTGCAGCTCTCATGTAAAGGTTAGTGGGCAAAGGGATTCACCAGGATGGAAGTTGACCTTGGATCCAAGAGATGGATATGGAATCTCAAGGGGGGTCATGTTTCCCAGAAAGCATAGGTTGCTAGGAAAGTCTGACCTTTTCCTGTGGATCGGGTTTAGGGTGAATTTTAAAGAACAGTTGGCTGTGTAAGGCCCGGCTGTTACTAAATCACGGTGAATAACAATAATAGGTTTTGTGTGTGGAGCTTGGTGTCCCCACTTTGGGTTATGGTTGTGTTCACGCTTGAATAGCTGGTGGCAACACTTTGGCCAGGCAGAGAGTCACCACAAACATACAACACAGCAGGCTGAAAACCAAGAATGATTGCCTTGCAAAAATAGTTTCCTTGTATGTTTTAACCCTTAAGTCATTTGAGGGAGGAGGGAAGAAAATAGTGTGGGTGGTAAAGCTAGCCAGTGAGCCTTTCATTTATAAATTCAATCCGGAAAGTCAGGAGTTTCCTGACTTGTATTTATTTCATTTTCTTACTGGCCTGATCTTATACTTTACTGTTTAGTCCCTAGGTTGTGTCCGACTCTTTTGCAGCCCCGTTGACTGTAGCCCACTAGGCTCCTCTGTCCATGGGATTTCCCAGACAAGAATACTGGAGTGGGTTGCCATTTCCTTCTCTAGGGGATCATCCTGATAAGGGATTTAACTCACATCTCCTGCATTGGCAGGCAGATTCTCTACCGTTGCTTATACTACACGGATTGTATGGGTACCAACCGTGTCACAGGCCCTGTCCTAGACATCGGGGACTGATGCAGTCCCTCGGCCCACTGGAGAGTTACCGTTTTGTATTCTTCGTTTGAATGCAAACCTTTGTTTGAAGGTGGCCTTTAGTATACTTGGCTGTGACATGCAACTTGGTCACCATCTCCTTTAGGATCTATGGAGCCTTTAAAAACTGTTAAGTGGATTTCACCTCCAGGCTAATGAGAGTTTCCTGACTTGTATTTATTTCATTTGATTACTAGCCTGAGCTTATAGTTTGTTGTTGTTTAGTCCGTAGGTCATGTCTGACTCTGTTGCAACCCCCGTGGACTGTAGCCTTCCAGGCTCCTGTGTCCATGGGATCTCCCAGGCGGGAATACTGGAGTGGGTTGCCATTTCCTTTGCCAGGGGATCCTCCCTGATCAGGGATCGAACTCGCATCTCCTGCATGAGCAGGCAGATTCTCTACCGTTGCTTATACTATGCCACCAACAAAGGGGCTTCATTGGCGAATATAGCGTCGTAAGGAAAGGGTGCGAGTGATGGAAGGTATGATTCTCATTCTGCACATGTACTCCAGAGCAGCAGTTTGGAAATTTGCAGTCCTCCAAAACTGCGTGTCTGCATCTAGAACAGTCTTGAATCACATCCCTCCGTCTGGTTCTCAGTGCTCGTACTGATGATGGATGGGAGCACTGGAATGGGTGGCATAAATACATGGTAGGAATATGAATGGGAGATTATGGGTATTAAGGAGATAAATTTGTATTTCAAAATGGTTGTCATTTGATTTGCGAATGGGTGCTATTTATCAGGTAAACTAACAGGCCCCTGTCTGTGGTTCTGTCAACTCATCCTGGGCATGAATTCTGGCATCTCCCAGACCAGTCCTTCTTAAATAGTACCACATGCCAATCTGAAAAACTTGTGGGGTTTTACTTCTGGTTAAGTAATAATCTAGGTATTAGAAGTCAGTACTTGTAACTGTATGTTGTTTGCTCATATATTAATTTAAAGTAGGTGACTACATCTATACCAGTGATTAGGCAGATTAGTTGGACCACACATAACATAGACAACGTTAACAGCTTTTCATCAGTCGGCTTACATTTGCCAAGCTGGTGGCCTCTTGAGTTCTGCTTATTGCTTGCAGTTTCTGCTCTTAGCATCGTCGCACAACCAGATTTGGATCACCAGGGCGTTTTATTGGCAGGAGATTCTGATTGCCAGCCACCCGCCTCACCCTCACAGCCAGTGCTTGTCAGAGCTTGCTTTTGCATGGAGAGCTTTCTCCCTCATCAGTCACATCAGGCGGTGCCTTGTTACATGTATTCCCGCACAGCCTGGTTCTGCATTTATCACAATAGTTTTCTTCTTTTTAGATTTCAGGGAATGGGGAATTGAGGGTGGGAGAGGATTAAGAGCAATTTAATCTTTTAAAAATCCAGAGCTTTTTTTTTTTTTTTCAAACAAACAAACAAACCCTTTTCAGATTCTGTTAAAGAAAAAATTTTAGCCCCTAAAGAAAGTGCAGGAGGTGTCAGAGTTGAGCAGCTTTTAGGAGGGGAAACGACTATGGAATGCATCAGGGGGCAGCATCCTCCTGGGTTTGCGGCAGGTGATTTGATAGACGATGTGGAAGTTCAGTTTCAGGGTTTCACCTTAAAACTGAAACAGAAGGAAATCTGTGTGAGATTGAGAATCCATTTGTTTTGTCTTGTTTTTAAACAATAGAAAAAAAAATACACCTGGAAAAATCTTGGGTTTTTATTTTATTTGAACATAGCAGAGTTGTAGAAGTCAGGGAAAGAGCCTGTCTTTTTTAGTACAAGGAATCCCACAAATTTATTTGATGTCTTCAGATTGTAGACTGGTTTGCACTTGGACTGGCTCTTCTGTTTCCTGTAGAATGAAGAGTGCTGAGCCTGAATGGCCATAAGTACATGATTTTTCTTGTATTATTTACCCCAAAGTAAAAGCTCTGCTGAGTGTTGTCTGTGTTATGATTTTGTTAATGTATGTTTACTGTGTTTGCTGCTGTATTGGATCGCCATCGGATAGAGTTTATTCCTTACTGTAAATTGCTCCAAAATAGTTTTGTTGAACAATTTCAGGATTCAAATGGGAGGTTTTAGGAAAGTAGATAAAGAATTTAAACAATTACTTGGCAGTTATATCCCTAAAGATTTTTTATCTCTGTTTATCTTATGAATTATTTGTATGAGTTTTCTTTCCTTATATGTAATATAATATTATCTGAAGGGTCCATCTTACCTGAAATGTGCTTAAAAGGTCTTCTTGAATGATAGTGTTATCAAACTGTTTTAGTTGCTTCCTCTTCACCCCAAGGATGGATCAAAACCATCTACTATAGCCTGCTTTCTTTCTGTTTTTCCTCTTGAATGTAGTGATTTATCTATAGGATATCTTTCTAATCTCTGTCCGCTCTCCAATAGAACATCTCCAGTCCTCACCTCCTGGTGGCTCAGACGATAAAGAGTCTGCCTGCAGTGTGGGAGACCCAGGTTCAATCCCTGGGTCGGGAACATCCCCTGAAGAGGGAAATGGCAACCCACTCCAGTATTCTTGCGTGGAAAGTCCCGTGGATGGAGGAGCCTGGCAGGC
Source organism: Moschus berezovskii (assembly GCF_049115385.1). Lineage (NCBI taxonomy): Eukaryota > Metazoa > Chordata > Mammalia > Artiodactyla > Moschidae > Moschus > Moschus berezovskii. The sequence continues at coordinate 13,377,102 of NC_142474.1, forward strand.
TACAGTCCATGGGGCTGCAAATAGTCAAGACACAGTGATTTCACTTTCTTCACTTTCCTTTCCTTTCAGGGAGGGCATGGCCTTCCTGCATTTCTAATCTCAGGTTTGCGTGCCTCAGTTTCCCTTAGTCACTCCTTCAGCCCTTCTAACAACTGACAACAATCCTCACCTCTCCCGCTGTTTTCAACTGCAAGGAGATCCAACCAGTCCATTCTAAAGGAGATCAATCCTGGGTATTCATTGGAAGGACTGATGCTAAAGCTGAAGCTCCAATACTTTGGCCACCTCATGCGAAGAATTGACTCACTGGAAAAGACTCTGATGCTGGGAGGGATTGGGGGTGGGAGGAGACTGGGAGGAGACGGGGACGACAGAGCATGAGACGGCTGATGGCATCACCGACTCGATGGACATGAGTTTGAGTGAACTCCGGGAGTTGGTGATGGACAGGCAGGCCTGGCGTGCTGTGATTCATGGGGTCGCAAAGAGTCGGACACGACTGAGCGACTGAACTGAACTGAACTGAACTGAACTGAACTGAACCGAAGACAAAAGGATTGCATTTCCTGACTTTAAAGTTCTCTCCCTTCACTTTGCATATCTTTACTGTTTCTTCAAATTTAGCCTGTCCAAAAGAGAACTCGTCCATCTCCTCTCGCAAAAGATAATTTTTGTCCCTATGCTATAAATGAGAGACTTAGACCTAGGAAGATTGAATAAATTGTACAACTCATATTGCATTTGTGTCCAGAACCTAGATATCTTCGGTCAGAAAGTGAAAGTGTAGTCGCTTAGTCATGTCCAACTCTTTGCAACCCCTGCCAGGGTCCTTTGTCCATGGAATTCTCTAGGCAATAATACTGGAGTGGATTGCCATGCCCTTCTCCAAGGGATCTTCCTGACCCAGGGATCGAGCCTGGGTCTCCCACATTGCAGGCAGATTCTCTACCATTTGAGCTTCAAGGGCAGCCCCTACAGGTATTATTCTTCTTCCACAAATGGCATTAAAAGTGCCACTAATCAAAAAGGTCTTACATTACTGGTGAAGTCTCTTGAGACTGAATATGGAAAGTCATCTGTAAAAACCCTGTCTTCTCACATAATGTTATAGCTTAAATCTTTAGAGCTCTAAACTTTAAATGGGCTTGGCTGTTAGGAGATTGGTTTCTTCAGTCCTGTGTTCACAGATGAGATCATTCCTCATCTGGGTCAGTTGACATTATAGTGTAGGGTCTAATGACAGAAAGGAAGGGCAGTCAGGTTTTACTTTACAACGTGTCATTTGATAACCCTGGTAATGCCTAGCCACTTGCTTCTACTGCTACCCTTAATAGTGATTCTTATCAAGCAAATTGATTTTTATCACTCGATTAGGAGTTGACATGATTGAAGACATGAAATGGGATCTGGAGTTGATTTTTCTCCTTTTATATAACAAAAATATGTCTCATGCATCATGAAGATCAGAGTGTTTGGCTTTGTAATCTCAGAGGTCCCATTCGGCTCTGATTTGGTGAATGCGGCATTGTTGAAATGTTGCTAGTCACTTCTAGAGAGCTCCCTTAGTTTACACCTTTATACCATCTAGAGGGCTTATTTATACCTTTATGCACCTTTTTACATTAGGGCTTCCCAGTGCTTACACCTGTATACCATTGGGGCTTCCCAGGTGGCTCTAGTGGTAAAGAACCCCCCTGCCAATGCAGGAGATGTAAGAGGTGTCGGTTTGATCCCTGGAGGAGGGCATGGCAAGCCACTCCAGTATTCCTGCCTGGAGAATCCCAGACAGAGAAGCCTGGTGCGCTACAGTCCAGAGGGTCCACAGAGTTGGACACGACTGAAGTGACTTAGCACACACCATCTAGATGGGTTTCCCTAGTGGCTCAGTGGTTAAGAATCTGCCTGCAACGTAGGAAACTCAGGTTCGATCCATGGGTTGGGGAAGATCCCCTAGAGAAGAAAATGGCAACCCACTCTAGTATTCTTACCTGGGAAATCCCACAGACAGAGGAGCCTTGTGGGCTACAGTCCATGGGGTCGCAAAAGAGTCGGACAGGACTTAGTGACTAAACAACAGCAACTATCCATTAGATACAGCAGATTATTATAAGGAATTATGGCAGTGGTTGATCAGGTGGTGGCTCAGATGGTAAAGCGTCTGCCTACAACACGGGTGACCTGGGTTCAATCCCTGGGTCAGGAAGATCTCCTGGAGAAGGAAATGGCACCCCACTCCAGTACTCTTGCCTGGAAAATCCCATGGATGGAGGAGCCTGGTAGGCTACAGTCCATGGGGTTGCGAAAAGTTGGACAGGACTGAGCAACTTCACTTTCACTTTAATGGCAGTGGTAGACATTTGTTGAAGTCAATAGTAATGCATTTAAAGCCTTGTTATTTTGTAGTTAACCAACAGGAAGCCTCTCAAAATGGACATTTCTAATACTCTTGATCCAATAACAGGAGTTTTCTAGAAGATTATTGCTCTTACTGCTGATTATGCCTTCTCTCACAGACAAAGATTAAAGTCAGTAGTCTTCATTTGCTTTTTGGCTTGCATCACCCACATGGAGGGTAACAAAGCTTTTAGTATAATGCATTGAGTGTTTAAAACAATTTTGAGGGGCAAAGCATCTTAAGTTAATATTGAAGGTGGTAATTGTACTTTCAAGCCAGCAAAACAAAGAGCTACCTCAGTTTGGAAGTTGTGGCAATGCTTAGACCTTCTCCCTAGTATTGTGGACAGATATTTCAAGTTAGGCATCTACATTTTTGTAGAGAAGGTTTTTTTAGTCTGTGCCTGGTTTATTTCCCTTACATAGGTATGATCCTTCTTTTTTGATCCACCATTGATAAATCCTGTGTAATAGTCACATATTCACTTATTCACAAAATACTGTACTAGGAATTTAATATATAGTAGTATTCAAAATAGATAGGGTCCCCGTCCTTGGGGGTCCTCTTTTCACCTGGAGGGATGTAAATGCTTTTGACTTGTAGGCATGAGGTGCTGTGTTCTTTCCAGCCTGTTGTGGAGAGCATCACAGATCACCCCTTAGAAATTAGCTCTAGCCTAAACTGTATGTACACGTTCAAGCTCAGTCGTATCCAACTCTTTGCAACCCCATGGACTGTAGCCCGCCAGTTTCCTCTGTCCATGGGTTTTGCTAGCAAGGATACTGGATCAGGTTGCCATTTCCTCCTCTAGGAGATCTTCCCAACCCAGGGATCAAACTCACATCTCCTACATCTCCTGAATTGACAGATGAATTTCTTTACCACTGAGCCACCTGGAAAGCCCTAAACTATATACAAAAGGTAACAGAAATCTAATTTGTAAATTTTGTCTGTTCCCCCCCAAAAAAGATCTAATTTACAAATTCTCTATGTTCAAAAAAAAACTTTCAGGTATCAAAAAATTTATATATATGAATCAAAATCCTAATTTTTATATGTGTGTGTGTGTGCTGTGCCATCTTTGATGGAGAAAAAAACTCATTCAAAGCCTTGAAAATATAGAAAATACTTAAAGTTGGTACAGAAGCATTTTCTCACTCCAGGTTGAGTTTTCTGGTTGTCTGGAAGTCTTCTACTAGATCATAGAGTCTTTGAAAGGAAACCGCCACTGTTTGTCATTTGAATGGCCTTCCATTGTGGGTTACTGGGGAAAAAAAAGGATTATTGAATGGTAAACTTGTTAGCTATTTAAAAATAAATAAATAAGAAGAAAGGTGGGGAAAGCTCCCAGAAAGCAGATCACAAAGAGACAAAAAAAATTTTAATGAGAAAATTAGAGGTATAGCCCAGAAAGCCTATCATTCAAATACAGTAATAGGAGTTCTATTACAAGAAAACAATAGGGAGGAAATTATGAGGAAATAATAGAAGAGTATTTCTCAGAACTGAGACAGGAGTTTCTAGCATGTGAAAGAATTCACCAGGTGCCCAACCTCATGGATAAAAATAGCCCCAAGGTGCATCGTTATGAAAAGATGCTCCCTTGGGCTGAAAGCTTTCTGTGAAGGAAGAGAGGTTTCAGATAAGGGGTTAGCCATCTCAGTGGTTCAGATTCCATAACAGGCGTTGGAAGGAACAGGACTGTGGTGAAATGCTCTTGAAATTCTGAGAAGAATTCCGTCTCCAACTTGTGATTTGCTGCCCTCCAAGCCATCAAGGTGGACTATGAGCATAGTCAGACACAAAGGTCTCCAAACTTACATTTCCTAGTGAGTTAGTGGACTTTGTGATTCACCAGAATGAGAGAGTAATCCCTCAGAGAGAAGAAAGAAACTTGGGCGTCCACTCTTAAGAGCAACACAGAGGAGTCCCCAGGAGGATGGAGGTGAGAAGCCCCAGGAAGGTGAGGTGGCTTTGAAGCGGACTGAGGAGAGCTCTGAGACTTCAGATAGAAGGGTACAAGGCGGGAGAAGTGAACGTAGGTTGAGAGGAATCCTGCCTTCAAAGTTTGGGGGGAGCATTTTTAGGCAAGTTAGTGACTCATAGAAAACGAAGCACATTGTCTTTAGGGGGAAAGATTACACACACACAAAAAGAAAACATTCGCACAGTATAGTTCTTATCTTAGCTGTGAAATGAATATTGATTTACTAATAACTGTACTAGGAAGATTGGAGAAGGAAATGGCAACCCACTCCAGTGTTCTTGCCTGGAGAACCCCAGGGATGGGGGAGCCTGGCGGGCTGCCGTCTCTGGGGTCGCACAGAGTCGGACACGACTGAAGCGACTTAGCAGCAGCATACTAGGAAGATACGGTTCATCTTCTGTAGCAGGGGGGCTACGTGCTTTTGTCGTTTCTTTGAAATACAGACAAACCCATTTGCATGTTGTCTGTGGCTGTTTTCATGCTGCAGTGGCAAAATTGAATAGTTGCAACAGAGACTGTGTGGTCTGCAAACCTAAAATATTTATTATCTGGTATTTTATAAAAATATTTGCCAACTCCTGTTTTATAGGAAGAAACTGATGTTTAAAATAGTAATGTTTAAAATTAAAACATTAAAAGTAATGTTTAAAGTAGTAAAAAGTTCTGATGGCAGTATTAGTATATTTTTTAGAAATCTTATTTGTTTATTGATACTGAGGTATAGTTGACGGACAATATTGCGTCAGTTTCAAGTGTGTGCTTCAAAATCAGGGAGCGTGATACTTTCATCTTTCTTCTTCTTTCTCAGGATAGCTTTGGATATTTGGGGTCTTTTTTGGTTCCACACAAATTTTAGGATTATTTCTTCTATCTAGCTCTGTGAAAAATGCCATTGGTATTTTGATAGGGATTGCATTGACTCTGTAGGTTGCTTTGGGTAGTACGATCATTTTAACAGTATTAATTCCTCCAACCTATGAGCACAGTGTATCTTTCCATCTATTTGTGTTGTTTTCAGTTTCTTTTGTCCATGTCTGATAGCCTCAAACTACAGGTCTTTCAGCTTCTTTGTTTGGTTTATTCCTAGGTATTTTACTCTTTTTGAGGGGAGTTGTAGATGTTTTCTTAATTTCTTTTTCTGAGAGATCATTATTAGTGTATAGAAATGCTACAGATTTCTATTATTAATTTTATATCCTGCAACTTCACTGAATTCATTTACTAGTTCTGATGGGTTTTTGTTGGAGGCGATAGTGTTTTCTTTATAAAGCATCAGGTCATCTTCAGATGGTGATGGTTTTACTTTCCAGTTTGGCTGCTTTTTATTCCTTTTTCTAGTCTGATTGCCCTGGCTAGGACTTCCAATACTATATTGAATAAAAGTGGTGAGAGTGGGCATTCTTGTCTTGTTCATGATCTAAGAAGAAAAGCTTTTCACTGTTGGGGATGGTATTAGCTGCACTGAGTTGATCAGTCTTGTCTGACTCTTTGTGACCTTTTGGACTGCAGCCTTCCAGACTCCTCTGTCCTTAGGATTTTTCAGGCAAGAATACTGGAGTGGATTGCCATTTACTCCTGCTCCCGACTCAGGGATTGAACCCACATCTCCTATGTCTCCTGCATTGCAGGCGGATTCTTTACCACTGAGCCATTGAGGAAGCCCCGTGGGTTGTCATATATGACCTTTATTACGTTGAGGTATGTTCCCTCTGGGCCCACTTTGTTGAGAGTTTTTTATCACAAATGGATGTTGAATTTTGTTGAAAGCTTTCTCTGCATCTATTGAGATTACCCTAATGATTTTTATCCTTAATTTTTTAATCACTCTTTTTTTAAGAAATATTTTGAAACGTCGCAGAAGGAAGAGCTGTAGATCAAAAGATTACCTCTGGGAAGAGTGAGTCAGGAATGGGGAGGAGTAGAGTCAGGGGAATATTTTTTGTTTTGAGCTGCATAGTATTGAATTCTTAAGTGCATGTATTACTTTGAAAAAGCATGAATGATGAATGTAGGAAATTTGATTGGAAGGACTGATGCTAAAACTGAAACTCCAATACTTTGGCCACCTCATACGACGAGGTGGAAACTGATAGACTGGAAAAGACTCTGATGCTGGGAAGGATTGGGGGCGGGAGGAGAAGGGGACGACAGAGAATGAGATGGCTGGATGGCATCACCGACTCGATGGACATGAGTTTGAGTGAACTCCGGGAGTTGGTGATGGACAGGGAGGCCTGGCGTGCTGTGATTCATGGGGTCGCAGAGAATCGGACACGACTGAGCGACTGAACTGAACTGAAAAGAACAATAAACAGGAAAGGAAAAAGAAAGGCCACTAGTTCTGATGAAGAAGGTAGAAGCGCAAAGCCTGCTCTGTAAACAGCGCTTTCCCTTTGATTGACTGCCTTACTCCACAGGTGATGTCAGGCACTGAGCCTAATGCTGCAGGACACATCCCTTCCCAGAGGGCGCAGAGGCACTGAGCTGATGGCACACAGACGATACCCTGGTGGTAGAGCTGCTGTGGCCTGGTGCGCCTCAGAGCTGCTTTCAGGGCTTAGGGAGGTCAGGTAGAACATCCCGGAGAATATGACACACAGCATTGAATTTTGAAGGATAAGAGAATGAAGTGGAGGGAGGCACAGCCTGAACTTCAAGTGTTCGTAACAGTTGGATGAATGGTGGAAGGTACGTCAGAGCAGCAGACATGGACTAGAGGCTGGATCCCTTACGCAGGGCTCTGTGCTGTGGAGAATGTTTTCTTTTCTGAAGACACTGCAGAGATAATGATCTGATTTGGCAGACACTTTAGGAAAACACAAGCTTGGTGCAATGAGGGTAATGGTATGAGGGTGGAAGGCACTTAAGAATAGAGACACTTAGGAGGCTGGGTCAGGTGAAAAACACGCCCCACCCTAAGTGGACTGGGGAGGATCCTTGGGATTCAGGAATGAGGAAGGAGTTAAGGGAAGGGGAAGGAGTTAAGGACAACTGGACTCTGGACTGGGTGGCAGGTTGTGGGACTCTGACCTCCAGTGGGGGAAATAGGAGCAGGTGTGTCTGTGTGTAAAGGCAGCATTGAGTTTGATTTTGGAAGAGTTGTGGGATTTGGGGGGTATCTGTGGAATCCCTGATTGGAACAGGCCAGGATATGGATGGATAAGTCCACTTAGAGGCCAGGAGGACTTGGGTTTGGGAAATGGCACCCCACTGCAGTATCCTTGCCTGGAGAATCCCATGAACGGAGAAGCCAGGCAGTCTGTAGGCCACGGGGTCGCAGAGTCCGGCGTGGCTGAGTGACTGAGCACACGCACTGCAGTAGAGGTGTGTTTGGGAGTTGAGTGGAGAACTCAGAGCCCACGTGGAATTTATTAACACACCGTCGACTCCGTCCTGTTGTCGAGTGATGTGATTAATATTGCCACGTGAAGTTGTTAGAACTTAAGAGTGTTTAGCCATGGGGACACTGACATTTAAGAGTTGGGCCTTAGAATGTGAGGAGCCTATGGAGAAAGCTAAGCTTTGGAAGCCTGCAGTCAGAGGGAAAGCTGGAGAGAATGGCCTCCAGTGAGATGGGAATTTTAAGAGGAGAAAACAGTCTATAGCTTACAGTGCTGCAGGAAACCAGGATAAGGCCTTGGACTTGTTCACCAGGGAGTCATTGCCAAGAGGAGCTTTAGGGAAGTAATACAGAAGGAAGTGATGATTCAGGTGTGGGATTTGTTAGTACGGTTACTGTTCTGAGGGAGAGTTGAGCCTGTTTGTCTGCGAAGAGAAGGAAGTGACTCTTCATGGAACACATGTTTATTGAGTCCCTGTTATGAGCCCATTGCTTTTTCAGACTCAGGAAGTATAGCATGAACGAAACAGAGTTTACACTCGCGTGTGTGCATCTCACGGGTAATAAGTTCGTAATCAACTAGACGTAATACAACGTCAGGTAGTAACAAGTGCCAGGAAAAAAAGCTAAATTAGGGTGAGAGAAGAGAGAGTGGGGACAGGGGTTGGGGGGAGTAGGGGGTTAAGGAAGACTTTGGTGGCAGGTGACATCTGAGGGGAAACCGGAACGAAACTAGGAGAGACTAGCTGCAAAGTGATCCCGAGGCTGAGGTGGCTGAGAAGCGGGAGAGGATGGACCCCGAGTACTGATGGAAGGTTAGTTGTCCTGTGGAGAGGGGGGCCACCTTCCCTCTCCTACCCTGGAGGGAAGCCCACAGGACAGGTGACTCCAAAGGCTGCCAGAAGGCTTGTGTGTGTCCTGTGTCCTGATACTCTCTGAGGTTGGCACTGGCAGCCTTTTCGTAGGTGAGACAAAGGCTGACCGCACGGAGGAACTTGGAGATGGCGCTGGGGCACAATTGTTGAACTGGAGAGAGAAAAAGTCATACATTTCAGAATGTTCTTAATGAACCTGCACCCATTTTTCTTCATGTAAGCTTTGCTGTGAGTGTTAAGAAGGAATTGGAATATTTATATTGTTTACTTTTTATATTATTAACAGCTAGCCTTCTTGTGAAGGTAATTAAATACTGCTTTCATAAATGAGCAGTGAAATGCATTGAGGCGTTCTCCCAGTTTTCAAGTCATTCAGAAGTTACATACTTTTTAATTCTTATTGCTTTTTGGCTGTGCTGCACGGCATGTGGAATCTAGGCCCCCAGCCAGAGAATGAACCCATGCCCTCCAACAGTGGAAGCACGAAGTCTCAACCACTGGGTCACCAGGGAAGCCCCAGTTACACACTTTTTTTTTTAATATACTTTTTTAATACACTCTCTTGAGAAGTTTCCTGGTTTGTCCACACAGGAGTTTCAGAATATATTTGCATTATGCTTCTAATTAAATTGTGGGACTCTGAAATTACTGTTTTAATTTGCACTTTATTGAACCTAAAGGCTGTATCTAATCACAACTTTTGGGTGATGTCAGCACAGCAGTAGAGGCTGTGAAACCGTTTCCAGCGTTGTGCAGAAGTACCTGCTTTAGCATATATCTCGTTTGCTATTCCTGCTGCATAAAATTTAGCCACACAAAAAGATTAGGTAGTTTTGTGTTTTAAGGTAGAGAAAACCTCAGAGAGAATGCCTAGTAAACTACTAGATGGTATTTGGAGAAATAAAAGTCAACGCATGCTTATTAAACACCAAATTGATGCTGTTGATAACAGCTGCTATCTTGTGAAGTACCCACATGCTGGAGTGTGGCAGTCCATCCAGGTACTAGAAATGATTTCACTATCGCAACGCAAGGTTGGCCAAAGACCTGCTTTCTGTGAACGAGAGCAATTCTTCTTTCCTTGGCGTGTGGGATCTTAGTTCCCTGACCAGGGACCCCAGGGACCCAGCCTGCACCCCCTGCATTGGAAGGTGAGGTCTTAACCCCTGGACCACCAGGGAGGTCCCTGAAGCAGTTACTCTTATAGCAGTGTCACTGGGGTGCACTTGGATTTCGCACACATTGTCTCTTTCAGAGAATGGAGTGGGTTTATCTGCACGGCGAGAAAATCCCTGCAGGTGCAGGCGTCTCGCATGTGAACATCTGGTGAGGGATGGTGAGATTTGGTTCAGGATCTTTCACCCAGCTCTTTTCCTCCAAGCCTTCTCTCTGCTGAAGTAGCCACATTCAAGCCTTACTTGAGTCAGCCCCAGACCTTCCTGCTCTTTTTAGCTTGTGCTTATTGGCCACCTCTGATCTTCCCAGGCTCTGTGATGATGGGGACCCAGGGAACAGTGACCCTCTGCAGTACCTGAGCTCTGCTGTGACAGCATTTCCACACTGTCTTCCACCCCATCCCTGAGCTTCCTTTCAGCTTGATTTCCTACTGGCTTATTACCTCAGGGTGGATTCCTGAAAGTGGAACTACCGCAGTCTATAGATCTAGGTGGCACCTTGCCTGAGTGCTTTCAGAAAGCTGGAGACGATGAACGTGCCAACAGTGACAATCAGCTGGACCTGTTTTCCCCACGTTGCAGACAGTGTTGGGGCCCTGTTCATTTGCATGCTGGTTTGTGGACCTTAATCAGAAATTGTGTTTTTTGATGTCTCTACTGCTTTATACTTGATTTTTTTTTTTGACATATTAAAAGGTGATTTTTCTTGGCACTAGACTTTTTCTGCATTTTGTAAGCAATTGATTTCATTTTGTTGGGTAGAATTTTATTTGAGTTACATGTCTGGTTATTGATAATATCCCTTTTTATTAGCTAGAGTTTATTTCCTAAACTTCCTTCTTCATTTCAGAATTTGTTGCAGTTTGTGATGGTTGAGAGTGTTGGTTTTCTGGGGTCTGATAACTCAAAATTGAAAGATAAAGGAGGTAGACTTTAGTTGACCTAGAGTCAACTCCACTGTATTAAAGTCCAGAGGGTAAGATTCTCTGAACTGCCCTGATTTCAGAGCCCTTACCTTGCCATTTCTCAGGAATTTATGGTTTTCTTGAGGTAAGTTCGTTGTTTCATCAAATGTTAGACCTCATGTTTACTGACTTGGTTTTCCCTTTTCCTGACTTGGCCAGTTCTTCTCTGCTGCCCTCTCTTTCCCCCTTGGTCTAGGGCTTGCCTGTGTCCACTTTGCCACTTGTTGCTTCCATGAATGCTGTGCTCTTTGCAAGCAGCAGTATCCTGGTAACATGTTATGCTCCTTTGAATAGAAAATGCTTCTGACTCTTGAGGAAAAGAAAACCCTAAATTGACAGACTTTAAACTGTAATTGTGGTTCCCATGGATGATTGAAATCCCAAGGCCTTCATTTTTCTCGGTTGCATCAAATGCACCATGAGCCCACTTAGGTGAGACTGCCTTGGATTAATCTAAAAGTTCTTTTTAGATTAATCTAAAAGTTCTCTTTGATGCCTCCACATACCACATTCACTTGCATGTGAGAAATAAGTGTAACATAAGGATAATCATGCGCCTCTGGGATGGGTTCCTAGCTCTGTGGGATGTCCAGGAAATCAAAGTAAACGATGAATATGAATTGGTGTCTACGTCCAGACTAGAACCGGAAGCTGAGATATATATACTATGATCTTTCCGTTGTTTGTCTTTGGGGGAGGTGAGAGTGGGTGATTCAGGCAGCCCTCCATTCTGGGTTTCCTAGAACAGAGGTCCTCTGTCCCCTGGATGCCCCAGAGCACTTCTAGACCTCTCAAGCCAGTTGCTGGGCTCTTGTTGCTGTGCTGCTCAAAAGTCATTTATGAGAAGCTCAGTGTCATCATGGGCTTTGTGGTTGGAGCCTGGGAATGGGACTTAAGTCCTGGGTATAATAAAATCATTAGGAAAAACTTATGGAATATTGAAATAGAATTTATTTTGTCGGTTTAAAATGCACTTGGTTCGTGTCCGACTCTTAGCGACCCCATGGACTGCAGCCTACCAGGCTCCTCCATCCATGGGATTTTCTAGGCAAGAGTACTGGAGTGGCTTGCCATTGCCTTTTCCGATTTGAAGGGCTAGTTACAAGAAAATCAAATACCTTCAATGTATAAATGCTGTTAAGTTTTTAAAGGACTCTGGAGTATAAGTAAGTTTGTTTAAAGAAATTTAGTCTGTTCAACTTGAATCAGCTCTGTCAAACATTAATGAAAAGCCTCATTTAAAAAAAAATAAAATAAAATAAATCACAAAAAAAATAAATTAAAAAAAATATGAATGGAAAAGAAAAGGTAAATCTTTTTTTTTTAAAAAAAGGAAAGATATCTAGCACCTTGTGGTAACATCCCATGTCCTTTCTCCATGTGTCTTCTTTCCATTGCCAACTACGTAACAATGTTTCCAGCATTCATTTAATTAATTAAAACTTTTAGATATATTTCAATCACCTCTTTAGACATATTAAATCAGAACTCATAGTTTCTAAATCTCTTGTTGGCTTTTACAATTTCTGAGAAAGAAACGAGCTTAAAATGTGTAAAATAAATTAAAAACAAATATTAAAAAATAAAATAAACAAAGGAACACTCTCCTTCCTGCTCGCAAAAAAAAAAGAAAAAAAAAAGAAAATGCACATGGTATGAAACATCAAGTACTGTAGGACAGCACATGATGAAATGCAAGAGTGCCCTGTCCTGTCTCATACCGGCTCCTCTCTCCTTCAGAAGAACCACTTTTAACTCTTTCAGCTCTTTCTCTTCTAAAAATATTTATTTATTGGCTGCACTGGGTTTTAATTGTGGCACATGGAGTCTAGTTCCCTGACTAGGAATTGAACCCGGGCCCCCTGCATTGGAAGCATGGAGTCTTAGCCTTTGGACCGCCAGGGAAGTCCTTTAACTCTCTTTTTTTATTGTGAATATTTATATTTCCTGATGTATCAGTTATAGACACTATTTACTGATGTTCTTTCCCCCCAAATGAGGGCTTTGCCTATTAGTCCTACCCCCTCCCCACGCCTCCACACCCCCAGATATACTCGCGGCATCATTTCCGGTTCCTCTTTAGTCCCCTTCATGATTTAATGCGCCAGCGTCTTTTATAACTTGTTCTATCTATGAAGACAGTATCTTTTTGACTCTGCTGCATCTAGAGCAAAAAACGAAGACTTGGGATAGGTGTCGGTAGGCTTAGGCTGGTGCACAGGGCTCTCAGGAGTGTCAGGCTAGAAGATTGCTAATCGTAAATGTCCCGGGGAAGTAATCCTGCATTCTCTGTTTTCCTCATGGGCCACAGCTAATCTTGAGATAATCTGAAAGGTTTTATTGTGATTTTAACATAATTTTTGCCTTTTCTTATGTTTTACAGAAATAAAATAATTGCCTTTAATAGATGATAATGAAAATACAGAAGAAAGAGAAGCAGGTAAGAGATCACCTATCTTTTAAGTGCGTGAATCCAGCGCACACGGTGCTTTTTTTTTTTTAACAGGAGGAGATGCTGGCAGTTCTGGCTTCTCTCTCGGCCTCTGCTGGCTACCCTGGTTCCTGTGTTTTCCATTCCCCACATGGTAACTGAGAGCTCTGTCCTGAAGGACTTAATATATAGATTTGCACTGTGCTCAGGTCAGCTCCATAGAGGAATAAACGTAGTGAAGACTGTAAATCAGAATATGACTCAAAATTAGCCATGTGAAAAAGAGATGTTTCCCCCCGCCCCGCCCCCAGGAATAGCTTACCAAGTTTTTGTAAAGAGAGAAGTGCTCACTTCTTTATAGTTCACGTATTCATTATTTTCAGTTAAACTAAAAGCATTCTCTCACAGACCTCCTGTTTATCACGATCTGCGTAGGTTTTCTCCTGCAGAAAATAGTGAGCCTCTCAGCTGTTCAGCGCCATTTGGTTTCCTGAAGGGGACAGGAGTTGACAAAACATTTGGCCCGTGTGACCCATCCTGCTAAGATAGTTTTCCTCAGTTGGTCTTACAGTTCTGTGTTCCAGGTGGTTCCCTATTCAGAGCAACCCAGAGACCTAAGCCACTCAGGCCCAGGGAGGTGAGATGAGGGGACCAGCCTCGATCTCCTGGAATTGGGCTGGATTTCCTTGTACAGAATTGATGACAACCTGGTAGCCGGGGAGGTCTGAGTCTCTGCCCTTCAGCTGGAGCCCGTGCACAGAGGCTGGGTGGGCCGGACACTTCCCTCTCTGCTTCTGCAGAGCACTCCCTAGTCAGATGCAGGGCGGTCTAAGGATATGGTTCCAAGGGCGACCCTCTGTTCTGTCTCCAGCAGATAGGTCCTTGTGAAACCAAACTGAAACAGCCTGTTCTAGGAAATGATTGACTCATCTGCTGCCTAAAGGCTGTCTACACTCCCGACTTCTTCCTGTCCTAGCTCTTTAGAGTCAAAAGTTAGCAGACAAACAAACAGTGCAGAGTATGCAGTTCCATCTGCCAGAATTTTCTGCTATGGATATACTCAGACAAGTGTGCAAAACTGGGTGTACGGCTTCGTGGCTGCTTTGTTTATAAGAGCAAAAATAGAAAAGAACTTACATGTTCATCAAAAAGGGGACTACAGGAAGGCTTCATTTTACTGTGCTTTACAGATACTGCTTTATTATTTTTTTAATGGAAGGTTTGTGGTACCCCTGCCTTGAGCAAGTCTAACAGGGCCATTTTTCCAGTAGCATTTGCTCACTTCATGTCTCAGTGTCACGTTTTGGTAATTCTCTTAATATTTCAGACCTTTCCATTGCTATTTTATTTGTTATGGTGATCTGAGATCCGTGATCTTTGGTGTTACTATTGTAATTGTTTTGGGGTGCCAGGAACTGCACCCATGTGAGACAGTGAACTTCATGGATAAATGTGTGTGTTCTCCCTGCTCCACTGACTGGCTCTTCCTCCACCATTCACCTTCTCCTCTGGCTTCTGAGCCCAAGAAACAGCCATTCCTTGAGACACAGCAATTTGGAAATTAGGCCATTTAATAACCCTACAGTGGCCTCTAGGTGTTTGGGTGAAAGGAAGAGTTGCTTGGCTTTCATTTTCAATCAAAAGCTAAGGGTGACTAAGTTTAGTGAAGAAGGCACATGGGAAGTAAAAACAGGCTAAAATCGAGGCCTCTTGTGCCTAACAGTTAGCCAGGTTGTGAATGTAAAGGAAAAGTTCTTGAAGGAAATTAAAGGTGCCACTCCAGTGAACACATCAATGATGAGAGCGCATAGCAGGCTTTTAGCTGATGTGGAGGAAGTTTCAGTGGTCTAGGTGGAAGGTTCTCCTGAGTCAGAGCCTCATCCACAGCAAGGCCCTAACTCTCTTCAATTCTATGAAGGCTGACAAAGGTAAGGCAAGTGCCCAAGAAAAGTTTAAAACTAGCAGAGGTTGGCTCATGAGGTTTAAGGAGAGAAGCCATCTCCATAACATAAGAATGCAAGGTGAAGCCGCAAGTGCTGATGTAGAAGCTGCAGCAAGTTATGCAGAAGATCTAGCTCATGTAATCCGTGAAGGTGACTACACTAAACAACAGATTTTCAATTTAGACAAAACAGCCTTCATTGGAAGAAGATGCCCTTTAGGACTTTCATGGCTAAAGAGGAGAAGTCAGTGCCTGTCTTCAAAGCTTCAAAAGACAGGCTGACTCTCTTGTTAGGGGTTAATGTAGCTGGTGACTTGAAGCTGAAGCCAGTACTCATGTGCCATCCTGAAACTACTAGGATCCTTAAAAAGTGAGCTGAATCTACTCTGCCTATAGTCTCTAAATGTGAATGGCATAGCCTGGGTGATAACACATGTGCTTACAGCATAGCCTGCTGTTGAGTCCTACTGCTCAGGGAAAAAATGACTGCTCATTGACAACGCTAATGGTCACTCAAGAGCTCTGATGGAGTTGTACGGCGAGATTAATGGTGTTTCCATGTCTGCTAACACAGCATCCATTCTGCAGCCTTTGGATCAAGAAGTAATTTGACTTTCAAATCTTACTATTTAGGACATGTATTTTGTAAGGCTCTAGCTGCCATTGGTAGTGATTCCTCTGATGGATCTGGACAAAGCAAATTGAAAGCTTTCTGGGAAGGATTCACCCTTCTAGATGCCATGAAGAACATTTGTGATTCACAGGAAGAGGTCAAAAGTGTCAGCATTAACAGGGATTTAGGAGAAGTTGATTCCAACCCTCATGGGTGACTTGGAGGGGTTCAGGACTTTAGTGGAGGAAATAACTGCAACTGTGGTGGAGAACTACAAGTGGAGCCTGAAGATGGGACTGAATTGCTGCAATCTCATGGAGAAGGCAATGGCACCCCACTCCAGTACTCTCACCTGGAAAATCCCATGGACGGAAAAGCCTGGTAGGCTGCAGTCCATGGGGTTGCTAAGAGTTGGACACGACTGAGCGACTTCGCTTTCACTTTTCCTTTCATGCATTGGAGAAGGAAATGGCAACCCACTCCAGTGTTCTTGCCTGGAGAATCCCAGGGACGGGGGAGCCTGGTGGGCTGCTGTCTGTGGAGTCGCACAGAGTCGGACACGACTGAAGCAACTTAGCAGCAGCAACAGGAAACCAAAAACTCTGTGTGATTCACTTCACTGTGATACTTGTTTTATGTGGTGGTCTGGAACTGATCCTGCAGTGTCTATGAGGTAGGTCTGTGTTTACATCATAGCCAGTGCCAGTGGAATATTATGCTGCTGTTCAAAAGAAAATATTACTTGAGAACCCCAAACCTTCAAACTATTGTCATTTATGATACATAGGCAAATTTATAATTCTTAAAGCAATCTGCATATTTAATTTTTAAAACACTATTTAAAGTAAGCTTCTATGTCAGTAAAAAACAGTTCAGTTCAGTCGCTCAGTTTTTGTGACCCTGTGGACTGCAGCACACCAAGTTTCCCGTCCATCACCAGCTTCCAGAGCTTGCTTAGCCCCATGTCCGTCAAGTCGGTGATGCCATCCTACCATCTTATCCTCTGTTGTCCCCTTCTCCTCCTGCCTTCAATCTTTCCCAGCATCAGGGTCTTTTCCAGTGAGTCAGTTCTTCACATCAGGTGGCCAAAACAAACAAACAAAAATGTTCTTTATCAAAATCATTCCAACATGAATTTTCAAAGTCACATTAAGACCTTTGATATGTCAGCTGGCTATTACATAGCCTCAGTGAGATGGGTTTTCATTTAGACCTCATAGTCAGTGTTGATGGATAGTGCAGGGTTCTTACTTAAAAGTTAGGTGGGGTGGAGAAGCAATTTAATTAAGTGGAGCAGTTGCTCCTGCTTCTCTTCAGGTACTGCTGATAGGCCATACAGATGCCTGAACTGCAGGATGCTGCCAAGCATGAAAATGAAAAAAACCTTCCCGCCAAAGCAATCCACAGGCTCTCAAACCGATCTTTGGACATACCTTAGCATATTTTCCATTTTTGTTACGGCCCTAATTCCTTTTGTGCTCTGAAACGTATCCTTGAGAGGTCAGAGCAGAGTGACTGTATAGGAACGCTGACTGCGTGACGCATGATAGGTGAGACCAAGGTGACGGAGCCTGAAGAAGGGGAGGTTCAGAAGGATCTCGTGGAGAAGAGGCTGGCTGGGTCTGTCTCGTCTGTGGATGAGCACGGACACGTGTGGAGAGTTACGGGCGGGCAGGGTGTAGCTCCAGCTGAAGAAGACTGTCCTGAGAAGCTGAGCTGTGCAGCCGTGTCCTGTGTCTTGTGGGCAGTAAGCCCCCTGCCCCTGGAGAGGATGGAGAGCCGTTCACTTGGGTGTCAGAGGCCAGGAGATGGGAGCCTGGGCTAGATGGCCTCCGAGGTCCATCCTCACTAGAATCCTAGGGTTTGCTGTGTATGGTGTTTGTCTGTTGATACCAGAATAAAAAGTATTTTTAAGCAGATACAATTTTTAATTAAAATACGTAATTATATATTACATACTGGTTCTTTCAGCTCATGTTACTGATGTTACTCAGTATGTCACTAGCTGAGGCAGACACAAGGCAACTTTTCAAAAACAGAAATAAGCTGCTGAGTTTTAAATTCTGTGAATAAAGTGACTGTGAGTCTGTTTACATGGAGGAAACACTGAAATAAAGACTACCACGTTTCAACAGTGAATAGCATCGCCTCGTCTCCTTTCCTGGCCAGAGGAGTCTGGGAAGCTTTGGTAACAAGGCCTTGGGGCAACATCAAAGTGGCAACGAAAGATCTAGGATCTGTGACATTTCACAAGGGCCGATATGGCTGCAGAGAACTGCCTTGCACTATTTAACTGGGATTCACTCTCGAGAAAACTAGCCCAAAGTTGGTATTCTGAGCATTATGAAAAGAAGTAGAAGTAACAGCAGTGAACTTCTTTCCACTGTTGATACAGTTTATAGTCTTCTCATTAACTCACTGTCTGGTTTCTTAGTTAGCTCATCTTTTTACCCCTGATATGGTTTTGGAAAAACTTTGCAAGTTTGGAGAAACTATATAACACTTAGTGACCAAGGATCAAAAGTTCTCATTTGCGGAGGGAAAAGGAAATACAGTACCCAGTGCTAACAAGATACGTCCTTAAGATGGTGGTTGTAGGTCTTCTGGTAGCTGCCAAGTGCGTATTAGATTTTCTTTAACCCTTATCTTGGGGTCCTTCTGGGTAGTGTTGAGAAGTCTGAGGTCACTTATTTAATCTTAAACATTCTGCTAGATTGATTGATTCTTCATGTATTCTCCCATTCTGTTCTGGGAAACAAATGGATTTGTAAAAAGATGGATAGAAGAGGAAGAAGTTAACAGTTTTCTGGGGAAAGGTTAGGGAGATAGAGTGGTGCTGGGGAGTGGATGATGGAGATAAAGTAAAGGTGCTTAGAGATTCTTGCTAATTCTGATTCTAAGTTTGGTGTACCGGAGCACGAGGCGGCATCATGAAGGAATCGAGAGCAGTGGCTCTTAAAACCAAGCATCAAACCTGGTCTCAAATTGCAATTCTACTGCTCACGAGCTGTGTGACTTTGGGCGAGTTATTAACCTCTCTGAGCTTCTCTAGAAAATGAAGTTGTAGTTGGAACTATAATATCCTTCTCTTAGAGCTGTTTAGAGACATAATCTGTTTAAGAATACTCAGTCCTTAGTAAAATCAGGTGTTATTATGTTCATTGCTGGCATCTATTTTGTTCTTCAGATATCAAAACAGTGCTGAATACTCAGAGTAGCTGTGGCTGATGTGACTAGCTGTGACTAAGCTGTGATATATGAAAAGCACCACTCCCTGTCCGCACATGCACTGTTCCTGACTCCAGGCTGTGGTCTTTCTGGGCTTTGGTATGTGGCAGTGCTGTTGGCCAGGGTTCGCTGAAGTTCTGGGCTCAGAGGCCCTGGTAGCCCAAGCCTGCAGTGAAGTTCCAGGTGGGCCAGGAAGGAAGAGGAAGGAAATTAGTCTTATTTTTCTGTATTTGTTGACCTACTTGGTTTAGAAGATGCCACAAAAACATTCTAGAAGAGGCCTCCCCTAGCCTTGGATGAAGCAAACATCATTCCACTTTGACAGATTTAGAGAATTGAATCATTTTGAACTTTTGGTTTGTCCATTAGGGCCATAGTTGTTTGGAAGTAAAACTGGCAGTTTCTAGAAACAACACTTGTTAACAAACAGGCACTTGTCAAATAACTTCCTTTTCTCTTGTCTTTTCCTGTTAGCATCTAAATTTGATAATCAGCCTGCTCCCCCGCCCCATTTTTGTTACTGCCTGGAATTGACAAGGTTTAGGTTGACTTCCTGGGGGAAGGCAATGGCACGCCACTCCAGTACTATTGCCTAGAAAATCCCATGGATGGAGGAGCCTGGTAGGCTGCAGTCCTTGGGGTCACTAAGGGTCGGACACGACTGAGCGACTTCACTTTCACTTTTCACTTTCACACATTGGAGAAGGAAATGGCAACCCACTCCAGTGTTCTTGCCTGGAGAATCCCAGGGACGGGGGAGCCTGGTGGGCTTCCGTCTATGGGGTCACACAGAGTCGGACACGACTGAAGTGACTTAGCAGCAGCAGCAGGTTGACTTCACCGAAAGATATATTTAGAGATGTTGACTTTCTAAGATTCCTGGAACATTGTAAGATTAAAAACCCAACACCACCCTGTACCCTGTTTTAATGTGGAAACAGAGATGGGGACCAGGAACGACCAGGTTCAGGGGTTTTAGGGTGGGCGGGTTTGGTAGAAATGACATCACCAGAGTGTTGGTCGCTCTTCACTTCTGAGCTCACCTGCTCCTCAGCAGCGTTTGACACCTGTGATCGTTCCGTCCTCAGGTGTCTGAAGCCGCACTCTCGCCCTTTCCCCACATATCACTGACCTGATGCTGCTGCTTCTCACGCGGTGCGTAGGTTCTTCCTCGCCTGGGAACCGTAGGCATTAGTGTTCCTCAGGTTAGGCCCTGTTCCCTGTCCTCTCGTTACCCATTCTTCCTGGGCAGTCCAGTGTACTCTTCTGGACATTTCCCTTGGAAAGTATATCCAGGAGCCTCCTGGACACCTGCGTCTACCTTACATACCTAAGGTTTCCACCTTAGATCCCTGAGACTGAACTCTTCCCCTGGTGCTGACCAGCTGTGACTGTGGGAGAAGAGACACAGGATTGAAATGGCTGCTTTACTGCCCAGAGCACAGGACTCTTAGGTGCAGAAGGACTGAATATGCTGAATGCAGGGGTAAAACTCAAGGAACACAGAGGGGACTCACACACACTCTCTCTCTCTCTCTCATACGTAAACACACGCTCACTCACTCTACCTCTCTGATCCTCTCGCTCCTCAGATGAATATGCTGAGTGCAGGGAAAAAACTCAACACAGGGGACACAGACACACACACGCACGCACACACACACACACTGACAACTCTCCAGCAGGGAAAAAAACTCAACACAGGGGACACACACACACACATGCACACGCATACACACACACACACACTGACAACTCTCCAGCAGGGGAAAAAACTCAACACAGGGGACACATACACTGACAACTCTCCAGCAGGGAAAAAAACTCAACACAGGGGACACACACACACACTGACAACTCTCCCTACACACACACACACACACACACACACACACACACACACACACACACACAGACAACTCTCCCTACACATACACACACACACACACACACACTGACAACACACACTGACAACTCTCCCTCCTCAGATGAGTCTTGCTATCTCAGCACAAATCTTTGTGCTGAATGATGAGTGTCCCAGTGCAACTGCAGTGTAAAAAGGCAAGGATATGTGGGGTTTTCTGTCTTTACTGTATTCCACAGTCAGGTAACTATGAGAAATACTTTCAGATGAAAGAGAAGGCAAAAATAGAAGACAATTCTAATTTTAATTGGGAAGTAGGTTTGCCACCTGTAATGTCCACAGACCCAACTTGTTAATAGGAGCGATTACTTCTTATTTTGTATTTTAATTTTTGTTATTTGAACTTAAAAAAAAAAGACAGGTTTCAAACTTAGTTAAGCTTTTCTGCTTAATTTTATATTTAACTGATTTCTTTAGATTAAGTAAGTCTGCACATAGACCTTGGGCTTCCCTGGTGGCTCAGCAGTAAAGAATCCTGCCTGCCAATGTAGGAAACACAGGTTCAATCCCTGGGTGGGGAGGATCTCCTGGAGAAGGAAATGGCAACCCACTCCAGTATTCTTGCCAGGGAAATCCCGTGGAAGGAGGAGCCTGGTACGCTGCAGTCGATCGGGTTGCAAGAGTGTCGACTAAACATCACCACACGGAACACTTTCTTCTCCCTGGGGAATGTGGGAGGCCCTGAAGCAGACTGACAGCACGGCCCCAGGGGGCCGCTCACCGCCAGGTTGAAGCCGGAGGAAGCGCTTCTGGGCGAAGGGTGTGCGGGGGCCTGTCCGGCCACAGGGCAGAGGGCACCGTGCCCTGCACCCAGTCAGATGTCATTGTGAGCTGGCACCTGTTGTAGTCTGCCTTCGATTCCTGAAGCCCGATGACTTGGAGGAGCGTGGATTGTCTGGCAAACAGTTTTTCCTGTTTATCATTCAAAGTCTTTAAAATTTTTCTGCTAAACATCCATGTGAAAAGTTTATCTGTGGCAAATATCATGAAAGTATTACTCTCATTTTTGAAAATCTAGATGTCTATGTATTAAAAAATTACACAGCCTCAAATGACTGTTAACATTTTGTTTATTTTCTTCTTTCTTCTGTACACAGGGTTGTCATTTTTGCTTTCATGTACAATTTTGTAGAGTTTTTTCTTTTTCTCAAATTGAAAATATTCATTTCACCCAATAACCACATGACTGAGTTTTACTACAAGCCACAAAAATGTTGGGGAACACCACAAAGTCACTGTCTTATAAAGCTAACCTTCTAATCACGGGAAACAGTTAAAGACAAACAGTTAATAACTTTGAGAAAGTTTTAGGAAAAAGAAGTGAAACTTGCCCACAGTCTTATCTCCCAGACATAATGATGGTATGTGTCCTAAAATTTATTTTAAAAAGCTAGTGTTGATGTTGCATTTTTTAAAAATGAGATTAGATTATATATATATATATATTATTTTACCAGATGTTGTGGACACTTTTTTTAAATGTCAGCTAAAACTTTGTTTAATAATGGCTGTGTAGTATTTTTCTCGGAGAAGGCAATGGCACCCCATTCCAGTTCTCTTGCCTGGAGGATCCCATGGACGGAGGAGCCTGGTGGGCTGTAGTCCATGGGGTCGCTAAGAGGTGGACACGACTGGGCGACTTCACTTTCACTTTTCACGCATTGGAGAAGGAAATGGCAACCCACTCCAGTGTTCTTGCCTGGAGAATCCCAGGGATTGGGGAGCCTGGTGGGCTGCCGTCTATGGGGTCGCACGGAGTCGGACATGACTGAAGCGACTTAGCAGCAGCAGTATTATTCTATGTGGATGTCCTGTTAATTTAAGCATTTTCCCAAAGGTTGACAAATAAGGTATTTATGGTCTGTTTATTTATTTGGCCATGCTGCGTGGTTTGTGAGAACTTGGTTCCCCTGCTAGGGACTGAACCCAAGCAGTCCGGCGGTAAAAGCGCTGAGTCCCTAACCACTGGACTACCAGGGAATTCCCTATGTTTCCTTTTAAATAGGATATTTATTTTTATTCCATTAAAAAACAGTTCTGTATCAGATGTTCTTACATATAAACTTTGGAGTTTCTAAATGTTTCCCTTAGTTTATGTTCTCCAAGAGAAATTGCTCACTTAAAAGCATATCCGTGATTAAAATTTTAGTATTTTTGCTACTCTCCCCTGCAAAAAGGCTTTCACTAGTTAACACTGGGGACTTCCTTGGTGGTCCAGTGGTTAGGACACCATGCTTCCACTGTAGGGAGCATGGGTTCAATCCCTGGTCAGGAAACTAAGATCCCACATGCTGTGTGTTGCAGCCAAAAAAAAAAAGCTGATACTCCTGTTAGCAACGTAAGAGAGAGGACCCTTGTCAGTATATTCTTATATTTAATTTTTTTAAGTGAGATATAATTCACATTCTATAAATTCCATATTTAAAACATGTAATTCCGTGGTTTTAGTCTGTTCACAGTATTGTGTAAAGATCACACTATCTGATTCTAGAACATTTTCATCACTCCCAAAAGAACCTTATGCCTATCGCAGATAGTACTTTTTTCTTTCCTCAACCCCTGGCAACTCCATATACCTTCCTTTATGTCTCTATGGATTTGCCTATGTTGGGCGTTTGATGTAAGTGGAATTAGACAGTATATGGTCTTCTGTGCCTGGCTTCTTTCAGTTAGCACAGTTTTTTCAGGGTCTCTCCATTTTGTAGCATGGATGATTTTCTTAGAGTCTGTTTTGACTTTCAAGGACTTGAGTGATTCTTCAGGGGAACAACCCAGAATTTGTCCTTGGATGTCTGTCTGGGAACCTATTTATCTAGATTCAGATCTTTTAAGTGTCTTTTCCAGGAATATTGTAGATTGTTAATTTTGAGCCCAAGAAATATGTTTTATTACTATCAGTGTGGTTTAGGAGTTAACATTATTGTGTGTTTTATCCATCTCTCTCAGCTTCATCCTGGCATCCCTAGATGCGTGATTCTGGTTAAGCAGTCAGTATAATATAAAATGATACTGTTCCTGCGGTCAGTCATCTGCCGTCTGTCCCTTTTAAGGCCATTTTCAAAAGGGGTAATTTAGTGCCCTTCTTGGTGGAAGCTGAAACAGAGACTTCATTTATACTCTTTTGCCTCCCTACCCACCCTCTACCCCCACCCCCGCTGACCTTGAGATACATGGAAGAAATATTTTTTGTCTTATATTTTTAATCCTCAGCAGTTATCTTTTCCAGGCTCCCGACAAGGTTTCTTGAAAATTAAAACAAAAACATTTCTGAGGAATGATTGACTTGCAAGATTATAATTTTATATTTTTGCTTACTAATACCTGCCTTTTGGGAAACTCCCCCCTTTTAAACACTGGTTGATTGTGCTCCTGTCTTGGGTTTCCCTTCTCCCTCCAGGATGTCCCAGCTGTGCCACTTCCTAGGAATATATCTTGACAAACTGCCTTTTTGCTCAACCTCTTGACTTCCCTGGTGGCTTGGCAATAAAGAATTAGTAAGAATTCGCCTGCCAGTGCAAGAGACACAGGTTCAGTTCCTGGGTTGGGAAGATCCCCTGGAGGAGGAAATGGCAACCCACTCCAGTATTCTTGCCGACGAAATCCTATGGACAGAGGAGTCTGGAGGGCTGTAGTCCATGGGGTCACAAAAGAGTCGGACACAGACTTAGCAACTAAACAACTCTAAATCTCAAGACAGATTATTTTATCTGTAAAGTGTGAGATTTTTTTTTGAGTTCCTCTTCACTTTCTGCCATGAGGGTGGTGTCATCAGCATATCTGAGGTTATTGATATTTCTCCCAGCAATCTTGATTCCAGCTTGTGCTTCTTCCAGCCCAGTGTTCCTCATGATGTACTCTGCATGTAAGTTAAATAAGCAGGGTGACAATATACAACTTTGACTTACTCCTTTTCCTATTTGGAACCAGTCTGTTGTTCCATGTCCAGTTCTAACTGTAGCTTCCTGACCTGCATACAGGTTTCTCAAGAGGCAGGTCAGGTGGTCTGGTATTCCCATCTCTTTCAGAATTTTCCACAGTTTATTGTGATCCACACAGTCAAAGTCTTTGGCATAGTCAATAAAGCAGAAATAGATGTTTTTCTGGAACTCTCTTGCTTTCTCCATGATCCAGCAGATGTTGGAAATTTGATTTCTGGTTCCTCTGCCTTTTCTAAAACCTGCTTGAACATCTGGCAGTTCACGGTTCACATATTGCTGAAGCCTGGCTTGGAGAATTTTGAGCATGACTTTACTAGCGTGTGAGATGAGTGCAACTGTGCGGTAGTTTGAGCATTCTTTGGCATTGCCTTTCTTTGGGATTGGAATGAAGACTGACCTTTTCCAGTCCTGTGGCCACTGCTGAGTTTTCCAAATTTGCTGGCATATTGAGTGCAGCACTTTCACAGCATCATCTTTCGAGATTTGAAATAGCTCAACTGGAATTCCATCACCTCCACTAGCTTTGTTTGTAATGATGCTTTCTAAGGCCCACTTGACTTCACATTCCAGGATGTCTGGTTCTAGGTCAGTGATCACGTTATCGTGATTATCTTGGTCGTGAAGATCTTTTTTGTACAGTTCTGTGTATTCTTGCCACCTCTTTTTAATATCTTCTGCTTCTGTTAGGTCCATACCATTTCTGTCCTTTATCGAGCCCATCTTTGCATGAAATGTTCCCTTGCAATCTCTAATTTTCTTGAAGAGATCTCTGGTCCCATCACTTCATGGGAAATAGATGGGAAAACAGTGGAAACAGTGTCAGACTTTATTTTTTTGGGCTCCAAAATCACTGCAGATGCTGATTGCAGCCATGAAATTAAAAGACGCTTACTCCTTGGAAGGAAAGTTATGACCAACCTAGATAGTATATTAAAAAGCAGAGACATTACTTTGCCAACAAAGGTCTGTCTAGTCAAGGCTATGGTTTTTCCCGTGGTCATGTATGGATGTGAGAGTTGGACTGTGAAGAAAGCTGATCGCCGAAGAATTGATGCTTTTGAACTGTGGTGCTGGAGAATACTCTTGAGAGTCCCTTGGACTGCAAGGAGATCCACCCAGTCCATCCTAAAGGAGATCACTGCTGGGTGTTCATTGGAAGGACTGATGCTAAAGCTGAAACTCCAATACATTGGCCACCTCATGCAAAGAGTTGACTCATTGGAAAAGACCCTGATGCTGGGAAGGATTGGGGGCGGGAGGATATGGGGACGACAGAGAATGAGATGGCTGGATGGCATCACCGACTCTGTGGACATGAGTTTGAGTGAACTCCGGGAGTTGGTGGTGGACAGGGAGGCCTGGCGTGCTGCGATTCATGGGATCGCAGAGAGTCGGACACGACTGAGCGACTGAACTGAACTGAACTGAAGTGAGAGGTGGACTAGACAACTCTCTAGGATTCCTGGGAATGGGATTGCTAGGACATCAGGTAAGTATGTGTTTAGTTCTATAAAGAACCTGATCTTCTCCCAAAGCAGCTTAGTACACCATCACATTTAGGGTTTCTGACCAGGTGTAGTTAATGCTTCTCTGGCGGTCTGCTTCCCTGGGGTGTCATCACATGCTCAACGAAACCAACATTAGCTTTTGGCCAGAGTTCCAGTCCAGGCTCCTTTGGCCATTAGTTGTATGGCCTTGGGCACATTGCTTAGCATCAATTAGTAATTTTCCCTTTCTCCTTATACAAAATAGTCATCGTTGTGCTAATAAGCCTGCAGGGTTGTTGAAAAAGATTGGCGATGTCATGAAACATGCTTTGCATAGTTCTGAGTATCTCCATTTGATGTGTGTTCAGTAGCTCTGGCTGCTGTTACTGCCTAGTGATTGAATACCTAGGTGCCACCACACCTGGCTGAGCCACTTGCTCACTTCTGGAGAGCCCCCCAAAGAGAGACCTTAACCTGAGGTGTGAACTGAGGAGAGGGTCTCACTCTGAGCTTCAGGGAGCTGCCTTGGTAGAATTAGATCTTCCAGTGTGTTGTCTTTCAAAGCCTTTTTGAATAAACACCTGTGTGTCTCTGCCTTTTTCAGTATGTCCATCCTTGCATGCTAAGCAAACACTTGTTCCCTGAGGGCCGAATGTCCCAGGCACAGAATTCAGTAACATCCCAGGGATGGTAAGGTGCTCATAGGATCCCAGCCTTAACTGCATCTGTTAAGTTTCTTGCTGTCTTTTCTTTCTTTCTTTCTCTTTCTCCCTTTTCTTTTCTTTCTTCCTCCCTCCCTACTTTTTTTTGTCTTTTTATTGTCGTGGAAAACACATAAGATTTACCATCTAAATGACTTTCTTACAGTTGATTGATTTAAATTTCTTTGAAGTTTACTTACCTCTTCTTTTTCCTAAACCATCTTAAGTACTGAATCAGCAGTGAGGTAGTCACACTGAATTGTCCCCCCACCATCACCCCCCAAGTAGGGAGTCCTGCCAGAATGACCAGTTCCCTCTGGATTTAGGCTTGTTTATGACACTGAACTGTGTTTATGATAAAAATCCAGAAGAATCCTTTGCTTTCATCTTCTCCTGGGATTCTCAGTGTTGGGTTTGGGAATATCAGGCTATGTAAGGGAGCTGGGAAGAACGAAAGGGAAATTAGCAGCTGGGCTTTGCACCCCATCACTCCCAGGGTGGGCCAGGAAGTCTGAGCAGAGACGGGGTGACCAGAAGGCCAGAGGGAAACCACACCACCTGGCAAGTGTCTGTGCCTTTCAGCACAGGCCAGGCCTCCTGTTAAGAGAGCAGGCGACTCACAAATGGGGCCGATGCTAAGCCATCATCCAGTGGTGACTGTAACCATCCTCCTAGAAAGTCTGCTTGTCTCTTCCAGGTCCTCCATAAGTTACTTCTTTATTTCCTGAAACTAGCACCCATGTTATTGTCAGATTACTGGCAACCTTAGTGTGGTTATGAAATGACAGATGTTCTCTGTGACACCACACCTGAAAATATAAGACATAACCTCTGCTTCCAATGGGATGTTTCCTTAAAAGTGGTGTTAGGTGTTAGGAGGCTGCACGTTTATTTGGCAGTGCTCCAAATCAGCTTTGAAATGTCCTTTTTAGGGCTGCCTTCAGCACCTGTGACACTTACTTTCTAAAGACATCTGTTAGAGTAAAGCACACTCCTGTAGTTACTGGCTTTTTTGTAAGTGGCCAAAGGCTATCGTTGTCAGGCTTCCCTGGTGGCTCAGCTAGTAAAGAATCCGCTTGCAATGTGGGAGACCTGGGTTTGATTCCTGGGTCTGGAAGATCCCCTGGAGAAGGGATAGGCTACCCACTCCAGTATTCTTGGACTTCCCTTATGGCTCAGATGGTAAAGAATCCGCCTGCAGTGCTGGAGACCTGGGTTCAATCCCTGGGTTGGGAAGATTATCTGGAGAAGGGAAAGGGTACCCACTCCAGTATTCTGGCCTGGAGAATTACATGGACTGTATAGTCCATGGGGTCATAAAGAGTCGCACACGACTGTGCGACTTTCACTTTCAAAGGTTATCTGGTGCTGAGTCTGGTGACAAGGTTAGATGATCATAGAGAACACTATTTTTAGTTGAAAAAGTGCCGTTTTGAGTGACCAGATGTTCTTGTTCAAAAATCAAACCGGCTGAATGTTGATGCTGCTTGATGATATGTGAGAGCGAAGATTGGGGGAAATAAATCTCACACATTGAGCTTGACCCTATATCCTTATCACCCTGCTGACATCAGCTTTATCCAGGAGCACACTTGGCCAGTAACTTTGTGTATAAGCATGATAAATGGCACTCTGGGTTGGAGCAGCGTGCCCAGGGTATGTGTCCGCTAGTGGCCTCTACGGCTTCCCTGGTGGCTCAGACAGTAAAGAATCTGCCTGCAATGCGGGAGACCTGGGTTCGATCCCTGTGTTGGGAAGATCCCCTGGAGCAGGTCATAGCAACTCACTCCAGTATTCTGGCCTGGAGAATCCCCATATATAGAGGAGACTGGCGGGTTACAGTCCATGGGGTCACAAAGAGTCAGACACGACTGAGCGACTGAGCACAGTAGCATCTACAGGTATTTTGTGGGAGACCATTGTTGTTGCCGGTTCTAGACTTGGAGCTGAGAAAGGTGTTTCAGATTTCTGCCCAAAACATGGAAAGCCTTCAAATCTTCACATACATATTTCCTACATAATATGCTAACAACAACATGGTCCACCAGGACCTTGCTCCACACAAGCAGAGGCAGATATTTTCAGTAAAGCATCCTGTTTGTCGCTCTACGCCCGTGGCTGAGCAGAGGAGGAACTGCCACGTTTTAGGCACTCAGGAGATACCGAACAGATCCATGCATTCACAGTCGACGTCACTGTTTGTGTGAAGCTTGCAGCAGAAGAATAACATGCTTGTCTGTCTCTCTCTCTCTCTTGCAGTTGTCGAGTCTAAAAGTTCCCAGTCACTCCCCAATGTCTGATGCCTCTGTCAATTTTGACTACACATCCCCCTCCCCGTTTGACCACAGCACTGACCAGGAGGAGAAAATTGAAGATGTCGCCAGTCACTGTCCAGCCCCGAAGGACCTGTATGCCGTTGAAGAGGAGGCCGGGCCCCTTTTCCCCAGGAAAACGGCGTCCCATAATGGTATGGGGGACAGTGGCGGAGGAGGCACAGGCGTGAAGAAGAAACGCAAGAAAAAGGACCCAGGGGAGCACGAAGGGGCAGCAAAGGGAAGCAAGGACAGGGAGCCCAAGCCAAAGAGAAAGCGTGAGCCCAGAGAGCTCAAGGAGCCCAGGAAGGCCAAGGAGCCCAGGAAGGCCAAGGAACCCAGGGAGCCCAAGCAGAAGGACGGTGCCAAGAAGGCACGGAAGCCCCGCGAGGCCTCGGGCCCCAGGGAGGCCAAAGAGAAGAGGGGCGGCCCCGACGCTGCGGCCAGGACAAAGTCCAGGAAGGCCAGGTGCGTCCCCTTCTTCCCGCCCCCGGCCCTGGGCTCTGCGTCCAGCCCATGGACAGAGCTTCCCCACTTTGAGCCAAAGTAAACCCACCTCCTCACCTCCTGAGGAGAGAAAGATAGCCTTAATCAGTGCTGTGCTTGCCATTCCCTTTGGATTAAGAATTAAAGTATGTGAGCACACACAGGTTGTCGGGGAAGGGACGTCACAGGTGTGTATGGGGTGGGCAGCGATTCAGGGAGCAGCAGCCATGTAGACAGCAGAGGGGCAGCTGCCGGGGGTGAGGCGTGCACAGACCCAGGGTTGGTGCTGGGGGTCTGGGAGAGCCAGGGGTGTGTGCAGAGTTCCAGGCAGAGCAAGGCTGCCTAGACTCCCTAGCTGTGAGCCGTCTAGTGCCGGCGCCTCCCTGGTCCGTGTCTCTCATTTGGCATCTAACGCGGAGCCTGGCTTGTCAGCAGGTGCTCAGGAAATGGTGAGTCAGGGAGACCAGCCGAGACAGACCACAGTGACCCGTCTAGAGAAAAGAGGGCGTGGGGACACGTTGGCTGCTGGAGGTGACCGTAGGGGGCCCTGGCTAGAGACCCTGTCAGGATCCAAACATACTCTTTATTCAGGGAGCTAAATATTTGTCATTGCTGCACAAAAGTACGCTTCCCAGCAGACTCACTGGGTAAAGAATCCTCCTGCAGTGCAGGAGACATGACTTCAATTCCTGGGTCAGGAAGCTCTCCTAGAGGAGGGCATGGAAACCCATTCCAGTATTCTTGCCTAGAGAATCCCATGGACAGAGGAGCCTGGAGGGCTGCAGTCCCTGGGGTCACAAAGAGTCGGACACGATTGAGCAACTGAGCACACGTGCATACAAATGTGATATCTTTTGTTCTGTCTCTCTGAATTCTTGGTGGAAAACATTTAAACTTTCTGAGGTCATACAAAACTCCTCTAAGGGGAATTTAAGCTCTAAGTGCCAAGGCAGAGTGCAGACCGGGAGCACCTGTTAAAGGAGCAGAGATTGATTCAGTTGCTGACAGGATGTAAACTAATGGGGGCATCAGTCCTATGCAGGGTCAGGCATCGAGGAAGTCAGTTTTAAAGAGAGAAAGCATTTTAGAATGCCTTGTACCACAACTCAGAATTTATTTTATGGTTCGGTTCATTTTCAGAAGGACAGTCTGTTGGGACCAGATGGGTAATTGTCTAATCCAAGTTAAAGCTGCCTTATAATATTCACTCTCTTCTGCCTGGCAGGGGATTTTACCTTTTGTTTATCACAGAGGCTTGGGTGGGATCCCAGGAATGTAGTTCACAGCAAATGGACATAAACTAACCTCCTCCGAAGGTCAAGAGAAGTCAGTAAAATAAAGAGTCTGACTAATAAGCAACTTGTGTGTGTGCGCAGTTATGTCTGACTCTTTGCGACCTCGTGGACTGTGGCCTGCCAGGCTCCTCTGTCCATGGGATTTCCCAGGCAAGAATACTATAATGGGTTGCCGTTTCCTCCTCCAAGGAGTCTTCCCAATCCCAGGATCGAACCTGAGTCTCCTGCCTCGGCAGGCGGGTTTTTTTTACCACTGAGCCTCCTCAGAAGCCCACTGAGCCACTGTCTCAGTGAACCCAGTGCACACAGGCTCATCTCTGATGTGGCTGCAGTGGCTTGTGAGTGGGGTGTCCGAGTAGAGTTTCTGTCTTCTGCCAGTAACTTCCAAATTATTTTCGAGAAGCTGAAGCGGTTCTGCAGGATAGCTACTTGTGAAGAGGGAGACTCAGACATGAGCTAGTGGTGTGACTGAGTTTGGTTGTTAGTGGAAACAGCAAAGAGTCCTCCAAGGTGATGTTTTAGAATTAAGGCCATCAGGGGGAGGGTCTGAGAGCTCTAATAAGGAGTTTGGTTTGTGTCTAGAAGGTAATAGAAAGTGAGAGGTATCTGGACTCACTTTAGTCACTGGTCTCCGGTGCTTGTAATTTTATCAACTTCTTCTTAAAGGAATTCATGTTTACTTTTTGTGAGACAAGGCGACAAGTATATAGACATCGTCATAGATTCCATTTGGGGCAATGAGGGGGAGGCATTTCACAAAGCAAGTTGTGTGCTAAGTCGTGTCCGACTCTTTGGGAATCTTTGAACTATAAGTTCGCCAGGCTCTTCTGTCCATGGGATTTCCCAGGCCAGAATACTGGAGTGGGTTGCCATTTCCTCCTCTGGGGTTCTTCCCGACCCAGGGATCAAACCTGCATCTCCTACATTGCAGGAAGATTGTTTACCAGTGAGCCATCAGGGAAGACAAAGCAAGGTTGGGTGTCAGATGTATGCATAGTAATGTTAAGGGAATTGATTTTTATCTAATGAGGCTGTATAAAATATACATGAGTTGGATAAGTGCTTGTGAGTCTGCTAACTGAGAAGACAGCAGATGCTCTTGAGGTTTAGAAATCCAGGAGACGCTTTCTGAGAAGATGCTGACAAGTTGGGCTGGTTATCCCTTTAGAAATGTACACAAGATCCACGAGGCTTTCCACCTCCCTTGGTGTGGGAGCAGTGGAAGATTGACCAGTGGATATCACGGAATTCTTCCATGTAGCCCAGGTCCAGTTCTGGACTGTTGAGCTTTTCTGTCTTTTTTATATTTATAAAGCTGCTTTGACTCCTTTAACTTACGACACCACTAGTCAGCAGAGGCAGCTCTAGTTCTGAAAGGACATTAATTGATAAAAAAAAAATGTTGATAATGAAGTCATATGTTTTGTGTTCTTTGATTTACTCTCTGGCAGATTGGCTTAAGTACATGTTTTGATTTGAGCCTTTATTGATTAGCCCCTGGATCGCACTCCTCAGTTACAGATGATTCAAGGGACGTTTGGATTGTTGGAGGAGCTTCACAGCTGATTTAAGGGCTTCCGGCCTTTTCTTCCTTCAGTCTATCTTGCCAGCTGCCGCCTGGCTCATCTTGCTGAAGCCCCACTGTTACCCCATTTTTTGTGTTTGTAGCTGGAGCTGGTGGTTAGTCAAGCCCCCTATTCCCTCTCTCCATTCCAGATCAGCTGGGAACCCGTCCACAGAGATGGAGATGGAGTTAGCAGCTCTATCACTGATGGGCTGACTTGAAACACTTGCAGTGGCTTGCGGCCAGAATCGGGCTTCCTGTTAGGCCCTCGGGTCGAGTTCACCCGCCAGCGCTGCAGGCGCGGCCCTGCAGAGGGAGGCCTCTGGGCCGTGGGTGCTTTGTTCCTTCTCTCTGGCTCTCCAGTCCCGTAGGTCCCCCTCAGAGAAGGTCAGGCAGGTGAGAGGAATGATAAGAAGGGATGAAGTATGTTTCCAATATCGGTCCCTTCTCGGGAACAGGGAAGCCTGCAGACATGGGGACAGGGAAATGGAATTCCCTCTAACAGTTACACCTGCTCAGACACTTCTGATTGTTCCCTCTGCCTCCAGCATAGAATCAGGCTCCTTTTTCTGTTCCCCAAACCCTTTGGGGTCTGACCTCTCCTTGCTGCCTGGTCTCCGACAACAGACCTTTCCGGCTAGATTTACCTCATTAGGCCTTTATGAAATTTTTAAAAATTTTACTTATTTATTTTTGAGGGCTCTGGATATTTATTGCTCTAGTTTTGGCAAGTGGGGGCCACCCTTTGTTGCGGTTTGGGGCTTCTCGTTGCGGTGGCTTCAGTAGCCGCAGCGCACCGGCTCGGTAGCTGTGGTGCACGGGCTTCGTTACCCTGAGGCATGTGGAGTTTTCTCGGGCTAGGGATGGAACCTGTGTCCCCTGCATTGGCGGGTGGATTCTTAACCCCTGGACCAGCAGGGAAGTCCTCATCAGGCCTTAAATGAGGTACTTGGTTCCTTCCCCTCTGGATCACTCTTCAGCATTATGCCCTTGGCCCTCCTCTCCATACCCCCTCTCAGTATCCCAAAGTCCTTCCCATTCTTCAGCTCGGAGCTCACACCCCACCCAGTTCCTGCACAGAACTCCCACACCCGGTGCTAGAGCATCCCATCCCACAGCTCTCGGGGCCTCACTGGCATCACAAATCAAGAGTTTTGGGCCTTGAATAAAAGCCATCTAGTGCAGCCCTGCCACATTGCTGCCAGGGAAACAGAGACCCGCAGAGAAGTGACTTGTTTGCAAGGGTGTGTCATAAACTCAGACGTCCTGACTCCCAGTCCTCTACGCTAACCTCTGCCGTCGGCTGTCTCTTAGTTATAACCCGGAATTTTCATGTACGTATTTGTCTCCTCAACAGAAGTGAAGTGCCCAAGGTCAGGACCACCATGCTTTGTGTCTTTTGTGTTCCCGAGGTTGTCAGTTCAGTTCAGTTGCTCAGTCCTGTCCGACTCTTTGCAACCCCATAGACCACAACACGCTAGGCCTCCCTGTCCATCACCAACTCCCGGAGTTTACTCAAACTCGTGTCCGTTGAGTCGGTGATGCCATCCAACCATCTCATCCTCTGTCATCCCTTTCTTCTCCTGCCCTCAATTTTTCCCAGCATCAGGGTCTTTTCCAATGTTCTTCGCATCAGGTGGCCAACGTATTGGAATTTCAGCTTCAGCATCAGTCCTTCCAATGAATATTCAGGACTGATTTCCTTTAGGATGGACTGGTTGGATCTCCTTGCAGTCCAAGGGACTCTCAAGAGTCTACTCCAACAACACAGTTCAAAAGCATCAATTCTCAGCACTCAGCTTTCTTTATAGTCCAACTCTCATATCCATACATGACTACTGGAAAAAGCATAGCTTTGACTAGACGGACCTTTGTTGGCAAGGTAATGTCTCTGCTTTTTAATATGCTGTCTAGGTTGGTCATAACTTTTCTTCCAAGGAATAAGCATCTTGTAGTTTTATGACTGCAGTCACCATCTGCAGGGATTTTGGAGCCCAAAAAAGTAAAGTCTGTCACTGTTTCCACTGTTTTCCCCATTTTGCCATGAACTGATGAGACCAGATGTCATGATCTTAGTTTTCTGAATGTTGAGTTTTAAGCCAACTTTTTCGCTCCTCTTTCACTTTCATCAAGAGGCTCTTTAGTTCTTCTTCGCTTTCTGCCATAAGGATGGTGTCATCTGCATATCTGAGATTATTGATATTTCTCCCGCCAGTCTAGATTCCAACTTGTGCTTCATCCAGCCCAGCATTTCTCATGATGTACTCTGCATATAAGTTAAAGAAGCAGGGTGACAAAATATAGCCTTTATGTATAGCCGAGGTTGTCAGCAGAGAGGTTTGTCAGGTTGTTGGACACGTAGCAGGGGGTATGTGTGTGTTTCTGTAGTTTATATATTATTTTAAAGTATTACATATATGTATAAGTGTTTTCTTAGAACAAATGGTTAGAGCTCTTCTCCCAAAAACAGGAGCCATACAAGTTACCATACAGTCACTCCCATTGTTAAATAACAGTAGGTAGTTATAATTAAATATTTTAATCCCATAAATTTTATTATTTTAGGAATGAAAATTTCAAGGTAACTTGTCCAAGATGCCAAACTAATGAGCAGCACTGTCAGGATTTGGCACCAGGCTCCCATGACCACAAAACCCATTTTGTTTTCTACAGCTTTGCGCCTCTTTTCGCCTTGCTAGGGAAGATTGCAATGGATAATCGTGGGGAGGGCCTAGTGTCAGAGAAACTGGTTTTTATTTGTAGGAGATGGCCCCTTTTCTACAGAATTTCATTTTGCACACTCAATAGGATCCTCTCAGGGACAAAGATGACCTCAACCTTTTCCTGTTCTATTTCTCTTTGTATTTGAGGCAGCAGCTAACTGAACACAGTTTCTCTCCTCAACAGATGATAGAGTCTAGCGAATTTTCCTTTTCAAAGATGATAATTAATAGTGACTAATATTCACTTATTGCTTAGGGGATAAAAACAACTCAGGTATCAGGAGCCTTTAAAAAAACAAAAACTACCCTCTCTTCCTTTACCTGCAAGCTACCTTGGAGCATGAGCCTAGTTCACTCCTTTATTATATAAAACTTAAGCAGAAGAGCTCCTCCAGGAAGCTGATTTAGGTTCTCTGTCATTTCCCTGACTCTGAAATTTGAATTTCCCCAGTACAGTTTGCTTTTTTAAAATGATAGTATCTTTCCTAAGGAGAATGGAGCCACTGGCAAGAGAAGACACACAGAGATACAAATACTCTTAGAAACACACACACAAACCTGTACGTACGTGGACACCCATGGCCCGCACAGCTGCAGCATGGGACCTGGGTTAGGCAGGTTTGCAGGGTCAGGTAATGTTGATAAGGGCTTTGGGAAAATGCTTTGAGATTAGAAAAGCACCGGGCCAGCTCGTCAGGCAGGTCAGATTTTTACCAGTTGAGAAAGAAGTTTCTCACTGGGCAGCATCACGTGATGTAATGGATATGTCCTCAATGGTTTTTTTTGCATCAAACACTTCTGAGTGCCTATGAATTTCCTATTTCTTTCTTGAAAATGGCCTTTAGTAAAAGTCAACTTCACGGCATTAAAGCGCGGCTTGGTGAGCAGGAAAGATGAACGGTTCCAGTGTGTATGAAGCCGTCGGGCCCTACTCAGTATCCAGGGAAAATCTGAGGGGTAGGTTTATGGCCCTTTGAGTTGCTCTTGCCAAGCGCTCTGACAGAGAGGGAGGTCACATTTGTAAGCCAAGGTCTTGAGTGTTGGTGTCCATGTTGCTGGTTGAGGGCAGAGCGTATACGTTTTGGAATTTCCACACATGGCAGAGCTGGGAGTGGTTTATATTCTGTCTCAAAAGTCAAGAAATGAATCTTTGTGCTGGTGTAAGTGAAAGGTTATGTGATATCTGCTGGGAATGAAAAAGCCAAAATGATGAAAAGAAATGAATACTCTGACTAGCCCCAATTTCTGTGCTCAGCTTTTTACCCCCATTTGTTTGGATCTGTCAACCCATAGCAGATTTTTATCCCAAATCCAATAAATTTGATAACATCCTAGGAGAAAGGTTTTACGTTTTCTGATTTTTTTCTTTGATGCTCGCTTCGAAAAAGGTAAGCCCCAAACCTTCTGATTATATAACTGTTTGAGCTGTGAGTCAGCTAAGAACAATGATGCAGGAGGGGTAATAAAATTCAACCAGGTCAGCTCTGCCTCACTGCTTGAGGTGAATCACCTGTCTTTGTTTAGAGTGCAGATCTTTATGGAGGCTGAACTTAGGTTCAAGAGAGTCCATTGACAGGATTCTTTCTGTTGGGAGACTTGTTTTTACATTCTGATCATTTTATTAGGAGAAAGAAGCAAATATAAAGACATAAATGAGTTCTGAGTAGAGACCCTCTGCTTAGAAGCTACTGGGCTTTCTGTTAAGTAGGGAAGAAAACTAAATGTCAGAGACCCACCTCTGAAGCTTTGGACTAACTCCCTGTTCCTATTTTTGTAAGAGCTCCTGGAGTTCTTATTCTATAATTCTTAGGATTTTCTTTTTATATACAATTTTTAAAAATAATTAGTTGGCTGCGCTGGGTCTTCGTTTCTCTGCACGGGCTTTCTCTATTTGTGACAAGCAGGGACTACTCTCCAGCTG
Organism: Moschus berezovskii; assembly: GCF_049115385.1. Classification (NCBI taxonomy): domain Eukaryota; kingdom Metazoa; phylum Chordata; class Mammalia; order Artiodactyla; family Moschidae; genus Moschus; species Moschus berezovskii. Next base: position 13,414,404 of record NC_142474.1, read on the forward strand.
CAGTGCATGGGCTTCTCACTGCGGTGGCTTCTCTTGTTGCAGAGCATGGGCTCCAGGGTGTGTGGGCCTACTAGTTGCAGCACATGGGCTCAGATGTTGTGGGGCATGGGCTTAGTGGCTCCACAGCTCGTGACATCTTAGTTCCTGGACCAGGGATCGAACCTGTGTCCCCTGCATTGACAGGTAGATTCTTAACCACTGGACCACCAGAGAAGTCCCCTCCGAGCTTTCTGAATTAGGGTCTGGGGTATAGGAAACCTTTACTCGGTCCATAAGGAAACAATTTCTAAACAGTAATGCTAGATAAATACCTGCTCCTTTATTTATCCAGTATGTATGTATTACCTCCTGTGTACCTTGTTTCGTTAATGAGCACTTCTTTTAAGAATGCGACAGTGGAGGAAGGAAGATGCCTCAGAGGTATCTCTGAGCCTTGCCATCGAGGGACTTTCACAAGTTAGAGAAACAGCCTGGCGGGTGTTCCCAAAACAGGCAAAAATATAAACAAATTAAAGAACCTAATATATAGAATAGCCGAAAGGATTTAGAGAATTAAGAGTATTTCAGTATTTCCCTGGTGGCATGGTGGTTAGAATTCTGTGCTTTCAGTTCCATGACCTCGGTTCAGTCCCCAGTGAGGAAACTGAGATCCCACCAAAAAAAAAAAAGTGTTTCAGTTCTTGTCTAGGGAGTCCCTTGAAAGAGTACTGCGTTATTAAAGCAATTGAGCCAGTTATTAAAGGAATTAATAGATGGGAAAAGACTTAAAGCAATGTGATGTTTGGGGGATTTCCAGTTTTAAAATGGTAGATCAAGCATGCTGTTACTTTCCTTTCTTCACCATATTTTCACTTCATGAAATGACAGGAAGAACAGAAGGGAATAAATTCTTCAAAGATGGGCGGTGTTACGAAGTTCCAGATGTGGGGGGCCCCTGGTCGAGTATTGATGGATGAATGCTGTGGAGGACATCCCCGCTCAGAGCACATGCAGGAGCCGTGACTGCAGCAGAGGTGAAAGTACTTCCCCCTGATGGTGGCCCCAGCAGCCCTGGAGAGGGGCTGGGGCTGGAGGTGTCGGGTCGGGGACCGTCTGCAGAGCGGCTGCATGATCTGGAAGATCTAGCCTGAAGTCAGACAGTTATTCTAAAGATGCTGAGCAGCTTGCTCTGGAAGAGGGTCTAGGTTCCAGTTGGGGTGACTGACATCCACAAGAAGGGGGCACAGGAGCCCAGGCTTCTCTGCCTTTCCCTGCCCAAACCCCTAAAAGGGGGAGAGAGGGGCAGCCCCTTGTTACGCAGAGTCCCAGGTCAGGCCTCCCATTCAGGGGTGAGGCTTGCTGGAGAAAGTGACTTGACTTGGCAGCAGGCAGCCTCCCCAGCCCCGGTGTTCTCAGCCTCCTTCACGCTAAATATTGATTGGCCCCCAGAGATCCCCAGACCATAACGATAAGCAGCAGAGCAGCAGGGAAAAGAGGAATGACCAGGACAGCTGTCCTCAGAAAAAAACGGTTCAAGGCAAAGAAGTCATAAAGATTTTAAATTGGTGTCCTCAGATCCAAGGTGATCGATACCATGTCTGCAGAACAAGAAGTGTGTAATCAGGAAAAAGGAATAATCAGAAAACAGAGAGAATGAATAAAAATTTAAAACATGGCTGCCCATACTCATTCATCAAAAATTTTGAGCAGAGAAGGGAGTAGGGGAGATATATAAGATCTAAGCTGATCAACTTTAGGATGTGGGTTCAGTTCAGTCGCTCAGTTGTGTCTGACTCTCCACGACCCCATGAATCACAGCACGCCAGGCCTCCCTGTCCATCACCAACTCCCGGAGTTCACTCAAACTCATGTCCATTGAGTCGGTGATGCCATCCAGCCATCTCATTCTCTGTTGTCCCCTTCTCCTCCCACCCCCAACCTTTCCCAGCATCAGAGTCTTTTCCAGTGAGTCAACTCGTCGCGTGAGGTAGCCAAAGTATTGCAGTTTCAGCTTGTGGGTAGCGGTTGCTTAATGTCGATGAATAAAGAACTAGAGGCAGGAATGTATTTGGAGTGAGAGAGGTATCAGTCACGAGCAGATCTCTCTGGCAAGTGGGATTTGGTGCAAGTAGGGATGGCTTGTATGTTTCATTTGAAACCCTTCTATGTTTAAAAAAAAAAAGTATTTTCATTTGCTGTGATCACTTTTAATAAGTTTGTTAAAGCTCTGCCTTGTCATCTTATAAGTGATTTTTTTTTTTAATTATTTATTTGGCAGCATAGGGTCTTAGTTGTGGCATGTGGGAATCTTCAAGGTGGCGCCCATTTTCTCTCTGCTTGTGGTGTTCAGGCTCCAGAGCACTTGACCTCTGTTAGTTTGCAGCATGCAGGCTTAGCTGCTCCACGGCATATGGGATCCTAGTTCCTGGACCAGGGGTTGAACTCATGTCCCCTGCTTTGAAAGGTAGATGCTTAACCACTGAACCACCAGGGAAGTCCCTGTAATCTTTTTTTTTTTTTTTAAGCTAGGATATCACAAACTTGCATAATCTTTGTTTTGATGATGTTAATGATGTGATTAGAGGTTCCAAGAACAGGGAGATACGATTCACATCATGTCTGCAGATGACTCCATCTACACCAAAACCATTAGTTTCAGGGGGCTGTTTTTCTTTGAACCAGTATCTTGAAAAATCCATGCTTAAGTCAGCTCTGCATGTATAGATGGAACGAATATGAGTAGCAAGTAAAAGTTGGATTAAGTGTGCAAATGAGCTCCCTGGAGTAACGTCCAGGATTTCAGTACTGTCCTTTGGAAGAGGCTTCAAGCCTGTGCAGGGCCTGGATAGAAGCTTTTCTGGAGAGTCATTCCCCGAGTGGGGCAGTGGCTCCCGGGCTGGGCTCCCAGGTGCATGCACATTTGTGTGAGCAGTGATTGGCCTCATGTGCTTTTTTCAGTTGTCCTGAATTTGGGGATTATGGCAGCTCACTGTGAAAGTACCTGATTGTTTCCTGCTAAAACTTTGATGAGCATTTTGCCAAGTTTAATGTTAAAATGAGGAGATGAGTCATTTTGAAATAATGCAGTTTGTCCGGTAGATAAAAATTTTTCAATACCTGGAATCCATGGGGAAAAGTTAATAAAAGACTCATAGCCATGAATCTCAGTGTTCTGACGTGCACCCAGACTTTTCTCCTAGTACTCAGATCCAGCACTCAGTTTCTAACTCTCAATTCAAGCAAAGAAAGCCAGAGGTAGGGAACTGGAGGTGGAGCTGGGAGAAGAGTTTGAGGAAGTCTGTCTTGTGATTAATGCTATAATTTTCTACATGGAAGGCGAAAAAGGTACTTAATTTTCTTCTCTTTTTTTTAACTTTTTATTTTGTATTGCAGTATGGCTGATTAGCAATGTTGTGATAGTTTCAGATAATTAAATAGATGTATGCATTCTCCCCAGACTCACATCCCATCCAGGCTGCCACATACATAACACTGAGCAGAGTTACACTTTGGTTATCCATTTTAAATATAGCAGTGTGCACACGTCCTTTCCAGACTCCCTAAACAATCCCTTCCCCTCAAAAAAAGTACTTATTTTTTTAATGCAAACTGCGGAGAGTCAAGATATATAAAATCTTGGCTGATGAGATTGTGTAGTAGACAGGGTGTGAGAGCGTTTTGGGGCTGAGGACTGCTAATGAACTGCTGTTGGTCATACCTGATCCTTGTCCTGCATGGATGGTACAGTTTATATGTTGGAAGTTCCTTGCATGTCATGAATACATGATAGATGCTTTCTTTAAAGTAGATGTATGGATATATGTTATAAACTCAAGCTGAGTTTTACTACTAAAAATAGGTACGTACTTTGAGCCTCTAAAATCTTGTCTCCCATTTTTTTTTCCTGTCCTGTAATGTAAGTTGTTCTAACTCTGAGAGCTGGAAAAGCAAGGATTATATGATGTGGCCTCAAGCGTCATTAAACAATGAGAGTATTAGGCCTTTGTATTATGAGAACTGCACTGGTTGCAAGTGACATAAACCCAACTTGAATTAACGTAAGAAAAAGAGTAACAAGTAGGTTCACTGGTTTAGGGAGTCAGAACCCCGGGCTCTAGTCAAGAACTCCACAGAAGTCTTTGTCCCCCACCCTTCCTGAGCCTCTTTGGGTGTTGGCTCCATCTTTGACAACTGCCGTCCTTCTCCAGATTGAACTATGCCTGCCCATATCTCTGGGCTCATAGCTTAACAGACCTAGGACCTAGGAGGAAAGAGGCTATTCATTTTCCTGGCCACTCCTGCCAGAAATTAGTCCTTTTTGTAAATGAAGGAGCCTTTACGCAGAGTATCTCATGAGAAACGCTGGGCTGGATGAAGCACAAGTTGGAATCAAGATTATCAGCAGAAATATCAATAACCTCTGACACGACTCATGGCAGAAAGTGAAGAAGAACTAAAGAGCCTCTTGATGAAAGTGAAAGAGGAGAGTGAAAAAGTTGGCTTAAAGCTCAGCATTCAGAAAAGTAAGATCATGGCATCCGGTCCCATCAGTTCATGGCAAATAGATGGGGAAATAGTGACAGACTATTTTTTTGGGCTCCAAAATCACTGCAGATGGGAATTGCAGCCATGAAATTAAAAGACACTTATTCCTTGGAAGGAAAGTTGTGACCAACCTAGACAGCATATTAGAAAGCAGAGACATTACTTTGTCAACAAAGGTCTGTCTAGTCAAGGCTGTGGTTTTTCCAGTGGTCATGTATGGATGTGAGAGTTGGACTGTTAAGAAAGCTGATCGCTGAAGAATTGATGCTTTTGAACTGTGTTGGAGAAGACTCTTGAGAGTCCTTGGGCTGCAAGGAGATCCAGCCAGTCCATCCTAAGGGAGATCAGTCCTGGGTATTCATTGGAAGGACTGATGTTGAAGCTGAAACTCCAATACTTTGGCCACCTGATGCGAAGAGCTGACTCATTTGAAAAGACCTTGATGCTGGGAAAGATTGAGGGCAGGAGGAGAAGGGGACGATGAAGATGAGATGGTTGGATGGCATCTCCGACTCCATGGACATGAGTTTGAGTGAACTCCAGGAGTTGATGATGGACAGGGAGGCCTAGTGTGCTGTTGTTCATGGGGTCGTAAAGAGTCGGACACGACTGAGTGACTGAACTGAACTGAGTCCCACATTGGCCTTGCTAGGTCACATGTGCATATCTGGACCAATCCCTGCAGTAAAAGGACTAGGACACCATAGGCCAGCCTGACTTTCTGCTTACTCTCATGGTTTGGGGGTCAGTATTGGTTATCAGCAAAAAGGTGCTGTGCAATCAGTGTCCACTTCAGCCATGGTATAGGTGTATATCAGAGTAGTTTATGTACGTCTGTATAATTTATATGGTTTTTCTTCAACCATTGTGAGAATGAGTTGCAAATATCATGCCTTTTTATCCCTAAACGCTCCAGTGTATCTTTTCTACAAGTAATGCCATTTGCATAACTGTTTAGTTACTGCTTTTGTTTCCGTACAGTCTGTGGAGAGACACGCTTAAAATCATGCAAATATCCTGTGTCTCTTCAAGTTGTTCTACCCCAGATTTAGTATTCCTTGATGGTTCTGGACTATACTTATCTTGACTACAGTGGTTACAAAATGATTTTCCAACTCCACCACTGTGTCTGCATTTACTGTTTGGATTGTATAATAAGCAGGAGCTTTCCTTTCCCCCTCATTTATTCGTTATCTGTCTGTCTATCATTGGTGCAGATCTTACCATTTTCAACGGTTTATGATTCGTTCCTCACCTTAATTACCTTCGTGTTCACATGACCCCAGTTTTGACCACGAGAGTTCTTCCAGCTGACTCCTGTGCCCTTCTGGCGTGCTGCCTTTGCTTTTCTGGGCACTGCCTTTACTTTATGACACAAGATGTTTCAGGCTGATCTTATAACTTCCTTCTCTTGGAACCAGCCATTTTTGTGCGGAACTTTGGAATTTGAAACCAAAATCTGTGAGAGCTGTGTGTGCAGATTGCGCTTGGAGCATCTTTGCTTGTTGGCTTTCTCAGTTGTCAAATCTAGGGGGAAATACACGCGATAAACATGTGTACATGTATGTACATGCACATGGACACATCTGCATGCACACACAATATACTCAATGCACATGTACACATTTATGCGCAGGTGTTCATACAGATACTTATCTTAGAAAGCATGTGTCACATTGAGGCCTCCAGTTTAGATTCATCCCACAGTCTCTTCCTTGCCTCACAACATTTCACATTCACGTCTTCCTGGGTGAGAACCACAGCTCCTAACATCAACACACTTACTAATTTGTTGAATCCTATTACCACAGCTACAGTGGCTTCAGAACTGCTTCCCTTACACACCTCCCAGCGAGAGCTCACCTTTTGTTTGCTGTTTTCCTCACTTCTCCCCAAAACTGAAAGCATATAGTCAGATACCGTGTTTATAAATTAATGAGATTTTTTTTTCCCATCTGATGAGTGTGGTTATGTTTTTCATTTGAAAAACACCTAGATTTATTTATTTCAACTTGTTTTCATCTTTCATTAAAAAAATTTTTTTTGTATATGTAACATGCTTGCAAAAGTCAAATCTATGTAAAAAGACACTCACCCCTGCTTTATGTGGTTTGTCCTCTGTGTGTCTCTGTCTGTAAAATGAGTAGATGTATGCAAGGTTTCTTATTTTCTCTTTGTTCTTTCATAAAATGTAGCATGTTAGTGTACTCTTGCACTTTGCTTTTTTCTCTTAACATATCTTAGAAATCATTCCATGGTAGTTTATAGAATTCTTTCTTAATTGTTTTTACAGCTGCATAGTACTCCTTTCTGTGTATCCTCATTTATTCATCACTTACGTTTGGACATTTAAGTTGTTTTTTGTTATTTTGAAATTATCAAACAGTGTTGAATAACCACATGCATATGTGTTTCATATTGATGGAGGTGTATCTTCAGAATATATTCCTCTAAATGAAATTGTTAGATCAAAGGGTACATACATCTGTAATTTTGTTACATATTATTTGACTACTATGTTTGAAGAACCAGAACCCCAAGGAGAAAACAGTACATTCATGGTCCAAATCCATCTGTAACAAAATGGGGGTTAAAATGTCTTCGTTTGATAAAACTCTCTTTTTTAAAACTCATTCGGAAGATGGGGAAAGCACATTTCACCTAGTCTTCCTGGAGGATGAATTCAGGTGGTATTTTCTTGATAACCTATTTGAAAGTCCCATTTATAAGCTCACAAGGAATCTTTTCTTCCTGATACTTGTCTTTATCAGAAGAGCGCCAGCAAAAAGTTTTGAAAATCAGAATTGATTCTTTTGTCAAAGGTAACATTCAGAAAATCACTATGAAGATTTCTCATTAGAGTATCTTCTTTTATGTCCCCAAATAGGTAAGCAGATCTCACTAGACCTGTTCCTGTTTACTCATGTATATTTAAGAAGTTGTTCCCTCCACCCCCACCCCACACCCAGCTTCTGGCTAGGAAACCTGTGGTGCCCCAGGCTTGACTTTGGAGGGGCCTCACTACAGCTTTTCCTTGTCATCACTTAATGTGTTTCTGAAAACATGGAGGGCAAGTATATACACGTCTTATAGTAAAGTTTAGTATTTTGAGGAGCTTCTATTCCTTAATTCTGTCTTAAGCTTAATTTAGTTTTGAGCAGGATATTTTCACAATGAAGCAATGTTTCTAGCCCATCTATATAATGAATATTTAAAATGGAGATTAAACATATATAGATCAAGTTTTCCAAAATGAAGCTATATTTTGTAGAAAGATAAAATTGATTTCAAATGTTGGAAGGATTTAAGATTTTACAGAAGATTAAATGGGATTCCAAGCGTGTGATTATTATGGTGACTATATTATATCTAAATTACCATCTCTAAATGTGTGTCCAAAAAATGAACCACACACCTTCTTCTGTTGAGAGAATCAACTGTGGAGTTGTGAATTTTTCTTTTTTCTTTTGGTATATCTGAGTTATTGGAGTGTTTTGTAACCAATTCTTTTGGTGATTGTTTTGAAATTCCAAGAAGATTAAGAGAAATTTGAAGTTTTTGCATTTGTTGAAAGGGAGACTGGGGATTTAAAAAGAAAAAGGGAGGCAGGAAACATGATAGTGTAAACAGTGAGGGGATTGTGAGTCAGCTGAGCTGAGCACAGGCCTCTGCTTGGCTGCTGGCTTTGGGGCCTCAGTGCTTTTTAACCTGTTTGTACATCTGGAACATGAGGCTTACCTGCCCTGGCCCCCTTGCAGAATCGCAGTTGCTACAGTTAAACAAGACAGGAAACAATTAAGTGCTTTGTAGAATATAAATTGCTATATAATTTTCTTACTGAGAGCCAAGTAACATGAGATAAATATTCCAGTGAAAATTTGACATCTTTTAAAACTCTTTTCACCAGAGTCCTGTCTTGAAACTGGTAAGACGTGGTCTTTCTCCCCCGATCCCCACCCCTACCCCCCGAGTTTCATTTCCTCAGTTTGGATCAAAATAATCTCATAAAGAACTTTGCTGATAGGTAGGCAAGCCAGTCTTCAGCCTACGGAATCAAGGGTAAGGCTGGGTTTTTGCCCGCCTGATGAGTGATCCACGCGCCAAAGGGTGAAGGGTGTTGGGAGAAGACTGACCCCAGGGTCCACTCCGGGAGCTGTCCCACCAAGGCTTCATCCCACTGGATCTTCCGTCTCTCTGCCCCTGTCTTCCCCCACACCTCACAGTAACTCACCGGATGGGAAGTAGCAGTAATTGTGGCTCTTTCCTCATCTTCCAGCTTCTGCCCAGACTTATTGACACTGCTTCTGCCAAGACCTACTGGTTCTGCTTCTCTTGGATCTTTCACATCATTTATACCCTTGCATTTTCTCTGATCACATCTCGCTTGAGTCTTCTTTCTCCCTTGCCCAGTCTTGCCATCATGCCCTTTTCATGCAGAATGAGTCTAAGCTTGCCAGCCTCACGTACCCCTGGGTTCTTTCCAGCTGCATCAGCTTAGTGCTGCTTTTCACTTGCCCTGTCATCCAGCCGCACAGATTGTCTTTTACTCAAAGAGTCTTTAACACTCTTCCATCCCCCAAGAATATCATGGCGGTTACGCGCGTGCCTGGTTTAAATACTTTCTCTTCCATTTACTAGCGTGTTACCCTGGAAATCTCAACCTCACTGTTCTTCTTGATAAAATTAGGATAATACTGTCTGCCTTAAATGGTTGCTTTGAGGAATAAAGGAGATGATCCATGTAAAAGTTTAGAGAAACTGTGCCTGCATGTAGTAGGTATTACATTACAAATTGGCTGTAATTATTATTATTATTATTGTCTTCTGTCAGAATTCTGTGTGTATCTTTGCTCAAGTGTGTTTTTCCCAAATCTCCCCAGTTGTACCCATCCATTAGTGCATCCATCTATCCAATGAATATTTTATCGAACCCTTGGTGTGCTTTAAGCATAAGACTACTACTCGCTGTGAAGAATACAGAACTTAAGCGCATACTGCCCTCTGGGAACTTAGTGTCTGATGGGAGAATGCGGAGAAGTGTAAACTGTTCATCTATTCAGCACATGTTGATCAAGTCACTGCAGAGGATCCGAGGTCCCGTTTAGTTCTGAGCCTGGTGTCGTGTGTAATGACTAACTTTGGTGAAAGATCAAAGTTTGAATGCCTTAGGCAAAGCACAGTTGAGATGTTTAAAAGAAAGTAAAAGTTGCTCCATCGTGTCCAACTCCTTGGAACCCCATGGACTGTACAGTCCATGGACTTCTCCTGGCCGGAATACTAGAGTGGGTAGCCTTTCCCTTCTCTCAGGGATCTTCCCAACACAGGGATTGAACCCAGATCTTCTGCATTGCAGGCAGATTCTTTACCAGCTGAGCCACATGGTGCTTGGGAGTGTAGAAAAGGGATTTTATCAGCCAGGAGGGGCCAAAAAGGCTTATTAGAGATGTTGCCGTCTTAGCAGGGCCTTGCAGAGTGAATTTTGCCCGTCTCCACCTCTCTCAAGGAGCATCCATCTCCTGCCATGGGCGATTGCTCTGGGTGGTCGGAATTTCATCCTTATGACCTCCTCAAGGGCTGTGGCAGTATTGTCTTCAGTTTTGAACTCCTAGCTCTCATTCTGAGTCTTACATAGGTAATTCTCAATGGAGGATAGTGAGGACTTAAGGAGATGTTCCCATGTACCTTAAAGGGAGCTTGAAAGTAGATGATTCTCAATGTCTGTGACGCAATTCAACTTCCCAGAGAAGACGTTTGTTTGAAAGTGGGGTTTTTTGGGGGGCGGGGAGATGTTTGTATCATTTTACTTGGTATCACATTAATCCTATCTATAGTAGTCGTGATAGGGGTGTAAAAAGAATTTTACATCAACCCATGTAGATGTTTCTTCCCTTTTTCCTGCAAATTTCTGGCAGGAAACTCTTGTCGCTTTCCCATTAAAGCCTCTCCTGGCTGCAGAATTGCAGGATGTACCCTCGTAACTTGAATCACATGAGAAAGCTTAGCTTCAAGAGCTGCCCAACAGTTTTAATTCTGAATTTCTCCTTGTAGCAAGGAGCAAGGACCAACCCCAGTGGAGAAAAAGAAGAAAGGAAAAAGGAAAAGTGAAACCGCAGTGGAGAGTTTAGAGCTGGATCAGGGCCTGCCGAACCCGTCCCTGCGGAGCCCCGAGGAGTCCACTGAGTCTGCAGACAGCCAGGTACCGCTGTGCTGGGAGCCGGGCGGGCATTGCAGCTGTGGGGCGGGGTCTTGCGGACGCTGATCCTTGTGCTCCTCTCTCCCTGTCTCCAGCCCGCTGCCCTCGCACCCAGACCTGGGCTGGGCTTTCCCTGTGTTAGTGGGTGACCACAAGGCTCTTTCTCTAGTATCCTGTTCCTTAGACTAACAATCTCCCAGCTGTTTAGCGGTGTTGGCTTCCTTCCATCAGAGTCGCATGGTATCAGGCTGCAGTGAGAGGGAACGTGGAGAGGAGAAGTGTGATCCAAAGTAGGTGAGGCTTCGAGGGCCTCTCTCGCCATGCAGGTGATGCATTGATGGTTCGGGGTGCTAATAATTCAGTGTGCATGAGGACACGTTCATAATCCCAGATGCCGGGAAAGTCAGGGATGGATTCCTTTTGCCGAGGTGGGAAGGAAAATTTGGGGAAACAAGGAGTGGTCCACCCAAATGAGATTTCTGAAGACACACCAAAATGGGCACGAGACATTGGTGGGAGTTTTCTCCCTTGAGTTGAGGCAGCCTCTCTTGCACTTGAATTCTGATATCTCAAAGTGCTGTTTCCTCTGACAACCGCAGCAGCAGTTTATCTGGGCTCTGCTCCCACAAGGGGCCATTCAGGATAAGACCAACTTACTGTACCTTAAGTCCTGTGATCTTCATTGTAGGAAAGTGTCAGCTCCTAACATCACCGTGATGGATAAGTCATCGTGTCTGGGGTGTCAGATCCGAGACCCCCTTTCACTGCCTATATACTTGGGTTAGCGACTCCCAAGTATCCTTACGGTCAGAGGAGCAAGTACGTCTGGTCCATGAGGGTGGGCAGGTAGTTCGGTGTTTCTAGGATGGTGATCTGCATGTGGGATTGAGAGAGAGCTTTTTATGTGGAATTCCTCCTGTAAAATTAAATGTCACTGAAGTGACACAGTAAAGAAACGAACACAGAGAGAGGCCCAGGAGGTGTCTTTTAGACGATAAGGGCCGGGGATAGGGTGGGGGTGAGGTTTGGCTTTTCATTTTGTTTTGTAAGATTTAAATGTTGGAGACTCAGCTGGCTGAGTAGATGGTTCCCGGAAGTGTTTCTGCTGCTTGGATGTGATGGGTAGAGATGAACCATGTGTTTTTCTGCTCGAGGAAAGCCACTGGGTTGCTTTGCTGTAGAATGTTATCTCTCTTAAAGGTCATAAGCTATTTAATTATAGTCAAGTCCTTACATGGTGAGTCATGAATCTCATTTTGTCACACTCAAGACGTCAGCTTGAATTTCAGAGGGTGGTGGTAGGAGATTCGCAAAGTAAGTCCGAATAAAATTGGTATTATTTAGTTGTTTGGAAGTACATGGCAAATCTGGTGAACTTGGAAAATTGAAAATAAAAAAAACCTGTTAAATCATTGTCATCAACCTGGAGCTTCAGGCTATGCTTGGATGGGACCTCAGAGATGATGCAGTTACTTCCCATCCCTCTTTCCCTGGAATGGAAATGGATTCCAGAAAGGAGGCGGAAAGCACAGACAGAGATAATAAAACGTGTCTCCCTGGATCCTGAGACTATCCTCCTACTCTGGATCCAAGGGATGTGGCTCCCTCTCCTCAGCTGGGTCCCACCTTGAGTGAATTTAGTTCTGAAGAGAGTTGTGTCTAGGGCAGATCCTTCTTGGAAGGTTGGAGAGGGCTCCTTTGAGTGTGAGCGAGTGTAGTACACGTGAGGGTGTCCTTGCGCGTGCTTTTCCCTCCGACTCACTCAGCGTCTCTGGCGGGTGTGTTTGTCCTGCAGAAACGACGTTCAGGACGGCAAGTGAAGCGCAGAAAATACAACGAGGACTTGGACTTCAAGGTGGTGGACGATGACGGGGAAACCATTGCTGTGCTTGGGGCTGGCCGGACGTCCGCCCTCTCAGCTTCTACCCTGGCCTGGCAGGCAGAGGTACGGCCTTTAGACTGGACTGCTGGTCACGGCTGGACAGTCACTTCGACTGCCTGATGGAGCATAACTTCGATCACTTTAACTGCAGGTTCTGTCCTTCAGGTGGCTTCCTGCTGAACTGAACGTTCAGGCTCTTGTCTGTGCCTAGCAGGTCCCTCTGTCATCATGCTCTCCCGAATTCACTTAAGTTCATTTTTCAAATACACAACTTTGCGCCATCTCTCTCATTACTCTCCAGCCAAGAGACTTGCCTCTTTTAAAGCCACGTATCAGCCATTCCTTCCCACCTACTGCCCTTTGCCTGTGTGGTCCCTTTTGGTTGGAATGCTCTTTGCCACATGCTTCACGTGACTCTTATTTTAAGTAGACCCTTGCCCCTTGTTCTAATGATTCTTTTGTTTTTCCATTAGCTATTATTTATCTGAGTGCACTGGGTCTTTAGTTGTGGCACACGGGATCTTTAGTTGAAGCCTGTGGGAGCTAGTTCTCTGATCAGGAATTGAACCTGGGCCTTCTGTGTTGGAAGGACAGAGTCTTAACCACTGGACCACCAGGGAAATCCTCTAACGATTCTTTATTTCACTCCTGTTTGTTTCTTTCATAGCACTTATTACAATTTATCCTTGTGTTCTGATTTCATTTTATTTGTCTCTCCCGTTAGAGTGTAGACGTCTGATATGGAGTAAATAGCTCCTCAAGGAACGGAGTCATGTAAAGCAGTCATTACAGTTGGGACTGGGGTTACAAATGTGTATGGAGAGTCCACCACAGGGCCAGGTCCTAGAACACCAGGATGAGTATCACGGCTTGGTCCCTGCCTCCAGGGAGTTATATCTGGGAGAAGGAGCATATGGCTACACTCGTATTGTGAGTTAAGTGCGGTCTTGGAAGTGTGTGCTGGATATGGCGACTGGAGGAGGAGTGGACAGGAAAGGGAGGTCAGGGTTTTAGGAGAGGCGTTTCCGACATGAACCACAGCCCCATAGCCTGCTGGTACCAGAGGTTGTGATATGACAATTTAATGAGCTTGGTCAGACATTGGGGTGTGATTTGAGGAGTGATGGGAGATGATCCCGGGGTGGTAGGGAGAGCCACATTATGCAAGGCCTTGGCTCTCAGCTAAAGTATTTGGCCTTCCTCCTGGATTGTACAAGGGGCCAGGGGCAGTCAGAGAAGCAGGATGCCCATCTGTGCAGTTTAGGAATTCCCACTGGCAGCAGTGTCAGGGAAGACGAGGACAGCATTTCGAACTGGTACCCCCAGATGCTGCCAAGGAAGAGGGGTGGGGATACATGTTGGAAAGGAGGAGGTCTGAGCCAAGGAGCTTGCAGAGGAGAAAAAAGCAAAACAGCAGCAGGCTGTGCACGTGGGATGCGCCTGACGGCCGGCAGCACATTCTGGGACACAGACTGTCGTTATGGAGTCCCTGTTGCTGACTTGGCAGGATTCACGTTCTGCCTGTGCAGCAACAGCACAAATACCTGTCCTTCCTCCTGGACTCCAGTGTGGCTCCTGGAGCTGAGGATGCTTTTATCCGTGCCATCCACCTTGACTCCCGCATCAAGCATTTTCACGTAATTTCTCACAGCCTTTTGCTCTGTGTCTGCATAGAAAGTAGCTGGAGCAGGGGCCCTTGTGCCTATGTTAACAATCAGGAAACAAGCACAGAACAATCCAGGTCATAGCATTACATAGCAGCAGTGGATCAGTGATGAATATGTAAGAAGTGATTTCGTGTCTGTCTCTGGATCAGGGTTATCCAGCTAATGAATAGAACACCTAATAGGAATAATAATTTGGTATAGTGTATTGCAATACTTTTCAAGCAAATAGTTAAAAGTAGTCCTTGCAAGACTTCTTTGACATGATAGGATTATATTGCTTTACAGTAGGTTTCCTGGGACTTCCCTGTGGTCCAGTAGCTAAGACTTCACGCTCCCAATGCAGGGGACGCAGGTTCGATCCCTCGTCAGGGAACTAAATCCCACATGTCGCAACTAGAAAGCCCACATTTTTACAATGAAAATCGAAGATCCCATGTGCTGCAATTAAGACCCAGTGTGGCCAAATAAATATTTACAGTGGGTTTCCCTTCCTTGGCGATTTTATGGTTGATTTGGTGGTTAAAACACCATAAGGGATTTTATTTACTCCTACTAGCCATTTAGCCCAAGTCATTAACTGTATTTCAATTATTCTGACCTCTACCCCGGTACCTAAAGGGCAGTGTTAGCTGATCAGATAGAAATAACTTGAGAAGTTTTTATCTTCACAAGGCTCTTTTTATCCTCATGAAGGGTACATTCAAGAAAGAGTTTATATGTGGTGAAACATAAGCTAGACTCTGAACCTGCATTAATTACACCTCAAAGATTGTGACTAAACTTAAAAAAGAAAGAGGCCCAAAATGTGGTTTTGGTGTTGATGTTCAGAAAAGGTAGCCATGTGGCTCTGGCCTCCACACCACAGGACAGACCCGACCACCTGCCAGGGACTGAGCGACCGACCTGAGTCAGTGCTCCATGGAGCCCTCTATTCGTGTCTGTTTTACTTAGTGGGCTCTCTAGGGAGGTCTGAACAAAGATCTCCCAGACTAACACAAAGCCCAAAAGTCAGGGATCTCATCGAGGATTCCAGGCAGTCCTCAGAGTGTCCAGGGGCACAGAAAACCAGTAGAAGAAGATTAGATTTTTCTTCCATCCTTCTCCCAAGGCCCTTTGGAAGGGTGTCCGCCTGCTTGTAGATGGGCAGAGAAGGGTGTGCAGTCAGCACCACAAAGGCCCCGCTGCTCTCTCCCTGCTTTCTTTGCTGTGTCTTATTGGCATGCTCAGCCCACTAGTGTGGCTCCTGGCCCCTGTCCCAACCCCAAATCGCAACCTCAGCAGTACTCGCCTAGTGGTGAGTTGCTGCAAACATCTTTACACATGACTCATCCTATCTCGGGCCTGGAAGATCAGCATAGACACCTGCTTTGGAGTCTAGAGGACAGTCCCCTGGCTGGGGTATGGGATTAGGGGTGGAAATACGTTCCCATCCTCACTGTGACTCCCTGCTTTCTTATTCTTTGTCAAACTGATGGCAGTGCTTGGAACAGAGACAGACTTGCCCGGTTATGACCCGTTTACAACATACAGATTCTTACAAGGCGGTTTCAGTTTTTGCCTCCTGCAGTTGGTGTGGTTTTTATGATTTTTGCCACTGAGACAGGACTTGAATTTGAACGAGGCATCACCTCCCGGTGCTCTCTTGTGCCCGCTCTTGCGTCTTTGCAGACAGCACCCTCTGCTGTGTCTGGTCTTTGCCTGCTCCTGGCAGGTGAGCGCAATGGTTCCCTCACCCGGGAAGCTCCCTACTTCCCCTCAAGCTGGAGGTCAGTGCCCCTCCTCTGTCTCCCTTGGCACTCTAGTATGGTTAACTTTGTCACTGTCCTTTAAACACCTGCCAGCTTTTGTTTTCCATTGTCAAAGCCATGAACCATGTTAGGGTAGGGCCTGTAATCTTTTTCTTTTTTTTTTTTTAACTTATCTCTCCAGCATGAAAAGGCTTCAATAAAGTAAAATGTACATTAAGCCCTAGGAACTGTTTAGAGAAAAGTATGGCACGTCCCTCCTCTGTTCTGCGGTGTATTCATTATGCCCAGTGTCCCCGGGACCCGCACACCACTTGTTCACGCCCGTGACTGCACTGATGGGCCAGCGCCCCTGCCGTATTGCTCTGAGTATCACACCTGATTGTTTGCGCCATCACACTGTAAGCTTTTGCAAAAACAAGAGTCACTTTTTAGTTGATCATAATTTTCACTTAACATAGGTAGTATTTGACATTGGGTAGTAAGTAACATCGGAGAAAGCAATGGCAAGCCACTCCAGTACTATTGCCTAGAAAATCCCGTGGATGGAGGAGCCTGGTAGGCTGCAGTCCGTGGGGTCGCTAAGGGTCGGACACACTGAGCGACTTCACTTTCACTTTTTACTTTCACACGTTGGAGAAGGAAATGGCAACCCATTCCAGTGTTCTTGCCTGGAGAATCCCAGGGACGGGGGAGCCTGGTGGGCTTCCGTCTGTGGGGTCACACAGAGTCGGACACGACTGAAGTGACTTAGCAGCAGCAGCAGTAAGTAACATAAAGACATGCATTCAGTTGTACTTATCATGTATTTATATATGTAAGTAATGAATAAATATGCTTAAAACATTATAGAAACAGGTACGATTCTTAAGTCCTGGATTAGAAAGATGAGAATGAGGTGTTTTTCTTTCTTTCTCAGGCTCTCGTTTCCTCGACTTCTTTGTACTGGCCTGTTTTCCTGCTGGCATCCTCCTTCCTCTCACTCCAGCCCTGACTGTTGTGGGCAGGCCCCGGGGCAGAGTGACTGCAGCTCTGCACCAGCCCGGGTGATTCAGGTCTTAGGCTGCTGTCCCGCTCAGCCCTGGAGGATGGTTTTCATCCTTTCCATTTCTTCGTTGGCCACACCATCATTTCCCACCGGTCTTTCCTCCGAGTGTCTCCTGTCTTTCTTTCTTCTCGGCTGCTGCTGGCCACCAGTCCTGCCGAGGCGTTTCGTGTTCGGACAGCTGCGGTTTGCACCTTTGCCATTCCCTGCCCCAGCCCTCTGTCCTTACCGCTCCATTACTAGGCTCATTTTCCCATAATAACCAGGGCAGGTTTTGGCTTTTCTGTGTCCCGCTCAAGAATCTAAGGTGATTTTGCCTGTTAACTCCTGTTTTAGATCAAAATTGCTGCCTGATTTTCTTCTAAGGAATGTGGCCGCATTCTATTCTCATTTATCCCCATCCCCATCCTGTGTAATGTTTTCTTCTATTAAGACTGTGTTCCTTGGTATCCCAAATAGGCATCCTGCTTCCCCTATACTGGTCCTTTCATCCCATGGGTATGTTTCAGCTTTCCTTCCTGTTTTCAGTCCTCTTATGAGCCAGCATCCATTAGGGCCCAACTGAAAACACACTATTTGAAATTCAAGCTATTCATGCTTTCTGCTCTCTTGCTGGACTTAGGGTTACTCTTGCACTGATTAGGATTTACCCCTGGCATGTTTCTAAGAAAAATATGTTTTATTTGCTTCCCCTGAGAGCTAAGCACCTGAGACTGGGCACCTTGTTTGATGCGATTTTGGACCTTCCATGGCACTTGGTAAATACTTAATGTTTTGAAAAGTGAGTTGTGTCTCACTAGAGGCTCTCCTTATCCTAACTGAATAGAGTGTATCAGGTGGTTGGCTGAGGTTGGGAGTGCTATGAGTTGAAAAATTTTTCCCTAAGGGAAAAAATTAATTTCATGAGTTTCTGTCATGGAATTGAATGAATTAAAATGGTCTTCTTTGAAGGATAATTTGAGAAAATTCCAAGAAGTTGAGAACAGATGGCTGTTATGGAAGTGTGTTCGGCAAGCAGATTTAGTTTATATCTGTGTGTATCTGTATACACTGAGTGTTTATACACACATGATCATGCTTATGCACGGTCTCTGTTTAGGAAAAAGAAATCCTGATTCTCCAGCCTTCTTCCTACTTTGATGTGTATTTTTGGTAACACTAGCCTCTTTTTTCTCTTTTATTAGGATAGAATATAAAAAAATCTGTTGTCAGATTTTGATAACTATTGATTTTTTTTTAAATTCTAGTGTTATGCCCTATTCTTTAGTGCCAAAAAGCAAACTGAAGTTTTATTTCAAATTCCTTAATTTTTACTTAAAAATTTTCTATAACAAAGAATGCTTTAAGCCCACCATCCTTTTAACCCTCAGAGTAAAGTTCTGAGCCTTCTTCATCCACACGTTAATGTTTTTGTGGATTGGGTCCTGGTTAAAAACTGAAGAGAAATCAACATCTTTCCATCAGAAGCCATCTTTTTCTGCTCTTCGTTGTAGGTAAGAATAAGAGACTGTTTGAAGGGACGTCCAGTGGTTAAGAATCCACCTGCCAATGCAGGGGAGATGGATTTGATCCCTTGTCCGGGAATTAAAATCCCACGTGCCATCGGGTAGCTAAGGCCGTGGGCCACAGTTTCTGAGCCCACTCGCTATAGAGCACATTCTCTGCAACAAGAGAAGCCACTTCAGCAAGAAGCCCTCACACCACCACCAGAGAGTAGCCCCTGGTCACTGCAACTAGCAAGAGCCCATGCAGCAACTGAGGCCCAGTGCAGCCCCCCTCCCCCCAGATATATAGTCAAATAAATAAAATTCTTTTAAAGAGAGAGCGCCTATTTGAAGTCACCTGCTGGTGAGGAGAGACCATGGTTCTTCCAGCCTGGGTGCACTCGTGTGAAGGCTTGCTTGTTAGTCTGGTTCGTACAGACTTGGAAGTACGTAGGAAAGGTAGTTGGCAGTGATGAAAGTCTAAGGCTCTTAGACATCTAGCTTGTTTCCAAAGCCTCTTCTGATTTGGCCAGCTGCTCCGGCTCTGTGTGCCCGTAGCACTTGCTCCATACTACTGTTCCCATGTTGTGTAAAATCTTTTCACATTATTTATTCAGAAATATTTATTGAGTGCCTACTACTATTGGGTACCAAGGACTGTTCTGAGCACTGGAGATAACATCAGGGAACAAAAGAGCCGGAAGTCCCCGCCCTTGTGGAGGGCGCCTGTAGCAAAGTGCGAGGAGCCTGCGGCACGCACACAGCCCATCTCCTCCTCCAGAGGCTTGCCAGGTTTTCAGCCTACGTGGGGTGTCAGGCCAAAGGGCTAAGCTCAGAACTTCCAAAGGGTAGAAACAACTCGGGAGAGGCTGCTTATCAACCTGGAAAGAGTAAAATTGTGTAGTGTGTACGTGATGGTAAGTGCTATGGAAAAAAACATCAGAATAAGAGTGTTACGGAGTTCGAGAATGAAGGTTGCAAGTTTAGATAGGGTGACCAGTGTTGGCCTCACCAGGGTAATGTATGATCCAAGAACTGAAGGAGGTAAAGGAGTGAGGGAGTCGTGCAGGGAGAAGAGCACTTCAGGCAGACGGAATAGCAGAGTCCTGAGGTGGAAACGTGCCTGGTGTGTATGAGGGACAGACATGGAGACCTGGAAAGTGACAGGAGGTGGGAGCCTGGGGACGCATTCCGTGGGCTTCTGAAGACCTTTGGGAGACTTTAGGTTATACTCCCAAGTTGAAAGAAAAGCAATTTAAGCAGTTTAAGCAAAAGGATGACTTAAATGAAGAGGCCATTCTGACACTTGTGTTGAGAATAGACCAGTAGGACAGGCGGGGTAACAGAGTGACTGCTTAAGAGATGATTGGGAATAATCTGGGTGAGAGATGAAGGTGGTTTCGACCAGGGTAGAAGCAGTGGAGGTGGTGAGAAATGGCTGGGTTCTGAACATACTTTGAAGGTAAACACAACAGGGTCCCTTGGCTGATGAGACAGGGGGTGTGGCGCGAAAAGAGAGGAGTTGGGAATTACAGGATTTTGGGGTTGAACATCCAGAGGGATAGAGTTCTTTTTAATTCAGTTGTAAGAAAACTATAGTTTGAAGGGGTAGGGTTGGTGGCTTGGCTAAGAGACTAGGAGTTTGGTTTATGGACATCTGAAGTGTGAAATGTTTCTGAGATAGTCAGATAGTGATGACAAATAACAATTGGATAAAGGAGTCTGTAATTATGGGGTTCTAAACTGGATTAGTTTTAGCATCAGTCCTTCCAGTGAACACCCAGGATTGATCTCCTTCAGAATAGACTGGTTGGATCTCCTTGCAGTACACGGGACTCTCAAGAGTCTTCTCCAGTACCACAGTTCAAAAGCATCAATTCTTCGGTGATCAGCCTTCTTCACAGTCCAACTGTCACATCCATACATGACCACGGGAAAAACCATAGCCTTGACTAGACGGACCTTGGTTGGCAAAGTAATGTCTCTGTTTTTTAATATGCTATCTAGGCTGGTCATAACTTTCCTTCCAAGGAGTAAGCATCTTTTAATTTCATGGCTGCAATCAGCATCTGCAGTGATTTCGGAGCCCAAAAAAATAAAGTCTGACACTGTTTCCACTGTTTTCCCATCTATTTCCCATGAAGTGATGGGACCAGATGCCATGATCTTTGTTTTCTGAATGTTGAGCTTCAAGCCAACCTTTTCACTCTCCTCTTTCACTTTCATCAAGAGGCTTTTTAGTTCCTCTTCACTTTCTGCCATAAGGGTGGTGTCATCTGCATATCTGAGGTTATTGATATTTCTATACTTTGGCCACCTCATGAGACGAGTTGACTCACTGGAAAACAGTCTGATGCTGGGAGGGATTGGGGGTAGGAGGAGACGGGGACGGCAGAGAATGAGATGGCTGGATGGCATCACCGACTCGATGGACATGACTTTGAGTGAACTCCGGGAGTTGGTGATGGACAGGGAGGCCTGGCGTGCTCTGATTCATGGGGTCGCGGAGAGTCGGACACGACTGAGCGACTGAACTGAACTGAAGCTGGATTAAATCAATATGGCAGTCCGGACAACATGCACACATGCGACTTAAGTTGCTTCAGTCGTGTCTGACTCATTGCGACCATATGGACTATAGTCCGTCAGGCTCCTCTGTCCATGGGATTCTCTAGGCAAGAACACTGGAGGGGACTGCCACGCCTTCCTCCAGAAGATCTTCCTGACCCAGGGCTAGAACCTGTATCTCTTGCATCTCCTACTTTGACAGGCGGCTTCTTTATCACTAGCACCACCTGGGAAGCTCAGGATAAATAAAATATGGCAGGCAGGACACATATAGCCAGTATTTAAAACCATGAGACTGGATGGGATCAACTAGAGAATGAATATAGATAGAAAAGAAAGCCCCAAAACTAGGCCCTAGGGAACTACAGAAATAAGAGTTAGTGTTGGAGGATTCTATTTTCAGGTAAGAAATAGTCGGGCGTGGCAGGCCAACACTTGCTGCAAGGGGAAAGAAAAAGGTAACTTGCAAAGAACATATTTTTAAAGAGATCAGATAGCTGTGGAAGCAGTAAGAATGAGATACACTAAAATTCCAGACAGAGAAGAGCTACTCCTAGATGAGCTGACCGTTGCTGACTGTTTTCTTCTCTGGAAGCATTCTGTAATTCCAGGCAGGGGCTGAGCACCAGACTGGGCCCAAACAGAGACCTACTCTGGGTTGACGAGAAACCATCTGACCCTGCTGGTGATTGATTATGCTGCTGCTGCTGCTGCTGCTAAGTCGCTTCAGTCGTGTCTGACTCTGTGCGACCCCATAGACGGCAGCCGACCAGGTTCCGCCATCCCTGGGATTCTCCAGGCAAGAACACTGGAGTGGGTTGCCATTTCCTTCTCCAACATGTGAAAGTGAAGTCGCTCAGTCGTGTCCGACTAGTAGCGACCCCATGGACTGCAGCCTACCAGGCTCCTCTGTCCATGCGATTTTCTAGGCAAGAGTACTGGAGTGGCTTGCCATTGCCTTCTCCGGATTGATTATGCAGGGCTGATGAAATGATTGGAAACTAGAGGAATCCCCAAAGCAAGGAGCCTTCCCCAGGAGACGTTTGCTGAATTCTGGGTAGTACAGGAAGTTGGTGGCCAAACCAGAAGGCAGATTGAAATCTCACAGTCTTGCGTTATTTAGGAGATAAAATCTCACTGAAAGGATGGGTCTACTGCAAAACAAAACTGACTCTTCCTTAAGAGAGGTTGTTAACCTGTTTGGGATTGGGAAACTCAGGGCTGAGGAGTAAAAAGACCTGCCAAGCTTACAGTCAAGTGACCGTGGGCATTTGTTCTCAAAGAATAGGTAAAACAAGAGATGGACTGAATCTTAACAGAACGGTGACCCAGTCCTGACCCAGCAGAGCCTGATTGGACTGGACCAGTGGGACCCATTCCTTCTCCCTGTTCATCAAGGAGAAAATAGGAAGCATTTGGAGCTGATGTGATTCTTTTGTTCACAATATTCACCATACAATAAAAAATTATTAGACATTGAAAAGGCTGGGAAATTGACTAAAAATCAGGAATATTGATAGAAGCAAACCCCAAATGATCCCAATAATGGAGTTAGCAGAAAAAAAATTTGAATTACTATGATTAGTGAGTTAAAATAGAGGAAAAGATGGACAAAATAAGTTTTAAAGTAAAGAATTCCAACAGAGAATTGAAGCTATAAAGAGAATCAGATCAACACTGTAAAACTGAAAATTTGTAAAATTCAGAGCACAACAGGTAAGTTTAAAAGCAGATTAGATATAATAGAAGATAAGATTAGTGACTTTGAAGACAGATCAGTAGAAAATTTCAAAACTGACACACAGAAAAATGAATGGAAAGAACAGAGCAAAACATAAATGCATAGAGAGACCATTGAGATGCAGTGAAAAAGTCTGATGCTCTGATTAGCATCCTAGATGTAGAAAAGGAAAGGTCAGTCACTTTGCGACCCCGTGGACTGTAGCCTGCCAGTCTCCTCTGACCATGGGATTCTCCAGAATACTGGAGTAGGTTGCCACTTCCTTCTCCAGGAGATCTTCTCAACCCTGGGATCAAACCTGGGTAAGTGGAGAGCCAAAAAGTCCTCAAAACTGATGGAAGATATCAATCAGATTCAATGTTAGGTAACCCCCAAGCAGGAAAAACACACAAAAGAAAACCATACCTAGGCATATCTTAAACTGTAGAAAGTGAAAGTGAAGTCGCTCAGTCATGTCCGACTCTATGCGACCCCGTGGACTCTAGCCTACCAGGCTCCTCCGCCCATGGGATTTTCCAGGCAAGAATACTGGAGTGGGCTGCCATTTCCTGCTCCACACAATCTTCCCGACCCAGGGATCGAACCCAGGTCAATCCACATTGCGGGCAGACACTTTACCGTCTGAGCCACCAGAGAAGTCGGCAAACTGTAGAAACCAGATACTAAAAGAATATCTTATAAAGCCACTAGATAAAAACTGACAGCTAATTTTATATTAAATGGTACAGTGTTGAATGCTTTCCCTCTGAATTAGCAAATAAGAAAAAGATTCCACTATTCTCATTTATATTCAGAAATACTTTGGAGGTCCTGCGCTAAGGAAAAGGAAGAAATACAGGCATGCTTTGTTTTATTGTTCTTTGCTATATTGCACTTTACAGAGACTATTTTTTTTTAAGTTTGAAGGTTTATGGTAACTTTGTATCAAACAAATGTATTGGCACCATTTATAATATACTAATATTACAATATACCTTTTACAGTATACTTATTTTATAAACTAGCAGCATCAAATCAGGAATGGAAAATTGTAAGATGCCACTTACGATAGTATCAAGGTATTAGATACCCTGAAGTAACTCTCAAAAGATATATAAGCCCTCTGTATGAAAAACATGGCTGAAACAAAGAAGCCCTAAGTAAATGGAGTGATATATGACATACATGTATTCAAAATTAAGCTGTCTATAATTCAGTCCCAGTCCAAATCTAGGCAGAGTGCTTTTTTGGTGGAAATTGGCGATGGAAATACAGAAGATCTACCCTAGCCAAGGCAATCTTGAAAAGGAAGAACCCAGTTGGAAGACGTATAATCCATATTTTGTAATCAGTTTACAAAAATGAAGGCAGGGTAGTGTTGCCATAAGAACACATAGACCAGTGGGCCATAAGTAGACCTGTATGTGGCTGTTGAGCACTTGAAATAGCCTGGTTCGAACTGAGATATGATCAACAAAATACAGAATAGATTTTTAAAGACTCCGTATGAGAAGAATGTAAACTGTTTCATTAGTAATTTTATATTGATTGCATGTTGAAATGATATTTTGGGTTAAAATCAAATTCATCTGTTTTTAAATGTAGCTACTGTTGTCATTCAGTCACTAAGTCATGTCCGACTCTTTGCGACCCCATGAACCGCACCACACCAGGCTTCCCTGTTTTTCTCTCTCTGGAGTTTGCTCAAACTCATGTCCATTGAGTCAGTGATGCCTTCCAACCATCTTATCCTCCGTCGCCCCTTTCTCCTCTTGTCTTCAACCTTTCCCAACATAAATGTGGCTATAAGAAAATTTTAAACTATGTATGTGGCTTATTTGTGGCTTTGGTGGCAGCAAAGATTCATTCAGTGGACATAAAAATACAAAAGAGAAAAAAAGGTGAATCATATAGAACTTCTCTTCATCAAAAGACACATCTACAGTTTGAGAGGTGAAACCATAGATTGATAAGAAAAGTATAGATCATAACAGAGGACTCTTATTCAGAAATATATAAAGATATAAACTCTTGCAAATATAAAGAACTCTTGACAATTAAAAAAAAGGACAATTTTTAAAATAGGCAAATGACTTGAAGCTTCGTAGGGCCAATAAGCATATGAAAAGATACTCAGCACCTTTTAATTATCAGGGAAATGTGAATTAAGGAGGGGATGAACTGTAAAGAAAACTGAGTGCTGAAGAATTGATGCTTTTGAACTGTGGTGCTGGAGAAGACTCTTGAGAGTCCCTTGGACTGCAAGGAGATCCAACCAGTCCATCCTAAAGGAAATCAGTCCTGGGTGTTCATTGGAAGGACTGATGTTAAAGATGAAACTCCAATACTTTGGCCACCTGATGCAAAAAACTGACTCACTGCAAAAGACCCTGATGCTGGGAAAGATTGAGGGCAGGAGGAGAAGGGGACCACAGAGGATGAGATAGTTGGATGGCATCACCGACTCAATGGACATGAGTTTAGATAAACTCTGGGAGTTGGTGATAGACAGGGAGGCCTGGCGTGTTACAGTCCATGGGGTCGCAAAGAATCGGACGTGACTGAACTGAACTAAGTACACATCTGTTGGAATGGCTGACGTTTTCAGTACTCATGATATTAAGTCAGTTAGAACTCCCATACACTGCTGCTGGATGTAAAAATGGTTGCAACTACTTTGGAAAAAGTTCTGACAGTATCCCTCAAAACTAAACATATAACCAACCTCATAACCTAGCAGCTGCATTCCTGTGTATATATCCAAGGTAAGCGAGTGCGTTTATATGAACATTGAAAGCAACCCAAATATTCCTTAGCAATAGCATGGATAAATAAGTGCTGGGTAAATAAATAATTCATACAATAAAAGACTGCACAGTGATACAGGAGAATGAACCACATGCTATATGATTCCATTTGCATGAAACTTAATAATAGGCAAAACTAATCAATGGTGGTAGAAGTCTGAAGAGTGGTTCTGTCTAGAAGGGGGCGTGAGGATCTTCCAAGAATGTTGAAAATCTAATATAACTTTATCTCTGGGGGACTTCACTGTACACGTGTACATGTAAAACGTCAATAACTGTGTGCTTGAGATCTCTGCATGCCGTATGTGTGCCATACCTCAGTCGCTTACAGCATTATGCGGTCGTGCCTGGCCGTTCCTTGGTGAAGACTATAGCGCATTTATTTCTGTAAGACCAGTACGTAAACTCAAAAGACAAGTGGTAAATAACGGGGGGAAATTTAGGAAGGAAATGAAGTTGTAAGGAAGGAAGTTGGGTCATTAACTTGTCCATAGTCCGAGCTTGGTTTGTTGACTGCAAGATTGGGGTTGTGATTTTATTGCTCAGGAAAGGACGTCTGGTTTGGGCCCTTCACTGGTAGCCCTCTGGACAAGGGAAGTTAAGTCCAGGTATATGGAAAAGAGGGAGGCTTTAATTCTATGATACAGATCAAGAATAACCCTTTATCTTTCCTTTGTATTCCATCTGTCTTCCCTGTTACTTAGCATTCAACCAGTATTCATTGATCACCCACTGTTGTCTGGCTTTCTCAAGGTATCTAGCTACACCAGTGAGTAAAACAAATAAGGATCCCTGCCATTACAGGCTAGTGCGATGGGAGAAGACAGCAACCCACTGTGAACTGCCGCCGCCTCCTTTTCTTGTGCATAAGAATCAAGCAGAGCAAATATACTTAGAGGAAATCAAAAGCTGAGTCTGTATCCAGCCCCAGCTCACTGATCTTCCGCTTGAGCAGTGGGAAAAGACTTGTCATTTTGGACTAACTTCACAATGCCATGTGTCCAGGGGGACATAATGAATATGCGTAGCCTTTGGGAGCATCTGTCAGCGCCTGCTGATTTCCATACTTCTCTTCTACCATCTGCCCTACTCGTCGTTTTTTACTATCAATTTTCTGGGAAAAGTTCTTAGAAAATATGTTTTCTGTAATGGTATGACTTTGGGATAGTTGAGCCCTAGAATGTAGCGCAAATCATCCTCTTGGAAAGTTCTGAGAAGGAACCCAGCTAGTTATTCTGAGAGTTAGGGTTGTGGTGTGTGTTCTTTTCATACACTGTTCTAAGTCTCATATTGTGATAAATGCTAGATCTGAAAAATCATATAGTACAGTTGAAGCCAAAGAAATAAAACTGCTCAACTAAAATCTTAGGAAGAACGTTTAACAGGAGTGTTCTGACCCAGTGTATCCTTTTGTAAGTTTATTGTTTTATTTTATTTTTTAATTTCTGTTGTTTAATTTTATTTATTTATGTTTAGTTGTAGCATGT
Source organism: Moschus berezovskii (assembly GCF_049115385.1). Classification (NCBI taxonomy): domain Eukaryota; kingdom Metazoa; phylum Chordata; class Mammalia; order Artiodactyla; family Moschidae; genus Moschus; species Moschus berezovskii. The sequence goes on from NC_142474.1 coordinate 13,441,526, forward strand.
GAATTCTAATCTGCAGCATGTGGGATCTAGTTCCCAGTGAGAGAAAAAAAAGTGAAAGTCACGCAGTCATGTCCAACTCTTTGCGATCCCATGGACTGTGTAGCCCACAAGGCTCCTCTGTCCATGGAATTCTTCAGGCCAGAATACTGGAGTTGGTCCCATTCCCATCTCCAGGGGATCTTCCTGACTCAGGGATTGAACCTGGGTCTCCCACATTGCGGGCATATTCTTTACCATCTGAATCACCAGTTCCCAGACCAGGGATCAAACCTGGGTTCCTTGCTTTGGAAGTACAGACTCTCAGCCATCGGACTACCAGAGAAGTCCCAAGTTTGATGTTTTTTTTAAATGCAATTTTTTTAAATCAAGTACTCCTCTGTAGAAAGAGATTTCATGGAGATTAGAAAGTGTTGATGTGTATCTAGGGTAGAAAGGAAGTAATTAAATTGTTTCCAGTTGGGATTTGTAGTCAAAGGATGGTCAGTAAAACAGAAAGCCATTTCCAGGTACAGAGGGGAACAGTGGTACCATTTAGTAGAGAATAGTTATGCCTTATATTTGCCTAACACTTACAGTCCAAAAAATGTTTTCACATGCCATCTTATCCTCCCAATAACCTAGTGAGATATGTATTTTTAATTCTTATTTTAATAGATTTGAAACTAAGAGGTGTTAATTGATTTGCCCAAAGTCAACAGCTGGAAAGTGTCAGAATTGGGGCCCTCTGCCTCTGAAGCCCCCAGACTCTTTTATATTACGCTTTTCTGAAAATTTTATGCAGTAACATGTAAGCAGTTTGGGCAGAGAAGGGAGGTCCCAGGACCAATTTTAGTAATGCTAAAGGCAGATCTGAAGTCAAGAATCTGCAAAGCAGAATAACTTCCCTGCTCATGTGGGAGGGGAAAGGGGAGGGTTGTGCACAGAGGTTAGACCGTGTACCATCTTTGGATCACTCTGAGCAGACAGGACGGAGGCCTCTGTACTCAAAGGTGAACCTTTGGACCAAGTAGTATCTATCGTAGCATTTCTTGTAGAATTATTTCATGGCTTCTGTGGTGCCAGTAATACACTCTCTCTCTCTCTCTCACCTCTGTCTTCAGGAGCCTCCAGAAGATGACGCAAACATCATTGAGAAGATCCTGGCATCTAAGACTGTCCAGGAGGTTGGTGGCTGATGTTTCTGACTTATGTGTCTCTAGCGCACATTTCACCCTCTGTTAAAAGATGTCTCTTGGTGGGCCTTCTCAGCTGGACCGAGAGCTAGGCAGGAGCTCTCTTGGGCTGGTTGAGACTTAGGTTTACCTCTGTAGAAGATTTTAGGACATGAAATTCTTAAATATTTGAGTATGACCCAAATTGATGTTTTTCTCCCCTGTGATCCTAGCAATAGGTATTGACCTCTTAGTTGCCATAGCTCACTGAAAGTCATCAAGGAGCCAAGAAGAAGAGATGGGAAAAGACTCCCAGTGCAAACGCCTTTTCCTTTCGATACCTTCAGGGCTGTCATAGGGAACTTCTAGAGAAAACCCCTGGTGTGAAAGAGCATAAGAACACAGTGTCTGTGAGAGCATGGTTTCATTTTTACCTCGACTATTTATGAAAGGAAACTTCCTCGCTTTGAGAGTGAACCCCTCTGAAGTGTGTGGGGAATAAGCAGGGGGTGGGAGGGGTAGGACAGGTTGGCAGGGACACTGAAATTGCATGTTCTCACTTTCACAGCAGCTCTTAGAGTCCTGGGCCAGTTGGGGTTTTTCAGCTGAGTGCTCTCCTAGCTGAGATCTTGGAGTGACACCGGGAGGATTTTTTTTTTTTTTAAACGTTGTAGCTTAGCTGTGTGTTCAGCCTTTAGAAAGTCTGCTCCAGAGCTGCCAAAAAAAACGACCTGGTAAAATGCAAATGTCCTCGAGAAATATGTTCTAAACCAAGAAGGAGCACTTGATTTACCTTTTTCATTTGGTACATAAGAGTGGTCCACAGGGATCTAGGCTGATAACGGCTTGCTTTGGGTTACAGGTCCACCCAGGAGAACCCCCATTCGACCTGGAGCTGTTCTATGTCAAGTATAGAAATTTGTACGTCTGTTTAATGTATTCTTTGTATTTGGATTTTATATGAATAAAACGTCTTTCCTTCATCCCATCATTATCTTCTATATTTTCCAAGAATGGCCCCTAAGGTGTGACTCACAGACCTCAATTGGTTCAAGTTCACCTTAGGGGGCAGTGCTCAACTTTGCGTATAGAGTCACCTGGAGAAATTTTTAAAACTACTGAAGCCCTTGCTGCCCTCAAGGCCAGGTGACTCCTTCTCTGGGTGTAGTTCCCAAGGGTTGACGTGTTTTAAAAACTCCCAGTGCAGTTCCTGTTTGCACACAATGTGGAGAATCACAGTCCTATAGCCTGTACTTTTCTGCTCTCTTGCATTTTCCTTTTTTTCTCTGCTATGTGCCCACTTCCACTAATGTGCATGAATGCTAGCCTCCGTATACCTGCCCTGCCTCCAACTATGAGCCAGTTTCTCTAGAAGCCACAGAGTGACCTGATGCTTGAAATTGCTGCCTTGTCCTGTGTTCAGTTTTTGTCCTGAAGGGCAAGGCCCTTCTAAGTCCAGTCTCCAGCAGTTCCACAGCAAGCCACTCCACTACTACTATGTTAGATGGTCACCCTGGTTATTTTGGAAACTTTGAAGTCTGATTATTTGCTGGTTCTGCACTCGTCTCACAATCTGTGTGTCTTTGGATAGTTCCTACTTACACTGTAAATGGGCCACAATGGAAGAACTCGAAAAGGACCCTCGCATCGCACAGAAGATCAAGCGATTTAGGAATAAACAAGCCCAGATGAAGCACATTTTTACTGAGGTGAAGCATTACTTATTAATTTGATCACTGATTTTCCTGCAGTATTAGATCCCAGGTTTTAAGTTTCTTTAAGTCGAAGTCCCGTGCAGATCTATTGCTCAGGCGTGCCCTGATTTGAGACACAAGTTGTCCAGATTTAAGTCAAAGAAAATGGAATAAGGCTCAAACTTTACAACTGATAACTCCTAAGAATCTGCATCTTGGTCACATTCTATAGCAAAAGGAATCTGTTCACAGTTTTTTCATTTCCTTCCTCCCCCTCCCCAAAAGGGTAATTCCAAGAATTAATGTTTGGGTGTAAAATAGAAACAAAGCCAAAATGTTAGAAAATAAGTAAATAAATATATCAACTTGGGAATTTCTAAGTGTAGTACCTACAGTAAGAGGAAGGATTGATGGATTTGGATATCAGAGCATGTTTAGTGTCTATAAATTGGAAAATACCACAAATCTTAAAGTAAGTACATATATGTATTTCCTAATTGTGTACATGCATACCTACATACAACTGGGCTTCCCTGGTGGCTCAGACAGTAAAGAATCTGCCTGCAATGCAGGAGACCTGGGTTTGATCCCTGGGTTAGGAAGATCCCCTGGAGAAGGGACTGGCAACACACTCCAGTATTCTTGCCTTGGAAATCCGATGGGCAAAGGAGCCTGATGCGCTACAGTAGTCCATGGGGTCGCAAAGAGTCAGATGTGACTAACACTTCACTTTGGACTTCCCAGGTGGCACTAGCAGTAAAGAACTCCCCTGCCAGTGCAGGAGGCATTAGAGATGCGGGTTCAACCCCTGGGTCGGGAAGATCCCCTGGAGGAGGGCATGGCAGCCCACTCCAGTACTCTTCCCTGGAGAATTCCATGGACACAGGAGCCTGGCAGGCTACAGTGCATAGGGTCACGAAGCGTCAGACACGACTAAAGCAAGTTTCCATGCATCTACATATGAGGCTTGCATTCTTATACAGTATGGAAACCTCACTTATCTTTGCGTAGACACAGACATGATGCACACTCATACACATATGACAAAAAGCTGTCATGATTGAAAAAATAAAGGAAAATACATAGAGACGTAGACATGAAAAAACAGATGTATGGATACAGGGACGTGGGATCGATTGGGAGATGGAGATTGACATACATACACTGCTGTATATAAATAGGTAACTCATGAGATCCTATGGTATCACACAGGGAACTCTGCTCGGTGTTGTGTGGTGACCCAACTGAGAAGGAAATCCAAAAAAGAGGGGATTTATGTATATGTGTAGCTGGTTCACTTGGCTGTACAGTAGAAACTAAAAATTGTAAAGCAACCATATTCCAATAAAAATTAAGGAAAAAAGAAAAGTGCAAAATCCTAAATAGAAAAAAATGGACAGATTATTGGGGAATTAGGGAAAGAAGGGGGAAATTATTTACCAATCATACAAAAAAGTAATCAATTTCATTAGCAGCCAAAGAAATGCAAATTAAGATGGGAATCTTATAGTTTTAACTTACCAAATACGGGAAGGTTTTAGAAATAAGTACTATCCTTTGCTGGTGAAGGTGCACGGAAGAGATCCTCTTGTCATCACATCTTGGGAGTATAACCTAGGATGCCCCCTCAGGAGAGCAGAGACTCTCTTGGGAGTATAACCTAGGATGCCCCCTCAGGAGAGCAGGTTGGCCGCAGATGTCAAATGCCTCAATGTTTGCATTGCCCTTGTCCCAGCAGTTCTAATTCCATCATTTATCTTTAAGGAAACTATCAGATCTTGGAGCAAAGACTTAGCTATGATAAACAGTTTATGTTGGTGAAAAATTGAAAACAAGCATAACATTAGGTAATAAATACTGTTAAATTATGATGGATTTCACAGAGTGTAGTGCTGCGCAGCTAGTAAAAGTGATATTGGAGGACGGTTACTAGTGTCAATAGGAAGGGGCTTCACGTTGTAAACTATTGTTAATTGAAAACACTAGGCTCCTACAGTGTATGAGAGTTCCATTTTGGGGTTACTAGTATCAATAGGAAGGGGCTTCACGCTGTAAACTATTGTTAATTGAAAACACTAGGCTCCTAGAGTGTATGAGAGTTCCATTTTGGGGTTACTCGTGTCAATAGGAAGGGGCTTCACGTTGTACACTATTGTTAATTGAAAACACTAGGCTCCTACAGTGTATGAGAGTTCCATTTTGGGGTTACTGATGTCAATAGGAAGGGGCTTCACGCTGTAAACTGTTGTTAATTGAAAACACTAGGCTCCTACAGTGTATGAGAGTTCCATTTGGGGTTACTAGTGTCAATAGGAAGGGGCTTCACGTTGTAAACTGTTGTTAATTGAAAACACTAGGCTCCTACAGTGTATGAGAGTTCCATTTGGGGGTTACTGATGTCAATAGGAAGGGGCTTCACGTTGTACACTATTGTTAATTGAAAACACTAGGCTCCTACAGTATATGAGAGTTCCATTTTGGGGTTACTAGTGTCAATAGGAAGGGGCTTACGTTGTAAACTGTTGTTAATTGAAAACACTAGGCTCCTACAGTGTATGAGAGTTCCATTTGAGTGTTACTGATGTCAATAGGAAGGGGCTTCATGCTGTACACTATGTTAATTGAAAACACTAGGCTCCTACAGTGTATAAGAGTTCCATTTGGGTGTTACTGATGTCAATAGGAAGGGGCTTCACATTGTACACTATTGTTAATTGAAAACACTAGGCTCCTACAGTATATGAGAGTTCCATTTTGGGGTTACTAGTGTCAATAGGAAGGGGCTTCACGTTGTAAACTATTGTTAATTGAAAACACTAGGCTTCCACAGTGTATGAGAGTTCCATTTGGGGGATGGTGGTGGTTCAGTCGCTTAGTTGTGTCCAGCTCTTTGGGAACCCATGGACTGCAGCACTCCAGGCCTCTCTGTCCTTCACCATCTCTTGGAGCTTGCTCAGACTCATGTCCATCGAATCAGTGATACCCTCCAACCATCTCATCCTCTGTCGTCCCCTTCTCCTCCTGCCTTCCATCTTTCCCAGTATTGGGGGTATGAGTGGGGGCTGGGTGTGCAGGGGAAAAGAATCACCATAATAATGCATAGAAAATGCCTGAGTTTATGTGAAAACACTGACCTAATTTTCTCTATTCAGTAGGATCGTGGTGATTTGTATTTTCTTTAACATGTAATTTTTCAGTTTTATACGGATAACTTACGAAGAAAAAACAGTATAAATTATTTTTTAATGTAGTCACAAATACACGACCTTAAGAGTGCACTCAGATGCCCTCAAATCATAGCAAACTGCCACACATAACTTACCAATTCATTGTTCACATGTTGCTCCTTTTCCCGCAAATGCCAAAAACCTATTTTAGGACAGTGTCAGTAAGTGTTCTTTTTGCCCCAATATGGAGTCCTTTCTCTTTAGCCTCAACATTTGGCCCCAGGCCTCTCCAGGCTTGTTGTAAAGCCTGTGAGAACAGTTTTTTATGGCATCATTCCTCTGATAGAGCATCAGGGAAAGGAAGGGCTGGAATTGGAAAAGCCAGCCTGAAGCCCTGTTGGACGCGCTCCCTGGGTTCCCAGAACATCGCATTCACACCTCTATTTTAGCAAGGATTTGCAGCGTAGTGACTTGTTTACATGTCTGGGGCTGCCATTCTGAGCCCTGCGAGGCAGACAGGGCCTTGCCTTCCTTGTGTTTCTCTCCAGGACACCAGGCTCAGGCTCCGTGCTCAGTCACCACTTGGCTGTGCCCAGGCCAGTGAGGAGGGTTGCCTGATGCCACTCCTGCTTAGACCCTGTAGCACTTCCTGTCTCCCTGGGATAAAGTCCAGACTCCTCAATGCCGTCTACGAAGCCCCATTAGTGTAGTTTCTGATTTATGCCCAAGGGAGTAATTTTTTTTTTCTTCCCTTGGTTGGGTATTGAGAGAGAAAACTATTAGGATGTGTAGAAATACCGTAGTGGGAGTCCCTGGTGAGATCCTGATGAGAACGGACAGTTATGGGAGGAGATTGCAGGCCACTATGAGAGGAAGGAAAATTGGTAAGTAGTTGCTGTAACGCTGTCTTCGGTCTTGACCTGGTCGACAGTTTTACTCATAACTTGCATAAAAGATATTCTTGTAAATAATAACCTAGTTCTGAATAGAGCTTCTTCATACACATTATTTCCAGCTGCTTTATGAGGTAGCCAGGGGCACATGTGACGGAGAGTCAGGCTAGAAGGCTGAGCATTTTCCACGCCTTCCGGGGCCAGAGGCCTGTTAGCCCCTGACTCCTCAGCACCAGACCCAGCACTGGGAGAATGAATGGCAGAATCCAAGTTCAGGTTGACCTGAACAGGCGAGGATGAATTAAATCATGCAAACGGCAACCAGTAAATGTCACGGCTCACATTGGTATTGTAAAGATCTTTGCAACTTTGGAGTGGGGAGGATGACTGGATCGCAGCTCAAGGGACAGAGTTTGCTGTGAACCAAGAACTGGTGGCTCAGTGGTAAACAGTCCGGCTGCCAATGCGGGAGACCGCGAGTTCGATCCCTGGGTTGGGAGGATCCCTTGGAGAAAGAAATGGCAACCCACTCCAGTATTCTTGCCTGGGAAATCCCATTGACAGAGAAGCCTGGTGGCCTACAGTCCATGGGGTCACAAAAGAGTTGGACGTGACTGAGCGACTGAACAACAGCAGCAGCAGGTGGGGCTTAAAAAGTGCCAGTAATCCTAGATGGCACCCTGCTTGCCATGCTCTATTCTTTCCTGAGTATTGTGCTGATGTGGGTACCGGGATTCAGTGAGAGACTTTGTAAAGCCTGAGGGCAGCTGGGGGAGGACTGTTAACAGCGGGCAGAAGCGTGTCTGAGTGATCAAGAGCAAAGGTGGACAGTGGATGCCCAGTGCTGGCGCCACCCAACACCCACACCCACAGGTGTCCATGCACTGCTGAATGTCCTTGGGCCAACTGAATAGCTCCTCTGGACTCAGCATCCTTTGTTTTAGTAAATCAGAAATCCTCCTAACCCTCACGATACCTGGGAGGATTAAATGACACAGTGTTGATGAAAGTGCTTAGCATGGTCCCTGGCCCATGGTCACTGCTCCACAAAGGTTAGCTCTCTGCATCACCGAGGCATCTGGAAACATGGCATCTGAAGAACACTGGACACCTGGGGCTGGGAGGTATTCAGATAGAGAGGAGAGAATCACTTGGTTACTGCTTCTGTAGAGGAAGCAGTTTACTCCAGTGAGTCAGAGTTCCAGGAGGAAAATTAGGTGGTAATTTGATAGTGATAATGATAAAGATTGTGATGCTACTACTGAACAGGCAGAGGTAAAGCTGTCTTGGCAGTGGGTCAGGTCTCAGAGGGCAATAAATTCCTGAACATGGGAATAATTAAATCTGAGGGTGAATTTGCCAGGGTTGCTGTAAGAAGTGTCCCTGTGTACATTGGAAGATGAAACTATATAGCTCCTAAAGTGCCTTCCAGCTTAAGGGGCAGTGAGAACACCCCTGCAGTTCAGAGGAGGGCTTCTGGGCAAGAAAGACCTGGGCAAGCGTTCTAGTCCACATGGCTTTGCGACCCTGGCCACAGGACATATTTAACCTGAGTCAGTTCTCATCTCTAAAGTATTTACAGCACTTACTACTCCATAAAGTAGTTTAGAGGCTCACATGAAAGCACTGGACACACATTAAATATTTCTAAATCTTGCTTATTACTGTTGTTATAAGTACACTTTTGCGGGGGAGGGGGAAGCATGGTCTGTTTAACAGTAAACAAGTGCTAAGAGTACAGCTTAATGAACTTTTACAAAATAAACACTCCTATGTAACGACCATCTCGATCAAGGAATAGAACATTATCAGTATCCCCGGAAGCTCCCCTGATGCATCCATCCAGTTATTAACCGTTATTGGTGTGAAGAAGAAAAAGAAGCTGACATTCCGGATTTCCGTGGGTTATCTCTGGAGATCCTCTCTGTGCTGATTTTTGCTCAGTACTTAATAAGTCTGGAGGAGGGCACGACACCCCTTCCAGTATTCTTGCCTGGAGAATGCCATGGACAGAGGAACCTGGCAGGCTAGTCCAAAGAGTCGGACCCAACTTAGTGACTTAACATGCACGCACTGAAATGACCAACAGGAAATCCTTACCCGTGGTACAGCCTGGAAGGTGTGGTTGTGCCTTTAAATGTAGTCCTGAAGAGCAGGATTTGGGGACAGTGAGAAAAGTTGGTGAGTTGACTTATTTAAGCAAACCTCCTTTTTTGTTGTTGTTTTTTTAATTTATTGGAATGTAATTGCTTTACAGTTTTCTGTTACTAAGACAGCCTCTTCAATAAGTAGTGCTTGGGAAACTGGGCAGCTTTATATAAAAGAATGAAGTTAGATTACTTTCTAATGTCATACTCAAAAATAAATTCAGAATGGATTAAAGACCTCGATGTAAGGCCAGAAACTACAAAACTCTTACAGGACAACTTAGAATAGTCTTTGACATAAATTGTACCTAGATCCTCTTTGACCTACTTCCTAGAGTCATGGAAATAAAAATAAACAAATGGGACCCAATTAAACTCAAGCAGACCTTTTCATTCTGCATTCCCCGATAGAGCCCAGGGTGGAGGGGATCACTTAAAGGTAAAACACTGGCTGCTGGGTTGGCAGGAAGGGAGTCACTTCTTAGCTCTTCTTTCCTGTTTACCTTAGCCTGACGAAGACTTGTTCAACCCAGACTATGTGGAGGTAGATCGCATCTTAGAGGTGGCTCATACCAAGGATGCAGAAACCGGAGAGGTGAGTATTTCTGTTTTAACTCTTCTAAAGTGTCTTCTTTGCTGGTCTCATGTTTTGCTTGTTTTGTCAACGCATGGCCTGTGTTTTAATGGTCTTTGTGTGGTGTATCACAGGGAGGGTTTCCTAGGTCGTCAGTACAGGATCAGTTCCTCTAATGTAGTAGAAAGAACATATGCGCCTCTCCCATTTGCCACCAGGAAGTGACGCATTACCTGGTGAAGTGGTGCTCACTGCCTTATGAAGAGAGCACGTGGGAACTGGAGGAAGACGTGGATCCTGCCAAAGTTAAAGAATTCGAATCTCTGCAAGTGCTTCCGGAAATCAAGCACGTGGTAACGTACCCATGTCACTACCTGGTGTCTCTTGTAATGCGATGATGGGGGTGTCCCCCAGGTGGTTCTCCCAAGTGGTTACTGTGGCATCTTACTGTTGGTTGTGCCCATTGAAACTGGGGTTCAAGAGTATGTTTCTGCCCACATCACACTTTGCTAGCACTGGGTCAGCTTTAGGTCTGGGCTCTAGTGTAAGTCACTTTTTTTTTTTTTGGCCACACTGTATGGTGTGCAAGGCCTCAGTTCACCGACCAGTGATCAGATCTGTGCCCCCGGCAGTGGGGGTGCAGAGTCCTAACTACTAGGCCACAAGGAAATGACCCCCCAAAAAAAGATCACATTTTTATATGAAAAACTGTTATTCAGTTCCTTATTGTTGTTTTTATGTTGCTTGTCTTAATGACTAGGACATTCTATCTCTAAAAGCTTTTTGGTTAAAAATTGGTTGCTTATAGGTAAAATAACAGACTTTTGGGAGTCCAAGACAGGAGCGTCAGTAACTGTGCAAAGAGTAGCAGTCTTTTAATAGTCAAGACCCATCTTGGAGACTCCAAATATCAAATCTCTTTTGAATTTAATAATAGCCACTGAAGGTTTTGGACCCCTGGGGTAGGTGCTTGCCTGTCGTCTGTGATACCACTGAGGAGCCAGCCAGACTAGGCATCGGAAACTTCTAGCTGATTTCAAGTCTCATCCTTAGATCGCTGAAATTTCTGGGCAGTAGGTGATGTAAAACTAAAACCTGTAGAAAGCGGGAAGACCCCGGGGAGGAACTGGGTTAGTGTGTGATGCCTCTGTGTCTGGAGTGCTTCCAGGGCAGCAAAGTAGAAACCTGCAGTGAAAGTCTATTCTGCAGTATCTGTGATGCTAAAAGTGAGCCTCTTCGGTCTCTAGAGATAAGGAACATTCCAGAAAGTCTCCCCATAGTGTTGGGTAGAGTGCCATTAAAATGAGTTACATGAACTTCAGGAAGCCAGGCTGAACGATTCCTAGGGGATAAGAATATAATTTCTTTAAGGGAACAAAGCAAGAAAGTTTATAAGAGAATATCTTGGCTTAAAAGTTTTCTCTTTAAAATTAATTTTTTGACATAATAAATAAATTTTCCCTTATATTTCTAAAAGCACCTTGTACCTATGTGCTGATAGTAATATTCAACAGACTTGTATTTCAAGGAGCTTAGCCTAACTACAGCTATCGTAATTTTGTAGGTTAAGTTGTCGTATGTAAGTTTCTGAAAGTTTCTACACTTTCAGTAGTCTGGACAGATTGAACCATTATACTTACCTCCAAATATCAATGATACAATATGATTGGGGATATTTTATTAAATCTCACATGCAAATGGCTTAGTTTTAGAAAATAACATATTTTAGGAGTAAACTTTCTGTAATACCCCAAAGTAAATCTCCCAAACTAAAATTGCTGTTAGAAAAGCTGCAGTCTCAAAATTCTCTGTGTAACTACAGGCATAGCTAAGTTGTTTGTCTTGTGGTTTTTTTTTTTTTTTTTGGAGACCTTAAAGTCAATCTAGAAGCTCAATTTGTCTAGAAGTAAAATAATCAAATCTATGTCCAAATGATATAAAACCTAAATAAACAAAATTTTTAGATAGGCAGACTTAATACCTAAAAATTAAAAATTTCCCCAGATTGGAAATTCCAGTAGAATTTTAAGGGAATTTGACATTGATTCTAAAGTTGCACAGAATACTAAATTAAAAAACAGCCAAGACATTTTTGAAACATAATTCCCCATCAGATGTAGAGCTATAGTAATTCAAAGGTGTGATTTTACTGCAGTAAGAGACAGTTTAGTGGGACAGAGTGAAGACTCTGGATATAGCTCCCTGGATATATTAGAACTTAATATATGATAAAAATGACGTTTCATATAAACAGAGATCAGTTACATTTAGAAATTGGTGTTTCATATTGAAAAGTAAAGCAGTAAGATTGCTCTTACGTTTATGGCGAATTTAAGGAATTTATAGTTTCGATTTTACAGGGTTTTTAGCTTTAGAAACTCATCAACAAAATATTTGACCCACTGTACTTTTTCTGAGCTGATACCACAGGGACAAATAACAAAAAATTCTGTAGAAAACTAAAAACCTTGGTGTTGGCTTGTAGGGAAATTAAAATGTAAGTGGGAGTGATTTCTAAGAGTCTCAGTAAAGCAATATAACACTTACCAAGATTTTAGGTGAATCTGTTTCTCTTCTTCATTAATTGCTTGCAAATTTCCTAGAGGTGTTCTTAGTGTAATCTGCTGAAATCTAGAAAATATAGGGCCTGCTCGTCAGTCAGAAGACAGCAGCTGCAGTTTGCAGGTAGCTCTGGGACGGCGTTGTGAGGCTCACCACCTTCCTCATCAGCCCCCTGCATCGCTTTCCGTGCCGTGCTCCTGAAACGTCGCTCTGCGTGTCCTGTGTTCTCTGCCCTCCCTCCCCTAGGAGCGACCCGCTTCAGACTCCTGGCAGAAACTTGAGAAGTCGCGAGAATATAAGAACAGTAACCGGCTCCGGGAGTACCAGCTGGAGGGGATGAACTGGCTTCTCTTTAACTGGTATAACAGGTGTGGAACCAGAACCAGTCCTGTCTTCAGGGCTGATCTTTACCAAACGTTTGTGCCAGGAGGGAGATGGTGGGCTTAGTCTGCATAGAGGAGCAGTAGCAGAGTGGTGGGGGAGTGCAGTGGAGCCATCAGTTTAGCGGGCGATCTCGTGTATCAGGCGTACCAGGACTTCTGTTTTTCATGTCAGATTTGGTTTGGTTTGGTTTCTCCGACCAGAGAGTAATGATCTTTAGATGTCATCAGCATTGTTCTTTTTTCCCTTTGTCAGTCTAACCAGAAGGTTGGGCTCAACCTAAATGCAACAAAACCCCAAAGATCCTTTAAAACTGTGTTTTTATCTCCCAAGTCTTTAGCACAAATTGGCTCTAAAGGAGAAAGAATCTGCATTCTAGTCCCAACTCCACTATGTTTGCGAGCCATGGATGGCCTCAACTTGTCGTTTTCAACTCTGCGCTTCGGTCCCTGTCAGAATCTAGATGAAGCATATGACATCTGAGAAAGATGGATTAAGATTTTATTAACATTCTAGGGTGCCCCCCCCAGCATTGATTTTTAAAGACCACATGGAGTGGAGCACATACCAAGCTGGCACTCTGGAGACCTGTGTTCCAATCTTGTCTGTGTCGCTCGCAGTGGGCCGCAGGGCATAGCTCACTGAAACACAGCAGGTCTGGGGTTGTCCACCTGTGCAGTGATGAGTGAGCCTGGACAGGGGCCACACCTTTGGAGATGACCGCTGTGTGCAGACCATGATTCTGAGTCACCGCAAGAGACCAGCGTTTGCACTCTGACACAAAAGTTAGGATAGGGGTTAAAAGTCTGTCTTTTGATAACACACGTGATAGACAATGAGAATCATGTAACTTCTGTTTCTATTTTTGCCTTAGTTTCCAGGAAGTTTGTCAGGTAGAGAAACTGGCGTAGGTTTGAGGCATTTTATAATTTTCTCCTTGCCGCACTATTATTGTAATTTTTAGTATCTTTAGTTTCCATTTGAATGGATGCGTCTCTTGATTTTCTCATAAGTTGCAATAGTTCCCTTCTAGAAGTAGGCAGGGTATAAATAACGATAATGGAAACTTGCCTCAGTTGCCTCTCTGGAAAATGTGATAAAACCTCCACCGATGACCTTACAGGTCAAGGTACGCTTCTGTAGTATCTTTTTCATTGTAACCAACCTCTGCCTCTTTCCGATATTGACGATGAATGGTCTCTTTCTTACTCTGCAGAAAAAACTGCATTTTGGCCGATGAGATGGGCCTAGGGAAAACCATCCAGTCCATCACATTCCTTTCAGAAATATTCCTCAGGGGCATCCACGGCCCTTTCCTCATCATCGCCCCGCTCTCCACCATCACCAACTGGGAGCGGGAGTTCCGAACGTGGACAGAGATGAATGCCATCGTGTACCACGGCAGCCAGATCAGCAGGCAGATGATCCAGCAGTACGAGATGGTGTACAGAGACGCGCAGGTGAGCCCTCCGCCCGTCGCAGAGATCCAGGAACAGCTTGCCATTGTGGTTCACAGCAGCCTTTCTGCCCCTGGTCTTCCGAGGTTCAGGGCCCTGCATGGAATTACTGTTGACTTACTTGGTAGAGTCACGTCCTTATTGAGGCAGACGTCTCACCCCTCCCTGGTAACTTCATCTGTGATAAAACACAGAACTGTAGGGCACAGTTTCCACTCTGACATATACCAGAGGCTCTTTTTTAGGACACCGAAAGCTTGGCTTCTTGATTGGCTTAGAAAGTTGCTTTTACATGCAGGAAATTTTATCTGAATTGTGATGTGCTCAGTGAGGAACGTGAGCAGAGGGATTTGTGAACAAAGGAATGATCCTCAGCCAGGGAGTTTGGAGAGAGAGGAGGTTAACGGATTTGAGGTTAAAGGATGAAGAGAAAACAAATAGTTAAAAGCACAACAGGATTTTGTAAGAAGTTAAGTATAAGCACTTTGCTGAGTATCCTTTTAGGCTTGTCCTGAACGTTGGTTTTTATGAAGAAGGTAAAAATTAAATGAATGTAGTCACAGGAGGGGCAGGGCTCATACCACAGTTTTCACGGGCAGCAGGAGACATCCGGGAGAAATTTAAGATGTGTTCTAATGTGACTCAGCTCTGCTTTTTAAATGTGATGGTAGCAGTAAGACAAACGGAAAGACAAAACTATGTCCTGCCTGGTAGCACTTGTCCCAGGTGAATCAGGATCATGACATTGAATCTGTTCTAGAACCCAAGTTACAAGGTGAAATGAATTCTACCTGAAAAGTAGCAAAGAGGGTTTTCTTTGGGCGTTCAAGCTCTGCATGGTTTAGACTGCCTGCTGGCTAGGAACATGTGGGTCAACACCCATCAGCTTTCCTCATCATAGCAAGTAATAAACAAAAAGCTTCCTTGCTTGGCCTTCCATACTCTGTCTCACTTTTGTGGGGGTACCTGCTATCTTGCTTTTTTCTCTGAATTAATGGGATCTCTCTTGTCTAATCAGCTGATTTGATTCTCCTTTCTCTTCTCAAAGAGGAAGATTGTGCTTATTGGACTCTCACCTAGGTCCGACCATCTATCTTGCCACCTTCTCCAGTCCAGCTTGTAGTCCGGTAGCTGCATTCTCCAGCCATGTGTAAAGCTCTGCCTTTGCTTGTGTCATCCTCAGGGAAACCCCCTGTCAGGCGTCTTCAAGTTCCATGTTGTCATTACAACATTTGAGATGATCCTGGCAGACTGCCCCGAGCTGAAGAAGATTCACTGGAGCTGTGTGATCATCGATGAAGCCCACAGGTTGAAGAACAGGAACTGCAAGCTTCTGGAGGGCCTGAAGCTCATGGCCCTGGTGAGAGTTGGCGAGCTCCTTCTGTAAACACAGGCCCCTCCTGTTCACGGTGGAGGAAGCATTCTTTAGCCATCTGCATGCAGCTTGCTTGTGCACAGTCTGTTTACCCTAGATTTTCTTCTTGCCCTTTGTAGCTCCGACGGTGCGAGAATCAAATTTTTTTGTCGTTGTTATAAACTGGGTCAGCAATTTGACCTTTGCCACAGATTGACTCCCAGAGGGACCCAGGGGCATGTTAAGTACCATGGCATTTGTGACCTGGAAGTGTAAGTTGTTTTGGCTTGTTTCCAGGTCCCTGAGTGATCTGGTACCAAAGATGATAGCCTTGAACATTACTGCCTTGGCGCAGTGCCCAGTCTGTAGCTAGCAGGCCCTCCAGAATGTGAATGAATGAATGGGTGCTTTAACTAACATGGAATTGCTGCTGGGCTCAGGGATGTGAAAGGAAGGTTGATCTGTTTGTTGATGTTATCACTCGATGTTGTCATAAAAGCAAAAACAAAGCTGCCCCCAGATTGAGCCCAGGAGGCCCTGGCATCACTTTCCCACCCAAACCTGCTGTCTTGGCGGCTCAGGCCTGTTTCCCGTGCTGTGAATCTGTGCAGGAGCATAAGGTGCTGCTCACAGGGACGCCCTTGCAGAACTCGGTGGAGGAGCTCTTCAGTCTGCTCAACTTCCTGGAGCCATCACAGTTCCCTTCAGAGACTGCTTTCTTGGAGGAGTTTGGAGATCTGAAGACAGAGGAGCAGGTAAAAAGGGGCCTGAAGGATTGGAGGCGACAAGGTGATAGCTACCTTCACCATGAAGGGAAAAACCAAGTCACCGTGGGGACAGGAGTTAGCCAGTTCTCACACCCCTGGTAAAATGAGCATCGCCTCCTTTATTTAATTTATGTGGAGGAGGATCAACTGATCATTAGCCGTTTATATCCAAACAGTAAATGAATCAGCATCCAAAATACCTAATCTCCAGCCTCTTGCTTTCACTAATCTCATGTATAGGTAACTTCAGTGATTTTGTGCATCGCCTGCCCTCAGGGCCACGGTTCCCTCCTCCTTTGCTTCCTTCATCTGTCGCCCTTCCTCCTCCACCACCTGCAGCATGTTTCCAGGCTCGTTTTCTTGAGTACAACCAAATACGCAGATAGTGAGGAGCAGAAGGCAGGCCTACATTCGAGTAGTTGGTCAGTCCAGTTTTGTCCAGATCAACTCAGTTTCCTGTTTTGAAAGATGTGGTCCTGAGTCTAGCTTACTGGACTCAAAACTGTTTTGAAACAAACCAGCATTAATAAATATCTATCTGTGGTGGGTAGGAATCTCGACTGGACATTACAGAAATAAGGCAGACAGGTGTAAGGGTCACAGGAGGAGCAATGAACAGAGCTGAGGATTTTAAAGGCCAGAAAGGTCACATCTGTTTAGGACTTAGGAACAACGGCATGGAGAGAGTACAATTTGAGAATAAACTTTAAAGGGTGGGTAAGTTTTCATTAGGCAGAGAGAGAGGTGATAATGACTACTTTGCATGGGAAAAAAAAGCAATCAGCAGCAGCCATGGAATTTATTCAGTGGTAGGGGATCATCTGGCTGAGCTGGGGATGAACTGTGGAGTATGAAGCCGGAGGAGTTTAGTGCTGTATTGTGGGAACATCTTGAAAGACAGGTTGAAGGATTTGGTGGGCATTAGAGAAGCAACGCAAAGCTTTGATCACAGGAACGACACAATTAGTTCTGCTAAATTAATCTAGCAGTGGCGCGAGAGTGGGTTGGGGCAGAGAATTTGGGAATGGAGAAGCTTTGGGAATTTCACTAACAGATGTCAAGAGTACACGCTGTGGTTCCAATCTGTTTGTTTCTACTTCCGCGGCGAGTCAGACTTAGAGAGCAGCGAGTAATCAGACTTCATTCCCCTTCTCGACGCTTGCAGCATCTGTTGACCTTTGCACAGCCAACTCCAGCCCTCTGTCCGTCTCTGGACCATTAGCAATGCCTCCTCTTCTCTCATTGCATTTATTTCATGGTATGCATGTTCTCCTCTTCCTCGACAATGACCTCCTTGAGGACAAGGCCCCCACCTCCTCCCAAGTCGTGTTTGTTGAATTGACCAGCACAGTGTCTGGCATACAGTGTACTCTAAATGGTTCAAGGTACGAACCAAGTGAAGGGCGAACGCTGAACCCAGCATGTGGCAGACTCGGCATTTGTCACTGTCTTTTAACAAGTCCCTAGCTGTGTCTTTCCTCTTTGGGTTCTTACATAGTAATACCTTATCCCTGTGGGGGATTACATACCTAAGTTCCGTGGTTGCTAAAATAAAGCATTCATTAAATGGATTAGATTGAAGATTGGGGTATTTTAGGGAAAAGCCACAGAAGTGGCCCCAAATGTCTATATATTTTAAATCCCAGTAAGTAGAAGTTTTAGAAAGCATCTGGTTACAAAGTAAAGCCTATTCCTTGTTGTTTAAAACCTGCTCCGGTAACTCCTTTAAATCAAACTCTCTAGAAATCACTTTATTTCAGCAGGAAGCATTGGAAGCTTATTTGTGCAGAATCTACCCTTTTGAAATTTTTGAACAGCTCTTTATAACTTGATCTTTTGCGCTTTCCTCTTTCTTTCCCACCAGCATTAATCTTACTGGTCTCAGGTTTTAGCTCAGGGTTAACTCAGGTACCTTGACTTTGAATACCGTCTCTGCCCTCTTCTTGGGAGAGTGAGCAAATCATCTTGCCAGTGCAGTCAAGTGCATAAGGATCGGCTGTCCAGGCCTGGTCTGTTAGGGCAAGAACACACAAATCATAGCAAAGAAGACTGTCGGGCTCAAAGTGCCCCTGAGATGACAGCTTGCCTGATGGAGTGGGAGGTGTCACCTTACCGTATTCCCTGTATATGTCACTACCCCCAAACTTGTTGGCTGTTTTTATTTATATATGAGAGGAACCCATTTCCAGATTGCCTCTGCTTTTATTTTTTTCGTTTGAGATATAAATGACGTACAACACTATATTAGTTTGGGATGTGTTTTATAACAGTTCAATATAGGTAGTATAGTAAAGTGATCACAGCAATAAATACCCATACATATGTAAATTTTATTCTAGTGATGAGAAGTCTGAAGATTTATTCTTAGCAACTTTCAAATATACAGTATGGTATTACTAACTGTAGTCACTTTGCTGTCTGTTACATCCCCGAGACTCACTCATTTTATAACTGGCAGTGTGTACCTTTTGACCACCTTCATCCATTTGACCCACCCCCAGATTCCCTCTGCTTCTTACTCTGTTCTTTCAGCATATACATCTTCCCCTTGTAATATACCTCTTGTGCCTCCTAACATGGCTGAAAATATTCCTCAGGCAATTGCTCCGTACAAGTGCATGTCAGAGAGAGAGGTTTGTTTTCTCCATCCTGGAGAAGAGGTCCTGGCTTTTGTATCTTTCTCCCTGTATATCTTATAAGGTTCCCAGACGAGTTCTCAGTAATTGCTTGCGAATCAAAACCAGATCCCTTTTTTCCTTTCAGTCCTCCTGTAAGCTCCTCCTGTTCAGGCATCAGGCTTGACCTTACGTTAGTCAGCTACCACAGTTCTGTGATTAGATGCTCAAGAGACTGTAGCGAAGGTTGGAATTACCCCGGTAACCATTACTAAATGGGGATCTGGGCCAGGTAAACAGGTCTCGTTTCCCTGGCCAGGTGAAGAAACTGCAGTCTATCCTTAAACCGATGATGCTTCGGCGGCTGAAAGATGACGTGGAAAAGAACCTCGCTCCCAAGCAAGAGACAATCATCGAAGTAGAGCTGACCAATATCCAGAAAAAATACTACCGTGCCATCCTGGAGAAGAACTTTTCCTTCTTGACCAAGGGGGCCAACCAGCATAACATGCCCAATCTCATCAACACCATGATGGAGCTGAGGAAGTGCTGCAACCACCCCTACCTGATCAACGGTGAGCGGGGGACATGGGGAGGCCTTTCCATCTTACATATCAAGTTCCCATAAAATACTCGGGTGTGAATTTCTGACCTTTTACCAAGTATTAAACTGAGGTTTAAAGAGGTCAGTGGATCTGCGTCAGTGATCTGGCCAGTGAGTACACAGAGCCCCATTTTGAACCAGTTCTCTGCCCATCAGAAGACAGATCATGAGTCTGCCTGCTGTCCTTTGTGGGCCTGCAGTGTGGCCCACACTTCCCACTTGGCAGCAGGGAGATGTCTTTCTTCGTTGAAAAAGTGATCATGGCACAGTGAGATTAAAACTCTCTGCAGATAAATTAACAATTAACTGTACTGGATAGAGAACATGTTGGAAGCTTTTTTTTTTTTTAAATAAAACTTTTTGATGAAGTTTTAAATCCAAACGTGGCTTGCCAATCGCTAGTGTTTATGTCCAAGAGGTATGTCTTTTTGTCCGCTTTTAAATTTTTTCTTTGTTTATTTAGGCTGTGCTGAGTTTGTTGCAGTGCACAGACTTTATCTCGTTGGGGTGCTCGGGGGCTTCTCTTATTGTGGGGCACGGGCTCAGTAGTTACAGCACGTGGGCCTGTCTGGTTGCTGTGTGCGAGCTTAGTTGCCCGACAACATGTAGGGTCAGGGGTCAAACCCACGTCCCCTGCACTGGAAGGTGGATTCTCAGTCACTGGACCACCAGGGAAGTTCCTTTTTGTCAACTTTCTGTGAAGGTTTATTTACTTGCCTGAGTCAGCTTGGTATTTCAGATCCTTTCTCTACCTGGTCAGACTCCCAGGAGAGCAAGTCACCTGTGTTCTCTGCAGGACAGTCGTGCCCTGATCGTAGAGCCCGTGGTTGAGGGCATGGACCAGAGACACACACACCGCACTGCCTCACCAGCCTGTTGGTTTGGGACCTAAGAGTTCATTCCATTTCTTCTAGGCTCTGTCAAACAGAAAGTTGCTTTTGCCCATATAGACTGTTCAAAGAATACTTTTGTTGCATCCTTTTTCAGGGGCAGAGGAGAAAATTCTGGAGGACTTCCGGAAAACCCACAGTCCCGATGCCCCGGACTTTCAGCTGCAGGCCATGATCCAGGCCGCAGGGAAGCTGGTGCTGATTGATAAACTGCTCCCTAAGCTGATCGCTGGTGGCCACAAAGTGCTCATCTTCTCGCAGATGGTGCGCTGTCTCGACATCCTGGAAGATTATCTCATCCAGAGAAGGTGAGCCTTGTGTCAAAGCTGGGCATCAGGTGCTGCAGGCAGTTCCTTTTCTTTGTTGCCTTTTTGATTCATTCAGAAATTATGTTTTAACAACAAAAAAGCATTAGAAAATAGAGAAAAGCAATCTTCTCTTAAAAGATTGGCTGAAATTCAGAGTTGAATCTTATGACCAGGTTTAAGTGTCTTGAGAGTGAATTTCTTATGTTAGGAGCCCTTGCTTTGCTTAAAAAATAAATTTTGCATATTTATTGATATTCTCTTAAGAAGCAGAGTTCAAATAGCGTTACAGAAGGTAAAGAAAATAATGTATTTACTCCCCCCCAACCCCCTTCCCGCCCCGTGATGAGAAAAATAAACCCTGGAAAGCATAACTATATCAAGTTGCTAGAAGAGCACAAGCTGACAGTTGAACTTGGGGATGCTTTCTGTTTTTTCTCAGCAAACCCTCTAAGGTTTTATGATACACTAGCTATGGCATCCCAGTTTATTTTCTGGTTTGTATTCCTGTAATTCCTTGAACCTAAGTTCCATTACTCATGCAGGT
Organism: Moschus berezovskii; assembly: GCF_049115385.1. Classification (NCBI taxonomy): domain Eukaryota; kingdom Metazoa; phylum Chordata; class Mammalia; order Artiodactyla; family Moschidae; genus Moschus; species Moschus berezovskii. The sequence goes on from NC_142474.1 coordinate 13,462,634, forward strand.
GAAAAGCCTGGACTGTCATGTGGGTTGCTTGGGCTCTGTGAGGGTACTACATTTGTTACATTACACCATATCAATCCATTTCCAGTCATTGGGATCCACCAACGATCTAAAGATGGCAAATGGATTTTTAAAATTTATTCTTAATGTTAAAAGACTTCTCAAGATCTTAGAAACTATTAGCCAAGGCATTGGTAGGTTTAGAGTACCTCTTTGTTTTTATATAGTCATCGTGACAGATCCCAATTGTATTACATGTTCTGATCTTTGAAGATTCTGTTTCTCCTTATAGCATAGGAGAATTTATAGAAAAAGTATTGAAGAGAACGACCAACTTAACTATGGGTTATGCTCACGTTTAACATTACATTAATAATTCTCTAAAATCAGATTAGGCACTAAAAGAATTTCTCAGACTCCTGTAGTGGAGATCTTTAGGTAAAGAATTCTTGAGACTTGCATCCTTTTTTTTCTTTGAGGAATATATCAAAACTAGAAAGCAGTTTTGTATTTAATAATTCACTCTAGATAAATTGCCAGAATACTTGCTTCTTATATAGTTATCTTTTCAAAATATATACGACTACTAGTTTGATTTTTTAAAGAGATTCCCCCCAAAATGAGTAACAGTGTAATTAACAGACTTTTGCCAAGTATGGATATCTTTATTTAGCTCCTTTATCACTTATTGATCATTTTGTTTTAAAATTGCCTAAGTATTATAGTTACTTTTGAAAATAGCAACACTTTTTAAAGTGTCCAAACTCAGCTCGAAACCCCATTCATACTTGGGCATTTATCTTCTTAGTCTTTTTTCTTTGTGCCTACATATATTTAGTTTCGTTGTTGATTTGCTTGAATTGGGATCACATGCTACATTCTGCATTGTAACTCACCTTTTTATTTTATATATTACGGAGTTTTTTGCTTTATTTTTCTGCAACATGGTTTTGATGATTTGAATGATATTCTCTTATTTAGGTTGTTTCCAATTTTTCAACATTTTCAGGAACTCTGAATATCATTTTGTGGTCAGTGTGAATGTTGCCAGTTATTTCCTTGGGATAAGTTCTGATGTACATTTTTAAAAGCATTTAATAGATATTTCCAAAACACCCTCTAGAAAGACACTTTTATCTCCCTTTTCATGGTGAATGAGAATGCTCTTTTTTCCTCATACTCTGATCAATCCTATTTTTGCCTTTTAGTGTCTGCTAATTCAATAAGCCAAAATCATGGTCTCGTGTTTTAATTTATACTTATTATGAATGAGAGTGAATATATTTTATGTTTATTAGCTGTTTATATTTCTTTTCTGTGCATTGCTTATTCATGCTCTCCCATTTTCTGTTACTCTTTGCCTTTTTGTTTATTAATTAATTTATAAGAACTGCTTGTTAAGAATATGGTGCAAATGCTTCCCCAGTGTTGCTTTTGACTTTTTCTTTATGGCTGTGGGTTTTTGTTTATTTATTTTATTCTTAGAAGTTTTAAATTTTATGATAAATCTCCCAGTCTTAAAATAACTTTAAATAAAGTGCTTATTTATGCTTAAATTAACATGCTTAAAAAGACTTTTCCCACCTCTCAACTATATCATATAAATAGTCTGAAGTTTTTTTTCTTTTCATTTTTTTATGGCTTTTTTCTTTTCATTGTTTTGTGGTTTTTTTCATCCCAACTCTGTACCCAGCGGGGACTTCTGGCCTTAAGACCATTACTTTTCTCTTCTTAATTTAGTTTTTGTTTTCATCAAAGTTATACATGCACATAATTTGACAGGGCAAATTATTCTTTTAGACCTGTGAAAAATAGCATTTCCTGATGCCACCACATACCCCCAGCTTCCCCCGACCTGAAGCTTTTAAACTCCTTATGTGCTTTCTTTTGGTGTTTATAGCTGTAGCTTTAAAGAATGTTAGTAGTTGTTATTTCTTTTTTTTTTTTTTTTTCAGTTTTAAATATTATCTGTTTTCATTATGGAAGATGAATATTTCCTTTCTTTCACCGCACCTTATAATTATCACCTCTGTGCCTCCCGTCCTCCCATCTTCCCAACCTGCCACACAGTACTTTGGGTTGAATTAATATTTAGTGTTTGTCACGACTTATGTAAATAATGCGTTACAGTTCAGCCACATAGTATGCTGTTTACTGTTTCTTTCTTGCATGATTTTTACCTTTCCTGAAGCTATAAATTTTTTTTTAATTCAGTGTGAAATTTTAAATATACGCATTATAATTCAGCTCCAAAATGTACTGTGGCCATCTGAATCTCCCTTTGTTGTATGTAGCCACATCAGCTTCATGTCTGAGCAGTCTCTCCCGGGACCTTTGGTTTCTTCCTCTCCATCCAGTTAGCCCTCCTGCCTAGTGCTCAGTCACCATCTGCGATCTCCCTTCCTTCAGCACGCTGACAGCTTTCTTTTCCTTTCCTCTTGAATCTCATCTTGCTGGTGGATCTGTGTGCCCCTTCTGAGAGCTTCTGTGAAGGGGCGAACGATACGTGGGTTTTGAGACTTTGTCAGAATGTTTACTCCCACTGTTGAGCAATCGATGGCTGAGTTTGAGACAGTAGATTAGCGATAATTTTCCCACAGAGTTTTGAAGATGATGTTAGTCCATCGTCTTCTAGTTTCCAGGATTGTCTAGAAGTTCAAAGCCTTTCCGATTCCTGGTCTGTGTATGCAACGTGATTTTTCTGTTCAGAAGCTTTGATCTGTCCTCTGTCCCAGTACTGTGACATTTGACAGTGAACTGGGTTTTGTATGGCATCTGTTGAACTAGATGTTTTATAGGTCTTTCTCATGGCAAATTATACTCTGTCAGTTCTAGCGGGTGTTTTCTTGTATTTTATCTTTCATTATTTCTTTCTGGCCTGCTTTCGATTTGTGGAACTTTTGTTATCCATATGTCAAACCTTCTGGACTGATCACCTAATTTTCTGTTTCCTCTACTTTTTCATCTCATTTTATGGAAATGTTTTTTGTTGTACCTCTATTTTGCTGTACCTCTGGTTTTGTTGTTCAGTCATTCAGGTGTATCTGACTTTTTGTGATCCCATGGACTGCAGCATGCCAGGCTTCCCTGTCCTTCACCATCTCCCTCTGGTAGAATACCTTTAATTTCTGAGTTTTCTTCTGTAATTTTTCAGTTTTTATAGCACTCAGCTGGTTATTGCATAGGCTCTGTGTCTTGTCTTTATGAGATTAATGATGATAGATTTTTACTTTTTCATTCTTCTACAGTATCTGTTTCCTCAAGTCAAATTTGTTTTCTTTGGGTTTGTTGATGTCTCTGTCTTTCATTCTAGAATTCTGGGTTGGCTTTTATTTCCTGCCTCTTTTCAGCACATTGAAGTACTATTCCACTGTGTTCTCACCCTCATGGTTCCTGATGAGAGGTTTTGCAGTCATTTAAGTAGCTGTTCCCCCGTATATAATGTGTTTTTTTACTCTACTGAGATTTTCTTTTTAATTTTCAGTTTGTGGCAGCTTGACTATAATGTGTGGATTTCATCCTGTGCAGAGTTCATTGACCTCCTTAAATCCATAAGCAGATCTTTCACCAAATTTAGGAAAGTTTTGGTCAGTATTTCTTTGATTTCTTTTTTTTTTTTTTCCTTTTCCCTACTTTTATGTTTCTCTGTGAGATTCCAATTACCTCTATATTTGACCTTTAAGTCCCTAGGCTTGGTTTTTTTTCTCTCTCTCTTTCCTTTTGTTTTGAATTGTCTGTCTTCAAGTTCACTGACTCTTTTCATCTGTCTTTTCCATCATGCTTATTATGCCAGTGGTTTCATTATATTCCAGACTGTATTTTAGTTCTGAGATTTCCATTTGTTTCTTAGTGTGATGTTTTGTTTCTCTGCTCTCATTTCCTATCTTTCCACTCATTGTGTACATATCTTTACTTCACTGAACATGATTGTAAGAGCTGCTTTAAAGTTCTTGTCTGAGCATCAGAACATCTCAGATTTGACATCTGTTGTCTGTTCCTTTGAGAACGGGTCACGTTTCCCCTGGACATTGTGAACATTTTTGTTATGGAGATACAGGATTCTGTTACATTGCTGTGAGGTGTTGATGGTTTCTATTTGGGGGCAGTTAAGTAGGTGAGTCTCAAAGTGCAGAGGCTGTTGGCGTCTGGCAGGTCTAGTCTCTGCTCAGACTGCTTTCATATTGCTCCAAGTGTGTGTGTGCATCAGAGGTCAGCCAGACCCTTAGGCAGAGTTTATACCCAGAGTTTGGGGTTCACCATCTCTGTCCCTTCTGGAGGTCCCCTCTCACCCTCTGGTGGTCCTAGCAGCCCCAGACTGCTTTCCTTTGTGCCTCTGGCCAGAAAGACAGTGGCTTCTCATCAAGATTTGTAGCTGTCCTGCATCTTTGCCAGAACTCCTACTTCCCCCCATGGCCAAAACCACAGATTCCTGTTGTTTCCCCAAATCTGCTTGCTTTCCTTAACTCTCAGGTAGGTTTTTCTGTTCACTTGTTTTGTTTCTGTGTTTTGCCAGGGTCTTGTGGTTGTTTACTGGAGGGTTAGGGTGTTAGGACCTTGCCCCTCCACACCAGAAGCACAGCCTTCAGGTTTCAGGTCAGAGGCTTTCCTCAGATGTCTGGTTTGGCTGCCAGACGGTAGGCACCGTCCAGAGATTAGAAGCTCTGGGCACGTGGGCCAGTGTGTTGGCTACCTTACTCTGCATCTGTGAACACTGTCCATCCAGCTGGACCATTTCATCGAGGAGCCTCCAGTGTCAGTGCTTTGGGACGCTTTTCTTCCTCTCTCCTGCCCAAAGGGTGGGACTTGGAGCTGACTTGTGGGGAAGGGGTGGAGAGAGGTAGGGAAGTCTCAATATCTCTTTCTTTCTTTCTTCTCTTCTTTAGTACAATACCTCTGCCTTTTACTGTGTGGTATATCCTAGGTAGAGAAAGCTACAGGTCTTTTTTCACTCTCGAGGCTGAGGTGGGTGATCTGTAGGCTAGTAGATACTTCAGCAAATATTCAACTAGTTAGTTCTCTTATGTTTAGACTCTTTGTATCCCCACTTTAAGGGGTACCTAGTGCCACCAATACCTGAACCCTTTGGATATTCTACCATGTTGAATTAGGCTATTCCTCACCTGGGATTCTGCTTTCTTTGAATCAGGTATCACTTGATGTATTTTCCAGCTTCCAGAATTTTATTATAGCTTCTTGTGTTCTATTTGTAGGTTTATTTGAGGGAGAGTATTATTATGCATTTTAAAAAATCCCTTTACTTATCATTTTAAACATTTGAGAAGATAAAAGAGTTAAATGTGTATGTTAATTCATAATCTTAAATTGGATTTCTTTGGTTTATTTTTTTGCATTTCAGTCTTCAGTCCTTCTACAGTTTTGGTAAATGACATTAATGGGGGGATCTAATTTAATTTATTTCCAAATATGTCTGATTTTCTGTTTATTAAGTAGTTCATCTTTTCCCCATTTATATAAGACACTATCCATAAAATGTACTGAGATATTATATATATTGGGTGTAATTTGTAACCTTTCTATTCTTTTGATCAATATTTCTATTGCTCTGCAGTATTATTATTTGCAATATTAATATTTGCAAATTAATATTTTTAATATTATTGCAGATGAACTTCGAACTTATTCTTTTTTAATGTATTTACTACTCCAGTTCTCACTGCCAAAAAAAGATTATACATTTACATATCTGTATTTATCTATGTATAGCTATATCCATTTGTTGAGATTTTGATCAGCTCTTATACAAGTTGTAGGGTAGGACTGACATCTTTGCAACATTGAAGAACATGATATTCACTGCAGTCACTCAGGTCTTTTGTATACACCCTTGATTCGGTAAATATTTATAAGGTACCAGCCTTGTGCCGGGACCTCTGTAGGTGTTAGGGACTTGGTGACCGAACCAACATGACCCCTAGTGTCATGTTGCCAAGTCCCACATATTTCTTATTTAGATTAGTTGTAAGAATTTTATATGTTTATGGCAATCGTGAATGGTTATATGTTTTTTTTTTCCCCCAGTCTTTATTTTTTTCCAGCTGGGTTATTGCTGGGAGACAAGATTGTTCATTTCCCTTCAGGCCTTCTGAGGTCAGCATTTCCTGTTGTGCCAAAAGCGTGTCTTTTCCCCCCTTCCTCCCTCCCAAGCACACAGAGGTTTTCCAGAGTGCCACCTGCTTCTCCTTCATGTCTGACAGCGACTCAGAATTACCGTTTGATGAACCACATCAACTCCTAGGGATTTCATTCAGAATGCAGTTGACGCAGAAGGTTAACTGCTATACCGATGTTTGGTGTGGAAATTTTTATGATGTCTGTAATTTCCTCATTCAGACTTACTAGCCCTCAAGGTTTTCTTTGTTCCTGAGCGTCGTCGCCACGCCAGCTGTCAGTTTGGTTTTGTTCCCGTTTAATTCTGTGCCATACTCGTACAGGGGTGCGGGCAAGAGCCAAAGGATCTGGCTCAGAAGTCAGGGGAGTGAGGAATGATTTAATTGAACTCTCAAATCACTGGATTTTTACTGCAGTTTTGTGTTCTTTGAGCACACTCCCTCAAAACCGAGTAAGTGATAGAAATGAGAAGTAATGTTCCACTCATCCTGGACAATTTCTGAAAGTATGTTCTATCATCTCTGGCCAAAACACTACCTAATTTTATGGGAATGTTTTCCCTAGGTGATTGCTGAACCATATCATCACTGTTGGTTTCTCCGCCTCCTTAATACGACGCTCACTCCCTGCCTCACTCAGATCCTCGGGCATCTGGCTCCTCTCTGATGCTTTAGGGGTGTCTTGTCAAAGAACATCGAGTCCTCTGTGCCTGCAGCACTAATTGTACACATGTGTGATGGTGGGCCGCTGGCAGCCATTGTTTAATTGAATCTCAGTCCTGTCTTCTGACTCCAAGTGCTGTGCTTCTTCCACTGCCCAGCGCATCACATATGCAGCCAAATGTAGGAGTGACTCAGTGCAGGTCCTTAGGGCACCGGTTCATCAGGGTCAGTTTGATGTCTGTAGCTTCTGTTCTCACCTTCTGCTAGAATTAACTGGTTTCCAGAGGTGCTTCTTTATCCTTAATTTTCTCTTCTAAGTTTTTAGGGAAATCTTTCTGCTGCATTGACATGTAGGGTACATTACGAAGGCCACATAGCAAACTGACTAAGAGGGTGGACTCTCAGTCAGATGGATCTCACTTACCAGCTAGGTGACTGAGCAAGTTATTTTGTTTGTGAGGGTCATTTTGTCTTTGGGGTTTTTTTGTTTGTTTGTTTTTGATGTTTTCTCAAATGTAAAATGGGAAACTACTTCATGGGATTATTACAAGAAGTGAATATAAAGATGCATAGAATACATGTGTCACAGTGCCTGGCACTGAGCTTGACACTTCAGAGCTTGCTGTGAATATTGCTGTTGTGGCTGTTGTAAATAACAATGATAATATATCTAATTGCTTTATAGTTTTGTAGAATTCAACTTATGACCCTTAGCTTTTAGTGTAAGACAGAATCTCCTTAGTCTACCTTCATGACAGTCCTGTACTGTGTTTTATTTATTTATTTGCTTCTGTCGCCTCATGTATTATTCTTAAATTGATTGCATTAAAAAAGAAGAAGAAAGAAAAAATCTGCACCTGTAATTCCAGATAAGGGTGCACTATAGCTTTGTGAAAGGAAGGCATGTTTTTTGGACTTGGCTCTTTGCCTTGTACATTTCCCTTCTGAGCCTGAGTTGGTCTGGTTTCTCCCCCTTTATTTCCTTGGGTAATTTCTCATGTGGATTTTCCTCTTCCCTGGTGGCTCAGATGGTAAAGATTCTGCCTACAATGCAGGAGATCCAGGTCCCATCGCTGGGTTGGGAAGATCCCCTGGAGAAGGAAATGGCTCCTCACTCCAGTATTCTTGCCTGGAGAATCCTGTGGACAGAGGAGCCTGGCGGGCTATAGTCCATGGGGTCGCAGAGTCAGACATGACTGGGTGACTGACACTTTCACTTTCAAAGAAGGCATGGTTATATCGCCAAATTTAGTTATCTATCTATTTAGATATCTAAATAGATAACTATCTATTAGTTAACTATTTAGTTATCTAGAACCACCCCCACCCAGAGCTGTCTACCCCTAGAGGATCTATCCTTAGTCTCTTACCAGTCATTTATCTCAATTTTTAGCAATCCATTTTCCCAGATTCTGGGCTACTGAGATTTTCATCAGGATTCCTGTTCTTGGCTATGGTGGAGTCTGGGGTAGCTTGATTCTTTTCTCACTTGGTTCCTATTACTTATACTTTACCAACCAGTTCTTATTTGTTGGCCAAAATTCGGCCCAGGGTAGCATCCTCATATTAATTTGTCCATTGTCAAGGGGTAAATAAGAAAAAGATAAGACTCAGCAGCTACATAGATTGGCACTGTTTTAATTCTGTGCTAATTACATGATCTCCATCCTAAAGGTACCTTCAGGTTTTTTTAAGGTGGTTCTAGGCTCCCAAAGCATTTACTCTTACCTTCTATGCAGTGCTGTCCACCTTAATTTCTTAACTTTCCACTCAGGTATGTGCCTTCTTAATAACTGTCCGTTTTACTTCCTCACTTTATTTTCCTCTAAAAATTCTTCTGACTTCTTTCCAACCTGACTCAGCTCAGAAAGCTTTCTTGCTATTTCTCCTTATGTGCTTGGCAACATACTGCCCAGAAGACCTTGGTTTCAGCTATAAACTTGGAGGCGTTGCTTTCTGCTTCTAGAACCTCGAGGAATTATTAGGGTAGAAATGTCCAACCAAGACGTAACAAGGCAGCCTGTCTGTACTGTCTTCCTCCCATTCTCAGTCCATTCAAAGGCAGATAGAGCCTGATTCGAGCTCTGATTCCATGCTACATGCTCCACTAAAAGATGGTTGAGGCTTTTATTTTTCTTTCCCGGTCTTATGATTAGATTCAGTGCAAGAAAATTGGGAAACACCGAGAGTAAATTTGCTCAGGCAGTGGGGGTTGATATTTTGTTTACAGCTCCTCCAGTCCTCTATAGTCTGTGGCTGGCTTTTTGTTTTGGTTTGGTTTCTGTTTGTTTTGAGAGGGGGGACATTTTGCAGCACGGTTTCAGGTGTCTGCCCTGCTGCAGAGAGGGGGGGATTCCTTCTAGACTGCTGACAGTGGGTCCCTGTGTAGAAGTGAGGGGTGTAAGGCCGTTAGTCACCAGCTTCCTGCGTTGTTGCCTGTTCTCCACTGAAGTTATGATTAACGCCTGGGCTTTCGTTCGTTTGGGTCCCCTCAGATACACCTATGAGCGAATTGATGGGCGAGTACGGGGAAACCTGCGCCAGGCAGCCATCGACCGGTTCTGTAAGCCAGACTCAGACCGCTTTGTCTTTCTTCTGTGCACCCGAGCGGGAGGCCTGGGGATCAATCTCACAGCTGCCGATACCTGCATCATATTTGATTCAGACTGGAACCCACAAAATGACTTGCAGGTAACCATAGGATGATTGCTGTTTGCCTTAGCTGTCCCTGAATCTAAGAACCTCACGACAGGGCCTGGCTTGGCTACAGAGAGAGTCTGCCATGCTCCATGCTACTGCTGCAGCACTGGTCGGATGGCAGGCTCAGGGCCTCGGTCAGGGGGTACAACTAAGGAAGAAGTGAATGTCGAGCCTTCCCACTAATCAGAGTGGGTTTTTTCTTTTACGATAAATCAAACGGTATTTCACAGTGGTAGCCTCCAAAATGCAGAGTAGAGCTACTCTTCATTGTTACCAGACATATAAAGAAAGATACTAAGCTTGCGTAATTTTCTAATTCTTGACATATAGATTGATTCTGGCATTTTCACTCACTTTGGTTGTGAGGTAGTTGTATGTCGTTTACAGTACATGAAGATGACCCAGAGGTGTGGGAAGGTTCCCTGGTGTGGCTGGGGTGACTGAGGCATCCTCATTGGTTCCTTTGCTCCCCACTTATTGTAGCACATTAGAGTCAGTGGGTGCCAGTTAAGTATGAGTCCCCTACTACATATGGATGAGTTCATTTCCAAGAGCGCGTTTGTAAGTCCGATTTGTTCGTAAGTTCAACAGAGTTACCACAGGCACCCAACTAACACATTCGGCTATATAGTACTGTGATGCAATAGGTTTGTAATAACTTTTCACACAAATAATAGCTAATAGAAACAAACAAGCACAAAAAATAGAGGAAACACTTTTAATCTTATACTGCAGTGCCTTGAAAAGTACAGTAGTACAGTACAACAGCTGACTCACAGGGGTTGGCAGCGAGCGAACAGGCAAGAAGAATTACTGACTGGAAGAGGCAGAGGAGGTGGGAGATGGCAGAGCCGAAGGGTCGTCAACAGTGGGAGGCGGAGGGCCAGCTGCAGTTTCACTCAGGTTCTGGGTCCTTGCTGGAACCAGATGCATGTTCGCATCTTTGAAAGTTCACCACCTGAAGGTTCACCTGTAGGGGACTTACCTGTATTTGCAGATTAAATTTGTTAGTTTTAACCAAACTAAATAATGTCTGGTTTTTAAAAATGACCGGCTTTAAAAGATTATTGCAAGGATTGGAGTTAATGCCTTTTAAAAGCAAATGTAAACAAACAAGAAAACAACAGAGCTGATCCTTCTGGTTCAGAATTCCTTATCAACCCTGTTTGAAAGTGAAAAAAAAAAATGATGTTTTAACTAGATTGCACAGTAAGTCAGTCCAAAAGATTCTGACTTGTCAAGAAGACCATTTTAGATCCCAGAGTTACATCCATTAGCATTAATGACATGCTTCATCCCACGTGTGTATTGGCTCCTGGAATATCTGCTGATACTCAGAGTGTGAGTGTGTGGTGGGGAGAACGATGGGACCTCAGAGCCTTTTTCGTGAAACTGCTAAGAGTGACTGATAGGAGAAGTTTGAAGGCTGCTGTTTCACAAAACTGAGGAGGTGCCCTAGTGGGTACTGCCAGGGAAGGGATGCAGGGAAAGGGAGCTAAGGTGATGGGTATCTGGCTTCTTCCCTGCCCACCACATCACATAGAGTCACTCTGCTCTGTCTTTTTCATTTAACGAGTTTCCAAATAACATTTTATTGGAAGAAAACAGTCTCCTAGTTAAAATAGCAGTGCTCAGAATTATCATGTTGGTGACAACTGGATAAAACTCAGGGGAAAAAAATCATCGTAAAACAAATTTTGTGGCACATTGTTCAGCATCCAACTTGAAAAATCAGTGGCTATGACCAGCTCACCATCAGGCCTTTCTGCTGGTGATGGTATATTTGGGTCCAGGATGAGCTGCTGAACTTTGCTGGCAGGTCCAGTGATTATAACTTTGTGCTTCCAATGCAGGTTCCATCCCTGGTGGGGAAACAAAGATCCCACAAGCTGTGAGGCCACCAAAAAAAAAAAGGGGGGGGGGTTGCTAGATATAATGAATAACCAATTTTTAAAAGAGTTAACGTACTCAACACCACGGTGCTAGTAATCAGGAGAAACTAGTATTTGACAAGGTCAGCAGCAGGAACCTAATAGGGGGCGGGAGACTACTGCCTGTGGGCTAGCTGCCTGTTTTTAAAAATAGCTTTATTGGAATATAACCACACCCATTTGAGTCTGCATTATCTCTGGTTGCTTTCATGTTACAGTGGCAGAGTTGGGTATTGCAACAGGGCCCTTATAGCCCAAAGCATCTGAAATATTTACTCTTAGAGAAGATGTTTGGCAACCCAGAAGCAGATGGTTCCTTAAGTTGCGTAAGCTCTCAACAGCTGTAAAGTCCCGTGCTCCTTCACAGCACTCACCTGACAATGAGGCTCAGTGCCTGGGCCAGTGATGGGTGGCCATTTGGAGGCTCTGTTAGCTGGGCATGCCTAAAGGACTTTCAGAAGGAAAATTAAAAGCACAGGGCTGGCATTTAGAGATGGGTCACAGCCAGAAGCATCTAGACATTGATGGTGCAGTGCCAGAAAATGGAATGAGCAAGAGTGAGAATGTCTAGGCCTAAAGGAGGTGGATCAGTCACCCCTGAGGTGATGGATTTGTCTGGTCAGATGGGGTGGGCAGGGCTCTCAGGGAGAAAGATCCAGGGAGAAGGGAGCGGCTTTGGAATGGCCATTGTTAGTGTCCACTGCTGGGGGAGTCACAAGAGATGAGTCAAGGAATTAGTGGGGATGTCCAGACTGAAGTTGGATGATGTGAGGGTTTCGTATGCTGAGTCAGCTTCTGAACTTCCTCTAACATTCAGCCTCAGTGGAGAAGCACAGACCGTGAGCGCTCGGGCCATTCAGGCAGGCGCTTGTCCAAGAATGTGCAGAAGGTCACGAACGACGGTGTCAACGAACAGCCCCAGGTCCACGTTAGAATTCCTCAACTTGTGGTCTCCCAGACTGGCTGCCTTTGGGGTTATTTTTATTTACAGTTTTGTAACCAAGGGGTAACTCTGCTTTGTTTTTGAGACATCCGATCAGACTAGGTAGAAATGAAAGAACTGGAATGCATAGAGTAATTTTAGGGCAGGGAACTGGGACTATGGTTATTGGTGGGCTGTTCTGAGTTGCCCCCCAGAGATGGAGCAGGGTGTTCTCGGCTTGCCTGGCATGGGGAGGGGAGTACGAGGGCTGAAACAATGCCCCCCCAAAACAATGCGCACTCGGCAGAGTCTCCCTGGCATTTACCCTTCACCCACGTGCTGGGAATGTGATGTAGAAGACAAAGTCTGGGGACTGGGGTGCGGAGACCAGCGTGTGGTTCACAGGACTGCAGCTCAGTCAGCTGTGAGCATCGGTGAAATGCATTCCTGTTCCTAACAGCAGAAAACTCAACCTCACCATTCCCTGGTACTGCCCTTGCTAGCCAGTTAGGTCACATCAACACACACAGTCGTTCACACATATGCCCATATTCTGACGTTTTCTGTATATGAGTGAAAGCTTTCGGTCATCTGTAGTTCTTCATGGTTATTGAAGAGCCATAATTCCTACCCTGATTGAAGATGATCGTATTCTTCTTGGAAAATGGGTGTGGCATAGAACATTCTACCCGATAAAAACGGCAGGACCATGAAAAGAGAGTCCCATATGAACGTGGTCTTACCTTCTATACTAGTGAAATTTTAGCGTAGCTCCAGAGGTCAAGTTCAGATGGTGAACTTCAGTGTTCACTGTGGTCTCAAACAGCCTGGGCAGATCTGGTGCAGTCCGTGCTTCTCCAGAGTCAGCAGTGTGGGGAGGCAGGGACTGTGCTAGGACACTGCTTCTCGACTGATCCTAGGGAGACCCCCTCTGAGCCTCAACAAGGAAGCTGACCAGGTTGGGATGGGGCGGGAGGGGGCGCGATTGAGCTCAGCTGAAGTCAGCCCGAGTTCCCAGGGCAGGGCTGCAGACAAGCCAGCGTCCATGGCCATGAAACAGAGCTGCACTGTCTGAAAACTCAGCCCAAGTCAGAGTGCAGTGTTGCCTTTTCTGGTGCTTTTTCATTAACGATTATTGAAAGTTCATTCATTCAGCCGTCTGATCTTTTTGCTGGAGCTTTCTGTGCTTTGGGGATTGAACTAGGGAAATATATATGTTTTAGGACTTGCTGGAGAAATAGATATGTTTTAAAAAGCCAGCGCCACTCTAGCTCTGAGGGCACGTGCCACCCTTGCAGAGGCCACACGGTAAGAGTGGTAAGGTGGCCCGGGTCCCGTCCTTCCTGTGGATAAGGCCCCAAAAGGGGAAATTCAGGAAGCCTGGGTGCAGGCATCCTGGCTGAGAGCACAATCACAGGTGATGTGGCCTCTGCAGAGGGTTTGGAAGGGAGGAAGGAACCCAGCCAGAGGAGTGGGGACCTGACACTCCGCTCTGAGTGGGGAGAGGGGCTCGCCCCCGTGGCCGGTGCCTCTGCTGGCACCACCCCTTGATACTGATAGTGTGCGTGCCCGTGACTTGGAGGACTAAACTTCATCGAGTTTACTTTTCTTTGCTGGAAGAAAGGAAGACTTTGTGACTGCTTCGTTATGTGCGCCAGGTGCTCAGTCACTGTTTGTTGAATGCTGGGATGTGCCAGAATGCGCCGGGTATGTTTAAATTGCCAAAGACACAGCAGTGAGCCAGACCCATGGTGTGTGCTCTCTTGGAGCCTTCGTCTTAGTGGGGGAAGCAGACAATAAACAGGGAAGAATAAGTCATAGAGTCCCAGAGAGCGACACACAGAAACAGCACAGGATAAGAGGGCGAGAATGATGGGGGTTGGGCGCCCTGAGTTAGAGGGCGGCCTCGGAAGCCTTCTTCGAGAAGGTGACATCTGGGGGAGATCCGAATGGTGGGAGTGGGAATCTTAGGATACAAAATCAGTAGGAAGAATGTTCCAGACAGAAGGGACAGGATGTGTGGCCACCTAGAGTTGGGGGAGCGCCGGAGGCACGCCTGACACAGGTGGAAGTGCTCACGGCAGAGCGTGCGTCCCCGATAAGGTGAGTCAGGCTCCTTTGAGGCCCCTCCTGCCCCTCTGAAGTGTACTCTCCCTCTCACTCCCTGCTGCTCTTTTCTGCTGCCCCAAAGCTCCCTTTTCCCAGGCTGTTCGCTCACCTCTCCTTCCTGTCCTCAGCCAGCTCTTGCCTGACCAAGGGACACGTTTAGGAGTGCTCCACACAAGGCCAGGCCCTGGGGAAGCAGAAGCAAGCAGGGCTTTGGAACCACACGGTGGAAACATAGCGTGGTGAGCCGATACCTGCGCTTTTCCCCAGAGCTGTTTCCGTTGTCAGAGGGAATGTGCTTTCCCCCAGGAATAAGTCTGGAGCAGGAAATTTCAGATTCCAAAGTAGGCCTGCAAAGGAGATGGCTGAAGGGAGGCAGCTTCCTGGGGCCCTTGTTCATACTGCACTCAGAGCCCCTGAGTCCTCCTCTGATGAGTAGTTGGCCCGCGGACCCAGACTGCAGAGTACCAGGAGAAATGTCAAACCGCTGGGTTTGAGATGTGACTCTTGTGTGTCAAACATGAACTGGCAGAGTATCCCAGCATGCTCACGGTGCTTGAGTTAGAGGGCACTCTGGGAAATTCTTTTAACCTCTCTGTAAGTTTTCTTTAAGGTACAAGCAGTATTTTAAAGTATTTTTTAAAAACATGCCTTTAAAATGTCATAGAGCTAATCATTTGAAGAAGTAGTATAAGGGTCAAGAGAGGAATGAACAGCATGCCTGGTTCTTCATATCAGCCTTTGAATTTTCATGTGATTGTAGACACGTGATATAAGGTCCTAGACGTGGACCTGACCACCGTGAATTGAGGGCTGGAATCAGTTGGAAATCTGAGACTCCCTCTGTCTTCCCATCGCGGTCACTGGGATCTGTATCCGTTTAAAATTTTTCTGAACATGGCTACTTGTATCTCATATGTTTCTCGGAGGCTCTGGTTTTAAAAGGTAGGGAACAACCTACGAGCTCTCAAATCGTGCGGAGAGCACTGGCGCTCGGACTTCCCCTGGATGGAGGTTGTGGGGTGAAGGCACCGCTGCCTGGGACAGGGGGCCTGACTCCAGCAGAGGTTCTGTGTTTATACCTTTGCTAATGTGTTTTGTTTGGACTTCCATCTCAGTTGCTAGTTCTGAATGTTCCTCTCTCTACCACGTTTTGCGTGTGTGAGTTCTGATAAGGAAAATAAAGAGTATATGAGATTGAATTGTGAAATGACAGTCTCTTAAATGGGACAGAGCTCACCCTGTTATCTCCAGTAAGTCATCTTGGTCTCCTGGTACCATCCAGCTGCTTGTGACAGCGCCCCCTGCCCACCCCCACCGCCGTACCCCCAGCAGAGGTATGTTTTTCTCAATTGGCAAGGAGTCCAGAGACAGACATCCCAGGACTAGTCAGGTGGCTTCATGCTGACTGGAGAGTCCCAGGTTCCTCTGTCTCGCTGCTCCACCAGCCTCCGTGAGTGTGGTTTACACGCTCTTGGTTCCAGGATGGACACTTCAAACCCCGGGTAGGGAAAATAAGGAAGGAAAGCTCGTGATGCTTTTTTCAGGAGAGCAGAACTTTTCCAGCTAGTCCAGATTGACTGCTGTTACATGTCCTTGTCCAGAACCGTATGACCTGGCTGACTCTGGGAGGCTGGAAATGGTCTCAGCCGAAGACATGGCTGCCCTGTGTAAGAGTCAGGATGCTGGTAGCAAGGACCAACAGGGATGTCGATTCTAAGAAGGTCATAAATTGGTGATGTCTGCAGCTGTGTTAAATGGCAACCCACTCCAGTGTTCTTGCTTGGAGAATCCCAGGGATGGTGGAGCCTGGTCGGCTGCCGTTTATGGGATCGCACAGAGTCGGACACGACTGAAGCGACTTAGCAGCAGCAGCAGCAGCTGTGTTAGACCTTTGCTCAGAACATTTCTGAAACTCCCTCTTGTAATTTTCCCTCAACACCAGATGAACCAAAAAAAATAAGAAAATCAATGCCAGTACTTAATGACCACATATTGTTGTTTAGTCTGTCGGTTGTGTCCAACTCTTTGTGACCCTATGGACTGTAGCCCATCAGGCTTCTCTGTCCATGGAATTCTCCAGGCAAGACACTGGAGTGGGTTGCCATTTCCTCCTCCAAAGGATCTTCCCAACCCAGGGATTGAACCTGCATCTCCTGCTTTGACAGGAACCACATATTAACTACTGCTTTATAGTCTCCATAATCCATAAAAGCATATTACTTACCTTGATCATGTCCTTTATTTACCAGAGCTGGCCATCAGATTCCCTCCTAATAATAAAGATTTACTACCACTGAAGACAGTAAAAGAAGGTGTGGCAACTAATTGTAATAGCAAGAAACTAAACACCTTAGTTGTCCATTCACAGGAGACTTATTGACTAAGATAATATATTCAGCTCTAATAAAAGAATGAGAAGTATCTCTGCACACTGCCTTGGAGTCATCTCCTAAACAATATTGTTGGCTGGAAAAAAAAAAGGTAGAAAAAATATGTATAGTATGCCAGCCTTTATCTAAAAAGGCTGGATGTCTATCTGTCATGCCTCCCCTGCCATGGAAAGGTAAACAAAAGCCTTCATTTTAAATGGTTACCTATTGGGGGAGGGGGTCAGGGTGAGGGAACAGAGAAGTGATGTGTAGAAACTAGTTTTTATGAAAATGCCTTTTTGTATATTCAACTTTGGAACCATCCTAAATATAACATTATAAAACAAAATCTCTTAAAAACTTTTTATTCTGAAGTCATTTTAAGTAAAAAGCGCAAGATAGTGCAACATTCTAAGATCCTTTGCCCAGCTTCCCTTAATGTTATCATTTTGTATAGCCATACACGTTTCCCAGGTGGCTCAGTGGTAAAGAATCTGCGTGCCAAGCAGGAGATGCAGGTTTGATTCCGGGGTTGGGAAGATCCCCTGGAGAAGGAAATGGCAGCCCACTCCAGCATTCTTACCTGGGAAATCCCATGGACAGAGGAGTCTGACAGTCTACAGTCATGAAGTTGCAAAGAATCAGACTTGACTGAGTGACTCAGCATGCAGCTCGCATAACCATTGTGTAATTCGTAAAACCAGGAAATTAACGTCGGTACAGTACTCTGATCTATAGATCCTATTCAGATTCCTTCGTTTTTCTGCAAATGTTCCTTTTTCTGGTCTGGGATCCAGTTCAGGATCTCACGTTTCCTTTAGAAGTTACAATTCCTTAGCAGCCTATAATCTGTGACAGCTCCTGTCTTTCCTCATCTTTCATGACCTTGACACTTTTTAAGGGTACTGACCAGTTGTTTTGTAGAAATGTTTCTCACTTTGGGTTTGCCTGATGTTTCTCTCATGATCAGATTTGAGGTTATGCATTTTTGGCATGAATATCACAGAAGTGATGTTATGTCCTTCTCAGGGGGTATGTGATGTCATATGTCTTCCTACTCATGATTGTTAAGCTTGGTTACTTGGTTGAGGTGGTGTCTGCCAGGTTTCTCCACAGTAAAGTTACAATTTTTACCTTGAAACATAGTTTCTTGGGAGGAGATGTTTCAAGATGCTATAAGTATTCTGTTTTCTTATCATACTTTTCCCTATTAATTTTAGCATCCACCAGTGGTTCTTGCCTTTAGTAATTAATACCATGGTGTGTTTGGCTAATGGTAATTTTCTATTTTAGTCATTCCTTCTGCGGTCGGAATTGGACTCTTAACTATAAAGAACAGGTGTTGTTTGTCCCCCACATCGGTATGGATTCCTGAATATTTATTTTACCTTACAGGTTAGAATCCATTACTCTCATTATTTTGCTGTTTGGATTTGGTCTTTTGGGAGCCCCTTCGGGTTGGCTCCTATCCTTTAAACATGGTTCCATCAGTTTGGGGCTTCCCTCATAGCTCAGCTGGTAAAGAATCTGCCTGTAATGCAGGAGACTTGGGTTCGATCCCTGGGTCTGAAACATCCACTGGAGAAGGAAATGGAAGCCCACTCCAGTATTCTTGCTGGAGAATCCCGTGGACAGAGGAGCCTGGTGGGCTACAGTCCATGGGGTCGCAAGAGTCAGACACAACTGAATGACTAAACCACCACCAGCACCGCCAGTTTGTACTTCCCTACTTCCTGGCACCACGAGATGTTCCGTTCAGGTTATGTTTTTCCCGCCACATCCACAGAACTGACTGTCTCAAAGGCTCCCTGGTTCCTGTTGTAGAAATCAAGGTCTGGCTTGTAAGTGTGCCCACCGCTACTGGACGGAGGAGCCTGGTGGGCTGCAGTCCATGGGGTCGCAAAGAGTCAGACAGGATTGAGCGACTTCACTCACTTCATACTTTAACCCCTGGAGAAGGAAATGGTGACCCACTCCAGTATTCTTGGCTGGAGAATTCCATGGACAGAGGAACCTGGCAGGCTGTGGTCCATGGGGTCGCAGAGAGTCGGACACGACTGAAGTGACTGATCACACCCTGCTACTGGTGTGTTACTGCTTCTAGACTCCCCGGGCAGACGGCTAGGAAGCACAGGTGTGTGTCCTGACACAAGCACACGCACCACACACCTGTATTCCTTCTGTATCTGTTCATCTGTCGCGAGATTTCTGATCCCAGTCCCAGCACCACAGGATTCCTTGTAGCCTTCTGCACTCTTCCCGTATTTGTAACTCCTTTCTCTGGCTGTGAGAAGCCTGGTCTCATTATCATAATACGATACTTTTACTCGTTTGTTCGGTCTCAGTATACGCATAAATCAAGTAGTTTCAGAATTACTAACCCATATTCTATGAAAGCTTCCCCAGTGGCTCAGTGGTAAAGAGTCCACCTACAATGCAGGAGATGCCCTGGAGACAGGTTCGATCCCTGAATCAGGAGGATCCCCTGGAGAAGGAAATGACAGCCCACTCCAGTATCCTACCCTGGGGAAATCCCATGGACAGAGGAGCCGGGAAGACTGCAATCCATGCATGAGGTCACAAAAGAAACACGACTTAGCGACTACACAACAGCAGTATCGGACTGAAGTGTTTTAATTATTTCTTATTGGAGTATAGGTGCTTCACAGTGTTGTGTTAGTTTCTGCCGTACAGCAGAGTAAATCAGCTGTACATACACACATATCCCCTCTTTTTTGGATTTCCTTTTCATGGGACCAAAGTGTTCATTAGGCTTAAAGTATGTTATCAAAATACCGTTTTCCAAAGTTACTTGGTTTAATTTTTTTCTTTCCCACATGGTTAAATTAATGTAGAGACAGTATCCTTATTTCTTGATCCTGAGAACTAAACTGCGGTTACATAAGAGACTGTCCCTGCACACTTTAGTGTGCAAGAAATGCACACTAAAGCACTCAGGACCGCTTGCTTTCAAATGCTTCAGACAAAAAGTGGCCTGTGTGTGTTTATATCTTTGTGTGTACTCAGAGAGACAGGAGAGAGTTAGGGCAGAAACGATATAGCAAGTGGGGCAAAATGGTGAATCTGGATAAAGGGCGTTGGAGTTGTAAACTGAAATTATGTCACAATGAAGGTATTGAAAAATTAAATACAAACACTCAAAGTAATCTCTCTCTTGGGGTTATGCTGTCCACGTCATATACAGCTAGATTCAACTGTTTGATTTTGCTTTTAATATTTAGGGTTTCATTTCTCCCTACATTAATCCACAAGGTCACAAAGAGACACGACTTAATGACTAAACAGCAACAACTCCAATCCACCGTCCATATTCAGATTTTATCATTTCTTTCAACATCCTTTCTAGCTATTAGGTTGGCCAAAAAGTTTGTTCAGGGTTTTTTGTTTTTTGTTTTGCACAGTTGCATGAGCGTTTTGGCCAACTCAGCGTTCCTCCCCAGGATCCAAAGCAGGATCACCCATTACAGTTAGTTCTCTTACCTCTTTAGTCTCCTTCAGTGGGTCAAGTGCTTGATATTTCTTGCTCTCCCACCGCCTTGGTGTCTCTGACGAGTGCAGGCTGTATGTTTTTTAGATGGTCCCTTGCTCTCTGCATTTCCTCAGGACGGGGCTCAGGCTCAGTGACACCTCTGTGACAGGTCGTTCTCAGGGTGTCACGTCTACAGAAACACGGCATTCATTTGTCGATAATAAGCACTTTGAGCTCAGTTAGTGGCGTCTGCCGGATTTCTCCACTATGAATGAAGTCTCTCATTTCCCTCTGAAATTAATAAGGAATTTTGGAGACATGCTTTGAGAGTATGTAAATATACTGTTCCTCATCAGAGTTTCACCCAGTGGCTTAGTTTCCATTGATCCCTTTTGCCTGGATCAGTCATCACTGTGATGGTTGCAAAGTGTTGATTTTCTAAGAGTCATTCTACATTTGTCAGTGACTTTCTACTCATGGAGGAGTCTTCCCTTGTCTCCCATTAGCTTATTTATGTCAGTGTGTCCTCGTGCACTCTTGTTCTGTTCCGTGGGTTACAGTCCATCGTTGTATTTATTTTGATGTGGAGTTAGTCCCAGACCCCGCCAATGGAAGCCTCTTCAAGGTTCAGGTATTATTTTGATATGTCTCCATCATCCTTTGAGATCTTTCTCACATTCTGGCATAGTGATCTGTTTCAGACTGACTACCCTGGCCCTGGAATTAATCACTTCTCTGACAGGCCTTGTTCTTCTTATGGAGAATGGAATCTAGAAACCAAGATCTGAGAGTTAGTTATGTTCTTTGCTGCTAGGATGCCATTGCGTCTAGGCCCTCTCAGTGGACAGAGCCAGAATACACACACACAAAGGGAATCCAGATATGCGTGTATGCATACGATGCCTTCACGCGTATATGTGTGTGTATACATGCATATGTCTACCTGAGCATATAAACAGGAATACACACTTGTGTCTGCTTCTGTGTCTGTGTGGCTGTGTACACACGGGCACACCTAACCGTGACAATTCTGATACCCTCCAAATCCAGTCCAGCACCACAGAGAGGTTTTCTCGTTTTTCTTCTTTCCATATTTGTAACTTCCTTTTTCAACAGTGAAAAGCCTGATTCCTCTTACCCTCAGTGTATTCACTAATTCGCTCAACCCTAGATTACACAAAAAGTATTCTAGAATTGCTGATCCTGACACTGTAAACAAGAAAGCTATTTGCAAGTGTGTGTATGAAGCACTGCAGTTTGACTATACATAATGAGTTATAGCCTAGGGTGGGAGGGCAGTAAGTCTTACCTTGTTTTCAATAATTACGTTTTTTGGGGAAGGGATCATTATGATGCTGTTTTTCTGGTATTTTATATACTGTGGGATGAATCAAATGGGTAATGATATTGGCATGGTTGAGAACTGAGCTTTTCAAGGTGGTTAAAAAGAGATACAGATGTGTGGTTAAGGAAGTTAAAATCCCATAGTCCCAAATTGGAATTAAAAGTTATCAGTATGATTTCATGATGTATTTGTTCTTACATGTGCACATGATCGTACACACTACAAACACACAAACACTTGTACTTTTGCCCACTGAGTAGACCGAGGACCAGTGACCAAACAAGCTAGTGGCAGCAAGCATCCAGACTACTGTCTCTAACTGGCATTAGAGCAAAAGAGGCTCTTGGACTCCTTGAAGAGATGGCTGAATCTGGGCTTAGGCAAGAAATGTGCAGTGGGAGCATGGAACATGTTATCAAAGCAGAAAGCAAGGGGGCTGTCAGAGACTGCTCGTCTTTGACATAATATATGAACATAAGTGTAGACATATCCATATCTTTTTCTTTACACACAGCATACCCCAACTGTGAGTTTATACTGATGCCTCCTAATACAATGTTAGAATTTTTTCTAGTCTTCCTCAGAAAGCCAGGAGCCAACGAAGAGGTTCCCACAGGCCATATTTGAACAGCATTAAGAATAATAACAGCCCTGAGTGCAGTAAAATATATATATATATATAGCACATGTATTATTTAAATGCATACTTTCCTTGTATTACTTAAAAAACTAATTACAAAGATCTTTGTTAGTCACTTCTGGAGGGTGTTCATTTGAAAACTGATTAAATATGAAGAGAAAGAGCCCGACATTTAGCTTGTCTCTCTTTTATGAACTGTACATCAGGGTCACCAAAAAATTAGAGAAGGGAATTGTAACCCCTAATGATACGAGTCTAGGCAGTGATCATCAGCTTTGAAAGAAAGACAAACCAGACATCATATACCTTTTGATGGAAATTTGTACACCACCTGTGAAATACAGTTGCCAAAGGTAACATCTTAACCTCATCAAGTCTCAAGGTGTAACTCCAGTTTCAAGGAAGTAAAGGGAACAGAGGAATCTATTCAGTAATGCAGCCAAAGTACAGGTGGCAGAATTCAGACTGTGAAACACTACAGGACAGGTGTTTGGTCTCTTCAGCAAAGAAGTTGCACTTTAATAAAGGAGAGAGTACAAGCAGGGAGTATCTGTAGATTAAAAGAGCCTTGAAATATATCAACCAATTATAATACATGGGCTTTGTTTGAATCTTGATCCGAACAAGTGAACTTAAAAACATATATGAAATAAGCAGGGAAATAGGAACACTGGCTAGATAGTACTCAGTGTTGATTTTCTGAAGTATAGCCATGGTAATATATCTTACAAGAGTCCTTATATTTAGAAATACATATTGGAATATGGGAAGGTGAAACGATATCCATAATAATCTTAGAGGATCATGGCATAGCAGAGACATGACATAAGAATGACCACAAGAGGTCCTTATACTTTTCTCTGCTTTTGTCTATGTGTGAAAATTTCTATGGTAAAATTGAAAACAACTTAACAAGCAGGGCTGCTGGCTCTGAATGGGACATTTCCCCAGAGAGCAGGGCAGCCTCCTGGGACCGAGTGCCTGCACGCAGACCGCAGGCTGGGGAGGGAGGGAGCCAGGTCCCTCTCAGCACTGTATCCCAGCACACTAGGGTCACCCCGTAAATAACGGGAGGTGATAGGAGCACTCTGGAAGGGGTGGCTGGCACCGCGGTGAGTTCTGCTCCACAGTCAGTCCCATGACCCCACCTCTGGGAGCCAGCCACTCACACCCTGTGGAACAGAAGCCTCATTTCCCCATCCCTTGGGCTGCCACCATCCTGTCTGGTGCCCTGACACGTGTGCCCCTCCTTCCTCCCCAGGCTCAGGCCCGGTGTCACCGGATAGGCCAGAGTAAAGCCGTGAAGGTGTATCGCCTCATCACGCGGAACTCCTACGAGCGGGAAATGTTCGACAAGGCCAGCCTGAAGCTGGGCCTGGACAAGGCTGTTCTTCAGGACATCAACCGGAAAGGCAGCACAAATGGCGTGAGTATGCCGGGACTGCTCTTAGGCCTGGAGAGGGGTTCGTTGCGCAGCCCAGACCTCCCCACCCACCTGCCAGAAGCCTTCGCTCCTACGGCTGTTATAAGGTTCCCTTTCACTAAATTGAGTCAGGCCACACATCTTTGGGGGCCTTCCGGGTGGCATGGTGGTAAGGAATCTGCCTGCCAGTGCAGAACATGCAAGAAACACAGATTCGATCCCTGGTTTGGGAAGATCGCCTGGAGAAAGAAAGGGCAACCTACTCCAGTATTCTTGCCTGGAGAATTCCATGGACAGAGGAGCCTGGCGGGCTACAGTTGATGGGGTCACAAAGAGTTGGACACGACTGAGCATGAGCACACACATCTTTGATGGTTAATCCCCTGGAATAGAGGGTTACTGAGGGTGAATCTCTGCATCTTTAGATGGATAAGGGAATCCATAGGAGCAGTTAGGTGGTAGGATTGCCCAGCATTTGATAACATTTCAGTAAATAAACTTTTATTTTTTTAATTTATATTTTTATTTATTTTTAATTGGAGGATGATTGCTTTACAATGCTGTGTTGGTTTCTGCTGTGTAACAGTGTGAATCAACAATATGTATACATATATGCCCTCCCCATTGAGCCTCCCTCCCACCCACCCCATGAATAGACTTTTAACATTGCCCTTTGGAAATGAGCCGATCTTAACCCTCTCGGCTCTATAAATTATCTACTGTCACCATGCTTTATCTGATACTGCAAACTTGGAGCTCCCTGAAGGTGAGCTATTCCATACCCAGCATCCCTAAGAGTACTTGGCATATTAAAGACATTCAGTGCATCATGGTCAATGAAGAAATGAATGAATAAATTATCAGTCAGCTTGAAACATGGCAGTGAATAGAATCTTTTTTCCCACCTCTGGAGGGGATAAAAATTGCTGCTGAGATTCTTGAATTGCAGTAAAGTCCAGGCAAACAAAGCAGAATATCTCTCCTTAATCTCTGGCCCTCTAAGTGAGCTGTCCTTTTGTCCAGATGTTCTGTATCCTCTTAGCTATGCATACGCCGCTAAGTATAATACTTCATGGTACAGCGCTGGGAGTCATGGAATTCCCTCCTGTGACTGATATAAAGAGAACCAGATTCTTAATTAGAACCAGGAAAGAGTGTTTTGAACTCCCATTTCCTGTTTTCAGCAAGCAATTGAGCAGATCACACTTGGCATGGGATCCTCTCTTTAGTTAAGAAATGACATCATTTCCAATACTATTGTTTTTATTTAATAATGAATAAATCGTTGTTCTTTAGCTCAGTTTGGTCCATCTGGAGGTTTTTAAAGATACAGACTCAAACTGAAACACGAAATAAACCTTAAACATATTCTCTCCGGTGGTGCCTAGTTTTAACAGTGTGTGACACTTGATAATAACCAACATCCTGAGGAATGTTAGGGCCATTGTCCTGGGCTCGGTTTTATTCCAGGGCTCCCTGTAGAGGATCATCTGCCCGCCCTCCCCATCGTTCTCCTGCATGTCTTTATCTGGGTTTTCGTCTTCTAAAGCTCGTCGTCCACGTCTTTATTCTTCTGACATGCACAGTGAGTGGAGGAACTGGGTGCTGAGTCCTGAAGGTCAGAGTTGAGGCTGTTTTCCTCCTGTGCATTTCCCACTTTGTGAGTAGCCTTTGGTGGCCCATCCAGGTACAGCAGCTCTCAAAGATGGAGGTCGAGGACTTGCTCCGGAAAGGTGCCTACGGCGCCTTGATGGACGAGGAGGACGAAGGCTCCAAGTTCTGTGAAGAAGACATAGATCAGATCCTGCAGCGGAGGACGCACACCATCACCATCCAGTCTGAGGGGAAAGGGTCCACTTTTGCCAAGGTACAGGGCCTCCTCTGCAGCGCCCACGTGCGGCGGGTGGGCAGTGACAAGGAACGCCTTTATTCTTTGACCCTCATTGGCTGGGCTCCTCCTTCTCTAAATGCAAACTGTTGAGATTTTCTGGCTATATGCCTATTCTGTGTGCCACTCTGAAGATGCAGGTTCTTAGAAGAGGTTTGAATGATGGGTCAGAAGCTATAAAAGAACTCACCCCTTCAAATCCTTGGCTGACCTTCAGTGGGCAGGGAGGACACTTGGGTTTGCAATTTGCACTCCTCATCACGCACAGAGATTGCTCCAGAATCCTCGATTGGTCATCTCAGTTCCCTTGTAGGGTACTCCCTGGTCCGTGTCAGAGAGTTGATATTCCAGTGAACACTCCATTCCTCAAACTCAAGCAAGTATTCTGTTCATTTCATGAGACTTGAGAGAGTGTTTATCCAAGATTCTAGCCTAGGTGCCTCTTTCCTCTGCCCTTCAACTTAACCAAACCACTTACAGATCCCTCTGGGGTTCTCTCACCACAGGCTCTCTGAGTTTCATGACCTGTCTGTAAATCACCGGTCAGGTGACTTACAGGGGGAGGGCTTTTCCAGGGACATTTTGCACTTAAGAGGCATAACTCATCTCTGCAGACCTCATACTGCCCAGCCAGGGCTTGTCCCAGCGTGGCCACTTGGGACCTAGTGAACTGAAAGAGAAACGATGTCCAGGGAAGTTGCAAGAATCAACCCTTTCACAAGCAGCTGGACATACGCTTGCCATTGTCTCCCGCAAGCTTGTCCTCCTGCTTCTGAGTTTCAGTTACAAAAAATGATCCTGTAGGTTGAAATTGTAATTTCCTCGCCCAATGTTGGAAAAAAATTTTTTAAAGAATAGCTTTGAGATTTTCATTTAACATTTTGGCAGCTCTGTTAGAGGTTTTGATTTTGAGTGCAGATGGAGCATATACTTGTGTCTCTGGTGGTGCATTGGAGATCACAAGGTATTTTATTGATTGTGTTCAGATATGGTTTATTGGTTCTTTCTTCTTCACAGGCTAGTTTTGTGGCTTCAGGAAACCGAACGGATATTTCCTTAGATGACCCAAACTTTTGGCAGAAGTGGGCTAAAATTGCTGAACTGGATACTGAAGCAAAGAGTGAGAAGGTACAGCATTGAGAATATTTTATTTCATTGAACATTTCATAGATTTCTCATAGGGCCACAAACTCCTACCAGCTAAAACCATGATTCACTCCTGAGCCTTAGTTCTTTAATGAGATGCTACATGTAATCTACTTAAAACATGCTTGCCACATAGACAGAGCTTGAGAAATGTTAACTGTATTTAAAATGACCTAATGGGTACCTGGGAAATTCTATTAAAACTGGAATTTCCAATTTTAGTAAAAATTCACTTAGAACTGGAACTAACCAAACAGATCAAGATCAGCCCCGTGACCCAAGCCAATATCCTGTCCTTGGCATGTGACTGTTTTCCTCTATTTCAGCACTTCCTATGCAAGGAATTTTACCTCTGACAAACATTAGTGGAAAAAAGCATGACGTGGAAAAGTGTATTAGGTTCCCCTCCATTCTTTCAGTATCTCGAGTTTTTCTGTTTCTGAACATGAGAAAGAGAATGGCCTTGGAATAAAACCAGGGTTTGAATACTGGCTCTGCCATCGACTCGCTGTGTGTCTTTAGGCAAGGTACTTGACCTCACCGAGAGTGAAAAAAGACACATGTGAACAAAGGAGGTGGTGGCGCCCAGTTTGCAGAGTTAGAGGTAACACTGCGAATGCAGCTGCCCCCAGCCCGTTGTGAGGCCCCCAGAAGTGTTAGCTGCCCTGCCCTCCATCTCTGACCCGATCACCTCCCTTGGGATTGAGCACACGCCACTGCCCATGTCCTCAGATAAGTGTTGAACTCTCCTGGGCTCACAGACCCAGCAGACAGTCCCTGCTTGCACCCTGCTGATTCAGTAACCAGCATCCAGCCTTGCCAGTTCTTCTGTAGGATCGCCAGAGGTTAGTTAGTCCGGCCTCTTCTCCTAACAGGATTCTGCCTTCCCCTCAGTAACCTCTTTCTAGTGTTGTCCAGTGTCACAGTCAGGAAGTGACCTGTGTAAAGGGCAGTGGGCAAGAGGGGAAAGAAAAGGCCTTGCCCTGAGACAGTCAGAAGCAGTTGGATCATCCAGACGGGAGGGAAGATGACTGAAGCAGAAACAACATCCAGGCCGCATAGATGAGTGTGCAGGGGCTTAGCCGAGCTTCCAGAAGAGGCCTCGGCGGAGGGGGTGAGAAGCATGAAATAATGGAGACCAGAGAAGTGGTCATGGTTGTGGCCAAGGGAGCCCCCGAATGGGTGTGTTTCTCTCTTCCAAGAAAGACAGAATGTCAGGGGCGCCAGTGGAAGGCGCAGAAGGAGGCAGCACTGATAGGTGTTCGTCTTCAGAAAGTTGCCTGGCTGATGGGATTCTCCAGAGCCGCCTTCGCGTGCTGGGCAGAACAGCCAGGGTGCCCCAGGCAGCCACTCCAGCGCTGGGGGGCCTCGCCCTTGTTAGAAAGACTGCAGAACCAGCGGATGGTGGTGGCCAGCCCTGGAGGCAGACGGCGGGGACAGGCCAGCTTCAACAAGCCCCAGAGTGCCCTCTGCTTGCCGGGGACCCGGCAGGTGTGCTGGAAAGGGCCTTTGCTGCTGGCAGACGAGGCGGGGGAGTGAGTGGCCTTCCCCACGCGGGGCCTGAGGCGCGGCAGCAGGGTCCGCCACGATGGCGGCGGGGGACCAGGGCCCTTCTCCCCAGCAGCCCCCTCTGCCTCCAGGAGAGCCTGGTGCTCGACCGCCCGCGCGTGCGGAAGCAGACCAAGCACTACAACTCTTTCGAGGAGGACGAGCTCATGGAGTTCTCGGAGCTGGACAGCGACTCTGACGAGAGGCCCACCAGGTCCCGGCGCCTCAGTGACAAGACCCGGCGCTACCTCCGGGCCGAGTGCTTCCGGGTGGAGAAGAACCTGCTCATCTTCGGGTGGGTGTTGGCTTCGCCTCTCGCCCTCGTCGTTTTCCCCTCTTCTGTTCAGTCGAGATGTGTGCAGCGGGTCTCTCCCCTGCCCTCCGGGGTCTGGGCAGAGGGAGGCTCTGTTAGAGGGAGCGAGAACTGAGCTTTCTGCCCGAGGGCCCCTCAGTCAGTGCGCCCTGCCGCCATTTTACGGACGTGCCGGCTTCTCTCGTGTGTTTGTCACAGCTCGTCTCTGGGACTCATTTGCTGCCTGGTACTGATTTCCGGCCTTTCCCCCTAAGGACGTACAGGAATCAGTGCAGCAGATGTTAGCTTTACCGCATGCTGTGTGCCGGGCTCTGGCGCTGGTAGAAGCCGAGGGTTTAGCTTCTGGGAGCTCCCCATCGCCTTCCAACACTGCAGCTGGACTCTGTCTTATTTCCAGATTTATTCCTCACTCCAGATACTGTCATCCCTCCCTTCTTAACATTCTAGCGGCCGCACGAAGCTCTCTGTGTCCAGGTCCCCTCAGTGGCATTTGGCGGGCCTCCGAGGTTTTTCAGGAGACAGAGCTCTCAGGGAGGTTAATAGGCCCTACCAGGGGTGGAGACACGCACTTGGCTCTTGTGTGTCCCACCGTGTGGAGGGCACGGCTGGCCCTTGCTCCCTCTAACGCCCTTCTGGGGGTCCACTCTCAGCTGGGGCCGGTGGAAGGACATCCTGACGCATGGGCGGTTCAAGTGGCATCTGAATGAGAAGGACATGGAGATGATCTGCCGGGCCCTGCTGGTGTACTGCGTCAAGCACTACAAAGGGGACGAGAAGATCAAGAGCTTCATCTGGGAGCTGATCACGCCCACCAAAGACGGGCAGGCCCAGACGCTCCAGAACCACTCAGGTGCGGGAGGCGGGGCGTCCTTCCTTCCCTCCCTCTTCCCGTGCTGGTCCGAGTCGCTGTGCTTCCAGGACTTCCCTCTCAGGTGTATTTCGGAATGCCACCGGTGGGAAAGGAGGATGGGTTTTGTTCATTTCCATTCTCCTTCCCACTCATCCATGTTACCTGGGATGTTTTAAGTGTGGCTGGGCCCCTCTTGAGGTTGACCACTCCTGCCCGCTGCCCTCAGGGTCACAGCATCTCCTCCTGTGACCCAAGGACTCGCGAGGCACGCTCCGCCCCAGTTCCACCTCTGTCTGTGTGTTTGCTGGGACTGCTCCTTCCCTGTGCTGAGCCGCAGCTCACTCACCTTCTCATCAGTAGGTTCAGTGTTCCTTTTCCCCAGCTGGGTGGTGGGGTCCCCACGGACACAGGTTCGGCTGCACCTTTCTTGATCCTACAGGGCACTTGGTAGATTCTTCCTAACTGACTGAATGGACCAGGGGTTCACTGCCAGTCCAGACTGGGTGCCTGGGGGCTGAGGAGCAGGGTCCTTCATCCAGGGCCACCACGTGCAGCCCCGCTGCCCCCATGCTGCTCTAGTCCAGCTCTGTTCCAACAACCACATTGAAGGCACCCTGGCTCACCTCCCTGCCTTTCTGTCTCAGGCTTGTCCGCTCCGGTCCCCAGAGGGAGGAAGGGGAAGAAGACGAAGAACCAGCTGCTGCTCCCGGAGTTAAAGAACGCAGACTGGCTGGCCACCTGCAACCCCGAGGTGGTCTTACATGATGACGGCTACAAGAAGCACCTCAAACAGCACTGCAATAAGTGAGTGCCCCTCACCCCTGGTGGGAGGCCCCTCGGTGCCCCTGGACCACCGTGCAAGGTCAGAAAGGCAGGCAGCTCTATGCTAGAAGCTGGGTCAGGGTTCATTCACACTGAAGCCTCTCTTTTTTTCTTTTTATTTTTGAAAAAAATATTTATCTATTTAGCTGTACCAGGATCTTTGATCTTCAGTGTGGACATGTGGGACATTTAGTTACTTAGCTGTGGCATGTGGGATCTAGTTTCCCAACCAGGGATCATAGTCAGGCCACAGGAGTCTTAGCCACTGAACCACCAGGAAGGTCCCCTCTCTACCTCCTTTAACCGTCTCTCTTCTCCTCTGGAACCTGGCCTCTCTTAGCAACAGAGTTCATACAGAATCTTCTGACCTGACTCTCAAGATCCACTGAGGACACTGGTGATTTCACTGCTTTCCCTCCCTCCATCCCCACGGGCAGGTTAGCGAGAACGGAGACTGGCCTTGGCGGCCACCACGCTCAGCTCCCCACTCGCCATTCCAAGTTCTCCCTCTTCCCATTTGCTTTGACCTCCATGGCCTCCTGGTGTTTGATGGACACGCATCTGAAATAGCATTCTTTATATCCCAGGGCTAACAGCTGGTGTGGGGCAGGCAGAGATAAACAAGTGATAGAAAATGAACCCATTCTTGTGAAGTTTAGTTGTGGGGAGTGAAGGCACCAGCCACAAACAGTGACAGGTTTGCACGTGGATACACAGAAAGGAGGCTGGCGGGGACAAGGACTCCTTGATGGATGGGAGACCTGGTGCCCCAGGCTCCTGAGGAGTCTGTAGTCAGTGTTAATATTAAGCAGCCATGTTTCTTGAGCCAGTCAGACATGATTGAAAAAATGGTATTTGGGGAGAAAAATAATCTGGTAACAATTTGCAAGATGGAGTAGATGCTTACCTGGAGCTGAATGGCCAACTCAGAGTTTTGTCATCATAAATGTTGATCGTGATGACCTAGATTAGGATGCTGACTGTAGAACCGGGGAGGAAGTGTCAACTATGAGAGGTGTGACTAAAGGAGAAACCATCATGTGTGACGAGGGACATGAAAAGCTGATAACTCCACGGTTGTGAGCCTTGTGGGCTGGGAGAACAGCGGTGCTTGTCTCCATAACAGAATCGTTACATTTGTTAAATGATGAAGACCAAAGCAAAGGACCGACTCCGGTTTTGCCTTATTAAGTTTATAGCAGCAACACTTGGCTGCCCCGTCCCCAGCTGCAGATGGGGGTCTGGAGTGTTAGAAACAGGCTGAGCTGGAGAGGTTGACATAGAACTTCCCTCACACCTGCACGGGTCATCACAGATGCTGAGCAGAACTAATTGTAACCTCGGAGAAATTCTCAGCATTTCCACCACTAGCCCCAACTATCTCCTGAGTGCAAGCCTTACCCCAGGAATCAAAGAATAAAACAGTAAAGCAGTTCTCTGGATTTGAAGAAGTTGTCTGCTGTTTATTTCTGTGAATCTGGTAGAGACCACTGTCCTCTTGGTTCTGGCTCAGTGAGGCCCAGAGACTCAGAGCTGGTGGGTGCTTGCAGCGACCCCCATGCAGCCTGGGAGTTCTGTGGGCAGTGTCCCAACAGGGAGTCCTCCAGCCTCCACTCCAGTCTTCCTAGTGATGGGAGTTTACCACTGAATTATCAGATGATTCTAACTCCTTGTCTGTCTGTGTATTGAATCTACAACCTGCCTCCTTGAATTGTCCACCCTTTGCTCTTGGATTCTGGTTCTCTCCTGAGGTCCTGGTCTCTGCAGCAGAGACCAAGCAGGATTTCTTCAGCATGGCTGGCCTGTGAGCTTCTAGAACTGTGGGCTCTTTCACTGGTAAATTTACTGCCACCCCTATATCAGATGAGCTTCCTGGGTGGCTCAGTGGTAAAGAATCCTCCTGCCAATGCAGGAAACCCAGGTTCAATTCCTGGGTCGGGAAGATGCCCTGGAGAAGGAAATGGCAACTCACTCCAGTATTCTTACCTGGAGAATCCCATGGACACAG
Source organism: Moschus berezovskii (assembly GCF_049115385.1). Classification (NCBI taxonomy): domain Eukaryota; kingdom Metazoa; phylum Chordata; class Mammalia; order Artiodactyla; family Moschidae; genus Moschus; species Moschus berezovskii. The sequence goes on from NC_142474.1 coordinate 13,494,926, forward strand.
GAGCCTGGCAGGCTACAGTCTATGGGGTCTCAAAGAGTCGGACACGACTGAAGCGACTGAGCATGCAGCAGGCACATGTACAAGTGAAACTATTTGAAAACATCACCATTCAACATACCCCACTCATCAGTTAACTAGGAAACTGGTAACGAGCCTCTTGGAAGGCAGCTCTGCCCTAGAGGTCGCATGGCCACATGGACGGGGTAAGTCATCTTAAGGACCAGGGGAGATGCTATTTTTCTACTCCGACCCCATGGCTCACAGGGTAACCTTAACAGATAACTGACGAGATAACCTTTTCATGTGTGAAATGGGGATGTCCACAGCAATACCTGCTGTTAATGTTTTCTTTTCCTAGTACTCAGCGACCTGGGAGCACCCAGAATTGCCCTGGGTCACCGAGGAAATGGCAGTGCACAGGCAGCTGATGGGTTCTGACGGGTTTCTTTACCATGTCCGCCTTTCCTAGGGTACTTCTGCGAGTCCGGATGCTGTACTACCTAAAAGCTGAAATACTGGGAGAAGCAGCTGATAAAGCATTTGAAGGAACTCCAGCCAGGTAAAATCAGTCAGTTCAGTTCAGTCGCTTAGTCGTGTCCGACTCTTTGCGACCCCACGGTAAAATAGGTCATCCTTAATGCCCAGTGTGAAGGAATTGCTGTGAAATACCTGTTGATGGAAACGGACAAACCTGCCTGTGTTTCACAAGGCCCATGTTCGCTCCCTCCCAGGGCCAGTCCCTGGTAAGGCAGGCTGGTAGAGTGAGGAGGTTTCAGCCAGGTCATTTGTGAGTGAAATAAAAGAAAAAGTGGTTGTTTAAAACATAGCTCGTGGGCCTCTCTCATCTTCTGAGCTGACCCATGCTCTGTTTGTGGAGAATCTCCCTGAATAAACCTTCTTTCTCTTTAAAAAACAAAAACAGAAATGACACGGCTCTTGGTGAGGTTCTTAGTTGTTTTTATCCCCCTCCGGTAGTGTTGTAAAATTGCTTTTAAAGCAGTCATTTCTCTGCTTAGCTAATCATCACTCATGGATGGATACGAGTGGCATTGATGTTTGACGTGGCAGGTGGAGAACTCTCCGCCTCGGTCCTCTTCCACCTTTGAGTGGTTCTCCTTTGTTTACTAGATGATAATAGTCGTGTTACTGATGCTTTGTCACCTGTGCCTTAGTTTTGTGAGCTAGGGTTTCTGAAGCTATAGAATCCTGAAGTATACCAAGATTTGGGGGAAGAGACTGCCAAGCCCCGGGCTGCCACTTGATCGGGCTGTCAGATAGTCGCAGTGTGTGAGTGGGATCCCCAGATGCTTCCTTCACCATCCCTTCCCCCAGACCTGCAGTTTGCTCTGGCCCCATACAGTGCTTGTCATCCCCAGAGGACCACAAGTGTTGGCGTGTGAACTGTGCTTTGAGATTCCCCAGGGCCGTGGTTCTTTCCCTCTCTTTGTTCCCATTGGGCAGTGCTCATGGCCTTAGTGGTCACAGGAGCATGAAAGGAGGCGAGAGGTGAAGGGCAGTGACAGGCCTGCCCTTGAGCATTCCGCAATCAGGAGCAGTCAGCTTGTTGACTGTTACTACAGGCTACACGTTTCATAGTTACCGTGGGCATTTCTAGTGAGGATAGGGAGGGTGGGTGTTCCGGTAAAAAGGTCCAACTTGTAAGTCATGTAAAGGCAGCAGAATTCAGCCTGATTATTTATCTCCAGTGTTACCTGGCAGAAGTAACCTATCTGAGTTCACTTATTCCCGTTACCTGGTTTCTTAGACCCAGACGCAGATGGAGGGAAGTGAGCAGAACACAAGGAGACTTAAGTCCGTTGCCCACCTCCTTCCCCCTTTCCTTTGCTTTCCGCGGTCTTAGTTCTCACTGGTCCTATTCAGGTTAAATACCTTATGGTGGAGAAATTGCCATGAGGAATGAAACACTGCTCACCCCAAAGAGTTGTCCAGCCCATGACACCACGCAGGCAGAGCAGTAGGCTCTGCAGTAGGGATCAGGGAGTCCCACCCCTGCAAGGAGAGCCGGACCTGGCAAGGGGCAGACAGCCCTGCATCCCAAGAAGAACCTGATGGAAGAACCAGCTGGAGATGTTCCAGAGGAGCCATTCCAGGCATCTGGGAGGTGGGAGGGAGGAGCCATCCAGGTGAATGCTCTCCCTCAAACCCCAAAGCCTTCCAAGAGTGAGGACGGTGTTCAGACAAATGAAGCCAGTTAGCTAAGGGTCCGTGTGAGCTCTCAGAATGTGCACAGAAACTCAGACAGGGACTGATCCCTGCAGGTCTGCTCCCTGGGGTGAGGGGTGAGCCATGTTCATCCCTTCGGCCAGAAGTTTGACCCAGCAGACTATTAGCGGACCCTGGCCAGGAAGGTCCTCCTGTTGTGGCCCCTGAGAGGCTCTCTTCCTCCCCTGTGTGCAGCAGTGCCGACTAGCTTATTCAGGAATAGTGCTCACAATCTCTGCGTGTCAGGCCAGGATGCTTGGACACTTTTCAGCTTTGGATCATGTGTGAATTCAAGCACTTGGGGCGTGTTCTGCCTTTACCTCACGGACATATTGATGGCTTTTGCTGTGGTTGTCAACGGAAGGTGCACATTAGAATCGCCTGACACATGTAGAGCCCCCGGCCCCACCCAGACCTGCTGGCGACACGTTCTCCACAAGGTGCTTTCAGATTCTGCGTCGTTCAGTCTGAGTGGAGCCTGGACATCAAATACACCTGCTGAAGTCACTCCCCATTTTAACCAGATGCGGGGTCCTGGTTAGGACACCTGGGCCACCTGCTGTCTGAATCCTCCCAGTTTTGTTCCTTCAGCCTCTAGGGGTGCACCTAGGGATGTGGCTTAGCCCCGGGGCTCCATCCCAGAGCTCCTGTGTTGTGTTCTGTCCATGTGGAAGGCACTCTGAGTTCATGCCCTTCCTTCCACAGGGAGCTGGACGTGCCCCTGCCTGACATCGACTACGTGGAGATCCCGGTGGACTGGTGGGACGCTGAGGCCGACAAGTCCCTCCTGATCGGCGTGTTCAAACACGGTGTGTATTTCAGTGCATGTTTTCTCTTTCCTGAAAAATCCCACAGGCCTGTCGCGTGTCTCTCTTAGAAAGTGGAGCCTCCCCTCTGTCCTCTGAGGAATTTGCCCAGATGAGTGTATGAGTCATGCAGATACAGCGAATGTGAGTATCAGCGAGGCCCCTTTAAAGGGGGGCGTGTCTTCCTCACTAGTGTGACTGCCCCGCTCTCGTTGACTCTCGCAGACCCAGCATCCGGCCTGCTGTCTGTCACATGGCAAGCCCCAGGATTCCTGGAGTGAAGCAATAAATGGGGAAAATGTTAGGTTTTACCATTTCACAGAATTCTAAGGTCATTTCAGCTGATCTACTTAATTCCTAGTACATATCTTTGGTATAAAAAATTTAAGAATAGAAGATAGCATAGATATCCTTTTTTTTTTTTTAATATAGTTACCTAGAGACCAAAGGGGATTGAGAGAGGTTTTTTTAATAGCTTGGAAAAAATGACATAAATGCTGTTTTCTCCATCTCTGATCATGTTCTAAGTACCTGCCCTTGCTTTCGGCTGACTGTTAAAATGAATAAAGGAAGTCCCAGAAAATATTCACTGTAATGTACCTGACACACACCTTCCCTGCCAGGTGAACGAGCCGACGTTTTGAGCTGAAGAGCAGGGCTTAAAAGTAGGAAGAGGCAGATGTCCCTGGCCTTCACTGCCAGCTCTGCCACTTAAAATGTGTGGCCTCGAGCAAGTCAGAAACTTCTCTGACCTATTTCCTCACCTGGACACCGGGGAGAGGAGAAGACAGCCCACCTGGAGGGTGGTAGGAAGATTAGCTGAGACGGGGCATGTGGGCGGCCTGAGCGGTGCTTCGCACATAACAGGTGCTGGGTGCCGTCCACCGTCACTGACTCTTCTGCCTTTGGAAGGTTCACTTTCTTTCTCACACGTGACCTGTCAGTAGAATTCTTCAACGTTTGCAGGCCAACCTGCAATATTTACATAACAATGATGCATATACCTATTTTAATGAGGAATCCCTTCAAAACATAGATTCTGGTGTTTGCCGGCTTTGGGAGGCCTGGTGTTGTTAGTGTCAGGATTGTCAGCCACACTTTCCCAGTGGATTAATACCTGCCATCATTGTGTAATGACCCTCTGTATCCCACGTTGTGCTTTTGGCTTTAAAGACTTTGTGTGTGAAGAGCTTAGCAGACACACTGTGAGGATGGGGAAGACCTAACCTCTGCCCAGTGCTGGGGGACCAGTGTTAAGCCACATGTGGTGCTAACCAGCTCGCTCTTGGATGGGACCAGACCCGTGTAGTTGGACAGGGATGTTGGAAGCAAACCCAGGCTGGGCTGGACAGAGGCCTGTAGTTGGCTCCATGGACCCATCCTCTTTGGTGTCTTGCAGAGTCCAAATGCGATTCCACTCCTGGTGGGGTGCCGCCCAGCAGACAGACCATGGGCCTTGGCTTAGACCTGTCCTCACCTGGGTAACACACCTCATCACCCCACGTAACAGCCCTCTCCGCAGAATAATCCAACCCACACAATGTGTCTCAGCAGTTGACAAACTCTCAGATACCCGGCAGCTGGTGGACATGTGACATTTTCAGAGAGCCACGCTGTCTGGTGTTTTATTTTTCAAGGCTCCATCAGGAGCTCTGTCTGCCTCACCTCCATGCCCTGGAGATACAAGTATGAGCCATAGGGCTGCAGCCATTTTCTTTGTTAAGAAACATGCGGCTGTTCATTGTCCAAGGTCTCGTGGCTCTTTAGTCCACCCCAGACATGGTCTGCTACGACCCTGCTTAAATGAGAAGACTGAAGCCCCAGTTCCATCTCTGAGCCGACCACTGTGGAAGAATTGGCTGCATCTTTGTTGGGGCTTCCACTGACAGCGAGAAGGACTCTGCAGCAGATCTGTTCTGAACAATGCTCTTGACAGCTCTTGATTGCAGGAAGAGATGGACACCGCCCCTCTAGGGCAGCCTGGACTTAGGAAATAGTCATCACGCTGTGGGTTTTAGTATCCCTGTTCACATTCTTAGAGAGGAACTTTTAGTGGACAGGAGCAGGCAGCCTGTTGTTCTACTGTTTATATCTTTATGTTGCTATCACACAGCTCCTACTACTCTTCGATAGTCAGGGTTTTCTAGGGAACTGAATCAATCACTCTTGCCCACCTCCAGCTCCAAAGCTGATTGAGAAGGAGAAGTGGAGAACCTATCCAAACTTCATTCCTACCTATGCACAACAAGAAGTCTGCAGAGGAGGAACCCACCTGGATAGTAGGCGCCTCATTTCCTGGGGAGCGGCAGGTGGACATGGTGGCAGGCACATCCTCAAAAGAGTAGGAGAGTCAGGGACATTCCTGTCTTGATGTGAGCTGAGGCAGAACAGGGAGAGGGTGAGAATGGCTCTTCCTACAGTGACTGTTGGAAGAGGATCCAGGCCAAACTGACACATCCAGGCAGTTGTTATTTGAGTTTATACAGTGTCAGGCACTGTGTGAGGAGCTGGATATATAATGCCAAAGCAGATAACAGATTCTGTCCCTGAGAAGCCCTCAGTCTCATGAGAGAGACTTAAAGTAATCACACTGTCGCCCTGAGGGATGAATGAATAAAGAACATTAGGGACCCATTTCTCCCACCATATGCCTCGGGCAGGCAGCACCTGTCATGGAGAAGGCAGAAGAGTCACTCTGGATTAAAAACCCCGAAACCCCTTAGAGAAAAAGTACCAGGTGCTGCCTCCATGTGAAGGCTAGACCAGCATCAGCAGTGATATCAGAACAGAAACCAGTCGGGAAGGGAAGTACCCAGCAGAGTAAAATTCGGTGTGTTTGATCAAGATCTACCCTCATTGGAGATGGGCTCTCTATACCTACTGCAGACCTAGAAATGGACTTTGTTAGGAGCAGTGAGAAAAGGATTTTGAGGACGATAAAGGAGTTCCCCCCCCCAAATAGTTTGATGCGACAACAGCTATGACCAAATAGCCAATCTCATTATAGGATACATTAGAGTCAATAAAGTAGCATTCTCACGCATGGTGTTATCACATTAAAAGTGACATTGTTCCATTGTTTTGCCTTCCTTCTGGGTCTCTGTTTCTGGGTCAGAACTCCTCCATGGGGATACAGTGAGAGGCGGTTCCGAAGCCCTGGTTGGTGGGTTAGGGTTTTACACTGAGTGAACACAGTGGCAGCGAGTGCATTTTAATCCAGTCAGCAATCCCACTTGTCCTCTTTATGTTTCATCCTCTGCGTCATCACGTGGCTCAGTTTCCTTTTCTAACACATGGGATGAATTTGGACCATAAGAAAATTTCAGCCCATTCAGAGGTGGTAGTGGTAAAGAACCTGCCTGCCAATGCAGATTAGACAGAAGAGCGGAGGGTTTGATCCCTGGGTTGAGAAGATCTCCTGGAGGAGGGCATGGCAACCCATTCCAGTATTCTTGCCAGGAGAATCCCGTGGACAGCAGAGCCTGGCGGACTACAGTCCGTGGGGTTGCACAGTCAGACATGACTGAAGTGACTTAACAAGCATACATGCAGGCAGGAGATGACAAGATAACAGGGTGTCCAGAGTTGGGGGCGGGGGTGTTACAGTGAGGGGAAGAAATTGTGAAACCATCTTGCCTGATCCTCTTGCTGTCCAAAAGAAACAACAAGTGGGAATGGAATCTGTTATTTCCTGTGTCTTCAAGGACACACGGTACACCTCAGCTTTCATTTTTTGGTTAAGCACTAAGGAGTCCATTTAAGCTCAAGGATCTTCCCCCAACGGAAAGTCTTACGGGATCCAATTATTCTTAAATAAGTATTTTTTCTTGGCTTGTTTTGGTTTTTAACTTAACGGGGAAACAAAATGTGGGTCTAGGGTGCAAGGCAGATTTAATGAGTTCTGACATGACCGCCATCATGACCTTGTCGTTTCTCACCACCTGCGATCAGGTTACGAGAGGTACAACGCCATGCGAGCCGACCCAGCACTTTGCTTCCTGGAGAAGGTGGGCATGCCAGACGAGAAGTCGCTTTCTGCAGAGCAGGGTGTCACAGACGGGGCCTCAGACGTCCCCGAAAGGTGAGAAGCCGCACAGACTACACACAGTGTGACTTGTCACACCACGAATCTGTGACCACAGGCGCCCAGCACTCTCACACTCTCTTCCTCACAGCCTGGTGTCTCCCTTCAGCCTGAACTGCCTTCCAGAATTGCTTCGGTTACATCCTGTAGCCCCTCGGGCCTTTCTCTAGAACTCTGAACACTTTGATCCAAGTACACATTTCTATCCTTCCTGGGTTCCCCAAGCTGCCCACCATCCTGCCCTGTTACTTAACCAGCCTTGTCTGGTCAGAGGATTCTCAAGGAGTTCAGACCTCTCTTAACCTCTCATACTTGGCAGAAAGATAAGAATTGAGGCACAGCAAGTTCAGGCTTCCTGACCTTGAAATGCCTGAGATGAAATACCAGTGTTTTCTAAGGACTTTTTCACGGCACATTAATAGCCACTACTTGACGGCTGTGGCATTCAGGTCCTGTCCGTGGGTTGTGTGTAAAAAAGTATGGAGGCGTCCCCTTTGTCTGAGTTCTATTTACTTTTGGCATAACCCCAAATGTATGAATTCATAGGAAAACTAAATAAACAGCCAGAGCTGTGGTTTTCATATGTGTGTGGGTATTTGAAAGACATAGAATCTCTTGGTTTGCATTTGGTGAGCTTTTGGCCTGATCTTCTCCCCCAAAGTTGTATTTTCTAGGGTCACAGGCAAGGCTGGACTCAAGGGTACACAATGCCAGCCCCCTTAACTATCTGCTGAGAAGAGGATGAAATGCACTTTTCCATTCATGCTTAGCCCCCGAAAAACACTCTAGCTAGCTATCATAACGTTCTTTGCCCCCAAAGATAATAAGGATCCATCCAAAGAAATGTTAACAAATGTCCAGAGGACCAGTGGTGTTAATACTGGGTTCATGGGGTTGGGAGAAACACCACCTGGGGGAGGCGCCTGAATGTGGTTGAAAGCTGGTTTCTCTGTGGGGACGCTGTTTTTTCTCTGGTTAGGCAATGAAGGTCGGAGACCGCTCCTGCCTCCAGGACCTGAGCGATAAAGAGCAAAATATTTGAGACAGAAATCCTTCAAAGTTGATTTTTCCAGGGATCATGAAAAACAAATAGGCATCAGCAGTAGTTAAGCTCACGAGAGAAGACAGCAGGCAGTGGATTTAGAGGCAAGCTGCCAATGGTCCATCAGGCAGTGTCCTTTCCTGGAAGTGACCACTGCCAAACATGAGCGATTTTGTACCTAGACTCACCCTACCGTGGGAGCTAGGGTCGGCCCGTGAGAACTCTTGGTTTGTACGGCTGTCAGAGTCTGTTCTTTTATCAAAGCCACGTATTCAGCTAATTCTTGATGGGCAGTAATTATCTTTTCAAAGATAGCATCATTGTTGAAAAGCAGGCCTCTGAACTTTCCTGAGTAGATCCTGAGGCTCCTGCTGAAGTCTCACTTGAGTGGAGGTCATTGCTTGTAGAAGTTATGATACTGGAAAAATCAAGATTCTGAGGCCTGTGGAGAAAGGTGTCTACTCGTACTCTCTTTGGTCAGTGATTTAGGGGGGTTTTGTGCCAGCATCCTGCTTGCAGAATAGCTCCTAGATGGTGTGTGATGCTTTTTACTCTTTTTATTTAATTGTTTTTTTTTCTTAGAGGCAGCACGGATAAAGAAGACAATACAGAAGAGAAAGTAGACGGCCTCCAGAAACAAACGGTGAGTCAAATGTGAGAGATCCCTATCGAGGTGTATTGGTCTTTGATTGCGTTGCTACAGTTGCATTGCATTTTCTCCAACATTTTATTGTAAAAATTGTCAACTCACAAACTGCTTTGCAGTCTTACTTTAATGAAACTTTTGCTTTTGAGATAACTGTAGATTTTAGACGGAATCAGAAGATGCAATGCAGGGTGATCCCATGTACCTTCTATCCGGTTTCCCACCATGGGGATAATCTTTTCCAGCATCAGGCTCTTTGCATAATAAGGTATCCAAAGTACTGCAGCTTCAGCTTCAATGTCCTTCCAGTGAATTTCCCTCTCAGGGTGACTTTAGCTGTGCTCCATAATTTTTACCATTTACTGTAAGTGGTAAAATTTGTTGTATTGTGTTTTCGTTTTCATTCAGTACAACGTATTTAAAAAATTTTTCCCTTGAGACTTTTCCTTGGGCCCGTAGATGATCAGATGTGTGTTCCTTAATTTCTAAGCATTTGGAGATTTTCCTGTAATCTTTCTGTTTATTTTTAGTTTGGCTCCAGCTGTAATTATGGATTTATGTGCTTCTCCTTTCAGTCTCCTGTCAGTTTCTGTCTCACGTGTTTTGCAGCTCTGTTGTCTGGTGCACGCACATTTAGGATATGTCTTCTTGGTGGGCTGACTCTGCTGTCAATATAGAATGCCCCTCCATGTCTGATAGTTTGTTTTTTTTTTGGCTCTGAAGTATCCTTTATCTAATATTAAGATAGCTACTGCTGGTTTCCTTTGACTAATGTTTGCATGATAGTCACTTTTTCTATCCTTTAACTTTTAACCTGCCTATTTGAAATGAGTTTCATGTAGACAGTGTTTAGTCAGGTTATATATTTTAAGGCACCCTGTTTTATAGTTGATATAGTCAGCCATTTACATGTAATGTTATTGTTGATGCATTAAGGATTAAGTCTGACATTTTATCATTTTCTCTGTATTTTGATTCTCTAGTTTCTTTTTCCTGCTTTCCTCTGGTTTACTGGAAAAATTTTTCTGATCCTTTTTTGACTTATCTTGGCCACCTCATGCGAAGAGTTGACTCATTGGAAAAGACTGTCATGCTGGGAGGGATTGAGGGCAGGAGGAGAAGAGGACAACAGAGGATGAGATGGCTGGATGGCATCACCGACTCAATGGACATGAGTTTGAGTGGACTCCGGGAGTTGGTGATGGACAGGGAGGCCTGGTCACACAGAGTCGGACATGACTGAGCAACTGAACTGAACTGATTTTAGGTTTTTAAGCTTCTTAGCGGTTATTTTAGATATTTTACTGCATATACATAATATATCACAGTCCACTGGTATTATTTTACCAGTTCAGGTGAAGTATAGAATCCTTACTGGAATTTATCCTTACTTCTAGCTTTTTCTCTTTATAATGGTCTTAAATATTTCTCCTACGTACACTGACAATAATGATAATGTAATTTTTGCTGCAACTATGAAATATAATTGAGAAAATTCAAAAGGATAAGGAACATCTACTGTTTTTACCCATACACTTTCTTACTGTGTTCTTTCTTCTTCCTGATGTTCCAAGGTTTCTCCTTTCTGTTGGGAGAAATTCCTTGAGCCATTCTTTCAGGATAGATCTGCTGGTGATGGATCTCTTAGTTTTCCTTCATCTGGGGATATCTTGATACCCTCTTCATTCCTGAAGGATATTTTCACTGGATATAGGATTCTGGCTGGACAGTTTTCTTTCACCTCTGGAAAATGTTGTGCCACCTCCTTCTGGCTTCCATGGTTTCTGTTGAGAAATCTTCTGTCACTTGAGTTGTTTTTCAATTAGGTAAGGTCTCTTTTCTCTTTTGCTGCTTCCACAGCTTTTCTCCTTATCTTTAGTTCTCAGAAGTTTAACTCGGAATTTTGTATATGTGGATTCTTTTAGTTTATCCTATTTGGTGTTTTTTCAGCTTCTCAAATCTGTAGATTTGCCAAATCCGTGTCCTTTGCCAAATTCGGGAAGTTTTCGGTCATTATTTCTTGGAACTCTTGCTCCTTCCTTCCGGAACTCTGATGACATGCATGTCGAGTCTTTTGTTACAGTTCCACTGGTCCCTGAGGCCGTGTTTTAATTGTTTTTAATCTCTTCCTCTCTGGTGGTCACACTGGGTACTTTATATTTTTCCCTCTTTGAGCTTGCTAATTCTTTCCTCTTTCTCCTCCCTTCTTCGGTTGAGCCTGTTCATTGTGTTTTTGTTCATTTTGGTTTCATCATTGTATTTTTCAAATCTAAAATTTCCCTTTGGTTCTTCTTTGGAGCTTTGTTTCTTTGCTGAGATCTTCTGGAGTGTGTTCACAGTTCCTCATTGGTGACTGCTTTAAATTCTGATTCAGGTAATTCTTAAGATCCCTGTCGTTTCAGCATTAGCATCTGTTGGCGGTCTTTCTTCATTCAGTCTGAGATCTTCCTGGTTCTTGGTTTGATAAGTGATTTTTGACTGAAACCTGGACATTTGGGGTATTATAAATTAAAAGACGCTTACTCCTTGGAAGGAAAGTTATGACCAACCTAGATAGCATATTAAAAAGCAGAGACATAACTTTGCCAACCAAGGTCCGTCTAGTCAAGGCTATGGTTTTTCCAGCGGTCATGTATGGATGTGAGAATTGGACTGTGAAGAAAGCTGATCGCCGAAGATTTGATGCTTTTGAACTGTGGTGCTGGAGAAGACTCTTGAGAGTCCCTTGGACTGCAAGGAGATCCAACCAGTCCATTCTGGAGGAGATCAGTCCTGGGTGTTCATTGGAAGGACTGATGCTAAAGCTGTAACTCCAATACTTTGGCCACCTCATGCGACGAATTGACTCACTGGAAAAGACTCTGATGCTGGGAGGGATTTGGGGCGGGAGGAGACAGGGACGACAGAGAATGAGATGGCTGGATGGCATCACCAACTCAATGGACATGAGTTTGAGTGAACTCCAGGAGTTGGTGATGGACAGGGAGGCCTGGCATGCTGTGATTCATGGGGTCGCGGAGAGTCGGACGCGACTGAGTGACTGAACTGAACTGAACTGATTGTGAGACTTGGGATCTTTATTTAAAACTTCTGTTGTGACTGACCGCCTCTGACACCTCTGTCTCAGAGGAAGGGGGCAGGGGCAGGGGAAGGAGGGGGCTAGTACACAGCATGTACCGACTTTCGACTGCCTGGCTGAGGTTAATGTTCCTAGTCAGCCCCTAAAGATACCTGAGGGCAGAATGGAAGTTCAGCTCTCCAAGTGGTCTTTGATGATACCATGGGTGGTTGGGGGCCTCATTGCCAGCTGTCAGGAATGAAAATCCAGGCTCCCTACTTGACTTTTTGACACCACCCAGCAGGGGAGCCAGGTGCCCTGGTACAACCTGGCAAAGGCAGAAGTCTAGAGTCCCCACCAGCCTTTGCTGGCATGGATGTGGCAAGCCGCTGTCTGCTCTTGTGTTGTTGGGCCGGAGTGTAGCACATCTCGTCTTAACACTGTGTCCATTCCTAGCCTGCCCTTTTCCTTGTCCTGGGCTAGAGAAAGCAGGGTTTTTTTGTCTGCACCCTTTTGTCATTTCCAGGTAGCCAGCTTCTTTACCTCCAGATCTAAGGCACATAAGGCAAAAAAGAAAACCCATGGAGCTCAGCGCTGTGTCATTCCACAGGCCCCAAAGTCCCTAGTTGGTCTACTTTGTCTTCACCTTTCAGCGTTTTCTTAGGTGTGTTTTACAGTGTCCAGGGGCTTTAGTTGTACTCATAGTGAGCAATAGGGAAATAATGCATCTTCCCAGAAGCAGAAATCTGTATCGCTTGTTACAGATGAGCTCCTAGGACTTTGCATAAGCAGCCCGACGCTTTATTAGAGCCCTAGCCCTACCACATTTTCTCGGGCTTTGAGTGGAGAAAATAAATCTGTTGGGATTTTTGGATTCTGGAACCAGAGGTTACTGTAGCGTTGTCCTCAACTGACTCTCTTATCCACATAATCTTTCCTCCTCCTGATCACCAACCGAACATTTTCGGTTCTCTTCTTTTAGTTCTAGTTGGAAGAATGATATGTACTTTGGTTTCCATCAGTTCTGACTCCTATAACAGTAACAAAGACATCACTTTCCCAAAGTAAAAAAAAAAAATTATTTTTTGAAGATATGTTTCCGTGTCCCCTCAAGATTTAAGAAGCAGTAGACTGAAACGTATCATCCTCACGCTTCAGACTGTGGACCTGGCAGAAGGAAGCTGGCTTTGATCTCAACGATCAACCTCAGAGCTCTGCCATTCAGCTCCCTGGCTGATACTGCTATTTCTTTTGTCTGGAACGTGGGATGTGTTTTCCCACAGTGGTGTTTAGTCAGAGCGTCACGTCCGCCTCTTCTGAGACCCCATAGACTGTAGCCCACCAGGCTTCTCTGTCCATGGGATTGTTCAGGCAAGAATAGGGAGTGGGTTGCCATTTCCTCCTCCAGGAGATCTTCCTGACCCAGGGATCGAACTCATGTCTCCTGAAAGTCTCCCACATTTTAGGCAGTAACTCAAGTGTCAAAGAGAAGAAAATAGTACCTTAAATTCTTGTGAATAGTACTCTCTCCAAAGTACTATTCCCACTTGTATCAATTGATCCTCACCTCAGCTTGTGAAGTAAGAGCTTCAGGTGTTAACTGCCTTCATATGAAAGTTGAGGAGATTCACACACACCCGCCCCTCCCCTGCCCCACCCAGGAACATAAAGGCCTTTGCCAGATTCTTACAGATAGAAGAGTTCAGACTAGATACTACATTAGACAGACTAGATTAGACAGTAGAATTCAGACTAGATGTTACGGCTTTTTTTGTTCCCTGATCAAGTATTCTTCTCATAGTCAAAAAAGTTGTTGCTCAGTCATGTCCGATTCTTTGTGACCCCATGGACTGCAGCACTCCAGGTTTCCCTGTTTTTCACTGGCTCCCCGAGTTTGCTCTAACTCATCCATTGATTCAGTGATGCCATCCAACCATCTCATTTTCTGTCGCCCCCTTTTCCTACTGCTCTCAATCTTTCCCAGCATCAGGGTCTTTTCCAGTGAGTCAGCTCTTTGCATCAGGTGGCCAAAGTATTGGAGCATCAGCTTTAGCAATTGTCCTTCCAGTTGATTCAGGGTTGATTCTTATTCTAGCTACAGGTACGTGCCCCTTCTCCCAGCAACAGCCAGTGTGAAGAGGCAGACCAGCTGCCTGCTAGGCCCAGCTCTGAAGGCCACTCATAGTAAAGTTCATGTGCCTAACTCCTGGGTCTTGTCCTCACTCTGCAGTGCTCCCTACAGCTGGTGCTCTCTGTAAAAGGAGGGTGATGTTATGTGCCAAGTGACCTAGGAAAAAACTTCTGCAGGGAAACTTAATGCCTAACATGGTCAGATCCTACTGTAAGAAAAGTTCAGTGAGGAGCTGTACAATGACTCTGTTCTTAGGAGCTGAGAGTTTGAGGGGGTCTCTGAACTCAAATAGTGATGTTTGACTGTAGCTGGAGTACTTCCAGGCTCACCAAGCACGTTTCCCTTTCAGCTGGGTGTTACTCTTATCCCCATTCTAGACGGGGGAAGATCAAATAGTTTTAATGAGCTGCAAGAAAAGTCATGCTAGCCAAGAGCAATGTCTCTGTGCTCACGTCTTTTTCTAAATCCTGCAGTCTTTCCGTTGTAAAATCCTTGAATTTTCTGTTAAGGACATTTGATGTGTATCTACTTTCTACATGAGATTTATGAAGGTTGTAGGATGCTTGATTTTTCCACAAATGAAAACTGCTGTGGGATCTTTTTAACTGCCTTTCTGCATCGTGTTACCTCTGCACAGAGAGTTCCTATATCCTCCTCCTCGTAAACTCTGTGTCCTTCGATATGAAGCTCAAAAGTTACCTACCTCTCAGATATCTTCCTCCTGCCTGATTTGGGTCTGGCAGGGTTGGTGACTTTCTGATTTTCACACTGTGTTTAGGAGCACTTAAATCACACTACATGTTGTTTTTGCTTAGTCGCTAAGTCGTGTCCAACTCTGCCATCCCGTGGACCATAGCCCGCCAGGCTCCTCTGACCATAGCGTTTCCCAGGCAAGAATACTAGAGTGGGTTGCCATATGCGTCTCCAGGGGATCTTCCTGACGCAGAGATCAAACCCTTGTCTCCTGCATTGACAGGCGGATTCTTTATTGCTGTCCTACCAGGGAAAAAGCCCTATCACACTGCATGGCCAGTATTTATTTATGTATTTATGTCTCTCATAACTGCCAGAATGTGAGCTCTAGAATGATAAGGACTCCATCTTTTTGCACTGTTGGAATGCCTGAACCAAGCACAGTTCTTGACAAACAAATGTGGGAAGGCCACTTGTGGCCTCTGCATTGGCCCTGGGGTCTTGTGAGTGCTTAGAGGAAGTTCCCTGGGCCTGCAGGTCTGTGCTGCCACCACCCTCACCTAGACCAAAGAGGGGAGGCAGCCAGGCCTGGAGGAGCAGCCACAGCATGGGGATCTACTGTTCTCGAATCCTTTAACAGCCCTGCACCCATGCGGAGCTAAGATAACTGTTAGAGACTGACAGTGCATTTGTTTCAGCCAGGTGTGTCTCCACCCACCCGATGCCATACTGTCCAGTGTTTAGAGCTCCTCATCTGGGTTAGGCCTTCTAGGTTTGAATTCCATCTTCACCACTTAATACTATTTATAGTATGTGATAAGATTATCAACCTCCTATTCTGCAGTTTCTGTCTAAAAAGGGTCATCTAGTCATTTTGAATGAATGAAAAATACATATGTACTCAGTATGATATCTTACCCACTCATTTACCTGGGTCTCCATAGACTCATTGTTATTGCTGTTGTTTTCCACTGTGTCATGAAGCCGTCCTTAGAGGACACATTTTAGTTGAATGAAAGACATGCTGGATGATCCCCCAGCAGTTGGGTCCATGTGTGGGTTGCTCCTCAGTCCCAGCTGCCATGTGTCAGGCATTTGCCTTGTGCCAGCATTGAGTTAAACAGTTCACATCATCAACTTACCTGTGCCCCACAATCACCCTATAAAGTGCTATCATCTCTATTTTGCAAATGAAGAAATGAGCTTGACCACAATCACCCCATAAAGTACTATCGCCTCCATTTTGCAAACAAAGAAATAAGCTTGAGTGAGCTCAAAACAGCTTACCCAAGGTCAGAGAGCGGTAGACAATCAGACTCCAAACACAGGCGGGCTCAGGATGGAAAAACTGCAGGTTGGAACCAATCCATTGCCTGTGACGGTCTTGCGGGGACTCTGTACTCTGAAATAATGGATTCACACTTCTTCCAAGATGAATATTTCTTTCAGGTTGACTCACAGAGGCAGAAACCAGGAAGTGTTCAGCCGCAGACTTCAGAGGCAGGACTTCCCATGTGCTTCCCTCAATACCAGTAATAAACTAGTGATGTTTAAGGTTATGGCGTCTTTTTCACTTTGGCTGCTGCTCATCCAGATCTCCTTTCTGTCGTCGCCAGAGAGGGGACTTACCATCAGGAGAGGGCAGGAGACAGAGAGGCACTTACCAATCCCAGAAGCTTTCCTGACTTGAGAGGGTTTGCCTGAGGCCAACAGAAAGCTTTCGGGAAACTGGAAAGGAAGTCTGCGTGTCGTGTATGTCTGCCACCTGCCGCCTGGAGCTACCCATGTGGATTCAGGGTGTGGTGGGGCTCACATCAGCCACCTGTATGGCACACACAACACCCGACTAGAACCCGTCTACAACATTTCTCAGTCTAGAAGTGTCTATAATTACAACTTTAAAGGGTCTTCATAGATACTGTCAGTTCAGTTCAGTCGCTCAGTCATGTCCAACTCTTTGCAACCCCATGAATCCCAGCACACCAGGCCTCCCTGTCCATCACCAACTCCCGGAGTCCACCCAAACCCATGTCCATCGAGTCGGTGATGCCATCCAACCATCTCATCCTCTGTCGTTCGCTTCACCTCCTGCCCTCAGTCTTTCCCAGCATCAAGGTCTTTTCAAATGAGTCAGCTCTTCGCATCAGGTGGCCAAAGTATTAGAGTTTCAACATCAGTCCCTCCAGTGAACACCCAGGACTGATCTCCTTTAGGATGGACTGGGTGGATCTCCTTGCAGTCCAAGGGACTCTCAAGAGTATTCTCCAGCACCACAGTTCAAAAGCATCAATTCTTCGGCGATCAGCTTTCTTCACAGTCCAACTCTCACATCCACACATGACCACTGGAAAAAACCATAGCCTTGACTAGACGGACATTGTTGGCAAAGTAATGTCTCCGCTTTTTAATATGCTGTCTAGGTTGGTCATAGCTTTCCTTCTAAGGAGTAAGCGTCTTTTAATTTCATGGCTGCAGTCAGCATCTGCAGTGATTTTGGAGCCCAGAAAAATAAAGTCAGTCACTGTTCCCACTGTTTCCCCATCTATTTCCCATGAAGTGATGGGACCGAATGCCATAATCTTAGTTTTCTGAATATTGAGCTTTAAGCCAACTTTTTTACTCTCCTCTTTCACTTTCATCAAGAGGATTTTTAGTTACTCTTCACTTTCTGCCATAAGGGTGGTGTCATCTGCATATCTGAGATTATTGATATTTCTCCCGGCAATCTTGATTCCAGCTTGTGCTTCTTCCAGCCCAGCGCTTCTCATGATGTACTCTGCATATAAGTTAAATAAGCAGGGTGACAATATGTAGCCTTGACGTACTCCTTTTCCTATTTGGAACCAGTCTATTGTTCCATGTCCAGTTGTAACTGTTGCTTCCTGACCTGCATACAGATTTCTCAAGAGGCAGGTCAGGTGGTCTTGTATTCCCATCTCTTTCAGAATTTTCCACGGTTAATTGTGATCCACATAGTCAAAGGCTTTGGCATAGTCAATAAAGCAGAAATAGATGTTTTTCTGAAACTCTTTTGCTTTCTCTATGATCCAGCGGATGTTGGCAATTTGATCTCTGGTTCCTCTGCCTCTTCTAAAACCAGCTTGAACATCTGGAAGTGCACAGTTCACATATTGCTGAAGCCTGGCTTGGAGAATTTTAAGCATTACTTTACTAGCGTGTGAGATGAGTGCAATTGTGCAGTAGTTTGAGCATTCTTTGGCATTGCCTTTCTTTGGGATTGGAATGAAAACTGACTTTTTCCAGTCCTGTGGCCACTGCTGAGTTTTCCAAATTTGCTGGCATATTGAGTGCAGCACTTTCACAATGTCATCTTTCAGGATTTGAAAGCTCGGAATTCTATCTCCTCCGCTAGCTTTGTTTGTAGTGAGGCTTGCTAAGGCCCACTTGACTTCACATTCCAGGATGTCTGGCTCTAGGTGAGTGATCACACCATTGTGATTTTCTGGGTCCTGAAGATCTTTTTTGTACAGTTCTTCTGTGTATTCTTGCCACCTCTTCTTAATATCTTCTGCTTCTGTTAGGTCCCTACCATTTCTGTCCTTTATTGAGCCCATCTTTGCATGAAATGTTCCCTTGGTATCTCTAATTTTCTTGAAGAGATCTCTAGTCTTTCCCATTCTGTTGTTTTCCTCTATTTCTTTGCATTGATTGCTGAGGAAGGCTTTCTTATCTCTCATTGCATACATACTGTGAGGATACTCAAAAATGTTCTCAGTGGCAGCAAAGGATGTAAGGCATGGCTGATTGGGTTTTGCTTATAACTCCCTGAACAGTGGGAAAGGCTGTGATGGTCCATTTAAGTGACACTTCAGAGTGGTGCTGTCGATCAGCCTGAGGCTTCCTCCCTTGACTGATGTCATATGGCCAAAGGAGAGAGCTTAAACTGGTGTTCTCCAGCCCTAAACATGGTTCACTCTCTGAGTCACATTTTCAGCCGGGACTCTCTTTTTTGGACAACAGTGGTTGCAGTGTAGGCCCTTCGCAGACTCCCGTGCTAAAAATCCAGCTCTGCCCTTTGGTATCCGTGTGACCTTGGCAACTTACAGAACTTCCTAGAACTTGTTTTCTGCATCTGTAAAATGAGGATACTAATACTTTCTACCTGCGGAGGCAGTTCTGATAACTAAAGTAGAGAAGCCATGTAAAAGGTTTTGCACAGTGACACGTAGTTTTCGGTAACGTCAGCAATTATCACTATGCCAGCAAGAAAATGAACCTCTGCTCCTCTGCCTTCTCAAGATTTTCTCTTTCAGGTCCTTCCATGGTATTAAGGGCCCAGGAGAGAGGTTTGGATTTTAAGCGTCACCAGTCGTCGGTATCTGTCCATCCCTCCTGACCCGAGGTTACAGCTCTCCTAGGCTGTGGGTCCCAGTTTTCTGTAAAGGACCAGACAGTAGCTGTCTTAGGCCTGGGGGCCAGAAGAGTTTTCCTCTCATCTTCTCCTTTTCCTCCTTCCCCCACTTCCTCCTCCTCCAGTGTAAACCCCGTTCTCAGCTCAAGGGCCACACGAAAACCATCGACAGGCTATGGATCGCTCAGCCTTCTTCTGATCTGGCCCTGTGCTCCCTCATGGCCTCAGTCATGAATCCTGGGGTAATTCTCACCTATCAGTCGGGTCTTAAGATGCTCGTCAGAAGCACAGTTCGTTAGGTGGGGGAAAATGGGTGAACTACGTGAAGGAGATTAAGAGGCACAAACTTCCGTTTATAAAATAATAAGTTGCGGGGGTGTGAATAGGGGGAACCTACCGCATGGGGAACATAGTCAGGAATATTGGAAGAACTGTGTGGTGACAGATACACCCACGGTGGGGACCATTTCGTAACGTATGAAGACATCAAATTACTGTGTTGTATTTTTGAAACTAATACTGTTAAGTCCACTTCAGTAAAAAAATACATAAATTTTCGTGTTAAAAACGGAGTTTAGTTGAAGACTAGTGCTATCTCTTTGCTCTTCCCCAAACTCCCACATGCCTGTGTGTGAGGAGCCTTTAAAGTTCACTTCCTGAGACCAAGCAAGCCTTTGGAGAGGAATCCAATAGAGCCAGCTTGACATATACTCTGACTTGGATAAGCTCCATGCCTGTGATATCACTTGAGCTTCTGAGCCTCAGATCGCGATTTTAATTTTAAATTCCTGGAGTTTTGCACCAGCAGGTCTCCCGTCTGGAGCAGTTGTGTTTTAGGAAAATAGTGTCGATTGCTGTGAAGTATATGCAGCATAATGAACATGAGCGTGACACTTTTCCACAGCAAAAATCCAACGACACAGGCACATGCTTTATGAAATGACAGTATTAGATTGCAAGCGACAACGGTAAAGCAAATATTTAAGTTCACAATTAAAAGAGTGCATGTAAAATGTTGTTGCCAGGGGGAGCATGCCAGTTCATCATTCTTCAAGCTCATTCTCTACAGGCAGAATCATTCTACACAGTTCCGGGGGAAAACAATGCTTATTTTAAATAAACTGCTTTCTGGCCTTTGAAGACTGTGCATAAGTTAAGCTTTATTCATCAGGGACCGTCTTGATCTTTGAGACGTTCCTGGGCAAGAGATGTTGCCTGTGCATCTTTACTCCTTCTGTACAGGGACTGGGTGTCTGAGCCACAGTTTTGCTGATGACTCGACTTCATTTATCCCTAGGAGAGTTCCAGTGACGGAGGTGATGGCCTTTTTGCTGAAAAGAAGGATGACACCCGGGCAGGTGAGACTGTGTCCTTCTGAAGGCAAAGAAAAATAAGACCTCCATTTGTATTTATCCTGGAGTTCATGCGTAATTTTTTTTAAATGCTGTTTTTTTAAGGAGGCTGTTTTTAAAAGCCAATAAAGTTGACCTTCACCAAACTCTGCTAGAGTTGCACATGGAGCTTTAATGTGACTCCGGCCAGCTTCCTTTGCCTGGCAGTGAAATGAAAGTCAGGATGGATTCTGAGGATGAAAAGGAATCGTGGTTTCATTGATTTTCTTTTTTTTTTTCTCTTTTGAGAAAAGTTAGAAGTATCTGGTTTGTCGTTTTGATTATTTTTCTGAATCCAGACTTAATGGAGGCTTTGGTGCTTAGAAAGCCCAGCCACATAAAAACCCGTAGTTCTAAATAGAGATGGCCTCAATGGGTCCACCTACTCCGATACCTTAGAGCAAGGCCCTCGAGTCCATTCTGCCCCCACAGACAGGCACACCTGTGTCTGAGAGAGAACAGAGCCCACCACGCCCAAAGCTGTTTCTGAAGCACCATTCCAGCGCTTCCAGCTGTGCCTGGCTCCCAGGCTGTTAGATATCGGCTACTTCCATTAAGTTACAGAGTCTGCTTTAGTTTTCTTTAAACAAAGGGGAACAGCAGCCACCACCAAAAACCCATTCACCGTAGTCTTAGTTCTGTGTATAAATACTGATATCCTCACTGATGTTTGAAGCCCAGGATGGCTCCGACCCAGACAGATCGCCCTGGCCGGTTTCATCCGCACTCACTGCTCGTCTCCGACGCCTGGTCACCATTTACCAGCGCTGTAACCGCAAGGAGCTCTGCCGGCCTGAAGTCCTGGGACTAGGAAACCAGGGCTACTGGGTCCAGGAAGAGATGTTCCGGAGGTCCTCAGAGATGGAGCTTATCACCAAGGAAGCCCAAAAGAGGTAAAAGCCAGCAGTCAAGAGGGCATGCTGAGCTGCCCACTAGGTAAGGGTGACCAGGGAAACTGATAGCTGGAGGGCAGGTGTGTCTGATGTTCTCTTGTGGAGTCCGCTAAAGCCAACCTCAGTGGTGGTGTCATGATGGCCCAGAAGACCAGTGAGATCTAGGACACCCTCTCTTCACAATTCCCAGACTTGCATGAATAGGACCCCAGTCTCTGGGGATGTGATTTAAACATATCCGTCAGGTCATATTCTTTCAGCAGAAAGATGAATAGTATGCATTGAAGTGGTCTTACTGTAGCCAGTAGTCCTTATCAAGCCTTTGAGAGCAATGACTACCATAAAATGCCAGAAGGAAGGAAGGATGTACTCGCCTATCTGAGAATTAAGCTAAAAATGGCAGCTGAAGGTCAGCACAGACTGGTGATGAGGCCATGAGAATGGATCAGTGAAGCTCACGTTCTTTGAGTCGGTTCAGTCCAGTCGCTCAGCTGTGTCTGACTCTTTGCGACCCCATGGACTGCAGCATGCCAGGCTTCCCTGTCCATCACCCACTCCTGGAGCTTGCTCAAACTCCTGTTCATTGAGTCAGTGATACCATCCAACCATCTCATCCTCTATTGTGCATTTCTTCTCCTGCCTTCAATCTTTCCCAGCATCAGAGTCTTTTCTAACGAGTTGGCTCTTCACATCATGTGGACAACCTTTTGGAGTTTCAGCTTCAGCATAAGTCCTTCCAATGAATATTCAGGACTGATTTCCTTTAGGATGGAATTTTTATATCTCCATCCTTTTACTGTAATGTCCAGTGAATGGAAATACCACATAGTGAGTTTAATTACTTCTCTATACTCCTGACTTTATGAAATTTGGTAATTCAAGGAGAAGAGTTCTCTCATCTGGCTCCAAAGAGAGAACCAGAGCCTCCTCCTCCCTTATTCTCACTCCTCCACTGACCCCTCACCCCACTCCTAGCTGAGTCCCTCTGAGGGCAGCAAGTACTGTGCCCAAGAGCTCCTGGTAAAGACTGATGGGAAATAATAATCCATTTCCCTTAAGTCATTATTTTAGTCCTGCAGGGTGTAAAATCTAGAGAGCCTTTGTGTCCTAGAAAAGATCACCCATCTACTTACATTAAGACCAGGAAGAAAACCCATATGAGATGAAAGTCAGGGAGGTGTGTGACCCAGGGAGACCCCGCCTCACTCCAGACCTGCTTCTCCGTCTGTAAAATGAAGGAAGTAAATTTAATGGTCCAAAAGATCCCTCCAGGATTATATGATTATAATAGAATCCTCACATAATCCTCCAGGATTCTTTGATTCTTTGTTGTCATGGGCAGAATATTTAAGCCTACAGAGTATTTTTATATTAAAATCTTTTTCTCCCACAAGAGGAAATGAACTGGGTAATTTCTGAAACTGGTAAGTCAAGAGATATCAAGCATACACACATGATTTGCAGGCGGTGGTAGGCTGATGGGCTGTTTTTGTTATAAGTGACTCCTCCCAATTTAAAACAGTAAAATAGACACGTTCTGCCTGCTCTGTGAACCTCACAGACTCTCCAACTCAGTAAGTAGTTGTTTTAAGCTTTTTTCAACAACAGAAAAAGGCAAAGAGGGAAAACTGCTCCCTCTCCTTTCTAATTCTGTCTCTAGGTGGACGAGGAGGGAACAAGCCGACTTCTACAGAACAGTGTCTTCCTTTGGTGTTGTTTACGATCAAGAGAAGAAAACCTTTGACTGGACACAGTTTCGCGTCATTTCCCGTCTGGACAAGAAGTCGGACGAGAGCCTGGAGCACTATTTCTATAGCTTCGTGTCCATGTGCCGCAGTGTCTGTCGTCTGCCAGCCTGGAGGGACGGTGGTGAGGACGCTCTGTCACTCTGTCCCCAGGGGGACAAAGGGGGTAAAAGCTTATTTTCAGGGTACAGAGTTGCTTTAGTTATAGCTATAGACATGGAGACTATGTGGAGAATTCAGATAAAGTGGGTTTTCCCAAACCCACAAAAACTTCTAATTGAGCCAACCCTTATAAAATAATATCTCTCTCAAATGATGTAACTCCACCAAAAATTGAAATTCAGATTAAAATGCCACAGAAATGTTTTCTTTTTTCAGCCTCATAGAGATTTAGCCTGCTGTGAGCTCTGCACTTCGCTTAGACTAAATCTTAAATGTTTTCTCATGTGTTGACTTGTAGCCACGGAAAATATGGGACTGTCATTTAAACTTCCTGTGCTCCAGTAGAGGCCCCTTCTGAGAAATTTCTTCCTGATGGGAATTTGCGCCAGCTTTCCCCCTGGCCTCTCTTCAGTCTCGTTGTAATGGATTCACTCACTCTGGATCATAGTACTACATTCTAGAAAAAGCGGAAACAAATGTCGAGCCTACTTAGCATGGGTTCTGGGCTGACGGCAGCATGTTCAGACACCCCACCTTTTGCCCCCAGGTGGCACAGTCGGGCAGTGTTCAGTAAAACCAGGGAGACTGGTAGACTGACTCTCAGAGTCACGTGACAAGCCCTAGACTGGCATTCTGGTTCGGACGCCTTGAGCAAGGCAGCCTGTCTGCGCCTCCTTCCTCATCCTCACACACGGATGATGGTGTGGCTAGAGGTTTCGTGAGGTCTAAACAGCATCCATAAAGTATCTAGTGAGAAGGCATTAGTACACGCTTACTGATCAGGAAGTGATAGTTCCAGAACTGGAGTGTTCATGCTCTCCTTTGACCCTCAGTGGGTCCGTCCAGGTTTCATAAAGTCTTTCCCTCCTGTTTTAGCTTTTCATCTTTGAGGGGCCACTAAGGCCCTGCCTTGCTGAGGGCCAGGTGGTCAAACTTAAGATCAAGGATGTAGGGGCTTAGGCCGGCAGGAGTATCCGAGGACGCTGTTAAGTGACGGGCTCTGTGTTTTCTCTCTCAGGCCCCCCGGATCCCAGCATCTACGTGGAACCCATCACGGAAGAGCGGGCCGCGAGAACACTGTACCGCATTGAGCTGTTGCGGAAGGTCCGGGAGCAGGTGCTCACGTGTCCTCAGCTCCACGAGCGCCTGCAGCTGTGCAGGCCCAGCCTCTACCTGCCTGTCTGGTGGGAGTGCGGGAAGCACGACCGCGACCTGCTGGTCGGCGCCGCCAAGCACGGCCTGAACCGCACCGACTGCTACGTCATGACGGATCCCCAGCTGTCCTTCCTGGACGCCTACAGGAACTACGCCCAGCACAAAAGACCCAACCCCCAGGCCCCAGAGAGTCTCTGCTGCCTCTACCAGACCAACTCCAAACTGTATGCGTCTCTGGCCTATACGCACATGAGCCGGACTTCTGAGTCCCTTGAAAATGAACCCGAGAACCTCGTGAAAATCGAAGGTAGAGACGATCACCTTGGTCCGCCTAGGGGCAGCTTATCTGACATGACCTGTGAAAGCTTCATCTCTAAAACTCAGGATGTCCTTTCCCTCACCCATGACGAGAGTCTGCTGCCTGGGTCCTTGGAGAGCATGATGTACGGGAAGAAGGCGCTGAGCCAGGAGCCAGGCCCTTTTCAGGGCAGCCTGGGTGCCAGTACTGAGTCCAGGCAAGACGCCGCGGCCATCTCCGCAGGCAGAGATGGAAACTGCCAGCCCCGGGGCCATGAGGCAAAAATAGGCTCAGACCCCTCTTTTATGGAAACTTTGGAAGCAGGAGTGGCTCAGATGAACATTAAAAATGAAAAACACCTGTTGATGTCTCTTTCAAAGGAAGGGGAACTCGGCTGCAGCGAGTCAGGGCCAAGACCTGAAAGCATCAGGCAGCTGGACTCCAACTGCTTCGCCTCCCCTTCCTTGGACCCAGGGAATGAGAGCGGGTTCGTAGACATGTGCAACCTGAGTGTCTGCGACTCCAGAAGAAACGTGTCATCAGACCAGCAGCTAATAGACTTACTAGAAAGCAAAAGCTTAGAAAGCAAGTTGGTTTTGGGTCTGAACCACAGCGATGAGGAGGAGGAGGACGAAAATGAGGAAAGTCTCGAGCTGGCCGCAGGCAGGCAGGAAAGGCTGGCGGCATCACCCCTCAGCGAGCCCACCACCCGCATGGTAGGGGAGCAGAGCCTGGCCAGCTTCCTCACAGAGGAAGCCAAGAAAGGGAGCACGGAGGCCAGAAGCCAGCCTCCTGGACCGCAGGGCCCTTTCCTTCCCACAGCCTGTCAGTGTCACTGCAAACACATGGAGAGGTGGGCACGCGTCCTCGAGAAGGATGAGTTTGAAGTGGAGAAACCCCAGGCTTACCCCCCAGACCCCTTCACAAGCAAAGCCAATAACGTCACAGTGAGGGGCGAGCCCACTTCTGTCCCACCTGAGCTGTTCCAGGTCAAGCAGGAACTGTTGAAGGAACCCTGGAAAGAAAGCACAGAAGGGAACAAAGGGCTCCCTCTGTATCCTGACGGGAGTGAGCTCAAGCCGGAAGACATGGATTATGAGAGTAAAGAGGAGTTCGATAAAGACGGGAACTGCCAGAGTCAAGGTACCGTGTGTGGGACCTTGTGTCTTGGATGAGCCAGTTCTCCCAGGCCGGGGAGGGCGAGTGCGTGGGTGCTGGTAAGAGTTCTGCCACTTCTGAAACGAACCTCTTACACCCACTGTGTGTTTAAATGCGAAGGCTGCAGGGCTTATTCTGAAAATGGGCAGAGTAGCTTACGTCTCATCATTCCAGAAAGTGAAGGATGACTGTAGCACCTTGCTGCATCAGCTGCGTGATCTGGGCAGGGGCTCTGTGCCAGTATACATGAGATGCCGTATAGGACATCGAGGGGAAAGAATTTGTTCTTCCACCAGGTAGGGTGCTGAAACTGGGTAAAGGAGAACAGCCAGGGAACGCCAGGAACATGCAGTTAACAGAGATGCAAGTCATTTTTCAGGAACTCCACAAAAATAACTGTGATGTTTAGTAAGGTTGGGCTTCCCTGGTAGCTCAGCTGGTAAAGAACCTGCCTGCAACGTGGGAGACCTGGGTTCCATCCCTGGGAAGATCCCCTGGGGAAGGGAAAGGCTAACCACTCCAGTATTCCAGCCTGGAGAATTCCATGGACTGTATAGTCCACGGGGTCGCAAAGAGTCAGACATGACTGAGCAACTTTCACTTAACTTTTTAGTAAGGTTGGGCTTCCCTGGTGGCTCAGACAGTAAAGAATTTGCCTGCAGTGCAGGAGATCTGGGCTCAATCCCAAGGTCAGGAAGATCCCCTGGAGAAAGGAAAAGCAACCCACTCCAATATTCTTACCTGGAGAATTCCATGGACAGAGGAGCCTGACAGGCTACAGTTCGTCCCAAGAGTCAGACACAACTGAGTAACTAACAATTAGTAAGGTTAACAAAGATCCTTCCATTTACTCCCTTAATTGTCAAAACCCTGTGTTGTAATGTCAGTGCATTGTATTGAGAATCCTTTGAGTAACTCAACAGAAATAAGAATAACCAAATTAGGGAACTTCCCTGGTGGTCCAGTGGCCAAGACTCCATGCTCTAGATGCAGGGGGCTCTGGTTCAATCCCTGGTGAGGGAACTAGATCCCACATGCTGCAACTAAAGATCTCATGTATCACAGGTAAGACCCAGTGCAGCCAAATAAATAAGTAGTTTTTTAAGTAAAAAAAAAAAAGAATAACCAAATTACATGCAAATAGGTTTGATCTTTCTAAACAGGGAAATCTTAGGTAAGGAAAGGATTTGAAAATGTTAAGAATCTAGGTGACCTGAGATTTGCATATGCTTTACGATGATATGAATACAGTGATTAGAGATCCTGAGCAACAGCAAACAGTTTTTAACTTTTTCACTGTTGTTTTTATGTCTTCAAACCCAAGAGGGCATATTAGGGTGAACAAAAAATAGTTCTTATTTATCCTTGTCAGAAAAAAAAAAAAAAATACCCTGTTGGTGGCTGGTCTGGTGCCAGGGCCCATGTGTTACACAGGGATTCCGGCGGGCCGGCCCCTGCCACACAGGACAGTGACTTCTTCCAAAGCTGAGGCTCCGCAGCCCACACAGCCAGAGGTGAGCAGTGGGCAAGCAAAGCTTCATCTGTATTTTACAATCGCCACCCCCCAACCATCGCTCGCATTAACATCCTCCACCCCTCCCAACTGCCAGGTCCATGGAGAAATTGGCTTCCATGAAACTGGTCCCCTGCACCAAAAATGTTGGGGACTGCTGCTCTAAAGTGGGAAAGAGAGGAACCCTGCTCTGCTCTCTGGGTTGTCCCACTTTCTTTTTATTGCTGAGCTCCCACCTTTGGCTTCTGCCTTGTGATTGCTGACTCTCTTGGGAAGGGTTCTGAACCCAAGTTAAAGTGCGTCCACCAGCCAGGCTGAGGCCAGAGATGCTGGACCGAAAGGAGCAGCCTCACCCCCTGTGGCCTCAGCCGCCCTGGGAGGAGCCAGCCCCGACCTGCCCACCCTCCTCGCCCCAGGCCATAAGGGTCCCTGCCACACGCGGGGTTATATGGACACCTTGCTCTTTGAACTCTGTCGTGGGGGAAATCACCACCTACTCAGTCCTGGGAACACAGACAGTCCAGCAAGGATGGGTTAGAGGAGGTGCTCGGTCCTCTTCTGGCCGTGGGGCTGGGCTCTGCTGGGCTAGGAGGCAGCGGTTAACTTGATAAGCTCTGGTGAGCATCTCACATGCTCAGCAGTGGGGAGTCCCTCGCACCAGTGCTTTTAAAGGGGCTTTGGCAGACCCCAGAAGGGTTCTTCCGAACCTGGGGTGTGGGCTCGGCGGGGCCGAGAGGGCCCTGCCTGTCTCTCAGACTGCAACTCTGGGGCCGAAGGAGCAGTCTCCGGCTGAGCTGGACCAGCCCCTTCTCTCCTGACTCCTTCTCACATGGCGTTGTGTTCTTTTCTCAAAATATAAATTCACCTTCTGAGCTTAAAACCTGGCAGGGGTGCACCCCCGTTGGGTCTAGAATAATTTGGATTTTCTGTCCCGACTCGGCCCGTAGAGCTCAGCATGATGGTCATGGTTCCGCCCCACCACCACCACCACTCCCCCATCTTTGTATATACTTGCCCCCCCACCCTGTTCCTCAGCACGTGGAGCGCACCCTTCCCCCTCCGCTGCCTCTTCCTGGGTGGTCTCTCCTCTGAGCGGCCCCCTCTACCAGCCTTCCCTTCTATCAGCAGATTTTTTCCTTCTTCTTCCCTATCAGGGCACCTTGTTTCTTTCCCTTTATGGTCCTCACCCTGGTTTATAATTGAAACTTCGTTTATTATTAGTGTGTTTTTCCCGGCTGCCTTTCCCTCGAGGAGCTGTTAAGAGCCTAGAAGGCCAGAGCCGCCACACTGCCCTGTTTTTATCCTTGAATCCCCTGGCGTGGCGAGGTCCCTGTGGTCCCCTGGGGGACTTGATGCACAGTCAGCAGTGATACCTCCACACCGCAGAGGGCGGACGCTCCGTGTCGTCTCAGTGCAGAAAAGGCCCACAGCTTTTCCTGCCCTCAGTTTGTCCCCTGTCAGCACCGTGAAGCGCATGATGGTTGAAGATCCACTTCACAAGGGACAGTGCGCGCTCACCACTGGAGGCTGAGGGAATGAGTCGCAGCTCCGTCTCTTTCTGTCAGTGACGTGAACATCCTAGGCGTCTGCGTGAGATCAAGATAAATCCGGCAAATAAACAAATCCATCATTTCTTAGGTAGATCAGGTCTGTTTACCTTCGTTGTAAGTTTCAGGACTTTTCTTCCTTCATCATTAATCTCAGCCTCTTGCTGTTCTATTTCCCACACTGTCCCTGTCTGTGTATCAAAGCACTTCCCTGTCTCCCCACTGCACCAAGTGGGGAAGCCTTTGCGGTCATCCAGTGTTGTTGTTTGGAGAAGGCAATGGCAGCCCACTCCAGTACCCTTGTCTGGAAAATCTCATGGACGGAGGAGCCTGGTGGGCTGCAGTCCATGGGGTCGCGAAGAGTCGGACACGACTGAGCGACTTCACTTTCACTTTTCACTTTCATGCATTGGAGAAGGAAATGGCAACCCACTCCAGTACTCTTGCCTGGAGAATCCCAGGGATGGCAGAGCCTGGTGGGCTGCCGTCTATGGGGTCGCACAGAGTCGGACACAGCTGAAGCGTCTTAGCAGCAGCAGCCTTGTTGTTTGGTTACCGATGCAGACTCTTATCAGATGATTTGCTTGGGTAGCCTTGGAGCAGGATGTGACTTTATGGCTTAACTGATAGAGCGCTTCTGGAAATAGAAGACATGGTAATTAATCAGTTTAAAATAAATAAGCACACAATAGGCCAGTGTTTTAAGAAGATGAGGGACTTCCCCAACAGTCCAGTGGTTAAGACTCCACCTTTCCAGTTCAAGGGGTGGGCATTGGTCCAATCCCTGGTTGGGAAACTCAGGTCCCCTGTCCACTGCGGCAAAAAAAAAAAAAAGTTCAGATGTCCTCATCTTTCAGATCACTCCAGTCTTCCAACTGCCTGTCTCATTTTTTTTTAAAACCTCTCTTCCCAGATTATCCAGGGAAGTACTCTGAGGAAGAGAGCAAGAGCTCGACCTCGGGCATCGCGGGAGACCTTGGAGACGACCTGCAAGAGGCGCGGGCTCCCACCATTGCTCAGCTGCTCCAGGAGAAGACGCTCTATTCATTCTCCGAGTGGCCGAAGGTACCTCCCAGAGCTTGCATGCTCCACCCAGAGCATCCTCAGCTTTTGAATCCTTTACATTAAACCTTTTAGAATCTTTCTGAGTCACCAACTCAGACAGATTTTTAATATCTTTAAAAGTATTAGTTACGTGACTTTAATGGGTATCAGGACCGTAACTCGACCATAAGACTAAAGCGTTCAGCATATTTATGGTACTGCGGCTCTTCAGCTTCATTGTCCAGACTACACCGTTTCTTTTAAGACTCGAAAAGTGAGTCCCTTTGTGTGCTCCCTCTTCTAATCAACTCCTTCTGGTTAGAAAACGTACCCCTTGATTTCAAGGGACTTTGTAGACTTGGGTGACTTAGTACTTTCTCCTCAGAGCTTGCATGCTTTTTCATAGGATCGCGTGATAATCAACCGCCTAGATAACATCTGTCACGTGGTGTTAAAGGGGAAGTGGCCCTCCAGCCAGCAGTACGAGCCCTCGGGCGCGCTGCCCACTCCCGTGTTAACCAGCAGTGCTGGTCCCCAAAGCGGCCTCTCGGAGCCAGAGGCATCAGAGCACAGCTTCAGCAATGGTGCAACGTTGGTGGCCCAGATGCAGAAGGTGAGGCGCTAAGGATGCTGTGTCTGACCTTGAAACAAAGGAGGAGGACACTTTGCACTTCTTGATCGAGTGATTCATTTGAGTCTTGGAGAGGGGAAGTGTGTGATGAAAGTGGGTTTGCAGCTCAATAGGAATGGTGTGCTGGTTCGTGGGAGGTGGGGGTTGGGAGCTGGCATACCTCGGGTGGGGAGGCAGATGGGCACTTAAGGACAAGGTAAGTTCTCAACCACCTTAGTGGCAGGAGTGGATCCAAAGAAATGGAGGGAGTTGGCGGGCGTGGCTTGATGACAGATGACTACATGAGGAAAGGGAGGGGTGAATACTTGAGGACTGGTAACGGTAGCAGCCAATAGAAATGAGGGAAGTCAGACACTTCCCTGGTGGTCCAGCAGTTAAGAATCTGCCTTCTAAAGCAGAGAATTCAGGTTTGATCCCTCACTGGGGCATTAAGATCCCACATACTGCAGAGCAACTAAGCCCTCATGCCATGGCTAGAGAGCCCATGCGCCACCAAAAAAGATCCTGAGAGCCACAGCTAAGATCCAACGCAGCCAAATAAATACATAAGTTTTTAAAAAAGAAATGAGGGAAGTCAACAGAGGAGTTTTATTTGAGGTTTGTAAACGCAAATGAAAACTCAAGGGCTCAAGTTTAAGGTAGGTAGATAGCACAAGCTCTTAGCTGCACATTGGACTCCACTGGGGACCTTGAGAAACTCCAGGTTCTGGTTGGATTGGTCCAGGGTGTAAACTTGGTATTGGCTTTTTTTTAAAAAAAAAACTTGCTAGTTGATTCTGATGTACAGCTGAGGTAGAGATTCCCTAAACTATGATCTTGGCAATTGCAAGTGTAGTTCATGGACTGGGAGCTTTCGCAACACCTGGGAACTTGTTAGAAATGCAGAACCCCAGGCCCATTGAAGTAGAATCTGCATTTTAACAAGCTATCCAGGTGAGTAGTTACTGAAGTTTGAGAAGACTTGAGTTAAAAGAAGTTCCAAGAAGGTGATTACTAGTCCCCAGGAAATTGGAGCTGAGACACAGCCAGCATTGAGCCACAGAGGTGGCGTTCAAACCTCTCTTGCCACGTCTGTATGTTTGCAGGAGAACTTCTTGGCTCCGGTTTTCACAAAGGATGAACAGAAGCACAGGCGTCCTTACGAGTTTGAGGTAGAGAGGGACACGAAGACCCGGAGCCTGGAGCAGTTCTCGGCCACCCACGGGCACCCCCCCATCGTCCTCAATGGCTGGCATGGAGAGTCAGCCATAGACCTCTCCTGCCCGTCAGAGGGGTCTCCAGGGGCCACGTCCCCTTTCCCAGTGAGCACCAGCACCCCCAAGATTGGGGCTATTGGTTCACTGCAAGGAGCCCTTGGCATGGACTTGTCGGGGATCCTGCAAGCTGGCCTGATCCACCCGGTGACTGGACAGATCGTCAACGGAAGCCTCAGGAGAGATGACTCTGCCTCTAGGAGGCGGAGAGGAAGGCGGAAACACGTCGACGGAGGAGTGGACCTCATCTTCCTGAAGGAGCAGACCCTGCAGGCGGGCATCT
This sequence comes from Moschus berezovskii, assembly GCF_049115385.1. Classification (NCBI taxonomy): domain Eukaryota; kingdom Metazoa; phylum Chordata; class Mammalia; order Artiodactyla; family Moschidae; genus Moschus; species Moschus berezovskii. The sequence continues at coordinate 13,527,054 of NC_142474.1, forward strand.
TGGTGGGTATTTGAGGCCATGAAGTGCAAATTTGACCTCTGTACACTGTGCAGCAGACCCTTCTTCCTCAGACACAAAAATTTTTGATTTATGGATCTTTGTTGGAGAAGGAAATGGCAACCCACTCCAGTATTCTTGCCTGGAGAATCCCAGGGACAGAGGAGTGTGGTGGGCTGCCGGCTATGGGGTCACATAGAGTCAGACCCGACTGAAGCGACTTAGCAGCAGCAGCAATCCCTATTTCAGTTGTCCGGCTTGAAACAATTCTTGTCATCGGTTGTCCACAGTCTTTTCTAGGAATAGATATCAGTCCATCAAGGGCCCTTAACCTGCCTGCATCCTGGAGACACGAGCCAGGAGGTCTCACAGAGAAACAGCCCAGCCTCCAGGGCCTCAGAGCCCCTGGGGATCAAACGAGTGAAGCAGGAGTGGGGCTGGGTCTGCAGCAGCGGGCTTTCCAGGAGCAGGGATTTGGGGGTCAGGACATCCTGAACATCAGTCCTGGCTCAGCTGCTGCTTGACCTGCTCGACGATCTTGGGCTCATCATCGAGCCCTGCTCTACTCCTCTGTAAATTGGGGGCCGCAGCTTCTACCACTGAGGGTCACTGCAAGACTTTGCTGAGGTCACACTAAGATGTTCTCAGCTCAGAAATCCTTGTCAGAAACGGAAAAGGGCAGACCCTGCACACATGCCCGAGAGCCCCTGTGACTCTGCTTTCCGTGTCAGAGACCACTTATTTCTCTATTTTGATTTTTCCTATTTATTGAATTTCAGGCTCCAAAACAGAAACCAACATTTCTTGCTTTCTTACTACTTTGAAAGGAATAATAGTGATGAGTATTAAGTGCCTCTGGCAGGCACTGCATTGAGGGTTTTACATGATTGCCCTGTATGATGTTCACAGCAACACTGTGAAGGTGTGGTTACTGCTTCCGTTTTGGAAATGAGCAAATTGAGACTTATAAGCGTTAAATGATTTGCCCAAGATTATCCAGGTAGTAAGTGGCAAACCAGGGAGCTAAGCCAGCAACTTGGTCCTCAGCAGCCAGGGAGCTCTATCTACTGTATTGTTCGGTAGATATCTCCCTGTTTGATTTTCTATATAATTTGGGAAGCTGAAATGGCAGATTCTTTCCCTTCCCGGTTCCTCAACGTCTTTAAGAAGGTTGTCTGGTTTTTCAGCGGCGCAAAGCCATAGTTTTCCTGTCATGATCATAGAATTCCAGTGGAGTAAGTGAAGTGTTTTTTCCTTGGCTTCAGAGTGTTTTGAATATCTTATCATGCAGACATTTAGCACTGACATATGTTATTCAGTTCAGTTCAGTCGCTCAGTCGTGTCCTTCTCTTTGTGACCCAATGAATCGCAGCACGCCAAGCCTCCCTGTCCATCAACAACTCCCGGAGTTGACCCAAACTCATGTCCATCAAGTCGGGGATGCCATCCAGCCATCTCATCCTCTGTCGTCCCCTTCTCCTGCTTCCAATCCCTCCCAGCATCAGGGTCTTTTCCAGTGAGTCAACTCTTTGTGTGAGGTGGCCAAAGTATTGGGAGTTTCAGCTTTAGCATCAGTCCTTCCAATGAACACCCAGGACTGATCTCCTTTAGGATGGACTGGTTGGATCTCCTTGCAGTCCAAGGGACTCTCAAGAGTCTTCTCCAGCACCACAGTTGTAGGCCCCATACAGGCACTGGGGACACAGGGGCGAGTATATATGCAGAGGTGAGTCAATTGTAGGGTGGCACTCTGTTACATGAAAACCTGTGACAAGTGCCATGGGGGAGCAAAGTGCGGTGGCCAGTGTCACGGGGACAGTCCATGCTGGTGACAGAGATGGCAGGAGGGAGCCTGAGCAGGTAGGATGGCACAGAGGTCACTGCGGAGACAAGTGGGGAGGAGAGCAGTCGGCCGGAGGGGTCTCCCGCCACCTCAGGAACTCGTGGAGGGGATTGGCAGTCAGGCACGGGCAGTCCTGTTCTGGTGGGAAGTGTCCTTTAAGAAACCAGTTTTCATTCTGTCGTGGTGAAGGGCACATAACTCGTCTTCCCTCCATCCAGGAAGTCCACGAAGACCCAGGACAGGCCCCCCTGAGCACCCCACACCCTCCTGAAGGGCCAGTGCCCGCCACGTCGACCCCGGAGCCAACTCCGCCCACCAGCAGCCCGGCCGAGAAAGCCGTTCCCAGCAGGAGCCTGCTGGACTGGCTGCGGCAGCAGACCGACTGCTCCCTCGAGGCCCCGGGCTGCGGCGCGGTGAGTGTGCGCCCCTCTCACGGGGGACGCGGAGGGGGCCCAGGGGGACTGGGGAGCCCAAGGGAGGTCCGTGTCCTCTGAGGACTTCGTTGGAAAGTGGGGGCGGGGGAGTTTAAATTCTGGTTACGTCTTCTGGTAACAGAAATCCCAGCCCCTGTCAGAACGTCAGGCCAGAAAGTTGACATGCGTGACCTCTTTCCAGGACAGCGAGCCTCCTCTGGGCCCTCCCTTCCCCACCAGTCACCACATTTGTGAGCTCACATGGCATTCTTTAGGTTGCATAAGTGCTGCTCCCCTCACAGCAATGCTCCCGTGCATTCTTGTCAAGTCACTGCATCTCCACTCTGAGGTGACGGGTTAGTTTCAGTCCCTGCCCAGGGGCTGCTCATCGAGTCCTTTTACTTCTCTGCCCTCGTTCCTTCAGAGCAGGGGTCCAGAGGAGAGGGCGCCCCGGCACTGACAGCCCACCACCACCCCCTCTGTCCTGGCTACCTCTCGTTAGTAAGGGGAGGCGCTCGAAAGTTCACCAGGAAGGAGGAAGATGCATTCACAGACACACCCTCCAGAGACACACAGCCGCCAGGCTGGGAGCGGCAAAGAGAGGACCTGAGAAAACGGTCCGGGAGGCAAGGGCAGGGGTGAAGCGGTGCCCTGGGAACCTGGAGGGCCGCGGGCCCCCCCCAGGAGGCCTACCTCGCAGCTTAACTGCAGGAACACCGTGGCTTCGAGGAGAGCACCTCGGTGGGGGCCCAGCGGCTGTTCCCTGCAGCCCGGACCCAACAGGTCCTGTGCAGAGGGCCGTGAGCGAGGAAACAGCACAACCATCTGAGCAGTACCACCCACATCAGGAGCCCCTGTGGCCAAAGCGTTCTGTAACGTTGGTTTCCATTTACCTCCTAGAATTTTTCAGACAAACCAAAGCAGAGGAGGCCACGCTGTAAGGAACCTGGAACGTTAGACATCACCTCCCTGAGTGGGGAAGAGAGGGTTCCTGCTGTCCCCAAGGAGCCAGGCCTGAGGGTAAGGAACAGGACGTCCCGGTGGAGCCCAGAATCGCACACCTGGAGAGGACGCTCCAACTGGGAAGGGGCAGCCAGGCAGCCTTAGCAGGAGGACCAGGGTCCACCCAGGGGCTTGATGAGCAAAGCCAGGTGGTATTGGGGTGTTCTCACCTACAGCATGTCCTCCATGGTCATTTGTTTTCAACCTTTCCCTCCAAAACTTTGGGGTTAAGGTTTATACTGAAACAATCCCCAAAACTCGATTCCCCCCTTTTGGAGAGTTCAGGGAAAATTCCTTTTAAGTCTTATCAGGAGGAGTCTGTTATCCAATGTTTTAACAAAACTTCTTTATTGGAAATTTTCATTTTCCAGCCTTAAGTTTTTCCGGCTACCATTTAAGACACCCCCTCCTCGTCCGTCCTCACTAGCAATGAGAAACAGCTGACTCCACGCACTGCCCTTTTCCTATTATAGAATCATGAGCCTGGAAGAGACTTCAAAGACATCTGCAGATACTTGCAGTAGAACGAATCCGAGTTAATTATAGTTTACAGATGGGTACAAATTTGGACTAGAAGACTCGCAACCTCTAGGGGGCGGTAGCCTTTCAAGCTGAAAGCGTGTTAAGCTTGGGCAGACGATACTCAAACGTGCTTCTGGCCTCCTCAAAGTGAGTTGTGCCCCTATAGGGTGCTTCTGAGGGTCCTCTGAGCTCCCAGGCGCTCCTGAACGCCTTCCTTTGATGCTCGGTCATCTACAGCTCTCCTCCACGGAGGGATTTCCAGGATCCCATTTCTGTGTTTAGTTCCCGGAGACCACCCACCCTAGTCATTTCCTCCTCGTTAATGTTGTTAGGAAGCTCGTTTCTGATTTGGTGGCCTGGAGGGTCACTCCACTAGCAGCTCAACAAACATGATTGCCTGCTGGACAGGCCGATCCCACGTCCCTCCCCTCTCTGTTTCTCCAGACCCTGCCCTCGGCCTCCCCGGGCTCTCCTTTTGTCATGAGAGACCACCCCCAGCCCTCGCTTGGTGGGGTCTCCGAGCTCTTGGTTGAGCCATGTGGCTCCCCCTTGACCTCATTTCTCTCTTCACATCTCAGTTTCTCGGACATTCTTTGGAAGTTAACGTTCATCACGGCCCGGCTGATGCCGATCTCCTGCCAGAACACTCATTTCCGAGCTGTCCTCACAAGCCAGCCTCCTGCCAGAGATGCGCTTTCCCTCCTTTGTTAAGTAAACACAGGCCCCACCTCGGGGTCCCCTGCCTGCAGTAAGGCCCAGACTGGAGGCAGGGTCCGCCTGGCTCTCGGGGCTGTGGGACCCGGACCCCAATGGGGCCGGAGCCTCTGGGTGTGTGACACTCCTTGTCCGTCCCTTAGAAAAACGTCCCTTCCCGTTTCTGCTGCTGCTGCTGCGTCACTTCAGTCGTGTCCGACTCTGTGTGACCCCATAGACAGAAGCCCACCAGGCTCCCCCGTCCCTGGGATTCTCCAGGCAAGAACACCGGAGTGGGTTGCCATTTCCTTCTCCAATGTGTGAAAGTGAAAAGTGAAAGTGAAGTCGCTCAGTCGTGTCCGACCCCCAGCGACCCCACGGACTGCAGCCTACCAGGCTCCCCCATCCATGGGATTTTCTAGGCAAGAGTACTGGAGTGGCTTGCCATTGCCTTCGCCCGTTTCTTCTAGAAATATCCAAATTCCGCAAGGAGCTTCTCCCTGCCTTCAGTCCCTCCTGCCTTGTGTGTGCTGGGGCTCGGCTGCAGCTCCACCGACAGCGCCACACAGGCGGACTCAGCTTTAAGAATGCCCACCTGGCACACAGCAGTCACTCATTATTACACATGTGTACGCACACACATATGCCTCGTATTTCACATCCGGAGTTGTTTGTTTCACCTACCCATATGCAGTGGGTGGGGCAAGTTTTTCTAGTTTCTTCCTGAGCCATTTGACAGTATTGCGGAGACTATGTGCTTGCTGAGTGTGCTGAGTCGCTTCATTTGAGTCTGACTCTTTGCTATCCCATGGACCATAGCCCCCCAGGGTCCCCTGTCCATGGGATTTCCCAGGCAAGAATACTGAAGTGGGTTGCCATTTACTCCTCCAAGGGATCTTCCCGACCCAGGGATCAAACCGTCATCTCCTGAGTCCTCTAAATCACGGCAAATTCTTTACCCACTGAGCCGCCTGAGAAGCCCTGCAGAGATGACATGTCACCCCTAAGTAAACACTCAGCGTGTGTCTTCTGGGAACATTTTTTCGTGTATCTGTCACCTCTGCCACACGTATCAGTAACATGTCACAGCTCGCCCATATTCAGATTTCCCCAGCTCTCCCAGAAGTGTCTTTCCAAGCTGGTTTTTGGTTTTAGAATTTTTAAACCAGGATCCACCTGCTGCATCTGGGGATAAGGTTTCTTACCGCTCAGGGCATATTAGCTGAATTGACCCACCTTCCTGGGAGGAGCGAGGCAGTTTTGGCCACCACCTCCTCCTTTGCCTTTACTCAGGACTTGAGTGTTAGAGCCAGGACACACAGGCTGTGGGGTATACGCTGCCTTGTGTTGGTTTAGAGAGATGTCTTGGGGGCACACACGCGTGCCATCATCGGGAGGAGCAGACCCGTCGCCTGGCGTCTGCCCCTCAGAGTCTCCCCTCGCCTCGCCTCCCCCCAGCCTCCCTTGGAAGAGGACGCAGGCCTGTTCCCAGGGTATAATTACCAGGAGGGAGAGCTGCCAAAGCCCAGCCTGGCCACCGTGTGTGGTCTGCACACTGCTGGGAGGGGCACGTGCCCTGGGTGGGCAGCCACGGGCCCGCTGGGGGCGGGGTGATGCGCCCACCCGCAGGAAGAGGTGGATTCCCCCTTCCTCCGCCGGCCCGCCGCGTGCTCTGCAGGGGGGGGATGAAGCCCTGTTCTCACCCCAGGGCCTTCCTGCTGCTGCTCCCCTGTCTAAAGGTCGCAGGCGGCCAGCCTGGCCTCCTGGGCAGGTTCCCTGTCCTGAGGGAGCCCAGCATGATCTGCCTCAGTGGTTCCCAGCAAGGGCGGGGACATCCTGACACCTGAGGAGTGTGACTTGAACTTGGGGGGCCGGGCCATCAGGGCCCACAGGTCCTGCAGGGTGCAGGCCTCCCAAAGTCACCTCTCTAGCGCCCGATGGCCTCAAAGCATGTTACCGGCCGCCTGCTGTGTAGGTAGCAGATTATTCAAAAGAAGCTGGAGGCCTTACTCAGCAAGCTCAGGGTTTCTTCTCAACAGACTTGGGAGACGGCACAGTCCCTCCCGCTGGAGAGTGATGGGGAGAGCGAGGGTGGGGGCGTTTGAGGGCACAAGGGGATAAGACCCACTGGGAGCCTTTTCCCTGGCCCTTGGCTGTGGCTGGTAACAGGGAGGAGGGCTTGGGTGGCCGAGCGCTGGTCCCCGTGGCCAGGCCCTGGACTGAAAGGAGGGGCCTGCGGCCGTGGTCTCCAGAGGGAAGCGATCTGCGCTAATGGGCCCCAGAGAGAGTGGTGAGAAACACTTCTTTCAGCCCGGCCCGGTCCCTCGCTTCCAACCCTCTTGCTTTAGAAACGGGAACCAGGCAGAACTGCTCCCCCAGCCTCGTTCCCACAACCAGGCCACAGCTGCCGCACCCTGTCAGGCCAGGCCGGCTCACAGCGTGCAGGGGGCTGGTCCCGCACGGGAGCAGACAGGTGGGCCGAGGCCCAGCTACGCTCCAGGGCACATCAGCCCATTCTCAGTTGGCGAGGAAGAAACTGAACTGACGGTTCCAGAGACCTCTCCCTCGTCCACTTTCCTACAAGACGGGCTAAGAGGTTTTCTCCTCACACGAAGGTGACCGTCATAGAGCTCTTTGCCTGTGACGACTTGGCTTTTCTATGATGTTATTAGGGAAACTGAAGGACAAATGTAAAACCTCAGCAGTGACATTATTTCTGGGGACCTGGGCACATTCGGGTGCACACTGTTAACACGTGTGTGAGTCTCTGAACTCCCTGTGAAAGGGCTGTGACAATAGTGCCGACTCATAGGGTGGGCGTGATGACGAGTTGAGAGCTGGCACACGGAGCCGGGTGCGCATGGCCCGACATGGGGCAGCAGCCCTGCTTGGCTCCCCTGTCATCGCCGCGCCCTTCGTCAGCCCCTGACGGCCGGTTTCCCTCTGCTGAGACCCTCCTCCCCACCGCTCATTTCGGAGCTGCCACACGTGTGTGCTCGCTGAGAGCTTGACCAGTGTCCCCCACCAGCCTGTGCCCGTGGCCACCCGTTGAGCAAAGACCTGTGGCATCTTCTAAGGATTCAACTTGGGTACCCTTGTCCTTTCTCACCCACAGCCCTGCAGGTCAGGACAGAGCTTCAGGTCTTCCTGCTCCCAAACCCCATCCTCCAGCTCGGCTCTGTGACTTCAGTTAAAACCCTTCCTGTGTCAGGAGGGAGGCGAACATGGGGGTCTGGCCAAGGGGGTCACCCCCACGGGTCTCAACCACTGGCCTCGGCTGCACACACTCTTAAGATCAGACGAAGCCAGGAAGTCAAGTGGGGCCCTGTGCAGGGATGACACGCAAATTCATGAAGTCTTTTGCTGCTGTTTTTATATTTTACATGTGAAACTGCTATCATGTTGGTTATGCCTCATTAAAAACACTAGGCTAAGACCTGAGGTCCCTGGCTGGCCCCAGCTCCCGGGACTCCGACAGCCTCTCCGCAGGGCGCTGGGCATGAGCACGTGGGGAGCTGCTCAGCACTTTCAGGCTGTCCACCTCAAACAGGAGGTCCTCAGGGCGCAGAGCTGTGCAGCTCCTGGTGGGTGGGCAGGCAGGAAAGACCACTGCAGAGTCCCGAGCTGCCCTCCCCCTGCCATCCATCACCTGAAGCATCTCATGTCTCTCTCATTTTTCAGGGCTTTCTCCCAGAAAACAAGTTCAATCACACCCTGCCCGAGCCCATTCTCCGAGATGCAGGCCCCCGCCGCAGGGGCAGGCGGCCACGGAGCGAGCTGCTGAAGACCCCAGCCCTGGTGGCGGACGCCCCCTCTGGGATGGGGCCGCTGTTCATGAACGGCCTGATCGCCGGGATGGACCTGGTAGGGCTGCAGAACATGAGAAACGTGCCAGGCATCCCCCTCACGGGGCTGGTGGGCTTCCCGGCGGGCTTCACGGCAATGCCCCCAGGCGAGGAGGTCAAGAGCACACTGAGCATGCTGCCCATGGTGCTGCCAGGCATGGCTGCCGTGCCCCAGATGTTTGGGGTTGGGGGGCTCCTCAACACCCCCATGGCCACCACCTGCGCCTCGGCCGTGCCAGCGCCCCTGTCAAGCACAACCAAGGGCAGCACGTCAGCGGCTGAAAAGACTGCGGAAGACCAGCCTGGCAGCCATGACGTCAAAACGGACCCGTCGGCGGAAGACAAGCCCGGCCCTAGCCCCTTTTCCTCCGACCAGCCCGAGCCTGCAATAACTACGAGCAGCCCCGTGGCGTTTAACCCGTTCCTCATCCCAGGCGTTCCCCCGGGACTCATCTACCCTTCCATGTTCCTCTCCCCCGGCATGGGCATGGCGCTGCCAGCCATGCAGCAGGCCAGACACTCCGAAGCAGCAGGTCTGGAGAGCCAGAGGAGAAAGCGGAAGAAAACCAAGGGGGACGCCCCGAACCCCAACCCAGAGCCTGTGCCCGGGCCAGAGAGGGAGCCGGGCAGCGAGCAGAGCTGCCCAGAACCCAGGGCCCCTGCACCCCCCGATAGAGAACAGGCAGCACAGGCCCGGGAAGGGGGCCCCCAGGACACTCACGGTGACGCCAATTAGAACTTTTTCATTGAAGAAAACGATTGTGACTTGTAAGTTTCTTATCCCATAAAGGTTTGTTACTTCCCCTCACTTCACTGTCATAAGAACCTGTGTTTCCATGAGTACTATTACCTCCCTGATTTCCTGTCTGAGATCTATGGTAACATGTTAATAGTCACAGGGTCTTGCCACGTCATCAGCTCCATGTCGTTGACGTAGTACAGGAGGTGCAGAGCTGCTCGCTCCGTTATCCAGTCGTCCATTCCAGCGATGTAGTTAGTGCAGACGTGGGGACACGCCCTGCCCCCTTCTCTTCCAAGTTTCCCATTTATTCGAAGAGGAAAAAAAAAATGGCAAAAGAAAGCCGGCTAGGGACTGACCAGTGCAGGGCCAAGGCGGAGAGCAGCTCTTTTTTTTTTTTTTTTCCGTGAGCTGTGCCGAATGGGAAGAAGGGTAACAGGGAACCAAAAAAAAAGCACAGAGAAAGGAAATGCTGGTGCGTATTTTTTAGTTAAAGTATTTCCCAGTTTTATCACGATTACTAAACGAGTAGGTTAGGCAGAAGTCTCTAACTAATGGTTGAAACCACACATATCCATTTCTTTCTAAAACAGAAACCTTGCTGGTAGTAACACGACTTCCCCCCACTCTGGGTTTTCAGGCAGCCTGCAGTAAGAAGACGTGGTGGCCAGGCCTCATTTCTTACACACACGCATCCCTCACCTCCCGAGTCAAAAGGGGATTCGCAGTACAAGTAAGCTGTACACACCGCGGGCTGTTGCCAGCGGTGGGGTGGGGTGGGGAGCGCGACTGCACACGGCATAAAGCACACGACCAGCTCTGCCCCTACTCAGGCCTCTTAGGAACCCCTCTGGCCACTGCTGGAGACTCCTGGACTCTTACTTTATGATTCCCTTTGCCAGGACCCAGGCTCTTTCTGGAGCCTGCAAGAAAAAGAAGTCCCCCAATACTCTGACACTAGCCAAGGGTTCGAGGTTGTCAAACCTACGTGCGTTCCACTTCTTATAAAGAGTGCAACTGTGAGAAGTTTTTTCCTTCTCTCCAGAATTTTCAGTTTATATTTTACAGTCGGACCCAGATCTCAGATCATCAAGTTAGTGGAGACTGCGTTGGCAAGCTTAACATTCCCCCTTCTTCCTCAGCTGCCCGGACCGGGCAGCTGGCCCCCACCCTGCCCACCCCTGCCCCATCTAGCCCCACCATGTGGTCCCTCCCTTCTGATGGTCTGTCTCCACCCACAGTTCACACTCTGAGACTTGAAAGAAGCTCGTGGTTCAGTCCCCAGCGGGGCACAGGGTTGTGCAGGACCGTTGGAAATGTTGGAAGCGTTACTAGTACCGGTTTCACATTTTGTTGTCAACAATTTACTGTATTTTTTTTTTTTTTACTTTTTCTGTAACAGTTTTGCTATAATTTATCAGAAGGTCCAAAAGTTCGACATAACTATTTCAGTTTGCATTATTTATTTATGATGCTTTTGTCATTGTCTTTTATACATTTGGGATTATAAATTATGTAAATGTTAAAATGAGCATCTCAAAGAAGTCTGTTAAATCATGGCCGGAAAAAACAAAAAAAACAGCTTTATTTTTAAAAAGTGGAGTCCCAGTTTTAATGAATCAGAGTTATAAATCAGAAATTCTGTAAACCGATTCCATAAGAAGAAAGGATCCAGTAATTGAAGCGATTCTATTTAGTGCATCTTCGTCACGTAGGTGGTCTCTAATGCTGACGACAGATTTCTTAGAAATGCTGCTCTCTATTTAACTAACATTATGTTCAGTTTTGCCTCCAGTGGAAGCAGAAAGGGTTTTTTCAGCTGTTAAATCCTAAAAATCAATATAATTTATTTATGTAAAAAAAAATCACTCAATTGATATATTTTTGAACCTTTTAAGTACTAATTTTCTTTTTATCAAGTAGGAAAAAAAAATGTATTTGCCCTAAATCCTTAAAATACAAATGCTATAAAAATTCATGTATCTTGAAAGCCTTACTGCAAATGAGTATTATAGACACCCAGCAGAGCCTGGGTTTTCTTTGCTGTCGTCGTCGTTGTTTTGTATGGAAAGGCTGCTTTCCCCAGGTTCCACTTAGAACCTCCAGTAGGTCACAGGGTTCAATATGGATTTGATTTAACAACCCACCAGCATGCTAAAAACCCCTTGTTATATCTTATCGAACCTGTATGTTAACTCTCTGGGTGTTTAGGCTTCTCTTTGACTGCTATTGTGTCCCTGTTTGCAAAATGAAAATGACACTCTGTGGATTATTTGCTCTGTAAGGCATAAAGTGCTTCTTATGATTATTTTGACGTTTCCAAGAGCAAAAGCCAAATTTAAAACTCTCTTCAGCAAACTTGAGCCTTTTCATCTAATTCCATGTCACTCACAGCCATAACTTTTCCTTGATCATTCTTCACCCCATGTCTTACATAATAAATTGTCTGTGGTCTCGATCCTGGATTTAAAAAAACAAAAAAGTTTAAAAGTCAAATTTGTATTTGAGGACTTCGGTGGCACTCGGCTGTCTCTTGCTGCCCCAGCATCTTATGAAGGCATCATCTGCACACGTCCGCTGTCTTTCCTAGGTGTCCATGGCGGGCACCATGTTGGGGGCTTGGTAAATACTCGTTCATGAGGGTTGGCCTGCCTTCTCCAGCTACCAGAACACCTGGTTAAGACAGATGCAATAGAAGGGGACGCAGCACAGCACCTGCTTCCCAGACTCGGGGCCTGAATGCCCGCAGCTGATGCCTCCACTCTCTTAAGTGCCATTCTAACCCCCCCCCTCAGGTAACACAACAGGAGCTTCACGGAGCAGGGGGGGCACCTCTGTGGGTTGGAAGAGGCCCCCAAACACCCAAGTGCCTCCTGTGTCTGAAGTTAAGAATTTTGTGATCCCTAGCTTTGGGAAGCATGGCTTCTCCAGCCCCAGAAGGGCTATGTCTGAAGTCATCAACCAGGCTGGCAGAAATGTGCCTGAGTCTCGGCAAGGAGGCAGATAGCAGGAGCCCCGCCAGCCTCACCCTTGGCTGGGTCCCTACCTAGTTTCAATAAATGGTAGATAAACAGCCTGGAACCTGGGTGGGCCATGCTTCCAGAAGCCCTTACAGACTGCTGCTGCAAGCAAATATGTATTGCCGGCCTGTAGACCTCTAGACTTGGGTAGCACTTCCTGGGTAGAATGATAAGTTGTAAAGGTCAAGGTTTCACCCTTGACCTCCAAGCCTACCCCAGTAGATTCTACCTCCTTTCTGAGGGTGGGCGAACACCGAGTCACCTACAGTGGGCTAGTGTTTTAGTGTTTTGTGTGTGTTTGCATAAGTGACCTCAGAGCGTGACCTCGTTTGTCTTCAGAGCATCTTGGTTGCCAGGTAGAGGATCCTGGCATCTGGTTGGCCTTATGAAAGCCAACAGAGAGGCTGCAAAACTGTCTCATCCATCCTAGAAAACAGCTGCAACAGATACCACCCCCAGTCCCACCAGCCTGAGGTCAGGACACCCCAGCCTTTGTGATGCTAGACTGGGACCAAACCCCTCACCACCACAACCACCAAACGCAGAGACCAGCTCTAACTGAATTACAGAAAAACTGGCACCGGGAAAAAGGGAACAGTTGTGTCACACCCTCCAGAAAACTTTATGCTTGATTTATTTCCACCTTAAAACTATCTCTTGCAAGAATTGCTGTTCATTTGCGTGCTGTAGAAACCACAAGAACTCTTAGGTCGGCAGTGGGGTTCCCCCAGCCCAGTGACTCGCACCTTGGTTCTAGACTGTGGCTTCTCCAAACCCAGTCTCAGGGACAGGAGTGTGCGGGCAGGTGTTCAGGACACGTGGCTTGTGCTGCCACGTGGCGGGCCTTGTGACCACCGTCATAACCCATGCGCAGCAGGGTATCTGGGGGATAAGACAGGAAATAAAAGGGTTGAATTAACTACTGGCTCCTACAAGGAAGGTCGTCCATGTGATAGATTTGGAAATGACCGAAACTGGTGCTGTGGAGCCCATCCTGGTGTCTGAGCTTGGGCTCAACCCTCACCCAAGAAGGGAGGAACTAGGATGGGAGGCAGCAAGGGGGGAGTGGAGGCGCTGGGAGAGCTGTGGCTCCCCTGGGGAGACAGGAACAGCGTGCCCACCTTCTCGGAGCTTCAGTTTCCTCATCCGAAGCTTCAGTAGAACAAGATGAAGGATTAAACAATTACAACTTGAACCAGTAGGGTTGTTGATGGAGTTGATTGAAATGATCGAGGTCAAGTTATGTTCGAGTCACGTGTCCCTACTTCTAAATAGCTGGCGAGGTGAGGATTGCCAGTCCTGGAAGGATGAGGTAAAGTGAAATTAGGGGTACAGCAGGGGAATCGGGGAGGAAGATCTTGCTCCAAACCCTGAGGCAAGTACAGAGTGGATCTGGGATTGGACTCAAAGCGCGGCAGGAAACTGGGTGGTTTTTTTTTTTTTTTTGTAAGTTTTTTTTTTTTTTAATATGGACCTTTTCAAAGTCTTGATTGAATTTGTTACAATATTGTTTTTGTTTTATGTTTTGGTTTTTTGGCCTCAAAGCAGATAGAATCTTAGCTCCCCAGCCAGGGAATTGAACCCTCACCCCCTGCATTAGAAAGTGAAGTCTTAACCACTGAAGTGCCATGGAAGTCCCAGGAAATGGAGGTTCTGATTGACTGTCCCTATGACCCTACCTGCAGGAAAGAAGGGATCTTTCCATGCAAGACTATTGGTCAGAGTGAACTAAAAGGTTGAGGAGATAGTGGGGCTGGGGGACAGGGCAGCTCCCGGGTCTGTGATGCCTCCATCAGGGTAGGGTTGCCAGATTCAGGCAGAAAAAGACACCCAGTTTACATTTTAATTTCAGATAAACCTAATGAAGTAAAGTGTCAGCCACTCAGTCGTGTCTGATTCTTTGCCACCCCATGGGCTGTAGCCCGTCAGAATTCTCTCTCCATGGAATTCTCCAGGCAGGAATACTGGAGTGGGTAGCCATTTCCTTCCCCAGGGGATCTTCCCGACCCAGGGATTGAACCTGGATCTCCTGCATTGCAGGCAGATTCTTTACCGTCTGAGCCAAGTTAGTGAAAATGAAAGTCGCTCAGTGGTGTCCAACTCTTTGCAATCCCATGGACTATACAATCCATGGAATTCTCCAGGCCAGAATACTGGAGTGGGTAGCCTTTCTCTTCTTCAGGTGATCTTCCCAACCCAGGGATCAAACCCAGGTCTCCCACATTGCAGGTGGATTCTTTACCAGCTGAGCCACCAGGGAAGCCCCAGAATACTGGAGTGGGTAGCCTATCCCTTCTCCAGGGGATCTTCCCGACCCAGGAATTGAACCAGGGTCTCCTGCATTGCAGGCAGACTCTTTACCAGCCAAGCTACCAGGGAAGCCCCAGATTCAGCTACAATGTTTTTGTTTGTCTAGATTTCAAACCTCAGCATCCTGTTGTCTCTGGCCCCTTACTATAATGACACACACTTACTAGGAACTTCCTTGAGTAGGGCTTGATCTTTATGTCCATGTTCCCAATCCACTAACTCTGCGGTTCTCCCCGTTTTACAGAGGAGAGAACTGAGGTCCAAAGAGGCTAAGTGACAGTCACACAGCTGACAAATGACAAGGCTGGGATGTGAGGGCCTAGAGAGACTGGTGATTCCAGAGCCGTAAATTGACCAATAATGGGGTCAGGGTGGACACCTGAGGCCTGGAGCAGGCCGCCCCTCAGGTGCAGCTTTGTAAAACAGCAGAAAACGGATGATGAGCCAGGACAGAGGGACGTGCTGTCCTCATGCTGCCGCGGCCAGCCCCAAGACCGGCGGAGCAGGGCCACCGGAGAAGAAGGCATTTCCCTTCCGTCCTGCTCCACAAGCCTGGGGACAGTCTTAGTATCTGATCCTCGGACTCCCAGCCTGAGTCCAAGAGGAAGCATCCAGGCTTAGAAGGTGGAAGAGAAGGGTGTGGCAGGAGGTTGTGTAACAGCTCAGCTAGAAGGGCCAGAGGGCAGGAGAGAGTCTTCCGAGGCTAAGAGAAGAGGGGCAACTTGGATCTTCTTTCTTCGGCTGAATGGCCTGTGGGATCTCAGTTCCCCGGCCAGGGATCGAACCCCTGCCCTCAGCAGTGACAGCGCAGAGTCCTAACCACTGGTCTGCCAGGGAATTCCCAAACTGTATTTTGGTGGGGCGGCGTTGGGGGAGCTGAGAGGCTTGCAAACAGCAGATCATCTGCCAGACCCTCACTTCAGCCCAAGGACCTGGAAGCAGGACCTGAAACTGGGAGAGCTTTGATCTGGTTTGTAGTATGAAAACTGCTCGCCTCTTGCCCTCGGGTGCCATGGATTGCCCACCACTGCCTCACCAGGCACTGCCCATCTCACCCACCAGGCCCCAGTGACAAGCACAGGCCGGCCCCACATCCGTGAACAGTCCCCAGAGCTGCCTCCCAGTGCCCACTCTGCAGCCCCCTGTGCCAGCCCTCAACTCACGTGATCTCATCCCACACGTGTTCCCTGGATGAGGCCAAGGCCCAGGTGGCTGTCACCTCCTTCAGTGGCCCCGGGAATGAGGAGAAAGACAAGGATCATGGGGTGTATCTGATTCCAAAACCACAGGTCCCACAGTCTTCCTAGAGCATACAGCCCATCGCCTGGTTTTGTACTGCCTACAAGCCAAGAACGGGCTTTTATGTTTTTTCGATAATGGAAAAGTCAAAAGAATAGTATTTCACGACCTGTGAAAATCATACCAAATTCAAATTTCAGAGACCACGAAGTGAGCTCCATTAGAGCACAGCCCCACTGTGTCGCCTGGGTCTGCCTGCATCCCACAGCAGAGGGCTCCAATAGTTGTTCTAAAACCACAGGCCTGTAGAGCTGAAAATATTTGCTATCTGGCCCTTTACAGAAAAGTTTGCAGACCTCTGTTGTAGAGCAGCTATTGTATTCGCAGATTCAGTGCAAAAACTAAGCCACTTAAAATATTGTATGTTAATTCATACATAGTTTTGTATAAATAGGAACCAGATGCCGGGATAGAAGAGTGACGTTGACTTCTGAGATAAATCAGACCTCAAAGAAGTGCTGGACTTTGGGCTTGTCTCAAGGTTCTGCCTCCAGGCCCCCAGGGCATCCTTTCGTTTCCAAGTCAGAACCCCCTGTCCTGCCCTCTCCTTCACGCCACGTCCTGTCTGGGGCAGAGAGTAAGGGAGCCAGTGGATAGACTTGAAGTGGGCAGAGAAGAGACAATTTTTAAAGAAAGGACCCAAAGAACGGCCAGTGGTGGTGGTTAAGTCACTAAGTCATGTCCGATCGTTGTGACACCGTGAACTCTAGCCTGCCAGGCTCCTCTGTCCATGGGATTCTCTCTTGCCTAGAGAGAGATGGGCAAGAGAGAATTCTGTCTAGGCAAGAGAGAATCCCATGGAGTGGGTTGCCATTTCCTTCTAGAGGGGATCTTCCTGATCCAGGAATCGAACCCAGGCCTTCTGCATTGCAGGCAGATTCTTTACTGCCTGAGCTACGAGGGAAACAAAACAGGGCCGGGAGAGGAGCGTTTGGAAGGGGAGGCAGAAGGACACTCAGGGCAAGTTAAGGACCTGGAGTCATAACCGCCATGCCTTAGGGAGGGGCCTTCAAGACTTTGGCTTATGGGCTGGCTACCTGCAAGGTGGGTAGAAGACAGGCCTGATGAGCCAACCTGGGTCCTGGTCCCACTTGGAGCTCAGCAGGAAGGCCCGAGGTGTGGAGAGCTGAGTGCAAAGCAGCAGCGGCTAGGAGCCCCTGGCGGGTGCCCTGGCCAAAACTGACTGGCAGCCACAATCTGGGAGCCAAGTTCAGAGGAAACAGGAAAGAGCAGCTGGGACCATGTCTATGCAGGGACAAGGGCATTCCCATCACACACCCTCCACATTGTGACTGAGGCCAGCTGGCACAGCTCACTGGGCCCCAACCCATGTCCCACTCAACACTCTTGTAACTGAGAGAGGGTGAACCCGCCTCCCAAAGGCCCTGGGCCCTAGAATACTGCCTGCGGACTTCCGGTCCATCCTGCTGTGCACCAGGCTGAGCTGGGCTCCAGGACAAGATCAGGTCAGCCTCCACCCTGCTGTTGGGGACCTCAGAGTCTGACTGGGGGACAGGGCTGACCCCAGAACTACTGAACTTGCTGGTCTTTGCCCTCTCCTTACTTAGCACCGGGCCAATAGACGTGAGACCCTGAATGGATCCCAGTCTCCTGCCAGCCAGAGTGCATTGTGCGTGGGGAGCAGCTGCCATGGAGCAGATATGGGTGATGAGGGTGGGGGAGGACCCGGGAGGGAAGAAGTGCTGCGGTTTTCCAAGGAGGAAGATGCGAGAGTCAGCAAACAGCTTCCTAGTAAATTTGACATCAACACTTGAGGGCAAAATTGTGTAGAAGGGAGTTTAAAGCTGCACCAAGTGTTTACGTAAAACACAAGCCACACTCCATCCTTTTAGGGGAATGACTGTTGGGCAAAGAGAGCCAAGCTAAGTGTTTTTCATGGCGATGGACTAGATGGAGATCGGTGGGCATTTATCCAAACCTGAATGGCCATCCCCAAAGGGAACTAAGAAACAGGTATATGTCCTTCTGGTGAGGTGTCACTGACTTATGGGCCCTTTTCAAAAATATTTATTTGGGGCTTCCCAGGTGGCTCAGTGGTAAAGATCCACCAACCAAGCAGGAGACGCGATTTTGATCCCTGGGTTGGGAAGATTCCCTGGAAAAGGAAATGACAACCCACTCCATTATTCTTGCCTGGAGTATATCCCATGGACAGAGGAGCTTGGCAGGCTACAGTCCATGGGGTCACAAAAGAGCTGGACACAACTTAGCAACTAAATAAATTACTTATTTATCTGGCTATCTTGGGTCTTAGCTGCAGCATGTGGGATCTTCATTGCCTCAGTTCAGTTCAGTCGCTCAGTCGTGTCCAACTCTTTTCAACTCCATGTGTTAGGGGAAGCACACTGATTGAAACCACCCACCCTGGCCAAGCACCATAGTAACCATTTGCATGAGTTGTTTTACGACAGGAGGTCCTGCTAAGGAACACGGAACTAATAAGCCACCACCAACCGGAAAAGTTCGGGAAAGGTCACCACGTGTCCGACCACCTCCCAGAATCCTCTCTGGCATTCATCTTGGCTGAACAAGGCATGCACCACCAGGAAGGACTCTGAGTCAGAATGATTGGCTAAAGACAACCCGGAAACTAATCCCATCACCATAAAACCCAAGACTGTGAGCTATGTGGCAGAGCTGTTCTCCTGGGTTCCCTGACCCTACTGCTCTCCACCCAGGTGCCCTTTCCCAATAAAATCTCTTGCTCTGTCAGCAGGTGTCTCCTCGGACAATTCATTTCCAAGTGTTAGAGAAGAGCCCAGTTTCAGGCCCTGCAAGGGGTCCCCCTTCCTGCAACACAGGGACTGCAGCACTCCAGGCCTCCCCATCCATCGCCAACTTCCAGGGTTTACTGAAACTCATGCCCATCGAGTCGGTGATGCCATCCAACCATCTCATCCTCTGTCATCCCCTCCTCCTCCTGCCTTCAATCTTTCCCAGCATTAGGGTCTTTTCAACTGTGTCAGTTCTTCACATCAGGTGGCCAAAGTATAGGAGTTTCAGCTTTAGCATCAGTCCTTCCAATGAATATTCAGGACTGATTGCCTTTAGGATGGACTGGTTGGATCTCCTTGCAGTCCAAGGGACTCTCAAGAGTCTTCTACAATACCATAGTTCAAAAGCATCAGTTCTTCGGCACTCAGCTTTCTTTATAGTCCAACTCTCAAATCCATACATGACCACTGGGAAAACCATAGCCTTGACTAGTCAGACCTTTGTTGCCTCATGTGGGGTCTTTCGCTGCGGTACACGGACTCTCTAGTAGTGCTTGAGTTGCAGCCACCCTGCTGATGTGAGTTAAGTCAGGGAGGAAAGCAGGATGGGGGAGGGGTCCAGACTGAGGCAGGGAGGGAGGGGGGTGGGAGGGGGGCAGGCCGTGATGGAGACGGGTGAGGTGTTAAGCCTCCTTCCTGGCTCTGACTGAGAGGCCAGACCGGAAGGACTAAACCCCGCCTCAGCTCTGATCTAGGCATTTCCATTCACAGATCCCCAAACGTTCCAGGCCGGCCAAGAGCCAGGGGGAATGCCAGAGTCCCAGTGAATGCCTTCTGGGAGTCTGGGGGGATGTGCAGGCTTGTTGGGTGGATTATAGGGGTCTGAGGAAAGCCCCCAACTCCAATCCCTGGGCCCACATCTGGGAGACCCTCCAACTCTCACCGCAGTGCCTTGTCAGATCTCCCCATCAGGAAGCAAGCGTGTGTCCATAGGAGTGGGCTTCTTGCTCCTACTTCCAAGGCGGGCGATGCATCTGAGGGACAGGGCCAGAGGCAGGGTGCGGGTGGGGCTGGAGGGTTTGGGGGGATGGGCGGTGAGTCCCTGCTAGCCGAACCCCTGGATACACTTCCTTCCTCTCCCCAGCCCAGTTGGAGGCAGTTAGCATCCTCTTCAGGGAGAGGATGGAGAGGCACTTCCCTCCCATGCTCTGGAGTCCAGGAGGGTTTAGAGCCCCCTCCAGCTCCACTCTCAACACAACCCAGCACCCAAACGGGCCCAAGGAGCAGCTGCGTTCTGCTGCTGCCACCTCACCGGCCCTGCCACCCTGGGCCTCAGAAGGGGCAGGAGTTAAGAGGTTAAGCATCCACCCAAAGTGGGCCTGTCTTGGACAGGGGACAGGGGTTCAGTTCCTGGTCAGGGAAGATTCCACATGCCGCAGAGCACTGAAAGCCCAGGCGCCACAACTGCCGACCCAGCGCTCTGGAGCCCGTGGGCCGCAACTACTGAAGCCCGTGCAGCAGCAAGAGAGACCACCGCAAGGGGAAGCCCACGCCCCGCAGCCAAGCGGAGAGAGTCACCACGCGGCACCGAGGACCCAGCGCAGTCAAAACACCCAGAAAGGCCAAGGCGGTCCTGTCTCTGCCCGACCGACCGTGGGGCACCAGCTTCTTCAAATCTGGCCTCCTGGGTCTTGGTTCTCAGGTGTTCCTTGTAGCCTGCAGGTCCTCTCCGTTTTGTATTAAGCCCGTCAGCCGGCCTGTGCTCATTCCTCAGGGACCAGCTATGACAATGAGCAGGAGAAAAAGAAAGAAAGCAGAGTCTCGGCCTGAGTTTCAAAACCCGCCCTTGGTCTGGACACAACATGCAGGTAGGAGCAAAGCTTCCCGGTATCACCCTCCACACCCGCAGAGGAAGAGGAGCTGATGGTTGGTGGGGACCGGAGGGGACTGGGCGGAAGGAGCCCCCCTGTCTGATCCTCGCCCAGGAGCTCCTGGAGCCCAGTCTGCCCCTCCAACCTCCGGGCTCCTCCCTGGGGGGCCGAGGGCCTGCCTTCCCCCGCCTCCATCCCCAGCCTGCGGCACCCCCATCAGCCGCAGCCACACAGGGTAGATGCCCCCTGTGCCCTGGGCTTCCCTCAAGGTCAGGTCTTCTTGCCCCAGGGGACAGCCCTCCTTCCAGCACCCGGGACACCCGTTGGAGGGCGTGCCATTAGAGGGTGGGGCCCAGGTGCTGGTGGGGGGAGAGTAGGGTGGTACCCCCCCCACTGTGGTTGACGGGGCTGGGGGAAAGGGTCCCACAGCCCGAATCAGGTGGGTGCTCCGTAGAACCTGCCCTGGGATGTGGGCGCTGCTCTCAGCATCCCTGAGTTCTTTGAGGGTCTGGGAGGCCCCTTGCAAGGAAGCGAGAGAAAGGGAGCAGCGTCCATCCCCCGAAGATGGGCAGACTCAGGGTTTGTCCACTGAGGGTCGCCGGGGCCAGCAGGATGACCGAAGGGACGCAATTCCTGAATGGTCTGGGGCACCACTCTGGGTCTCTCCTTCCCCGTGCTCGGTGGGGTTTCTGGGGTCCTCGCTAGCTCTGCTACCCTGAGATGCTGTGTCCCCCCTCCCTGGGGCTGGAGGGTCCTCAGATGAAGCTCAGCCTCAGGACTCAGGGGCCCCCTCTCGGGCTGAAACTCAGTTGACTGATGCTTTCATTTCCGCTTGGCGCGGGGGGTCCTGAGCCCCCTCGGCAGGGTCCCCACTTTCCTGTCAGACTATTCCCTATGAGCCTTTGTATAAAGAGTTCGGCTGGGATCCAGGGAACTTTGGGAAAGTATGTATGGCCTAAGCCAAGCTATACTAACCTGTCTTCCTCCCGAGCTGAAAGGGGCCAGGTTGTTCCCAGACAAACGCAGAGGTGGGGGTGGGGGCGGCGGGGTAGGAAGGAGGCCTGTACACACGCCGCACACCGCAGAGAAGAAGCCAGGGTGGGGTGCAGGTGCGGAGGCTTGGCCAGGGGCAGCAGACGTGCAGGGACTGCTACCAGGTGTCTGGTGTACACACACACACATGGGAAACACACAGACATGCACGCCCAAAAAAGCCTGGGTACCAGCTCAGTTATGCAATGACGTGGGCATGCAAACACGGACAGGCGTGTGTTGTGTATACAGAGATGCTCACAGGCACATATACAGAGGCTGCAGAGACGTGCTCAAACATGTTCACACACACACACACGGACCCACACAAACACGCACCCACATGCATCCACACAAAAGGGATTCCAATTCGGGTGTGCCAGGCCAAACCCAGGAGGCAGACAGAGGGTCTGACCATCCAGAGGACCCAGCTCCCTAAGACTCAGCACATGTGCGTGCATGCGCGCATACACACACACTCACACTCACACACACGCCCTGGGAGGGAAGCACTTCCTTCATAGGCACTTTCGGATTCAGGGGACACGCAATCAAGACCTCGTGCTGGGAAAGAAAGCGCCTTTGTGTGCTGGGATGGGGGGGCGGGGATGCAAGAGCAGCTGCAGTTCCTCCAGGATAAGGGCCAGGCCCGTTCTGTTCCTCCCCTGCCCTGGGGGAGGAAGGTCAGGCAGGGCCAGGGATGCAGGCGGGAGTGGGGGCGCCCGCAGGCCCCACAACAACCCTGGGGCACTGTCTCTGGCAGGCTGCCCAGAACCCAGAAAGCCATGCTGACCCCCGGCCCTGGTCTGGCCCTGGCCCTGGTCTGGCGTCGGCCCTGGTCTGGCGTCGGCCCCAGAACGTTCCCATGGCCCTGCCCCCAGGCTTGCTTCAACCCTGACCCAGACCGAAACCTGGCTCCGGCCTAGGGCGCCATGCCTGGCTTGTGCCTACGGCCTTGCCTTTTTTTTTCTTTTCAACAAAGTGATAAAAGGTCAGTCTCTTGAATTAGAAAGATGTGCGCTTGAGTCCCAGCCCTGTCGCCTGTCAACAGGGTGACTTCGAGACGAGCCTAATATTTTTTGAGCCCATATTTGAGTTCCGTTTCAGTGCTCAGAAAGTGAAAGTGTTAGTCACTCAGTCGTGTCCGACTCTTTGTGACCCCATGACCTACATGGAGCCCACCAGGCTCCTCTGTCCATGGAATTCTCCAAGGCAAGAATACTAGAGTGGGTAGCCATATCCTTCTCCAGGGGATCTTCCTGACTCAGGAGTCGAACCGGGGTCTCCCGTGTTGCGGGCAGACTCTTTGTGGACTGAGCCACCAGGGAAGACCCAGTGCTCAGAGCCAGGAGGCAAATCGTCCTATCGACCCTCGGAGCTCGGCATCTTCTTGGTGTGCTTCATCATGGGGTGGGCTGGACGAGCATCCTGCCAACTCCCGTTGCCTCTAAGCTCCCTCCTCCCTTCGCTCTCCTGCCCTTGTGATCGTTGCCTCCACCTGCAGGTCCCCTGGGGAGTCCTCTCTGAGCCACCTCCGCACACTCTGGAGGTGCCGTCCCCTCCTTTCTACTCTATGACCCCAGGCCCGGCCTGCCCTCTGGTCCCTCCGAGTTGGGTCCCCTGCAGGCTCAGCCTCCAGCAAAAAGAGCCCTGTGTTCTAACTCAAGAGGACTCAGCTGAGGGACACCCACCAGAGATGACCTCAGCAACCCCTCCAGTCACCCAGTCAACAAGTACTTATCGAAGCTTTTCCATGTGCCAGATGCTGTTTCAGACACTGGACAAACAGACAAAAACCTCTGCCCTTGTGGGCTCGCATCCCAGTACCGTTACCATAGTAACGGACCTTGAGCATCACTCGGTTCCCCCACATCTGTCCCGAGAGTTGGAAGATCCTGAGAGAACAGACAGCACTTCCCTCCGGGGTCTCCACAAAGCTTGGGCCTGTCACTAGCGTAGTTCTTTCTCTCCCCTTGACCCCCGCTCCCCTGAGGCCATGGGTATAACAGGGGCAAGGGTGAGCCTGGCACAGCGCTAGTATGAGGCCATGATTGCCAGACTCAGCAGTGGCTTTCAGTAGTTCAAGCACGTTCAGCTACCACTGCCGTTTGGTGTGTTTCTGTTTTGCTCTAACTGAAACTTAGTGCTTCTCTTTCAATGTATTTTCAATCTGTTATGTAATTGCGTATCATTACATAATAGTAAAAAAAAATTTATGTCCCTATTGTTCATAAAATTGTCCTGTTTTAAGAAATAACTACCTGGAAGCTTGACTCACCTAGAGTGGGGCGCGCCAGGTCACATGCTCTGCCTTACCATTCATCTGTTCAGGAAGCATTAGATGAACATCTGCCCCCACGGCAGATGCCAAGAGTGGGAGTGTGAGCCCAGGGAGACCCCTGTTTAGAGAGGCCTGTTTTCTAGCGGGGGGACCAGGACAGTAAGCAGAAAAGTGCAGTTAGGAGAATGGAATGATGGTCTGGTGCTGAGGGAGTCTGGGTGGATCAAAATGACTTTTTTAGAACCCGGGACATTGAGCTGAGCCCTCATGAAATAGTTGGGTGTATTTTTCTGGTAGAGATGAGAGAGGGGTGAGCCAGACAGAGGGACCAACATTTGCAAAAGTCATATACCGGAAAAGCGTCTGATGTGTGTGAGGCAAAGGGGAGATATTAATGTGCGGGCGGGGCGGGTGTGTATCAGGCTGGGCTGGAGAAGAAGCTGGCACCAGACAGGACTATGGATGCCAGGGAGAGCGGGGAACCCCTGCCACATGGAGGGCGCCCAACCTGGCCTTGGAGTTGCCCCAGAGCGCTCTCCCCGCTCCTATTGGAACTCTGGCTCAGCTTCGCGGTCCCTACCTCCAACCTGCCCTAGGAAACTCTAGTTTCACTGTGGTCAGATTCCCTCTATTCTTGGCTTAGATTTAAAAAAAAAATTATGGGCAGGAATTTTGTAAAAGCTCTTTATATATATTGACATTCTTGATTCTTCGTTACATAGTTATCTTGTCTATTTTTTTTTTTTTTGCAATTTGACCTTTATTTGATTTTGTTGTGGTAGAAAGAAACCTTACGTATTTTTGTTGTCCAGTTCATTAATCTGTTCATTTGACATTGTCTTAGAAAATTATTGCCTGTCCTAAAATTGTATACGGATTAGGATTCTTTCATGATTTAACTTCCAACATTTAAATCTTTAAGCCATCTGAGGTTTATTTTGGTGTAAGGTAGGAATCTAACTTTATTTTTTCCAAATCGTGAGCCAGTTGTCCAGTCCCGTTTCATGAGTAATCCATCATTTCTGCACTGGTTTGTTTATTTTGTTCAAAATTCATTTCCCCTCTTCTCAATTTTTAAAATCAATTTTTAAAATGGTCTAAAAGTTGGGAGTTTTTTTTTTAATTTTAAAACAAGAGGAAGAGGAGCCCGAGGAGTCCAAATGTCATAGGAACATTTGACTTCAAAGATGAGAGCCTTCCCCTGGGCTCAACAGCTTGCTATGTATCATTTTATTACTAGTTTTATAACACTTATTAGATTTCCCTTTAGTCCAAAGGATAAAACCCAAGAGGAATCAAAATCTCTAGATGACACATATTGACATAAAATTATGTTGACATTTTAAAAAAAAGAGGGACTCGCCTGGTGGCCCAGTGGTTGCGACTCTGTACTTCCACTGCAAAGGGTGTGGGTTCAATCCTTGGTCAGGAAATTAGAATCCTGCATGCTGAGTGGTACAGCCAAAAAAAAAAAAAAATTAATTTAATAAATTAAATAAGAAGAATACATATTAATATAGAAGATTGGAAAAGTCAAGCAATTCTGAAAGATACAAAATGAAAAATTAGGGAATTCCCTGATGATCCAGGGGTTAGGCCTCCAAGTTCTCACTGCCAAGGGCCCGGGTGCTATGTCTAGTCTGGGAACTAAGATCTGCAAGCCTCACAGCACAGCCAAAAAAAGAAAAATCAATACTTCTCTCACTATCCACCCACATCAAGTCCCTCACCCCAAAGGTAAGCAGCTGCGTTTCTTCTTTGCTTTAGTTTATAATGTGCTTCTTTTCCACATTCCAATTCATTTGTGGATGAGTCTATTTCTGGACTTTCAGTTTTCCCTGCTGTTTATCTTTTTGCTCTTCTGGGGCTGGTACCATACCATTTAGGACTTCCCAGGTGGCTCAGTGGGTAAAGAATCCACCTTCAATGCAGGAGACACAAGAGATGTGGGTTCCACCCCTGGATCAGGAAGATCCCCTGGAAGAGAGCATGGTGACCCACTCCAGTATTCTTGCCTGGAGAATCCCATGGACAGAGGAGCCTGGTGGGCTACAGTCCATGGGGTTGCAAAGAGTCGGACACAACTGAAGCAACCTAGCATACAGGTATGCACCTTAATATTTAAGGTATTAAGAGTTTTACCATATGTTTTAACAGCAAGGTGGGTAAGGCCTCCCTTATTGATCTCCACTTGCAGGAATGTCATAATTGCCTTGTCCGTTGGGGCTGCTCTAACACAGTACCATAGATGGGACAGCTTAGACAGCGGACATTTATCTCTCATGGGTCTGGAGGCTGGAAGTCTGAGATCAGGGTGGTAGCAAGATGGGGTTCTAATGAGGCCCCTCTTCCCGGCAGCAGTCTGCCAACTTCTCACTGTGTCCTCACAATGCAGAAAAGGGGGAAAGGGGTTTGTGAGGGCACTAATCCCACTCATGAGGGCTCTGACCTCTGTTCCAATCACCTCCCAAAGTCCCCGCCGCCTCCTACCGTTACACTGGGGTAGGATTTCCACACATGAATTTTAGGATGAGAGGGACACAAACATTCAACCCATAGCAATAGCTATTCGACACTCATTTTCCATGTCAACTTTGTATTGTAAGCCCCCATTTGATTAAACGCTTGTTGGCCTTGCATTATTTTTACGGGTTAATTTGGGGCTGGTTATCTTCCCTGCGGGACTGGATGTTCCCGACATGTGTGAGGCCATGGCTGTCTCCCTTGACTGCATCGAGGTTCCTGCTCTTTCTTGCTCAGCGTCTTGAACATCCCTCCTCGGGCACCTTACTCTTCATCCTTGGGTTGCTGTAACTGCCGCCCCCGGAGAGTTAGAGGTCTGGGCTGAGGGTGGGGGGCTGGGTCCCTGTCCTCCCCCACCTGAGGGCCCTCAGGTAGAAGATGGAGCGGACATGCTCAATGGGGGCTCCAGGGACAGGCCTCAGACCTCTGGGGGTCATGCAGAGGCCGCCTGTGGTTCCACAGAGGGAAGAATGTTCTGTCTGTTGGAGCAGCAGGGCCACGGAACAAGGAACAAGCCGCCAGGGGAGTGCTCCGCGGATGGCGCCTTTCCCGTGTTCCAGGGAGAAGGTCGCCTGCACTGCCTGAGGGCTTTCCGGCTTGGTGGGGGGAGTCGGGGGGCGCTGGTCAGTGCCCAGCCCTTCTCTGAGCAAGTGGGAGGGTCAAGGCTTCCCAGCACCCACTCTGTGCCTCTCACCTTGCTTCCCTCTCCACAAGGACACCTCGTGATGGGATGGTGCTAATCCCCTTCACTTCTGAGGACAGTGAGGCTTAGGAAGGCTGGGAGACCTACCCAAGGTCACCCAGCAGCCCTGGTGCAACTCGGGTTCCCAAACACGTGATTCCCCGGGCAGCCTTTCTGGGACTGTCCCCTGGGGGTCCCTGCTCCATGTCAGCGCAGACCAGTAGAAAGCCAATCACCCTCCCCACCCACCCCCAGCCAGGGCACAGCTGCCAGGCAGGTGAGTGGCCCGGTGGGCAGCGGGAGGCGCTGCCAGCTCCTCTCCCGTGCCTGGTCCCGCACGTACGTCTGCCTGTCTCCCCCGGGCAGCCCTCGACTTGGCTCACGGTGTCCTCCGGGGGCCAATGGGCTTCTTGATTCCAGGCTGCACATCTGGAAGTTGATGCTATTAAAACAAACCCCATTATATAACAAACGGACATCTGGAACCCGTTAACGCTGAGTTTTTAGAAAAAGGAATTGTTTTGGATGTGCTTGCTCCTAAGAATGTGGCAAGGAGCCCTCAGCCTGGCTCTCCAGGAACCTCGAAGCCTGGCAGCCCCTCCCAGGCCCAGTTCTCAAGGTATCTCAGGCCAGGCCAGAGGTGGGCCCCGGGCAGAGGCGGGGACAGACGCCCCCACCAAACAGGCAGCTTTGCCATCTCTGGAGGGTCTTGGGAGGCCCCTTTCCAATTGTATTCAAATATTTATTCAGCATTGTATGCCTACTTTGTGCTGCTAACTCCGTATCATTCACGTGCCCACTCCAACACGCCCTCGAGCCTGATTTCTCCTTCATGGCTCACAAAAACAGATCATGGGGTCTCACTGGTGGTCTAGCAGTTAAGAATCCGCCTGCCAATGCAGGGGACATGGGTTTGAGCCCTGGTCCGGGAAGATCCCACATGCCTAGGGGCAACTAAGCCTGTGCTCCACAATTACTGAGACTGCATTATAAAGCTCATGAGCCCTAGAGCCTGTGCTGGGCAATGAGAGAAGCCAGGGCAATGAGAAACCTGTGTACCACAAGTAGAGAGTAACCTCTGCTCGCTGCAACTAGAGAAACCCGTGTGCAACAATGAAGACCCAGCACAGCTAAAAATAAATAATAAAAAATTTCAGAATAATAATAAGAAGAAAGAAAGCAGATCGTGGACTGCCCTGGGTGTTATAGAGCCATTCTTACAACTCTGTACCTCAGTTTCCTTGGACAAGGAGCCTGAACACCTAAGCTAGTTCCCAGAACTCCCTAGCATCCTTAAGCTGCTCCCTGGATTGTCTTCCTCTCCTTTCTCCCTGGACCAGGCAGAAAAGTGAAAGTTGCTCAGTTGTGTTGTCTAACTCTTTGTGATCCCATGGACTATAAAGTCCATGGAATTCTCCAGGCCAGAATACTGGAGTGGGTAGCCTTTTCCTTCTCCAGGGGTTCTTCCCAACCCTGGGATCGAACCCAGGTCTTCCGTATTGCAGGCAGATTCCTTACCAGCTGAGCCACAAGGGAAGCCCAAGAATACTGGAGTGGGTAGGTAGTAGCCTATCCCTTCTCCAGGGGATCTTCCCGACCCAGGAATTGATTCAGGGTTTCCTGCATTGCAGGTGGATTCTTTACAAACTGAGCTATCAGGGAAGCCCCTGCACCAGGCAGACTGGGGCTAAAACGCTGTGGGGCTCTCACCCACAAGTGACTGGCATAGAGTCATGCTGATTCCCTCTGAGTGGACCTTGACTTAACCAATGAGGATACTTTATGTGCAATGTCTGGCTAACGTTTTCAAGTGGAAATTTTAAATCTTCCCGCCCCCGCCCCAGCCTTTTATGATGAAAAATTTCAAATGTACAGAAAAGTTGAAAGAATTGTACAAGGAACACCCACATGAAACCACCACTGAGACTCTGCAGTTGTTAACAACAAACTGTGTATCTTTCCAGCTCTCCACTCAGTCAATTCACAAGCTGTCTGCTGGCACCACTACACTTCTCCCCTAAACACTATGCTTGCGTATCATTAACCAGAGATCAATATCTGTTTTTTTTAATTTTATTTTTAAATTTTCTTTATTTTACGTTTACTTTCGTTGACATACAATGAAAAGAACAAGTCTTAAGTGTAAGATTCCAGTAGGTTTGACAAACACCTGTGGAACCCAAACCCCTCTAACCGTGTCCAAGTCACCATCAACCCCAGAACAGTCACCATGGCCCTTCCCACTCTTCCCTGAGACAACTGCTATGTAGATTATTTTCACCACAGATTAGATGTTATGGGCTGAATTGTGCTGTCCCCAAATTCACATGTTCAAGTCCTGGCCCCAGGACCTTGGAATGTGACTGTATTTGCAGGCAGGACCTTTAAAGAGGTGACAAAGGGGAAATGAGGTCATATGGGTGGGCCCTGATCCAGTATAACTGGTGTCCTTATAAGAAGGGGTTAGGACATAGATATGCAGGAGGAAAGACCATCTGAGGACATGGCCATCTCCAAGCCAAGGAGAGAAGCCTCAGAAGAAACCAACCCTGCCCACACCTTGATCTTGTACTCCTAGTCTCCAGAACTGTAAGAAAATAAACCGTTGTCTAAGCCTCCTAGCCTATAGCAGTCCTAGCAAGCTATGACACCAGGTTTACCTCTTCTAGAGTTTTATAGACTAGGTGTGTGCTTGTGGTCTTCCTTATTTTACCCAGCATTAGGCCTCTGGGATTTATCTTTGTTGCTACATGAGTCAGTACTGGCTTTCCTTTTTCATAGCTGAATAGTATTTCATTACACATTCTACAGTTTGTCTAGCTAGGGCAATTTATTATTTAATGACAGAGGAATCCTTTCATAACATTTCATTCTAATGTATGTTCTGTTTGTCATCTCAGTAACAGAGAAGATGTTCCACAACTATCCTGCCCCAATAGGGAGCTTTAGAACTGTGTGCAGACATCTAATCATCCTGAAATGTATATAAAAGCATTATACTTCCTGAAGTGAAAAGTTCTTAGAGATTAGAGAAGAAGTACATCATTTTTATCTCAGTGAATGTAGACAAATCCATTCAGAATGCAGTTCACCTGTTTGGCTAATAACACAACTTTTGGTGTCAGGGTCTTCGGGTTTGAGTCCTACTTGCTGGGTGACTTTGGGCAAATCACTGAACCTCTCTGAGCCTCCTTTTAGTCACCCAAGAAATGAGGCTAATGATCCATCCCTAAGGGTTGCTTGAAGACTGAACAAACTAACGAGTTCAGGGTGTTCCCAGTGGCTGGAAGGCTGAAGGACTCAGGAAGTGTTCCTTCTTTGCCCCATTCAGCTGCCATCAGAGCCAGAACTCTCCCATGGTAGCGCAGCAGAAGTAGATTACTAGGCCACAAAGGGTAGAAAATGAGCTTCCTGCAGTGCCACATATGATGGCGGAGACCCAGGAGCAGGGTGGTGAAGACCATGTCAAATTAGCAAGCTGCCAGGATCAATTCAGCTGATGCAATCACCCCAGGAGTGATGCTTTCGGAGTTTCATAAAACACACTCTGAATTATGGGATCCAAAGTGCTTCCAGTCCACACAAGTCTTACACATGTTTGGCCATTTCTATTTCTTATTTTGTTCCCTCTGAATGGGGCAGTTCAAAAATGTGTTTTACTTGGTTATGATTCTTTCTAGGAAAGTGTAAATTTAAATCTGATAATCTAGGAACCCATCGTTTATAACAGATTTTAATTGAATATTTTCCTTCTGACCCAGCAGGAGACATGCCTAATCCAAAAGGCCGTCATTTTCTTTCATTTCAGAAGTTCTTTTTCCTCCTGAAAAAAATTATTTTTCAACTTTAAAATCCTCAGGAATTATTTTTTGGCATAATTTATCCACTCTGTCCCAAGTGGTTTTGAAATGTTCATAATTCCTCTCAGATGATGATCTTTTTTTGGCTTTTAAAGACAAAGAAAACATCTATAGTTTCACTTTGAAGCTCTTGAGAAAAAGTTCCTGGGACACTTACCATGTGGTAGAAATTGTAAATAAGAGAGATAAATTCAGATTTGGAAACAGGGCTATCAGTTTGACCCACCGATCACCTGCAGGACGAAAGGATCATTTACCATAACTTCCCTTGGCTTAATGGCATCTCAGTGTTTGTCTGTTACCCAGCATCACTGCAGGTGTGTTAAAGAAACCCCTTTCTTCATGCATGTTTCATTGGTACTCGGCTTCCAAAGATTTGGCAAACTCTTTTGGTAGGCGCATCCTTTTGTGCCAAAAACAGGACTGAGAACCTCTGTCAGCCTTTCCTTTCCTCACAAAACTTCACTACCACCAGACCCCCACCCCCAATATACAGAACAACCAAAGCTCTTTCCATGTCACTCAGTATCTACAGTCAGACGCGCTCTCACAGACCTCATAGTGGATTTTACTCAAGTCAGTTCCACTCAGTTGCCTTTCTTTTTTTCTGATATATTTTTATAACCCTGCACAAGATGATTGATCCCAGTCATCTCCTCAACAGCCTTGAAACCCGAGAACCTCTCTTTAATTAAACCTCCTGGATTATAACCTTCCTTCCCAACCCCAAATGTGCTACTACGGCAGAGCTCAGGGTCAGCCGGCAGCCAGGCCTGGCCTGTTGGGCAGGGCCACTGCCCTAGGAGGACTGGCTTCCTCCGGGTCGGATGGTAGGGCCCGCAGCAGAGAAAGCCTAGGGTGAGAAACAGGTCTGCTCAGTTCCAGGAGAGGGCTTGGCTCTGGGATCCATCAGAGAGCCGGGCCAGCAGCCTTGGGTGGTCCTGCAGAATCCCTCCCTGTCCCTGGCAGCAAAGACCCCCCTCCTGGGGCAACCACAAAGCACAGTCCGGCTATCTATTGGACCCCAGCCCCAGGGGTGATTAGATTGTTGGCAAGGGGATAAACTTCCTTCTTGGTGCAGCTTTAGCAACATCCCGTACGTTTTGGTATGTTGTGTTTTCATTTTTGTTAGTCTCAAGATATTTTTTAAAATTCCCTTTTGATTTCCTATTTGACCCAATAGTTGTTCAAGAATGTGTTGTTTAGTTTCCGCTTATTAGTGAATTTTTGTTTTCTTACTGTTACTGAATTCTAGTTTCATTTTATTGTGGTTGGAAAAGACGCTTAGGATCATTTCAGATGAATGGATAAAGAAAATGTGGTCTGTTCATACCATGGAATATCATGTAGTCTTTAAAAAGAAAAGGAAATGTTGCGATTTGAGACTTGGCTGAACCTGGTGACACAAGCTAGACACAGAAAGACAAATACAGTATGATCTCACTTATATGTGGAATCTAAAAAAGTTGAACTTAGAAAAACAGAGAATAGAATGGTAGTTGCCATGGGCTTTGGGAAGATCTGCTGGAGAAGGGATAGGCTACTTACTCCAGTATTGTTGGGCTTCCCTTGTGGCTCAGCTGGTAAAGAATCTGCCTGCCATGTGGGAGACCTAGGTTAGCTCCCTGGGTCAGGAAGGTCCCCTGGAGAAGGGAAAGGCTACATGCTCCAGCATTCTGGCCTAGAGAATTCCATGGACTGTGTAGTCCATGGGGTCACAAAGAGTTGGACACGACTGAGCGACTTTCACTTTCACTGCCATGAGATGGAGGGCAAGGGGAAGATGTTGGTGGAGGGGTGCACAGTTTCAGTTATGTGGAACAACTGAATAAGTTCTGGAGACCAAATGACAGAAATATTAATATAATGAATAATACTGCATTCTGTACTTGAAATTCACTGAGTTGCTCTTTTTTTTAATAGTGTTATTTATTTAATTTATTTATTTTTGGCTGTGCTGGATCTTCGCTGCTGTGCAGGCTTTTCTATAGCTGTGGAAAGTAGGGGCTGCTCCTTAGTTGCTGTGCGTGGGCTTCTTATTGCACTAGCTTCTCCTGTAGCAGAGCACAGGCTCAACAGTTGCGGTGCATGGGCTTTGTTGCTCCGAGGCACGTGGGATCTTCCCTGATCAGGGATCCTGTATTGACAGGCAAATTCTTTACCACTGAGGCACCAGGGAAGCCCAGAGAGTCATTCTTAAGTGTTCTTGCCACCACCGCCACCAAAAAACTATGTGCGTTTTTTGTTAATTAGCTTGATTGTGATCATTGTTTCACAAGGAATCTATATATCAAAACATCATGCTGTACACCTTAACTGTACATAGTTTTTATCTGTCAATTATATCTCAATAAAGCTGGGGAAGATGTGGAACTTAATAAAATGTATATTGAAGTTCGGGGTTGGGGGGAGACAAATGGAAACCAGTAAGCACTCGAAGGAAACCAACAGCCAGGAGTAAGAGCCTGCAATTCAGTCAGAACCACAGGAGGGTCAAGTCGCAACCTGCACAGCAACAGGAAGAAGAAAAAACCACGCAAGCATCAAAAAAAAAAAAAAAAAATCAAATGTGAAAGAAAATACTTTCCTGAAGTAAGAAACGTGATTTTAAATTTCAAATGAATTGGAGGAGAGGATGGAGACCTGGAAAACCGAATGGAAGAGAGAATGCAAAACGCAAAGCAAAAATAGCATCAGAAATCATGCAAGGAAAACCCAAGCCCTTGGCGGAGGAAGACCCAGGAGACATCATATGGGAATAATACAAAGCCTAGAAGGAAAAAAGCAACACATGGAGGAGAAGCCATCATTTTAAAATGAGAAAGAAATTTTTCCGTGGTTTGAAGAAAGACTTGGGTTTGAAAGGGCTCATGGAGTTCCAGGCAAGAATGATGGAAAAAATCAGACATCTAGGCATAGCCTGGGAAGATTCCTGAATTCCATGATTAAAGGGAAAACTCTCATGAGCTTCCTAAATGAGAGACCGAGTTAAGAGAGTCTGCCTGAAACCACACATATGTAAAGTTAGAGAAGAGAAGAGCGTCCTCTGCCAGTCGAGGTGCCCTTCACATACCCGAAATAGAAGTTCAAAAGTCCAGAGACTCTCTCTGGGCCCCGTGGAAAATGCCCGAGAAAGGAATCTAATCAGGTAATAAAGGACTCAGTTTGGAGACAAGGGAAGTGAAGAAAAGAGGCAGCCATGCATGGTAGCCAAGAGCCCGCAGTTCCTGTACAGTTAGCTCCAATGGATCATGATAGATAAGACGCTATTTGTAACATAAGCACTAAAGAGTTAAAATAATATCAGAAGAGACATGCGATAAGACCCAATGCTAGTGTGCAAGTAAAACTACTAACTTATCTTGGCAAAAAGTAGGAGTTGAGGAGAGGGGAAAGGGCCAGCAAAAGCATTTCAAATATTTCCTATTGGGTGGAGGAGAAGGAAAGGAAAAAGAGACCCTGGGTGGGAGGAACTGATTGATAGTTCGTTGACACATAGTAGAAAGTGGTTTTGTTTGTTTGTTTTTTATGAAAACCAGAAAAGGAAAAGTCAGCTCCATGGAAGGTAACATATAGTAAAGCTTCCAAAATGAGAAGGCAAAAGAGGAAAAGACAAGCATCTCTTGTCAATTGTTCCATCCTTTCCTTATTTTTTTAATTAAAAAAAATTTTTTTTTTATTATGGAAACTTCTAAACACATACTACGAGAGACAGAATAAGACAAGGACTCTCTGTGGACCTACTCCCGGGTTCAACACATGTTTTTTTTAAGTTGGGGAAATACTGATTGTCACATACCTTGCAAACATTTCAGTTTTTAATTTTCCCAGCAATTGACTTAGAATTTGCACATTCTTGTAGAAACTGGTGCTCCTCTTTACTGATCAAAAGATTTTTTTTCTCCTTGAATTCTTATTCTGATCTCCAGCGATTCCAAAAATACACCATCTGAACAAGACAAGGCACAGTCTTTTCCTGGTAAACATTTTAGCTTCTCCAAGATTGACTTTTTTTATGACTAACAACTGGCAAATACAAAATGCTAAATCTTTCTGATTACCAAGACTCTTAAAAATCCTGCAGTTTGCACAAAACTTATGGATTTTTTTTTTTTTTTGGAAAGGCTCTATCAAGCAGTGTTTACCTTCATGAACTAAAAATAAGCGTCACTGGGCTTCGAATGGTGTTAATATCCTGATTTTGGTGCCAGGTGTTAATGATTCTGGAAAACTCTGTATCATCACCCAGCTGCCTGGATAACCTCTAGATCCTTGGTGGAAAATGACAGCAGAGTGTACATGGATGTATGTGTTTAGTCTCTCAGTCGTGTCCAACTCTTTGCGACCCCATGGACTATAGCCCTCCAGGCACCTCTGTCCATGGGGATTCTCCAGGCAAGAATACTGGACATAAATAATCACAATTACTAAGAAAGAAGGGGCTTCCCAGGTGGCGCTAGTGGTAAAGAATCTGCCTGCTAATGCAGGAGAGGCAGGAGACCTGGGTTCGATCCCTGGGTCTGGAAGATTCCCTGCAGAGGACATGGAACCCACTCCAGTATTCTTGCCTGGAGAATCCCATGGACAGAGGAGCCTGGCGGGCTACAGTCCATGGGGTCTCAGAGTCAAACATGACAGAAGTGACTTAGCACACGCACACTAAGAAAGAAACCACAGCCAACTTTGGTCAAGATGTTGAAAACTTAAGAAGAAAAAAAGTTTGCAAGTGAAGAGATAGATGTCAGGCAGGTGGACAGGCTGGGGACACCAGTTCAGGAATTCCATGATTAAAGGGACCACTGAAAGGCCTGCACCAGTTGGGTTGTTCCAGAATGTTCATATTTTCCTTTGTTTTTTTCTTTGCTTTTGAATTTAAATTGAAAGTGTGATTTTTTTTTTTCTGTTTACATTGTCACAAACAAATAGTAGAGCTGTGTTAATAATTTACACGCCTGGTTTCAGATCATTTTTGAAAATGCTGTCATGTTTCTGCTGATTGTAAAGTTGCTTTCCTCTGGGAGACCGGGTGAGGGAACACCCAGTCCTGAGGCCCTCAGGTCCCCTCCCACTACCCCCCTCAGACCTGCACAAACAGCCTGGGATAACCCCAATAAGCTACGGTTTGACCCCTGCCCTCCAGCCCTCTTAGTAAAGAATCCACCTGCAACGCAGGAAGCTCGAGTTTGATCTCTGGGTCGGGAAGATCCCCTGGAGAAAGGAATGGCGATCCTCTCCAGTCTTCTTGCCAGGAGAGTCCCAGGGACAGAGGAGCCTGGCGGGTTACAGTCCACGGGGTCGCCAGACTGAGCCACTGACACTGCTGCGACCCTCCGTGGACGGCTTGCTAAGTGGGGAGTCATGGGGGCCTGGCAGCCCCTGCACACCCCCGGCCCTTCTCCTTGGCCCTGTCTGAACATCCCTCCGTCCTCGCCCAAATCCCAGCAGGCAAATCCCAAATGGCAACTTCCCTTGCCATTTGGCTCCCCTTCCATTGTACCTGTAGGTGCCTTGCTTCTTACATCTTCCCACCCAAGTGGAAGGATGGAAAATTGAACATCTTTCTCTCCCATCCTCCTCCCTTCCATGTGGGTCCTGTGCCTTCGGCCGTCTTGCTTTCCTCTCTCCACACCTCCAAACTCTCCCTCTCCCTGGCTCCTTCCCCTCGCCTAGTAACATGCCCAGCTCTCCCTGCTCAGAACCCCCAGCCTTCTCGGGACCTTCTCTGGACTGAATCCTTCTGCTTATTTATTTATTTGCCTGCCTCGGGTCTTAGTTGCCTCTTGCAGGATCTTTTGCTGTGGCTCGTGGGCTCAGTTGTCCTGAGGCACGTGGGATCTTAGTTCCCCAGGGATCAAACCCACGTCCCTTACGTTATAAGGCCGGTTATTAACCACTGGACCACCAGGAATGTCCCTGAATTCATCTGCTTTTCTGTGCTCCTCATTCCCCTTCTGCTTCCCAGGTGACTCAGTGGTACAGAATCCACCTGCCAAGGCAGGAGCCTCAGGAGATGCAGGTTCAATCCCTGGGTCAGGAAAATCATGTGGAGGAGGAAATGGCAACCCACTCCAGTATTCTTACTGATAATCCCATGGACAGAGGAGCCTGGAGGGCTACAGTCCATGGGGTTGCAAAGAGTCAGACACAACTGAGCGACTGAGCACTTGGGCACGCACACCCTCCTTCTACCAAGTCACCCCTTCAGCCTGTTTCAGCCCAGCGTGGTCCAGGCCAAGGACCTGCTCCCTCACTTGGTCAGGAAATCCAACTCCTCACTTGGACTTCTCTGAGTCTCCTTCTGGGAGGAGCCAGGCTCGTGGAACAAGGGGAGGCTCAGGGCCTCAGCCAGGTGCCTAGGTAGAACCCTCACAACCTCAGACCTGGTGCCCCCTCCGATATATCTGGGAGGAATGAGGTCCCCAGGACCACAGATTGGCCATTTCTTGGTGGCTCCCACAGGAATCCTAGACACCAGTAGACTGGTGGGGCGGGGTGGGCCTCTGACCTTGCCCTAGAGGCCCACACCAAGAACTCAATCCCCAGCATAGCTGGGAAGGAGCAATGCACAAACAGGACACTGATCTCCTCCAGGGCACATTCAGGCACCCCTGATTCAATGCAAATACCCTCCACACTCACGCTTCCTCTCTTTCCTTGTCACAGCACAAAGGACCCCGGAGCTGGAAACCTGGGGTCATCCTGGAGCCCCTTAAAAGTCACTGAGGCTCCCCAGTTCCTCTTCTCATCTTCTGAGATGCTTTCCACTCCCATCCACTGTTCTGGCCGCACCCTTGGCACCAACCCAGCCTGCTGCCCTGCCCCTTCCCATCACCCACGGGCGGGAGGGGGACAGGGAGGCCTCCATGGCCGGTAGCTGAGGGGACAGAGGGCGGGTGGCAGGGGAGGAGGAGGTGCAAGGGAAGGGGCCTGCCATTGCAGAGGCGCCCAGTGATGGTTGGATAACGCGGGCAGTGATGAGACGCAGCGGGTGGGGGAAGGGTGCCCTAATCCCAGCACAGCCCCCTGGGGCGGGTGAGGGGACGGAGGGATAAAGTCCCACCGTGGGAGCCTCCTGCCTGGCCTTTCCCAAAGGAACTGGGGCTGCCGGCCAACACCAGTGCAGCCAGGAATGTGGGAACCCCTG
This sequence comes from Moschus berezovskii, assembly GCF_049115385.1. Classification (NCBI taxonomy): domain Eukaryota; kingdom Metazoa; phylum Chordata; class Mammalia; order Artiodactyla; family Moschidae; genus Moschus; species Moschus berezovskii. Next base: position 13,564,865 of record NC_142474.1, read on the forward strand.
TCTGCAGAGGCTCGACCTGGGGAAGGCCCCCCTGATCCCATGGTGGGTGGCAAGAGCAGGTGGGTGGGCCATGCTGTCTGGGGGTCAGAGAGGTCGGACCCTGGCTGGAAGCCCTTTGAATAGATGCCAGATGCACTGTCTAGCGCTGAGGGTTAAACGGACAGGAAGACAGAGCTTGGGACCCCGCCAGGGTGCAGACCCATGACTCTGACCTTGGCCCTGACCCATCTCTCGAGCCAGCTCTTGGAAGCCCAGCAACTCTCCCTTCCAACGCCTGTCCTCTCCATTCTCAGCATCTCTTGCCTGGGCCACCAGCTTCCCCAGGGTACCCTCCTCATGGCTACAGCGGGACCTGTGGTTCATCCATTCAGCACACCCAGGCAGGAGGCGGCCCTTGCATCGAGGACTGTCTCCTGGGAGGGGACCGGGATGCAGAAAGACAATGACGGTGGAAGTGGCGGGGGGAGTGGACCCACAGCGTGAAGACTGCGCGACTCCCTGCACCACCCCAAATCCTCAGCCTGGACCTGGCCCTCCTCAATCCAGAAACATCCCCCTGCCCCGAGAAAGCCCCACTCTCATTGGAGCACACTCCCTACCAGGGTTCTCTTGCCCCCGTCTCCTCCCCCAGGTCCCTTTCCCGACCCCTCCTCGGGCTTCTCCCAGCTCCCAGCCACCTCTGCCTCAGTCTGGGTGCCCTGAGCATAGAGTTTGGGGCCCACCTGTCTGCTTCCTGCAGGAAGCGGGTGTGCAGCAGACGGCCTGGAGGATTAAGGAATTAAGGCAGAGCGGGTCTGAGATCAGGGCAGTGTCTGGGTAGAGGTCAGGTTCTGCCTACCCAAGCGTGAGTTTCCCATGGCAACGACCACCCTTCCCATCCCCCTGCCTGGTGAGGGTAGCCCCCTCCTCCCTGGCCTGGCTCTGCACCCGTCCACCCCATGCCTGCCTCCTCTGTCACAGTGGTAATCCTGTGTGGTTTTTACTCTGGTGCCCCTGAAAAGAGGGGAGAGGAAAGGAGGCGAGTCCTTCCCAGGGCCTTGCACCCAGCCCTCCAGTGGGAGCAGCTCCCAGGCTGCCGGCTGGAACTGGGCCAGCTGGCCACCCACTCGCATCAGCACCCGCCTTCACGGGGCCTCCTGCTTGGGCCGGGCTGGCTGTGGCTGCCCGGTGGCCAGCACGGGGAAAGTAGACCCTTGCCCGGGACAGCTCATTACATTCTCCACTCTCCCTACACTTGACCACACATGGTCACCCAGCCCCATCCGGATGCGTTGGCTGACAGTTTGTCTGCCTGGCACCTTCTAGAATCTTCCCCACACCCATAGTCTGCAAAGCAGCTACCAAGGCCTGTCAGCTCTCTGTCCTGAAGGCCTCTGGGAGTGACCCCCTGCCCCCACCCTATGCCCCTCCCTATCCTTGTTAGCCTGGTGTTTGAATGTTGCAGGCACTGCCTCCCTGGCCCTTGGCCTACTCTGAGCGGTGGCAGCAAAGGTATTTTTTTGGAGACAGATCTGTATGCGTCGTTCCCCTGATGAAAAGTCCAGACTCCTCAGGGGACATCCAAGGCCCCTCTGTTCTGGCCCCTGCCAGTCTCTCTTGGGGCCCGCCCCCCCAGATGGAGCTCGGTAGGGCTCCCCAAACCCACAGGCTGTCTCCTGCCCCCCACCCCTTGCACATGCTTCTCCCCACAGGTGAACTCTAGAGGCGCCTGCGTGGGAGATGTCTCTGAGCCTTTCTCCCAACTCTGGTCACCTCTTCCTCTGTGACCTCCCCTGCCTCCCCGTGATCCTTGATATAGTGAATGTCCTGGTCATTATCCCTCTCGGATTGCAGGGCTCTCTCCCGGTCTCGGGTGAGGTTTCTCAGAAGCAGAGCTGGAAACAGGGATTCAGCAACATGCGACCGATGGAGAGGGCTCTCAGGAGAAACACGTACGGGAGCGGGGAGGAGAGCGGAACGGACAGAGCAAGAAGGGATCCCAGGGAGAGTCTAGATGTGGCCTGACTGGATAGGGGGTGGGCTCTGGGGTATAACAGCCGCACTGCTGGGCTGTCCCTTTGAGGAGGCCAGCGGCTGTATCCTTGTATCATCCGGTCACTGGCTGTGGGATGGGAGGGGTTGACACTCCCCAGGGGACGCCCTTTTCATCAGGGAATACTCCACAAGGAGGGGCAGCTGTGGGCATTGGGCATTGGCAGCAGGGGTTGGGGGGGCTGGGGACTGTGAGTGCACTGGCTGGGTACTGGGGGTCTGGCAGGTACCACCAGCATCCACCGCACCTCCTGTCAAGTGGGACCTTTGACAGACTCTGAATAAATGAGGAGTATGTGCATTCTTGATCCATCTGGCTCTGACCTTCTCCAAGCCCACAGCTGCGATGTTGTCCTTGAATGTCCCCACATTTCAGTGAGTGAAAGAAGCCCAGACGTCCACCGCCCAGGGAAGGACTCTGAGCTCGGCCCCAGGTGTCTCTTATGTGCCTGGCTGTGCAGACAGAATCTTCGGTCAGTCCTTGCAGTCATGAGTCCTTGCAGTCAACCATTTTATAGATGGGAAGACAGAGGCTCGGAGGGGTGAAGTGACTCCATGTAGGTTACGGAACTTGTGCTTGGAGGTCTGATCGACGCTCTGTCTGGTTCCTTCCCCCAGGTGTGTGCAGGGCCACGGAGCTGAGTCCCTCACATCCGCAAGAGACTAGCAAAGTCCTGGGTCACCTCTGAGCTCCACAGCCTGGCTCAGCTAAACTCAGGGTCCCCAAGGGCCACATCTGGCATTTGCAATGGTTGGGAGGCCCACACATGTATTTTGCATGTGATTTACATAATAATTGCATATGGTTTGCATGTGTCCCTGCTGAGGACCCATCAGCACCGCACAGTTGTTAAGTTGCTTCCATCTATGGGGTCACACAGAGTCGGACACGACTGAAGTGACTTAACAACAGCAGCAGCAGGCAATTCTCAGATGTCCATCACCTGGGCTTTGTCCGGTTTCCTTTATCTCTGGACTCTCTCTCACACCCTTACCTTGGGGCTGCACACCAACCCACCCCAGGTCTTGGAGAGGTCACAATTCTCTGCCCAGCCAGAAGGGGTCACTCCCAACCCTTGCCACTGAAACATATGTGGACTTGACAGCAACCCCTACTGATGGTGTGAGTGCCATCAAAGTGCCAGCTGGGCTTGGAGTGCATTGATGTTTACATTGACGAGAGAGCTGGACCCAGGAAGAGCCTTGCTACAAAGGTACCCCATGTGTGGGGAAGCTGAGCTGTGCCAGGGTGGCTGAAGATAGCACGGGGTGCACTTCTCCCAGTGGCAGGGGCTCATCTGTGTTGGGAAGGGCTTGTGTCAGACAGCCCGCGAGTTTCAGTCCTATTTCTGTCTCTTTCAGGGGAGCTATAGGGTTAGCCAAAAACTCGTTCGGGTTTTTGTGTAGCATCTTATGGAAAACCCCGTACAAACTTTTTCGCCAATCCAACACATTCCAGAAAGCTTTATGAGGCTTTCAAGGAGCTTATTTGGTGGGGTCTCAATAAAAAAAGTGGGGAGCATGTCCTGGGGCAGGTGGATGGAGCCCAAAAAGGGGAGAGGAACTGCCTCAGATTCTGAGACCTGCGTGGAGGCAGGCGAGGGATGCGAGGCACCCGCGGAACTCCGTGTGAAGAGACGCCATCTGTCAGGCTGCAGCTTCCTGGGATCTGTTCTCTCTCTTCTCTGCTCCCAGGAGCTGGTTCTTCCTTCTGCCCCAGGGAGCCCACAGAGGAAGGAGGGGAAACTCCGGGAGTCTGGTAGAGGTGCCCGCTTGTGATCGCCCCCTGGATCCTCCACGCAAGACTACACGCATTCCTCTCCAGGTTTATCTTGCCATCCTGATGGCATCCTCATTCTTCCAAAGAGGTGACCCATCTGTCACCAGGGGCTAATGAAAGTTGGCAAAAATCTGCTTCCGCCCACGTGTCTGGAGGTGGACTGGGGTAGACAGGGTGCGTCTGGATATGGCCGAGCACGTCCCAGGCAACAGAAAGCCTGATCCCGTGTGGCCCCTCCGCCTGCCTGCACCCAGGTGTGGAAACTCCAGTCGGAGTGGGGGCGGACAAGACCAGACTGTCTGCCTTCCTGCCTGGCCTCTGGCCTGCCTAGGCTTCCTGTCTGGCAGATGTAAAGGGGCCTCCTCATGTGCGGGGGAGACCCCAGTCTCTGGCTGGGTACAGCCGAGACCCTGAACATCTCCCCCACCCATGCCCTCCCGGCCCTTGCAGGATGCGGCCCCAGTGCTGGCTCCCAAAAGCGGCCCAGTTCGTTAGAGAGGAAGCGTGGTGTTTGATATCAGCCACCTGGAGAAGGGGGACGCGGGGATTTCGTCTGTCCTTTCAGCCCTGTGTCATGAAGGCTTTTCTGAGTTCAGACAAGAACTACCTCCTCCCTCTGAGTTGTGGATCCCACATCTGGGCTGGGGGAGGGAGTGAGGAAAGGGCGGGACCCCTTGGAAAAGGACCACCGCTTCGGGGCCAGGGAGGTGGGGAGTTTTTCCCAGAGCCAAATAGGCAGTGCTGCCAGGTGGTCAGAACCCAGACTAGGGTTCTGCTTGTCTCCCACTCAAATGTCTTTCACTTTCTGCGAAGTGGACATTTAGTGGCTACAAGATCAAGACTGTATTATGGATCCTATGTATCTTGCCGAGCGGCATGGACATCTTTGCTAAAGGCTGGAGCACCTTCAGTGGATTTGTAGTGGAGGATGAAAGGCTGTCTCAGACAGGCATCATTTGCTAGGAGCAGGAACCCACTGAAGCGGGGGCAAGTTGAGGTGGGTAATTGGAAGCAGACAGGGAAGCCCGTCACAATGGCAGCTCACTCACTTCTCCCTGAGTACTCCACTCCATTCCCTCCACTCCACCCCATTCTTCTCCTGCAAACTCTCTGCCTCAGCTTCCCCAAAGCTCCTGCCCAGCGATGGCTACAGGATGCCCTGGGCTGTGCTCTCACACCCCTTCAGGGACTCCACAGTGGGACGAATGGCATTCTCCCCCACCCCGAAATTCATGTCCATTTAGAAGCTTAGAATGGGACCTCATTTGGAAATAGGGTCTTTGCAGACGTAAGTATTTAAGAGGTCAGACCGGATGCGACTGGGAGCTAAACTCAGTGACAGGTGTCTTCATAAGAAAAGAGCACCTAGAGACACAGAGCATCACCAACTTGATGGACATGAGTTTGAGTGAACTCCGGGATTTGGTGATGAACAGGGAGGCCTGGCGTGCTGTGATTCATGGGGTCGCAAAGAGTCGGACATGACTGAGTGCCTGAACTGAACTGAGAGACACAGAGAGACAAAGGCCATGTGAAGAAGGCCTCCACTGTGTGGAGACACAGGAGAGAAGACCACGGGAAGACAAGGGCAGACTCTGAGAGATGGGCCACAAGCCAAAGGTGCCAAGGATGCCAGGAGCCATCAGAAGCTGCAAGAGGTAAGAAAGCACACTTCCCTGTGGCGCTGGTAACGCCTTGACTTCGGACTTCTAGCCTCTAGGATGGTGGGAGAACAACTTTCTGTTGTTTGAAGACCCCTAACTTCTGGCTGGATGGCATCACCGACTCGATGGACATGAGTTTGAGTGAACTCCGGGAGTTGGTGATGGACAGGGAGGCCTGGCGTGATGTGATTCATGGGGTCGCAAAGAGTCGGACACGACTGAGCGACTGAACTGAACCTCTGGTAATTCATTACAGCAGCCCTGGGATACAAACAGAGCCTCCACCTGGAAGCCAGATCGCCCTCAGCCTCTGTGTCATCCAGTCTCAAAGCCCAGGAGAGAGAACAGTTGGCCTGCCTAGCTCAGGTGTGTGCCGCCACCCCACCCAGGACCCTGTGGGTATGGCTGGAACAGGGCAGGGGCGCACATGTGGGCTTCAGAGCTGCCCTAGTCCAGTATCCTTGATATCATCGCTTTTCCCAAAGGCTGTGAATTCACATCTCCAAGGTGAATTCACCTCTCCAGGTGTGCCTCAGAGTTCTGCATCTTCTGCACACCCAGCTTTACTTGGGGAAAGGCAGAGATGGTGAGGATCACCTGGGTGGATGAAACAGAGCCAAGAATAAGTGGCACTCTGTTGGAAGACAGAATCAGGACTCAAAAGGCTTCCTGCAGCTTAGCAAGCCAACAAGATGATGCCGAATGAAGATGACTGTCCAGGTCAGCTCCCGAGTTCCAAGAGTCAGTTTCACAAGGGACATTTGGAGGAAGCCTAACAACAGCTCCTTGTGAGAAAGACCGAAGGTTTTCTTTGACTCCTCACTGGAAATGAGTCGGCGCTGCGGGCTAGAGGGCTAAATCACAGAGAGAAGCAGAGCATCTTTGGCTGGGCTGGAGGGGTGATGGGCGTTTGGGACTTCCTGCAGCCAGAGACCTGAGAGATAAGAAGGCCCCCACCAGGAAAGGAGCAAGACAGCCTGACCACCGGGCTGGGCTGCGGAGGGTTAGGGAGCAGAGAGGGCTTAAGATGCCTGGGGAGGGGTCAGCAGAGATATCAGATGTCCTGGGCACCTCGGGACAATGAGGCTTCAGGGAGGCAGAGCAAGCGAACAGGGACGGTCTGGGGCCTATTCCAAGGAGGTGGCTGCAGAGGTGTTGCTGGCGCGTCCCCAAACACGGTCATCTCGGCTTCAGAGCCCTGGACCGCGGTCCCCGGGCGCGCACGGGCTTTGAAGACGAGTGTGTCCCGCGGGTGGACGGCTTTGAGCCCCGCGCCCAGGCCGGTCCCAGGGGTCTGGCTCGACTTCTCACCGCCACCGGGTGCCCGCGGACGACGACGGTGGCAGATGGGTGTGTTTGGGGGGCTCCTCCGGGGCGTCGACGACCTGCGCCCCTGCCACCCCGGGGCTGCTCCCTGCTTAACCTCTGGCTCGCGGGCGTCAGCCGGGAGCTGGGGCGGGGGGCTGGCGGCGGCGAGGGGGCCGGCGGAGGAGAGCGGCGCGGCCCCGAGTTTATGCTAATCCGCGCAGAGCCCGCCTCCCGCCTCCCCTCGGCGGCCCCAGGCGCGAGCCGCGCCGGCCACTCGGCGGGACGCAGCCGCCTCGAAGCGCCAGGCGCCCGGGCCAGCGAGCTCCGGGGGCCGCGACCGGCGGCGGGACGCGGACGGGCGAGCGGCGGGGCGGCGGGCGGACACCCGGCGGGGGCCCCGCGCGGGGCCAGGTGGAGACCCCGGGGCCGCGATGGGCCGCCGCCGCCTGCCGGTCTGGCTGTGCGCCGTGGCGGCGCTGCTCTCGGGGGCGCAGGCCAAGGGCACCCCGCTCCTCGCGCGGCCCGCGCCGCCGGGTGCTTCCCGCTACAGCCTCTACACGACGGGATGGCGCCCGCGGCTGCGCCCGGGGCCGCACAAGTAAGCGCGGGCCGCGCCGCGGGCGGGAAGCGGGAGGGCTGGGCCCCGGGCGGCGCTCCCACCTGCCCCGGGCCGCGCGCGCGGGGGCGCCGGGCACCCCAGGGCGAGCCCCCGCCCGGCCGGGCGCCCCCACGCTCCGGGGGGCTGCGGGGCTGGTGAAGGAAAATAAGCCGAGGGGGCCTGGCGCGGCGGCTGGGGTCCTGGCAGTGCCCGCGGAAACCTTTCCAGCGAAGTAACATTTTCCAGCTGCGCTGTGTGCAGACTCCGGGCGCAGCGGACCAGGTGGAGGGAGCAGAGGGAGGGCGGACGGCCCGAGCGCGCGGAGCACGCGGGGCCATCCCCATCCCGCGCCGGGGCATCTCCTCTCTCCCGCTGCCCACCAGGTAGGAGAAGGAGCCGTGCGCCCTGCGGCTCGCCCCCTCCCGCGGTCAGTCTGGACCCGCGCAGCCCTTGAGGAGCCCCCATGTGGCTGGGCCGCAGAGCTGGTCAGGGGGCCCCTGGGTCCTGGGCCTGTGTTGTGGCTCCAGAGCTCTATGGGGTCCAGTCCGCAGGTGGTTGGCGTCTGCCAGGCAACGGCCTCCCCTGCCACAGTGTCTGGTCTTGAGTAGTTTCAGATGAGTTAGGGGCTAGCTGAATGTGAGCTCCCGCTGAGTTTGAGCGGTATTATAGGAGGAGCGCAGCCAGCCAGCCCATGGCTGACACTCGGTAGGCCTGGGCGCATCAGTGCCGGCTTCCTGGAGGAGGTGCTACGAAAAATGATCTGAGAGCAGGGAACCAGGAGCTAAGGTAGGGGCCGGAAAACTCCACGGTGGGATGTATTTCCCCAGGAGTCAGTCAGGGGAGGAAAGGTGCAAAGTGTGGTCTCAAAGGCACCAAGTTGGGACCTCAGAAGCTTCAATGCCAAGATAAGGAGCAAAGAGCCAGTGAAGGAATTAGAGAGGGGTGGGGAGTGTGGCATGGGAAACCCAGAGTGGGCCTCTTCCCCAGGCCAGGAGGGTGGCTGCACCGGGCACCTGGTTCAATATTGTACTTACATAGCCTAGTGACCAATCCGACGGGGAGGCTGGGATCAGGGAAACCAGCAGTGGGGCTGGACTCAAGACCAGTTCCCTGGATCCCAGGAACAAGGAGGGGCACAGAAAGGAATTCCCTGGTGGTCCACTGGTTAGGACTTGGTGCTCTCACTGCCCTGGCCCAGGTTTGATCCCTGGTCGGGAACTACGATCCTCCAAGATGCCTGGTGGGACAGGAAAGAAAAAGAGGCAGAGAGATGAGAGTCTGGTCTCTTGCTAAGGCCCGCAGTGGGGGAGGGGAGGAGGAGCAGCCTCAGGGGGCCTGGCACAGGCCGGGTATTCCAGGGATGCCCTTTTCCCTGCAGGGCCCTCTGTGCCTACGTTGTGCACAGGAATGTGACCTGCGTCCTACAGGAGGGAGTGGAGAGCTACCTAAAGGCTGAATACCGGCAGTGCGGCTGGGGGCCCAAGTGCCCCGGGACAGTCACGTAAGTGCACCCCCGTCCCTCCCACTCAGGATCCCAGGCACAAGCTCCAGGCCTGCCTTCAGTGGAGGGCAGCAGCCCGCTCCACCAGGGCTGCGACTCCAAATGGCCTTCCCCTGTGCTCATACGGGTGGGAAAGAGGCCAGCGGGGAACAGGGCTCAGGCTGGAGCCCACAGAGGGTCCCAGGGGAGCAGCAGCACAAGACAGAGGGGGTGGGGACAGAGGAGAGCAGAGAGTCACATTGGCAATGGCTGATCCCAGAGGGGGCCCCTGGGCAGACCCAGGGAAGGTGGCGCTGACCATGGAGAAGGCAGGCCAAGGGTAAGAGGCTGGGAGCCCAAGATCTGGGGCTTCAGCCAGATGGGTGGGCCGAGGACATGCTGCACGCAGGTGTGACGCACAGGTCTGTACTTGGAGATGTTCAAACGTGTGTCTGAAAACAGACCTGTTTGCTCCCGTGTATCCGTGGGTAAACAGGGGAGTTCTATGGGGAGCACTCCCCTGCATCCCTGGGCCTCTCTGCTGTGCTCAGCATCAGAGGTGCCCTTCTGCCAGCCTCCCGGGCCAGAGCCGAATTCTCGGAGCAGGCCAGGGGGCAGGGGAAGGAAGTAAGAGGCCTCCCAGGTAGGGAGTGGCCCCCAGGCAGTGTGACGGGCTGTCTGCCTCAACTTCTCTGCCCTGCCTCTCACCTACCTAGAGGGTAGAGGCTGGGTTATGTCAGAAGTTTTCATGGTGCCGCCAAAGCCAAAGTTGGAATTTCCGATGGCAGGGTGAGCCAGAGGGGGTCCAAGTGGTCTGGGGAGTCTGGGGGCTAAATTCCCACTAGTCTTTGGCCCCAGCAAAACAGCATGGGGCAGGGCTTTGACCTGCCCCTTCCCTAAGGCATCTCCAAGCCTCTGGAAGGCCTGCTGCCACCCCTCTGCCTTGTTAGCAGAGAAAAGGCGGAGATACTGGTGGGGCAGTGAAGCTGGGAGACTTCCAGCCCTTCTGCCAGTGTCATGAGAGAGGCCCTGCGTCCCAGCAGGGGGAAGGGGCCCCTGCCCATGGACAGAGCTCTGCCCTCTCCCACCCCTGACCCAGGTACCGCTCGGTGCTCAGACCCAGATACAAGGTGGGCTACAAGACGGTGACGGACCTCGCCTGGCGTTGTTGCCCTGGCCTTGCTGGAGAAGGCTGTCCAGAACACCTCACGGACCATGGGGCCACACCACCTCAGCCGGAGCCTGAGACCCAGAGTCCCTCGGGGCAGGTGGGCCCAGGCCCCAGGCCCCTTCCTTCCAGCAGAGTGGCCCCAAGCCCCCATGGTGAGTCTGCCCACGGAGACCCCCACCAAGGTGATCAGGCTTCTGGGGGCTGACCCAGGCTGGCGGAGCCCGGGCTGGGCAAGGGAGGGTGCATCTCACTCTGGGTGTGAGGGCAAGCCCCCCAGAGCCCCCCTGCCACAGCTGGGGGGGAGCCATGCCCAGCAAGGTCGGCTTAGAACAGAAAATCTCTCGGGCGTCTGGGCCATAGGATGGGCTGAGTGAGCCAGGCCAGTGATATTCCTGGGGTTCTCGCCTCTTTCCCAGGAAGGAAAGGCCCAGGGCTGTTTGGTGAACGGCTGGAACGCCTGGAGGGTGATGTCCAGCGCCTGGCACAAGCATATGGTACCCTCAGTGGCCTGGTGGTCAGGCATGACGACCCCAGTAGGATGACCCCAGTCATGCCTGGACCCAGGGCTCCTGCCACCCCCGTGGGCTTTGGGGTCATCCCCGAGGGCTTTGTGAGCCCCCGAGACAGAGCTGGAAGACCACTCAGCCCACCCCTGGATGAGATCCTGAGCAAGGTGACTGAGGTGAGCAACACACTCCGGACCAAGGTGCAGCTGCTGGACAAGGTGCATGGGCTGGCCCTCGGCCACGAGGCTCACCTGAAGCGGCTGCGGGAGGCGCCCCCGTCCCCCCTCACCTCCCTGGCGCTGCTGGACGAGTACGTGGACCGACGCCTTCACCGGCTCTGGGGCAGCCTGCTGGACGGCTTCGAGCAGAAGCTGCAGGGTGTCCAGAGCGCATGCGACCTGCACGTGCAGGAGGTGCGGCAGCAGTGTGAGGAGGGCCAGGCGGCCAGCCGGAGGCTGCACCAGAGCCTCGATGGCCGAGAGCTGGCCCTGCGCCGGGAGCTCTCACAGCTGGGTACCCGGCTGCAGGGCCTGAGTGTGGCTGGTGGGGGCAGCTGCTGTGGGCAGCTGGCCTTCATCAGGGCCCGCGTGGACAGCCTCGAGAGGAACCTGCAGGCCGTGATCGAGGCCCACCGGGGCCGCGGCGCCCCCGATGGAGATGACCTCACGCGGCTGTCTGCCGCCATGCTCGAGGTGGGCATGGATGGGCTGCTGGAAGGCGTGGAGACCGCCAACGGGACAGGGGGTGGAGCCGGGGGCTGCTGTCTGGGGACGCAGGAGGGGGGCTGGGGCGCGCGCGGCTTCCACACCACGCTGGAAGAGCGCGTGCAGAGGCTGGAGGAACGCCTGGTGACGCTGGCCGGGGAGCCGAGCCACGACCGCGCCCCTCCAGGCAGGCCGGCTCGGCCCCTCGTGCAGACGGAGCTGGCCGTGCTGGAGCAGAGGCTGATTTCGCTGGAGACCTCGTGTACCCCCAGCACCACCTCTGCCATCCTGGACAAGCTTGGGGCTGAAGTGAAGGCCTGGCAGAGCCGGAGCGAGGCCCTCCTGCGCCAGGTGGCCAGCCACGCGGTCCTGCTCCAGCAGCTCAATGGCACCGTGGCCGAGGTCCAGGGGCAGCTGGCGGAAGCGACGGGCAGCTCTCTCCAAGGCGAGATCACCCTGCTCAAGGTCAACCTGAACTCTGTGAGCAAGTCGCTCACGGGCCTCAGCGACTCTGTCAGCCAGTATTCTGATGCCTTCTTGGCCGCCAACACGTCCCTGGATGAGCGGGAACGCAAGGTGGAGGCCGAGGTCCATGCCATCCAGGAGCAGGTCAGCAGCCAAGGCTCGCGGCTTCGGGCTGATCACAGGCAGGTCCTGAGCCTGCGCGGGGAGCTGGAGCAGCTCAGGGCCAGCATGGCTGAGGTGGCTGGCGGGCTGAGCCGCTGCCAGGACACGGCCCAGGAGCTCCGGCACGCGGTGGGCCACTTCGATCAGAGGGTGGCCCAAGTAGAAGGTGCCTGCAGGAGGCTGGGCCTGCTGGCTGCAGGCCTGGACAGCTTGCCAGCTGAGTCGCCGGGGCCCAGGGAGGGCCTGTGGGACCATGTGGACCAGCTGAATCGCACACTGGCCCAGCACGCCAAGGACATCGCCCACCTCCAGGATGACCTGCTGGACTGCCGTGCCCAGCTGGCTGAGCGGGTGCGGCCAGGGAAGGCCAATTAGGTGGGCTGGCTGGGACCCCTGAGATGCCTCCAACCCTGGGAGCAGACCCTCCCCACCGCCCCCGTCCCCCACCAGAGTCCAGCCTCCCTGGCCAGCGCAGATGCCATTTCAGAAGGGTTTGAAGGAACAGTCCAGGCACCAAAACCCACACTAGGTGTTGCACCAGCTGGACAATTCAGGATCACGGTCAAGGCCGGTACTTCATGCCTCAAGGCCGGGGTGGCCCTAAGAGACCTCACCATCGAGTCTGCAAAGTGTTGTTCTGCAGATGCCCCAGCCGGCACCTGCGCACAGACCTCCAGGTCCCTGCTCAGACCACGGTCTCTGTGGCTCCCTTGGCTCAGTGACGACAGCTCCAGGCCCGCAGAGGCTTCTGGCCACCCTGTCCCTCTGGCCTCGCTTCTCGGCCATCTGGGCTCAGTTTCTTCAGGAAGGCGGTGCCCGTTGGCATGGTCCTCCTACCTGGCAGCTTCATGGATACTGTTTCTGAACCGAGGACTAGAGGTTTCCACCGCCCTCCCCCTGGCTCCTTCAGGACAGAATGGAAACACAAGGACTCGGCGAGAGCACTCTTTATTCCTTCTGATCCTCCCCCAAGGTGAGGGCTTAGGCAGCTGTGTTTTCCTAGCAGAAAGGATGTTTGGAGACCCCTCCCACTGTAATTTATCCTCTTTTTCTTTCCCTTCCCCAGAGATGTTTCTAGGGTACTTTGGTCCCTGCTTGGTCCCCTGCTTTCCATTTTGGGGAAAATCCACCCCCCACCCCAGGTTAGAGCCTCCTTCCAGAGGGCAGCCCTCATGTACGTCATGGCCCGAATGAGGCCAGACCCTGGGCAGGAGGCCACGGCTGGAGAGCAAGGGCTCCAGGCCTAGTTTCCAACATCCTTGGAAAACCCCAGCCCTGCACGGATGTTCCCAACGGGGTGAGAAATTCAGGTATGACAACATGAGAACACAAGTGTTTGTCTGGCTCACATACCCGGCGGAGACCCATCCCTGCTGAGGCTTGCGGCCTCGGTTTCCCCACGGGGGCCTGGGTGCCCCCGTGTTAGCTCGCAGCCACGCTTTCTGTGTTCCTGACATTTGGTGTTCTGCCCTCCACTTTGGTGCTGGGCGGCAGGAGTGGTGGTTGGGGGTGGGGGTAGGTAGGGCAGGCCTGGATTAAAGCTTTTAGCCCATCTAAAGGCCCTTTCTTCCCCAAAGGTGGTGGGAGGGGTGGCGGCAGTGGGGTGTCAGCCCTGCTTCCCACAGTCCCTCAGACAAAAACTCATGCCGCAGCTGTGGGTGGTGAAATGACCAGCAAGGGCTGGGGGGTGGGGTGGGCCAGGCAGGTCATCCCCTGTGTCTAGGGCTGTGTCCTCAGTGGAGGTGTGGGGAGGGGCCGGGTGTGTGGCATCTCCCTCCCCAGAGGCTGGGGGTCCTAGCACCTCTGGTGTCTGGATGGGCTGAGGCCCCATGGCACCAGAGGGGGGCCACAGTGACGTTGGGCTGGCTCCAGAGCTGTGGGAAGGGGCCAGGGCTACAGAGGATCTGGCTTCAGAGGGCACAGTGCAGGCTCCCTAAAGAGGGTTGGGAGACAATTTCTTCCCCGGATGGTTGGCCCCTCTCCTGGGCGTACAGGACCTCAAGCCTCAGAGGGGCCTCTCTCTCATCTCTGTCCTGTCAGGAGTTGAATCCAGGTCCCGGGTGAGAGGGAAAGAGACATCAAGAGGGTAGAGAACCCCCGCTAGGACCCAATCATTTCCTGGCTACAGGGCAGGGCCACACCGAGGCCTGGAGCTGCGGCCCCTTTGCCCCCTGACCATAGCTCAGCTGGCCAAGACCAAGGGCCAGGAGAGGCCATGGCCAGCTTGCAGCCCTCCTCCTCCCCTTCAGTGGGTTGGCCAAGTGGGCACCCAGCTTTCTGACCCCCACGCCCTGGGACACACAGTCAGTTCTGGGCTGAGCCATGGTCGGCGGGCAGCTGGAGGCAGGCTCAGACCAAGGCATTGAGGTCCAAGGGGGCCAGTGGCTCGCGCCAGTAGCAGAAGTTGCTGTATTCAGGGTGGGCCAGGTCTGTGCTGGGGCCGCGGGCCACGGGCGGGAAGAGGAGCTCGACCACCTCGCTGAGCCGCTCGTACCTGCGGGCAGAGATGCAGGGCTCCGTCACAGCAGGTGGAGACCTTTTGTTCTGCCTGGGAGCCCTGGACCCGGGGTGGGGGTGGGGGGCGAGATAGGGGGTGGTCCCCAGGGGCGGGTAGGTAGGTGGCACTGGGCCCCGGGGAGAGGGCTGGGGCATGGGGGCACGTGGCAGGGCCTCACGTGGACTTGTGGTTCTTTATCAGCTCCTGGCTGAGCTCTCCCCGGGGGTTGACTGTGAAGATGCGGCAGGGAGGCAGGCCGACCTGCCGGTAGGCAGTGACATCCTACAGGGGACGAGGAGGGGTCGGGGGTCAGGGGGCCAGGAGGGGTGGAGCCAGCAGCTCAGCGCCCCCCTGCTCCCCAAGGAGGGGACACTCACATTGGGCCTGTTCCCAAAGGCGGCATAGAAGGGCTGTTCCTGGGGCAGAAAGAGCTGCTGGACATCACTTAGGCAGGCGATCTTGAACACCTCTGGCTTCCTCTCTATCACCTCCCTGCAGCAGCCAGGGCCGTGGGCAGGGAGGGGGTTAGCGCGCTACCGGATGAGCAGGGTCAGGGGACAGCTGAAGGGTCTGACCCAGTGGACTCCCGAGCGAGGCTGGACGCTGGCCCAGCCTGGCGCGGGCTGGCGGTGGACCTGCATACTGCCCCACCCTGCCCCAGCGGTGGGCTTGTGTCCCCTGGGACAGTTACCTGTGCAGGGCAGAGAAGAGGCTGCTGGGGGACAACAGGATGGGGCCCTTAGGGAGGCCGCAGCCCCTCTCGCTCACCCACTGCAGATACCCCTTGGTGAGGTTGGCCATGCCGATGGCCCGTGCCGAGCAGTACAGGAACTTGTACCCGTTTCTGGGGGTGAGATGCGGAATCAAAAGACCGGCCCAACCCACTTCGTCTTCGTGGCTTCGATCGGCTTAAGTGCAACCCTGGTGCCTCTGCCGGGAGGGGCTTAGCATGGCAGCTGAGCCAGACCAGGGAGGGAGAAGGGACACGCACAGAGTCCCGAGGCCTAGGTGGACCCAGGCCCGAGGTGAGGACTCGGGCCACTCTGTAGGCTTCATCTACAGCAGGAAGGCCAGCAGGTAGACTCAGGCCCCGACCCCGGCCCCACGAGATGAGCCTTTCACAGGAGAACTGAGGGCCAGCAGGTCTCCCCACTCCAGGGACCTGCCCCGGGTTCCTCCTTTGCCCTGGGGTCTAGCCTGGCTTCCAGGGGCGGAGGCCAGGGTGGCCTCAGACATCGTGTCACTCCCTCCCTGGGGCCCTGCCCCGCCCAGGCACTCACAGGTGGATTTTGTGGTAGAGACTGGTGATGCCCTGATGTGTCCAGTCTTTCCCCAGTTGGGGCAGAATGTGGCCCAGAGCGTCCGACCTAGAGCCACAGAGTACCCAGTTACCCAGTTCCTCGGAGACAGTCCCACGAGGCCCTGCAGCTCCATGGGTGTGGTCCAGGGGGCCCCGCCCCCAGTAGCCCACCGGGAGGGCGGGCCCCTCTCCCCCGCCCCCTCCGCCAGCACAGAGGGAGGCGGGGCCCCAGGCCCCCCCCCACCCCGCCCACGGCTGGCCCCACCTCACCTGGTGATGGTACCGTCGATATCAGAGACGATCACCTTGTCGTCCCACTGCCACAGGTAGATGGTGGCCCTGCAGCGGCAGGTGCCCTGGTACTGGGTGGTCACACTGAAGACCACATCGTTGGCACCTTCTTGCAGGTTCAGGCGCCGCTGGAGTTGGACAGCGGGGAGGGGGGCCGTGGCTCAGCGGGACATTGTCCTTCCACCACCCACCCCCAAACCGTGGCCTTGCCTCTCCACAGGCCTCCTTCTCCTGTTCCTCCCAACTCAGGAAGCTTCCTGAATGCATCAGAGGCAGCCATCTGGGCAGAAGTTGGCCACAAGGAGGACTCAAGGGACTGCTGGGGGGGCCCATACAGCTCCGGGCATGGGAGCTTCGAGATGAAGCTCATGGAGCAAGCCTGGCCCGTGACCCCGCCCAGGTTTCTCAGGTCAGCCTCGGGGCCAACACTGCTCTGGGCGGAGACACCCCACTCCACAGAGGGGGCCCCGAGGGGATCTTCACTGGCAGCCCCCTGCCTGAGGCTAGGGTACCGGTGATATCTCCCCCCGAAGAGAGACCTAGCCCTGCTCTTGGTCCAAAGAGAAGAATCAGGGTCACAGCTTGTGATCTGGCTGATCCCCGAGCTGCGTGTGCACCCCTGGGAACCACACAAATGGCAGCTACTCTGTACCAGGCTGGCCAGACCCTACTGGGCACCTCCCTGGCCAGAGTCAAACTTGGGAAAAAAAACATTCTTGTTACAGGAGCCACAGTGACTCTAGGGTGTGACTTGGGGGCCTAGGGTTGTCAGAGTCTTTGAGAAGCTGTCATCAGCGTTTGACTTCCTGTAGCTTCCAAAGGGAGACCCGGAGCCAGCCAACCCACTACAGGGACATTTTTTTAAATTGCTTTTGGCCACGCTGCAGGGTATGTGGGATGTTAGTTCCGCTACCAGGGATCAAACCTGTGCCTCCTGCATTGGAAGTGCAAAGCTTTAACCCCTGGACCACTACCAGGGAAGTCCCTGCAGGTAGATATTTTAAGATTCTATACATAAGAATGTCCTTTTCTACTTTTCTATACATAAGAATGCTACTTTTCTAGCCAGAGTGTTCACCAAAGAATGGGCTTGTTTTCTCCCTGCCTTTGTCCAGGGGTGGGAAGCAGTCCTGGCTGAGATGCCCCTGCGAGGTGGCTGCCAGAGAATGGTGTTGCTAACCCACCAGTTTCTTGTCCTTTTGGGGAGGTCAAGGCCAGACCCCCATTTGGCTTGAAAAGGGACATTTTCAGAGTTTTCTGTCACTTATGGTGTCTTTACCTCTCATATTTTTCTAATAAACTCAACTTAAAAAAAAAGGGCTGGCATGTGAAGAAGTGGCACAGAGGCGTCCCCAGAGGAGGCATGCAGGGGCCGGCAGGCTGGCAGACACTGGGCGACGGATTCTGGGCTTCAGTGAACACAAGCTGTTTTGCAGTCGGGCCCTAAGGGCCCTGGGAACATAGTTCTTGCAGCCCCGCCACCCCCACACCTGCACACACTTACGATCTGACTGGAGGAGAGGCGGAGGGACTTCTTGTAGGCAGGGGCGTGGGCTGGGGGTGAGGGGGGCGGGGAGGGGGCCTCCAGGATGACGGGGCTGTCCAGGGTGTCGTCCTCGCTGCTCAGGGCTTCTGTCTTCTCCCTGAGGGCGGACCAGCTCTCAAGCCACTTCCCCCAGGCAAGGCTTTCCCTCCCGTAAGTGCCCACCCCTCACCCAGGTCACAGGGAGCCTGCTGCGTGTCCCTGAACCTCTAGGGATCCCTCCCTCTAGGGGCCGCCCATTTAGGGGGTGGTGGCAGGCAGCAGGATGCAGGCCAGGGGTTCTCCACCCAAAAGGGTGACTCCACAGAGCCGGAGCAGAGACGCAGGGCCCCCAGCCCCCAGGGTGCTCTCCATGGTCAGGATGTTGGTACCTGCTTCGGAGACGGTGAACTGAGAACTCTGTCCTGGCCAATCCCGCCTGCCGCGGGGGCAGTCAGCCCATCCTCAGTAACCACCCCCCCACACCCACACCCAGCCTTGGGCACTCTGGGCCACTTCAGACATGAGAAAAGGAAGCAAGGTCAGCTGGCCCCTGGGGGAGAGGGGATGCCCCACTCCTTCATAAGGTAGCCCCTTGTCCGGGCCGGTTATCTGGGTACCCCTTCCAGCTCTGCAACTTCCTGGCTGTGAGACCTTTGGTGTATGTAGGTTTTCCTGTGAAATGGGGACATGTCCCAGGAAAAAGAAGGGGTGTAGAAGTGATCGCAGAATGAGAAAGACCCATGGCAGGGGAGGGGTGTTGGCTCCATCCGCCCCACACGGCCATCCTCCCCAGCTCCTACTCCAGCTGCAGAGCCCCAGCCACGAGATCCAACTCACCCCCGCTGCTCCCTCACTGCGGTTTTCTCCCTCTGGGTGCTGCACTGTGGGGGAATTTCCATCTAGTGAATCCCCGCCCACTGCCCATGCGGGGCCCGCCCTGGGACCATGATCACCCACCTCCTTGGCCGGGAAATCCCTGCGTCGCCAGGAAAACCACCACCGGCCTCCCTTCCGGGGCATCTTCTCCTTCTCCAGCTTGTCCACGGCGCTCTGCGGGCAGAGGAAGGCCACTGGCGTTTTCTCCTGCCCCACTCAAACCCACCTTACCTTGCCCTGCTGACCCCCATGAACCCGGAGTCTGGGGCTGACTCTAGAGCAAGGTGCTATCTACATGTGGAGGCTAAAGAAGCCTACTCACCCCCATCTTGGGATTTTGAGCAATGACTAGGAGCTAAGCGTGGGAGAACAAAGTCCACTTCTGCCTGCCTCTACCCCCACCCCAGCTAGAGCTGATCCCCCAGCTCTAGTCCAGCCTTAGCCTGGCCTCCAGACCTCATGAATCAAGATCTACTGCCATCAGACCTACTCTAGTGGCTGAAGGCAGTGCGCTTTGGGAGTTTCTCAAGATCTGGTTCTCCCTGCATGATGCCACCAAGTGGTGGCAGGGACAGTCTCTAGTCAATACTACCCTCAATCTCCAAGACCAACATTGGCAATTCCTAAGGTTAGTGATCTATCCCCTGAGCAGCCTCCTTCTCTGTACACATGACCATCATTGTCTGGTGGGGACAGCACAACCCTGTGAAAAACTCTGATTACGTTTGTGCTAGGTAATCCCAGGGATAGCTCGGCCCAGGCCCACCTAGGAGACTTATCAGCTTCCTGCAAATACAATGGAAAACCCAAGTCAGGAGGACAAGCAGCTTCCCAGGTGCCGCTAGTGGTAAAGAACCAGGCTGCCAATACCGGAGCCGTAAGAGATGCGGGTTCAATCTCTCCCTGGGTCGGGGAGATCCCCTGGAAGAGGGCATGACAATCCACTCCAGTATTCTTGCCTGGAGAATCCCATGACAGAGGAGCCTGGCGGGTTATAGTCCGTGGGGTTGCGCAGAGTTGGATACGACTAAAGGGACTTAGTGCCCACCACTTGGGCTGGTGGAGTTTCTCCTGTTTGTCCGGGTTAAGGTGAGGAGAGCCAAAGGAGGGGGAGACCCTCTCCTTTCCCACAGGCTCTGGGGTCCCAGCTTAGACCTACAGCCAACCAGAGGGCAGAGCTGAGTGGCACCAATGGGAGGCACCCGCTGTCAACATCAGGTCATTCGGGCAAGCCTAAGCAAGCTAATAAGGATGGGCCAGACAGGGCAGGGCCCTGGATGGCTCCCAGAGGGGCAGAAGGGGTGGGTGCAGGTCAGCTCTGTGTGGGGTGGAGGTTCTGGGAGGGACTACAGAGGCTGGACCTTCCACCTCTGAGCATCCGCACAGGCTGTTCCCCACCCCCGTCTACTCACCCTTCAGACATCAGCAAAACCCCTGCTGGAGGCTCTCACAGCACCCCAGACTGCTCCGTCCCACTTCTCACAGTTGAACTGTATACTCATTTGACTGTCTGATTAAGTATCTCCCTATGAGGGCTTGACTCTCCCTGGTCCAGGCCTGGCACATAGTAGGTACTTAACAACTGTGTGCTGATAAAGCAAGACTCCAAGCCCAGCCTGGAGAGGGTCTCCGGGGAAGGTGAGGGGTGGGACCTCCACCTCCCAAGACTGTCTCTCAGATCCAAAAAGCTCCTGCTGAAGGCATGTGCCTGTTGCCTCTGGTTTGCCCTGAATTCCAAATCCATTCCAAATGGACTTAGCCATGGCAGGAAGCCAGGGTAAGGGGGGTGCTTCACCCACACCGCCTGGGGGAAGGCTTCAAGGAGCCTGAGTCTCTCCTCCCCGAGTGGGTCCTGCTGCCCACCAGCCCCAGGCCCATCTCTGCCCACCCTCTCCTTCCTTGCCAAGGGGCCCTTACCCCAAGGCTATGGCCACTTCCCCCAGGAGATCCAGGGGGAGCTCCAACCATTACCTTGGGCAAGTTTTTCTGAAAGGCTTGCAGGGACAGGATCATGGGGGCAGCTACAGCCCAGTTATAATGCCTGCAGAGACAGATGGGGTGTCAGGGCCATGGAGAAAGGGGTGACCCAGCAGCCCAGTCCCAGTACCCACTGCTTGTTGATCTTCACCACCAGGTTCGGGTCGTCCAGGAGGCCGGGGTTTTGGGCGAGGTCCTGGTAGGAGACCAGGTGTTGGTTGAACTTCTCTGGGCGCAGAGGCAGAAAGCGAGAGGTGAGCTGATGTCCCGTGTGACCCACTGTCCCAGCCCCTCCCGGCTGCCCCATCTCTGCCCCTGGGGCCTCCTGCAGCTCGACCACAGCGGGGCTCCTGGCTCCCCAGGGCTCTGGCATCTGCTGGTCCCAACCCAGGCTTTCCTGGAGTCACAGCTTGGCGTCACTTAACATTGGCTTCACAGGGTCCTGGGGATGCCCAGCACTTGCTGGCCGAGGGTGGGCTCCATGCAGCCTCACACACACCTCCGCTGCCCACCCTCAAGGATCTTCCCTCCCTTCTACCATCCCCTGGGCTCAGTGACAGTCCTCAGGAGGGCAGGGGCCACCGCCGAGCATACCCACGGAGACGTCCCTGCTGTTGGCCAGGCCCCCACAGAGGGACAGCGCCACTGTGTCTGCTGTGTCCGCAGTAGGTTCTGGCTCCTGCTTGGGGTCGCAGTCCCCCAGGGGCTTCAGGCTGTCAGGTGCACTCCACTTCCTGGCCCCCAGCCCACCGTTGCTGGGGATGAAAGGACCAACAGGGACGTGAATAGGAGGAGGAGGCTGGGAGGAGGGCCTGGCCCCTGCTAGCTGACCCCTGGCCCTACAGGCCTCGATCCCAAGACACCCTGGAGTCCAGAATCCAGGCACCTCTGGGGGAAGTAAAGGGCTGCGTTCTCAGAGTCCAGGGAGGGCAGGTCATCCAGGTAGATGTCACTGGGACCCAGGTGCTGGCTTCTTTTCAGGGAACCTGGTGGGAGAGGTGGGGGCATCTGTCGGCCTAACCCAGCGAGGTGGACTCTTGGGAGTACTCTGCGTCCCCTACCCCTGAGCACCACAAGGGGGTGCTGTCTGGTTAACCGTCTGCAAGGCTAGGCAGGTCCCAGGTCTGCACTGTGCAGTACACTAGCTGCTGACCACACGAGGTGGTGGGGTATACTTCAACATGGCGTGATGAAGAAATGGAATTTTAAGTCTTATTTTTTTCTTTTTTTTGGCCACGCCCAAACAGGGACTGAGTCCTTGCCCCCTGCAGTGGAAGTGGGGAGTCTGTACCACCGGACCGCCAGGGAAGTCCTCCAAGTGTTACTTCATTTTAATTAATTTTAATTTGGGGATTCCCTGGTGGCTCAGATGGTAAAGATGGTTCAATCCCTGGGTCAGGAAGATCCCCTGGAGAAAGGAAAGGGTTACCCACTCCAGTATTCTTGCCTGGAGAACCCCATGGACAGAGGAGCCTGGCGGGCTGCAGTCCACGCGATTGCAGAGTCAGACATGACTGAGCGACTGACACTTTCACTTTAATTTTAAATAGGCACTTGTAGCCAGTGACGACCCATGTGGACAACTCAGGAGCCAATTTCCTCTCTTAATACTCTCCCTGGCCTCGCTTAAGATAGACCATCTGCCTCGGTTCCTAGACACGAAACCTCTCTCCCTCCTCATCACCATGCTGTTCCCTCTGCCTAGAATTCTCTTCCCCTGGTCCTTACTTGGCTGGATCTTTATGGCCCACGTCTCAGCTCAGGCATCACCCACTTAGAGAGGCCTTCCCTGGTCCCATGATTTAAACAGCCCCCATCCCAACCAATGATTCTGTCTGGTATGTGCCACGTTACACTCTCCCTGCTTTACGCCTGTGTCATCTGTCTGCTCCATGGGACTGTGAGTCCCTCAAGGAGTGCTGGGCCAGACACAGTGCACACAGTAGGTGCTTAAATGTGCTTGAAGTCCCGGAGTCCACCCAGGGGATAATGTAGGCCAGGGAAGCAGTGGGAGGGGTCCAGCCATCACTCACCTTTCCTCTGGGAGACCCCCTCCAGCTTCCGGGTGTGAGAGGGGTCTTCCAAAGCAGCCCAGCTCCAGGATTTGGATGGAGGACGGGGCCCCGTGTCCCCCGAACTCTGAGTCTTGGCTTCCTCCCTCTCAGGGGCAGAGAGAGGGGGACCCGCCAGAGCGGGCGCCTCTGTGTCAGGCTGAAGAAGGTCAGTGCCAGGCCCTGTCTGCAGGGTTGGGGGTCCCAGAGGGTCCATGCCAATCACAGAGGCGGAGGGGCTGCTGGGCGCCCCCTGAGGCGGAGAGGCTGTCCTGGAGCTGGCATCAGCGACCACCGAGGACTCGGGCCACTCAGCTTTGCCCACCTTCAATCAAAACATTCAGGGGACGATGGGGACGGGGCAGGGCCTGCCTCCCACAACCTGCAAGGCCTCAGGGGGGCGGGCCAAGTCTCAATCACTCCAGTCCTGACCCGCAGGGGCCATGGATCCCCTAAAAGGCAAGGCTGGGGGCCTGACACAGGGGACTCACCTTTGGCAGCTTCCCCCAGGCCCACTGCATGTGGGACTCTGCTCTCAGGGGACTGGGTTCGGGGGTCCGCAGTTCCAGCTCCGAGTCACTCTTGGGAGATGTTAGCTCACCTGGCGAGAGGCTGCAGGAAGCAAGAACTCAGGGGCCCCCAAGCCAGCCAGATGCCCCCTGCCGCCCTTTCCAGCCTGGGAACGTTTTTTTTTTTTTGCAACATGTGTTTATACCTGTGTTGGATCTAGAACATCTAAAGAATATATAAATATATAAAGAACTCCTGTAAATCAACAATAAGAAGGCAATCCAGTTTAAAAAAAGAAAAAACAACAATGGGCAAAGTTGTGACTTCTTTTTTTCGGCTGTGTGCCACATGAAATCTTACTTCCCCAAGCAGGGATTGAACCCACACTCCCTGCATTGGATGTGTAGAGTCTTAACCACTGGGGTACCAGGCAAGTCCCAGGTTGTGACTTCTTAATGGGTTTAGGGTTCCATTAAGGGTGTGAAAAGGCTTTAGAACTCGAGGCGGGGTGATGGTTCTACAATATCGTGAGTATACTAAATTCCACTGAATTGTGTGTCCCTTAAAATTGCTGATGATGAGTTGGTCGCTTAGTCATGTCTGACCCCATGTACTTTAGTCTGCCAGGCTCCTCTGTCCATGGGATTGTCCAGGCAAGAATACTAGAGTGGGTAGCCATTCCCTTCTCCAGGGGATCTTCCTGACCCAGGGATCAAATCCGGATCTTCTGCATTGCAGGCAGATTCTTTACCGCTTGAGCCACCAGGGGATTATTTAAAATGGTTAAAATGATAAATTCTAGGTTTTTTCTTTTCAACTTTTTGGCTGCACCGTGCAGCATGTGGGATCCTAGTTCCCCAACCAGGGATCAAACCCATGCCCCCAGCCTTAGAAGTGTGGAGTCTTAACTACTAGACCACCAGGGAAGTCCCATGTGTATTTTACTGCAATTAAAAAAAAAATGTTGAATATCAACACTTTACACAAAAGATATACAGGCTGGTAAATGCAATAAATATGTTCTGTATCATTATTCATCAGCAAAATGTAAATGGAGACCCCTCTGAGACCTTGGCTTTGAGTCTCTGCCTGCGGCCCCCCTGGACGCTCACCTGGCCTGGGGGTGCCACTCGCCGTCAGAGTAGGGGTAGATGTCTCTGGGCTCCGGCGAGGACTCTCCTTCTGTTTGGATGCTGCTGAGGGCAACTCAGGCAAATAAATGGTCACTGACTGGACAGGTACCCTGGGCAGGGCATGGAAGCCTGGACATCACTAAGGAAGTAAAGCAACTAAAGCCCAGAGAGGTCAAGGACCTGACCCAGGGTCACACAGCATCGGCAGAGGAAACTGAGCTTGAACCCCAGGTGGCGTGCCCACACCCTCAGCCCCGTACATACCCTGGGGGCTCCGGCCTTGGCTTGTCCAGCAGGGATGGCTCACTCTCAGCGCCTGCCTCCAGCTCCTCTGAACTAGAATCGGCTGCCACCGCATCCTCCTTCCGCTTGGTTTTCCTCCTGCGCCGTTTCTTCTTCCGCCCGGTGGAGGCCATGCCCGCGATGCTGGCATCAGGCTCGCTGGTGGTGCCCAGCTGGGAGTCCGAAGGGAACCCCGCCAGGCCCCCCCAGGGGATGGGTGACGTGCACAGGCGGGGAGGCACGTCTTCCTGTGGAGCAAAGCAGGGGCGGGGCTGAGGGGGCAGGAAAACAGGCCTGGAGGCTGCAGGGGCGGGCGGCGGAAGCATGGCCTCATGACTTGCTGGCCTCAGAGTTCCTCACTGAGATAGAGCAGCCCCAAACCCCAGGCCCCGCCCAGAGGGGACACCAGTGAGGACGCACTCACCTCATCGCTCTCCAGCTCCTGGACGAAGAAGGCCTCTCCGCTGTCCCCCAGCTTCATGTGCAGGTCCACCGGCTCCCCGTTGATCTCGATGTCCACCTGTAATGGTGCATGGTGGGGCGGGGGTCCCCGCTGTCATCCCCCACTCCTACCTCCTGTCCACTGGCCTCCAGGCTGGTCCTGGGGACACAGGCTGCCTGCTGCCCCAGCACACTGCACTTTCTGGATCTCTCTCCTCCCTCCCCACCTTGGGGCGCCCCCTGATCCCCACTCTGAGGGTCTCTGCTCACATCTCAACATTCTTGTTTATGCCTTGGTTTCTGTGTTCCTCTCTCTCCCACAGCCCATCAGCACAAGAACATGATTTTTTTTTAACTTTTTGGCCACCCCATGTGGCATGTGGGATCTTAGTTCCCTGATCAGGGACTGATCCCACGTCCCTGTATTGGAAGGATGGGAGTCTTAACCACTGGACCACCAGGGAAGTCCCAGAACATGATCCATCTTGTCACTGGTGGTCCCCAACACCCAGGAGCGCACCCAAACAGTTGTGCATGACATGAACAATGTTAATAAGGACCCTTTCCTGGGCACTCTCTAGAGTGTGTTATATAGACCATCTCATTTAATCTTCACAACCACCCCTGGCCATAGCTCCCATCATCATCCCCACTTACAGATGAGGAAAATGAGGCTCAGAGGGGTTAATTAATTTCCTGGGAAGTAGCCAAGTGAGGCTATGAACCCAGAAAGTCTGAGGCCACAACCCAAGCCCTTAACCAGTCAGCTACACCATCTCCCGAAAGGTTACACTCTCCTATTAGGATTTGGGAAAGTCACCCCATTGTGAAGGGGGTCTGGGCTCACCAGACCAGAACTTGGTGTTAATAAAAATCTGTCATGTTCGTCTGAGCCCCGCGAAGACGGAGCCGGTCTGCTAAGGGGGAAGGGACTAACTTGTGAGTAACTCCCCCCACCACTCCCCAGTGATCTCCGAGTTCATCATCGGGGAGATGAGAATGTACCCATTCACACGGGTCAAGTGACTTACCAGGAACACACAGGTAAGGTCTTAGGAAGCTGGAGCCGGTCTGATGGCCCCCGTATGGAAGCCTGCCCTGATATGCTGCTTGCAGGGGAAAATAGGGACCCTCCTGGACCCGAAGCCCCAGTCCAACCCCAGGAAAACACAAAAGAAGGGAAGCCTGCCCGGAGGACGCATTGCCACCCCAGGGAGGTCTGGGTCCTGTCCTGGGACCATGGTGGTTGTCCTGGCTCCCAGAGCCCAGCCCCCACCCCCCGGGGGGCCCCTCTCCTGGCCAATACTCACCACCTTCTCCCGCGAGCGCAGGACGCCCAGCTTGCCAAAGCGCACATGGAAGGGTGAGCATCGGAAGGAGCCATCCACCTGCCTCACCACCAGCACATCAATGCCCCCGCTCAGCGTGGCCGGGTTCAGGCCCTGGTACAGGCCCTTCACTGTGCCGAACACGGTCTCCGCCAGCTGCCCCATGTAGTTCATGGCTGTGCCGGCGAAAAAGTGGAGGTGCTGGGCCCACCCCTGCTTCTGGGGACGGCCCTGCAGCCTGACCCCCTGGGACCTACCTCAGGCTTCCGGTGTGTGGTCCTCGGAGCACCTCCACAGACGGGCAGCCGTGATGGGCTGGGAGGTGTGCCTGAAGACGTGGGTTCTGATCCCAATGGTGCCCCCTCCCTTCTCCAACTGCGATGCTCACTTCTGTCAAATCGAGGCGCCGGGTAAGGCCATCCAGGGCGCTGCGAGCCTCTAAATGCCATGAGTAATCATGACCACAGCGCTCAGTGGCAGGGCTCCTGTCGTCTTTACGACAACCTGCCAGGCCGGCCTAGCGGGTCATTATCCCTGTTTACAGACAAGCCAGGCCAAGGCTCAGAGAGGCAGAGTGACTTGTCCACGATCTCACCACCCATCAGGAGAGGAGCCAGGATTCGCTCCCAGGCCTGGGTGGTTGCTGAGCCCTTGGTGTGAACCCCTGGGATGGCCTGACTGTGGGGGCAGGGAGAGGGAAGGCACCCCATGTACAGTGAGAGGCCAGCCTTATGGCACAACAGGCCCAGGGCCCTCATGGGTCACATGGGACAGTCCCAGGCAGAGGGGAGAAGGGGACCTCAGTTTTCCCATCTGAGAAATGGGTTGCTTGCTGCCTCCTGGTCCTAGGAGTTAAAAGGAACCTTACTGGGCCATTGTGGCTAATGTGTGGGGGACCAAGGGTGGAGGTAACCCTGGTACCTAAGGCTTTGCTCAGTTCTCAGATGCTTGCAGTAAGGCATCCCCCACAGCTGGGCCCAAACAACAAAATATAAAGCCCAAACTCCCAAATTCTTCCCAGTTTCCCTGGGACATGTGGGAAGCCTGTCTATAGCCATGATCTGATCCCAGTGTCTCTAAGTCATAGCTCTCAGCCCTGACCCCACTCCTCAGACCCACATTCAGGGCCTTGGGCTGGCCCTGGGCCCATCACAGCTGTTCCTTCTTCTCCTAGCTAAACTGGTCCCTCCGGCTTTCACACTGGGCAGAGCTGGGTCAGCCAGAGGCAGGAGCCGTAGCAGCTGCGGAGAAGAGCCAGGGCCATAACGAGAGCCACCTCCACGCTGGCCGGGTGCCCGCCCCACCAGCGTCAGCTCATCATCCCTTCCCTGCTGGCCAATGTATAGCCCTGGCCTATACCCTTCTGGCTGCCAGGACCCACACCATCCCACCTTCACAGGGCACTTCCTTTTGATCCTGCATCCTCCAGGCAGACCTGCCATGCAAGCTCACCCGTCAAACAAGTCAAGTGACTTATCTGAACCCTATGAAGCTAGCAGGCCGTAGATGGGGGGAGGGAGTGATGACTCATATCCTGGTTTCCTGATTCCATACCATGGTTCCTTCCCCTCCGTGGTCCTCAAACCACGCCACAGTCATCTACAAAGAGGGCCACCCTCTCTGCACAGCCCTGTAATGTCTCACCAAAATCCCAAATGTGCTGCTTCAGGGCCCAGCATCACCTGGCAGCTGATTAGAAACAGAGAGCCTCACAAACATAAGGTCCCATGAGAATTGCTAAAGTGAGAAACTGGGGTAAAAATGAAACTCTTTGGACCCCTAAAATGTCACTCAAATTGAACACATCTTTTACCTGCAAGGCACACCTGCTGTGTGATGGTGAAAACTCCCACTTTGGTTTCTCCATCCTTAACATTACAGTATGAATACGGGAGACCCACTGACAAAGAGAGACATGTGGTGGGCAGGGCTTTAGATCACTGAGGCCAGGAAAAGCAGAGAAGACTCCAGAAGCTTCTAGGAATATAAAGCAGCAAGCATTGGCTTTCTCAGTGGCAAAGAGTCCAGCAGTTAAGAATCCTGCATTGTCACCTGGCAATGCAGGGGACACGGGTTCGATCCCTGGTCTGGGAAGATATCACATGCCGTGGAGCAACTAAGCCCATGCGTCACATTGACTGAGTCAGCGCTCTAGAGCCTGGGAGTTGCAACCACTTGCCCCCTAGAGCCCGGGCACTGCAACGAGAGATGCCACCGCTGTGAGAAGCCCATGCACCACAGTGAAGAGGAGAGCCCACTCAAAACTAGAGAAAGCCTTTGCAGCAAGGAAGACCCAGCACAGCCAAAAATAAATAAATAAGTATATAATTTTTTTTTTTTAAAGGAGCAAGCAAGGGAGAGGCACCCCGGGAGTGGGAGCAATGTTCTGCCCTGCACAGAGCAGAAGAGCCAGTGGTGGGTGGGCGGGGAGGGGGCGGAGGAGACAGGCTCAGCTCCACCTGCTACTGGGTTTCTCAACTTTACCACTACTGCTTTTTGGGGCTGGGATAATTCTTTGTTGTGGGGTTGGCGTGATTTGTAAGACGTTTAGCAGCATTCCTGGTCTACCCAAGTTGCACCCTCCCTCCTGACAACCAAACTGTCTCCAAACTTTGTCAAATGTCCTCTGGGGGACAAAACTGCCCCCAGCTGAGAGCCACTGAGATAGGAGAAAGCTGAGTGGCAGAGGGGGCACCCGGGTCCTACTCTGATCCACTCGTGGGATGTGGTCCGGGAAGTAACTTGCTGGCCTCAGTTTCCCCTTCTATGAAACTCAGCCTGGGTTTCTCAGACTTTCTCAGCTCTAATGTCATGGGAGCCTAGAATTCATTCCTCTCCTTGCTCCCCCGCTCACAAGTGGATGTCCCACCTCTGTCTGCTCAGTATTTTGGAGGGGAGGGGGAGAGTCTTGTGAGTCAAGCCCTGGGCTCCCTCCCCTCTGCCTGCACCCATTCCTGAAGACACCTCCTGTCTCCGGGACCAGCTCTGCCTCCTTGGTCTGCTCTGGATGGAGGAGAGCTCTGCTCGGCTCCCCTATACTCCCCTTTACCCCCAAACTCACAGGTCTAAAACCAAATATGTCCCCTTCCCCTGGGAACTTGGTCAGCTGAATTCTTCTAAGGACTCATGGCTACCCCTCCCTCCCAAGGCCTCTGAAGCCTATTCCCCAATTTCCTGCTCATCTGGCGCCCCCTTTCCTTCTGTCCTAGATTGAGGCTTTATGACCAATGCCCAGATCCTGGGGGGCAGCAGACAGTGTGGTTAAGGCACCAGACTGTCTCTCTGACCCTTACTAGCTGTGACCCTGGGCAAGTCACTTCATCTCTCTGAGCCTCAGCTGCAGCCTCCTAAATGGAAATAACACAGGGATGCCTGAGTAACTCATGACATAATTGGTATAAAGCAGCGGCAGGCACTGAACGCCCACCCACACCACCTATCAGTTGCAGCATTGTTTTTGGAATCGTGACAGTCCTTACTCAGGCTGGTGCTGAGGGCAGGACAGGTCAGACTCCAACACACGGCCCCTGCCCTGAGTTGACAGTTCAGACTTAACATGGCATTCAAGGCCCTGCACAATGGTGGCCTCACTGTTTGCTCCAGGCAGGCCTCCCAGGGTGCCCAGGCCTCAGAGTCCACAAACATCTACACGCCACCCCACCCCACCAGACCTGCATACAACCCCACTACAGGGAAGGCAGAACAAGCTGCCCTGGGTCTCAGCCTTTCTGGTCTCCCAGATTCAGGGCTGGTCGCATGTAGTGCTCTGTCTAGGACCAGAGGGTGTTGGAGGGTCAGCCCTGCTCCAGCTGTGCAACAGAGACAGTTCCACCAAGGATCCCTAGCTGCCTTCACTGCTGCTGCTTCTGACCTGCCCAGTCTCAGGGCCGGCGGGGCAAGGGTCAGACCTTGTCTTGCAACTGAGGACACTTAGTATCAGAGAGGGTGGATGTCTTCCCCAGCGTCACACAGTCTGCCAGAGGGGTGAAGCTGGAGGTGGGGTGGGGTGGGGTGGTGAAGCTTTTCCCCAGAGAGGTTTGTATATCTCACTCTCTCCCGATCCCCCATTCTGGATGTCCCGGGACCCCGGAGGCGCTGAGTCGGGGAGAGGGATGAAGTGAGGCCCGGCTCCACCACCCAGGAGTTCCCTTCGGATATCTGCAGAGGGACTCGGCCCGGGATCGGGAAGGAATGAGGGTCAGATGGCAGGGCAGATGGGCGGTGCTGGGTGGGGCGGGGGACGGGGACCTCATCTCCGGCCCTGGTTGTGCCCTACCTGGGGAGCTGCCCACTGGACTCCAGGCTCCCAGAGCCGCCGCTTCTACCTGAGGGCACAGGGTCAGCAGGTAAGTGGCTCCAGCCCCGCACTCCCTAGCCACTTCCGGCTCCTCTAGGACTGGGCGAGATCCCGGTTCCGCCCCTTCCACGAGCTAAGGGCGGCCTCTGCAGGTCCCAATCCGTCTAGACTCCACCCACCAGGGGCGCCCCGCCTGGTCCCCACGCCCAAGGGCGCCCTTTCACCTACAGTGTCCGGGGCGGGGCCAAGTTCCAGGCCCCGCCCCCACGTCCAGTTCGCCCCGCCCCGAGCTTCAGGCCCCGCCCCGGACTCCATTCCGTCCCGCCCCCCCAGTGCACCCCGCTCCCCCGGGCTCCAGCCCGCCCCGCCCCCCGAGTTCCAGGCCCCGCCCCCGGGCTCCAGCCCGCCCCGCCCCTGGGCTCCAGCCCGCCCCGCCCCGCCCCGCGCCCTAGCGCTCCCCGAGGGACCATCCCTGTGGCCCGCCACCACCCCAGTCCCGGGAACGGCGGAAAAGCCAGGACTTTGGAATCCAGCCGACCTAAGCCTGCCTGTCTTTGCTCCTAGCTCGCTGTGCGACTTTGGTAAATTCTTTCCCCCATCTGACCCCACTTTCTGCTTTATGGGGATAGCGCCCCCGCCCTTGCAGGATTTTCTAGATGACCCGAAATGACTTTGAGAAGCATCAGGCACTCGAAAGTCCCCTCTCTGGGGCAGCTTGGACTTCCTAATCCCACCTCCAACATCCGCCCCCGCACCCCTCCTCCAAGGCTGGATCGGACCCTCGTATTCACTCACATGGCCCACAGCTATAATTTCATATTCGCTTGAATTTGATGTTATGGTCTGTCTCTTGGAATTCCGTGAGTGCAGGTCGCGTTCATGCTTACACCCCAGCGTCCAGTTCAGTCCTGAAACACAGCAGGAACTCAATAAATGCCCGCTCTTCATTCCATCCAGCCGATGCAATCCTGGTGGAGCGGAAGTGGGGGGGTCAATACCTCCACCGGCCAGCAGAGGGCAGGCGATGACCAGCCTTCTCGCCGAGCTGGCGCCGCGAGAACAGGCAAGTCCAGGTGCGTGAAGATTTGAAGCATCCAAGGACCCGCAAGCCGCGGGCCGGGGGCTTGGGCATCTGTGGTTGTGACTTGATCTGGACCAAAGACGTCTCCGACAATCTGTGAGGATGGACGGCCCCTGAAGATGCTCTGAGAAAGGTCAGCAGGTGAAGGAGTTTGCTGTAAAGACAGGAATTCCAGGAAAAGCTGGGAGGAATGGGACTCAAGGGCAAAGAGTCGAGCTTAGAAAGTACTAGCCGGTGGGGAGCGAGAGGTGGCCGCTGTTGTTCTGTGACTCGAGATGGCAGGACCTGGCTGGAAGTGACTGGCCTCAGCTGTCCTAGATGTAGCAAAAGTCATTTGGTGTCAGTCTTGAAACCGGGCTGTGTCTGCTGGTATCTCAGAAGAGCCCGGATGGGAGCAGAGCTATTTTGGGTGGTCAGAGGGCAGAGTCATGCCACAAACATGTCTGTGAAAGCATTGTATATAAATACTATATTAAGCAGGGACACCCTGGAAACTTCAGAAATCCTTCAAAGGAGTCTGGGAGGGAAGAGAGGAGAGAGAACAGGGGTTGTGGCTACAGGTAGCACAGTAATTCTGCCTCTGGGAGCCTCAAGTTCCTCATCTGCAAGATGGAGATAAAAATCTACCTTGTAGGACTGCATTGGATTAAACAGGATGAACTGAATCAGTGGTTCTCAACCTTGGTCGCACATTGAAATCACTGTGCCCTTGGCAAATACTGATGCCTGGGGTGCGAGAATTAAAAAATAACAACTCTCCAGGTGATTGTAATGTGCTGCCAAGGCTGAGAACTACAGAGCTAAATAAAACACTGAACATAGATCAGGGCACATACTAGGGGTTCAACAGTGTTTAGTTCATTTTTTTTTTAAATGGAGCACACTTTGTTTTCATTGTTCTTTGTTAGAGAAAAAAGTTGATACAAAGATTGTCGCAGAAATTGGATTTCCGACAGGCTTGTTTCCGGAACCATGAATCATCTGGGATTTGATGCTTCTGGAGGTGGGGGAAGACAGAGGCAGCCTCGGGTAGTATGACTTGTCCTAACACCCAACTGAGCTGAACAAGGCAGGGACCACCCTGTTCTAGCTTGTGGTTTGCATCACTGTCTCCGAGGCATCCTTTGAGTGTGCAATCAGCATGAATGCTTGTGTTTGCCCATTTCTGGGGTTAAGGATAGAGGCAGTTTTCTCCTCTCCCTCAGTACCCTTGAGCGGTGGTGGTGGGTGGGGGTATGCCACTGTTTATCTTTTGAGCAACGCGTCAGTGCAGGGGGGCACTTCCTTCTCTATGGATCTTGGTGGCCGTATGTGCTTTGTCACAGACCCAGTGATTATTCACTGCAGCCCACTGCTTTCTTCCTGGGTGAACCCAGCCTGAAGTGCTATGAGGATCCACTCACCCAGGCCTGCAGCTGTGACCCCTTGCCATGGGCAGCAAGATTGGCTGCAGAAGCGGGCTCCTCAACCACTCCTGGTGGTCTGGCCCCGCTGAAGGTGGAAAGGGAGACAGAGAAACCCGCACTGACTCCCTCCAGATGCGGGCTTTTGAATTGGGTGGCAGACAGTTGGTGTCAGGCCAGGGTGATCAGGTTTAACAAATAAAAATACAGGATGACCAATTAAATTTGAGGGGCTTCCCTGATGGCTCAGATGCTAAACAATCTGCCTGCAATGTGGGAGAACTGGGTTCAATCCCTGGGTTGGGAAGATCCTCTGGAGAAGGGAATGGCTACCCACTCCAGTATTCTTGCCTGGAGAATTCCATGGATAGAGGAGTCTGGCAGGCTACAGTCGGGCCCCAAAGAGTCTGACATGACTGAGCAACTGACACATTATACTAAAAAGTTATTCATTGGCATCTGAAATTCAAAATTAATGGTATCTCCTTGATTTTTACTTGCTAAATCTGACTGGTCAAACAGCCAAGGAATGCTCAGCACATGGAGCTTGCAATGGCCTCCTGCTCAGTGCTGCTACATGCAGCTTCCACCTGTCACTGCCCTGCTCCAGAACTGTGCGTGGCTCCCAACTGCTTCCAGAGACAAGCTTGGACTCCTGGGCTACTGTGCTGGGCCTGGCTCTCCTGCCAGGCCAGCTGCCCTGCTTGGGCTCTTTCCCATCTCTGCCCCTGCTCACGTTTTCCTTGCCTGGCATGTCTCCTGTCCATTCCCCGTAGCAGTTGCAAACACTTACTGAGCACCTACTGGATGCAAGCAACATGCTGAGTTTTTCATTTGCATTATCTCAATTTGATTATCACAAAACCTAGTAGAAAAAAAAAAAAAAACCTAGTAGAGACAGTAGTTGTCCTGTTTTACCAGTGAAGAAAGCGATGCTGTCAGATGTGATTCTTTTTTTTCAAACTGAAGTATAGTTGATTTACAATATTGTGTTTCAGGTGTACAGCAAAGTGATTTGGTTATATATATATATATACTCTTCTTCAGAGTCTTTTCCATTATAGGTTATTACAAGATTTTGAATATAGTTCCCTGTGCTCCACAGTAAATCTTTGTTATCTATTTATGTATAGCAGTGTGTATCTGTTAATCCCAATCTCCTAATTTATCCCTTCCCTCCTTTTCCCCTTTGGTAACCATAAGTTTGTTTTCTATGTCTGTAAGTCTGTTTTGGGTTTATAAATAAGTTCATTTGTATGACTGTTTTAGATTCCACGTGTAAGTGATATATAATATTAATATTTGTCTGTCTAACTGACTTCACTTAGCATGGTAATCTGGAGGTCCATCTATGTTGCTGAAATTGGCAATATTTCATTCTTTTCTATGGCTGAGTAATATTCCATATAAACATACACACCACATATTTATCCATTCATTTGCTGATGGACACTTAGGTTGCTCCCATGTCTTGGCTAAAATAGGCTGCTATGAATACTGGGATGCATGTATCTTTTCAAATTAGAGTTTTCACCTTATCTGGATATATGCCCAGGAATGGGATTGCTGGATAGCTCTATCCAACAATATCTATTGCTGGATAGCTCTATCTAATGGAAACTCTAGTTTTAGTTTTTAAAGGAACCGCTATACTGTTTTTAAGAGTGACTGCGCCAGTTTAAATTCCCACCAGCAGTATATGAGGGGTCCCTTTTCTCCACACCCTCTCCAGCATTTATTATTTGTAGACTTTTTGATAATGGTGTGATGTGATACCTCTTTGTAGTTTTGATTTGCATTTCTCTAATAATTAGCGATGTGAAGGATCTTTTCATGTGCCTATTGGCTCTGTGTGTGTCTTCTTTGGAGAAATGTCTATTTAGGTCTCCTGACCATTTAAAAAATTTTTTTATTGAGTTGTATGAGCTGTTTGTATATTTTGGAAATTAAGCCCTGCATCATTTGCAAATATTTTCTCCAGTCCGTAGGTTGTTAGACATGATTCTTAAACTGTGGTCCCTGAGACAGCAGCTGCAGTACCATGCACACTGTCAGGCCCTACTCCAGACCTACTGAATCCGAAACTCTGAGGCTGGGACCCAGCAATCTGTATTTTAATCAGCTCCCTTCAGCCACACCAAAGTGTTTCTGATGCTTGTTCTAGTTTGCGACTTGCTGCTCTAAGAGATGAAGTAACTACAGGAACCTCTCATTCAGGCAGAGGTTGAGAGGATGGTAGAGGACCCCCAGGCAGGGTGTTTATGATCATTCTGAGCATCGTGCCTGGGCTAGGCTCTGGAAATGCTGCAGCGACCCAGCAGTCCTTGTTGGGAGGAGGGGGAAGAAAGAAGGGAAAGAAGCAGAACTGACAGGCAGTCAGGCAGTTATGATGGATGGCAGCAGGATGGGAGGGTCAAGGAAAGCTTTCCTTAAGCAGACATCTAAGTCTCAAAAATCAGTTGGAATTAGTTAGATATAAAGGGTGGGAGGGCTTCTCAGGTGGCTCAGTGGTAAAGAATCCGCCTCCCAATGCAAGAGAGGAGGGTTCCATCCCTGCGTTGGGAAGATCCCCTGGAGAAGGAAAACGGCAACCCACTCCATTAATCTTGCCAGGGAAATCCCATGGACAGAGGAGCCTGGCAGGGCTATAGTCCATGGGGTCGCAAAGAATGGGACAGGACTTAGTGACTAAACAACAACCAAAGGGTGGGAATACTATTCCAAGTGTACTGACTAGTTTGTAGAAAGGCCATGCAGATGTACCTGGGGACAGTTCAGTCTTGATGACGGAAGGTGAAACAGCTGAGTAGGGGGCAGGGGAGGAATCAGATTGTGTGTGGTGGGGGGAGGGGAGGAAGTGGGAGGCGAAGTCCTCCGCTTTCAAAGCAAAGGAGGGAGCTTTAGGGGCTTCCCTGATGGCTAAGATGGTAAAGCGTCTGCCTGCAACGCAGAAGACCGGGGTTCGATCCCTGGATTGGCAAGATCCCCTGGAGAGGGAAACGGCAACCCACTCCAGTACTCTTGCCTGGAAAATTCCGTGGATGGAGGAGCGTGGTAGGCTACAGTCCATGCGGTTGCAAAGAGTTGGACACGATTGAGCAACTTCAGTTCAGTTCAGTTCAGTCGCTCAGTCGTGTCCGACTCTGCGCGACCCCATGAATCACAGCACGCCAGGCCTCCCTGTCCATCACCAACTCCCGGACTGTGAAGAAGGCTGATCGCCGAAGAACTGATGCTTTTGAACTGTGGTGTTGGAGAAGATTCTTGAGAGTCCCTTGGACTGCAAGGAGATCCAACCAGTCCATTCTAAAGGAGATCAATCCTGGGTGTTCATTGGAAGGACTGATGCTAAAGCTGAAACTCCAATACTTTGGCCACCTCATGCGACGAGTTGACTCACTGGAAAAGACTCTGATGCTGGGAAAGGTTGGGGGCGGGAGGAGACAGGGGACGACAGAGAATGAGATGGCTGGATGGCATCACCGACTCTGTGGACATGAGTTTGAGTGGACTCCGGGAGTTGGTGATGGACAGGGAGGCCTGGATGTGAGCAACTTCACTTAATGGCAATTGAGAAAAAGCCCTCTGGCTTCCGTGTGGAGCGGGCACTAGAGAAGATAGTTGGGGAGGGGGCGAGCAGAGACCCAAGGGTGTCAGGCCTTCCCTATCGCCCCTAGACCCAGCCGCTTCTGACCTTCAAGGCAGTTGCAGAGATTCAGACCCCAATCACAGTTTTGGGCAGGTGGCGGTTCCAAGGCCCGAGTTGCGGCATCCGAGGCCAAGGGGTGGGGCTGGGGAGGGAACTGCCCCCGCCGTCTTCCGCTACTGGCCCGCCCCGATGGCCCCGCCCCGCCGCCGGCCCCGCCCCGTGGTCCCGCCCCACGGCCGGCCCCGCCCCGTGGTCCCGCCCCGCCCCCGGCCCCGCCCCGGCCCCGCCTCTCCCCAGCTGCTGGCTGGAGGAAGCCAGGCTCTGGGCTGCGATCCTGGGTTGCTCTTCCTTTCCTTGTTTCCTTTCCCTGCCGATGTGGCTGAGGCTGCGGGGCTCCTGGGGCCTCTCCTCCCAGACTTTCAGGGACAGGCTCTGGATGTGGTCAGGGATCCCTAGGCTGGAGGGCAGGAGACTTCCGTTGCTGTCCCCTATTCCTGCCAACCAGGCTGTGGGTGGGAGCTGAGCACTGTCCCAGCCTGGCCAGGTTGCCTGGCAATGTGGGCTCTGGCTGGGCAGTTTCCGGCTCCAGCTGTCCTTCCCAGAAAAACGTCAGTTTGACTGAACCCTTTTGAAACCTGTTTGGGATTTCTAGTCGAGGGAAGAACACTGAAAGATCATTAACCACCTGTGAAGGGGAGCTTTCTGTGTGTTCTGAAACCTCCGCAGAACTTAGCAGCTATCCTATGCGCTGAACCTTCAGCAAAGGGACCTCTTATTCTTCCTCTTTTTACTTAGATGTACTTTCTGGCCCCGTTCTCCTCCATCTGGTATCCAGACTCATGTCTCACTATGCTTTGCAATTCAAGGAGGGTCTCAAAAGGATGGGCTTCCCCGGTGGCTCAGCAGTGGTTTGATCCCTTGAGTTGGGAAGATCCCTTGGAGGAGGGCATGGCAACCCATTCCAGTATTCTTGCCTGGAGAATCTCAAGGACAGAGGAGCCTGGTGGGCTACCGTTCACAGGGTCGCAAAGAGTTGGACATGACTGAAGTGACTGAGCATGCACACACGCTAGAATGGATGCTCAATATTTTTAAATTTTGTTCAGAAATAGAATAAGAGATGTTAAAAAATACTGTTTAGGGCTCCCCTGGTGGCTCAATGGTAAAGAATCCGTATCTCAATGCAGGGGACACAGGTTTGATCCCTGATCTGGGGAGATCCCACATGCAGAACAACTAAGCCCATGTACCACAACTACTGAACCTGCACTCTAGTGCCCATAAGCTGCAACTACTGATCCCATGTACCTCAAGTACAGAAGGCTGCACCCCAGATCCTGTGCTCCACAACAAGAGAAGCCACAGCACTGCAACTAGGGAGTAGCTCCCGCTCGCTGCAACTAGACAAAGTCAGTGCAGCAACAAAGACCCAGCTCAGCCAAAAATAAGTAAGTAAAAAATTTGTAAAAACATTGTTGAGAGATCAGTTAATGATAGGCCTTGAATTGTACAGGGATGGAGTATATGCAGGAGAGTCAGGGACAGCGTCAGTAGGTTGAAGTGGTGGATGGAGCCATGAATAGTGGAGAAAGTGAGTGCTAGGAGGTGGCCCATCTGGCCTTGAATATGGGGTAAAACCACAGGTACTGAGGAGCCATTGATGGTTGTTGAGCAGGAGAGGGACACAATATTGCTGTCACTGTACCAGTGTAAATGTTATATGCCCCATAGGGTCCTGCTCGATTACATCAACAAATCATCATCATTGGGCTTCCTAAAAGAAAAGCAGTATGTATTCCTGAGTTGAAAGTCATCACTTTTGCCTTATGCATAATTTTTTCTACCTGTTTAGTATCTTTGGTGGGGCTTCCCAGGTGGTGCAAATAAAATCCACCTGCCAGTGCAGGAGACACAAGAGACGCAGGTTCAATCCCTGGAT
Organism: Moschus berezovskii; assembly: GCF_049115385.1. Lineage (NCBI taxonomy): Eukaryota > Metazoa > Chordata > Mammalia > Artiodactyla > Moschidae > Moschus > Moschus berezovskii. Next base: position 13,603,314 of record NC_142474.1, read on the forward strand.
TGGGAAGATCCCCTGGAGGAGGGCACAGCAACCCATTCCAGTATTCTTAGCTGGAGAACCCCATGGACAGAGGAGCCTGGAGGGCTACAGTCCATACGGTCGCCAGGACTGATGTGACCGCACATGCACATGTCTCTGCCAAGCTCCCTGCTGGTGTGAAATACTGAATTCCAGATTTTGAAAATTTATTTAGGGGCAAGAGAATTAAAATTGGGGCTTCCCTGGTGGCTTGGATGGTAAAGAATCTGCCTGCAATTCAGGAGACCCAGGTTTGATCTCTGGGTCGGTAAGGTCCCTAGAGAAGGGAATGGTCACCCACTCCAGTATTCTTGGAGAATTCCATGGACAGAGGAGCCTGGCTGGATGACAGTCCATGGGTTTGCAAAGAGTCAGATACGACTGAGTGACAAACACTTTCTAACACAAAAGAACTAAAGAGGAAGGAGCAAGAAGAAAAGAGATGATACAGGTAGCAATGGGATAGGGTGGAAGAGAGAAGACTATCATGGATTTTCCTGGGGTCCCCACCCAGTCAGTTTTCCAAGGAGCTTGAGGAGCAGCCGGGAGTGAATGTGGGCTGCATGCCACATTTCTGACCTTGGTGCCACGTATTACAATATCAGGGGCTGGGGGGCCACGTGGCAGAACCCATTGAGTCATGGGACGCACAGCCACACTGCTTCGTAAAGCTTGGTGTGAGGAGTATTTTTGTATTTTACAGCCCAGCTGTCTGTGTAATGACTTCCTTCCCTCGGCCTTGTTCACTGAGGTGTCCCTGGGCGACCAGCTGAGTCACCACATTCCTTGCAGCTTAAAACACTGGCCCAAGCACAGGGGCCTGGCTCCTTCATGTAGGTGGGACCTTTGAAGTCTGCTGGAGAGTGTGGAAACACAGGCTACAGAACTCCCATCTCTCACCTGTACCTCTCCCCCAAAACGTGATTTAAAAAGCAAGTGAAAATAGAAAGTTCATCTGTTAAACACTATGGAATGGCCACAGCCTGAAAAACAATTATTTATCAGCAACCATGAAGTCATATAGGACTTACCCTATTGCCCAGCAGGTAAAGAATCTGCCCGCAACTCGAGACACAGGAGACGTGGGGTCAATCCCTGGGTCGGGAAGATCCCTTGGAGGAGGAAATGGCAACCCAGTCCAGTACTCTTGCCTGGGAAATCCCATGGACAGAGGAGCCTGGTGGGCTGCAGTCCAAAGGTTTGCAAAGAGTCAGACATGACTGAGTGACTAAGCACACAGCAAATGAAGTCAATGTCAAATAGAATGCAGGGAAGTGAGGAGACGAGGGGTGACCAAGAACTGACACCCCTGCCCTCTGTCCTGTTGCAGCATGAAGGGTCCGAAATCCAAGTGAAGAGACTGGGAACTCTCATGTCCTGCTGGAATAGAATGGAAACTTGCTCAGCTCTTCCGTAAAATAAACAATAAGCATGTAGTTTTCAGTAAAAATAAGGATACATTGGCAGAAAGTTCAGCAATCTTACTCCTTGAAATATGTTTTAAAGGAAGCTTGGTCAGGTATATAAGAAGACAAGGCAGAGATTATTTATGATAGCCTTGTTCATGGCATAGGTGAGTGGGAAGCAAAAATGAGTTAATAAACTGTGGTAGAGGCTGACCTTGGAATTCTACACAGCACTGAGAAACTATGTGTCAGGTGTACATACACAGCATGGATGGAACTTATAGTGTTAAGTGGGGGAAATCAGTAAAGGAGATTTAAGGCATAATACTTTCCTAGCCTTACTGAGGTATGACTGATGTATAGTAAACCACGTGTATTTAAAGAGTACGATTTGAGTTTTGACATGTGTAGATACCCATGAAACCATTACCACTATCAAGCTAATGAATATATCCATCTCCTGGCCAAGTGTGGAGTAGATCTATATGTATTAAAATGAACAGATGTTGAATACCTATTAAGATAGGAAAAAAGTTCAGCAGTGTGTGCAATATAAACCCATAGTTAAAACAAAAAATGTGTAGGTACCCTGAAAAATCTGGAATAATATATACCAAGATAAGCTATTTGTTATCGTTGCTTAGTCACTTAGTCATGTTCGACTTTTTGCAACCCCCATGGGCTGTAGCCCACTAGGTTCCTCTATGTAATTCTCCAGGCAAAAATACTGGAGTGGGTTGCCATTTCCTTCTCCAGGAGATCTTCCAACCTAGGGATCGAACCTGGGTCTTCTGTACTGTAGGCCAATTCTTTACCATCTGAGCCACCAGGGCAGCCCCTGGTGGTTATTATAGGTTTTATATAAAGGTCACCATTAAGTGTTTGTTCTTTGGTGTCTGGCTTCTTTCACTGCATGTGATTTATTAGAGTCTTCCATGTTGCTGTGTGAAGCCGTAGTTCATTCACTTTTAGTGCAGCATATAGCAGCATTCCATTGGGTGACTATACCAAAATTTATTTATCCCTTCAAGTACTAATTGACATTTGAGTCGTTTCCAGTTTAGGGCTACTACAAATAATGCTGTTGTGAGCATTTTGGTACATGTCTGCTGCTCTACCTTAGCATGTATTATAGTGCGGTTCCACATCATTTACATCTATAATCTTGTTATTTCTCTTCTATTTAGCCTGCCTGGATTTTGCTCCTATTTGCCTTTTTTTCTCCTTTTCGATCAGCCAAGTGTTTTTGATTATTGCATTTTGTCTTCTGTATTAGATTTTTTTAAGTGTCTTAAAACATACACAACCCAAAATTTACCATTATAACTATGTTTAAATGTGCAGTTCACTAGTTTTAAGTACATTCACATTTTTGTGCAGCCAATCTCCAGAACCATTTTCATCTTGCAGAACTGATACGCCCCATCCATTATGAAATCGTTTCCCATTCATCCCTTTGCTGCTTCCCCATTCTACTTTCTATCCCTGTGTATTTCACCATTCTAGGTATTTCATACAAACAGAGTCATGTAGTATTTGTCTTTTTGTGACTGGCTTAGTTTCTTTTTAAAAAAAATTATTTTTGACTGTGCTGGGTCTTTGTTGCTGCACGCGCTTTTCTCTGGCTCACTGCATCATTGACTCAATGGACATGAGTTTTGAGCAAACTCCGGGAGACAGTGAAGGACAGGGAAGCCTGGCATCCTGCAGTCCATGGTGTTGCATGGAGTCAGACATGACTGAGCAACTGAACAACAAATCATGGAAGCCAAATAATAATTAAAATTATTTATTGTATCATTATGCACATTGATGGAAAGCATTATTCCCACCATAAGATTATTTACATCCATTTATTTAGCTAGGAACACTAGCTTGAAGAGGTACTGATATATTCTATTTGAAATTGTTTCTCTAGAGCAAACCATTGTCTTACAGTTGGAGCATGTTGAAGAAGAAATTGTTTTCTCATAAGCTTTTTTTATTCTTTTGAGTCTCAATCACTGAATTCAAGGGACTTAGAATCCCGGTGTCCTGATGAATACGTTAAAATCAAGCATTCTATTTGTATTCTGATGATATTCTTAGATCCATATGAATGTTGGTTGGTTTGTGAAGCTCATATTTCTCCCACCGGTACTGTGACATTTGAAGAGCATTTGTTGTGAAAGTTTCACACCAGTTTTCACACCACTGTGCTTCCTGTCACATTTTCTTCCTTTATTGTTCTTTTGCTCTTGTTCACCTGTCTGCTGCCTTCTGCTGCCTGAGAACTTGTTTGGTTGACAGACTACATCTTCTTGCCATGCATTGGTATATTCCCGCCAGGTATCTAAGTCACCTGATTCAGGAGACTGGTGAATAAAAGGCACGTGGTGTGTAGCTGCTAATCTATTAGAGAAACCTGTGCCCACTGGGATGCCAGAGTCTAATGGTTCTGTCTTCTGAATGATTTCCTGAGTGTTCCTTTTAGTGGATGTCATGTCCTTAAAATAGTCAAGTCCAGTTGTTCTAAAGCTTTTTGCTGTGTTGTCACATTCCCATTTCCTCCTTCAGTCTTTGCACATACCTGTGGGTGCCTCTTCATCCCAGAACCCTTCCACATCTGTCTGCTAAAGAGCTGATGAATAATCAACTCTAGTTGGCAGAGTTATTTGATCTTCCCTTAATTTCTGTCCTCTGCCAGATCTGCATACTAATCTCTTTGGGAATGAGAATACTGTTGCTGGGTGGGTTTGTACTTTAGATAATCAAAACTGTGATGATGGCCCTGGTGGGGATCAAAACTGGCCCCTTCCTCTCCCCATCTTCCCAGCAGAGGCTCCAGTCAAATTGCTCTTTAATTAATATATTAAACCAGTTTGATATGTCTTTGGTTTTTTTATGGTTTCATTGTGATGTGTGTAGATGGAGATTGATTTTTATTTATACTGATTTGAACTTTTAAAAATTTATTTATTTTAATTGGAGGAGAATTGCTTTACAATACTGTGTAGTTCTGATTTGAATTTATTTGGCTTACCTATGACTAGATATCTTTCATAAGTTCTAGAGAATCCTCAGACATTATCTTTTCAAATATTGCTTCTATCTCATCCTTTCTCTTTTTCCTGTAGAAACAATCTTAAGGTTAGAATGATGTAAATTTTTTCCAAAGAGTTTAATATTTTTTTTTCTACTAACCCCTTGAAGTGCTTACGGTTCAGGATCCCTTTAATCTGTATTCATAGTTTCACATTATCTAGACAACTCAGATGACTTGAAGCCAGGCTGCATCTGTGAAAGGAATGGATCACTTCTAGTTCACATCTTAAAGTTCTTCAGGATCCTAGATTAAAGTGTAAAGAGTTTTGTTGGCTGGGAACTTGCATATCACACTGAGGAGTCTAAGAAGGGGTGGGCAGTTGTGGATTTGTCAAATCTGATTGATCAGAGGCAGCATTTTGTTAATATTTTTTAATTGAAGTATAGCTGATTTACAATCTGTTAATTTCTGCTGTATGGCAAAGTGATTCAGCTGTACATATACATATGTATGTTTCTTTTAGAAATATTCTAAAATATTCTAGAAAATATTCTAAAATATTCTAGAAAATATTCTTTTCTATTATGGTTTATCATAGGATATTGACTATCCTTTGATATACAGTAGGACCTTGTTGTTTATCCATTCTATATTTAAAAGCTTACATCTGCTAACCCAACCTCCCACTCCATCCCTCTCCTAAGTCCTCCCCCTGGGCAACCACCAGTCTGTTCTCTATGTCTGTTTTTCTATTTCTATTTCATAGGTTCATTTGTGTCATATTTTAGATTCTACAGATAAGTGATATCATACATAGTATTTGTCTAGTATGATAATCTCTAGTTGCATCCATGTTGCTGCAAATGGCATTATATCATTCTTTTTTATGGCCGAGTAGTATTCCATTGTACATATGTACCATATCTTATCTGTTCCTCTGTTGATGGATATTTAGGTTGTTTCCATGTCTTGACTATTGTGAATAGTGCTGCTATGAACATAGGGGTGCATGCATCTTTTCAAATAATAGTTTTGTCTGGAGGTATGCCCAGGAGTGGGATTGCTTGATCATATGGTAATTCTATTTTTAGTTTTCTGAGGGACTTCCATACTGTTCTCCACAGTGGCTGTACCAATTTACATTAAAGGGCAGCTTGTTGAATCCTAGTGCTGTGGCCTGTTGTGGGAAAAGGAAGAAGGCAGGCTGGGCTAGACTAGGGCTAGGGAAACACAACCAGCCACAGAGATGGGTGGTCATGGCCGAGGTAGACTAACGCACCAGGTCTACCAGGTGAGGAGGGGAGGTGAGAAGCCAGGACTGTAGAGAAGCTGCGGATGTGACTAGGGTGGCACTGTAATCCGAGGCCTCTGTTCACCGGGGCCAGAAGCAAGTTTTCTTCAGTGATTCTGGGTAGCTTGGCTGGCCAGTGTCTCCTCCTGGCCAACCAGCACCACGTGTATAGCCTGGGCTGGGTCTGGGCGCTCTGGACAGCTTCATTATTGTTCTGTCTACATCCATTGTGAGCCCTCCATTCTGAACTGCACCCAGCAGGTTGTCCTTTATTGAAGTGTTTATTGACGGGTTCCTAGAATGCAGCTCAAATTATTACCACCACCTTCAAGGCCCTGCATGATCTGACTGGCCCCTGTCCACCTCTGCAGCCTGACCTCCTCCCTCTATCCGTCTCATTGTCTATATGCCTTCTTCCTCTTTGTTTAAACCACCATGCACCGTGGATAGCTGCAGGGTCTATGCATGAGCAGTTCCCTCTACAGGGAGCACACCTCTCCGATATTCTCCTACTGTGATGGGCTAAATGTGTATGTACCTGCAAAATTCATATGTCGAAGCCCTAACTCCCAGTGTGGCAATACTGGGAGTAAGGAAATAATTAAAGTTGGATGAGATCATGAGAGTGGGATCCTGATCCAGGACGGTTAGTGTCCTTGTAAGAAGAGATACCAGAAAGTTCACTCTCCTTCTCTCTCCGTGCTCGTATATGAGGACACAGCAAGAAAGCAGCCACGTGCTAGTCAGGAAGAGAGTCCTCACCAGAAACTGCATGTGCTGGAAACTTGATCTTGGGATTCCAGCCTCAAGAATTTGAAGAATATTACTTTCTGCTGTTTTAAGTCATCTAGTCAAAGGTATTTTGTTATGGCAGCCCGAGCACACCAATACATCTAGTTTAATTAGATCTCACACCAACTATTTCCCTAAACGTTTTTTTTTGCCATATTGGGTCTTAGTTGCTGGGCACAGGCTAGGACTTAGTTTGCCCTGGGCATGTGGGACCTTAGTTCTCCAACCAGAGATTGAACCTACATCTACAACATCGGCTGGTGGATTCACTGAACCACCAGGGACCTCTCGCTCTAAGTGTCTTTGATCCAAAGTCTCCTATTTCTGGGATCTTGTGGTACTAGGCACCATGTAAGATTTCTATTTTTGATTATTTGACCAAACCAGTGTCCCCTGCATTGCAAGGAGGATTCTTAACCACTGGACCAGGGAAGCACCATAGTTCATTTCATAGTTAATCCTTCTCTTGCATTTAAAAAGTCTGGAATTTAAAAATCCCAGATGCATTCCCATCCCCCAGAGGCAGCTAGTGTAGTGTGTAAGTAAGTAGGATTTAAACCCAGAACTCCCGAGTTTGAATCTTGTCTTCCCCACTTATTTGCTGTATGAGCTGGAGTAACTGACTTAACTGATTTGATTATCTTTGATTATTTGATCAACGTTGACATCAGTTCAGTTCAGTTCAGTCGCTCAGTCGTGTCCGACTCTCCGCGACCCCATGAATCACAGCACGCCAGGCCTCCCTGTCCATCACCAACTCCCGGAGTACACTCAAACTCATGTCCACAGAGTCGGTGATGCCATCCAGCCATCTCATTCTCCGTCATCCCCTTCTCCTCCCGCCCCCAACCTTTCCCAGCATCAGAGTCTTTTCCAGTGAGTCAACTCGTCGCATGAGGTGGCCAAAGTATTGCAGTTTCAGCTTTAGCATCAGTCCCTCCAATGACCATCCAGGATTGATCTCCTTTAGATGGACTGGTTGGATCTCCTTGCAGTACAAGGGACTCTCAAGAGTCTTCTCCAACACCACAGTTCCAAAGCATCGATTCTTCGGCGATCAGCCTTCTTCACAGTCCAACTCTCACATCCATACATGACCACGGGAAAAACCATTGCCTTGACTAGACGGACCTTGGTTGGCAAAGTAATGTCTCATACTAGACTGTAAATTCCATGAAGGTTTCTAGTTTTATCCAAAGCTACACACCTAGAACCCAGTACACAGCCAAGTACGTAATAGGTACACAGTACATATTTACTGGGAAAGAGAGTGGTGGGGAACAGACAATGCCTAAGGTTGGGAGGGTTTTATGAACATTCAAGTTCATCTCTGGTCCAGCAGCACCCCTTTAGCCCTCTCTACTGACAAAGCCTAACATTGTGCCACTGACAAAAGAGACATGTTAGCAGAATTCAGCTCCAGCATCACAAAGCATGGCAAGGAAGGGTAGATTGCAAGGAAGGATGGATTTAGAACAGAGAGACAATAAATTGGCACAACTGGATTCAGAACTTTACTTAAAACTATGGATGGGACTTTCTTTTTAACCTTTGAGTTCTCATCATGCATCACACACCATGTTAATAGCAACACGTAGATTATCTCATCCAGTTCTCACAAAAACATTAGGGGGTTAAGTCAGTTACTCGAGCTCATACAGCAAATAAGTGGGGAAGACAAGATTCAAACTCAGGAGTTCTGGGTTTAAATCCTACTTACTTACACACTACACTAGCTGCCTCTGGGGGATGGGAATGCATCTGGGATTTTTAAATTCCAGACTTTTTAAAGGCAAGAGAAGGATTTACTATGAAATGAACTATGGGGCTTCCCTGGTGGTCCAGTGGTTAAGAATCCTCCTTGCAATGCAGGGGACACTGGTTTGATTCCTGGTCCAGGAAGATCCCACCTGCCACAGGGCAAATAAGCCTGTGCACCACAGCTACTGAGCCTGCGCTCCACAATAAGAGAAGCCACTGCAACGAGAAGCCCGCGAGCTGCAACTCAGGAGCAGTCCCTGCTCACACAGCTAAAGAAAGCCCGCATGCAGCAATGAAGACCCGGGACAACTAAAGATAAATCAACTGAATTTTATTTTTTTTAAAGAAACGAACCATGTACTATTGATTAAGCTAAAGGGGTCTCTCACTACCCTGGTTCTATAGAATTCTCTTCCTTCTAAACCTCAGTTCATGGCTAGTTACTGCCTTCTCTGTGCTGTGAGGCACTGTGATAACCTCATTCTTGACAAGCAGCCGGCATAGTAATCACCGAGAATGTTTTACCTTCTCTTCCTTCTATTGTTTACAGCTCAGACTCCCGCTTGTGAAACTGTGGCACTGGCTACTGCTCAGAGCTGTGCAGTGAATGTAGCATTCGAATAGCCATCGTTAGAATGCTTTTGGTTTCAACTAATAAAAAAAAATCCAGCTCAAGTTAGAATCAGTAATAGAGGGAATGCATTGATTTATGTGACTTGATTGGTAAGTGGGATTCAGGTAAGCTTTGGTTGGCGTTTCAACACTCTTCCTCTTCAGTTCTTTCCACTTTTCCTGAGTTCATGGATTGGCTTCATCTTTAGCCTGGCTGTTCTCATTGTACTAGAATAGCTGAAATGGTTCCTTACTGACACCCAGGGAGGGAGTGAAGGCTTTTACCCAATTGTTGTGAAGAGGTAAATATTGAGTACTGATAGATGTAATCCTGGGTAAAAGGTCTGTCTTTGCAGCAATCAGTACAAGGTATATTGTGCGATGGACTGTAGTCCGTCAGGCTCCTCTGTCCATGGGGATTTTCCAGGCAAGATTACTGGAGTGGGTTGCCATTTCCTTCTCCAGGGAATCTTCTCAACCCAGGGATCGAACGTGCGTCTCTTGAATACTCCTATATTGGCAGGGGGGTTCTTTACCACTAACACCACCTGGGAAGACCAACAGTCAATTGAATTGAAGCTCCACACTTGCATGTGGGAGATGCGGGTCCAGCCCCCCCAAACTACCTCAGGACTGTACAGTGGGAAGTGCAGTAGACTGGATGTTAGGAAGATGCATCTGTCAGGGTAGGCTAGGTTTTGCTTTGGTAACACACAAGCCCTGGCCTTGCTTTTCAAACAGGCAAGGTTTGTTTCTTGTTCATACTACATGTCTGCTTGGGTCATTATGCTGTGTTTTCTCACTCCAGGACCCAGACTGATGGAGCTGTCACCTCCTCAAGCATGGTCTATGGCTGTGGCTGAGGGAAAGAGAGCATAAAAAACTGCTTTCTAGCTCTTAAAGTTTAGGCTGAGAGTGATGTGCTTCTACTTGCAATGTATGGACCAAAACAAGTCCCACGGCCACTCCTGACTCCAAGCTGTGAGGAAGTATAATCCTATCATGTGCTTGGGAAACAAACCAGAATTATCTGGTGACGTAACATTAATGTCAACTATCACAAAGGGCTTGTGGAGACCACCCCAGCTTTTCCCTACTTTTTACTGGGAAAAAAAACTTGGATTGCTACATTTTAAAAAAAGAGATCTTCATACTGTGCAGAAATTAGGTGTTTTCCTGATTTCTGATCAAATGTCTCTGTTCAGTTCAGTTCAGTCGCTCAGTCATGTCTGACTCTCCTACTTTTTACTGGGAAAAAAAACTTGGATTGCTACATTTTAAAAAAAGAGATCTTCATACTGTGCAGAAATTAGGTGTTTTCCTGATTTCTGATCAAATGTCTCTGTTCAGTTCAGTTCAGTCGCTCAGTCATGTCTGACTCTCCGCGACCCCATGAATCACAGCACGCCAGGCCTCCCTGTCTATCACCAACTCCTGGAGTTCACTCAAACTCATGTCCATAGAGTCAGTGATGCCATCCAGCCATCTCATTCTCTGTCATCCCCTTCTCCTCCTGCCCCCAATCTTTCCCAGCATCAGAGTCTTTTCCAGTGAGTCAACTCGTCGCATGAGGTGGCCAAAGTATTGCAGTTTCAGCTTTAGCATCAGTCCTTCCAATGAACACCCAGGATTGATCTCCTTTAGAATGGACTGGTTGGATCTCCTTGCAGTACAAGGGACTCTCAAGAGTCTTCTCCAACACCACAGTTCAAAAGCATCAATTCTTCGGCGATCAGCTTTCTTCACAGTCCAACTCTCACATCCATACATGACCATGGGAAAAACCATAGCCTTGACTAGACGGAACTTTGTTGGCAAAGTAATGTCTCTGCTCTTTACTATCAAAGTTGGTCATAACTTCATTCCAAGGAGTAAGCGTCTTTTAATTTCATGGCTGCAATCAGCATCTGCAGTGATTTTGGAGCCCAAAAAAATAAAGTCTGACACTGTTTCCATGTCTCTGTTATTTTGCCATTAAGCAGAATCAATGGATCTGTGAGGGACTTAAGACACCTTCTCAACTCAAAATAACACCCTTTTCATGGTCTTGATCAACACAAGTGGATTCCTACTGAAACTCATGACTTGTAAGCTGACCCCGATTGTTCTGGTGGAGGGAGACACCTGACTCAAATTAGGCCAGTTAGGGCCTCTCTTCTGGGATTTTGGAATTGGAATGATCAGGGATTTACATGTCTCTCATGTCTCTCTGGATCACTGGAAGTGGTTGGGAGATAGATTTCCCATTGGAAGCAGAGGAAACAAGTCTTCAAGAGTCTTACTGGCAACTCTTGCTATGCTTCCATTTCATCCAAAAGCGCAGCTGGGTTCTTGCTGCTGGCCTAAGAATCCACTCCCACTTCCCCCTGTCCCCACTTCCAAAAGCTTTAAGATCAGTTCCCCTCTTGTTTTTCTTAAACTGGGTTGATGGGTTACTGGTAACTTGCAGCCAGAAAACTCCTAATCGATACATGTGACACAAAGAAGTCACAGGTGTAGCCCATTCCAGTAAAATAGAGGTCAGGTTGTAGTTCTATTGCATCAGCTGTATTTCTGGCAACTTTTCTGCTTGAGATAGTTCATCTGAATGGGAGTGAGTGCAGGTGACATTATTATATGGATCAACTGGAATTCACTTAAAACTTTTTTTTTAAAGGAAAATGATTTGTCTCTTTGGGTAAACATTATTTGCCACATACCTCCCAACACAGATATTACGTGCACACTCTTTCCTCTGCCTGAGGTCCTGTCCTCTTCAACTCTGTAGACCCAGCCTCAGTGTCACCTCTGCTGGGAAGCCTTTCCATGTTCTCCTATATAGAACAAGTGATGTTCTTCTCTTTGCTTTCCAAAGTGTTGACACGTACATCTAGTGTTACATATTTTCTTCCAGAAGTGTTTCTTTCCACATCTGGCTCCTCTGAAATATCAAGTTCCTCGATGGTTGGGAGAGTGCCTTGTTTATCTCTGCTTCCCATAGTGTTGGGTTGGAACAGATGCTCAGAAAAGTTTGTTGACTAAATGGGAGTTTTAAATGAGAGGACTATAACCCACGTACAGTCATCCCTCAGTATCTGTAGGGGGCTGGTTCCAGCATCTGTTGTGGATACCAATACCCATGGATGATCAAGCCGCATAGTGGGCCCTCCATACTCCTGGTTCTGCATCGTGGGATTCAACCAGCCATGGATCGTATAATATGGTGGTTTGTCAGCTTTGCTTACTGGACACCAGGCACTGTGCAGAAAGCTGCCCGTGTGCTGTCATTTAATCCTCTCAGTCATTTCTACTGGCTTGATTATTGATATTTTCATTGCTCTTTTATGGATGAGAGATTAAATAGCAAAGTCACTCAGCCAATTATTAATCTGCTGTATATGGCAGATGTGAGATTCCAACTCTGGAGAGTGCTCACTGTTTATTGACCCCTAGATTCTAAAGGTGGGGACCACTTTCTGAGCATATTTGCTACAGACTTGGGACTCCATAACAAAAAAGGTGCCTGGGACGTGTGACAAAAACTCAGAAAAGGGGTCACCTTTACCCCAGGTGTCACAGGTTACACAACAGAAGCTGTGGAAAAAGAGCTTTACTGTACCTGAGGGGGCTGACTGATGTGCTTGAAAGTTCTCAAGTACCTTAAGATTTAACGGAAAGCAGTCATCAGAAGTCGTCCTTCTTGTTAAGAAACAGAGGAGAGAAAAAAAAAAAAACTGCTGTAAAGTTTTGGTGGGATAAAAGGAAAACTAACTCCCAGGCGATGCTTGTTGGGAAATACTGGACTGAGGAGAGAGCCGCGGCTCAAGGTCAGGGTTCCCAATCCAGCTAGCATCCTTTTCAAAGTGCAGCCTGGCGTGGCCTTTCTTTGGTGGTTCTCTAGAAAGCCTAGGACACGGGGTACAAAAGCTGGGAACCTCCGGGGATGCAGCATCCGCCCCCGGTCCCCGCTCCTCCCCTGCCGGGTCAAGCCTCCGCGCCGAGAAAAGCGGGAGCGACGCCCGCGCATGCGCCCGGGATACGGGCCTCTCTCTGCGACGTCAGGGGGCTTGCGCCCGCACGAAAGCCCCGCCCCTCCAGGCGCCAGAGGCGACTTGGGCGGGGGGCCTCGGGCCACGCCCCCAGCCGAGCCGAGCGGGGCCGAGCGGAGCCGAGCGCCTCCGAGTGCGGCCGGGCCGAGCCGAGCGGCCCGGAGTCGGTTGGTGCAGCTGCGTCCCCGCCGCCCAGCCGTCCGCGGCTCCGGCGTCGCCGCCGCCGCCGCCGCCGCGGCCTCCGCCTCCGCGCGGTCTGCGTCGGCCGGCGGCCGGCCGCCCGCCAGCCGGGAGGGAGGCCTGGAGCGCGCGGAGAGCGGCCCGGCCGCGGGCGCCGCCGCCGCCACCGCTGCCAGGTGAGCGCCCGCCTCGGCCCGCCGACCCCGTGCGCCCCCGCGGCTGTCATTCCCCGTGTGCGTGTGTGTGTCTGTCTGCCCGCCTGTCAGCGCCCCGTGTCTGCGCGCGCGCCTCCCGCCACGCCTGGCCCCCGGCCCGGCCCGCAGCGTCGCCACCCCCGCCCGCTGCCCCGGGTCTTTCTGTCAGCCGCCAGCACCCCCGGGCCGGGAGGCTCCGCCCCTTCCCCCCGAGGCCCCGCCCCGCCCCATCTGTCATCACCCGCCCCCTCCCCCCCCACCTCGCTCCCGGCTCGGGCGCCCTGCAGGCGTGAGGGTGCCGCTGCTCCCTGGGGGTCCGAGCAGCCCCCCCGTGGCCGCGCGGCTGCAGCTGGAGGATCGCGGCGGGGCGGTGGGGGTGTCCGCAGAACCCGCCGGACCATGCGAGGGTGCGTGTCGGTGTGAGCGCAGTGTGTGCGCCCTGGAGCCGGGAGGGGAGCGCGGCGGGGTCGGGGCGGGGGGCGGCCTGATCGACGTGGGGCGGGAGATGCCAGAAGACCGAGAGCCACTTGCCCCAGCGCCCGCGGGTCCTCTGCGTCCTGCGGGGACGGGGCAACCCCGGGCCTCTGGTCCGCTCTGCCGGGGAGGCAGCTGGACCGGGACTCGAGCCACTTGGGGTTACGGTAGAGTTCTCCATCCTGGGGCCGGCCCCCCCCCCCCACCTGCCCACGCGAAGGCAGCGGAGCTGGGCTTGGGCACCCCGGATGTCGCGAGGGGCACGTGAGCGGAGTTTGGGGGCTTGTGAAACCCTGCGGGTTTGGGATTTCCATTCAGAGACGCCTGTCGGAAGTGATTGAGGGCTGGGTGGGATGTGGAGCTTAGGTGGAAAGTGTTTTGAGAGCTTGAGTCATTTTGAGTTGCGTGGTTTGCATTTCTGAGCAGTGATTGCCCTGGGCTTGTGCCCTGTGAGAAATTGTTGTGTGTTGTAGGGGTTGGTCGGGGGGTGGGGGTGGTGCTCGTGTAGACGAGGATTGAGGGCACACTTCTTTCTGTTTTTATCTGTGTCATGTGGACGTATAGTATATTTATTCATGAGACCTTCGTACAGCCTCAGTTTTAAAAAGGGTTACAATAGTTTCCATTTACGGATTCTCTTGTATGCTGTTATCTTGATGTGCTTTATTTGCAGTAACTTCGTATTGCGATATTTCAAAACTAAGAGAAAACGCGTCCTAAAACAATTGGTATTTTGCCGGATAATTCTCAACCACGGGGAAAGAGCCAAGAGCGCACTTCATTAGCTGGAACAACTTATTCGGGCTTAATTTGTTTCTAAGAGTCACACAGTGGAAAAATCCAGAAGCGGCATAGTAGTAGAGGAGTGTTAGGAAATTAATGAAAAGAACCCTTCTGTTGCTGCCTTGGAAAGATGGTATCAAAGTTGGTGTAGAGCACAGTGCTTCTATGTAATGATAAACATATTAACCAGGTTGGTTTTGTGACCTTGATATGTGGCTTGGTGCTTGATTTGTGTAGTGCTTTGTAACAGGGAAACATTGCATGGGAAGCAGGGTAATTTAGGGAGAAAATGGTCCTCTTTTTTTGGGTCATATTTAAGTAAGATTTCACACCAGGGCATTCTGCTGGTGGAGGTGAGTCTTTAAATTTTCTACGATGACATCAAAAATTACAAAAGTAACTCATGTTTAAGGCAGAAAACTAGAAGAAAAAAAAAACTAAGAAAAGCTTAAGAAAAAAGCCGTCATCCCACAAACCATAGGAAACCACACTTTCCTATTTATCCCTTTAGTTTTTTGTTCCCATATGTAAGTATGTTTTTTCTTACAGAAGTGCTACTGTACTGTAAAATTGTGGTTATGATCTGCTTGTTAACACTTACAAATAGATTGTGAGCAGTATGTCTTACTTTTGTAAGAACTTGTTCCTTTTCTGATCCTTTTAAAAAAGAGATTAGAATTTTTGCTTGCAGTGCTCCAGCAGTTTCCCATCTTAAAGTCCCTGCCGTGGCCTATGAGGCTGCCTCCCTGTCCTCACTTCCAGCCTTGCCTGACAGATCTCTTTGCTATTGTCTAAAAACTTCAAGCCAACACCAGCCTCGGTGTCTTTGCATTTGCTCTTGTGTCAGCTTGGAACCCTGTTCCCTGGATACCCTGGTTCTTGCCTCAGGTCTCCACTCTGTGGAAGACTTGCCTCATCTCCCTGTCCTCCTTAATCAACCTTACTTTTTTTTCATGGTACTTACCACTACTTGGTAAATACCAATTTATTTGTTGGTTTACTGTCTCTTTCCCCCCATTAATCTGTGAGTGTGAGGTTTTTTTTCATTGATGTATCTTCAGAGCCCAGAACCTGACACATAATGGGTGCTTAATCAGTATTTGCTGAATGAATGAATGGATGCTCGTTATCCATCCATTCATGAGACCTTCCTGGAAGCCTCCTAGGCTCTTAGATAACCATATCATGAAGTGGGATAACAATCCTTTAAAAGTCAGGATAGGCCTCTCCTTTACATATCTGAGGTGAAGAATTTCATGGTGTGAGGTTTATGGTCTTAAAAAGAATCACAGTCTTGATTTAACTTGCACGATTGAGGGAAGGAAGAAGAGTTTTGGCCACTGTTACTGACTTTTCTTCTTATGCATTATTCCTTATGTTACACTGGAAATCTTTGAAACATTTCAAGTATTCCAGTGGTGTTGACAGCTATGATTTTGGTTTGGTGGTTCTTAGTGATAGTTTTAGCCTCAAGAGCATAATGAGTTTTTTGTGTCAGCAGATACCCAGAGATTATAGCTTTATTGCATTTTCATCTGAGGAGTAGCTGTATTTTCCTGGCAATTCTGTCCTTTTCAACCCCCTGCTTATCAGTTTTTGGATGGTTTAACAGGTAACTTAAGGTTGTTTTTTGTTTTTTTTTAATTTTAAAATAAATCCTTGATCTCTTGAGCCTTTTACGTTTCTCATTTGACTCTTGAACTGTTTGAAAGTACCAGTTTCATCTTTCAGGACAAAATGACATCTGTAGTAAAACATATAATTGCATTTTCATTATAAGGAAGGGGAAATTTGTATAGTGAGGCAGAATTTTTACAGAGTAGAGTGTGAGTATAAGGTTTTTAAAGCCTTGAATTTCAAGCAGGCAATCTCTAATTTTAATGAGTTTTTTAAAAGAATCCTTGCTTTTGCTCTAAAGGAAAAGAATTCCTTTGAACACAATCCAAACCATCAAAAAGTATTTTTTCTGATGCTTCAGATATATTTTGGGGAAGAAATCGTAAATGAAAAATTTTGTTCTTTTAAAGGAAGGCCTAAAGGGAATGTGTTAAGAATTTATTTGTATTTGTTCCACAGGCGTTTATTAAGCACGTCGCTGGGGCAGCTATACAAGCACGTTGTATGGGCTGCATTACCACGTTTAGTTTTAGATTACCTGCTGATTTGTTATTACTTATTCCCTTCTTTCCCTTATCTACCTCCCTTCTCTCATCAGATTCTCTCCCTAAGTGAGCCCATCCGTTCCCAGGACTTTATTACCCTCTGGATGCAGATGACTGCCTGAGTTACACCTCCCGCCCAGACCTTTCTTTGGTTCTGGGTTTCCAGTTTTAGCTCCTGCCTCCCTTCTCTGTCTCCTTGCAGACTCGCAGTGATCTCAAACTTCTCGTGCCAGCGGTTGATCACTCAGCCTCTCCCTCTCAAGCCTCCAGATTTGTATTCCTCATTCTCGATCCCTCTGCCCTCTCTTCTGCCTTCTCCTGCCCCCAGCCTCCCTTTCATCAGCACTGTCCATCCATTCACTGTTTAGCCGGAGATCCGAGAGTCGACCTGGATTTTCCCCCATTCCTCAGCCGACATCTAGTCCCTCAGTGTGGGCTGTCGGCCTGGGCTCCAGGTGCTTCAAGCTCGCCCTTCCCTCGGTGCTCCTCATCCGGCTACCGTCCTCTCTCAGCTGGGTGGCTGCCCCTGCCTGCCGCCTGGTCTCCCAACTTCCACTCCTGCCTTCTCTAACCCATTCTCCCCCTGCAGCCAGCGAGCCTATCAGACCTTGTCCCCTCGAGCGTCCTCTGCCCATTTCAAGGCCTCTTACCGCCCTGAGATCCACGTCCACGCTCAGGTGCCAGCCTCTGCCTCTTCTCCACCCTCCACTCTTCGCTTGCCATGCTCCTGTAAGGTGGAAGTACAGTCGATTCTTCTCAGTGCCAAGTTCTTCTCTTCCGTTAGCGCTTCCCTCTGCCTGCCAGACTCTTCTAGGAGAAGGGCCTTCTCCGACATCTGGGCTCAGTGAAAATGTCCCTTCTCAGAGGGGTCCCTTCCCTGATCACCCCTTTACAGCAGCTTCCTCCTCATTGTCCCCCTCTCAGTACACATGCATTTCCTGCTTAGCATGTCACCAGAATTCCAGGTATTTCATCCAGATGTTTGTTTCCTTCTTTATGGTCCATTCCCCCAATAGACTGCAAGACCAAGAGGGCAGGGACAGCCTTGGCCTATTTATGGTCCAGTCTTGGCCCCGTCTCTGTGTAGATTTCACTAGCCACAGGTCCCGGATACCTTTTGAATGATAAAGTGATTGTAACAGCCAACCTTTTTTGAAATTATGTGCCAGGTCCGTGGTTAAGTGTGTTCACACATTATTTCTCAACCTCTGGGAGAAGCTACTAAGGTGGTGATGGTTATTACTTATCATTTTTTGTTGTTGTTTTGAGACAATTGAGCTTAGAGAAGTAACTTTTGAAGTTACAAAGCTAAGAAAGTGGTGGAGCCAGAATTTGGATCTGTATGGTCTGACTGTAGAATCTTTCCTCTTATTCTTTGCTGCCCTCTGATAAGAATGTAGGAATGAATAAATAAACATTGAACAGTCTGTAAGATTAATATTAGGTGGTTCTTCATGTTTGTGTTTCTGAGCATACACTGGAGCATAAAAAACAATGCTTGTGTTAGGGTTGTGCATTTCCTGGAAACTTTCTGTTAACAAGCCCTATGCTGAAACATATAGATTAGTTTGTGTTCAGGCTGTTGTTTTTTTTTTTAATAAAGATTTAAAATATATTTATTTATTTGGCCATGCTGGGTCTTAGTTGCAGCATGCAGAGAATCTAATTCCCTGACCAGGGATCAGACCCAAGACTGCAGTGCAGAGTTTTAGCCACTAGACCACCAGGGAAGTCCCAGGCTCTATGTTTTTATTTTACCTCTGCCACTTACTAGCTGCAAGCCCTTGGGCAAATTCCTTAACAGCCTGTCTGTTTTTTTGTTTTTCAGCTGTAAATGGAGAAAAATAATATTTCTTATCTCACAGGGTCATTATAAGTAGCTTAATTATACACTAAAAGCAATTAATGTTAGCTATTAATATTATATGGAGAAAAAAGTTAGGAAAAGACTTTTAGCCCCATTAACAAACTAGAGTTGGGTTACGAGTGAGAGACAGACCATAATTAACAGTATTGTTTTACTGACTCTGGTTTTGAGTTTATAAAAGTTATCAGGGAATTAACTCTTTGTCTTAGAATTATAATCGTTCTGTATGCAGCTTTTGTTTGTATTTAGTTAAATGCTTGTAGGTAAGAGAGTTTTATTTTCTTTTTCTTTTTAGACTCCTCCCAATCTTAAGATTCTCAGGGTAGAGGGATCCTTTGAGAGGGTGGATTCCCCACCCCCACCCCCCATTCACGACTATTACAGCTTACTTCGGTAATGATTATCACCAGGGAGCTTGCTTTAAATAACCAAGCAAACAGTAGGCCCAGCACAGGCACGGATGGGCTTGGCAGCCCTTAAGATGGAATATCTGGGCATAGCTGTGTTTTCTGGTGGAACAGCTTATAAGCAAGTGCTAGTCTGATGACTTCCATCATTTCTGTGAAATAGAGGTTCGCTAAGAGTGAGTGGGAAGAAGTCAGAGGAAAAGCAAGGAGACTTGACATACAGTCAAGGTCAGGAAGAGGAAGAGTGAACTTGGGCCGATGCCCGTGACCTCTCAGCAGTGTGCAGGGCTCTGTTGAGGTAAGAGACTGTGGATTGATCAGGGCACTGGTAACATACAGCTGGCTAGTGTCAGGAGCAAATAAGACGTCTAGTTGGACTGAGCCTGGCTGCAGTGAGCTGCAGCAGGACAGTGTAGCGGAGGAACTACACTGTTCCTCCGAGCAGGGAGTTATCAACATAAGCAGGAAAGGGGGTCCCAGCTGGACGTGGAGGAGAAAAGGGCCAGAGGCGTGGGTGAAACGAAGCACTGCGTGTATGGGAGCACTGGAGTAGAGGGACGTGTGAGTGGAAGATCTCAGAGTTGGAGCAGTTAATTACCGCACAGAACAGGCGCCCGGGTTTTGCCGCGGACTTGCATAGCCCAAGTGAAGTGAACTCAGTGAAGGAGGCCAAGTGACTGAGGCTTGAGAGTTGTTTGGGTCATCCCTGTGGTTATCCAAGCCATCAAAAGGATGGTAGGACCTTTGGGGTACAGAGAAGGAAGGCATGTCAAGTCTTGGGTGAATGGCGTACCAGCAATAAGAGGGTTGATGGCCACCCTGGAGGAGCCTCAGAAGACTGGGGCATTTTGCCTGAGAGCAGAGGCAGAGCAGTGACCTGAAAGCTTTGTTGGTTGCGGGGTCTCTCTGGAAGAAGTCAGCCTTGGATCAGGTTCATTGTGCTTCTGAAGGCATCCCGATTTCAAGTGAACAGCATGGGTGACATGTAGTATTGTGTTTCTATATCTGGTCGTGGAAATCATCTGAGGGTCTGCATTAAAAAGTCAGCTTCCAGGGCTCCACTCCAGGCCCACCAAATTAGAATTTCTAGGAGAGGGGACTGAGAATGTATATTTTAACACTCCACTCTCCGCACACATACCTAGTAATTCTTTTTTTCTTTTTATTTAATTGGATAATTGCTTGACAGTGTTGTGTTGGTTTCTGCCGTACATTGCATGAATCAGCCATAAATATACATATGTCTCCTTCTTGAACCTGCCTCCCACTCCCCACCCCATCGCACCCCCTAGGTTGTCACAGAGCACCTGCTTGAACTCCCTGTGCTGTGCAGCAACTTCCCACTAGCTGTGTATTTTGCATACGGTAATATATATAGTTTAGTGCTGCTCTCTCAGTTTGTCCCGCCGTCTCCCCTGGTAATTCTTCATAATCAGGCAGGATTGGGAAAGGCAGCTGTAGTGGATAAGAACACGGGAGGTCAACTGCTTGGGTCTGAAGTAAGGCAGATGAGGGCGAGCCTTAGCCCATGACTCTTAATAGCTTGCCTTTCTAGGTTTAGCTGATGGCAGAGACTCTGAATTAAGAGACCCTCCATTAGAGTCCGTCACCCTGGCTAAAGCAAGAAGAGACAGCTGTTGATGACAGAGACAAAACTCCCTCTACCAAGTCAGACAAAGGATGGCAGTTTGGGGACACTCAGAGAGGAAACAGTCTTGTTTGCCTCCGTGGTCTCTGAATACATTAATCAATCATAATTGCTATCCTGTTCAGCAGGAATAGATCCAATTATGGTTTGATTAGTTCAGAAAGGTTGAGAAGGAAGTAATGCAGTTTAATTTAGAAAGCTTCCATCCTAATCTTGCATGTTTTAGTACTTCAGTTACCAGTAATATTAACTTATGTGACATAGTTCTATTTCTGAGGACACTGGATTAAAAAACCCTTTACTCAATGAAAAGCCAAAAACAATAGCAGTTATTATCCCCAAGGGGTTGCGTACACGACTAGATAGTATCGTTATACCAGAAGGCCTGCCACCCCATGCTCCCAGCTTTTATGAAGAAACTTCTGTTTGTTTCCATGATAAGGACAGGGAGTCATACAGGAGAATAGCTGCTAGAGAGGGAACTTGGGGTTCACCATCCAAGATAATATTTCTTACCTCACAGGATCACTATGAGTAGCGTAATTGCACTCAAAAAGCCAATGCTAGCTATTAATGTTGTGTGGAGAAAAAAAGGAGAAGACTTTTAGCCCCATCAACAAATTAGGGTTTGGTTAAGAGTGGAAGACCATAACTAGCAGTGCTTGTTCCACTGACTCCTGTTTTGTTTATAAAAATGATGAGGAAATTAACTCTTTGGCTTGGGATTTATAATCATTCTGTTGATTCTGACCATCCTGGGCTGACAGCTTAGAACCCCCTACTGCTAGTGAGGAGGGTGTGAGTTTGAGCTGCGTGTTTAGAATATTAAACTGTACTTAGCGCCCGGTTCGTCATAGCCAAACACTGAAAGCTTTGGGAAAACAATGTTGCCCTGCCAGACAGAAGTAGTTGCTTTGGACCTTGAGCTTGAAACTTAACTTGCCGGATCGCGTGCTCTGTTTCTTACTTCCTCGTAGCACTGTCAGTACTGAGGGGCCTGGCTTTCAACCTTGATGAACTGGGCACCAAACGTGGCACAGTGTCTCTGTTATATTCCTGTCACTTTGCACGTCCTTCTGCGTGCTGTCCCATCTCCCTGCTGAACTGCCGGCAGCCATCTGCATGCATGTTTTGAGACCCAGAAAATGTGGCAATAGAGGCTTAATAGTGCCAGCTCCGCCAGAATTTTCTGTTTGCAAGTTGAAATTTTTAAAAAGTAATTCCCTTTTAGGGGAAAAAAAAAGAAAATTCAAACAGGAATTTAGAATATTTTTCCCTTGTAGAAAAACATTTTCTTCTAAAGCTGAGAAATACTGAGCAGAGGCCAAAGAGGGTTAGTGATAGTAAATGTGGTCTCTAATATCACACTTTTCCTGTCCTTCAGAGCTCAGGACCCCCGAAGGTCTGCTGTGTTATGGTACCCTTGACAGCATCTGAATCACTTAAAGAGTATTTCAGTTTGTGAAGTGTTTGTATTCTTGTTGAACTAGGCACTTTGGGGTTAAAAAAAAAAGTCACTGGTCTCCAGGAACACTTTTTTTTAAGTTAGACAAGGTGCATTTAAGTCTCTAACCTAAAGTAGATCGTGCATTGTGCTGCAAAGCAGGTATAATCAAAATGTGGGTTCCCAGACAAAAGAGAGGTTATTTCTGGTGGTGGGTGGAGTTGGCAAGAGGGGGTTGCAGGATACTTTCAGGTAAGATTTGTCATCAGACTGGATCTTGAAGGTTGGGGAGAATTTTGAACTCTTCTTGATATTCTGTGTTTACTAAGGCATCGTTTATTTTAGCAAGACTATAGAAATATTTTGGTGCTTAATGAATTAGCTTTCAGTTATCTAAATGACTCACTCATCCAGCATGCCTCACGCCTTAATTACTTTGCATACCTTGTCTCCCTAAGTAACATATGAAGTATTAAGGAATGTGTGATGGTGAAAGGCTTTTATGGAAGCCCTTAAAGATAATCTTGGGATCATAGTGGATATCTCAGATCCCTGAAGAAATGGAAACATTGTGCTGTGGTGGTGAGTAGGAAATCAGAATTGCAGTGGAAGGCGCATGTTTGGGTGTGTCATCTAGGAACTGGGGGAAGATGGCACTCTTGGGACGTTGGTGAAGACCCGATAGGGAAGGCATAGTCTGAGGGTTACGAGGCTTCTTTTTGTTTTAATGACTTTTTAAAGAGTCATTTATGTTTTCATTTTTGTCCTCACTGGGTCTTCATTGCTGCGTGCGGGTTCTCTCTGGTTGCAGAGAGTGGGGACTACCCTCCGCCGGGGTGCTCAGGCTTCTTACAGCGGTGGCTTCCCTCGTTGCAGAGCACAGGCTCTAGAGTGTGCGGGCTTCGGTAGTTGTGGCACATGGGCTTAGTTGCCCTGCAGCACGTTAGATCTTCCCGCATCAGGGATTGAATGTATGTCCCCTGCATTGACAGGTGGACCCTTAACCACTGGACCATCAGGGAAGCCCTCGAGGCCTCTTGAATACCATGGTAAATGGAAGGTGGCCAGCTCCTTCTCGTTCTCCCTTGCTCTAGTGGGACTGAGCACACAGGGTTTTATAGAAAGGCTGTGAAGCCATGCCCAGAACTTCTCTTCCTGTCCCAAGCCTCTGTGTTGCTTGTTGCTTGTCCTGCCTCAGACCTTGCACCTTTGTGCTACAGATTCAGTCATGTGGCTGTGTGTCCCTCTGAATGAATCGTTGCTCCTTTAGCAAGCCCATTTTTTGCCATGGTAAGTTAGTGACAGCTGGATCATTGTTCCAGCCGTGCAAATGGTTCTACTATGCCAGAGACCTTGCAGTTTTTCCTTTCCCATGCGAAGGCTCTATTTTCAATCTTCCACTTGCTCCATCAGACCAACACTTAATTTTCTAGGAAGCTGAAAAACATACTCCTTGCTGCTTTATGTGCTG
Source organism: Moschus berezovskii (assembly GCF_049115385.1). Lineage (NCBI taxonomy): Eukaryota > Metazoa > Chordata > Mammalia > Artiodactyla > Moschidae > Moschus > Moschus berezovskii. The sequence continues at coordinate 13,626,877 of NC_142474.1, forward strand.
AAATGGGGCCCTGCCTCAGAATTCTGATCCCCTTGGGAATAAACACATAGGGTTTTGAAAAGATACTATTTTCTTTTTCCTTTATTCCTCATGATACCAATAGCATTTTAAAAGCCAAGACATTTGGGAGTGCTCTATGCCCCATCCTGCCATCCAGGTGACTAAAGCAGCTCTGAGAGAATGAATTCAGTTGTTCACCAGTGATGTACTTTTTGTCTGCTGTGTGTCAGGTCCTGTGCTAGACCCCATGGGGGAGCAAGTCAGACGTGGTCTCCCTGTGGCCTCGTGCCACTAAGAGTCTGGAGGCTCCATGGCCAGGAAGCCAGGATAGGTTTCTGGAGTAACGATAGGTGGGGCAGAAAGGCCTGGTATCTAGTCTCCCTTTTGCCTTTTGCCAGTTACGTGATCCCAGGCATTTGCCCCTCTTTCCTGTCAGATAGAATAGAACACATTTTAAAAAGGTTTATAGAAGTCTTATAAAACGTAAATGACAGTACATAAATAAGAATTTGGAAAGGTCAAGTTCAGTTCAGTTCAGTCGCTCAGTCGTGTCCGACTCTTTGCAACCCCATGAATCACAGCACGCCAGGCCTCCCTGTTCATCACCAACTCAAGTTACATATATGCACATACCGGCAGAGGAAGTCAGCTTCTGTCTTGTTCGGTAGGAATAGCTGATGGAGAGTTTCCACAACTCCTTGGCTTCAGAAAATGACCAAACACAATATTTGGACTATATATTATTAATATTTCACTAGTTCTAATGTTTATTAATAACAAATAAGACAACCAGCTATTTGTTGGTGACTGAAGTTAACATGGACTACTTAGTCACCCCTGCATGTGTGATCACTTAGTTGTGTCTGACTCTTTGTGACCCCATAGACTGTAGCCCGCCAGGCTCCTCTGTCCATGGGATTATCCCGGTGAGAATACTGGAGTGAGTTGCCATTTCCCTGACTCCAGAGTGCCTGTTTGAGTCCAGGACTGCACATCCACTCAAGCTGCATTTCCAGCCTGCTGGTCTTCCCTGCAGATTTCAGACTTGCCGGTCCCTTACCATCATGTGGGCTGTTTCCTTAAAGTAAATCCCTTAATTTGTATGTGTGTGTACACACACACGCACACACGCATTCTGTTGGTTCTGTTTCTTTGGAGATCCCAGGTCGCTACAGTACTCAGTAGATGTCATTATCAATGCAGAAAGAGGAGGAACAAGTGTGGTAAGCAAGGTGCTAAGTGTGGTTTTAGCCATGTTGGATTTGAGGGGCCCGTGGCATCCGTAGGGAGATGTGCATGCATGTGTGCTCAGTCACGTCCAACTCTGCGGCCCTGTGGACTCTGGCCTGCCAGCCTTCTCAGTCCATGGGATTCTCCAGGCAAGAATCCTGGAGTGGGTTGCCATTTCCTCCTCCAGGGGATCTTCCCGATCTAGGGATCAAACCTGAGTCTCTTGAGTCTCCTGCATTGGCAGGCAGATTCTTTACCCACTGTGCCACCTGGGAAGCCTCCAGGGAGATACCAGCAGGGAAATGTAGCCAGGATGTGGAGAGCTCACACAAGAGGTCTGGACTGCAGAGATGTAAGATTGGAAGATACTTCCATACCGATTGGAAGTATGTAGCTGTCAGTTGAAGCTGTGTGTGGGGTGATTTCAGAGAGAGCGGAGTAAGGTAAGATCAAAATGGAACCATAGGAAACAAGGACATTTAGGGAACAGGCAGAGGAGAGGAAGCCAGAGCCAAGGAGGAGCAGACAGAGGAGTGTGGGTTGTGGAAATCAAGGCAGAGAAATGTCAAGAGTGCAGCACTGTGAAGTGCCCTAAAAAGGTCGAAGGAAATGTTGCTGTCTGTCCATTGCGCCCAGCGCTTAGGAGGCATCATTAGAGGTGACTGTTTCAGTGTCGTAACTCATTAGAGCCGGTGGAATGGAGCAGGGGTCCCCAACCTCCTGGGTCTCATGCCTGGTGATCTGAGGTGGAGCTGATGTCATAATAACAGAAGTAAAGCGCACAATAAATGTAATGTGCTTGAATCATCCCGAAACTCTTCCCCTGCCCCAGTTGGTGGGAAGACTGTCTTTCACAAAACGGGTCCCTGGTGCCAAAAAGGTGGGGGACTGATGGGATAGAGGACCGGGTGATGAAGTGGAGATCTGGGTCTGCCTCTTAAAGGAGATCAGTGATGAGGTATGAGGAGAAGAGGGGCTGTGGGCTTCCTGAGGAAGGGGTGATTTTAGGATGCGAGGAATTCTAGCATGATCAGAGCCTGAAGAGACAGAGCTCGAAAAAAGGATGAAGGCAGGGATTCAGGGGAGAGAAAGGACAGTGGTTGATGCAGGTGTCCTCCGTGGATGGACGGACGTGCACCAGGGTGGTCGGCAGCGTTACCAGAGGAGGGCTGCCTCTGGCATTTGGTGTGGGGAGGGGAACGCCGTGTGGGGACACAGGTGTGTCTATAGGAGCTTGGGTCCTGAAGTTCTGCCCTCATAAAAGCATCTAGTTTCTTTGTGAAGGGGACCCCTGGCAACAAGTGACAGCCAGGGGAGAGGCTGTGCAGAAAGGTCTTTGTGAAAGTGGAGGCTGATTATTGTTCCCCCTTGTCTATTGTATGAAAGTTAAACTCCACAGCCTGATGTTTATAAAGTCCTCTACAGTCTGCCTTTAGCCAATTCTGCCAGACTCCCTCCCTATCTTCCTTTGTTTTATTCCAACACCCTTGTGTACTTCAGCTGAGAGTATCTCTGTTGTAGCCCTGGAGTGTGGCTCTGAGAGGCTGGATGCTGCAGGGGAGACGCCAGTGGACTGTGAGTTGGGAGTCCTGTGGTCCAGTCCTGGCAATGGGACCATTTACTCGCAATGGGACCTTGGACCCACCTTAACTTCTCTAAGTCTGTTTCTTTGTTTGCAAACTGTTAATTATAACAGCACTGATGATAAATGATGATGATGATGGTTGTGTCAGATGAGAAAACATGTTTCAAAGTAATTTGAAGAGAATTGTTGTTCAGTCACTAAGTTGTGTCTGATTCTTTGCAATCCCATGAATCACAGCACACCAGCTTCCCTGTCCTTCACCATCTCCTGGAGTTTCCTCAAACTCATGTCCTTAGAGTCAGTGATGCCATCCAACCATCTCATCCTCTGTTGCCCCCTTCTCCTTCTGTCCTCAATCTTTCCCAGCATCAGGGTCTTTTCCAGTGAGTCAGCTCTTCACATCAGGTGGTCAAAGTATCAGAGCTTCAGCTTCAGCATCAGTCTTTCCAATGAATATTCAGTGTTGATTTCCTTTAGGATTGATTGGTTTGATCTCTTTGCTGTTCAGGGGACTCTCAAGAGTCTTCTCCAGCACCACAGCTCGAAAGCATCAATTCTTTGGTGTTCAGCCTTCTTTATGGTCCAGCTCTCATATCCATACATGACTACTGGAAAAACCATAGCTTTGACTATAGGGACCTTTGTCAGCAAAGTGATGTCTGTGGTTTTTCGTACGCTAAGTTTGTCATAGCTTTTCTTCTGAGGAACAAGCATCTTTTAATTTCATGGTCTGCAGTGATTTTGGAGACCAAGGAGGATAAGGAGTATGTAAATGAAGCAGGTTTCATCAGACCATGAATGATCCTAGACTCAGGCTTATGTATAAATTTTCTTCTTTACCACTAGAATCCTCCCCCTTGCTCTCCAACTATCTAAATTCAGCCTGTATTATCTAGAGAAATGCTAGTTCCTATAACAGATAAACCTGCTGAAATCTCAGTGGCTTAAAACATTTTTGAAGCGTCTTAGCATCAGCAGCAGCAGCATGTTCATTTTAAATCCAGTCAGCCATGGGGATGGGGGGACCCAGACTGATGCTCTACCTTCTTCAAACCATGGTTTCCGTGGTTCCTGGGGGGCGTCGTCATCCAGGCAGCAAGGTGGGGAAAGAGAAAGTTGATGATCGGGAGGCTTTGATGCTTCAGGCCTCGGATGGGGGCTGGTGACTAAGGCCAGAGGAGAGATGGTTGAGAGGATCTGTTTACTGGATGGGAGATGAATGTGGGGTGTGTGGGATTTAGCACACACAGAAGGGTGGCGGGGCCTGAGGACAGGGAGACAGGACTTGTCCTGCCTGGGACAGAACAAACAGGCCCCTCCTCCGGCCTCTAGGGACAGAGCCTGGGAAAGGGGAAGGGCCGAGGGGCCCAGGACTGGTTCCCAGTGACGGGAGGCACCAGGAAGGTAGGAGAGAGGCCCCTGGGTCAGGGGAGACAGGGAGGCAAGAACCGGGGTGTGCACACAGCTTCTGAGATGAGCTTCCTAGAGCTGGGGAGGCAGACCCTCTTCGTCTTTGTCAAGATGAGAAAACTGGTGAGGTGGTGCCTTGACCAGAGACAATCAATACGCAGGAGAGAAATGAGCTAGGACTTGAGGGTTTTGAGGTCCAAGCCCCTGGCAGTGAGAACCAGGAAATATCCCACCTGGAGAACTGGAGAATTTGGACTCTGAAGATGGCTGGAGGTGTGAGGGGGGAGGGGAGGGCCTCTGCGGTGGCGGTTCCTTCACAGGTGATCCCCGCTTTGGCTGCTTGGGTTGGATCAGGGAGGGCAAGAGAGGAGCAATGCGGGCAGAGGGAGCAGCCTGAGTAAAGCTCCTGAGGCGGAGAAGTGCTTAGAGGGTTTAGGGACTGAAAGGAGGCCGGCAGGAGGGCCAGGGCATGGGAAGATGCTGGGGAGGGAAGCAGGGCCCAGGCCACACAGCCTGGACAGGCTGTGGCAGGGAGGCGAGGGTTTCTTCTCAGGGCTTTGAGTGGGGAGTCACGGTGGTCTGGTTTATAGTTTAGAAAGACCACTCAGGCTGTTGTATGGAGAATGGGTGGAAGGGAGGTCACAGTGTGCGCTGGATGCGGTGGGTGAGGGAGAAGGAGGGCTTTAGGACGGAAGCGAGTCTGGAGCTCAGGACAGAGGTTCAGGCTGGCAAAGAAGATTTGATGCTGTATTTCCTGTTGGCTCCCTCTCTATTCTCAGCCAAACTTCCTCTGAGCAGCCTTATCCATAGTCTCTACTTCCTTACCTCCTCAGCTCAACCCTCTGCGCTCTGGCCTCTATCCCTGCCACTTCCCTGAAATGTCTCGGGCAAAGGGCACTCAAGGCCCTTTATGATTAGCCAAGTCCAGGCCTTTGACCCTTGCTGGGTTGACTTGCATCCAGTCACACTGTGAGCCATTCCTGCCTTTAATGGTTCCTCAGCCCCCTGTGTCTCTAGTCCCTCTGTGGTCCCCAAGTCCTTAGGCCAGTCCAGAAATGATAGCATTACCCAGGCTTCTGACCTTGGTCTTCCTGGATTTCCTCTGTGTCTCTTAGAAAAGGAGGAGGCCGCCCCTCTTTCATCAAGACAGTGCATACTTGCCTTTCCGCTTCATTTCAGGTACACTCTCCTCCAGGAAGCCTTCCCTGACCCCTCAGACTGGGCTCTGCTCCTCCTCTGTTTCTCCTGGAGCTTAACGTGGGTATGGTGGCGCTTAGCAGCCTGTGTGGTCTCAGCCTAACAGTGCTGGAAGGATAGGGTTATGACAAAATACCCTGTGATCTAGGACAAAGATTGCTTTCTCCAGTTCAGGTGAAAGGTAAGGTACCTCCACCTGATAGTGGGTCTTTTAGTAGATCATTCATTTCTCACTGGGTCTGAGGGCTGTGAAGTCTGGTATAGTGTCTTCTGTGAATAGAAGGAATTAATTTAACTGTAAAGAATTAGTAATTGTCTCCACCTTCTGAAAGGAAAAACATCTGAGAACTTAAGAATATGAATTGAGCCTTTTGGCTCTCTGAGCGGCACTATGGCGGTTGGCAAGAACAAGCGGCTTACGAAAGGAGGCAAAAAGGGAGCCAAGAAGAAAGTGGTTGACCCATTTTCTAAAAAAGACTGGTATGATACGAAAGCACCAGCTATGTTCAATATAAGGAATACTGGGAAAACATTGGTCACGAGAACGCAAGGAACCAAAATCGCGTCTGATGGCCCAAAGGTCGTGTTTTTGAAGTGAGTCTTGCTGATCTGCAGAATGATGAAGTAGCATTTAGAAAATTCAAGCTAATTACTGAGGATGTTCAGGGCAAAAACTGCCTGTCTAATTTTCATGGTATGGATCTTACCCGTAACAAAATGTGCTCCATGGTCAAAAAATGGCAGACCATGATTGAAGCTCATGTTGATGTCAAGACTACCGATGGTTACTTGCTTCGTCTGTTCTGTGTGGGTTTTACTAAAAAACGCAACAATCAGATTCGGAAGACCTCTTATGCCCAGCACCAGCAGGTGCGCCAGATTTGCAAGAAGATGATGGAAATCATGACCCGAGAGGTGCAGACAAATGACTTGAAAGAGGTGGTCAATAAATTGATTCCAGATAGCGTTGGAAAAGACATAGAAAAGGCTTGCCAATCTATTTATCCGCTCCATGATGTCTTCGTTAGAAAAGTAAAAATGCTGAAGAAGCCCAAATTTGAATTGGGAAAACTCATGGAGCTACATGGTGAAGGTAGTAGTTCTGGAAAAGCTACTGGGGATGAGACAGGTGCTAAAGTTGAACGAGCTGATGGATACGAGCCACCAGTCCAAGAATCACTTTAAAATGCAGACTCTTAATGGTGACAAATAGAAGATCTTATTTGTGGGAAAAAAAAAAAAAAAGAATATGAATTGCTTCCGAAGAGCTTCTGAAGGCTTGCATTGCCTGGTAACTTGGTTCTCCACTCCCTTGTCTCCACCCCTAAACCTGTTCCCTGTGCCCTCATTTTGTGATTCCACAATTCCGGGTTTGACATTACAACTGCCTCCATGATGAAGAGCACCAGCGTTCTCCTGGGCTCAGCTGTGCTTGCCCTTGGAGGCAGCAAATGGGCTGAATGAAAGACAAGCCTCTGCCTCTATATCCTTTTCTCCTGCTGTTGTTCTTTAGTCGCTAAGTCACGTACAACTCTTTTGTGACTCCATGGGCTGTAGTCTGCCAGGCTTCTCTGTCCATGGGATTTCCCAGGCAAAAATACTGGAGTGGACTGCCCTTTCCTTCTCCAGGGGATCTCCCAACCCAAGGATTGAACCCACGTATCCTATGTTGCAGGCAAATTCTTTGCCACTGAGCCCTTTCTCCTGCTGACCTGGAGTGAAAAAGAAGAGGTCGGCAGAGACAGCAAAGCATACACAGCTCGCATCTAGAGTTTCAGTAAGGTTTTGGGTGGTTAATGTCACTAAACTCTCAGGCTTCTCTTTCTGATGTCATTTTCTACCCTTTTGAATTCTTTCTTTTTGTCTTTTCTCTCAGTTCTACTTTATCTTTTTTATCTACTTTATCTTTTTTGGCAGGTGAAACAAAGACAAGAAAATGTTGAATCACTTTCTTCTCAGTGGCTTGATTTTTAGAATCTTTTTTGATTTATCCCCGCCTTGTGTTTAGTTTTCTGAGCTTAACAGAGCAAAAAGCAGAGATGCCTTTGACTAAACGGAACTCTTAGCTTTGTTATTCAAAATAATGCTGCAGGTTTTGCTTAGTCTTTTTGAATGTAGAGTTGGGCTGATTATTTTCTAAAAGAATAAAGAACTATGAGGCTGTTATTTATTTTTAATTTTAGACACCTCTCAGATGAAGTAAGACTTCCTAAGTGTGTGTAATAATGGACTGAGTCTTGGCCCCCTTATTACTCTCTCGAGACTTCGTTGTTATCAGGATGAGAAATGCTTGCACACATGAGCCCCACTCCATTGATTCCCACTTATGTTTATTTCTGGTGTCCAAAGAAGACAATAGGATTACAGACACTCGGATAGGAAAGGGTGCAGAGTTTTCCAGTGTGCCCATTAGTGAGATGCCAAGTCCCCTTTTTTTCTTTTTTTGTATGATTTTATTTATTTATTTATGGCTGTGCTGGGTCTTCATTGCTCAGCACACTTTCTCTAGTTGCAACCAGTAGGATCTACTCTTCATTGAGGTACATGGGCTTCTCATTGCAGTGGCTTCTCTGGCTGCACAGCACAGGCTCTAGGCGCACAGGCCAACTCCCCCTCTGTGTGCGGGACCCCTCTGTTAGCTTGAGAACGTTCTTCCTCACAGGAAGCTACAATCTCTGACCCTCTGGATTTACTTAGTCTTTTTCCGCAACATATAGCATATTCAGCCTTTTAAATACTTGAAGACAGCTATCGTCCCTCTTATTGCCCAAGCTTTTCTCTGTAGACTATGAATTCCTAGTTTCTTCAGATATAACCTCCTTCCTTTTTCTCCGTATTGTGATCTTGATAGAGCATCCCAAGGTCTTGTTAGCTTTTTCTGGTGGCTCCACCTCTTGTTGAGCTGAATCTTAGCTGAAACCCATCCTCGTGGAACCCACCTCTGAGTAAAGGTTCTAAAATGTCTATTTAACAGAATTTTTTTAATCTCAGTAGTCTTATGTAATAGTAAAGCTTTTTGTTACACTTGATAATGTTGTAATATACTTTCCTTTAAAAGAAGACAAAGGCTTTTAAGTCCTAGGGTGCAGGTAAAATGCCAGCAAGGCCAGGGAATCTGATTTTTCGCCAGAGGAGGCGTAAGCTAGTTCAGTTGGGTCTGATGATAAAGGCTGGCATTGACTGTGCCCTCACCGCATGCCTGCTGCTGGGCCAGAGTTGTTACCCGTATCATTTGGTTTCATACAGCAACCCTAGTTAATAACAATGTCATGACTGGCAGATACTGTTGTCGGCCTTATTTTAATGATGAAGAAATGGAGTTTTAGAAGGGGTAGGGGCTTGCCACATGTTTCACATACTGTGTTTAGTCGCTCAGTCATGTCCAGAGTGTGACCCAGACCTTGAGCTCTTCTTGCTCTCTGCCACCTTTCTGCTGGGCGAGGCTTTGTGTACAACGCCCTTTTCGTGTGCTGCATGTTTAGCTCTCTGATCTTCTTAACTAAAAGGTAAATTTTAAAAAGAAAGAATTGAATGGTTCTTTGCAACTCACCAGGGCATCTTGAAGAGTGCTCTGTACATGTTGGGTGCTGACAGGTTAGTTCTGTCTCCAGGCCCAAGAAAAAGAGGCTAAACTCTATGAGGTCTTTAGTCTGGGGATGACTGGGACCACTTCAGTCCCCACAAGTCCATTTTGAACCAGGCCATCTTGGTGGGCGAGGCCTGACTGAACCTTTGTGTGCCTTTGGGCAGCTGGCTAGCACAGACCAGAGGGATGAGCGTGGCCGTCGTGGTTAAGGTTGGACCAGCAACGACGACTGAATACAGGGATCTGATGTCAGATCAGCCCTGGTTCTTCCTTGCACACTCGCCCTCTGTGAGCCTCAGGGTCCTCCTTTCCTCGGAATTGGGAGGGAGAGAAATGTATGAGTGGGGAGTTGGTTACTCCACATTTTCCCCCTGCTCTTTTGGAGTTTAAAAGAGCCCTTTTGGTGTTGGAGCGTCAGTTCTTATGCCTTGTTTCCCAACTCCTCACTTGAAACACTAACACAGTGGGAACTGCGGGACTTTGGGAGGCTGCTCTCCTCTCCGAGTCCCTAAGGAATTGGTGAGTTGTACACCATTATAATAAACTTGGGGTAAAACCAGAACTCTTTAACTGAGCCTGGACTGAGGAATTAAAATACCGGTCTACCCAGGCCCTCATCTCCCGGTTCACAGGACCCAAGAGTTTAGGAACTGATGTTAATCCCCGTGGTCTGAGGTCTGAGGACAGTGGCTCAGTTGAAGGCCTGCTTTAGGCCTGTTGGGGGAGCACAGGCTAGGCTTTGCCAGTCTGGTTTCTTAGAATAATCAGGTCCTGCCTGCGTGTGCCTCTCGGCCTCAGATGAACTCTGGAACTGCCCACTGCCCCTGTGATTCAAGGTATAAATGCTGTAGATGGAATGCTTTCGATAGGACTTTATCGGTCAGAGTCCCAACAGGAAAAGTTGATTATTCTCAATTTAGAATCATTATGGATCCTAACTAGGTTTGCTTAAAGTGGTGTGGATAGGACATAGAGGAGATCTCCAGGGACAGAGCAGGAACTCAGATGGTGAAATTACCACCCCAGCTGCAATGGGAGAAGGGAATGGAGTGGTCTTCAGAAGCCAGAAGGGCTTGTCATTCAGAAGAGGCCACCTTGAGCAGAGCGGTGACCTCTGGTTGAGGAGTACAGCTGGCAGAAGCAGGATATTCAAATTGCTAACCTCACCCTTTCCTCGCGCCCCTCCCCACCCAACTCTGTTTCCTTCCCTGACCTCTTTCTGGGACTCTGCCTTGGACACACATGGGGGCCTGTTGATGGGATCCGTAGAGATCAGTCTGTAGGTATAGGAACAAGGTAGGGATGGGTAGAGAGTGCACCTGGAGAGCAACAGGAAGATACTTGACAGAAGGACCATGTGACTTCACAATAGACAGAATGTGTGTGTTTAGTGGAAGGTGGGAAAAAAGGGTAAGGTAAGCATTTCTTGAGCATCACCATTTACTGGGGATTTTCTCCTGACCCAGTCACCTTGCGGGGTAAGTAGGAGTATTTCCATGTTATGGAAGTGGGAAGCTTGAGCCCAGGTCTCTTGGCCCTAAGTCAGCTCAGTCTGGTGATGCCTGTGGTGACAGATGGTAGCCAGGTAGCCCTCACGTCTGACTTTCTCTGAGCCCTTTCCAGAAAGCCGCCCTTCATGGCGTCACTGGGAGAACCGGGGGAAACTGTAAAAGAGCTGCTGTGTGTTTTTTTCCCTTCACGTCTATGAACTTGAAGAGAAGGGGAAAGAGGAGGGAAAAAACTCGACTTGGCATGAGCAGTGTTAACTGAGATCAAATAAGGTGAAAAGCAAAATAGAATCCAGAAATTTAGTTTTGCTTTTACCCGAAGTTTATGGGCGGCCGCTGTACAAAGTCCTTCTTACTTTCCACAAATGTTAAGCACTTTTCATAACGTGAATCTCATTATATTTTACTTTTGGTGATTTATGGAAAATAAGTTTATAAAAGACAACCAATTGAACATTAAGGTTCAACTACATGTCACCTTTGTGTGATTTCATTTCTTGCTAATGTACAAATTATTACACTTATAAGTTAAAATTATTTTGGTTCCTGGTACATTCATTCTGAAATTATTTATTGAACAGTCAACAGTAAAGTAGAAATTTTAAATTAAGCTTGGGGCTGGTGCACTGGGATGACCCAGAGGGATGATATGGGGAGTGAGGTGGGAGGGGGTTCAAGATGGGGAACACATGTCCACCCGGGGTGGATTCATGTCAATGTATGGCAAACCAATACAATATTGTAAAGTAATTAGCCTCCAATTAAAATTTTAAAAAAATGTTTTTAATTAAAAAGAGAGGAATCCTAACAGCCAAAAAAACCAAACCTTAAACTTTTTTCCCCTAATTTTTATTATATGCATGAATATATTTTGCATGGCTAAAATTGTGCAGGTTTATATTGTTGTCATTATACATATGTTTACAGGTTGCTATATGACCTTCATGATTATTTAAATAGTTTATTAATTTACCTTAAACATGCTCCTACTTGTTGGATATCATTTACCTTGCTTCATGCCAAAAAAGATAGGCAGTTTTGTCAAACATATAAGTGGTTTATTTACTATTAGTTTTCTTTATAAACATTGTTCATTTGAATCTTCTTGCATTTAGTTATTTAGTTTCCCCACCCTCTCCCTCTTTTGTTCTTTCTGCCAGAGGGAAAGGAATTGTTATTTTTTTCAGAATAATTTCTCAGAAGTGGGATGAGCAACTTTTAAGGTATATCAAGGAACGTTAAATATAGTAGTTTTAAGGGTCTCTGAGAGAAGCAAGAATACAATTAAAATGAGTCATTAAGTAGAGCTGTTGCTTAAAATGTTAATGTGGAGGATTTTTATTAAATCCTTGGTTTAAAAAACTACTGCTAAAAGAGAAATTATACACCATGTATGTTTACAAACAAAATTTAGCTGAAACCCTAAATTGTGATTAAGTTTTAAAAAATTTATTCTTGGCTAAATTGAATATAGTGTAGTTCTGAACAGATTTTTTTATTTGATTAATGATATTGGCCCCGGTTATCCTGCAACTCTGGAATATAGCACTGGCGCAGGAGTCCCCTCGGCTGCTCCCTGGGAGGCATGCGTCCCCTCCCTAACCCATTCCACTCAGCCTGGGGGGCCCGGCCATTCCATCTGTGCACTCTTTACAAAGCCGGAGCCCCTCAAGCCCCTCAGAGGGGCTTCCTGGTCTGGGGCCCTTGTCCTCCATTAGCCTTACATCGACCACAGCTCCACTTTGTGGGACAACAGACAAGTTTCTTCCACTAGTCAGGAAAATTCAGACAATTAGCAATTCTGGTTTTCCTTCTGTCCTTAGTTCCTGGCATAGTGCCTGGCACATAGCAGATGCTCAGAAACACATTTGCAGAATGAAATGTCTTGGGACAGCCCTTCAGATGTGTCAGTACAACCACGATGTCCCCACTTAGTCGCCTCTTGTTCGGGTTTAATGTCCTCCAGGTCAGTCATTCCTCAGGAAATACTCCAGGTCCCTTTCCCTCCCACCCGGGTTCTCACCATCATCTGTGGCCAGTTTGTTGTCAGTCACTCTGTTAGAACACGTGGCCAGGTCTGCAGCCTGTTCTCCAGAAGTGGTCCCACGTGCAGACATACAGTCAAGTGTGCATTACTTTCTTTTTCTCGTTAGCAAATCGCTGGTTGCTTACATCTTTGCACGTGATCTGCTCTCAGGCCTGGCCTCTTCCAAGAGGTGCTTGTACAATTGAGTGTTTCCTTCTAGATGAGTGTCACTTGGGACTTGCGGAAGGCTCTTCAGTATCTTCATGTGAGTCGTCAGTAAAAGTGACAGACAGGGGAGGCCCATGGAGGGCTCTGTGGAAAAGTCCCTCCACGTGGACAGTAATCTCCTAATCCTAGGCTTTTTTGAACTGTGGCGTGCATACAGATGACCTGGGGCTTTGGCTAAAATGCAGGTTCTGATTCAGTAGTTCTGAGTGCAGCCTGAGATTCCATCTTTCTAACAAGTTGCCAGGTGATGCTGATGCTTGCGGGTTGGGTCAGGTCATACTTTGAATAGTGAGGCCCAGTTTTGGGGAAGAGTTGTTGATGAGAAAAAAATCCTTCCATGTTTGGATAGCTGTGCTGTGCCCATCAGATCCACCGAAGATACTCTCTGTTTCAGATTCTTGATCCCTTATTCAGAGGTTCCTCTCCTACCTCACTAAGTAAATGAAGAAAACAACAGTGGTACTGTTTTGCCCTCTTGCCAGTGGTATGTACCTCTCTGTGTATGTCTGGTTGGACTCTTTATTCCAGCCCGACAGGCTGTTATCCAACATATTTGGTGTCTTTTCAAGTTTCTCATCTTCAGGACATTAATAAAGTGCTCATGGAAACTGAGCACTTTAAAAAAGTTTTTATTAATATGATATAGCTTCATGTGCCAGAAAGTTACCCAAAGAGAAACTAACTGGATACTTAGTTTTAAAACATTGGTTATAAGATACAGTGTTCCTGATAAAATTCTTTTATAAGAAATATTATGGAGCATTCAAATTTTTTTTTTTTTCCTCTACTGGAGTTTGGAGAAAATGGATGCATTGTGGAAATCACATTCCTAAGTTGGAAGAGCCTCGTGTAGCTGGCGGCGTTTCAGTAACAGATTAGCAAGTGAGTCTGGAGAACACCGGGCGGGGAGGTCATGAGCACCTGAGCCCCCTTTACTCCAGGCTTTTACTCTCTTAACTCATGGAACAGGTACGTTTCTTTCAGTCTTTGTTCCAAGCAGGTAACACTGTGGCCAAGACTTTTTTGGTCATTTCAGGGGATGATTATTATGTCAGAATTTAGAGGAAAAAAACTACACAGAGCTTACTGTGACCTGATCAGTAAGGTGTGTCTTAGCATTAGGGATTCTCTACCTCCTTGTGAGATGAACTGTTTCCTCAAAGCTAGAGGATTCGGCTAATGTTCCTGACAGAGATGTTTTTGCTTTGAACCATTCTGCATCCCTAAGAGAGTGGACTCTTCTAGCTCAGAGTTTGTGCTTAGAACATGACTAGCTTTTTTCTTTCCTGAGCAGGCCTCTAGGATGCAGTGTTCTTGATGTGGGAGCTTATCAGAGCCGCTTTCAGAATGCAGCCTACCCAGTGCCTTCATTGCGGGCAGTGTGGGACCCGAGTGGCGCAGTTACTGCAGCGCACACACACGCACACACATGCTCATGGAGTCCTGCAGTTCCTTAAATTTCACCTCTGTAGGCACCATTTCCTTTTTTGTTTTCCCCCTAGTGGAACAGAAGGAGTTTTTTGTTTTTTTTTCACTTGAAAAATAGTTGATTTACAGTGTTTCAGGTATACAGCAAAGTGATTCACTTATATAAATGTATCTGCATGTGTGTGTGTATATATGTATATGTATAGCACAGAGAACTATATTCAATGTCTAATAGTAACCTATAATGAGAATCTGAATATATATATATTCACACACACATATATATTTCCCTGTGCTTTACAGTAAGTCCTGTTTATCTATTTTATATATAGTAGGGTGAATCTGTTAATCCCAGGTTCCCAATTTATCCCTCCTCCACGTTTCTTTTCTTTGAAAATAGTAGGTATTTTCACCATCCTGGAAGGTGTGCGTCCACTGAAAATCCAAAACCCCTCTCTCCCTGGGTTCTTAAAGTGCCTAAGCCCTGAGTTCATCACTTGAGCCAATGGGGGACAGACATGGAGCGACATGTTGCTACTGTACTTTACCCAGTAGTCTCCTCCTTGTCCGTGCTGGTTTTTTGAGATGAGTCCGTTGTTGCCCTGTTCTTTCAGCAGCTCACGTGCAAGCACGGTACAGCAGTAACTATGCTTTCCCTTTAACACTTTATTCTTATTACAGTGATTTTCTAATATGTATTACAAACCTCCACTAACCCATCATGCAGCCTCCACACTGTCAGCACCTTTCTAATCTTATTTCATTTCTTTCACATCCCTTATTCAACCTCTTCCTTACCCACAACCATACATGGTCTTTCCGCTGGCCCCCCGTCTTCTGGTCTTTGAAAGCAAATTCCAGATGCCCTGTCATTTCATCCATAATACTTCAAGTATGGAACATGACAGAAAAAACTTTTTAATTGAAGTCTAATATACATAAAGAAAAATGAACATAAGTGTAGAGGCTGGTGAATTTTCATAAACTGAATGGGCCTGTGTCATGAGCACGGAGGTCAAACAGAACATCACCATTACGGAGCGGTGGACTTTGGTCTTTTCTGGATAAATTCAGTGTTAATCTCCAACTTGTCCTTCACTAAATATTCTGAACCCATTTTAGTGCATAATTGACGCTTTTATGGTATGTCTACAATTTAAGTAAATGTAAATTTTCTTTCCAATACATAAAATACAATTAGACTAATTCTGGCTTAAAGAAAAAAGTACCATTAGTCTCAATGAGTTGATTACTTCACCACTCTTGATGAGTGTGTTTAGATAATTTTGACTCCTAAATAAGTGTCCTCCAAACATATCCTAAGAGTTAAATCCTGTAAGTAGACATTAAATTAGGAAATCCTAATCACAGGAAAAAGACAACAGAAAGAAAAAATACGGCTTCGACATTGAAAATGATCAGACTTCTTTATTTTCAGTGAAAAATAAGTAGTAATGCCCATATTCAGTCCAAGTTGGAAAGTAGTGTTTAAATGTTTTAAAACAATGATTGAAAAATAGTACTGTAAAAAACCTATGACTATAGTGCCATTAATGTACCTAAAATTAGTAGTAAGGTCTTTAATATCATTTAAATAGTATGTTTGGAGAAGGCAATGGCAAGCCACTCCAGTACTCTTGCCTAGAAAATCCCATGGATGGAGGAGCCTGGTAGGCTGCAGTCTGTGGGGTCGCTAAGAGTCGGATACGACTGAGCGACTTCACTTTCACTTTTCACTTTCACACATTGGAGAAGGAAATGGCAACCCACTCCAGTGCTGTTGCCTGGAGAATCCCAGGGACGGGGGAGCCTGGTGGGCTGCCGTTTATGGGGTCACACAGAGTCGGACACAACTGAAGTGACTTAGCAGTAGCAGCAAATAGTATGTTAAAATTTTCCTAATGCTCAAAAATGGTTCTTTTAGATTCATACTTTGGTAGATGGCCCATATAAAAATTACTATAGATTTGGAAGATATATCTCTTAATCTATCTTTTATCATTTTCATATAACCACTGCTCAAAGAGTGCTTATGCTCTGTGCTTGCTAAGTTAATTACAAAGCCACATGTCATTTCCACTATAATTATTGAATCTTTGATTAGAGGAGAAGATATTTTAAAAATCAGTCCAGCCAACTTTTCCAAACCTATACTCACTTGGTTTAGTGCAGCAACCAACTTACAGACACTGCTGTAGCCCTCCTGCAAAGTCTTTTGTATTATTCTGGATTTGCCTCTTCCCTGCCGGCATTTCTCATCTTAATACATTCTCAGGTTTTATGTGATTCTCCTTTCTTATCTTCCCTTTATCATGTAGACATCTTACCTTGAGGTTATGTGATTCTCCTTCCACTACTGAAAGGAGCCCTGCTTGGTAGGGGGAAAAATGTCTGGGTTGAAATCTCAGTTTTCCCATATACTGTGTGACCCGAGGCTGTGTGTTTAACCTCCCTGATTATTTATGTTTAATTCCTTTTCAGTGGCCTGCATCAAACAATACCACAAATTTTTAAATATATCCAAAAGTTCCCCAAATTTGTAAGCAGGGAGGAAGTTATTGGGTCATTGCTTGTCTTCCCAGATTACGACTTAGGGAGCCAGGGTGGGAGGCCCCCAGATGCAGAAGCTGGGAGAGGAGAACAGGGAAGGGGGATGTGAGCAGTGTTTACTGAGTGCCTGTAATGGCTTTTCCATGTGCTCGCTCGGACCTCGTGACTGCCGTGGTGATTTTATGACCAGTGTAACACTGTGTCTGCCAAGGTAGCCAAGTGGTTAAAAGCAATAGTCTGGTTGAAATTCTTGCCTTGCCCCTCTGTGACCTAAGGCGGGTCCCTGGGCCTCTCTGTGTCTGATTCCTTGTCAATAACAGGGAGGTAATGAGCATCTGTTTCATAGGGTGTTGGTGAGGGCTGGATGAAATTAGTGTGTAATGTGCCAAGCACAGTCCCTGTATGTAATCAGCATTCAACAAAGCAAAGTGCTATTTATCCTGTACTTCTTTTTAGATTTAACTCTCTTTTTAAAGGAAGGCTGTGGAGTTTTTAATAGCTTAATGATTTTCAAATTGTGACCACAGATTTAGCAGATTTTTCAGCAATCACAACATAACTTTGTCAGGTACTTTCCTTTCATATAAGTACTTTCCTTTCAAACTTGTTATCTTGAAACCCTTTTACTTACTCCAGTGTTGACTGGGCCTCAAAATATGGACTTTTTACTACTAATTTTTAGTGTATGGAGAATCCCAGGGACGGGGGAGCCTGGTGGGCTGCTGTCTGTAGGGTCACACGACTGAAGTGACTTAGCAGCAGCAGCAGCAGCATCTTTTTGCTAAAATTACAACTAGGATCAAGGTGAATTCTTACATAATTAAATCTAGTCAACAAACTTTTATTGACCACCTACTATGTGTCACCTACTGCTAGACACTAGGATAATAGCAGTGAACAAGTAAGACAGGGTCATTTCCCTATGGCATTGGTCATCTAAGGGGCAAAAAGCTTTCACCACCTTGGATTTTGTAAAAAAAAAAAAAAAAAAAAAAAACAGTGACAGCACTAAATGACATTGTTAAAACCACTGAAAGGAAAAATGCAAGTTTGGGAATATTGTATAGATACGTCCAATACTTTTTGGTACAAGGTCACATCCATGACATGTTACCCAAAGGATGACAGATGCCTTTTTTATGAATAAAATGAGATGTACTGAGGAAAATGCTGATCTGTATCCTTGCAATGATGTAACCAGCCCTTTAAATTCAGATTTGAAGTAAAACAAGGAGCTCCTTTATTTCTTCTCCGTTTGTGACATTGGAGTCACTCATTCATGAACTTGAAATCGGAAGCACAGTTTCATTAAACAACACAACTGAAGCTAAATTATCATTCACCAGTGGCCTGGTGATGATTGAGAATAACTCTTGGTTATGCACTTGAGTATTGGCCTGGCTCTGGTCTGGATTGAAGCTGGAGAGTCCCAGGCCCTTGTCTCCTCAAAGGATACCTCTTGGCCCTGCCACCCTAAGAACAGGGAGACAGGAGACCAGCGAAGAATGCAGAAGAGTGGAGGGAGAAGATGTTTTTTCCTCCCCTACAGTTTCCAGTGACCGTGAAGGGATGGCTGGGACACTCACTAGCTCCAAAAGCTGCAGAGGGGGTCTTGTGAAAAATGAGAATTCCTACTAAAGTCGGCTCTCCCAGATCTCTGTCTATAGTGCTTGGTCAGGATAGGAAGACGGTTGCATTTTACCCCTCCTTCTTCCCTGAAAGTGTTCACAGTCAGCTACAAGCAAGAATGTTCCAGCATGTATCACTTGAACAACTTCGAGACCAGGCCAGTGGACTGAAAGTGCCTCTTATTAAATGCTCCATTACTCACCTCACGTAGAAACCTAACAAGGGGGCATTTACTCTACTGCCTCCTGAAATGAGACACAACTCTTTGAATGGACAGACTGATTTCCAGGGCTGAGACTGATTCAGGTTAATGGAGAAGGAGCCTAATCCCTAAAGAATGGTATGTCAGTTTATAAAGAACCTGCCAAGAAAGGCTTCCCTGGTGGCTCAGTAGTCAAGAATCTGCCTGCCAGTGTAGGAGACACAGGTTCGATCCCTGGTCCAGGAAGATCCCACATGCTGTGGTGCACCTAAGCCTGTGCACCACAGCTATTGGGCCCACGCTTTAGAGCCAGTGAGCTGCAGCTGCTGAAGCCTGCACACCCTCGAGCCTATGCCCCGCAACAAGAGAAGCTACTGCAATGAGAAGCCCGCGTACTGCAACTAGAGAGTAGCCCCTTCTTGCTGCAGCTGGAGAGAGCTCGTGCATAGCAATGAAAACCCAGCACAGTCAAAAATAAAGTAATTAAATTATTTTTTTAAAAAGAACCAGCCAAGCTTGTTATGGTGACACACGTGACTGATGGATCTTTTGGATTTAGATACCTACAGTGGTTTCAATATATGTTTAGTGTTACAGTTGTTCCTGGGTCCTTTGCAAAAACAAAAACAGAGCATCTGTTAGGTTCCATTCATTAGCATGCCTAAAAAGTGTGTTGATATCTTAAAACTTTCCAAATACTTGTGGTTATTCAGTTTTAACATCTTAATGTTAAATAGTTGCAAATAAATACATTTTGTTGTTGTTGTTCAGTTGCTAAATCATGTCTGATTCTTTGCAACCTCATGGGCTGCAGCCTGCCAGGCTTCCCATCTCCCGGAGTTTGCTCAAACTCATGTTCATTGAGTCGATGATACCATCTCATCCTCTGTCACCCCGTTCCCCTCCTGCCCTCAACCTTTCCCAGCATCAGGATCTTTTCCAGTGAGTCAGCTCTTCGCATCAGGTGACCAAAGTATTGGAGCTTCAGCATCAGTCTTTCCAATGAACATTTAGGGTTGATTTTCTTCAGGATTGACTGGCTTGATCTCCTTGCTGTCCAGGGGACGCTCAAGAGACTTCTCCAGCACCACAGTTCAAAAACATCAATTATTTGGTGCTCAGCCTTCTTGTGGTCCAACTCTCACATCTGTACATGACTCTTGGAAAAACCATAGCTTTGACTAGATGGACCTTTGTCGTCTAAGTAATGTCTCTGGTCATAACGCTAAGTTTGTCATAGCTTTTCTTCCAAGGAGCAGGCGTCTTTTAATTTCATGGCTGCAGTCACCATCCACAGTAATTTTGGAGCCCAAGAAAATAAAATCTGTCACTGTTTCCATTTTCCCCCCACCTATTTGCCATGAAGTGATGGGACCAGATGCCATGATCTTAGTTTTTCTGAATGTAGAGTTTTAAGCCAGCTTCTTCACTCTCCTCTTTCACCTTCATCAAGAGGCTCTTTCATTCCTCTTTGCTTTAAATAACATATATAAATAAACATAATTATAGAGCCCCAAGATTCAAAAGAGCTTTAAAAATAATTTAGGATTGTCACCCTTATAGTGCAAAAATACATTCAGCCTGTGCTCAGCACCTCTGGTGATAGAGAATGTTTAACTACAGAGTAGGGGCATATAACAGAAAGGTCAGAATTTGTTAAAAGACAGGAATGGTAGTTATCTGTGGGAAACTTTTAGGTCCTATCTATAAGTACGCTTATTTTTAATGCTATTTTCCCCAAATAACATTCTGGCTACTTAAGACTTCTCTCCCCACAGCCCAATTTCTTCTGCCTGTGGACTTCCAGTTTGTAGCCCTTCCTCTAAACTCTGACACTGGGCTTAGGAAACATCCCAGGCTCTTTTTTGTTTTCTTAATTTGTAACTACCATAGTAGTACATCCTAAAAGAAATAAGTCCTGAATATTCATTGGAAGGACCGATGCTCAAGCTGAAACTCCAATACTTTGGCCACCTGATGCAAAAAACTGACTCATTAGAAAATACGTTGATGCTGGAAAAGATTGAAGGCAGGAGGAGAAGGGGATGACAGAGGATGAGATGGTTGGATGGTGTCACCAACTCAGTGGACTTGAGTTTGAGTCAACTCCGGGAGCTAGTGACGGCCAGGGAGGCCTGGTGTGCTGCAGTCCATGGGGTCGCAAAGAGACGGACAAGACTGAATGACTGAACTGAACTGATGGTAGTGTATGGTTTTAACCATGTATTCAGTTGGCTGATATTTTCCGTGACTATTGTGCACCCATCACTATTCTAGGCAAAAGATATGATGGCACCAAGCCAAAAGCAGCCGTCTCCATGGAGATGGAGAGTTCCTGAAGGAGTAGCCCTAAAGTTGCCTTGGAATGTTAAATAAAGGAGATGGGTCAGTTCCGAGAGAGATGATGATTCTGGCTTGGGACATAGTGAGCATGGCAGGCAGTGGACCGTCTGATAGCAGATACCTGGTAGCAGCTAGCTCTGTAGTTGAGAGAAAGCTGGCCTTGGGGATTGTTGGCAGGGAAGATGGGATTTGAAGCGATCAGAGCAGAGATCAGTGGTCTGAGAGAAGAGAGTCTGGGATAAGAGGCTGAGTGAGTGGTCTGAGAGAAGAGAGTCTGGGATGGCAGGCTGCTTGGGGCCTTGCAAAGTACTGATACAAAGTAGATGTTTATGAACTCATTTATTTGGTCAACAGTTGTGTTCCTTTTGTAGTAACAATGTAATAAGCATTCATTTTTTGGTAATTGTCACTTTATGAAGCATGTACAATTTTCTTGTTACTTTGGGGAAGGAAATGGCAGCCCACTCCAGTATTCTTGCCGGTAAAATCCCATGGATGGTGGAGCCTGGTAGGCTACTGTCCATGGGGTCGCAAAGAGTCGGACACGACTGAGTGACTTCACTTTCACTTTCTTTCACTTCTATTACAAAGGTTGGAGAAATGGAAGTTTTTGTGTAGTAACCTTTCTTTTCTCTTTTCAGATTTGTGTAAATAATTCACAAACTTTTAGCCGCCAAAAATTACACAAGTATAGAGAATAACGTTTGTCCCTTTTATCTCTCTCCTCCCCTCTTCCCATCCAAGACCTTTCAGAGACTTTCCATGTACTGTTCCTGAGAGAAGTTGTGTTCTGAACGGTGTCTAGGTTGGAGATTGGAGGACACAATTCCTTGTGTGTGTCTGACTCACAGTGACTGTGTGTGTGTGTTTTAGTTGCTCAGTTGTGTCTGACTCTTTGTGACCTCATGAAAGCCCTCCAGGCTCCTCTGTCCATGGGATTCTCTAGGCAAGAACAATGGTGTAGGTAGCCATTCCTTTCTCCAGTGGACCCTCCCAACTCAGGGATCGAACCTGGGTCTCCCGCATTACAGGCAGATTCTTTACCATCTGAGCCACCAGGGAAGACCCACAGTGACCATAGATGAGTTATATAAATGTTCATTTGCTACCTCCCCAGGAGATGTACTTGCCTTTGCCCTTAGTGGTGGGCGACCTCATTCAACTGCATGGTTAGTAGATAGCTGGAGCTCCATATTATAGACTTTTAGAAGCTCTGGTACAGCTGAACAGATGGAGGTTAGGGAGAAAATCTCATTTCCAAGGTATAGAACATTCTTGGTGTCTTCACACATGCATATATGCACAAGTGGACACACTCATATACACACATGTACGTACCCAGATGGAATACTTGAAGAGTTGTGACTTATCTTTGGTGATGGACTGAATCGTGGGTGTTATTACTTGTACCAGTCTCTAGCTGATCAAAATAATCATCTTTAGGGAACATTAGTGAAAAGTAGTCACGAGACATTGTACATTTGATTAGGTTCCTTATTTGCCCAGTTTCTCTGCATGTAATGGACCTGCGTTTCTAGAGTTGGTGTTTGACTGTCATTAGAGGTGACTTTGTTAGAGGCAGTTAAGAGCCTCAGTGTGTCTAATGGACCTCTGCAGCATTATCTCCACAGTGTTAAACATGCATAAAATCAGGTGCTTGAGGAAGACTGTTAGTTGATAGGGAGGATGAGAAGAGAAATTCTGTGATTGCCCTTAGTGTTTGCAGCATTATCACAGAATCTAATATTTAAATGAAAAATTAGTCCAGAGCCAAACCACTGAACGGGTGCTTAGTATTTTTCTGACAACTTGCTGATCTCTGGTCTTCCCCATTTTGGTGAAATAGTACCTTCGTGGATGTGGTTGGTAAAGTCAGAAACCTGGGAGAAACCCCCCAAATATCTTCATTGTACCCTCCTACTTAAATGATGGTTTTAGGGGGCTATAGGATTCTAAGTTTAAAATGATTTTTTTTTCTTGCGAAACTTGGTAGAAAATGTTTCATTTGTGTTTTAGCCTCTGGTGTTACAGATGTGAAGTCTGTGCAGACCCACTTTTCCTTTTGTTATGGTTACACCCTGCCATCCTCCCCCACCTTAGATTGCCAGGGTCTCTTTCTTGAAATTAAAAAATCCTCACCAAGTTGTATTTAGGTGTTTCTTTTTCCAATGTTGATATCAACCATTGGCAGACCCTTTCAACCTAGCACTCAATTCCCTCTTCAGAACTTCAGAGAAATTTGGTCATTTTCTTTGACAGTTTTCCCCTCCCCATCCCTTCACCTTTAAAAAAAAAAAAAAGATGTATATTAGACCTACGTTGGATCGTGTGGATTCATCCCTCTCCCTTCATGTTTCTTATTGCTTGGTTTGGGAGGATTTATCTGCTCAGTCGTCCAGATCACTGCTTCTATCTTTGATCGTGCTCCTTTTGCTCTGCAGACGTCCCCAGTGGTTCAGTGGTAATCTACCTGGAGTGCAGGAAATGCAGGAGATGGTTTCATCCCTGGGTAGGGGAAGATCGGAGGAAATGGTTACTCACTTCAGTATTCTTTTGTGGAAAATCCCATGGACAGAGGAGCCTGACGGGCTACAGCCCCCGGGTCCGCAAAGAGTCAGACACGACTGAGCATCAGAAGCACAAGCACTTTTGCTATACAGA
Organism: Moschus berezovskii; assembly: GCF_049115385.1. Classification (NCBI taxonomy): domain Eukaryota; kingdom Metazoa; phylum Chordata; class Mammalia; order Artiodactyla; family Moschidae; genus Moschus; species Moschus berezovskii. The sequence continues at coordinate 13,650,460 of NC_142474.1, forward strand.
GATTTGCTGCAGAGGACTTTAAAAAATAATTTTTTTTCTTAGTTCTGTTTCTTTATTCTCCAATAGTAACTTTTAGTATTGCTTTTCTCCACTTTAGTATCCTTACAGATCTTTGAAATGGTATCTTCACAGATCTTTTAGAGAATGCAAAACTGATTTTGTTTCCTTTGTTAATAACCCTGTTTCCTCTGGGCTTGGTTCCTCTATTCAATTTGGTGCCTGTTTTCAGGCATCTATTGTTTTTCTTACAGTTTTATTCTTAGTTGGTTTTCTGTTCATATTTCTAAATAAGGATCCAGGTCAGAGGTGCATTAAATTATCTGGAGAGAATTTAAAGGACTTTGGCAATATGAGTCTTTAAAAAAGTTCATACTCTTTGACCCAGGGATTAAAATACTGACAGTTTATCCCAAGGAAATAATCATAGGTTAAGGCAATAATTTATGTACAGAAATGTTTATCTTCACTTTATAAAGTAAAAAAAGCTCAAATGTACATATTCAAGTGTCTGACACTGAGCAGTTGTTAAATTTTGTTACATCTCTGCAGCTAACAAAATTCTACAGGCAAAATGAAACTAACAAAAATAAACGTTTCAGTTCAGTTCAGTCACTTAGTCGTGTCCGACTCTCTGAGACCCCATGAATCACAGCACGCCAGGCCTCCCTGTCCATCACCAACTCCCAGAGTTCACTCAAACTCATGTCCACAGAGTCGGTGATGCCATCCAGCCATCTCATTCTCTGTGATCCCCTTCTCCTCCCGCCCCCAACCTTTCCCAGCATCAGAGTCTTTTCCAGTGAGTCAACTTGTCGCATGAGGTGGCCAAAGTATTGCAGTTTCAGCTTCAGCATCAGTTCTTCTAATGAACACCCAGGATTGATCTCCTCTAGAATGGACTGGTTGGATCTCCTTGCAGTCCAAGACTTCTCCTTGAAGTCTCAAGAGTCTTCTCCAACCCCACAGTTCAAAAGCATCAATTCTTCGGCGTTCAGCCTTCTTCACAGTCCAACTCTCACATCCATACATGACCACGGGAAAAACCATAGCTTTGACTAGATGGACCTTGGTTGGCAAAGTAATGTCTCTGCTTTTTAATATACTCTCTAGGTTGGTCATAACTTTCCTTCCAGGGAGCAAGCGTCTTTTAATTTCATGGCTGCAATCAGCATCCGCAGCAATTCTGGAGCCCCCAAAAATAAAGTCTGACACTGTTTCCACTGTTTCCCCATCTATTTCCCATGAAGTGATGGGACCAGATGCCATGATCTTTGTTTTCTGAATGTTGAGCTTCAAGCCAACCTTTTCACTCTCCTCTTCACTTCCCTGGTGGCTCAGACGGTAAAGCGTCTGCCTACAATGCGGGAGACCTGGGTTCAATCCCTGGGTCGGGAAGTTCTCCTGGAGAAGGAAATGGTAACCCACTCCAGTACTCTGCCTGGAAAATCCCATGGACGGAGAAGCCTGGTAGGCTGCAGGCCATGGGGTCGCAAAGAGTCTGACTCGACTGAGCGACTTCACGTCGTCACTTTCTGCCATAAGGGTGGTGTCATCTGCATATCTGAGGTTATTGATATTTCTCCCAGCAATCTTGATTCCAGCTTGTGCTTCTTCCAGCCCAGCGTTCCTCACGATGTACTCTGCACATAAGTTAAATAAGCAAGGTGACAATATACAGCCTTGACGTACTCCTTTTCCTATTTGGAACCAGTCTGTTGTTCCATGTCCAGTTCTGACTGTTGCTTCCTGACCTGCATACAGGTTTCTCAAGAGGCAGGTCAGGTGGTCTGGTATTCCCTTCTCTTTCAGGATTTTCCACAGTTTATTGTGATCCACACAGTCAAAGGCTTTGGCATAGTCAATGAAGCAAAAATAGATGTTTTTCTGGAACTCTCTTGCTTTCTCCATGATCCAGCGGATGTTGTTTAGATAGACTTTAATGAGATAGGGAAAATGCTTATGTAGTTTTTAGTGATGCTAAGAGAAAAAAAACATACTCTGAAATGGACTTATCTAGAATATCAACTCTATGAGAAAAATATACATGCAAAGAAAAGTAAAATTAACAATAGTGATTGTTTTTTTGTTTGAATTATGTGTTTTCCCGCTTATAGTCTTATACTTTTCTGTATTTTCCACATTTCAGCAGTAACTGTAATTAGGAAAAATAATCAATATTATTTTTTAAATTTCCAAGCTGTCTCACAGAGAAATAAGAATGGCCAATAATCACATGAAACTATTTAATTTCGGTAGTAACAAAAAATGCAAAGAATGCTCAATGACATGGAAAATGTTTGTTACATAAATTTAAGTGAAAAAATAGTACGCATATTAGGATCTCAATTTGTTTAAAATAGTGTGTGTATGAAACTGTTGACAGTGCTTATTTTTGGATAGGGAATATTTTTCAGATGACTTTTAATTTTCTTCTTTATGCTTATGATCTTGGAGTATGTGAGTTTTCTTCCCCTATAGTCTTCTGTATTTTCCTGTTTTCCTATACTGAATGTGTATTGCCCTTACAATCAGGGGAAATTGTTTCACACATTATTAATGTGTGTAATATCGAATTAGTCTTTCCATCCTTTACACTAGACTTTGTGCCCTGAAAACATTCTTAAAATATTTAACTTGGATGCTGAGTGAGAGAAATTTGAGGGAATTCTTTACATAATTCAGTCTTAAGACTTAAATGCTCTGGCATAAATTTCACACTACTTTGAAGAGGCTTATCTTTGTTTTGTCTTTAGGAGTATATTTGAGTACTTTGAACATCTTGCCTCTTCCTCAGAATGGTAGCCACATAGGTGCAACATGACAGGAAACTGTCTTTTGCCATTTTTAATAAAGACTTTGGAATTTTTTTTTCCTGAAAAGTGAGATATAATTTACATACAGAAAAAATGTGCAGATTTTAACTGTATAATTTAATACATTTTTGGCAAATGTTTACACCCATATAAATACCTCCTCAACAATCTATAGAACGCTTTTGTTGCCACAGAGAAGTCCTGTCATGCCCCTTCTTGTCAGGCTTCACAGCCAAACGTAAGCTCTGTTAGGATTTTTACCACCATACATTAATCATGTTTCTTCTAGAACTCCACAAAATTGAATCATATAGTATGTTTTCTTTTACATGCAGCTTCTTTTGCTCAATGTGATTTTGAGAGTCTTCTATATTGGAAGCTCTTTTTTTGGCCATACCATGCAGCATGTAAGATCTTAATTCCCTGACCAGGGATTGAACTTGTGCTCTCTGCAGTGGAGTTATAGAGTCTTAACCATTGGATGACTAGAGAAGCCCTCTTCTTTTTAATCACTGAATAGTATTCCATTGTATTAATCCCACAATTTGTCTGTCCATTCTCATATTGACCGATATGTAGGATGTGTCCAGGTTTGGGCCATTTTAAAAACTAGGGATGCTGAGTTTGTTGCTGTGTCCTCACCGCCCCTCCCCACCCCTCCCCTGCTTTTCTTTTCCTGACTAGCAGTGCTCGTGAATCAGGGCTGGTTTCCAGGAGCTCGTAACTAAGACCACCACAAAGAGATTAGAGAACGAAAGTGAAGTGGGCCCGCCAAGGCCAGGGCAGATGCCTCTGGGGTTTAGCTCCTGGGCACAGAATGGCAGGCCTGCAATTAACCGAAAGCTCCTTTTATAGAAAGAAAAAAGAGACAGAGCCAAGCAGTGAAAGAGCCCAGGGCACCCGGTTGGGGACCACGAGAGCCATTACCACATTAGATCCAAATCACAGCCCTTGTGTGAGGCGACGTAGGACGCTGAGTGTTAACTACATGAGTGTGGGGAGGGGGCTTCCTCACCCTAGCCGGCCCCACAGCCGGTGTTGCCCGAGTGCCCATCTGGACTCCCTTCTGCCCGGGTTTGTGGGGTGAGGGGAGCAAGGAAGAACTTGCTGTGTGGCCCCTGACTGCTCTGCCAAGAAAGCAACAGAAAAAGAAACCCCACAGCCTCTGGGGCACGTGATTTGGTAATTGAGAAAAAACTCTCCCCAGGCCCAAGTCACGCATTCAGCTTTATTACCCAAGAGCAGCAATCAGGACTCTAGGTTTGAGAGGCCCAGAATGTCTGTCTCTGGGATGGAAAAGGACCCAGCGCCCCCTTCCCCCTTTGCATTCCTTGTAGAGTTCATTTCCGTCTGCTCTACCTCCCATTAAGGAGAACACGGCCTTTACCCGATTTCACGGGGCCCTGCTACTTTCTCCCACCTTTCCCCTGCTTCTTCACCCAGAGTCAGATGAATGGCGGCAGACAGAGCTGAGGAAGTGTGGAGAGAGAAGTGCAGTTGTTCAGTCAGAGTGTGGAAACTGCTCTTAGAGGGTGGGAAATGGTGTGGGCCCTAAAGACGGGACCCCGTGAGGCAGTGGCAGGACCAAAGCAGGGGGTGCCCTCTCCCCCGGCCCTGTGATGAGGGCTTTCCAGTTCTGGAAGAGTTGGTGGCAAAACTCACACCTTGGGCGTGAGCCTACCGTGGATGTTACACTGACCAGCTTTGCTGTAACTCTGCTCAGAGGATCCTCTGATCTCGGCAGTACGTGCAGCCAGCGAGCTGTCCACTCTGTGTCCCCCCTCGGCCAGCTGTCCCCTCCATGTCTGTTACCTCACTGCCTCAGGTCCTACCTACTTGTCTGGTCCCCATTTCTTGCCCAAGTCTACTTTTTTTCCCCTTGTCTCCTCATTTTTTGCCCTTTTCAACTTAAACTTTCTGGTCAAAAACGAAAATAAACCAAACAAACATCAGACTTTCTAACTTTGCCTTAGCTAACATTCCCTGCCAAGGCACTGACCCTGAGCACCTGCCAGAAGATATTTTTATTGCCTTCGGTTTCATTATAGATGACAAAATACGTGGAATTGGATTTCTTTTTCCCAGGATTTGGTTGCTAGTTGTTTATCTCAAGACCAGATGGTATTTTCTGATTGAAGTTATTTATAAGCAGTTTTATTCTTAAAGCCTTTATAAATTTTTTTTATTTTCTTTTTAGTTGGAGGATAATTGCTTTGCAGTGCTGTGCTGGTTTCTGCCGTTCCTCGGCAGGAATCAGCCACAGGTGTGCATACGTCCCCTCCTTCTTGAACCGCCCTCCCACCCCGTCCCACCACACCGCTCTAGGTTGTCACAGAGCACCGCCTTTGGGTTTCCTGCCTCGTACAGCAAATTCTCATTAACTGTTTTACACATGACGCTGTATATGTTTCTGTGCTACTCTCTCAAATCATCTGCCCCCTCCTTTTCCCATTGTATCCAAAAATCTGTCCTATGTATCTGTCTCCTGTGCTGCCCTGCAAATAGGGTCATCAGTCCCATCTTTCTAGATTCCATGCATATGCATTAGTATACAATATTTGTCTTTCTCTTTCTGACTGACTTCACTCTGTATGATAGACTCTAGGTTCATCCTCCTCATTAGAACTGATTTGGTTGCGTTCCTTTTTATAGCTGAGTAATCACGACCAAGATAGTCACAATAACGTGATCACTGACCTAGAGCCAGACATCTTGGAATGTGAAGTCAAGTGGGCCTTAGAAAGCATCACTAGGAACAAAGCTAGTGGAGGTGATGGAATTCCAGTTGAGCTATTTCAAGTCTTGAAAGATGATGCTGTGAAAGTGCTGCACTCAATATGCCAGCAGATTTGGAAAACTCAGCAGTGGCCACAGGACTGGAAGAGGTCAGTCTTCATTCCAATCCCAAAGAAAGGGAATGCCAAAGAATGCTCAAACTACCGCACAATTGCACTCATCTCACACGCTAGTAAAGTCATGCTCAAAATTCTCCAAGCCAGGCTTCAGCAGTATGTAAACCGTGAACTCCCAGATGTTCAAGCAGGTTTTAGAAAAGGCAGAGGCACCAGAGATCAAATTGCCAACATCCGCTGGATCATGGAGAAAGCAAGAGAGTTTCAGAAAAATATCTATTTCTGCTTCATTGACTATGCCAAAGCCTTTGACTGTGTGGATCACAATAAACTGTGGAACATTCTGAAAGAGATGGGAATCCCAGACCACCTGACCTGCCTCTTGAGAAACCTGTATGCAGGTCAGGAAGCAACAGTTAGAACCAGTCATGGAACAACAGACTGGTTCCAAATAGGAAAAGGTGTACGTCAAGGTTGTATATTGTCACCTTGCTTATTTAACTTATATGCAGAGTACATCATGAGGAACGCTGGGCTGGAAGAAGCACAAGCTGGAATCAAGATTGCCGGGAGAAATATCAATAACCTCAGATATGCAGATGACACTACCCTTATGGCAGAAAGTGAAGAGGAACTCAAAAGCCTCTTGATGAAAGTGAAAGAGGAGAGTGAAAAGGTTGGCTTAAAGCTCAACATTCAGAAAACAAAGATCATGGCATCTGGTCCCATCACTTCATGGGAAATAGATGGAAAAACAGTGGAAACAGTGTCAGACTTTGTTTTTTTGGGCTCCAAAATCACTGCAGATGCTGATTGCAGCCATGAAATTAAAAGACGCTTGCTCCTTGGAAGGAAAGTTATGACCAACCTTGATAGTATATTAAAAAGCAGAGACATTACTTTGCCGACCAAGGTCCGTCTAGTCAAGGCAATGGTTTTTCCCGTGGTCATGTATGGATGTGAGAGTTGGACTGTGAAGAAAGCTGATTGCCGAAGAATCGATGCTTTTGAACTGTGGTGTTGGAGAAGACTCTTGAGAGTCCCTTATACTGCAAGGAGATCCAACCAGTCCATTCTAAAGGAGATCAATCCTGGATGTTCATTGGAGGGACTGATGCTAAAGCTGAAACTCCAGTACTTTGGCCACCTCATGAGACGAGTTGACTCACTGGAAAAGACTCTGATGCTGGGAAAGGTTGGGGGCGGGAGGAGAAGGGGACGACGGAGAATGAGATGGCTGGATGGCATCACCGATTCTGTGGACATGAGTTTGAGTGAACTCCGGGAGTTGGTGATGGACAGGGAGGCCTGGCGTGCTGTGATTCATGGGGTCGCGGAGAGTCGGACACGACTGAGCGACTGAACTGAACTGAACTGAACTGAATATTCCACCTGTGGACATGAGTTTGAGTGAACTCCGGGAATTGGTGATGGACAGGGAGGCCTGGCGTGCTGTGATTCATGGGGTCGCGGAGAGTCGGACACGACTGAGCGACTGAACTGAACTGAATATTCCACCTTGTACATGTACCACAGCCTCTTTGTCCATTCTTTTTTTTTTTTTTACTACCACATTGTATTTTTTTAAATTTATTTTATTTTTTAACTGAAAGATAATTGCTTTACAGAATTTTGTTGTTTTCTGTCCAACATCAACATGAATCAGCCATCGGTGTAGATATGTCCGCTCCCTCTTGAATCTCTCTCCCATCTCCCTCCCCATCGTACCCCTCTAGGTTGATTCAGAACCCCTGAGTTCCCTGAGACATAGAGCAAGTTCCCATTGGCGATCTATTTTGCATATGGTAATATAAGTTTCTATGTTTCTCTTTCCATACGTCTCACCCTCTCCTCCCCTCTCCCAGAGGCCATAAGTCTGTTTTCTGTCTGTGTCTCCATTGCTGCCTTGCAAATAAATTCATCAGTACCATCTTTCTAGGTTCCATATATATGCACTAGTATATGATATTTATCTTTCTCTTTTTGACTTATTTCATTCTGTATAATAGGCTCTAGGTTCATCTACCTCATTAGAACTGACTCAAATGTATTCCTTTTAATGGCTGAGTAATATTCCATTACGTGTATGTACCACAACTTCTTTATCCATTCATCTTTTGATGAACAGCGAGGTTGCTTCCATGTTCTAGCTATTGTAAGTAGTGCTGCAATGTATATTGGGGTACATGTATCTTTTTCAGTTTTGGTTTTCTCAGGGTATATGCACAGTAGTGGGATTGCCAGGTCATAAGGTAGTTTTATTCCTAGTTTTTGAAGGAATCTGTACTGTTCTCCATAGTGGTAAAGCTTTTTTTGATATTACTGGACCACCTAAGACCATGAGTCCCAGGTGACCCATATGTTGAGATACACCAAAGCTGTGAAAAGTTGACATGGAACATAGGAACTGAAGCAGTCACTGCCCCTCAGACTAATAATCTACTGGTTTTAAGATGACTTTTTCTTTTGGGGAATCTATAAATTTCTTGAAATCACTACTCAGAAAAAGCCACAGTTATTTTTTCTGGGTTACTATATTGTCTTCAGTTATAACTTTGACATGAGTGCAAAGAACAGATTGTGTCCATCCCAAGTTATGTTTATAATTTCAAACAATTGTCCCCTCATAATCTTTACCAAAAAGTTTTTAGAGAAAAGACTTTTAAAGGCTTCCTCCCCTCCCTCCTGATTATAGTTGATACTTTAAGCTGTAACTAACCAAGGGTGTTTTTTAATAAGGTTTAATTCTTTTTTTAAAGAAAATGATTTTTAAATTTTTGGCTGCGCTGGGTCTTTGTTGCTGTGTGGGCTTTTCTTTAGTTGCAGCAAGTGGTGGGGGCCGCTCTCTGGTTGTGGTGTGCAGGCGTCTCACTGTGCTGGCTTCTCGTTGCAGAGCATGGGCTGTAGAGCATCTGGGCTCAGTAGTTGTGGCGCACGGGCTTAGTGCTCTGCGGCATGTGGGATCTTTCCAGATCAGGGATTGAACCTGTGTCCCTTGCACTGGCAGGTGGATGCTTTACCGTTAAGCCACCAGGGAAGCCCAACCAAGGGTGTTTGAGCACACGTTTGCACACAGTCTTTGGCAAAGTAGCTGATGTTTCATCATCAGTTTTTTAAAATTTGAACTATGTGGAAAGAGAGTTCATGATTCCATTCTGTGAAGCCTGTTAAACAACTTCCTCTTATCAGGGAATATATAAGATTCATGCATATCAATTCCTCTACTGGGAGCCGAAGATGAAAATTAAAACTAACTATAAATCAAGGAAATGAAAATCCTCGAGTTCTAACCTTCCCCATAAACAAAAGCAAATAGCCAGGCCCTGAATAATTGGCCTTCCTTCTCTGGAATATGAATACTGAGCTCCCCATGGTAAATAAACTTCATATTTGTAACTAACTTCAGGACATACTTAATAGATTACCTAGAGATACAGACAACTAAAGGAATTTACTTTATGACATTACCTTATCAAGGATATTTTAAGGTAACTTAAAATTAGTAATATGTTATAGAATGGAAAGCTATCCCACGTCCATGGGTTGGAAGACTTGATATAAAGGTGGCAGTGCTACCCAATGTGCTTTATAGATTCAGTGAAATCTGTACCAAAATCCAGGCAGCCTTTTTTGCAGAAATGGAAACGTTGACTCTAAAATTCATATGAAATTGCCAGAGACTCCAGATAGTCAAAACAATCTTGAAAGAGAAGGATGGACTCATGCTTCCCAATTAAAAAAAAAACACTACAGTTGGCCTCTTGCCTTCTGAGATGGCTCACACTCTGTCTATGGAGTGTGTTCAGTTCAGTCCAGTCCAGTCGCTCAGTCGTGTCCGACTCTCCGCGACCCCATGAATCACAGCACGCCAGGCCTCCCTGTCCATCACCAACTCCCAGAGTTCACTCAAACTCATGTCCACAGAGTCGGTGATGCCATCTAGCCATCTCATTCTCTGTCATCCCCTTCTCCTCCCGCCCCCAACCTTTCCTAGCATCAGAGTCTTTTCCAGTGAGTCAACTCGTCGCATGAGGTGGCCAAAGTATTGGAGTTTCAGCTTTAGCATCAGTTCTTCCAATGAACACCCAGGATTGATCTCCTCTAGAATGGACTGGTTGGATCTCCTTGCAGTCCAAGGGACTCTCAAGGGTCTTCTCCAGCACCACAGTTCAAAAGCATCAATTCTTCGGCGATCAGCTTTCTTCACAGTCCAACTCTCACATCCATACATGACCACGGGAAAAACCATAGCCTTGAGTAGACGGACCTTTGTTGGCAAAGTAATGTCTCTGCTTTTTAATATACTATCAAGGTGGAGTGTGTTACTCCCAGGGCTATTATCTTTTGAGATGGACTGCATTCTGTCTATGGAATGTATATCTCTCTAAATCTACTTTTTAATTAAAAAAAAAATCTACAGTCATTAAAACAATATGGTACTGGCATAAGGATGGACAAAACAGATCAATGGAATGAAATTTAAAAGTCCAGAGATAAACCCATGTGCTGCTGCTGCTGCTGCTAAGTCACTTCAGTTGTGTCTGACTCTGTGCAACCCCATAGATGGAAACCCACCAGGCTCCCCTGTCCCTGGGATTCTCCAGGCAAGAACACTGGAGTGGATTGCCATTTCCTTCTCCAATGCATGAAAGTGAAAAGTGAAAGTGAAGTCGCTCAGTGGTGTCCGACCCTCAGCAACCCCATGGACTGCAGCCTTCCAGGCTCCTCTGCCCATGGGATTTTCCAGGCAAGAGTACTGGAGTGGGGTGCCATTGCCTTCTCCGAAACCCATGTATCTATAGTCAGTTGTTTTTTGACCAAGGTACCAAGTGCATTCAGTGAGGGAAAGGACCGTCTCTTCAACAAATGGTGCTGGGACAGCTGGATATCCACGTGCAAAAGAATGCAGTTAGATTCCAACCTCATGCCGTATACTAAAATTCACTCAAAATGAATCAAAGACTTAATTGGAAGAGCCAAAACACTTAGGGTGAATCTTCATGATCTTAAATTTGTTAATGGATTCTTAGAAATGACTCTTAATGGTGTAAGCAACAAAAGAAGAAAAAATGGATATGTTGGACTTCACCGAAATTTACAGCTTTTGTGCATCAAAGGACGTTATTAAGAAAGTGGAAAGGCAGTCTACAGAATGGGAGACAATATGCAAATCTGAGAAGGGCCTAGAAACCGTAATATGTTTAAATAGAAAAGCTCGTAACAGCTCAGCAACGAAAAGATAAACAACCCGATTAAAATATGGAAAAAAGACTTGGTAGAACATTTATCCAAAGATGGAATACAAATAGCCAGCAATCATGTAAAAAGATTTTCAGCATCATTGGTCATTAGGGAAATGCAAATCAAAACCACCATGAGATACTATTTCACATCCACAAGGGTGGCTATAATTTAAAAACACACTGAACAGAAAATATGAAGTGTTGATGAGGATGTTGGAACCCTCGTGCTTTTCTGGTGAGAATGTAAAATGGTGTAGCCACCATGGAAAACAGTTTGGCAGTTCCTCAAAAAGTTAAACATAGACTTAACATATGACCCAGCAGTTCTACTTCTAAGTATATACCCTAAATGATTGAAGACAGGTGTTCAGACAAGTACTTGTACCCAGATGTTCACAGTGGCGCCAATCACAGTAGCCAAAAGACAGAAACAACCCAGATGTCCATCAGTGGATGAATGGATGAATGAAGTGTGATATATCCATACAATGGATTATTTTTCAACCATAAAAAGAAAGTACTGATGCATGCTACAGTGTGGAAGCACCTCAAAACAAGATGTCAGGTGAAAGAAGGCAGATGCAAAAGGTCACATATTGTGTGATTGCATTTATATAAAATATCCATAATAGATAAATTCATCAAAGCAGAAAGGATATTAATGGTTGCCAGACTGGAACAGGGATAATGGTAGCGACTACTAAATGAATACAGATTTCACTTGGGGATAGATAACTAAAATGTTTTGGAGCTAGATAAAGGTGTTGGATGTACAGCATAGTGAATATACTAGATGCCATTCAACTGTACACCTCAACGTGGTTAATTTTATGTTATGTGGGTTTTACCTAATTTAAAACATTACATCATCCAGTTTTTGTGATCTCATAAGTAACTGTGGCTTTGCTGTCATAGTTACCTCGTGACTGTTGGAATCCATGTGCTTCGTGGCGTTGGGATGTTGGGAAAGTTCTTTCCAGGCGTGGGCAAGAAAACTGGAAGACAGATGATCCCAAGTGGGTGTCCTCCTAGAATACCGATTAAGGAATAGAGTTGTATTTTTTCTCTTTAACTTGTGGACGCTGGTAAAACTTCTTCCTTGAGAGGACCCTTGGTTGTTTTAAAGTGTGATCTGGACTGATTGGAGTTGGTTTCTTCATTTATTAATTTGAAAAAGCATGTTTAAGGTAACTTCATATTATTTGGAGATGAAGCAGATTTTGGTTTTATGAAAATTAGGAGTGATTTTTAAAGAAAGTGAGATAAACCTATGGGAGGGCAGTAAGATTTTTCTGATGGTTTGCTGTATTGCACTGCTAGAGATTTTTGTGGCACTTTCGAAAAGCTTCACAAGTGCTTTTTTGATCATGGAATTGGTGTCAGGAATAAGAAATTTCTGTTTTCAGATGGAGCACATGTTGTGAAAAAATTAAAAACCTTAGTTTCTTATTTGATTCTTATGCCTGTTTTGTTTTTTGAAGGAGGGACTTTAAGTTAGATTCTGGCAAAAGATCTGAGCTTGAGAAGAGCATCTGACCTAGAAAGGTAGAGGTGCTCTGCCATGATCATGAGGTTTTTCTTTTTGAATCGAGTTGATGGTTCTGCCCCAGAGTCCTGCTGCTGCCCCTGTATTGGATGTGGGCTTGTTTCTCTGCTGCTGCTGCTGCTAAGTCGCTTCAGTCGTGTCCATCCCTGTGCGACCCCATAGACAGCAGCCCACAAGGCCCCTCTGTCCCTGGGATTCTCCAGGCAAGAACACTGGAGTGGGTTGCCATTTCCTTCTCCAGCAGATGTCATTTATGCTAGTGGTCTTGCATGCTCCCACCTGGTTCCTATTATGACCCAAAATATGCCATCCAGGCTAAGGGTTTGCAGACGTGAGGCAAACAAAGTGAAGTGGTTTGCCATGAATTGAACCCACAGCTTTTGGCATCATTACCTTCAGGTCCCAATCAATTCAACCATACAGCAGAAGAATTAATGTCTTGTTTGCGTGAGGGATTTGAAATTTTAAAGTTAGAAGGGATCTGGTAAGCAGGGCAGAATATCTGGAATAAGTGTAACAAGCTGAAGTCATGGCTGAATGTTAAGTATTCAACTGAAAATCCTGATTGCTTCTGCTTTCCACAAAACTAGGGAGAGTTCCTTTGTGTGATGTTCACTGGATGAGTTTTTAAATTAAGAGAAGGTCAGGTTTTTTCATTTGTGGAGACTTTAAAGTTTTTAATAAATTATTCATTAGGACAGTTTCCCAGCAAGAGCTAGTTTAGCCATTGAGCTACTACGATACCGTGAGAGCAGTGAAAGAAAGTGAAAAGGGTGGAAGAGGTGACAGCTTCCTCCTGGGTCACGTGTGTCCAGGAGCCACTGCCTGTGAAGGGCAGTAAAGAGCGCATTTCCCTACACAGTTTCCTTAACCTTTCTGTGCCTTAATCTCCTCATCTGGGCAATTAGAATAATAGAATCCACCTCTTCGGGTCATTATAAAAGATCGAGTGAGTTAATGTAGTTAAAGCTCTTAGAACAGTGCCTGACAGAGTAAAAGCGTGACAGGAATGGTCACTCAGAGCTCCTCTGGCTGGGGGTGCTTTCCTGAGGGGGTAAACTTGTTTCCATTCAGATACGCATGGTCCCAACCCTCTCTTGTGTACCCAGGCACCATTCAAAGTTCTGAGACCCTCTGGTAAACTCACTTTAGAGCCATTTTACTGGGCATCTCACCCAAAGAGAACACTTTGGGATGGAAATAAAGAACTCAAAAGCAGTGGTTTTTCACTTATTTCCCAAATAATCTTAAGATCATGTGAAGCCTTTCTGGCCATTTGTTGAAAACATAGTTACTGTCTCATTCATTTGCCAGGAATTACTGTGTGCACATCATTGCCACTGGGTAGAATGGGATGACCTAGGGATAAGGGTCAGAGACAAAGAGGAAGGCCACAGAGCTCCTTAGCCTGGAACTCACAATCTAGACCATTTTCGTGCCTCTAGAATCCATGTTAGAAAAACCCAGGCTTTGACTGAAAGAGCATCAGAAAATAGCACATCCTTTTCCAGTGGTCATGTTTGGATGTGAGAGTTGGACTGTGAAGAAAGCTGATCGCCGAAGAATTGATGCTTTTGAACTGTGGTGTTGGAGAAGACTCTTGAGAGTCCCTTGGACTGCAAGGAGATCCAACTAGTTCATTCTAAAGGAGATCAATCCTGAGTGTTCATTGGAGGGACTGATGCTAAAACTGAAACTCCAATACTTTGGCCACCTCATGCGACGAGTTGACTCACTGGAAAAGACTCTGATGCTGGGAGGGATTGGGGGCAGGAGGAGAAGGGGACGACAGAGAGTGAGATGGCTGGATGGCATCACCGATTCTGTGGACATGAGTTTGAGTGAACTCCGGGAGTTGGTGATGGACAGGGAGGCCTGGCGTGCTGTGATTCATGGGGTCGCGGAGAGTCAGACATGACTGAGCGACTGAACTGAACTGAATGGTATGCATCCTTGAAGCTGTAAGGCCACACCTCAGTTAATTTTATCATTTCTGCTAAGCCATCTCAGCTAGGAGAGAGAGCTGGAAACTCATTGGTGGAAAGAGATTTTAATGAATCATCTTGTTCTGATCTATTATCAGAGACAAGTTTGCCTTTGTTCCATTAATATTTTTTCAGTCACTACTAGGATTTTAAATCATTTTCACTTGCTGATTTTGTACTTTAATGACCCCTTTTTATTTTCCCCACCTCCTTGGTGTTTCTGTTTGTGTATAGTTCTGGAGACTGATGAGATTGGGTCACTCAGTTTCCTAGAATCCACTTTACCTCTTCTCATGTGAAGTGAAGCTATGCCGCTTCTTTTTGCAGGACTGGATTGCAACTGCAGAGGCAACAACAACTGAACCTTTGAAGATGCATAAGGGGCTGCACAAAGAGAAGAGAGAAACTGGAAAAACCAATGAAGTGAGGAAAAAGTATGTTTCCTGGGTAAATAGTATAAATTTGAATGTTAAGTTTCTTGCCATATATCAGTTACCATCAATTTGTCATGCCTAAGTCTTTATAGCCATATTTATTGCTGCTAAACATTTTTTTTCTCCTTCCTTGACTTTTATTGCTGAGTTCTTTGATCAAATGATTCTTTTTTTGATTAATCTGAAAAATTAGTTGAGGTGACTTCATAGGTCACTTGATAGGAGCCTGTTCTATTCTATCTTAGGTTGACCATTGGGTATTATAAAAGTAGAGTTGTGTGCTGTGTCTCTTGTAACATACAGGTTTAGTTAAAGGTCAGCTTTTCTGTCTGAGTGCAAAACTTATACTTCTGCTTTATTAAATGACTGATCTGAAAAGCTCTGGTTTGGATACCAAGTTATCCAAGCCATGTTCTTGGCTCTGCCCTCTGCAATAGGAAACTTAATACTAAAGATGAAGCAGACTGGCAAATAATTAATGTAAATAGCCATAGCTTTCTCTTGATGAAATATATGTGCCCTAGTAAAGTTATATGTGTGTGTGTGAGAGAGAGAGAGAGAGTTGGGAACTCATTTTATTGTTACCATGCCCTTCACAAGCTTAGATATTGAGGGTTTTTGTTGTTGAAGTTTTTTAAGTAAAGGAAATTTATTACATTATTTATGATTATAAAGAACCTTTCTTCAGTTTGCTGATTAGAGTGTTTTGGAAAGAAAGCAGAAGAAATGGAGTCAGAGTTATCGCTAGTATGTAATGGAGGCTCTGTGCACAGGAGCTGGGCTTGGACAACCCATGAGAGCATCGCTGCGTCTCCACCAGCCTGGGCCGCCCAGCCCATGGGAATTTCCCCACAGTTGTTACTTGTGGAACTTCCTGCCTCATGGTGGATTGTGGCCAGGCTGCTGTTGGCTAGAAGATACAGTCTTGTTTTCTCATTCTTTAACTTTGAGTTGCAAGGTGGAATAAAAACTGTTCAGTGGCCTTTGTATATCAGTCCTCTAAGCTGAAAGTGGCATAAGGCAGGTTTGTTTGTTTGGCCACACCACACAGCTGGTGGGACCTTGGGATCGAATCTGCGCCTATAGCAGTGAAAGAGCCATGTCCTAACAACCAGACTGCCAGGGCAGTCCCCAAGCCAAGTTTATCATGCACACATTTTCTAGTGCTCACCTTCACACCGACTCTGCGTCACTTACACTGATCTTATGGTTCTCCAGTCAGTCTGGAATCTTCTCCTCCTGGACAGCCACATGGCTCCTGCCCTCCTTCTCCTTCAGGTTTCTGCTGGCGGGGGGTGGGTGTGGGCGTGGGGGGTAAAGTGAATGCAAAGGGCAGAGCCAGATGGAATGACCAGGAATTTTCTGTGATGCCATTTCCTTACCTGCTCCCTGACCGCGCTGAGCCATCTTGCCCAGCTCCAGCTTACCTCTTCTTTCTCTCACTCCACTTGTCCTGTCACGTGTGGTGTCTTGCTCATTCTATACACCATGCTTGTTCAAGTTCATCTTTAAGATCTTTTAAATCTGATCTTTCACTTCTAAAGGCACATACCATTTGACTCAGCAATTGCATTTCTAGGAATTTATCTCACAGGTAACCTCACACAGATATGCAAGTAATCTTGTACCTCCTCAGCCTCTGTTAAATCTTCATGCGTGCTTCTGATCTCAGTCACATCTGGACTGAGACTAATTAGCTTTTGTTGCCACTGTTCCGTTCCGTGGGTCATGTCCCCCTCCACTCACTCGGGCAGCTGCCTGCCTCTTTGCCTGAACTGCAGTAGACTGGAAACACTGGCCCTGCAGCTGACCGTGTCCACAGTCAGCTTTCAGACTTCTGCTTTTGCACTCCTGTTGCCTTACAGCAGTCTTTCCCTTCCCATTTGAGAACATCACAGGTGGTTTTGCATTGCATTTCTTACATATTTAGGTAATTATATATAATGTAGTGGTATCTTGAGTTAGCTGTACAGTAGAATCGCCTTAGAAGCATTATAAATTACAAATGTCCGGTCCCACCCCCAGAGATGCTGAGGCAATTTGTCTGGGGTGAGTTGTAGGCATTGGCATTTTTAAAAGCTGCCTGGGTGATTTTCACTATGGTCAAGTTTGAGGACCAGAAATAGTATTGGTTTTCTGTATCAATGATGACTCTGGTCACTTTAAGCTCATTGGAACCATTTAAGTAATTCCTTTGGGTTTTTAAGTTACAGCAATGTTATTTATTTTAAAAATTTTGCCTCGGCCTTTATTGTATTTCTTATTTTTTTTCATGTTGCTTTTTTTGGAAAGAACTTCTGAGCCTGTATTAATTAGCGGTGATGATAAAATGCTGCTTCGGTTTGTGCCTGAGTGAGGCACATGCTGATTGCATGTCTCATTTCTTCCTTGGAGTGTACTGTTGACGTTTGTTTTTATCGATACCCCAAAAGGGTAAGAAAGGATACCTTTGTTATGTGTTTTAGGATTTTAAAATTAAGAATATCTGTTGGAGTTTAACAAATCAATTTTTGGTGTCAGATGACATGACACAATTTAAAGGTTTAGCCTAGTCCTACTTATTGTTATTTTCTTTTAAACTTTTGAACATACACTTTAAGTAAGCTTCATCTAGTTTTCTCTTTTCGTTTTTCTTTAACCAGTTTTAGAATACAGTTGGTAGAAGAACTCGGTAATCTGTATCTTGCCTTTGTTAGGCCTGATTTCTGTAATGTGTTGTGTCTGTTTCTTGAGAGTTTGAAATGATCCACTAATAAGCCATCAGGGACTGGTTGCTTTAGGGGTGGGGATATAGTTATTTTTAAAGATGTTGGCCAAGTTAAGTATTTTATAGGTATTTAGAATTTTACATTTTTAATGAAAAATCCGCCTGTTTAGGTTTATCCAAATTTATTAACACGTACCTACTATTTGCCTACAATTTTATTGCTGCTTTTGTGTCCTATGTTTCTAGTGTCATGCATCTCCTCTCTTTGTAATTAACTTTAGTAGTAGTATCACTTTTAGTCTCTTCAGAGAAATTTTAGCTGAAGTATAAAACTTTATAGTTTTATATTTGAAGTACAAAATGCAGGAGTTCCATGGCAGTCAAGTGGTGAGGCCTCTTGAGATTTCACTGTGAGCCTGGATTCAATCCCTGGTCAGGGAACTAAGATCCCACAAGCTTCATGGTGTGGCCATAATAAATAGATAAATAAATAAATGCAAAATGAGATAGTGAAAAGGCAGTTTCCTCCTCACTCCAGATCCTCAAGCATTAAGTTCCCTACTTATAGGTGGCATTTCTTACCAGTTTATTATGTGTCCTTCCAAAGCATTTTTTTGCTTTCAAAATATCTAATTCTTCTTAGGAATCAGGCTTTTTTGGTTGTTTGTTTCTAAAGATTATTAGTTTCACTTTTAGTTTTTTTTTTGACAATGCTTAAAACAATATTTATCTTCAACTCTTTTTAAAATTTTTCTTTTCTTTTTTTCTTTTTTAAAGTCTATAAATTTCTTGTACAGTGATTTTATTACATTTTCTAATTTCATTATTGTTATTTCAGAACTTTGTAAGTAGAATATTGTTGGATTTTGTCTTCCGTTCATCCAGTCTTAAAGATTGTATAACTTATGGGTGAATTTAGCCTCTTTAATTTGTGGTTGCTTTTGCATTTGTTATGTTTTCTACATATAATTTGTTGTTTAATTTTTATATTACTTAGTTGTCTCTTTGCTGTTACGCCTTCTGTTTTATGGAGTGTCCTTTTCTTCTTTTCAAGACAAGATTTAAAGGTGAACAGTTCTTTTAGTGCTGAAAATAACATTTGTTCCTATATTTATTTACTATCATCAAAGCAAATGCTAGAGCTTTCCTTCCATATAAGGAAACTCAGCTTCTCCCTGTTTTGTCATCCTCTCTTCCTGCTTTTCATCTACTTCCATTATTTTTATCCTTCACATTTTACATTTATTCTATGAAGGGCACCAGTTCTTCTGGGCTTCAGCCTGATACTTATAAGTATTTTATTAATCTTGATTAAATGAAGTAACAACCACCAAGGCCTCACTCCAAGCTGGCCAGGCACTTAGCTTGGTGCAGGAGATATAAAGGGAAAGGTAGTTCCATCCCTGGCTTCAGGGTCCCGTTCTGGTCAAGGAGGTGGCGTGTATACAAACAACCACGGCAAAAGATGTCATGTGTCAGGTGTCCTGGGACACAAGAGGGAGGGAATGGTGTCCTGGTGAGTCAGCGAGGGCGTCTTGGGAGCTGGGTGTTACTGTGCCAGTAAGGCTCTTCGAGATACAGGATAAAGCGAATGGGCAAAAGCCCGAAGGTACCCAGATGGCTGGAGACGAGACTGGACAAAGGGATGTTGGGGCCAGACTGAGAAGCCTGGCCAACAAGTTTTAGTTAGTATCCTGTGGCTGCACCAGAAAGATTTTAAAGCAGAGGCGTACTCTGTTCAAGCTTGTTTTTAGGAAAATAACTCTGGCTGTTGTATGAAGCACGGACTGCAGGGAGGAAGTTAGTGAGGTGACTGTGGCTGTCATCCAGCTAAGAGATGATGAGAAGCTGAACAAGGCGGTAGCCGTGGTGATAGAGAAGATGAGGTGTTTTGACGTAGAATCTGAAAATACCTGTTCCTGACTCAGTGAGATTGGGATTAGAGGATAATTTAGAGGGTTTTCTTGTTTATTTATTTTAGGGATGGTCATAATAGATGGTGGAAATATTGACGACCTTATGTCGTGGGGTAGGTTGTGGAGGGGGTTGCAGAGACTAATTTGGAGAAAGAGCATTTTAGGACTTTCTGAATTTAAAAAATCGTTCAGAGATCCAAGAAAACATATCTAAGAGCAATTGGAAATATGGGTTAAAAACTCATTTGAGATATAGGGGCCAGAGATAAAGGTACATTTGCTCCAAGGAGGAGGTCCAAGCCATAGAACAGATGTAAATTTCCCCGAGGCAGAGCCTGTAGTTAGAAGAAAGGGCTTAGGTTGGCCTCTTGGCCAAAACCAGTCTTTATGTGCAGGAAATCAAAATGTGCTGAGCACTGTAATACATGTCCTGCGTGGGGTGCTGAGAGCTTTTTCAGATGGCTTACTTTATCTCCTTAATAGCCCTGTGTATGGAAATTATTACCACCCTACTTTATGGGCCAGGAAACTAAGGCTCCAAGGCATTGTTACTAAGCTAGTAAGTGAGACTGCAAACCAGGCCTGAAAGCTGATGCTAGGGGAAGAGATAGAGGAGAAGCAGAAGAGAGTGGTGTGGAGGTCATGACTTGCTGTGGGGACAGTGGCTGGCAGTGGTCGTTCTCCCAGAGGTTCAGTAGGATAAGGAGACGCTTAGCCACTGGTTTTCTCCGTTAGAAAACTGATAGCGACTCCACCATGCCCAGTCCACAGAGTACGGAGGTCAGCTCACACTGGACGAAGTGCAGACAGCGCTGTCGACTGCAGCTCTTAAAGACATCTTGGTGGTGGAGGAATGACAAGAGCATGTGGCTAGGGGTTGGCATCATTGTGTTTATTTGGAGATGACAGCTCGAAGGATTCTGATTCACTCATCTCTTTTCCTTTGAGGTCTTATATCTTCGATTGCCTTGTCTCTGCGCTTCTGTTACTTAAAAAAAAAAAAAAAGTAACTGCTGGATTCTCTTTTCACATAACCTGCTTGTTTAACTTGTCAACTTGGAGTCCCTTCCTACACACTGTTTTCAGATGTTTCCAGGCTGTTGTCTCAGTGACCTGCTTTGACTGCTAGTTAATGTATGAGATCCTGAGAGCCCCTTCTTATTTCTTCTCTCAGGTCTTTCCATCCTGGAAGAGATTTTCCTCTGTCATTTGAATGTTTTATTCAGTTCAGCTTCCTCCAGAATTCACATTCATGGATGGCCTCTGTCTTCCAGATGAGAGTATGTTCGTGCCTTCTATGACAATAGGAGAGCATTGAGCTCAGAGCCTGCGTTCAGGAGTTAGGCTTGCCTGGGCTCAGATTCTGGCTTTGCCAGCTGCTCGCTGAGTGACCTTGAGCAAGCTGCTTTTTGTAACTTCTGTGCCTCATTTTCCTCATCTGTAAACTGCCGTTGTTGTTCTTCAGCCACTAAGTCGTATCTGACTCTCTGTGACCCCATCGACTGTAGCCCACCAGGCTCCTCTGTCCATGGGGATCTCCAGGCAAGAATGCTGGAGTGGGTTGCTATTTCCTTCCCCAAGGGATCTTCCTAACATAGGGATTGAACTAGAGTCACCTACATTGGCAGGTGGATTCTTTACCACTGAACCACCAGGGATGCCCTTCTGTAAACTGTTCAGTTTAGTCGCTCAGATGTGTCTGATGCTTTGTGACCCCATGGACTGCAGCGTGCCAGGCCTCCCTGTCCATCACCGACTCCCGGACCTTGCTCAAACTCTAGTTCATCGAGTTGGTGATGCCATCCAACCATCTCATCCTCTGTTGTCCCCTTCTCCTTCTGCCTCCAATCTTTCCCAGCATCAGGGTCTTTTCCAATGAGTCAGTTCTTCGCATCAGGTGGCCAAAGTATTGGAGTTTCAGCATCAGTCCTTTCAATGAATATTCAGGACTGATTTCCTTTAGGATGGACTGTTTTGATCTCCTTGCAGTCCAGGGGACTCTCAAGAGTCTCCTCTAACACCACAGTTCAAAAGCATCATTTCTTTGGTGCTCAGCTTTCTTTATAGTTCAACTCTCACATCCATACATGACCACTGGAAAAACCATGACTTTGACTAGATGGACTTTTGTCAGCAAAGTAATGTCTCTGCTTTTTAATATGCTGTCTAGGTTGGTCATAGCTTTTCTTCCAAGGAGTAAGTGTCTTTTAATTTCATGGCTGCATTCACCATCTGTGGTGGTTTTGGAGCCCAGAAAAATAAGGTCTCTTGCTGTTTCCACTGTTTCCCCATCTATTTGCTATGAAGTGATGGGACCGGATGCCATGATCTTAGTTTTCTGAATGTTGAGTTTAAGCCAGCTTTTTCACTCTCCTGTTTCACTTTCATCAAGAGGCTCTTTAATTCTTCTTCACTTTCTGCCATAAGGGTGGTATCATCTGTGTATCTGAGGTTATTGATATTCTTCCAGCGGTCTTGATTCCAGCTCGTGCTTCATTCAGCCCAGCATTTCACACGATATACTCTGCATATAAGTTAAATAAGCAGGGTGACAATATACAGCCTTGACGTGCTTCTTTCCCAATTTGTAACTATAAACTGTAAGCAATAATAATACCTCCTAGCAAGGGCTGTGATGAGAGTTAAGTGAACTAGTGCTTGGAACATACTTAGAAGGCACAGGGTCCAGTGCAAGCTGTGTGTTCCACCATTGTTAGCTCTTGTTGTTGTTCTCGGGGGAACTAGTGGGAGAAGTAATAATCTTTTCCCAATTGTCTTTTGGGCCACACATTTATCACTTATTTGATAAATTTACACACTGTTGGAGCCTCACTTAATAAACTAGAAGTAGACAGATCCTGGAGACCAGGTAGCATTCCCTCCAGTCGCTAAGGAGTTCTGCAATGAACACTTTGAACGATGGTCCAGATGTGACGTCTATAGTTGCAGATGTCCACGGTGTGATTTCTCCTGCCCCACGGCCATGTTCAGTTGATTTCCTTTAAATACAGGCCATAAAATGTTTACTTCTACCTTACTGAATAGTTCTTCCAAAAATGTTATTTAATTTTGCTCATCCCATCAACAAATAACAGATGCTGGCCAAATCAGCATACAGAATTAAGTAACTTTCCTAAAGTTCATGGTGGGACTGGGACTTAATAAGCCTATGGTATCTGACTCTAGTGGTGTTAAAAGGGTTCACTGGGATGAACACGCGCACACACACACACGTTGTGCGTATACATATACATGCACAATACAGTGAACTAAACCAAGGATCTTATTCAAATAGATATGTGCATATATATGTGTGTGTGTGTGCAGCTCAGACTCTCTAGAGTGCTGTCTTAGGCTTCTGTAACAAAGTAGGGGTGGCTTATAAACAACAAACGTTTCTCACTGTCCTGGTGGCTGGGTGCCAGCATGGTTGGGTTCTGGTGAGGGCCCTTTTCCAGGTTGCAGACAACCTTTTTCTTTCTGTATTCTCATATGGTGGATGGGATGAGAGAGCTCTATAGGGTCCCTTTTTTAAGGGCACTGGTGCCATTCATGCAGTTCTACTGTGATGACCTAACTACCTCGTGAAGGCCCCATGTCCTAATACCATCCCATCAGGGCTTAGAATTTCAACATGAATTTGTGTGTGTGGCAGGGGGGACACAGATGTTTAGTCCACAACAGGTACCAATCTCTAAAGGCGTGGTTATGAACACATCATATTTTTTTGACAATGAAGATGTGCTCTTTTTACAAGTAGAAGAAGTAAATCTCGGGACTTCCCTGGTAGTCCAGTGGCTAAGACTCCATGCTCCCGATGCAGGAGGCTTGGGTTCGATCCCTGGTCAGGGCTCTAGATCCCACATGCCACAACTAAAGATCCTGCATGCTGCAACTAAGACCCGGAACAGCCAAATAAATAAATAAATATATTAAAAAAAATATATTGAATAAACAAAAAACCAAAGTGCTTGCAGGGCAGGCATAATAAAGGTAAATACTATCAACTAATCTCTTGGAACTTTTAAGAAAAGCAAGCGGGTTTGCGAATGAGGGAGCCAGTAATCCACTAAGAAACCTTTCCCAGAAATTGCATAGTCTCGGGTCAACTCTTTGAACATATTTATTAACTATAAAGGAAAGAAAAGATAGTAACTTTACAGTGGAGAAGACACCTTAGCCAAGAGGTCAAGGTCATCATCAACAGTAATAAGACAAGCAACATCACGAACCCCATGATACGATGTACTACAGATAACACGACATCATTTCTGTGGCTTTTTGGCCAGAAATGCATCAACTGCAGCCTAATCATGAGAAAACCTCAGGCAAATCCAAATCAAGGACATTCAAGAAAATAACTGATTAATGCTTTTGAAAAGTTTCAAGGGCATAAATAACAAGACTGAGGAGCTGTCACAGACTAGGGGAGCCTAAGGAAATAAGGACAAAATGCAGTGGGGATCTTGGATTAGTCCTGGGACAGAAAAAGGACATAAAGAGAAAAAAACTGGTGCAGTTTGAAGATCTTTGGCTTGGTTAATAGCATTGTGCCAGCGGTAACGCCCTGGCTCTGTTCAGTTACTGGGGTTATATAAGATTTGAGGACACTCTTGTTGTTGTTCAGTTGCTAAATCATGTCTGACTCTTTTCAGCCCCATGGACTGCAGCACGCCAGGCTTCTCTGCCCTTCACTGTCTCCTGGAGTTTGCTTAGATTCATGTCCCTTGAGTCGGTGATGCCATCCAGCCATCTCATCCTCTGCTGCCCCTTTCTCCTCCTGCCCTCAATCTTTCCCAGCATCAGGGTCTTTTTCATTGAGTCGGGGACACTGGGTCAGGGATATAGGGAAACTCTGTACTATTTTTTGCAACTTTTCTGTAAGTCTAAAATTAGCTCCAAATTTAAAACTTTTTGTTTTTTTTTCCTCTGTCTTATTTTTCTTTTGAGTAAAAAGCCATCTTGGGATAAACTGTCTGATCCTGGGTAGAAACTGGCTTCAGAAGAGGAAAGAAAGCTTAGAGTTAAGGTCCCTTCTCCAAGAGGGTGAATGTTAATGATGACCTGTCACTGTGTTGCCTCTAGGCTCATTCCACATCTGTTGAATCTCCTAGACCTTTCTAAAGGGTATGGTAGTAAAAAGCTATGCTGATGGGAGATTTTCCTGAAAATTTTATGAGGCCAAGTGGATAAAAAATTAGACAATACAAGATACTGCACTTAAGGGGAAAAAAAACTAGTCTTAAATAGAGCCATGGGTGGGTATCACTGGGTACTTTAGGGTTCTCTGAAGATACTGTCCAGCATTTGCTGCTGAGGCCAAAATGGCCTGAAAAGTTGGTGCACGTCCATGCAGAGATGACCAGACCGAGTGATCCTCTGGAGGCATATGGAGATGAAACTCCCTGTTTGGTCATTAGAGGTCAAATTAAAGCCCTATAAACAGGAAAATCTTAAAAGCAAGGGGTTTATGGCTTGTTCAAGTAAAGAATACTGCAATAGGACACCAGATTGGGAGTCTGCATGGAACCTGGGAAGGATCCTGAGGGTTGGATTTAATCAGAATACATTTCCCTTTGTCCACGAGAGCGAGATGCCATAGTGGCCTGGGGCGAGCATTCTGCTTGCCGCAAAGCTGATCTCACTACATACGTAGGTGGAAAACCTTCTTCAGTCAGTTCAGTCTCAGTCATGTCCGACTCTCCGCGACCCCGTGAATCACAGCACGCCAGGCCTCCCTGTCCATCACCAACTCCCGGAGTTCACCCAAACTCATGTCCATCGAGTCTGTGATGCCATCCAGCCATCTCACTCTCTGTCGTCCCCTTCTCCTCCCGCCCCCAATCCCTCCCAGCATCAGAGTCTTTTCCAGTGAGTCAACTCGTCGCATGAGGTGGCCAAAGTATTGGAGTTTCAGCTTTAGCATCAGTCCTTCCAGTGAACACCCAGGACTGATCTCCTTTAGAATGGACTGGTTGGATCTCCTTGCAGTCCAAGGGACTCTCAAGAGTCTTCTCCAGCACCACAGCTCAAAAGCATCAATTCTTCGGAGCTCAGCTTTCTTCACAGTCCAACTCTCACATCCATACATGACCACAGGAATCTAAATTTGTTCCTTAAGTGGCCACCTGTTTTGGACTTCTGTTTCTCAGGTGCTCTCATGTTAGGAACAGACATGCATGTGTGCTCAGTGTCTCAGTTGTGTCCGACTCTTTGCAACCCCATGGACTGTAGTCTCTCAGGCTCCTCTGTCCATGGGATTTTCCAGGCAAGAATACTGGAATGGGTTGCCATTTCCTCCTCCGGGGATCTTCCTGACCCAGGGATCAAACCCACGTCTCTTGTGACTCCTACTTTGGCAGGTGGATACTTTAAACTGAGCCACCTGGAAACAGACAATTCTGGGTAAATTTCAGAAATAGTGGGGCTCCTGGAAAGCTGTTGTTGTTGTTTTTTAGTCACTAAATTGTGTCTGACTCTTTGTGACCCCAAGGTCTAGAGCATGTTAGACTCCTCTGTCCATGGGATTTCCCAGGCAAGAATGTTGGAGCAGGTTGCCATTTCCTTCTGCAGGGATTCTTCCCGACCTAGGATCAAACTTGTGTCTCCTGCATTGACAGGTGGGTTCTTGACCACTGAGCCCCCAGGGAGGCCCCCTGGAAAGCTATACCCCCTCTAAAATGGAGGTGGTGTGGATCTAATGTATCTCCATTGAGTTCAGTTGGGATTAAACCAGTTCTACCCCACTCAGTTGGAGAAGGAAATGGTAACCCACTCCAGTGTTCTTGCCTGGAGAATCCCAGGGACGGGGGAGCCTGGTGGGCTGCCGCCTATGGGGTCACACAGAGTCGGACACGACTGAAGTGACTTAGCAGCAGTAGCAGCAACCCCACTCAGTTAAGAATTTAATAATGTCAGTGTATTTACAAAGCTGGGGACTGAATCGTGTACTTACTCATTTAACAGATATTTTGTGAGCAGCCACTCTGGGCCAGGCACGGTATTACGCCCTGAGGACACAGCAGTGAGCCAGACAACGATGCTCCACTCTGACCCTGCAGACCAGGAGTCTGCTCCTCTGAGCCTGAACCAGCCAGCCCACCCACTCACTCAAAGGTGTCTCGACTCAAAGGGCTTGGTTTACACCAAGAAAGAAGGTTCCCTGTATACAGTCCCCTAACTTTTAAACCTTTTTATGTTAGTTTAATTTCCTTCTAATAGTGCTTGAAAGGAAAGATGTTTTCATGTGTAGTTCATATATTTAATTTACATAATTTGGAAGCAGCATTTACTGCCTTTATTTGTAAAAGCTTTCCCATCTGTGGGCCGCTCCCCTCAGGGCTCTGATGTTGAAGACACTTTGAGCTTCGTGGGTTTGCTCCATGCCTGCAGCCATCAGAAATGTGTTTACCGAGGCCAAGTGAGGTCTGAGAGGCACAGCACGGCCAACTGGCAGTATCCAAAGGGAGCCAGCCCTTCTCTTCTGCTGCCTGGACCTTCCTCCCTTCCCAAATTTAATCTCGGCTCAGATTCCAAACTAAACCTGAAAGCGGTGAACCAGTGGGTGGTGCTAACTAACTTGATTCCACAACACTGTTATTAAGATCTTCCCTGCCCCTCCTTCTGAACTCTCTGGGTCTTCTTATTGAGTAGAGATGCCTTGAATTGGTAAAGTAGTAATTGTAATAAATTTTTAGTTATTCTATATAAAGAGCACAGTGGATAAATATTTCTTATTTATCAGAAAAATTAAGGCTTTTTTTTTTCCTAAAAAAAATTAAGGTTTTATTTTGAAGATCTACCTCTTCTATATTCCATATATGGAATATATGAATGGATGGTCATTTTTTTCAAAATACTTTTGGAGAACAAAGTCCACATTCATCAAGAAAGCTTTCTGCCATCGGATCCCAGTCTCTTTCCAGCCTCAAATCTTCTAACCTGCCCCTGCCTATCTTTTATTAAGCTCTGGTAGGTTCTCATATGGTACTTTCATATTGCCAACCCTGTTCTTCCCTTTCTCTGCTTTCAAGTCCCAGATCACCCAGTGCCTCTCACTCAAGGCCTCTTTTGTCTTCCTCAGTCATTATCATCAGTCCTTTTTCTGATATCCCAAACCCAGAGTAGTACATCTCCCCTAGGGCACACATCACATGCCACTTTGTGATGCTTCTGTTGACATGGCTTTCCCCTCTCCTGGATAACCAACTCCTTGAGGTGTCAGGGACTTGCCCATTCTATTCTTCATATTCTCTGGATACCCAGCATAGTGAGTTTGCTAACATTGGCGAGTGTTTATACTGCTCCAGCCACTGTCTAAGCACTTAGTAGGTAATATCATATTGAATTGTCACAATAACCCCACAATAGCCCCCGGTTACCACTTTTTTCCCAGAATAGGAAACTGAAGCACAGAGAGGTTAAGGATTTTGCCCAGAGCTACAAAGTGGTAGAGCTGAGAGTTGAACCCTGGCAGTCAGTTAGGGGTCAGGGCTTCTATCCACTGCTTGACACTGAATACCCAGGATAATATGGTGCCCATGCTCTTTGCATAATAGCAGCCCCATGTCAAGTACTGAACTTAAATGCTATATGTTTATCATCTCAATCTGCACAACATGAAGTTATTATTCCATAGAGGAGGGGACAGATGCTGAGCGCTTGAAGTTAGGCAGTTTGTACTAGGTGATAGTACAGTGTATGCCTAGGAAGTGTTTGCAGGCAAATGGATGAATGAAAACGGAGAAGGTTCAGGAAGAGAACTAATGTGTACTGAATGCCTTCCATTCTTTTCCACTGAATCTGTTTTTCCCAACACTTTACTATGAAAAATTTCAAACATAATGCGAAATTGAAGGGCTTTTGCACTGAGCAGCCATCCACCCACCACCAGGTTTGAACATTAGCATTTTATTCTGTGCTTCCTGTTCCTCTGTCCGTCGGTCTGTCCATCCTGTTTTTTATGCATTCCCCCTTAGTACTTCGGCATGCATTTTACTAAGGAAGAGGTCGTTATTTGTTCATAGTTTTTTTTCTTCTGAGGTAAGATTGGTACATTTCATTATAGTTAAATTTTAACAGTACATTTGCTGAGTTTTGACACATGCATACACCTGTGTAACCCAGACTCCTGCAAAGATATCATTACCCAGAAAGTTGCCTCATATCCCTTCCCAGTCAGTGCCCACCCCTACTTCCCAGCAGAGTGTCTACTATTTTTATGTCATATTTTTATATGCTTTTTTTGTTCCAAAAGAATTTCAGGTGACTCACTTAGTTCCATAAAAACATAAAGCATAAATCATACATGAGAAGTAGTTGGGAAAAGAAAGTAAAGGAGGAATGTTAAATGGATCCAAGAGAGCACCTCTGAGATGCCAGGCACTTTTATAAGTGACATATTACTTAATCCTCACAAGAGGTATGTGCACTTATTGCCATTTTATAGATGAAGAGTCTGTGAAGTTATGTGGCTAATAAGTAATAGGGACACTCTTTAAGGCCAGTTTCATGCTTTTTCCACTCTAGCCCCGAAAAGCAAGAGAACAGGTAAAGGAAAAGTTTATTTAAAAAGTTAGCAAGGTCTCCAAGACATGCTCATGTATTTTTAAAATTGTGTTACCTCATCACATATGTCAGAGTTTAGCTCCAGGAGATGGCAGGGGTAGGGGCATTAAGTAGTCCTACAGTATTTGCAAAAGTGCTGTAAAGTCAAGGTTGGCTTTGAGTTATCCTGTGGACCTAGAGATGGGATTCCATGTCCTCAGAAAGAGAAGAAGGCAACTTTTCCAGAATTGATCATAACAGTGGGAAGTCTCAAAATGGTCTCAGTTCAGTTCAGTTCAGTCGCTCAGTCGTGTCCGACTCTTAGCAACCTCATGAACCACAGCACGCCAGGCCTCCCTGTCCATCACCAACTCCCGGAGTTCACTCAGACTCATGTCCACAGTCGGTGATGCCATCCAGCCACCTCGTTCTCTGTCGTCCCTGTCTCTTCCTACCCCCAATCGCTCCCAGCATCAGAGTCTTTTCCAGTGAGTCAATTCGTCGCATGAGGTGGCCAAAGTATTGGAGTTTCAGCTTTAGCATAAGTCCTTCCAATGAATACCCAGGATTGATCTCCTCTAGAATGGACTGGTTGGATCTCCTTGCAGTCCAAGGGACTCTCAAGAGTCTTCTCCAGCACCACAGTTCAAAAGCATCAATTCTTCGGTGATCAGCTTTCTTCACAGTCCAACTCTCACATCCAAAATGGTCTCAGTTCAGTTCAGTTCAGTTCAGTCGCTCAGTCGTGTCCGACTCTCCGCGACCCCATGAATCACAGCACGCCAGGCCTCCCTGTCCATCACCAACTCCCGGAGTACACTCAAACTCATGTCCACAGAGTCGGTGATGCCATCCAGCCATCTCATTCTCCGTCGTCCCCTTCTCCTCCCGCCCCCAACCTTTCCCAGCATCAGAGTCTTTTCCAGTGAGTCAACTCGTCTCATGAGGTGGCCAAAGTATTGGAGTTTCAAATCAAGCCCTGCATCAACAAGGAAGCATCTATAAATGAAGGAGCCTTGGTCAGAGATTTCAGCTTTGACTTCAAGAGGGTCATTTATTCATTGTGTTAAGAAAGGGTAAAGGTGGGACTGCCCTGGCAGTCCAGTGGTTAAGACTCTGAGCTTCCAATGTAGGGAGTGTAGGTTCGATTCCTGGTCAGGGGATTAATATTGCCCGTGACACATGGTGTGGCTAAATAACTATCAGAGCTCAATAAAAAATTAAAAATAAATTAAGAGTAAAGGTAATCTTTGGTAAAAGAATAACAGATTTCTAATAGGGAATTTAGAAATCATCGTATCTGCTACCTCCTGCATTTTGTGTTGAATCTTCCTTATGATAATAGATTGGATATACACATTAAGGGTAAGGAAGAATTGAAGATTACTCTGAGTTTTCTTACTTGAAATGCCAGAAAAAGGGTTGGGTCTGTTACAGTAGGAAGCTTATCATTGGGATCCTGGATAAAGTTAGAGATTTTGAGAAAGAAAGGAAGACAAGGGTGTTAAAATGATATGGGCTTGGCAGTATCAAATAGAAGAATTTCCTCTTCTGTACTGTGGCCTCCAGCATGGTGGGATGATCCTTGTGTTAGGCTCTGTGGGGCTGTGAGAACCAAGACATGTTCGTGTGGCCTTAGTGATGGAGTGAAGATTCGTGTTTCCCAGCTCAGTGGTCAGGCCTGTGGAGACCTGGAGCAGTGACTCTGGAGACCACTGGGAATGAGGCAGGTTTCCAGCAGACCAGCTCTGCTATCCGCATCTGTCAGCTCCCTCCTCTCCCTACTTCCATCTCCTGGAACTCATGCTTGAAGCTTGCAGAGAGACAACTTTCTGAGTCTTTCAGGCCTTCTGCCTTGTACCTCTGGTCCTCTGGGGAGCAGGAAAGGGAGATACAGTCAAATTGCCACATTAATGAAAGTAGAAAGAGCCACAATAATGCTGGCTACTGAAAATAAATATTAGGTCTTCCTTCCTGGGCAACAGCAGTTATCTTTAATAGACTGCTTGAATTGAAGAGAATTTTAAAAATAATGTTGTTTTCTGATTATAAAAGCCATTTATTCTTATGGTAGAAATCTGAAAAATATAAGAAAGCATTATGAAAATAATTGAGATTCTTGCTAGTGGTGATACCCTAACATGAATTCTTTTTAGCCATTTATAAATTGTTTACATACAGTGTGAAGTCATGCTATAATACATTTGGTATCTTATTTTCAAAATATTTGCTGATTTAATCTAAGCATTCTCCCATATCATTAAAAAGTATTCATAAGCACGATTTAAAGGAGCTACTGATATTCTGTCTGTTGTATTTTCAGCCTACCTCAGTTCAGTTGCTCAGTTGTGTCCAACTCTCTGCGACCCCATGGACTGCAGCACGCCAGGCCTCCCTGTCCATCACCACGTCTCAGAGCTTACTTAAACTCATGTCCATCAAGTCGGTGATGCCATCCAACCATCTCATTCTCTGTTGTCTCCTTTTCCTCCCACCTTCAACCTTTCCCAGCATCAGGGTCTTTTCCAGTGAGTCAGTTCTTTGCATCAGGTGGCCAAAGTATTGGAGTTTCAGCTTCAGCATCAGTCCTTTCAAATGAATATTCAGGACTGATTTCATTTAAGATGGACTGATTTGATCTCCTTGCAGTCCAGGGGACTCTCAAGAGTTTCCTCCAACACCACAGTTCAAAAGCATCATTTCTTCAGTGCTCAGCTTTCTTTATAGTCCAACTCTCACATCCATACATGAATACTGGAAAAACCATAGCTTTGACTAGACAGATCTTTGTCAACAAAGTAATGTCTCTGCTTTTTAATATGCTGTCTAGGTTGGTCAGAACTTTTCTTCCGAGGAGCAAACATCTTTTAATTTCATGGCTGCAGTCACCATCTGCAGTGATTTTGGAGCCCCCCAAAATAAAGTCTGTCACTGTTTCCATTGTTTCCCCATCTATTTGCCATGAAGTAATGGAACCGGATGCCATGATCTTCGTTTTCTGAAAGTTGAGTTTTAAGCCAACTTTTTCGCTCTCCTCTTTCACTTTCATCAAGAGGCTCATCAGCCTACTTATCTTATTGAATTTGAAGTGAGTTTCATGTGAGCAGCATATAGTAGGCTTGTGGTTTTACTCCATTCTGACAATTTCTGCTTTTTAATTGGTGTGTCCAGACCATGCACATGTAAGGTAATTATACGTTAGGGCTCCCCTGGAGGCTCAGCAGTAAAGAATCTGCCTGCAGTGCCGGAGACGCATGCAGGAGACAGAGGTTCGACCCTGGGTCGGGAAGACCCCCTGGAGAAGGAAATGGTAGCTCACTCCAGTATTCTTGCCTGGAGAATCCCAGGACAAAGGAGCCTGGTGGGCTACAGTCCCTGGGGTCACAAAAGAGTCAGATATGACTTAACAAAACCAAAAAATGTAGACATTAGAGTTTTAATCTGCCATTTTCTTATTTGTTTTCCCTCCAATTTCTCTTTTCTTGCCTTTCTTGGGTTACTTGAACATTTTAAAGGATTTTATAGTATTTGTAGTGTTTTTGAGTATATCTCCCTAAATCATTTTCTTTGTGGCTGCTTTGAGTATTACAATATACATATTTGGCTTATAA
Organism: Moschus berezovskii; assembly: GCF_049115385.1. Taxonomy (NCBI): domain Eukaryota; kingdom Metazoa; phylum Chordata; class Mammalia; order Artiodactyla; family Moschidae; genus Moschus; species Moschus berezovskii. Next base: position 13,683,113 of record NC_142474.1, read on the forward strand.
TGGTCTATTGGTATCAACAATTCACCACTTTGAAATGTGAAAACCTTGTTTCCATCCAGGTCTCTTTAATCCTACCTTTTATATATAATCATATGGTTTTTCCAGTGGTCATGTATGGATGTGAGAGTTGGACTGTGAAGAAAGCTGATTGCTGAAGAATTGATGCTTTTGAAGTGTGGTGCTGGAGAAGACTCTTGAGAGTCCCTTGGACTGCAAGGAGATCCAACCAGTCCATTCTAGAGGAGATCAATCCTGGGTATTCATTGGAAGGACTTATGCTAAAGCTGAAACTCCAATACTTTGGCCACCTCATGCGACGAATTGACTCACTGGAAGAGACTCTGATGCTGGGAAGGATTGGGGGGCGGGAGGAGAAGGGGACGACAGAGAATGAGATGGCTGGATGGCATCACCGACTCTGTGGACATGAGTTTGAGTGAACTCCGGGAGTTGGTGATGGACAGGGAGGCCTGGCGTGCTGTGATTCATGGGGTCGCAAAGAGTCGGTCACGACTGAGCGACTGAACTGAACTGAACTGATATTGAGCATCAGATGGTATTATAATGTTTGTTTCAGTCACTAAGAATTCACAAGGAGAAGGATAGTCTATTATATATATTCATTTCCTTTTTCTGTTCTTTATTCCTAACCAATGCTCCAAGAATATTTTTTCTTTTATCATTTCCTTTCTCTTTGAAGAACTTCCTTTAGCCATTTTTTAAGGGTAGTTCTTCTAGCTCCAAATTCTTTTAGTTTTCCTTAGTCTGAGAATGTCTTTACCCCTCCGATCTTGAGGTGTAGAATACAGAATTCGTGGTTGACAGTTCTTTTCTTTCAGCATATAAAATATTGTGCTGCTTCCTTTTGGCCTCTGTGGTTTCAGAAGAGAAGTCTGTTGAATTGGTTTTCCCTTATAGACGATGTGTTGTTTTTCTCAGTTTTCAAGGGTTTTTCTTTGTCTTTGATTATCAGAAACTTAATCATGTGTCTTGTCATGAATTTCTTTGAATTTATTTATTTGAGGCTTGCCCAGCTTCTTGAATGTGTAGATTTATGTCTTTCACCACATTTGGAAAATTCTCAGCCATTATCTTTTTGAATACTCTTTCAGCCCATCTCTTTATTCTCCTTCTGGGACCCTGGGGATATGAACATTGGATCTTTTGTTTTTGTCTCACAAGTTCCTGAGGCTCTGTTCATTTGTTTTCAGTCTGCTCTTTTTTGTTCATAATGGGTAAATTCTATTGGCCTATCTTCAAGTTCATTTATTTTATCCTTTGTCATCTCCATTATTAAACCCATCTAGAAAGTTTTTATTTCTATTATTATGTCTTTTGGGGCTATGATTTTTATTTGGTCCTTTTTATAACTTCTATTCCTTTGATGAAATTTTCTGTGTTTTCATTTATTTCAAGAGAATTTGCAATTAATTGCTTATTACAGCATTTTTGTGAGGGCTGCTTTAATATCCTTTGTAAGCTGATTCCAACATCAGATTTATTTTGGTATTGGTGTCAGTTGATTGTCTTTTCTCATTCAAGTTGTGGGTTTCCTGGTTCTTGGTAAGGAGGTTTCCCATTCTATTCCGGACATTTTGTCTATTATGTTAGGAAACTCTGGTTCCTTTTTGAACCTTGTATTTTACTGGGAAGTCACTGTCTTTAGATTAGCACACAAATTGGGATCTACTTTTATGGGCTGTGGTTCCATTGACAATTTACTTTTCAGAACCTTTGCTGTTACAGTTTTGGTCTGCTCAATTTATCTGGTGCAGCTGGGGCTCCCACTGGACCCTGCTGGGGCTAGCTGATGGAAGGAAGAAGTTTTCCCAGGCCACACTGCCTGATGCCTTCACGTAGGTGACAGGAGCCTCCATCCCACTGGGATAAAGGGAGGGAGAGTGTTTTCCCAGATTTTCATATCAGTGGGCTCCTGACCTATCCTCCTTATTGGTGTTCCCGGCTGGCCTGGTGTTGTCAGCAGAACTCCCATTCCATCATAGGAAGGATGTGCTTTTCTGGGTTGCCTTCTGTTGCTGGTCTGGATGAGGCTTGGGAAATATTTGACCTAGGCCCCCTTCTGCAGTTGGATTGGGGAGTCACGAGATGCCCTGCTGCTGCTGCATTGTTCCTTTACTCCTGGGGTCCCTAACCTGTTCACCTTCCTTTCCCACCTTTCAGACTTCTCCTTTGGCTGCCTCTTGTGTTATTTAGAGGATTTATAGTTGTGCTTAGCAAGCAGGCTGGGACAGAAATGGTTTATAGCATCTTGTCCAGGACCATGATGGTGTTCTGTTTAACTGTTCATCTTCCTCTCCAGTATTCTTCCTGGAAAATCCCACGGACAGAAGAGCCTGGTAACTACAGTCCATGGGGTTGCAAAAGAGATAGATACAACTTAGCACCGAAACAACAACAGCAACGCTTTTGGATGTTTGTTATTATTGTTCAGTTGCTCAGTCACGTCCAACTCTTTGCAACCCCATGGACTGCAGCACGCCAGGCTTCCCTGTCCTTCACCATCTCCTGGAGCTTACTAAAACTCATGTCCATGGAGTCGGTGATGTCTTCCAACCATCTTATCCTCTGTCCTCCCCTTTTCCTCCTGCCCATCAGGGTCTTTTTTAATGAGTCAGCTCTTCACATCAGGTGGCCAGAGTATTGGAGTTTTAGCTTCAGCATTAGTCCTTCCCATGAGTATTCAGGGTTGATTTCCTTTAGGTTGACTGGTTGGATCTCCTTGCAGTCCAAGGGACTCTCAAGAGTCTTCTCCAACACCACAGTTGGAAAGTATCAGTTCTTCTGTGCTTAGCCTTCTTTATGGTCCAACTCTTATATCCATACACGATTACTGGAAAAACCATAGCTTTGACTAGATGGACCTTTGTCATCACAGTAATGTCTCTGCTTTTTATATGCTGTCTAGGGGTCGCGAAGAGTCGGACACAACTGAGCGACTTCAATTTCACTTTTCACTTCCATGCATTGGAGAAGGAAATGGCAACCCACTCCAGTGTTCTTGCCTGGAGAATCCCAGGGACGGGGGAGCCTGGTGGACTGCCATCTATAGGGTTGCACAGAGTCGGACACGACTGAAGTGACTTAGCAGCAGCAGCAGCAGGCTGGTCATAACTTTTCTTCCAAGGAGCAAGCGTGTCTTTTAATTTCATGGCTGCAGTGATTTTGGATGATTCAGTTCAGTTCAGTCGCTCAGTCGTGTCCAACTCTCCGCGACCCCATGAATCACAGCACGCCAGGCCTCCCTGTCCATCACCAACTCCCAGAGTTCACTCAAACTCATGTCCACAGAGTCGGTGATGCCATCCAGCCATCTCATTCTCCGTCGTCCCCTTCTCCTCCCGCCCCCAACCTTTCCCAGCATCAGAGTCTTTTCCAGTTTGGATGATTAGGTTGTTTTAAATGTGACTACTATAGACATCATGATGGTGGAGTGGGGGTGGAAAGTTCCAACAGCCTTGAAATCTGAAAGGCTTCCTTACTCCCCAGACCCATGGGCCTGGGCCTGGTTGGCTGCCCAGTACAGACTGTTACTCATCTGTCTTCCGTTTGCTTGCCTCTGATGTCAGCTCTTCGTGTCTGCTTTAAAGGCAGGCATTTCTTACTGTTCTTATGCTCGTTGTATAATGCAGTAGTTTGTCACACTTCTAGCATGATTAAAACCGATAAACTGTGGCCTTTGTAGCGCCTTTTTCTCTGCTTTGTCTTTTGGTTAATTTTGTTTTTCTTTTGGCAAAGATTTTGTATTAAATTCAGCCATGGAAATTGTATTTGTGATTTAACTGGGAAACTTTTAATTTTTTTATGTGATTATTTCTCTGTTTCAGTACTGCAAAACAATGACCAAGTTTTTTCAAAATTAGTGTGAAAAAGTTTTTGACATTTTTCCACTTGAAAATGAAGAATTGGAGGTCATCACAGTAAATGTGTCTTTAAAAAAAAAAAACCAGAGTGGGAAATCCTTTGTATTGGAAGCCATGGGTCCCTTTGTATAGTTTACAATAATAGTTTTGCACAAATAATTTCAGGTTAAAATTGCATAGTATTTATTCCCACCCATTTCCTTTATTGGCTGTGACACACAGGAATTACGCCCATTGCTTGACTAACCTTTCTGACCTTTTGTTACTTGGCTATAAATTGACTTGGGTCTTTTGCAAAAACACTGTCAGGGGGGAAAAATCTTTTTGTTAGAACCCAGCCAATTCCTGCTTCAGTGCGGAACAGTTTGTTCTCCTGAAGAAATGAGCCAGTTCAGTGAACAGAAAAACATAGCCATGAACTGGCATTGCCAAAAACTGCAAACATAATTGCCCGCGATCATTCCTCAGAGCAGGGAACTTTATAAAATAATGAGGCTGGGGAGAAACTACAATTTGGAGTTCCATGGGCTTTAGGTAAATGTAATTGACGCATTAGAGTTTTAACCATATAAAAAGGGTTTCTTTTTTGAACTGTGGCAGTCACCACCATTTTACCATTTTCAATGGGAATATTGTTGAATTTCCCCTCTGCCTACTCTCCCAGTGGCTCGCAGCCCCTGCTTTTCAGTGGCTCTTCCCACCAGCTTCTTTGGTTCAGCACCGTAAACATTTCCTGAGTGACTACTTGGTGTAAGAGTGAGTCCTGGGTTCACCTCCCAGAAAAGATATTTACAGTGGTCTAGTGAATTACAAGAAAACGTGACAAATAATGACACCATGGCACTTGCAGTATCAGACAGAGGTATGAGACACGGTCACTACCTGTCACACAAGTGGGGCCTTCTGAGTGAATTTTGAAGCCTGTCTAGGACTTTGCCAAATAAAAGAGAGGAGGAGGGTATTAGAGGCAGAGGAGTGTGTGTAAATCTGAGGAGTGATGAGATAGCATCAGAGATCCGGTCCCGTATGTAGAATTGCTTGGCTGTAGAGTGTGAGGATGGAAAGGAGTGGTGGCCGGTGAACTGGAGGTGGCCAGGAACTGGATGACAGGCTCAGATGCCACGTGAAACAGTTTGGAGTTTAGAGTGTAGGCCGTGGGGGCTGTGTAAGGGCTTTGAAGCAGGGGCATGGCCTGGGTAGAGTTAGAATGGGAAGACTTGGGTTTGCAAGGAGCTCAGAAAGGGCAGGTTGGGCCACACTAAGAAAGGACCATGGCGCCAGGCACTGAAGACAGTGATTTGTGTGTCTGATGGCTAACAGGGGGGAGGGGGCATGCGTGAGTACAGACTGCAAGGGTCACTGAAGTCCCCACAGATGGCTGCTGACAAGAGGAGAGGGTCAGTGCCCGGAAACCAGGGGCCACCCTGGTGATAGGGGCGTTCAGGGACAGAGGACGGACGCAGGGAGCCTGAGACTTCTGCTTGACCATCCACATGCCCATCAAGGGTGCTTGCCCACAGACCAGTGGTTCCAGCCTTTCTGGCACGGAGGATGGGTTTTATGGAAGACAATTATTGCGGTGGGAGGGGGGATGGTTTCAAGTGCATTACATTTATTGTGTGCTTTTATTTCTGTTATTATTATATCAGCTCCACCTCATATCATCAAGCATTAGATCTTGGGGACTCCTGCCATAAACTTACTTTGTTTGATTTTTATAGTGAAACTTACCCTGTATGCACTGATTCCATTCCCATTTTATAAAAGAAAACTGAGGTTTGGGAGGTTAAATACATCACCCAAGACCCACGTGACCTGCCCTAGGAAGTTGCTGAGTCAGGGTTGGGACTCAGGTTTATCTGACTCCCACCGCAGTGACTGGCCACCTTGGAACTGAACCTGCTAGCACTGAGCTACCCAGTGTCAGCGAGTCTCCAAATGTCTCCATGCTCTCTGTGAGAGCTATGCCTATAGAGAATATCTCTGCCGATACTTAGATTGCAGCATTAGTGTTGGTACAATTAATATTTTAAAAACCTAGTTTTCTTCTTGACCTGTCATCTCATGAAAACATCACGTTCTTGATGTTATTTCTTAAAAGCTCACCATCTGGGAAGAACTGATCTTGAGGAAGACCCAACCAAATTGGTGAAAAGTTAAAGGACTGAGTATACTTAAAGAAATGTAATGTTTTAATGTTCAAGTGAATATGTGTTAACAACTTGTATTAGAGTAACAAACTATGGCTTTCAGTAATTAGAGAACCTTTTAGGACTAACAGGAAGTTAATATGGTGAATTTTTGTAAATCTGTACTTCTAAAGATCTCAGAAAATATTTTTCAGATGTGTACTACAGCTGAAGAAGGGGTTTACTAAGCAAAACTTATCTTCAGTGAAGTCCCAGGACAAATGAATGATTCAGTGATATTCATTCTATAGTCATGAGGTCATCGATTCCAGGATAATGGGTTCGGAGGCAGAAGAGAAAGAATAAAAAGCAAGCCTGGCCTACTTTGTATCAAAAAGCATATTCTTTGACTTCCCTGGAAGTCCAGTAGTTAGGACTCCACTCTCACTGCAGAAGGAACAGGGTCAATCCCTGATCGGGGAACTCAGTCACACAGCCAAAAAATAAAAAAGAGTGAAATTGCTTCAGCTGTGTCCAACTCTTTGCAACCCCATGGACTGTAGCCTGCCAGGCTCCTCAGTCCATGGGATTTTCCAGGCACGAATACTGGAGTGGGTTGCCATTTCCTTCTCCAGGGGATCTTCCCGACCCAGGATCGAACCTGGTTCTCCCACATTGCAGGCCAACTCTGTACCATCTGAGCCACCAGGTAATTGCTAAAAAATTGCCAAAAAAAAAAAAAAAGGAGAGGGGTATATTCTTGGTTAATGGATCAGCCCCAGTTGAGTTAGTAAAGGGCAACCCTGTCCCATCTGGGATTGGGGCCTTGAGATTCCAGCATCAAAAGCTGTAATTATGGAATGTTTTGAGCTGTCTCTTCGCCATCTCATTTTCACCCTTCCTCTTCTTCTTGAAGTGGAACCAGAAATAAAGACGGTTTTTGAGAGAGAAAAATGCTTGGAAATGTGGGGAAAGCATCTGAATCTTACACCATAGTCTGCATTATTATTCCGTGGCATCACTAATAAAAGAAAATTTGCTGAATTCTTAAGAGGGGGGAAAAAAGCAAGTAACTTCTGTGACTGAACTGTGGAACTGTAGCAGACTCCTTTGCCAAAGTGGAGATTATATACAACACAGGGGAGGCGAGCGCCCGCTTTCCTCCAGGGCCCAAAAGGAGCCAGAGCAGTACTTACGTAACTGGCGGGCTCAGGGCTTCTGCCCTCGGCTCACAGCTGGGCTGCGGCGGCCCTTTGTCTGCCTCCCGTTAACTCGTGCTTCTTCCCCGGAGGACGTAAGGGAATGCTGGACACACAGAACTTGGAACACAGCCCCTGATGGTCTCAGTCTAGTGGAGCAGACAGGCCGGGAAAGAGAGCGGGAGGCCGTGGGCCCTGGACCCCAGGGGAGGTGCAGCACCAGGGACTCATCAACCATGCCTGGGGCCTCTGGTCATCCGGGGAGGTTCCTCCGACCGGGAACCAAGAGAAATTCCTTGCCTCCTGGTACCTTACATCTCCTCTGCTAGAAACAGATGGTAATGCCCGCACCTTCACAGGTGTTGTATGAGGTCTGAAACTTGAACGCAGTCCCTTACGTGGTGGGCCTCACCCAGAACTGGCACCCTGTGGGCTTGTGTTCCTTGTGTCTCTCTGCCTCTCTCCGTTCCTCGCATCCCCCAGACCCATTTTACTTTGTTGCCACTTTGCTGAAAAACATTGTCTCCTTTGTGAACTCTGTCAGTGCTTCCCAGTTCTTTCATCTTCACCCCCGTCTCCTTTTTCCTTCTGCTCCCAGGACAAGTATCCGAGTCCCTTTCTGCTTTTCCCAGGTGACCGTGGTCCTGGGGTGAGAGGTGTGGGGTTGGCAGGTGGCCTAGAAGGCAGGACGTTGCTGTCCCAGGTGAATTGCAGCTCACTCCTCCTCCTGCTGCAGGTTCCCTCAAGGCTCCCAGACAGGTTTGGGAATTCCAGGCTCCCGTAGCTGCCCCATGTCTTCCTCTCTTGCTGCAGTTCTCTAAGAGGAGAAAACAAAGCGTGGGAGTAAGGGGGCCCTTTGCCAGTTGCCTGGCCTAGAGTGCTTTCTCTCCTCCTGCAAGCATTCTTCTCCCATCCAGGGTCCTGCTGGGCATCCTTCAGAGGGACCTCCTCTTGGGGTCACGTTTGACCCTGTTTGTCGTCCCTGCCAGGGCTGATGAGAGGTTGCTTGGGGCACGCACCTGTTCCCTCTCCTGTCTCGTTTGTGGCCGCCCCTTCTTTCTCTGCTCCTGCCCAGACTCCTAGCCAGCCAGGCTCCAGTTGATGGCACATCACTATCTAAGGATGTTTGGCCATGTCAGGAGACTTTTTTGATTTTTGATTGTCACAAGGGGGCAGGGTGGGAGGTGCTGCTGGCACCTAGTTGATAAAGGTCAGGGATGTAGTTAAACGTCCTGCAGTGAAGCCCCCAGAACAGAAAATTGCCTGGTCTACACTGTCAGTTCCCAGGTGGAGAAACCCTGCTGGCAGGTGTTTCCTGCACAAGTCCCTTTCTCTGAGCTTTCCTTTCCACGTCTGCGCTTGTAGGGGCTTTTGTTAGCCCCCAAAGGCCCTCCCCAGAGGGTGGTCTCAACTGTGTGAGGTCTTCCCATCCCTACTTCAGTCCGAGCTGATCCTCCCCCCAGGGTTTCCACATGACTTTGTGCATTCCCTGCAACACTCACCGCCCTTGGCCTTCAAAAGCCCCCTTCACATGATTTATTCTCCCGCTTTAGAAAGTAGAGTGAGAGCTTGAGGTCATAATGAGGATGACCATCCAAACCCCAGTTTATGTAATAATATTCCAAGGCCCTAAACCTTGCACAACATGGAATGAACACTGGACTTGGCCTCAGGAGATTGGGTCTGGTCCCTACTCTGACATTCCAGATCTGTGACCATAGATCTAACTGGCCTGAGCCCTGGCATCTACACAAGTAAGTAGAGATAAAAAGTCCATTTCCCAAGACTGTCTGTGGCCGTGAACAAATGTTAGCTCAGAACTTGGTGCAGAGGGATCAGTCAAATGTAGGTTGAAACTGAAAGTGATTCCAGGTCCCAGATATGACCCTGAAGTCATAATTGCTTCCCATTGCCCTGATAGCAGCAGTCTTAATTCTAGATCATACCTCACCATTGCTCCTTGCACGGGACCGAGGAGCCGCCCTGCCAGCACATCCTGTTCACTCCAAAGGACTAGAGGATTGATACTCCCTGCCCTCCCACCCTCCCCGATTCCACAAATGCAGAGGAGTCCCATCAGCTTCTGACTCCCAGCTGTATTAGATATTGCCCTGTTGCTTGGAACACCGGGGCCATTGTACCCTGGAGGTTGGGAGGTCCACCCTGCCCTGAGGTAACCAGAGTCGGCTGCCTCGTAAAGGGGCTGCTGAGGCGTGGAGAGGGACACTGCCTCCATCCACTCCCATCACTTTCTGGTACACGGAGACCAGCGCAGAGGAAGTAGTGTTACATTTTGTTCAGACCTGATGTTGCATTTACTTTGTCACAGTGCTAAGAAGTTAGTGACAATAGATCTCATGGGTTTTAAAGGTGGTTTTCACATATATCCTTCTGTACTTTGGATTCTTGTATCCTGTGTATTTGTTGCCCTATCCAAAGAAAAAAAAGCAAAAAAAAAAAAAATTTAAAGGCCATTTTCACATACTCCTTGGGGCTAGGGTTATAAAAATCATGTGAATATTCAGCGGTGGAAATGGCATCTAGTATTTGCCCAAAGAGTTTGAGACTTAATTCCTCAATGTGCTTAGTCTCTCAGTCATGTCTGACTCTTTGCGATGCTGTGGACTGTAGCCTGCCAGGCTCCTCTGTCCATGGAATTCTCCAGGCAAGAATACTGGAGTAGGTTGTCATACCCTCCTCCAGGGGATCTTCCTAACCCAGAGATCGAACCCAGGTCTCCCACGTTGCAGGGGGATTCTTTACTGTCTGAGCCACCCGGGAAGCCCTAATTCCTTCCATGTATGGTCTTATCTCTGGAACAGAGAGGAATCTTTGCACAGCAAGACAGAACTCATTCCATCCTTGGAGATAGCTGTGAAGTGTCGTAAGGCCTGCACAAATGTCACTGGCCTTCCGTTTTTATCAGTGGCTGACAGTGAAGAGACATTGCAGGAGCTGGCCATGGGTCCGAGGGCAGGGGACAGGTGGTATGTTGGCAGTTGGGCATCGGCTCACACGTCTGACGGCAGCACGTGACGGCTCCTCCTGACACCACATGCCTCCTTTGGCTTCCTCAGAATCCCGGGGCTCAGCTCTCCACCCCAGGACTGAGCTCTTCACCCTAGTGCACTGCCGTGCCCTGTCCGTACTTCTGGGATGTTTGTGCTGTGTGTTAAGAGTGCAGTTGTGGAATCAGGAAGCCCTAGGTGTGAATTCCAGCTGTGGCCTGCTGCTCGTGCGACCTGAATCAAGTCACTTAACCGTTTAACTTTGGTTTCCCAATTTGGAAAGTGTGTTGATGATACTTAGCTCCTGCGATTATTGTAAGGATTAAATTAAATGAGGAAATAAATGTAAGGCAGTTAGTGCTGCTGCTGCTGCTGCTGCTGCTAAGTCACTTCAGTCGTGTCCGACTCTGTGCGACCCCATAGACGGCAGCCCACCAGGCTCCCCCGTCCCTGGGATTCTCCAGGCAAGAACACTGGAGTGGGTTGCCATTTCCTTCTCCAATGCGTGAAAGTGAAAAGTGAAAGTGAGGTCGCTCAGTCGTGTGCGACTGAGTGACCCCATGGACGGCAGCCTACCAGGCTTCTCCATCCATGGGATTTTCTAGGCAAGAGTACTGGAGTGGCTTACAGTGCCTGACAAATACTCAGCCAGTGGTGGGAGCGGTGGTTATCCTCCTTGGGGGCAGAGATGTGGCCTTGAGTCCTTTCATTCCCACCCTGTCTCTTGGCACCGAACTGAGCACCGAGTAGCCTCAGATGTTTTATTCTGAACAGATGACAGGTACATGCAGGTGCAGGCACACATGCTCTGAGAGGGCAATCTGATAATGACAATCACTCAAAAACTCTAGCGATCATATTGTTAGAGAGACTGAGCTAATTGTTCGAAGTGTGATGTATAAGGAAGAGCCCAGCACTAGCCAGTCTCTCTTCTTTGAGTAAGTTAGGTCATTTGAAAAGAAGCATCTGGACCGTTTCACCGCAGCCCTCTGCTAAAATAACCTCACTTGGTTTCGATTTACTTCTGCCTTCTCTAGAATCAGCGTAATAACGGCCTCTTTGATGGGATTTCACCGCGTCTTTCTAAACTTAGACTGCTCTCTCACCTTTGTCTGTTTTCCCTTACATGGAGTTCGGAGACATGTTTCTTCTTGAGTTTACCTCCAGGGGAATTAGTCTCTGTTTAGAAATAAATGTTCATTTTTGTTAAGTGGTGAAGTGTCACCCAGAAGGCACTTTGCTATCTGCCCTCGACACTGGGAATCTGAGTCACATTCAGCACCGGGTTGGGTGGGGAGGCCTTTGTAGTTGCCCCCGTTCTGCCCCACCTCTTCTATCTCCCCACTCCCCTCCATAGCAAACCACGTTGGTTTTTGTCCTCTGGCAGAGAGGGATTGGCCCCCTCAGCCCAGGGGTGGCCCTTGAGTGTTTAAGCTCACTCAGCCAACCCTCACAGGTCACCACAGTGATTAAGCCAGTGGTAGTTCCCCGGGCGGCTGAGGGGGGTGGTTGGTCCAGTGCTCAGCTTGGGACCCAGGTCAGGAGGGTCCCAATGTTTGCTGAGGACGTCGGGAAGAAGGCTCTCCTCAGTGTTCTGAGTGGTCTTCCCAAAGCCAGCCCTCTCTCCGTTCTTTTGGGTGGTGTGGAGACTTGAAGCCTGGGATTGCAGTAGCCACCTTGCTGTGACCAGGGAAGCTGCCCCGAGGATGCGGCTGACCCGTGCTCTTTGGAGACAGAGAGTAGGCCCTGGCTTCCATCCCAGGGTCTCTGAGTCAAACCCCCTCCAGACTGTCCACTTCGCTGTGTCCGTGAGCCCCCCTCATTATGAAAACTGTTGTGACTCTGAGTTTTATTGCTTGTGCCGTAGAATCCAAGTAGTACTTGGTAGATAAATTTCCTTCTATTCTGCATCTGTTAGTGATTCTGATCTGTGAACCAAGACTCTACCTTGGAGGAGGGGGCCAGATTTAGGGGGCTCCATTTGGGTAAAGTGTGAGTTGCTTATGTATTTCTGCAAATTAAAGAAGTTCCTTGCCTATGTATTAGTATTTTTCAAATTTGTCACAAGGTTTTGATTAATGAAATACAAATTTGGATTGTTGTTGGATTTCTAGGTTTTTGTGACATGTTTTCACATGAGTAGATATTAAACGATCATGTAGATTTCTGTGGAAATGTTTTCTGGTAAAGAAGCCACTGCTTAGGTGTTTTCCTCCATCCTTCTCTCCCGTCTCTTTCTTCTTTTCCTTCTCCTTCTCTGTCTCTTTTTCCTCCCCCGTCACTCCCCACCGTCAGCTTTTTCTCTGAATCCTTTATCACTCACTTTTCCTTCTGTTCAGTCTTGCTAGTTTTCTCAGTGTCTGTTGGAAACAGTTGAGATGGAAGTTTGAATTAATGTTATTTAGATGTCAGCATTAAGATTTAGCTTGACGTTTCAGGCCCTACAGCTATGAGTTCTCCATAGATACAAGCAGTGACTGGGTATTGAGGCCTTTAGTATCAAGGGACCCAAACTGAGGTTCGATCCCAGGCAGCAAGTTGGGTATCGAATGGGAACACTTGTAATTACAGTCCCCCACTTTTTGCTGGTAAAGTAGGACCCTGTGGGTGGACTCTCCTCTAACAGGTGTGTTTAATAGATGCTTACTGTGTGCACATCACCATTCTGAAGCTGAGTGGTCTAGTGCTGAGCCCTTACCTCAGATACCTTGCTGTTCATTAGCGAGAAAAGTCATGTACACCAGATACTCTCTGAGCCAGGGCTGTTTTTATATGGAAACTCTTTTTTAAAATTGTTCTACCAAAAGAGTCCTCTGAACCCATGTTTAATAAATATCAGTCACTGATATTTTGAAATATGCTGTTTGCTAGTAAAATGTATTGCTTACCTGCCCTTCTCCTTCTTTCTGTGTTCTTTTTTGGGGAGGGGGGCGGAGCTGTGTGGCTGGCAGGATCTCAGTTCCCTGGCCAGGGACTGAACCCAGCCCACGGCACTGAAAGCGTTGCATCCTAAGCACCAGGCACCAGGGAGCTCCCCTCTTCTCTGTTCTTCCTTTGATTCTTGATCAGTAATTCTCAACCTTCTGTTAAAAGCAGTCCACAGCAGTTTGTGTGGGGCGGGGTTTTTTTTTTTGCATAGGGCCAAAATGTTGACACCTTTCCCAGTCATGTACACACAGAGAATTTGCTGCAAATAAAGCATTACAATAATTAAAATTGTGACTCTCTCATGGAAAAGAGGCTGCTGCTGGCTCCACATCTGCATAAGCAAGCTAGCCGAGTGCCGCCTCTTTGTTCCCATTGAATGAAGTATGACCGAACACGGGGGAAAGAGGCTTATCCTAAGGACAGCCTCGAATGGTCTCCTAGTTTGTTCGGAATACAACTTACCGTCTCTGGCTGTTCCACGTCAGCAGCGCCAGAGGCTTGACGAGCTGCCCACAGTTCTAGAATGCCAGTGGGCAGGCCAGGCCGGGGCGGCCAGCTGGCCGTGGAGCCCTCGTTCTGAGACGCTGCCGCCACTCGCCTGTGACACTGGAGTCAGAGGCAGAAGGGGCCCGGCTGCCGGTGACCCACAGGGCTGTGTTCAGGCAGTGACCTAGTTTTACACAGTAATCGGGTTGGGTTTCTCTGTTTCCCTCGTGAGGAGGTAAGCGCACATTCTTCTGAGTGCGGGGGAAGCCGCTTCCCTGTCACCCCTGTGGCTTGGTTTTTCCACGTGACATAGGTTGCTCTTAAGTGGGGCACATGTATATGCGCCTTTTCCTCAGCCAGAGGCTCAGGGTTGATTTGTGAGGATAAAATGAAAGAACCGGGGAGCCTGAACCAGGCCAGGATGGAGAACCTAGGAGGACCAGTGTAAGGTGAACTGTGTGGGGGAGGGTGTTGGACTTGCGGGTCCTCGGCTCTGCGCTTTTAACGCCGTCACGCACACGAGCCGATGACCGAGTTTAGTAGCCACTTTGTTTGAGCTCCAGATGTGCTGAGCGGTGGAGGCATGGTGGTAACACAATGACCGCTCTTGCCTCAGCCCACAGTCTCCGGGGAGGCTTGTATCCATAGTCACAGTGTGCTGTCACCGTGAGCAAGGCTGGGACTCGCTGGGACAGAGGGGCCAAGGAGGGTGTTGGGAATTCCCGTTGGCCCTTCCCAGCCAGATGCCGTGACTCGTAGCGCTCTCCACTCCAGCCAGTTCACGCCTTCATCAGACCAGAGCCTGGTCTGCACCATTGCTGTTTTTGCCACATAGGTACACACCTCGCATGACATGCAGAGGTCCGGTTGTTCAGGTACAATGTTGAGGAGGCTGTCCCTCCTCACGGAGACCCTGGGACCGGAGGAGAAGTGTGTCACGTGTCTCGTTTCTCCCGGCGGTGACAGGCCTGGGGACACGAGAGCCTTAACCGAGGGTGACGCTTGCTCCTGCCTCCCCCGTGGTGGACAGCGCCTCTCTCTTGAGACCTTCTCCCACAGGATGTCAGCTCTCCGCTACTGTCATGAGGAGCACCCAGATCGTACTTCTCGGGTGTTTCCATCGCTTGTTTCTTTGCTCCGTGAGCACGTACAGCTTTGAGCTTCAGCGACTGACACTGGTATTGATCCATCCCCACACTGGGCTGTGGCTTTAGGATGCAGGGCCTGTGTTGTATTCCTCTAGGACACACCATCGTGAGTCATGTGAAGGAAGTATACGTGTCGTGGAATGAGGTTCCACCAGGCACACGGTAACTGGAGACATGGGGAGGACCTTAAAACATCCCTGACTGATGCCCAGACTTTCTGAGCTTGTAGGATGTCTTTCATACTTAACAATAAAAGGAAGGGATATGGAGACAATTCTGGAGCACACAGCCTAGGAAGAGGTAAAAAGTGACCTGTTGATATTCAGGAGACAAAGAGAGATTGGAAAGGAAGGGCCGTGTACACAGTGGCAGAGCAGGAGGACATAGCAGAAAAGCACCCCATTTGGGTGTTGTGTTTAACATATTCCTGGGTGTAGGGCAGAACTCAAATGACATGGTGGTAGACAGAACTGTCATGCCTCAGCATAAGATGTTCATGTGCCAGTTGATGTCTCAGCGTCTGAATTTGGCATTCAAGCGTGATTGGGATGCAGCCATGTTCACCGTTCACAGAAGTGAGTTTGCCTGTGTCATAGCCTTCCTGGTATGGAAGGGGGAAGGGCAGAGAGGTGACTGATACAGCTGGATGTAGCAGTTAAAGGAACATTAGGAGAAGTTTCTCTGGACTCTATCATGGTCTGGACCCCATATTTTGAGACATACTGACATATGTCAAGAATCTCCCTTGATTGAAGGACAGTATGTACACCAGAGGGTGCTGTGTTTCAATTTTCCCATCTTTCTTTTCTCTTCATGTGGTTGTGCATAACGGGATTCATTTGATGATCAGCCATTTGAGAATTTGCCCTCAACAAAGGATTGTTGAAGGCCTGAACAAACCCTGCCCACTTGCTGCTTTCTTAGCATAATAAAGACAATAGCACGCACTCGCTGGTCTGCTTTACTGTGTGCTAGTTCTTAGCCATTAAATTTTCTTTAAAACTAGACAACTTCTCATGCTTCAGCTTAAGTCCATTTCAGTATCCTTTTCTTTGGTGGAAATGGAGACCATCTGGTCACCATCATCTGTGTAGTAACAATGATTGAAGATGCTTATTAAGTCGCCCTTCGGCCTTTTCTCTTGTCCGGGCAAAATTGTCTCTGTTCCTGTGGCCATTCCCCATAAATCTCATTTTCCAACCCTTTAATCATCTTGGTGGCTTTCTTTGGAAGCTACATCAAAGGCTCAGTTTCAGGGCCTCTATTCTGGTGGGGTCTGGGCTCTCAGCTAATGGATATGGAATGTGGTTTTAACCATTCAGTTTCCATAGCTAGTCCCCTTCTTCCAGGTCAGTCAGAATCTGCTAACCATTCGGGACTGGTTTACCATCTCTTAATTGTGACACACTTTATTAATATTACAGTGTTGATTTGACTTTAAAAGAAAAAATAAATTTTAGTTTGTAAATAATTTTAGCTATTGGTTGATACACTTTTGCAGCCTGGTTTGTTGCGTTTAAGTTACTTTTCTGAGATGAATGATGTTGAAGTGGATATGCTGCCTCTTACTGGAGGATAATCCGAATTTTGTTGTGTTTCTTTCTCTGATTTATTCATTCAGCATCTGTGAGTGCCTACTGAGTGTTGGTTTCTGTGCTAGGGATCAGTAACCCAAAGATGAACAAAATACAGTTCCTAGCTTCAAGGGGCTCAAATCTAAAAGGGAAGTCAGGCAGATAAAAATTTATAATATAAAGTACAAAATACTGTAAAAGGTGACTTCCGGTCCAGTGGAAATTTAGAAAGACTTCACTGAACACGTCATGTTTGAACTAGCTGTGCACATGAATTAGTCTTCAGGGAGACGGAAGGTGAAGAGAGTTTAGCATGTGACGGTAAGGAGGCTGACGTGTCACGGGGTAGGGAACAAGGCTTGAACCTGAGTGGCTCGAGAAGCAGGGAGATGTCAGACTCTGAAAACTGCCCATTCCAAGCCAACAAGTATCCAACAGAAATATCACGTGAGCTGCAAATATAATTTTAAAATTATAGGAGCAGCATTCAAAAAAATAAACAAGACGTGAGCCATCAAGCCTTGAAAAGGCATGGAGGAACCTTGTAAATGCTTATTACTAGGTGAAAGAAGCTCATCTAAAAAGGCTGCACAGTGTATGATTCTAACTTGTGACATTCTAGAAAAGGCAAGACTGTGGAGATAGTAAAATGATGAGTGCTTGCTGGGGGCTGGGGGACGCAGGAGAAACAGGTAGAGCGTAGAGGATTTTAGGGCAGCAGAACTTTTCTGTAGGTTCCTATAATGGTAGATACATGTTGTTATAAATTTGCTCAAACCCATAGAATGTACAGCATCAAGAGTGAACTGCGTGTAGACTGTGGACGTTGGGTGAAATGATATGTCCTTGTACGTTAATTAACTGTAACAAAGGTGCCATCTGGTGAGGGTGTTGACAATGGGCTAGCGGGAACAGGGGGTACAGAAATCTCTATACCTTCCACTGAGCTTTTCTCTGAACCTGAAACTGCTCTTAAAAACAATTAGAAAGGAATGAGCCCACAACTTGAATTCATTTTAATAATATATTTTACTTAACCCACTCTGTCAAAAATATTCATATTTCAACATGTAATTCATATAAAGGTCATTACTGAGATATTTTATCTCACTTTTTTTTGGTATCAAGTCTCTGAAATCTAGTCTGAATGGTGTACTTCTGGTGCATCTCCATTTGCACCAAGGCACGTTTCAAGTACTCAGTGGGCATACGTGGCTAGTGGCTGTTGTATTGGCAGAGCAGGTACTGAAGATTGAAACCTGAGTGTCCCTGATTCAGAAGCCTGACGTCTCAACCACACTACTCCCCTGCTCCCTAAGCACAGTAATGATAAACACAAAGGAGGGAAGCTCACAGACTGTCTCTGAATCCCCAGTGTCAGCTGTGGCCTGGTGGCCTGAGTTCAGAGCATCCAGAGCTGCACTAAGAGAAAATGTAATGCAGGCCACACGTGTGATTTTAAATGTTTGGGGAACTACACTGAAAAAGTAAGAAGCAGCAGATAAAATTAATTTCAAGACTGTATTTAACCCAATATATCAAAAATATTATTTCAACATTATTTCAAATATGTATTATTTCAGATATGTAATTGATATTAAACATTATGAACAAAGACATAGAGACCAATGGAAGAGAATAGAAAGCCCAGAAATAAACCCTCACACGTGTGGTCAAATGATTCTGACAAGAGTGCTAAGACCAAATATTCAATGGGAAAGGGCAGACTTTCCAATATATGATGCTGGAAAAATTGGATATTCACATGTAAAAGAGAGATGTTCAGTTCAGTTCAGTTCAGTTGCTCAGTTGTGACCGACTCTTTGCGACCCCATGAATCACAGCACGCCAGGCCTCCCTGTCCATCACCAACTCCCGGAGTTCACATAAACTCATGTCCACAGAGTCGGTGATGCCATCCAGCCATCTCATTCTCTGTCGTCCCTGTCTCCTCCTACCCCCAATCCCTCCCAGCATCAAAGTCTTTTCCAGTGAGTCACCTCTTCGCATGAGGTGGCCAAAGTATTGGAGTTTCAGCTTTAGCATCAGTCCTTCCAATGAACACCCAGGATCGATCTCCTTTAGAATGGACTAGTTGGATTTCCTTGCAGTCCAAGGGACTCTCAAGAGTCTTCTCCAGCACCACAGTTCAAAAGCATCAATTCTTCCCTGGACCCTTGCTTTTTTTACCATATGGAAAAATTAATTAATACACTGAAGACCTAATTTTAAGACCTAAAACTATGGAACTCTTAGAAGAAAACATAGAGGAAAAACTTCATGACATTGGATTTAGCAGTGATTTACTGAATATAACACCAAAAGCATAGGCAGCCAAATAAAAATAAATTTTACTATATCGCAATTAAAATTTTCTGTGCTTCAGAGGACACATTCAATAGGGTGGGAGGCCAGCCTGTGGAATAAAAGCAAATATTTGCAAGTCATATATCTAATGAGGGGTTAATATCCAGAATATATAAAGAACTCTTGCAACTCAACAACAAAACACAACCTGATTTTTTTTAAATGGGCAGAGGATCATCCTCTTAATTTTTGAGAGTTTGATATTGAAATTCCAACTAAAAATCTTAATTTAGCCACTTTAAAAAATAATTGTAATATATAGTGGAACTATATGTAACCTCATTCTGTATTTTCCAAATCTCATGTAAATGTGTTATCATACTTTCGAAATTTAAGAATAAAAAAATTTTTTTTAATAAAATGGGCAGAGGGCTTAAAAGGACATTTCTCCGAAGAAGTTATACAAATGGCTAATAAGCATCTGAAAAGGTGTTCAACATCACTAATCATTAGGGAAATGCAAATCAAAACTACAGTAAGATACCATCTCACACTTTCAGGACAGCCACTATCAAAAAACCCAGAAAATAACAAATGTTGGCATTGTTGTTGTTGGCATAGATCTAGAATAATTAGAACTCTTGTCACTGTTGGTAGGAATGTAAAATGAAGCAGCTACTATGGAAAACAATATGAAAGTTACTCAAATAGCTGAATGTATAATTACCAGAAGATTTAGTGATTCTACTTCTGGGTATATACTCTCAAATGTTGAAAACAAGGACCCAAAGAGAGATTTGTACACTCAAGTTCATAGCAGCATTATTTACAGTAGCCAAAAGTTGGAAGCAACTCAAGTGTCCATTGAAGGCTGAATGGATAAATGAAATGTGTTATATACATGCAAGGGTCTATTATTCAATCTTACAAAGGAAGGAAGTTCTGACACCTGCTCCAATCATGGATGAACCTTGAAAACATGATGCTAAATGAAACAAGCCAGTCACAAAAGGACAAATACTATGTGGGTGAGCTTAGATGAGGTACCTAGAAAAGTCAAATTCATAGAGAAATAAGGTAGAATGGTGGTTTCTAGGGACTAAGGGGAGAGGAAATTAAGAGTTACTCTTTAGTGGGGACAGAATTTCTGTTTTGCAAGGTAAAAAGAATTCTGAAGATGGATGGTGGTGATGGTTACATAGCAGTGTGAATGTACTTGTTCAGTCGCTAAGTCATGTCCGACTTTTTGCAACGCCATGGACTGCAGCATGCCAGGCTTCCCTGTCCTTCGCTATCTCCCGGAGCTTGCTCAAACTCATGCTCATTGAGTCGGTGATGCCATCCAGCCACTCATCCTCTGTCACCCCCCTCCTCCTCCTGCCCTCAACCTTTCCCAGCATCAGGGTCTTTTCCAGTGAGTCAGCGCTTTGCATCAGGTGGCCTAAGTATTGGAGCTTCAGCTTCAGCATCAGTCTTTCCAATGAATATTCAGGGTTGATTTCCTTTAGGATGGACTGGTTTGATCTCTTTGCTGTCCAAGGGACTTTCAACGGTTTTCTTCAGCATCACAATTTGAAAGCATCAATTCTTTGGCACTCAGCCTTCTTTATGGTCCAGCTCTCACATCCGTATGTGATGTACTTAAAGCCCCTGAACGGTATACTTAAAATGGTTAAGATTGTAAATTTTATGTTATATATAAACACATACTTTACCATAATATTAAAAAAAAAATCCTTCTTCTAAAAAGGATGTAATTACTTCTGAGACCATAGACATTACAGATGGGAAAAGAGAACACAAAAGGAGATATAAGTCAAGAGACTAAGACAAATAAGAAACCAAAAATGTAAGCATGTTTATATAAAAAGGTAATTTAAAAGTGATGCAAAAAGATACTCAAGCAGCATTTATTCCATCTCTGCTTCAAATAAAGAACTCTGTTCTATTAAAGAAAATTATTAATGAGTTATTTTACATTCATTTTGTACAAAATCTTCAAATCTTATGTGTGTTTTACCCTAACAATGCATTTCAGTTTGAACACATCACAGCTGAAGTGCTGAATAGCCCCATGTGACTGGTAGCTAAAGTGTCAAACAGCACATGTGGAGAATCTTCTCATTGGAAGTAAGAAGCCCACAGAAATTTTCTAAACCAAGGAGTGACATGAACAGATTTGTGAGTTTTGGTGATGAGCCTGGTGGCCATGTTAGATGCAGGCTGAAGGGGGCAAGAGCTCAGGGTGGCTGCGGGACTCCAGGCCAGAGCAGGCGGGGGCATCAGTGGGGTGAAAGACCTGAGGATGACGCCAGTAGCCGTCGTTGGTGGGCACCTGCCAGGTGTCACACAGGGTGGTGCACCCCTTCTACCCACAGCTTCCTTTTGTAACAACTCTGAAAGGTGGAGACTGCTCTGTCCACTTGCAGAGGAGTAAGGGAGATGTCGAAGGCGCGAGCACCTTGCCCAGAGACCCTGAGCTCACAGGAGACAGCATCAGGATATGACCAGGCCTGTCCCGCTCCAGAGTCCATGCACGTGACCCCTGGGTTGTATCTCACAAGGGTGGTTACAGAGGTCAGCTTTGAAACCTTCTCCCAATTATCAGATTTGATGACAGCTGGATAAGGGGAGGATGGGAGAGGGCTGCGTGAAGGACACAGGAGTGACTTGGAGATCAGATCTGTTGCTTGGAAATCTGAGTAGATGAGACGTGAGATGAAGATCAAGGCAGCAGCACATGGTGGCTGACTTTTTTGTTTTGCTTGTTTTGTTTTGAGGGATGAATGCGAAGGTAAGGGGAGGTAGACACTTTGTAGTTTTAAAGAAACTTCAAGGACCAGTGGCCTTGGATGTTATAGATTTGGAGCTTGGCCAGTAGTTTACGGGCTGGCAGGGGCAATTCGGAAGTCACCTGGGGGCCGGAGATTGCCGAGGGCTAGATAGGGGTGAGTTTTTTCCCTCGTGGGGAGCTTGAGGAGTGTGGTTTTAACCTCCTTGAGGTCCTGAATGACGTTGAGACACTTTGTGGGGGAGTCAGAAAGAGTCTTTTGACTGGTGACTGGCAGTTCGAGCAGAACAGGAGGGAGTGGGCCTGCAGCGTGCTGAAGACTGGCCGACGGAGGAAGCTGGGTCAGTGCAGCAGTGGGAGCTGGCGGTGGGTGTGGGAGAGGGCCCGTTACGGGGGTGCTCGCTGTTCTTAGGAGAGTTACATGGTATTTTAAGTTGAGTCAGATGAACATTTGTTGTCCAAAATTATCATAGACATACCACCACCATGTAATATTAAAGCAGCCTTTTGTTTAAAAACAGATAAACAAATACAACTTTCACCAGATTTTTGATGGCAGGCACAGCACATCATTTCTTGTGTATACCATCAAGAGAAGTTCTTAGGAACTTTTGATTTAGGCTCCTGAAATCTCATGGAAGGAAAATAAATGTTTACTAATTCGCAATAGAGGTTACACCTCCCCAGAGACTCTCCTAGGTATACCAGTAGTGAAGCGTGTTTGTGTGTATGTCCACACACGGGTATCACAGGAAGAGGGCTGAGATGGAACTAGGGAGACGTGTATTTTACTCCTGGTTTGACAATGGTTGTGAATAAACAGTTGTAGGAATTTTATGTTTTTCACTGTCACAGCACTCTGATTTCCGTTGCTGCTTTATAGACTAGAGAAGGTGCAGGTGCTGAGGCCTTTTGCTCCTCCTCACCCCAGGTGACCTTGGCACTCTGAGGTTCCTCAAAACAGCCATGTGCCCTTAGAAGGCCCTTCCATCTGGTTCACACCACCTCTGTTCTGCTGCCCCTCAGGACAAAATTGTGAAAGTGACCTGAAGAGTTATGACAAAGTGTGGAAATTTGTTGATCACACCCAGTTGGTCCCTTTGATTGGGCATCGTAAGATTGGAAGTGAGCTTGCATAGAATTACCCCAGCTCTGAGTCACAAGGCTCATTGTTAAACCCAATGAATGCTATTTAATCTTACCTGTTGAGGGAAACGAAAAATTTCCTGATGAGATAGTAACAGCATTCAAAACATCACTCATAGGGAATTCTTCGGCAGTCCAGTGGTTGGTTAGGACTAGGCGCTTTCTTTGCCAGGGCCGGAGTTCTATCCCTCATTAGGGAACTAAGATCTCGCATGCAGTGCAGCAAAAAACAAACAAAACCTTCTTTAATCATAAGGTGGAGCAACTGAGGCTCCACTACAGCCCTGCCCTGGCCCTGGGATCCTGCAGCTCTGTCCTGCCAGGCCTAGGGTAGGACCTTTCTCCAGAGAGGGACCTGGAGATTTCCCAACAGAGCGGAGAAGGAAAAGCTTAGTAGCTTCCTTTTCTTCTTGACAAAGATATAAATTCAAATTTTGACTTCCTGAATTCACTTGAAAGTAGAGGAGCCTGGAGGACATTAGAAAGACCTGGGGAGCAGTCTTGGGACAGAGGTAATTTGGTGGCAAGAGTTGCAACGCAAAGGCAGATATGACCACTCTGGTGCTGCTCCACTGGCATGATTGGATTGTGGACAGCTTGTTTTTTTTTTTTTTTTAAAGCAGTCTCTCTTTAAAAGAATTGAAAACAGGGTCCCACAGAGAGATCTGCACATCCATGTTCATATGAAGCAAAATTTTCACAGTATTAGAAGGTGAAAGCAATACGAATGCCTGCCAACAGATAAATGGATAAAAATTGGTCTCCACACACAGTGGAGTATTATTCAGCCTTACAAAAGGAAGGGAATCCTGTCACATGGTACAGCCTGAGTGAACCTTGAGAACACAATGCTAGGTGAAATAAGCCAGTGCCAGAAACACAGATACTGTGTAGGTCCACATCTAAAACAGTCAGACTTTTAAAAACAAGGGTGGTTGCCAGGGACTGGGGAAGCAGAGAGGGGACTCACTGATGTTCAGTGACTATAGAGTTTCAGTTTTGCAAGATGAAAAGAGGGCTGGAAATGTGATGTACAACCATGCGCATCTAGTTAACCCTCCTGTATAGTTCAAAGTGTTAAGCTGGTTTACTTTGTATTATGTGCTCTTTTTTTTTAACCACAGTTCTTTTTTTAAAAAGCAAGCATGGTAAAGCAGCAGAGGTACCTTTCGCTGTTTCGGTTAGTTGTCGGCCTCCAGGGGAAGGCGGTGGAATGAGGGCAGCCACACTGCTACAGTTACTGAGGGCTCACTGTGAACGAGGCGGCACGCTAAGTTGTTCTGTGCACTCCTTACCGGTTCCCCAAACGTTGTGTTGGCTCTGTGAGGTAGACAGGATTGTCCCTATTTTACCAGTGAGGAATCCAGTCATTTTCCCAGGAATACACAGTCCACAGTGGCAGGGCTGTGGGACACAAACCCAGCTCTGTCTGAATTAGAGTTGTTAACTCCATTCTCAGCGACCAGGTTTGCCGAGAATGACTTTGCAATGAATCGATTTGTCCATTCATTCACTGAAAGTCATGATTGTGTGCCAGGCACTGTGCTGGGTGCTGAAGACACTGGGGGCTTAGGTACTGCCTTTGTCGAGCTTACTGCCAACTGGGATGAGAGACAGCGAGCAGGAAGAGATACAAGGGAGCACCGATGACAGATTTTGGTAAGTGATACCAAAGGAGCCAGCGAGAGCACTGATCATGGGGGAGGCTGGGGGATGACTTAGTTGTTTAAAAATGGTGTTCAGAGACGACCTCACCAGGACTGTGATCCTGGGTAAGGAGATGTTAGCAGCTGGGAGGGGCCCCAGGTGCCATCCCCACCCAGGCTCTCTGGAGCTTACAGGAGCCTCACAGGGCTGTGATCCATGTGGCATGGCTGTAATAAAGGACGAGAAACCCAAACATTCCCTCCTTAAGGGCAGGTGGGGGTGTGAGGGGAGGGGAACCAGGATTAAGGCGGTCAAAAGGGACAGGCTTCTAGTTACGAGAGAAGTAAGGACTAGGGATGCAGTATATAGCATGATGAATATAATGAACACTGCTCTGCGTTATATATGAAAGTTCAGAGAAAAAATCCTGAGTTCTCATCACAAGGAAACAGAATTTTTTTTTCTGTAATGTTGCATCTGTGTGAGATGATGAATGTTCACTAAACTTCTTGTGGTCATCATTTCATGCTGTAAGGAAGTCAGATCATTAGACTGTACACCTTAAAGTTACGCAGTGCCGTATATCAACGATATCAATAAAACTGGAAGAAAAGTAAATGGCGAGAAGGTCGAAGTCAAAGGGGAAGAAAGCCAAGAAGTGTTCCATCAGAAGTGTAAAATGTGTCCCCAGATGGCCTCGTGATGAAAGAATCCCAGGCCTGCCAAATTCCAGCAGTGTTCCCTTGTGCCCCGGGTCACCTCACCTCTGCGCCTTGAATTTCTCATCTGTGTGGGGAGAAAAACCAGAACTTCTTCCTGGATCGACTTCTGGTAGTATTGGCAGTGGCGGTAGGATGGTTAAACACTGCCTGGCTTAATTCTCCTCTGGTTGGGCTAAATCCTGATGCTCATTTGGTTCTAATAGCCCCATTTTGAGAGAGACGTAGACAAAGAGAGGGTAGTCAAAGAGCAGGTCACTAGAGAGAGAGTGGGTTGAATTCAGGATACTTACTTTACACTGAAGAGGTGAATAAAGGATGAAATGACGACCTTCAACCGTGTGAAAGGCTGATGCATAGAGGGAGCTGACTGATCACATAGTGACGAGTGCTGACTTGTTCTGCGTCCATTCAAAAGACAGATCTAAAACCCGGGAACCAGGTCCAACTAAGAAAAGAGCTTTTTAATAAATTGTTGTAAGTGATAATAAGCTCCCAGGTCACGGAGGTACTCAAATGACAGTGGATAACAGGTTGTTGTAGGGTTTTTGATTGAGAAAGAGTTTGCTCTGCATGCACTGACCCATCCCTCCATCCTGGATGTTTTGAAGTTACTTTAGGACCATGGTTTTAGGCTGGAGGCAGATGGAATATGTTCAGGAGTAGGTATTATATTTAGTTGTGGATGACGTGTCCTTATGCCCCACTACAGAACTGAAACCAAAAGACCATCTGTATTTATTAGAAGTTTGAAACGTAAAAGAGCTCTCCGTGGTGTTCGACCCTGGTCACATATTCCTTTTCTTTTTTTCCAGCTGTTCTGGGTCTTTGTTGCGGCACACGGGCTTCTCTGTAATTATTCTTGTGGACTCTAGTTGCATGTGCAGGCTTCGTTGCCCTGTGGCTTGCAGGATCTTAGTTTCCCGACCAGGGATCGAGCGTGTACCCCCTGCATTGGCAGGTGGGTTCTTAACCACTGGACCTACAGGGAAGTCCCCCAGTCACATAATCTTCAAAGCCCTCTGGCCCAACTCGACCAGCCTCTTACTTCTTCGCCTGCTGCTGTTTGTAACAACTCACATAGTTTAGGAAATGGGCTACGTTTTCCATTCATATACTTCTTGTTGTTGCTGCTGTTCAGTCGCTAAATTGTGTCTCTTTGCAACCCCGTGAACTGCAGCACTCCAGGTTTCCTGTCCTTCAGTATCTCCCAGGTTTGCTCACACTCACGTCCACTGACGTGGGACTGCTGAAGTCAGTCTGCAGTGTAGACTGAGCCTGCGGTGGGGAACAGCGCCCCTCCCAGGGGACAGCTGGAGAATTCAGTTAGAGGAGTGTTTAGTCCTGAGAGGCTCAGACATGCCCACCAGCCTGCAAGCTGTTTAGCCTGCAGAGTCTCTGACCCACACTGGAAAAATTCAGTTAAAACAAAGCCAGTGTAATTCAGAAGTAAAACCACATTCAGGGCAAACCATTTACTATTTTGCTTTTTTGAATTTTTAGTTTTAAATTTAATAAAGTAATTTACTTTTTGAACTTGAAACAACATGTGGGCTTCAAGTGCATTTTCATGTAACGTGATTGTCTTTGGATGGTGCAGGTTCTGACGAGCTGCCTTTCAAGGTGGCCTCTGTTGGTCCCCACCCTCCCTCTCTCCCCACTTCCTCCTCCCCTGGGCCCCCTTCCCATTTTCCATAGTTTCTCTGTGGGTTCGGGCAGGTTTGGGCAAAGATCAGGGTCTTTTCACTGGGACACTGGCCTTGCACAGCCTCCCTGAAATGCTGATGACCAAGCCAGCTCTGTCCAGTCTCTCACCTAGAAAGGGACCTTTCAGTCTCAGCACACATGGGCTTTGGCTTTTGATAGGAAGCTTCCAGGTTCAAACCTATCTTGGTTGATGGCAACACCACCCTTCCAGTGGCTTAGGTCAAACACCCTGGAGTCAGCCTTGGTTCCTGTAGATGCAATTCCTTCACGTGCTCCATCCAGTCCCTTAGGAAACCTTATCAGCTCTACTGTCAGAAGGTCCCAGACTCCAGACACTTCTCTGCACCTCCATCTCTAACCACCCTGGTCCAGGCTCTTGTCGTCTCCTGCCTGGATCACTGCCATCCCCTCTTGACAGGTTTCCTGCTTCTCCCCTTGTTTTTCCTGCATTCTGTTCTCGACTCGGCCAGCTTCTGCGTCCTGTGGGACACACGTCAGACCTCGTCAGCCCTCCGCTCCTAGCCCACCCTCCCGGGTGCTGCCCAGCTCAGAGAAACCCGGGTGGTCACCATGGCCCGCACTGTCTGCTGCTGCTCACTCCCGACTGCTCCCGCTCAGCTGTCCTGAACAAACCAGGCACATTGCCACCTCCAGGTACTTGCACCAGCTCATGCCTCTGCCTGGGACGCTCTTCAACTCCAGGATGGCTCACTGCCTCACCTCTGAGTCCCTGCTCCAGTGTCACGTTCTTAGGAAAGCCATTCCAGCCACCATATTTAAAACTGTAGCCTTGCATTGCCTCCCCGCCCACCATGCTCCCTGTCCCCCTCCCTTGCTTTATTTTTCTCCGTTGCACTTACTGCTCTCTCTCACTCTTCCTCTCAGCACTGCAGACATGCCATCCCAGAGCCTTCTGTCATCCATTAGGTTGGTTTTTTGGCTTTTTTTAGCTGTGTCGGGTCTTCATTGTGGCATGTGGGTTTTCTCTAGTTATGGTGTGCTGGAGACTTCTCTTGTTGCGGAGCACGGGCTCTAGGGCATGCAGACTCAGTAGTTGTTTCATGAAGGCTCTCTAGTTGCCACGTGGCATTAGTTTCCCTGTGGCATGTGGGATCTTAGTTCCCCGACCAGGGATTGAACTAAAATTCCCCTACATGGGAAGGTAGATTCTTAACCACTGGGCCACTGGGGAAGTCCTGCACTTATATTCTTTAACACACAGTTTCACTTATTTTTTTGGTTTATTGTCTCTCCCCTAAAATGAGAATGTAAACTCCAGGGTGGCAGAGAATTTTGTATCTCTTTTTTGTCTTTTGTTCTATTCTAGCATATTCTGGCATCTAGGACAGTGCCGGGCACAGGATGTAGGTGCTTAGTAAACATTTCTTAAATGAATTAACTTTCTTTTCTGTATCAAACTTGTTCCTCTAAGTCTCCCAGGCCTAAAGGGGAAAAGTCCAGTGTTGTATTTTGATAGTGGTACTGGGTGTGAATTAAATCCAAGAGCACTTCTCCATATTGTTCTGGGGAATCTCACAGTGTAAATAATCTGGCATCACTGGGTCACAGCTTTTATGGAAGGATAAAGTATGATGCATGAAACTCCAGTAAGAAAAGTGATAAATACATCATGACTCCATCTGGAGAAGTAGGTTTAGATTCAGGTGCCACCCTTAAGAGAGCTCTAGACAAATAGGAGCACTCAGAGAAGAGCAGTTGAGACGATGCCAGATGTTCCAGCCATGACCCCACGTGCAGGAATGAGAGTGCTTGGCTTGGGTGGGAAAAGACTCTTAGGGAAATGGATTCCTTCTTTCAAATATGGGAGGAGGTGTCATGCAGACGATTAATAAGGCTTCAGGTCATCTCCTGCTCCCCTCCGCCCCCTCAAAACCAGACCAGGTTTGGTGGAACCTGAACAGTAGGAGGGAGGGTCTCCTGAGGAGGGAAGAGTGTCAAAAATATAAGCATGGTGGTGGTGCTCAGTTGTGTCCAACTCTTGGTGACCCCATGGACTGCAGCCCGCCAGGCTCCTCTGTCCATGGGATTCTCCAGGCAAGAATACTGGGGTGGGCTGCCATTTCCTCCTCCAGGGGATCTTCCCAACTCAGGGATTGAACTTGCATCTCTTCGTGTCTCCTGCATTGGCAGGCGGATTCTTTACCACTGTAGCCACCTGGGAAGCCCAATATAAGCATACACTTACAAAAATGTAGATACATTCCTCAGAGGGAGCCCATCAAGTGAGGGTCTTGGAAACTTCATCTTCAGCCTTGTGGGAAATCCACACATTCAGTCTCCTGCGCCAGCAAAACCAAGTTCCTTGGTCTCTCTCCAAACCACGTCCTCTCTTCCCTCCATGGGTTTTCATTAAGTGTTCTTCTGTCTAGAACCCCTTTTTCTCAACATGTCTGCTTGGCAGTATCTACTCGTCCTCCAGCCTTTGTTTAAAAGGCTGCCCCTTCTTTGAGGCCTTACCCACGTCCTCCGGAAAGCTTAGGTGGTGGTAAACCTTCTCCTGCACCCTCAGTGAGTCCCATGCACGCCTCCACTGTGCCACTTGGCTTATTGTTTGATTTGTGTTGATTTGTTTGTCTGGCTTCCCTTATACTGTGTATCCGTCAGGATGAGTTGGATTATGTTGCAGTAACAAGCAACTCCAAAAACCTCAGTGACTTAAAACCACAAAAGTTATTTCTTCCTCATGTTACATATACATTACAGATCAACTTTTGTTCTCCCTTTAGGACCCAGGCTAACAGAGTAGCTACCATCTGAAACATTTCCAAGTTGCCGGGCCAGCCGGAGAGTAAACAGTGGAGCAAAGCATGTACTTTCTCTTAATGCTTTCCCCTGGAGATGACACATTTACTTACATTTCACTGTTTACAGCTGCAGGTGGGCAAGGGAAGCCAGTGTGTGCAGAAGGAAAGCACACCCCAGATGACTGGTGAAGAGCCTAAAGACTCCAGTAACTGCTTAGCTTCTGCAGCACAGCAATGATAGCTTTTGAAAAATCCTTTTATACCCAGTACTGAGCATGTAGTACTGAGCACACAGGAAGTCTTCAACTGGTTTTGAGTGAAAAATCAAACCTAGTGAGTAAAACCCCCAGGAAGGTAATTTTGGGGGTGCTTGCTATGAGGAATCATTTCTAACATCTTTTCAAACCCAGTAGATGCTGGACACAGTCAAGCCTGGGCCAGCCTAACCACCTTGTAGAACTGGGTGGTTAGCCATCCTAACCACAGAAGTGACACTTTCAGGATGATTCATGTAAAGTCAAACGATTGAAATACGTGGTCTCTCGAGTCCAGTATTCTTGCCTGGTGAATCCCATGAACAGAGGAGCCTGGCAGGCTACAGTCCATAGAATTGCAAAGAGTCGGACATCTGTGCAACTGAGCACACAGCACAGGGTCCCTTTAATTCTGAGGCTGCTGTATTTTTATTCTCATCACTCTTCTGAGCTTGAGAAAGAGTGAATTACTGTTCACTATAGAGGTGACAGCATCTGACTGGAGCAGGCTATTTCTGTTGATGACTTGACAGAAACAAGAACTGTTTGAAGGGGAAAAATAAAGAGCGTTGGCCCCAAGCCCTCGCTGGGTAGTGATTCCTAAGTGTAGAAAGTATTGTCACCCACAGGTATCCAGAGAAGCCAGCCCTGGGCTTGACGTGGCTTTAACACTTGAGGTCTTGGCTCAGAGACAGACTCCAGTTCTTTGTAACTCCTTCCTTTGTTTCAGCAGAAATCTGGCAATTCCAGCCAGCAGATCTTCTGGGCTGCCAGGGTCCTGCCCACACACATTCCTGAGGCTGGACCGTCTCCCTTATGTTCTTTTTGTTGTTGACTCCTGCTGACTAACCTCGGTCTAATCACTTAGCCCCACCGTAGCAAAGTTCTGTAGTCATGCTCCGGAGGAAACAGTCCCTTCCCTCTTCTCACACTCTAAAAATGTTATACACGCGAAGGCTCATGAATGCCTTGTCAAGTCATTTACTTGAAAAATAACACCATCCAGCAAATTGCGCTTGTAAAAGTCTTTGAGCCCTCTGTAAGAAGGCTCAAAATTACATAATTGATAATGTGGATAATGTAAAACTAATGAAAGGTACTGAGTTTATCATTCAGTTAGTATTCAGAGTGAACGTGACCTAAAAAAGAACAGAGAGTCAGAACATCGGGCTCATGTATGAATCTGTCCCCTCCCATTTCTTGCCCAATAGCTCTCCAGTGCTCTGGGTGCAGGGACAATAATAACCGACTTCGGAGGCCACTGGGATGGATTGAGAGCGATGAACACGCTGTGCAGGCCATGGAGCACTTGGCGATAGAGAATTGACGTTCTTTCTAGCGTAGCAGTAGCACCGTCCATGCAGATTGATCCGCTTGTGTGGGTATTATCTTACACTTCAGAAGCCTCTGGCAGTGGAAGCCATTGATTTAATCCAGAGTTTATGGCAGTGGTTCACAGTTCCAGCCTCTGCTGCTGTGAAGGTCACCTGATTCGTGCCACACAGCGACTCTGAAAGGTCTGTCACTTACAGCCCAGACTGACTTCACAATGAGAACCTGCTGGGTGTTTGCTTGTACTTTGCTTGCACGTCTGGCCCCCAGACAACTTTCTGACACTTCCAGCACGTGGGGTTCACTCAGTTTTTCAGCTGTTCTGTGGGACTTCACACAAATAGATAATCTTTAGGATGCTTGTGATTAGGGTTAATTCTGCACTTCCAAGGATTCTGCCTCAATCAGATTGTGCCCTAATGGATTGCAGAGTGTCAAGGGTCCAACGAAATGATTACAGTCACTGATGACTGGAAACATATTTGAAAACAGTGAGTGGTCAGATTCCCTCCATCTCTCTGACACAGGTAAATCCATGGCAGATGTAATTTATTGTTCCAGTTGAATGACTTCAGCCGGACAAGTTTGCTAGTAAATGATGAGATAGTGACACCAATCGGGGGCTCCATTCTGACACAGCCTTGGGATCTGCGGGGGCATCAGGACGCCCTCCCCCAGCCCCCCTGTACCTCCTGTGCACGGGATGGTCATGTGACAGTGAAGCCTCCCAGCTGCACAGGAGCAGTCCACAACCGTTCTGTGTGCCGGCCACCCTACCTGCAGGGTTTGCTGCTCACCGGCACCATTCATCTTATTTATTTTCATCCTTACTGCTACTTTTAAAATTAAAAGCAATACATGACTGTACAAATTCAAACAATACAGAGGGCATAAAGTTTTAAAAAAGTAAATTTTCTTCTCCTTCCTGATAAAGTCATTATTGTTTAATGGATCAATATTTATCCTTTGTTCTTCTGAATTCTTTTCATATTCAAGCAAATACAAGTCTAGATAGATTATTGTATGATGAAATCATGTATTTTATTATGCATTATATCACATATTTTATTATTTAAATGTCTTAAGAGATATATTTACATCAGTACCTATAGGTCTTAATCCAATAGCAGAAGTAAAACTGAAAAATTCACAAATATGAGGAAATTAAACAACACATTCTTGAACAACCAGTGGGTCAAGGGAGAAATCACAAGGGAAACTAGAAAATACCTTGAAGCAAGTGAAAACAAAAACACAACATAACAAAACTGATACACAGCAGAAGCAGTACTACGAGGGACATTGATAGTGGTAAATACTTTCATTAGAAAAAAGAAAACGGGGATGCCCTGGTTGCCCAGTGGTTAGGGCTCTGCGGTCCATTGCAGGGGAATGGGTTCAATCCCTGGTTGGGGAACTAAAATCCTCAAGTTGCACGGTGTGGTAAAAAAAAAAAAAATCTCAAATCAACAGCCTAACTTTATACCTCAGGGAACTAGAAAAAGAACAAACTCAACCCGACCGCCTTGAAACCAGGTTCGGTGCAACCCTATCAAAATCCCAATGACATTTTCTTGCAGAAATAGAAAAAAGTTCTAAAACCTATCTGGAATCTCAAAGGACCCTGAATAGCCATGATAATCTTGAGAAAGAAAAACAGCTAGAGACCTTGCACATCCTGATCTCAAACATATTACAAAGCGACAGTGATCAAAGCAGCATGGTGCTGGCATGGAGATAGAGAAAGACCTATGGAAAAGAATACAGAACCCAGAAATAAACTCTGTCATACGTGGTCAAATGGTCTTCAGCGAGGATGTCGAGGGGGCATCTGCCACATGGCATCACATGGGTGAACCTTGAGGACATTAAGTGAAAGAAGCCAGTCTCAGAAATAGAATTCTGCATAGTCCCACTTACACGGGGTGTCTACAGTTGTCAAACTCGTGGAAGCAGAAAGTAGAGTGATGGTTTTCAGGGGCTGAGGAGGGGGCAAGGGCACCCACTGTTGTTCAGTGAGTGTAGAGCTGCAGTTCTGCAAGGTGAAAAGAGGTCTGGAGACCCGCTGAACAACAGTGAGGGTGTGTTAACGATACTCTGTGCTTCAAAGTAGTTAAGACTGGAAATTTTATGTCATGTGTCTTTTTTACCACAAGAAGAAATGAGAGTATAACCCTATTAAAATGCTATTTTGGTTTCTCCCCTTTAATTTAGCAATGATGTTAATTATTTTTAGAAATTTCCTAGTATTAAAATATCCTTGCAATCTTGGTATAAACCACAGCTTCCTCTGTGATAGATGATGAAGAGCCAATTTCCTTAATATGTAGAGAACTCTTAAAATCTACAGAAAAAACAGGCAAAAGTAATTTATCACGAAGTTATCAACAACATGTGAAAAGATTTTCGGCCATCACTGTACAGAAATGCAAGTTAGAACAGTAGTGACCAGTTTTTCATGTGTGTGTGAGCAGACTAGAAGTAGTGATACCATGTGGTGACACTGAGGTCACGTCACTCTCTGGTGATGGGAGTAAAAGTCAGTACCACCTATTTGGAGGGCAGTGTTGTATTCTACTGACAATATTTTAAATGCCACAGCAGGACTTCCCTGGTGGCCCACTGGTTAAGAACCTGCCTGACGATGCAGGGGACACACGTTCAGTCCCTGCTTCAGCAAGATCCCACATGCCGCAGGGCAACTAAGCCCCCTGAGCTAGAGCTGGAGCCTGCTCTTCACAGCAAGAGAAGCCACGGCAGTGAGAAGCCCACACCACAACTCGAGAGTAGCCCCCCACTCGCTGCAGCTAGAGAAAGCCCGTGCGCAGCAACAGAGACTGAGCGCAGCCAAAAAAAAGCACAATAAAATAAAGAAGTAATAAATGCCACAGCAAGTCTACTTAAAAGAACTTCAGAGTTTCAGATACTTTCAAATGCACAAAAGTATTCTCAGGGATAGCCATTGAAACATTTATTTGTAAGAATTTTAAAAAATTGGAGAAATGCAAAAGTCTGTTAAGAGCTAGATTAGTTAAATTTCGGTGGATGCATAAATTAGAACACTGTTTAAAAGAGTGAGATAAACAGTAGGTTCTGACATTAAAAGATGTTGAAACTACATCATTGTGGGAAGAAAAGAGAGGATCAGAACAAAATACAACTCCATTTTCAGTTTTTAAAAACACTGGTTACAGTAATTATGCCTGGAAAAGATGTCTGAAATAATGGACACTAGATTGTTAATGGTGGCTCTGTCTGGGGAAAACAGGGAGGATTTTCTCTTTTCTTCATTGTTTCTGAGAGAAACTTTATCTCATAGATGTTCTTGAGAGAATATGAAGTGGATGACTAGAATATTCAGGACTACCCGTATCTGTCAAGCCATCCTCATTATGGATGTCTTATTCTTCTCTTCCTCTCTCGTTGTCTACTTGAGCTTTCAGAACCACAAAGAGTATATTAAAATCACTGATTATGTTTCTGCAGCTCTGTCAGCTTCTCCCATTACTCCTGTTTCTGTCGATAAACTGTGTGTCGCATGTCACGGAGGGCCGAAGCCCGGCCCCCGTAACACTTGGAAAGCATCTGCTGACAGTCGCCTTTTCAACATTTGAAATCTTTTGTTGAACTTCTATTGTCCTGCCAGTTCCTTCCTCAGAATTAAAACAACAGTGGGAAGTTCCTGACTTATCTATAAAGCTAAACACTTTAAGAATTTGATCTACAGACATTTTTTTCCTCCAGCCCCACAGATGTGATTATTTGCAGTGTTGAAGTACAGCGACTTAGCTGCAGCTTTGTTAATTTAGGGAACTGAGCGGTTCCTGGTTTCCAAAGACAGATTTTGGGGGGAGAGTTACGTACTTTCAGTCTCATTTCCTCAGTGAAGAAAAACAATGCATTTACAAGACAAACTTTCAAGACAGGGTGGAGAAAGGGTTGTACAAAGAATGACGATGAACCTGGGATTGCCATCTGGTTGCGAATCTCTTTGGCAGCACAAAACCTCACATTTTCATCAGCTCACCTCACTCAGGGTTTGACTTGGCTAACGGTCTGGCTCCTCAGGGTAAACTGCTGCCTCGCCTGTCCGGCAGGGTCCATGAACCTCTTTTGGGTGGGGCTTCTCAATAGAGCCTTACTCTTTCAGTACCACTTTTATGGATACCCTTGAACAAAATGTGTGACAAATAGACTCATCCCCACTTAGCTAAATGGGTGGTATTACTGAAAATAGCCGGATAATGTCATCCAGGTGGTAAGTACGTGGGAATTCACTGGAAAATTCCTTCAACTTTTTGTATGTTTGGCATTTTTCCTGATAAACACTGGGGGGAAGTACAGCTCGGGAAAGTCCTCCAGGCCTCCTTCCAGCAGTGTTGTGCTTGCTTGGAGAGCTTGGTGTGTGCACTGGTGGAGGGCAGCCTCTGGAGCCCGCCTGCCAGCCTCCGCTGCCTGCCAGCTATGTGCCCTGCAGGCGGTTACTGCACCACTCTGAGCCTGGGAGTGATAATAGTTCCTCCTCTGGGGTTTGCTGTGGGAGTGAAATGAGAGGTGCGGATTACAGCACTCCCTACCCATAGTAAACACTCAGGGACCTTTGGCAATTGCTGTCCCCCTCACCCCACCCGCTCCCGCTGTTGAATCAGCTTCCTTCGCAACAGGTGGCCGAGCCACTCAGAACGGTTGGCAGTGGTGCTCTCCCGATTGTTGATTTGAAAGACAGTTGGGGGCTACCTTGAGACTGAATTGTGAATTCAGACATTAGGACCATCTCCTCAAATCAGTTCCATTTCGTGTTGTCCCCTGCTTAGCCTTA
This sequence comes from Moschus berezovskii, assembly GCF_049115385.1. Taxonomy (NCBI): domain Eukaryota; kingdom Metazoa; phylum Chordata; class Mammalia; order Artiodactyla; family Moschidae; genus Moschus; species Moschus berezovskii. Next base: position 13,718,953 of record NC_142474.1, read on the forward strand.
GTAAATGAAATACAAGGGACACGCCATAACTCTGCTTTGCTGGAGCCAAGTCGCCATCACAAAGGTCAGTTTGGCCTGAGTGTCGGGGGCTGGCTGGGCAGACGGGCCTCCCGGTGACCATGCTTGCTTGCTGAGCCGCCAGGCCTGCGGTTCTCTTCCCTTTGGTTCTTGTCCCTTTCTCACCTCGACGGGTGTTTACAGCCACCGCTTTCACCTTCCCCAGGGCAATCGTGAGGAAGAGGAAGGCAGGCTAGGAAGCACCATTAATCAGTGAGGCCACCTGTGCTGGACCCTGAGTTGCTTCAGTGACGGCCCTCTTCTACAAAACTGAGGCTGTAACTTGCTGTCCTCCACTTCCTTGGGTTTTTGAAGTCCTTTCAGTGGTTTTTAGCATGTTCACAGTTTTATGCATCACCCCAAACAGAAACCTTATCCCTGTTAGCGGTCAGTCAGTCCCCATTTCACCTTCCCTCTCTGCCCTTGGCAAACACTCATCTACCGTCTGTCACTATGGAGGTGCCTATTGAGTGTTTTGCACAGATGCAGTCACGTGACGCGTGGCGTCGTGTGTCTGCCGTCATGATGCTTCTAGCCGTGTTCTAGCCCACGCCAGTGCTTCCTGCCTTTTTATGGCTGAACAGTAGCGCGTCGCATGGACGAAGCCCACTGTGTCTATTCATTCACCTGTTGATGGCCACTGAGCTTGCTTCTATTTGCGTGGAATATTTTCATTTCTACTTAGTATACACCTAAGAGTGGAATTACTGGGCCTTATGGTAATTCTGTATTTCACTTTCTGAGAAACTGCCCAACTGTTTTCTCAAGTGCAGCAAAGGCGGCACCATTTTCCCTCCGGCCAGTGACGCTGGAGGGCTCTAGTCTCCCCACTTCCTCAGCTGTGTGTTATCGTCTGTCATTGTGGTTATAGCCATCCTGGTGGCAGTAAATTGGCATCTTGTGGTTTTGATTTGTATTTCCCTAATGACTAATGATTTTGAGCACTTGTTAAAAAAATTACTTATTTTTGGCTGTGCTGGGTCTTTGTTGCTCCAGGGGCTTTCTCTAGTTGCAACAAGCAGGGGACTGCTCTCCAGTTGCGGCGCGTGGGCTTCTCACTGAGGTGGCTTCTCTTGTTGTGGAGCACGGGCTCTAGGGTGTGGGCTTCAGTAGTTGACATGCGTGGGCTCAGCAGTTTCAGCTTCCAGGCTGTAGAGCACGGGATCAATAGTTGTGGTGCACGGGCTTAGCTGCCCCTCGGCATGTGGGATCTTCCCAGAGCAGGGATCAGAACCGTGTGTCCTGCATCGGCTGGCGGATTCTTTACCACTGAGCCACCAGGGAAGCCCAAGTACTTTTTAAATATGCTTATTGGTCATTTGTAGGCTTGCTTTGGAGAAATGTCTGTTCAAATTCTTTACCTATTTCTCAATTGGATTTTTGTCTTTTTATTGTTCAGTTATAAGCCCTTTGATAGGATTTGCAAATATTTTCTCCCATTCCGTGGCTTGTCTTTTTCACTTTGTTGATGACAACCTTTAAGGCACAGAAAGTTTTCTTTAATTTTGATGCAGTCAGTTTTTTCTTATGTCACTTGCACATTCATATATTATTTTTGATGTCTTCAGTGACCTATCTGAAAATCTGATTTGCCTGCTAAAAACATAACTGTATTATCCTTAGTTTTCCTGATTTGGAATTTAATCAGGTGGTAAAGCACTTGATTTAAAATGTTTGCTGGTACTATATAGAGGAGCTTAGAAATGTTGATACTGGTAAATTACCCATTTCTGTGTGCTCAGCGTCAGAAAATAATTTGATAGAAGAAATACATCCTATATGTCCAGAGATCATTTCATTGCCACCCATGAGAGGGGGACACTGAGGCCTGTGTGTAGCAGAGGAGGCTGAGCTCTGTAGGGGTGCACTACATGCTATTGAATATTATAATTATGAAGCTTATTTAATGACACTGTTTATGATGAAATGTTTAATGAAAAAAAAAACCCACAAGTGTGTGCCCATTGATGATTAAAAATGTGTACAAAATATTTGCAGTAGATGAAAAACTATAGGTGGTTTTCTTAAATTACTTAATATTGCTATTTTATTTTTACTATTAAAAATTAAGTTTAAAAAATGCATAACATTTCAGTGGAGGAAATGGTGACAAGTGGGTGCACTGGGTGTATGTTTATCCTTATCTCACACTATTTTTTTACTAGCAATTATTTTTTATCGTCATGATCACCAGGTCTTAAAAGAAAAAAAAATAGTTTGCTGTGTTTATTTAAGAATTTACATGGAGGTATTTTACCTTTATTTTACATTTTTATATAAAATCTAAACACTGATGATAATGTGATTCTGGTATTAGAATAACCTTTATTTTAGTCATTATCAGTATTGTAATTTACTAAAAGAAAGGTAATGATGATTATGGTGGTACGTTAATATCAATAATAGACATCACAGAAAGTTTTCTCCTGGCATCTCATGAAAGTAGTACTTTACATGTAAATAAATCATCTCAGCTTTTGAAATAAATTTCAAATGGATCAAAGCTTTCAGGGTTGGGTTTTTTTTAAAAGAAACAATAAAGGCACCAGAAGAAATAAAAAGCAAGCCCAATACAAGGTCACAGGTCGCACGCACAACCAAGGTGAAGCCACTCATGGGGCTGCCGCCCCAGGGCGAGAGGTACAGTCACGGGACTGCAAACTGCGTCTGCGGACCCTCTGGCCCTCCGACCTTGGGCTTTACCTGAGCACCAGGAGTCCAGGGTACAGCCAGTAACTCTGAGGTGGTTCCTCTCCCGCAGCCTGGAGCCAGGGTGACAGGGCAGGGCAGGCTGGTCCCCAGAGCTTGGCCCTGGGCAGCAGCGCCCTCTCCCTGGGACACGCGCCGCCACGACGCGGCCTCTGGGCTTGGCGCCGGAGAGGCAGAGGCGGCGTCCTGCGCTTATGTGTGGGAAGGCTATGAAAAGAAAACCCTTGTTGGCCCAAACATTTAAACAAGAATTACACTAGGATCTTTTGTTCTCTCTCTGACATGGCCAGAATTCATTTGGAGGTCCAGAAGAGGATTATTTTTGTTGTTGTTGTTTTGGAATCCGAGTTATTTTATGCGAGCAAACAGAGGGAAACACAAAACAGAAACACATGGCTGAAGTCTATCCCGTGGTGTCAGGATGAACATCACTCTTTGGGGCACCGTTTTGTGCTTGAGGGGCTCCCGACTGGAACGTTCCATCCAAGGTGCTGTTGCCTTCCTTGGGAGAAGGCCCGGGTGACCGGAGGCAAGCAGCAGAGTTTGTCTGGGAATTGGGGATACACACACAGCTCAGGAGAGCCTCACCTCTCTTTTTTTCCTCCCCAGGTTTAACAGGGAAAACCTGTTTTCTGCCAACCACTGAAGAAGCCCTCAGAAGCTGTTCCTTTGGGCCTCATGGAGCAGCTGGAAACCATGCTGTGAGACCCCTGGCGGGAGGATCTGTCACCCGTTGATCACCCAGCACAACGGTCATCATGGCCAGCAAGAGGAAGTCCACCACCCCATGCATGATCCCCGTGAAGACCATGGTTCTGCCTGGCTCCAGTGCTGAGGCCCTGCCTGTAGAGCCTGGGCCCGAGGGGCCCCCCCAGGAGCCGCCCCCGGAAGCGCCTGCCACCAGCACCGAGGCCACCCAGAGCGCCAGTGGTCCCGATGTCCCCTCGTTGGCCAACGGGCACCGGAGCACCTTGGACGGCTACGCATATGCCTGTAAATACTGTGACTTCAGATCCCAGGACATAACCCAGTTTGTGGGACATCTGAGCTCAGAGCACACGGCCTTTAACAGAGACCCAAGCTTCGTGTGCACTGAATGCAGCTTTCTGGCAAAAACTCCCGAGGGGCTCTCTCTTCACAACGCCAAGTGTCACTCGGGGGAAGCCAGCTTTGTGTGGAACGTGGCCAAGCCAGACAATCATGTGGTCGTGGAGCAGAGTGTCCCCGAGGGCACCAGCCCTCCCGACCCATCGGGAGAGCCAAACGTGGAGGGGACAGACGGACAGGCAGAAATCATCATCACCAAGACTCCAATCATGAAGATAATGAAAGGCAAAGCCGAAGCCAAAAAGATCCACACGCTCAAGGAGAATGTGCCCAACCAGCCCGCCGGGGAGGCCTTACCAAACCCTCCAGCTGGGGACACGCAGGTGACAGAGGGGGACCACGCCTTTGTCAACGGGGTGGCCCCCACCAGCCAGCCCGCAACCAACCCTGCGAAGCCCCCCAACTCGGCCAACGGGCCCCTGCTGGGGACGGTGCCGGTGCTGCCCGCGGGCATCGCCCAGCTCCTATCCCTGCAGCAGCCGCCCCCGCAGGCCCAGCAGCCCCTGCCCACTGCCAGGTCCCTCCCCAAAGTGATGATCCCGCTGAGCAGCATTCCCACGTACAACGCGGCCATGGACTCCAACAGCTTTCTGAAGAACTCCTTCCACAAGTTCCCCTACCCGACCAAAGCCGAGCTCTGCTATTTGACTGTGGTCACCAAGTACCCGGAAGAACAGCTCAAGATCTGGTTCACCGCCCAGAGGCTGAAGCAGGGCATCAGCTGGTCCCCAGAAGAGATTGAGGACGCCCGGAAAAAGATGTTCAACACCGTCATCCAGTCGGTGCCCCAGCCCACCATCACGGTCCTCAACACCCCCCTGGTTGCCAGCAGCGGCAACGTCCAGCACCTCATCCAGGCCGCTCTGCCCGGGCACGTGGTGGGGCAGCCGGAGGGTGCAACAGGGGGACTTCTGGTCACTCAGCCTCTGATGGCAAACGGGCTGCAGGCCCCCAGCTCCTCTCTCCCCCTGGCAGTCACCTCTGTCCCCAAGCCGCCCGCTGTCGCGCCCATTAACACCGTGTGTTCAAATACGACGTCGGCTGTGAAGGTGGTGAATGCCGCCCAGTCCCTCCTCACGGCCTGCCCCAGCATCACCTCCCAAGCCTTCCTCGATGCTAGCATCTACAAAAACAAGAAGTCTCACGAACAGCTGTCAGCTCTGAAAGGGAGCTTCTGTCGGAACCAGTTCCCAGGGCAGAGTGAAGTGGAGCATCTGACCAAAGTGACGGGTCTCAGTACCCGGGAGGTGCGCAAGTGGTTCAGCGACCGCAGGTACCACTGCCGGAACCTCAAGGGCTCCAGGGCCGGGCTGCCTGGAGAGCACGGCACCCTGCTCGTCGACCCTGTGCCTGAGGCGCCCTTCTCCCCATCATGCAAGGCCCCCGAGGTGACCTGCCTCCCCACGGCGGCCACCCTGGCCACCCCCCCTTCTGCCAAGCGACAGTCCTGGCACCAGACCCCTGACTTCACACCAACCAAATACAAGGAGCGGGCTCCCGAGCAGCTCCGAGCCCTGGAGAGCAGTTTTGCACAAAATCCCCTTCCCCTGGACGAGGAGCTGGACCGCCTGAGGGCCGAGACCAAAATGACCCGCAGGGAGATTGATGGCTGGTTTTCAGAGAGACGGAGGAGAGTGAGTGCCGAGGAGGCCAAGAAGGGCGAGGAGGGGGCTTCTCCAGGCGGGGAGGCGGCTGCTGAGGACGAGGGGGAGGAGGGCTTAGCCGGGGAGAACAGCTCCCCAGAAGTGCCCGGTGGCCGCACGCTGGCCGAACGCAAAGTCAGCCCCATCAAAATCAACCTCAAGAACCTACGGGTGACAGAGGCCAACGGCAAGGGTGAGCTCATGGGGCTGGGCGCCTGCGAGCCTGAGGACGAGGTGCCCTGCAAGCTGGCAGAGCAGCCACCAGGCAAGGCAGGCTACAAGAAGACGGCCCAGCAGCGGCACCTGCTGCGGCAGCTCTTCGTGCAGACGCAGTGGCCCAGCACCCAGGACTATGACTCCATCATGGCCCAGACGGGCCTGCCGCGGCCTGAGGTGGTGCGCTGGTTTGGGGACAGCCGGTACGCCCTGAAGAACGGCCAGCTCAAGTGGTACGAAGACTACAAGAGGGGCAACTTCCCCCCTGGGCTGCTAGTCATTGCGCCCGGCAATCGGGAGCTGCTGCAGGACTATTACGTGACCCACAAGATGCTGTATGAGCAGGACCTGCAGAGCCTCTGCGACAAGACCCAGATGAGCGCCCAGCAGGTCAAGCAGTGGTTTGCAGAGAAGATGGGCGAGGAGACCCGGGCTGTGGCCAACACGGGCAGCGAGGGCCAGGGCCCCTGCCCCGGCGACCCTGCAGCCCTTCACAAAGGACTGGGTGACACCTATGTGGAGGTGTCTGAAAACAGTGAGTCGTGGGAGCCCAGCGCCCCTGAGGCCAGCGCAGAGCCCTTTGACACGCAGAGTCCCCAGGCCGGACCTCAGCTGGGTAAGGAGCCCCCCAAGACTGTGCTGTCCTCTGAGAGTGCCAGGGCACTGGGTGGTGGGGAGCTGAGTCTAGGGCTGGGGCAGCTGCTATTTCTCAGGCTGTCTGGCAGGAGGGGCTGCTTCCTGGGGCACCAGGCAGCAGAACCCATTCGAGCATCTGTGATGAAGGGTTGACTGTTGGGTCTTTGTTTCGTTTTGTATTTGTTAAATGTGTGTAGGGGAAGGAAAGAGCACAGTGAATCCACCAGCGAATCCACACTTCTCTAATCATTTCTTAGCCAAAGGAGAGTAAGTCAGAACATCACCTGAGCCAGACAGACTAGCCACCAGGCAGGAGACAGAATAGGCCTATGTATTCCTGATGAGGAAATTCAACCCAAATTGGGGAACAAAACCAGAGGGAGCCTTTCACTGACCTTAGATCCACGAAGTGCTTCTTTTTTTTTTAAAAAAAAGGGTGAAAAATCCTGTACCTTGCTTTTCTGTATTTCTTCCTGATGTAGAGGACATGGAGATTCCTCTTCCGTCTTAGAATACAGAATCCAAAGCTTGAATTTGTTTCTCAGCTTCTCTGGATCAGGACACCAGTACTTGAAAGAAAGCTTTAGAAGGTTATTTATTGAAGACAGTTTGATGCCTCAGACACTTCACGTTACCCAGTGTTGGTTTTCTCAGGTGTTGACCCCTGAGTTCCTGGCCTTTCCCTCCCCTCCCCAGCCTCCTCACAGGTGGCCTTGTCACAGGCTGGCCAGGAGCATGTGGTGTTCAGTCATGTCCAACTCTGTGACTCCATGGACTGTAGCACCCCAGGCTTCCCTGTCCTTCACCCTCTCCCAGAGTTTGCTCAAACTTGTGTTCATCGAGTCAGTGATGCCATCCAACCATCGCATCCTCTGTGGTCCCCTTCTCCTCCTGACTTCAACCTTTCCCACATCAGGGTCTTTTCCAGAGTTGGCTTTTTGCATCAGGTGGCCGGAGTACTGGAGCTTCAGCCCTTCCAGTGAATATTCAGGGTTGACTTCCTTTGGGATCGACTGGTTTGACCTCCTTGCTGTCCAAGGGACTCTCAGGAGTCTTCCCCAGCATAATTGGAAAGCATCAGCTCTTCAGTGCTCAGCCTTCTCTGTGGTCCAGCTCTCACATCCCTTTATGGGAGGCTGTGGAAACCAAGAAAGGATCTGAATTCTCAGCTTCTGTAATTTGTGGACTTTCAGAAGTTGGTTCTAAGCCTGGGTTTTTCTGGACGTGACCTTGTTTTCTCCAGGCCCCTGAGACTAATGGGGTCCCCACGGGGGTGTCATGGGCACCAGGGAACAGGTGTGGGCCCACAGGGCTGGTTGCCTCAGGCACCTTCTCCAGCACCAGGCCTGCCCACTCCTGGCTTTGGCTCTGCCAACGAAATGGCAGACTGATGAGAACACACTAATTTATTTAGGTTTTTTTTTTTTTTTTAATTGCAGTTCTCCTGAATTATATTCTTACAGCTGGAAATAGCGTGGTAGTTGTTGCACAATTATGAAATGTGCTTAATGCCACCTGATTTTACATTTAAAAATGGTTAAAATAGTAGATTTTATGGTATGTGTATTTGACCACAATTAAAAATGCTCACCTGGATTTGGGATAAATGGGTTTGAATCACCAGCCCTGGCTTCCCTCAGCTGGTAACTCCAACTGTGAGTGAAGAGCTGGTGTCCTGGGTGGGACAGAGCAGGGGTGGCCAGGCTGGCTGTGCCTTCATAGCATCGTACTCTTCTGGCCGAGACAGGTACCCAGGGGGACAGGGAGGGCTGGTCTCTCTGTAGCTGGTTTCTCTGAGCCAGCCTCAACACCGCCCCTGGGCCTCCCCCCCCCCACAAGCATCCTGGGTGAGGGTCTCCCACAAGCATCCTGGGTGAGGGTCTCTCTGAACAGCCCCCTCCCCCACGACAGATGAGGGTGTCAGTGGGACAGGTCAGGAAGCAGACCTGCCAAGCGACCACTGTGTGTTCTGAGGAGCTGGAAGGGGAGGTGGTGCGTGGCAAGGGTTTACAGCTCAGGAGTCAGGCGCCCAGCCCAGCCTCAGGCCTAGGTTTGCAAAGGGGAGGCTCCAGGCCCTGCTGGGTGTGGCCAGCATCCCGTCCTCTGCCTCCACGGCCTTCCCCACCTTCCCTTGGGCTGGAGGGCAGGGAAGCTGGTGGGAAGGCCGAGCTTCTGGATGAAGTCCCCGACGTGGGAGGGTGGGCCATCCTGGTGATGCGCGTGGAGGTGACGGGCCTGTGTTTTCTCCTCAGAAACGGACTGAACGGGAACTGATGGCTGTGAAGGACCAGCCAGCCTTGGGAGGCCACCACCGCTTGGAAGGGCCCAGCCCCTCTCTGCTGCCACAGGCTGAGGCCGCACCAGCCCCCGGCCCACACAGGCCTCCATGTGGCCAAGCCCACCACCACCTGTGAGCAGGGGGACGCGTCTGCCAGTTCTGCCCACAATGCAGGACCTCTCCTTTGCCTTCCAGTGAATAAATAGTTCAGATTTCATATTCATAGACACAGAATCAAGCTTTTAACATATAAATCTGCCTGTACACGTTTAATGAAACGTCAGATTGCAGACACTTTTATTACACAGAAACTCTGGCTAGCAGTCCATGGTCTTTCACGTCATCTCTGTTCTCTGAAGATCGCTGGGCCGCACGGGCTGACACCTTCCACAGTCGGGCCGGGGCCAGCACACCTGCAACCGCGGGCCTCCTTTGCAGTCCTCGAGGAAGGCATTGCCTTTGAAGAGACCTTGGCCCTGTCAGCGGTGACTGGCAAACTGCACAGTGGGCTCGCCTCGCCTCCTGGGATGATCACTGCGGAACATGTGTTCCCAGTGGTTTAACAGACAGAGCGGGTACGCGGTTCATGTCTGATGCTCACACTCTTGTAAGCTGTTACAGCAGTTCTGCTTTTTCATAGAGTTTGACTCATGGACCATAACTCTTCAGTGATCAGATCAACTAAAGAAACACCTGTCAAGCCTAATGTCCTGACCTATGTGCCGCTTTTCTTTCTTTCAGTCTAGAGATGTTTAGAGAGGAAAACTGACAAAGAGAAACAGGGATGGGAGATGGGAGTGAAGGCTACAGCTGCTGGGGGGCTTCCAGGCCCTCTGTCGACACTCACTGCACAGCCGCCTCTGGTTTGGGAAGGAAGAGCCAGACTCAACCTGTCAGAGCAAGAACGGACGGGGCTCGGGGCCTCTCGGAGCCATCAGAGCCGGAGCCGGGGCATTCCTCAGTATGGAGACCTGTGTGTGGGCTTCCCGACAAAGTCCGAGTCCTGGCTGGCGTGCTGGGCATTGCTGGACAGGTCCTTGTGAGGTTTTTAAAGTTATGTATTTATATCCCCGAACTTGGAAACACGATCTCTCTGTTAGCCGAACTGTCATATCCGCTTTTTTAATTGAGAAAAATCACAGGAAGAGGTGCCTTTGTAACACTGGGAAACTTGCTTACAAAGCTGTGCTCAGCAGTAAATCCCTGTCTCCCCCAAGACTGGCCGCTCTGTGAGCAGCAGGTAGAGTGAAGCTCTCAGAAACCCCCTGCTGCCCAGAGCACCAAGGCCTGGGTGCTCCTCCTGGGTGACCCCAGAGGGAGGGCAGGGGCTGTGGTGAGAAATACTAGGGGTGGGGTAGCCACGGCCCTCCTCCCCACCCGCCCCCAGAACCAGACCAGGCAGGCACCGCACGGGCTTGGCTCCCAGCATGGAGGTGGTGGTTGCCCCTCCTGCCTCCGGGAGAAGCTTTTCTGTGGAAACCAAAAGCCCCAGAGCCACTGTTCCTCCCAAGTGTCTTTTCCCACTTGCCCGTCCCATGAGGGACCACCTCTCCTTTATCTCAAACAGGTGACATGTGAGGACTTGGCACGCTCTGCAGCCTGTTTTTGTATCCTTCCACGTTGGGTGTGAAGCTACTTAGCCCTAAAGCCTCTCTGGAGAATTGCCAAGAATGGCGAGTGCTTGCCTTCTTTCAGAGAGGAGACCCCTGGAACTCTTCCTGCAGTGTTTATGTGCATGCGGGTTAATTTACATATACCCATCTGCAGTAGATGCTCAGTTGATGCTTTACTGGTGATGGGTACACCTGACGTGTACACAAGAATGTGGTGGCACGTGAGCACTGGGGGCACGGCTGGGATACCGTGCAAAGCCAGCTTGTGGCGTCACTCCCAGAGCCCTGTGTGCCCCAGCCGAGGGCTGCCTCTTCAGAGAGGATTTTCTTTTTTTTTTTGTATTCATATGTCATTTACAACCCAAACAGCAAAGCAGAGAAATAAATTACATGGTGGTCAAGTTCATGCAGGACACACTGATCCCACCTCAGCACCAGCTGGTCCTTAAAAGGTGGGAAAGTCACAGTGCCGCCTGCGGGCAGGTTTTGTCACAGACGGGGGCCCTGCCCGACAGCCAGAATGCACTGCCGCTCCGCCCCCCAAGTGGCGAGACCACCCAGGCTGGCCAGACCTTCTTTCCTGTGCTCTTGAATCTGAGTGACTTAGGAGGGGGCCTTGGGCCACATGCTTGAAGGAGACAGAGATGGCTGGGTCATCGAACAGGTGTCTAAAGATACCCGGGGTCCTGGGGACAAAAGCAGGAACACAGCCAATGGGGCAGAGACGCACCCACGGCAGCCAGAGCCAGGGTGCAGTGGGAGGGCCCCGTGGCCGGGCAGGTCACTGCGCATTTGCACCCCAGCGGCGGTTAGACTGTGATGTCGCCTCTGGTAGGAGGCAGTCTGTGGGCTGCAAAGTTGGGGGAAACTGGGTGGGGCTAGTCTCTCCTGAAGGAAAAGCCTGTTTTGGTGAGGTGACTAATCTCTCCCCTCTTCTCTGCACCGGGACTCATCAGAGATGGTGAACCACGTCAGTGTTTCTTGGTGCCTGTCTTGTACGTGTTTGGTTTATTGTATTTTTTACACGGGGTTGTAGATCCAGTTTGAATAGCTGAGACCAGATCCCCATCCTGATACAGGAAACCTGGATTTATGCTACATATACTTTCATACTTTGATGACTATTGAGGAGCTTTTTGACTTGGAAAGTGGGCTGTCTTTGTCAGGAGCCCTGGGGTCCTGAAGTGGAAAGCCAGGCTGGGGGACTCGCAGCACCTGGAGGGTGGCCCTGTGTGACTCAAGCTCCTTTCAAGGCTGACTGCCCACCCCTGCTGTCGGGAGCACGGTTGGAGGTGGGCGAGGGTAGGTGGCACCTGTAGGCACTCACGGGCCCGGGAGGCCTTCCCACCTGAAGTCCCGCGTGTGCTCCAGGCTGAGACACAGATGCCGTGGGCTCTGTCCGGCTCAGTCTGTGGTCCTGTGGCAGGTCCTGTGTCCCCTCCCTGGGTGCCAGGCTGCTTTCCACGGAGGCACAGCATCGGCCATTCTGTGCACATCTCTGCTGACAGCTCCCTGCTTCTGCCGCCCTGTCGCGGGCCCTGCTGCCTCTTGTCTTCCTGTCCTCTTCGTGGACCAAAATCCTCCAGCTGGAGCAGCGTTTGTCCGTTCAAAGATTGTAGCCCAAGTGGATAAAGGCACTTTGTAAGAGAGAAGAGCCAGCCAAGGAAGAAATCATAAAACCTGGAGTCTGGGCTCCTCCTAAAGCTCCTTCCCCCCTTTTCTATGCTTAGACTCTCCCTTGGGTGGGGTGCCGGTCTGGCTCACCTTTTGTGTGATAACTAAACTGGCCGAGGCTCAGCTGTGTGCTGGAGAAAAGGCCTCTGGACGCGAAGAGCTTGGCATGGGCGGCCCTTGCAGGCCGAAGCTGGCAGCTGCCCTCGTCAGGAGAGTCACGGGCTGTGCCCTTCTCTCGGCCACTGGTAGCTCCACACCCGCCGCCTTCACTCCCTTTCCCAGGAGCACAGACCCTCCCTACCTGCCTGCCCAGGCCTGGGGGCTGAAGGGCATCTGTGTGCACAGAAGCGCCAACACCAGAAAACATGGGGTGAGTGGGGCCCCCTCAACAGTCCCCTCCCCAAGCAAGGCTTCAGTCCGGGGTCCCCCGCGTGCTGTGTCCTGGCTGCATTTATAACAGCCAGACTGGGTGACGGGCTGGGGTGGCTACAGGCGACCTTGTGACAGACGGAACGGATGCGGAGTGGAGAATGAACTGATTGTGGAGCTTGCTGCCCGGCTCTAGGTCTGGGTGAACCCACAGGCCTCGGGTGCAGTTTGTTTCTGCTGGAATCTGTGTTCCCAGCTCTGGTCACACTTGGGGGCAGGGGGGTGACCAGGCATCTGGGTGGGAGGAGGAGCAAACGGAGCGCTTGCCTGGAGAGGACAGGCCGCCTGCTCTTTGGTGTTTCAATCGAAGAACCTATGACCAGCGTGCAAACCTGGCTTCTGCACGGAAGCCCTGGCCAGCACCAGGCTGGAGCCCGGCAGCAGGCGCCCACGTGGGGTGGAGGCCAGAGCGGGTGGGCGCCAGGCGCCGCTGGCTTGTGAAGAGGATGGGGCTGGCTCCCGCTCCTCAGGTGCTGGAGTCCCACCTGAGTCTGCAGGACATGAGAATCGGTGCAGGTTCTTCCCTGCTGTCCCCGGCCCCGGCTTTCCCAGCCCGAGCCCCTCTGGCTGTGTCTCTCCTGCTGTCCTCTCGGGGCAGGCGGGTTCTTGCGGGGAGTCTGGGCGTTTACCTGGAGAGCGTGTCTTCCTCCAAGAGTCCGCTCTGCCCCCGGGGGGGAGGTGAGCAGCGTCTCTCAGCTGAGGCTAATTTACAACGTCTGTCCCTCCCCTTGGTGAGGGGACGGTCTGAAGGTCCCTATGCGACTGGAGCGCGAGGTGGACTGTCCAGGAGTCATGGAGGACAGGAAGCTGCAGGTCCACGGTCTGGTCCTTCCCAGTCAGGACCCTCTCGGTGCCTGCTTGTCCTGCGGTTTGTGTTCAGGGACACTGTCACGCACCCTGGGTCCTGCCCTGCCAGCTCTCCCATCCGGTTCGCTGCTCCTGTGGCCTGGAGAGCCAGTGCCCCTGGGTGGATGCGGCCTGGTGGCAGGCCATGGGGTGATGCTGAGGGGAGAGGGGGTCGCCCCCGAGCAGTGGGTTCCTGCCCCACTCCCCAGCACCGCTTCATTCAGTGTGTCCAGGGGGCTGGACTGTGCCATCGTTGTTGTTGGAGAGAGACCCCCCCTCACCCGTCTGCGCAGTTGACTGGAAGTGCACTGAGCGCAGCCTCTCTGCCAGGCCGGAGGTTGCCGGAGGCGAGAAGGGTCCGTGTGCCTCCCTGGTGGCTGGTTTTCTGCCGCCCACTCACAGGCTGGTCTTCAGCATACACCTTTTGCTCCCCGAGGGTGGGTGCAGGAGGAAGGCCGGGAGGGCAGGGGCAGCTGGCTGGAGGTGTGCTTCCTGCCCTGGAGCCGCCGAAGAAGCCATCGTCTTGGTGCTAAGAGGCCACTGCCCTGTTCTGTCTGTCCGGGGCCCTCCTCCTCTGGCGAGGGAGGCACAGGCGCACGCGGGCTGTCACCAGGCCTGGCAGAAGCGGAGTCCTCATCCTGGGAAGGTGTTTTTAACAGAAAGTTGGAACTTGCCTTTGGACAGCGGCTGCGCTGGGCCACGAGGAGGGGACTGCCCTCTGGGCTGAGTCTCCAGGCCTCACAAGGTCCCCTGTGGGGATGCTGCTATTTCTAAGATGCAAATTGCACATTTCCTAGATTTTGTATCTGTGGATTTGGATAAGGGAGGGGAACAGGGCCAAACTGCTTGTACAATTTGAAATGGGCAGAAATGGTACTTTAAATCTTTTGATTGCTCCTAAATAAAAATGTAAATACATTTCTCACCTGTGGACTGTTTTGTGGGGGAATCAGAAAAAAAGCTGGGAACACTGACATCTCCGGAGTTCACTCTGCGGGCTAGACCGGCAACTCGGAGGGATGAGTTTCCCTTGGGTGCTCCGGGTAAGTTCCAGCTCACCATGTCCAGCCGGGTGGGTCACTCAATAAAGGGCTGCAGCACCCATGGACTGACGCTAAACAGAGGGAAACTGAGTCAGATCTAGAGCTGTCAGGCGTCCAGTGAGAGGACACGTTTCCTGGGGAGAGAGCACTGAGAGGCTTGTCACTTGCTAAGGGGAGGTTGGCAAATATGCCTGAGGCCCCGGGGCCTTGAAGGAATAGGATTAAAGCCCAACCTCTACTGTTCACAGTGATTGAATCTCATGGGGTGATCCTAAGGGCCTGTGCCAAAAGGAAAAAGGGACCCCTGAAAAAGCCCCAGGCGCAGAGAGATATTAAGGAGGGATCCCAGGTGGACCCCAGGTCCTGGTCCTGACCTGGCCCTTCCAGAGGCGACCTAAGTCTTAGGGAAGGAACTTTGTGTGGAACCTAAAAGAAGTCTCCGGGAGGAAGACCAGCTGAGTGTAGAACCCTGAAGTCAGTCAGCCGACCCACGGCGGCTGCAGGCTCGGCTGCTCGCGTTGACCGAGTGGACAGCAGGGGCGACCAGGGGTCACTGGGGTGTCCTGGGGCAGCTACAGGGGCCTCCAGCAGGGAACAGAAACCCAGACTGACCCTGGAAGAGCCACTGAGGGCCCTCGGGCTGAGACCAGACTTGATCAGTTTAACTGATGTGACCTTGTTTTGTTCCACGAGCTCCTTTGGTGTGGTGACCTAATGCCACTTAAGAGTTGTTTTTCCCCTAAGAACTGAAATGGTGGGAGGGGATGAGCTCAAGCTGAAAGGTCAGTGAGTGTCCAGCCGCAGGCCCAGCCTTGGGCAATGATGTTCAGGATGTGCCTGGTCAGAAGGGAGGCCCTGCCCTCAGCACACAAGACCACAGATCGTTGTCAAGGGTGGTGTCCCTGGCTAAGGTCAGAAACCACTCAGGCCTCCTCCAGCAGGAAAGCTGGGGGCGAGGGGGGGGCGGGGGTTGCTCCGGATGCAGAAAGCCCCTGCCCTCGCAGTCGGTGCTGTGTGCGAGCAGGTGGAGAAGCAGGCCGCTCTCCACCACGGGCCAGGACACTTCCACCCGAAGCGAGGGTCTCCCCAACAGCCCCACCCCCATCTGGCCTCCTGGTTCAACCATTGTCAGGTCTGGAGGAACTTGGGTTAAACTCAATCTGTGAATCTGCTCGAATCTGCTGCCACGTTTTCTGCTAGGAAAAAGGATCAAGAAACTTACAGGAAAGGGTGAAGGCAGTCACAGGAGAGTCCAGAGGAGGTGTGTCGCCTCCAGTCAGTGCAGCCACCCAACAGCAGAGCCAATGAAGGAGCAGACCTGCTGGTTAAAGTGGGGAGTCATGTGACAACACACCCGCGCCCCAACCCTAAGGCCACCGCCACACACCTCCTCTCCTGTCACTGGTGAGCAAAGCTTTCTCCTGCCTGCGAGAATCTGGGAACACACAGGTCCAAGAAAGACTACGTTCATCCCCGCCTACCACTTCTTGTCCGAGGGAGACGATGTCCTCCTCTGAGTCAGACCACGAAGTGCCGAGAAGAAAGCCAAGGCGACAGTGAGGACCTGAGCAGGGTACTTGGCTAAATCTAGCTCAGGGACAACAGGAAGGATCTCAAACTGGGACCCAGTTCTCCAAGGGGGTGTGCTCAGAGGGGCCTGCAGTGGACCAGGACGGACCCCAAACCTGAGGACTTGGGGAATGCATGTCTTGGTCTGACTTGTCATACAGGAAAGGGATGCTCTGAACTGCTAACTCTGTAAAAAACCTGCCTTGAGCTCATCTTCAAAACCTTGGGTCTCTCCGAAGCCAGGGACCATACTTGCATACCCACATTGTCACACCAGAGCCATATGTCACATGACGACCATTTGAAGAACCAGCTGATTACACTTACCTTTGTCTCTTTGGTGATCGCTCTCAGGCTTCCTGGGCGGGCATATTATGCCCCTCCCCACCCATGCATCCAACAGGCAGGCGGCTCTCTTCTCTGTACAGCAGCGTTTTTGATCCACAGCAGCACAGTCCACTACAAAAACAGCCACAGGAAGGGCAGGGCAGGGCAGGGCAGGGCCCTTTAAACCATATTCTAGGCACAGAGATTTCGGCCCCAAGAGGAAACCAGAGTATAACCCAGAAACCTACACTTGAATGCTATGTGGGCCTTATTTTTAAAGGAGAGGTTTCTGCAGAACTGGGAAGGGACTCTGGCTGCTTGCAGGCGGGTGTACCTCACCCTCGGCATGTGAGCTGGGGCAGAGGGTAGCCTCACACCACCTTGCAGTCCAGAAGGAAGGTCTGCTGGACCTGGGAAGTAAACAACCTCCTCACCTGCTTCTATTGCAGAATAACCACCAGGCAAGCGGCCCCAGTTAAGACGTCTCCGGAGAGGAGCAGGCGTTCCTGCGCCTCAGAAAGAACTCACAAGTTAAGGGATAAAGGACGTGAGAATAACATTATGTGGCGGTCAGATCTTAAGAGGGCAGCAGAGCTGGCAAACGACCAGCCTCGAGCCCAGGTTAGGGCAGCAGGTCGGCACGACCTCAGGGTTGGCTGTGCTGAGGCACCTTCGTGCCCACGAGCTGGGACTCTGGCCCCTGTCCTTAGAAATGGGGCTGCGCCCCTCCAGACTTCCACGCCTTTCTTGGATTTTTCCACCGGTCGGGTCCATCAACGACCAGTGAGTGGCCCAGGACCCTTCATCCACCCGCAAGGCCAGCGGCTCCTTCATCCCTCCTTCCTTCCTGAGGGAAAGCATCCTGCGTCATCTTTGCCTTTAAAGAAACCTGCGTCACCGGCTGGCTTTGCTCTGTCCTCTCCTCCCGCCCCTCGTCCACCGAGGCTGAGCAGCAGGAAGAGCAGAAGGTCATTATGGTGCCATTGAGAAGTAATTCCACTTTTTACAGTCTTTTTCAGAAAGAAAGCTTTTTCAATAAAATTTAAAATTTTTATTAACATTTAAATTATAAACCAAACGCTGGCAACCATATATAGACATGTTTGCTATGGACAGCTGATTGGGAGGTGGTATTTTGAAATACCATTTCAGAATTAGTTTAAATAAATCAATACGTTTTCTGAGAAACTGTGAGATTTCCTTCGGTTTACAGTCCATGATGTGGAAAGTTTAATATAATGTTAAATAATTTACTGTCTATCCTAAAAGCTATAGAAAATGGAATCACTATTAGAACTGGATAATAACAAGGCTTGAACGGCTCAGTGGTTCTTCTGAAGAATATATAGAAATCTTAAAAAGGTAACACTGTTAACTGAGCTGTAAAATCCGTAAAAATAACAGGTCTGCCACAGTGCGCAGGTAAGTTCATTCATTTTGCTTTCCCAGTCCCATCCCCCCACCAAGCAGCTTTCAGGTCAGAAGTGGAAGACACAGAAAATCATACATCCTACGTGAAGGAATGAAGGTCGTGAGAAACAGAGTGTGCAAAAATAAACTTTACAAGTCCATACTCCAACATCACGTCCGTCTATTGTCAGCATCTGATTGATTTCACAAACGCGCGAGATCACCCAGACAGCGTCCTCTTGCAGGGTCGTCTGGCAGACTCCAATCCGAGATGTCTCGCTGTGACAGGGAAAATGGTCTTCACTCTGATTTGGGACTCACGGCTGGCCTGCGGAGCTGCTGCGGGAGGACATGTTCCTTGTGTGAGGGTGTTTCCTGAAAGCATGGCGGCCAGTGCCCAGCTGGACCTCTGCCATGGGGCCTGGCCTTTCCACTCCGGGCCCACAGGTGCCCACCAATCCTGACCCAGCTGGCGTCTTGCTCTGGCTCTCAGGGGGCCTGGTGCAAATGCAGGCATGTCCTCACTGACGACGTGGGAGGAGCCGCCTGCCGCCCAGCACGCCCAGTGCTCACAGACACGTGCCCCCTGGTGAGCGGGTCCTTCAGGCTTGTGCCCAGGCTGCAAGCAGGGGCCTCTGAGGCCCAGTGGGTGACCAAGGGCCACTGTCCTCCCACGGCCCTGAGGCGCTGCAGCTGTGGCCCTGCAACTCGCTGTCGCTCTCCCTGTTTCAGGTGGCAACCCTGGGCCACCTCGGCCTCCTCCACGGGCCCCTCACAACCTGGCTGCCCAATACTGCTACCCTGCACACGAGGCTCTGCATCGGTGAAGTGGGTGGCGCTCCTGGTCGTGGGCAGCATGCCCTTGTGCTGTGCCCTCCTCTCCAGGCAGGCCCTGTGCTCCTCCACCCGGGCTCCAGGACACCTCTCCTCCCTCCCTGCCCGGCTGGGGTTTAAAGCTGCAGGACTGTGTAAACGTTGACTCCCGAGCCCAGCAAGGCTGCTGCTGCTCTGCTCCTCTCAGGAATGTCAGCGGCTCCTCGGAGCCTCCTGTGCTGCCAGCTGAGGCAGCCTCTCTCTCCGAGAGGCAGTGGCCATGATGGTCCCAAGATGGAAGGCTCCATCTCCAGAAGGCAGGGCCAGGTGTGTGTGCTTAAAGGCCAGACAGTACAGTTTTTTGCCTTCACCCAGAGCTGGGGCGTGGAGGCCCAAAATAGGAATACATCTCATTAATGACATTCTTTTCATCTAGCGTCCACGGCTAGAATCTGGGCTCCAGGCGGTGAGGCCAGGAAGGGCGGCCCCATAGGCTGCTTCCCTGGAACCCAGTCCATGGCCCCCTCTCCGTGCGCGGCACGGCTCCTGATGCTCTCCGCGAGGCTGGGGCACGGCTAGAGGCGGTTGTCTCCATTGACCCGAGTCCTGCGCGGGGCCCTGGGCAGGAGGGAAGAGCATCCTGATGGGCGGTGGGTCGAGGCCCGGGGGGACGGGCGAAGGGAACCGAGGGCGGCCAGCCACCCACCCAAGCCTCTCAGGACCCCTCCTCCAGGCCACCTTGCCCTCACCCCTCACCTGCGATCCCGACTGTCAAAATGGTCTGTGAGATGCTCCTGGGAGATGCGGAAGTCCTCAAAGGGCTGCTGGTAGCGAGCTTCGAAGGAGCCCTCCCGGGCCCGGCCGTGGAACAGCGGGCCCGAGGCATCGCAGCTCCGCTCCCGCAGGGACGCGCCCCCAAAGGGGCTGAGGTCACCGTTCTCCTGCTTCGGCAGGGACACAGGGCTCAGCGGCTGCCCGGCCCCGCGCCGCCCCGCCCGCCCGCCCGCGGGTACCTTGGCCGGGAACACGTCAATCTTGATGAGCAGGGAGGCCAGCTCCAGGTCCTCACTGTAGTTGTTCTTCAGAGGCACCGCTCGGTAGCCTGGGGGGAGGAAGCTCGGCCCTTAGCCCCCGGGGGTGCCGGCGAGCCGCCCCACCCCCAAGTGTGGAGGAAGGGCCCTCACCGGTCTTCAGACCCTTCACTGGGAAGGTAGCCTGAGCCAGGAAGTTCTGGTCACTAAACATGTCCTCCTCATAGACCACGAAGCGCAGGAAGGCGAACTCGGGGTTACTGATCTGGAAGTGGAAGGGCTTGGCTGGCCACACGGGGTTCAGTCCGTTGTCCACTGCGAAAGCAAGGGCAAAGGGCCTCAGGCCGCTGCTGGGAGGATGGAGTCACAGGTGCAGAGGGTCTGACGTGCCCAGGGGCGTGGGGAGGGGAGACATACCCACAAACTCCGTCTTCTGCTTGACGCTGTCATACTCGGCTCCAGCCACCTCGATCTCCACAAAAGGACACACGATGCCGCGGCCGTTCTTTGGCAGGTGCCGGGCCCCCAGCACCTGTAAGGCGGGCAAGGATAGGCCTGGGCTGGTCCTTCCGACTCACACCCAGTCCCCACTGAGTGGTGGAGGCAGTGCGCCCTCTGCTGGGCCCCCAGGACACTGCCCAGAAGTCCCCCGTCGTCGGGGCCTGACAGCAGCTGCTGCAGCAAAAGTTCCCTTGAACCACAACTACCATGTGAGTTTTTGCGATCTAATCTACATTAAATCCACGTGTATTTTAACACAAACATGTTTAAATTACTTCTCTCCAGGACAAAAAAGTAGAAATCTCTGGAAAAAAGACATGGTCACCCCAACTCTGTCCTCACTTCTCTTTCAAGACCCGCCTGGGCCAACACCCCCTGCACCCCACAGCACCAAGCCACCTACACCACAGCTGCTCCCCCGGGGCCTTGAGAAGTTGGCAGTGCTGTTCAAGCGCCCATTCTAGCAAGTACCATCAAGCTTATTCCCGTGGCAGGGGCACCAGCTCCCTGCTGTCTCCGCACACTCCTGCCAGGCAGTGGCACCAGCTCCCTGCTGTCTCCGCACACTCCTGCCAGGCAGTGGCTGTCCACGGCGTGGTCTTACTGGACCACCTGACCCCTGAGTGCCGAGAACTGGCCACACTGAGCCCAGTCCCCAGGCGCAGGCCTGAAGCCTCATGCCCACCTCAGAGGACAGCTTCGTTTCCCTCGAGCTCCAGGACCGTCCAGCACCCCTCCCAAGTCGCGTCAGCCAGCCCCCCGGCCCTGGTGCTTGGAACCAGCCCAGCAGAGCGCCTCCTTCCCACCTCGATGCAGATGGCACACGGCTCCAGCCCGCGGAGGCTGCTCTTGTCAAAGGGGTCGAAGGCCTCGTCGCGCATGACGCTGGGCTGCAGCACGTAGCCACAGTGCCCACCAGCCAGGAACAGGGCCTGGTTCATCTGCATGGGCTTGTCTGCAAGAGTGGGTTACAGTGGACTCCAGCCCCAGTGCCCCGCGGGACCCCGCCCCTGGCCGCCGCCTCACCTGGGGTCTGGAAGTTGAGGGCCACAAGCTGGCTGCCGCAGATCCACATGGGCAGGGGGTCGTAATTGGAGGAGTCCAGCCGCTGGCCCTTGGGGTAGATGCGGGAGAGCTGCAGGCGGTTGTACTGGAGGAACTTCTTGCCTTTGGCCTTGTTCACGTACTTCTCGGCCTTGGTCTCCGGGAAGGACGACATGTCCCGGTAGCAGGCGCGTTCGGTGCCAATCTCTGGGCCCAACAGGGAGCGTGCTCAGAGCCCGCCCGCCCAGTGGCCGCTGGGGCCAGCCCCCTCCCACCCCGGGCCGGACCCTTACTCTCTTCATCAAAGGGGACAGGCCGGCAGTAGATGACGAGCTCTGAGAGCTCCAGGGCGATCTTCTTCCTCCGCTCCATCATCTTGCCCTCGGTGAGCTGGGGACACATGGGCCCTGAGCCCGGGCGGGAGCCCCCAGGGAGAGGAGCCCCCGGCCACCTTGGGCACGCCCACCCGCACCTTCCAGATCTGGCTGTCTTCAGTCTCAACCCAGAAACCCTCCTGAGAACACACACCCTCCCGGCTTCAGAGACTGGGATCCTCACACCACCTGTGCCCCAGTGACACTCCAGGGTGCTGGGCTGGCTGCACCCCAGGGACGCTCGGCCCTCACTCAGCACCGGGCCCGCCGCAGGCACTGGGAACGTGGGCGCAGTCCTCTGGGTCCTCGGGACCATCCTTCCAGCCCCCGGCCCAGAAGCCTTACCCCCTCGCCCTGCAGTTCTCCTTTCTCAACACAACCACCTACCCACCACGGCCAGACTTCAGCCTCAGCACATCCCTCACTGGCACCCGTGCGGCCCTGGACTCGTGAAGGCCCGCTTCCTTCCAGAAGCAGCTCCTGTCCTCGAGCTCTTCCTTCCCTCTGTGGCCGAGACCCTGGGATCCATCCCTTCAACCACCAGATCCTTCCGGCCTGGTCCTTCCAGGCCCTGCTCGGCTCAAAGTCGTCCACACCCAGCCCTCTCGGCTTGGCCTGCGGGTGTCCTTTCTCCAAGGCAGCCACAGTGCTTCCTGCAGCCCCTCCACCCCACCACAGGATTCCCGCACCCCGGCCAGCACGCCCTCCTCTCTCCTCCAGAAGCTGGTCCTTCCACCGTCCTGCCCTGCACAGGTGGTACCCTTGCCTTCCACCTGCCAAGGCCCACTGCCATCCCACCTAGCCACGACCTCCCATGGCCGTCTCCGACCGGCACTTTGAGCTTCTGGCCCTGCCGTCTGCTCCACGGCCCGCCAGACGTCAGACACCCCGCCTTGCTGGCCTGCTCGTCCTGGCCTTCCTTTCTCAACACCCACGTCCTTGGAGGTCACGCCCTGCTCCCAAGCTGTACCACCTCACCCTAAACCCTGGACTACTCCTGCTTCTAGCCCAGGACCCAGCCTCTCGTCTCTGCCTTTGATACCAACTGGTCACTATGCAGAGCCACTCAGAAACGTCCTGGGTGTATCTCAAACTCAACACACCCTCGATGTGCCACACTGTGGAGCACGCGTGTCCCTCCGGCCCCTGCCAGCCGGCGGGGGCTGCCCCGCGGCTGGAGGACCAGCACAGGCTCTCACCCTGGCGTCCGCCGTCTGCGCCACCTCCCGGATCTTCTTCACCCAGTCCTGCAGCTCCTCCTGCGAGTCGGCAGCCACATCCAGGGACCAGTGTGCCACCGAGGCCATGCTGATGGAGAAGACGAACAGCCGGTTGTTCTTGCCCTCGGGACGGACGGCTGGAGGGAGGGAGGAGAGGAGAGCTGGGGACACGGGGCTGAGCCCCCGGCCCACCCCAGCTGTGGGCGGAGCGCGCTCCCTTCCTCTTCAGGGTGGAGGACCGGCGGCCCCAAGACAAGCCCCGCCCCCACCACTAAGCCCATCTCAGCCAAGGACCAGCCCACCAGGACCGCGGACTGCAGCCCACCAGCGGCATCGTCCCCAGCATCTGCACGGGGCGAGCACGCAGGCCTCAGAGCCAGGGGGTGGGGGCTGGGGGGCCAGAGGGTGCCGAGGCATCCAGGAGCGGGGAGAGCTCAGAACGAGGGCAGCCTGTGGGGTGCAACCCTCAGCTTCCTCTCTCTGGGAATGGAGAGAGCCACCAGGGACAGCCTGACCCTGAGGGGCAGAGAAGGGGTTGGGGCTCACCTATCTGACAAGCTGGCACATCCAAGACCCCCCGCAACAAGTCCCCGAGTGGGCTGTTCTCGTCCAAGTGCTGTGGGAGGCAAAGCCCAGAATCAGTAAGTCTGCTGTGTGTACACAAGGGGGTGTCTGTGTGCACGCTAGAATGCATCCGACAGACAAACACGAAACCACACGTGCGCGGCACACATGCGCGGCCCAAGTGCATCAGACTGCAGCCTGCATGTGGCGGTGGGCCCACACACAGGAGCACTGTGTGCACGCAGGCACGTGGACACCGTGTGGGGGGTGGACACAGGAATCCCCGCCCACCAACGTGGCTCTGGTCTCACCTCCCTCTCGGGCTCCAGGGCTGCCGGGCTGACCATCTCCTCCACGTAGTTTGAAGGGAACCACAGCTGCTTCTTCCCACCATAGTCACCCCGCCACCTGTGGAAGCCGCAGGGTGCTGACCCCCAGGGACCACCCCAAACTCCCGAGAGGGAGCAGCTCTGCGGGTGCACTGGGGCCCACATGGGCCCATGCCTCTCAAGCCCCTCTCGCGTGTACACAGCCAGCACCCAGGATGCCTGGCCCGCACCAGGGGCTCTCGGGGGCTCACCAGCCTCCCTCCTGCTTCTCCACGTTCTGGATGATGGCGCTCTTGGTGAACGTCAGCTCGTCCTCCCGCTGCGCCTTGTAGTCGAAGAGAGCTTTGACGGCGCACTACGGGAGAGAAGCCCCGGTCCAGCAGACAGGCCGCCTGCTCCTCCTCTCCCTCCCACGGCTGCATGTGCACCAGCCCTCGTGACCACCCTCCCCGGGGCCTGCAGGAGGCACCAGGGCAAAGGGGATGGGTGAGCCAGGACTTCTGAAGAGAAGCTCCTTTGGGTTCAGGGGGACCTCACAAGCCCCCACCCTGGGCCCCAGGAATCAGACCGGGAAGCTGGGATGGGAGGTGCTGAGCACCTCCTCTAAGACTGGGATGGCTCAGGGTGTGGCTGGGACCCCATCATTTTGCATCTCCAAAGTAGGAGAAGGAATCTTGTCCCAAGCTCCACACTGCTGAGGAAAAATGAGGAAAAGAGCCCAGATCCTCACCCCTTAGAAACAAAGTCGCAAAGAGGAACATCCACCTGTCTGACAAATCTCAGCAGCAGCCAGTGTGCCCCACCCCCCACCTACTGCCACCAGGGAGGAAACGGGGGTCACCCCGGGAGGAGTCTGGAAGGGTCAGTGCTGACCCCTGGGACAGTGGCTGGGGTCAGCCCCAGGAGAGCTGCGGTCATACAGCAACCACACACTTCACAACACCTCTTGGGCTTTGGAAAACCACAAATACCACTGCCCTGCACCCCACAGCTGGGGACCCTCCCCAGCTTCCTGCGCCCACAGCCCAAGGCTGTACCTTGAACGTGGGCATGGGGTTCGCCTCCACATAGAAGCCAGGGTTGCGGCCCTCGTACAGCGCGCCATAGTCAGGCTCCTGGAAATGAGACAGAACAAGCTATGTTAATACCCAGAGGTGAAAGCAGCTGCTGGCTTCCGTGTCCCCTCCTCACCAGGCCGCCTGTCCGCCCCTTTCACACGCCTGGTCCACCAGGGTCCCCAACCTCAGGGGCCTAGACCACCCCTCCTCTCTCCTCACTCTTATCTTGGCCACCCCATCCATGACGCTGAGATCACGCCGCTCCAGAAGCCGCCTCCACCCCCACCTCCTCTCAGCCCCCAGTCCCAGCGGGCGGCCCGGGCCACCTAGGCCCACTGAGGACGAGTCTCGAGCGGACGTTCTGTCGGGGCCCCGCTGTCCTTGCTGTGGCCGTGATCCTGGCCCCTGCTCCACAGCCAGCCTTCATGCTGGCTTCCCCACAGTTCTGCCCTCCTCAAACACACCTCTGCAGCCTACAAGCCCCTGCCTTGGTCCCACCCTCAGGTGGACCCCCTACCTGCGTGAACTCTGGGACCTCCCCACTCCACTCCCAGCCCACAGGGACTGTTCTGCTGAAACCCCTGTTCCCCACCCCCTCACCCACCCAACTGTCCCGGCCTCACGGACACACACAGAGGCCCTCCCTCCAGGACGCCTCCCTGGGTCTCTGCTGGGCCAGCAGCAGGTGGGCCACTCTGTCCCTCGCATCCGCCCCGGGACTGCTGGGTGCTGGCCTGCCCTGCGGTGAGCCTGGAAGTTCCAGGAGGGCTGGTGGGTCTCCTGTGCCCTGTCCCCCGCCCCCAGACGCTCACAGCCGTGCCGATCTTCTCCAGAGCCTCCTCGTTGATGGGGTAGCGCAGCTTCATCTTGCGGTACAGTGGGTGCTTCTCGTAGTAACTGACGAGGTCGACAAGGCTGTCAAACTCAGAGTTGCCCAGCATCACGGTCTGGCCCTCCTGCTGGACGCGGCAGTGCTTGATCTTGCCCTCAGCCCTTGACAGAGACAGAGGAGCCACACGGGGTCAGTGGGCCGGGACCAGGGGTACCCAGCATGGCCTCCAGCCCCCCAGGGCTACCCCCTCACCGGAAGGAGATGGCGTAGGAGTTGGGCTCGTTCCGTTTCCGCACTAGGAAGGCCCCATCCCGGGGTACACGCATCAGCATGTGCTCGGCCTGCGCTCTGGTCAGGCTGGCGTGGTACCACCTGTGGGCGGACAATCCGAGTCAGCCCTGCCCTGCACCGCAGCCCCTGCCCGCGCCCCTGCGCGCGCCCCCGGCCCTCCCTCACTCTCTGCTCTCGTGCGCATTGGTCTGCGGGACCGGCTCTGAGAGGCGCATCTCAAACTCGTTGCAGCGCAGGGGCACCTGCTGGTAGTGCGTGATGAGGTCATAGAGGGAGTCGAAGACGAGGTTGTCCGTTAGGAAGAACTTGGGGGTGCCCGCATCCTGCCGGGAGTGGATCCGGCAGTGCTGGACTTTGCCGTTCCGCCTGAGGGGACGGGGAGGCCGTGAGCAGCTGGCAGGGTGGCAGCCCACACGCCACCCACCGGAGGGCACCAGGTCTCCAGGAGGAGGCACTCTAAGGATGGCTCGGGTGGGGGTGGCCCTGCAGGGGCTCCACACCAACTGCACGTGTGCACATGTGCCTGCGTGTGCCCGGGCCCCACGGCGCCCCTGGTGGAGCCAGATCCACGTGTGCATGTGCTGGGAGGTTTACCAGAAGGACAGAGTGTAGTCGCCCACGAAAGTCTCGCTCTCGCGCACAAGGAAGGAGCCGTCAGGGGCCCCGGTCTCAATGCAGTACTCGGTGAGCAGACGCTCGGCGATGTGCCGACCGTCCCGGCCCGCCCCGAGCTTCCCGTGGAACCACTTCTCATTGGAATGCAGCTCTGTGCTGCCGCTGGCCTGCAAGGCGGAGGGTGACAGCAGAGACGCTTGGTGACCTGGACCCCAGCCTGGACCCCAGCCCTGGGTCAGCCCCTCACCTCCTTGGGCTCCTCCTCATCCTCGTTGCCCTGGTCACTGCTGGTCTCCTCCGAGTAGTAGATCTTGCTGCTGGTCAGGACAAAGTAGTGGGGGTACCACTCCTGGAAGAGACGAGTTGGGGGCCTGTGACAGAGTCCTCTGCATGGCTGCCCTGCTGGCCCAGCCTGGCCCAGCGCTCACATGGTTCACGGGGTCTTCCAGGTAGAGGATGCCATTCTTGATGGAGTTGCTGATGTCGTTCTCAGAGTACATCACCGATGTAGGCACCTCCTCGTAGGCACTGCCCTCAGCCAACTTCTTGTGCTGTGGGCAATAGGCCAGGACTGGCATCCCAGGCCCCTACCTTCTCCCCCAGGCCTGGACCCACCACCGAAGCAAAGGCATGACCCCCCCACCCCGCTGCCACCCAGACCCACCTTGATAAGGATCTTCCTCTTGAGCTGGTTGGGGGAGGGGAGCCCGTCAGCCGCGATGTCCACAGGCTTGGTGAGGAGTGTGTCCCCGAGCACCTTCTTGAAATACTGGGCCATGTTCCTCTGCTGGGCAATGCTGCAGTGGTCCTCGATGGACAGGATGACCGGATACCTGCAGGGCAGGGGAACAGCATGTAACACAGGAGACGGCGTGATTCCCAGGGGTCACGGCTCAGACCGTCCCAGAGAGGTGTCAGGGGCCTAGGGCCTGAGGTCCTCCCTAGAGGGGAGCTACCCCAGAGAAGAGGCAGATCTTATGGGTGCAGCAGAAACCCAGGCCAACTGGGACTGCCTCCGACAGGCATCCCCAGACTTGGTCCCTTCGTGGAGCTGCCCTGGCAGCGAGGAGGGACATCTTACACCCAGGTCAGAAGCAGTGACAAACGGCCTCCAAATTTAGCTACTGGGGGTCCCTGGTGATCCCCTCAATAAGGTGGGAGAGGCTAGTGACCACAGTTTGGGGAAACAATAGGAACTACAGTGTGAAACACGGGGAGCACAGCTGAGTTTCTGGGTTGTGATGGGAAAGGAGCGGGCAGGACCACCTCACAGGCCCAGGGCTACAGGACTGATCTGTGAAGATGAAGAGTTTGAGTGTGTTCCACAGGCTGAGCAGCAGGGCCCACGGAACAGACAGGTGGGCCAAGGGTCCAGGAAGTGAGCAGCTTGGGCAGCAAGGGCTCCAGCAGCTGGCAGGAGGTGGAAGGCAGGGCCGGGGCCTGGGTGGCTTTCACAGGGACCCAGGAGAGGTGGAGCCGAGCCCTGGCCGCTCACTCTGAGGCCACAAATGCGTGCTCCTTGATGGTGTGCAGGACGTCTGAGAACTTGATCTTGGTGGTCAGAGTGTGTCCGTGGTAAATGACCGGCATCCCGTCCGGGCCGTCCCAGCAGTCCACTGGGGAGCAAGGCGACAACAGTCAAGCGGGCAGGCTCCAGCCCCCATCTCCCGGCCCACACGGCCCCGGGTCCCCACGCACACTCGATGCAGCGACAGCCCATCCGCAGGCAGCGAGCGTAGGCTTCCAGGGAGGACTCGCTGGAGAACTGGTCCCCGGTCAGGTACCTGGACAGGGAGACGGGGGGCGGGGTGTCAGGCAAGCCCCATGTCCCGGGGTCGGGCTGGGGCGGAGGGTGCCACTCACGTGTTGTGCGAGGAGGAGATCCAGTAGTGTGACAGGGGGCTGTTCATGGCGTCGGGGCACACCGCATCCAGCTGCGAGTTCCACACGCTGTTCTCCTTGGAGAAGAGGAAGGTGACGAACTGTCCGGGAACAAATGTGGAGAGAACAGAAGATGAGCCCCTGCTGCGCAGCACGGCATGCGCTGGCACAGGAGGCGGGTCAGTCCAGGCAGGGGGCACAGCGGACCTCATCCAGGAAGAAGTAAGGCTCCTCAATCTCTCGCAAGGGGTCTCGGAGGAAGCTGAGCATGAACTCCTGCACCTGGAGCCGGTCCACCGCCCACAGCTCCTGACAGGGGGGGAGACAGGGGCACATGAGACATGAGAGACCTCCAGCCACTGGTGAGCCCAGACCCCCAGCCGGCACCCCGGCCCAAGCCCAGCCCGGTCCTACCCCCTGGTACTCGAGGAGGAACTGCTGGAACTCAGGAAGGGACACCCGGCACAGCTCTGGCCGCTCCCCCGCCCTGCAGGACAGAAGGGAAGTGCCTGGCGGCCAGCTGGCTGGTGTGGACCACAGACAATGGGGGGCCCCTCGGAAGGCAGCACCCAACTCCGGGCCAGCACAGCTGCCTAGGGTGGTCCAGGAAGGCCCCCCACTGCCAACATCCACGGTCTCCCTCCGGCCCGGGGAATCAACCAGGGGAGGGATGGGTAGCCTGGGGGGAAGCCCACCTCCCCACTTCAGACCAAACCTCAGGGCGCTGGCTTCCAGGAAGGGAAGGTCCATCTGCAGGAGACAGAACCAGGTCAGCGCGAGAACCCAGGGAGGCCCCGTGGGCAAGGGGCTCCCGGGAAGAAAGGCGAGGGCAACACAAAGGGGCAGGCCTCACAGGGAGAAGCACCAGAGGCACGGCACCCCGCCGCCCCCAAGCAGGGCAGCAGGGCCGAGGCGAGTGGGATGGGGGCGCGGGCATGGGAGCGGGGCAGGGGGCTCATGCACCGTCTTCTGGGCGCTGTACATGAGGCTGCGGTACAGCTGTGCGAACTGCCCGTAGGTGATGTCACTGGTGCGCTGCTCCAGGTCCTAGAGACAGAGCGGGACTGCCGGTCAGGGCCTGCCAGGGCTGGGGGCGGCCGCGCTCCCTGCCCGCTTGCAGCCGGCCTGCAGGCCCTCACCGTCAGCCGCTCCCGGAGGAAGCGCATGTTGGGGACCCGGTAGTTGACCTGGGATAGCATGTTCTTCAGGTCCTTGGCCGATATCCTGAGGAGACAGGGACACCGCCAGTGACCTCAGCCCCACCTCTCACGACCTCTGACCTGTGGGCCGAGTCCATCTGGGAATAGGCAGGTAAACACCACCACTCTGGGCCCTGCAGCCCTGATGGAGAGCCTGGCTCAGAGCCAGGGGTGACCGAGGGAAGGCCATCCTCTCCCGGGCCTCCAGGCACAGAGGGAAGCAGCCCCTGCTGTGGCTCCCTGGGGCCTCTTCACCCTCACTCTCAAACCCTGGTGCCGCCACAGGCAGGCAGCTCACAGGACTCCCTACCCACTGCCCGGGGACTTGGGGCCTCCTCGGGGAGGAGAGGAAAAACCCGTCTCAGCCAAACGCCAGCGCTGGCGACAAGGCACAGTCCCAGGGTCTCACAGAAGTGCCCTGCCTTCCAAGGCAACCTGCCTAAGGATTGGAAGAGGACCAAGGCAACAGGAAGAAACAGATGGGGACAGGGAGGCCTTCTCCCCGGGGAGGGGGCGACACGGAGGGGAGGCGGGCGTGTCTCCTCCTGTCCTGGTGGTCCTGCTTTCTTCCAGCCAGCGCTCACCTGGCCTCCGTCACCCAGGAGGGGGCCGGCAGGGCCCTCCCGGGGTGGTTAGGAAACCTGCCTCACCCAGCCTTCCTTCTGTGGGCTCCTTGCCACCAGCACCACACACAGGTTGAAACCACTCCCCCCAAAACACCTGTCTGCCCTGCTTCCTCTCCAGCGGCTGCCCCTTCTCTGCTCCTCCTCACAGCAGTGCTTTGAAGGAGCCACCCAGGCTCCACTCACTCCCGGGATCCCACGTCCACTCCTCTACTGTCGGCCTCGAGGTCACTGACAGCTCTCGGGTGTCCCCACGTGATAAGGTGTGTGTGGCACAGCTGACCAGCCCCTCCTCTCTGGGCTTCCAGGGCTCTACCTCCTCCGGTTTTTCTCTTTCCTCAGCTCCTAACCACCCCAGGCCCGAGTGGACAAGCAGCCCAGGCTGGAGTCGGCCACCAGTCCTCTTCTCTTTCCTCGCTGTGTTTGCCTGCAGGCGCCTCCAGCCTCCCAAACCCCCTCTTCAGGTCCCATCTCTGGCCCACTTTGTCCCCGAGCTCGTTCCACCCACCTGTCTGCCCAACACCTCTACCTGACCATCCACGGACATCGCGGCACTCACCCGCTCAGCCGCATCCCTCTCACAGGCTTCCCTACCTCAGTCAACGGCAACCCGACCTTTCTAGATGCTCAGACCAAAAAGCTTAATATAAACCTCAACTCTCCTTCACGCTTCAGAACTGATGTGTCAACTTCATTGAACCCTATCTTCAAAATACAGCCCTGCAGAAATCCAACCCCTTCCTAACACCCCTACCCTGACCTAGCCGTCATCTTCACTGGGAGCATCGGAGCTGCTTCCTAATAAGTGAGCTCTCCACCCGCCCACTGCCCTGTGCAACTGACCTCAGGTCACGTCACACTTCTCTTCAAAACCTTCCGTGGTGCCCGCCTCTCCCCCCGTCAGCGGTCCCCCTCATCCATCGCCTGGCCTTTGCCCCACACCTCTGTAGCCCCTCTGGCTGTCACACCATGGCCTCAAAGCCGTGAGCTCCAAGAGCAAAAAGAAAAGTGAAGTCACTCAGTCGTGTCCGACTCTTTGTGACCCCATGGACTGTAGACTCCTCCGTCCATGGGATTTTCCAGGCAACAAACTGGAGTGGGTTGCCATTTCCTTCTCCAGGAGATCTTCCCAACCCAGGGACTGAACCCAGGTCTCCCACATTGCAGGCAGATGCTTTACCGTCTGAGCCACCAGGGAAGTCCTGAGTGAGCTCCAAGGCACCCCCCCCAAACACACTACAGCACACCCAGAGCTGGTTCCGCACCCCTGCCTCTGCCCACAGTGGCGGCACACTTGGCTTATCGTCATGTGGCCTCCCCACCAGCTGGCACAAGCCCTCGGACAGCTGACCGCAGGAAGTGCCTGAACCAGAGGCCTGCCCACCCCGGCCGTGCGTGAGGCAGGTCCTCCGGTTCTCGACGCGGGGCCACGTCTGGTCGCCCAAACCCACCCTGCCGGGCCAGGGCCCCAGCTCAGCACCCACCGGTCCTCACGGTTCCGGTCCACGGAGTAGAACTGCTTCCGCAGCCACCTGGTGGGAGAGGAGGAGCCTGACGTGAGGCCAGGCCTGGGAGAAGGCTGGCAGGCAGGCTCGGGCGCAGAGGCCCAGGAGTCCCTGCCCTGCTCCCGAGGGCCTGGCGCCCCGACCTCACCCGTCAGGAAGGGGTTCTCACCTCTCAATCTGCAGGGGTGTGGCCGCCTGCAAAGTGTCCTCCATCAGCCAAGTCAGGCCCTTGATCCACATGTTCACTTCGTCCTCAGATGTGGCTGAGAGCAGGGGGTAAAGAGCTCAGTCTGGGGCTGGGCTGTGCTCCCCTACCTCCCACTTCCTCCAGCCCCTCAGCTCCACCTTGGAGGCTCAGGGTCTTCAGGCGGAATTCCATTCCGTACAGGATGACGAAGCAGTGGGACTGGTCCGGTCGAAAAGCAGGATCCTCTTGGTAGCGATCAAAGTCCCGTGAGGTCTTCCCTGGGCGGATCTCCTTGATTTCGCGAATGTCAACTGGGAGGGCAGGGAAGAGGCCAAGGTCAGGCTCAGGCCTCCCAAGGTGAGCAGGGCTGCCTGGGCTCCCTGCTCATTCCCACACTCTCTTCAGAGAAGACCACTGAAAGAGACGGCCCCTCGGGGGCAGTCAAGACCACTCAGGCCCACTGGGGGAGGGAAGAGAACTGTGCTGAGACTATGGGCAGAGCTCTGCTAAAAGCTGGGGGTCTGGGGGAACAGGGAGCTCTGTGCTGTGTACGCTCCCTCCCTGACTACACAGGCGGGTCACTCTGACCTGGAGAAAGCTGGACTCGAGAACGAGAAATGGGGACCCGCGGCCGAAAGTCTGTGAGGACCATTTCCTGACACAAAATTGCACCAACTGAATCACGAAGTCCCAAGATTCGGGCTGGGGAGGGGCAGGCCCAAATGGGTCTCAGAGTCCAAGGCAGGGAGCAGGCACTGGGCCAAAGGACCTGGTGCAACCCCAACGACCCCCCACCACCAAACATCCCCAAGCCAAGTCCCAGCAAGAGCAGGGCTGCCCACAGACAGCTCCCACCCTAGCCACCCAGCTCAGACCGGGGAAGCACCAGGTCGGAACAGCAGACAAACCACCTCAGCCACTAACTCAGACCACGCTGAGTGACTCATTTAACTTCTCTCCATCTGGGTTTCACCATAATTCCTCCAGAAGGCAGGGTGGTAGAAGAAACCTGCATGGACTCAGGGTTGGGCCTGCCAGGACTAGACTGCCAGCTCCAGCTCACCTGAGCTGTGTGACCTCGGCAGAGGGACAACCACTCTGACCCCTCTGTGTCCCCGTGAAGGCAGGTGACAGAGTCCAACAGCCCGGAGCGCCCCACCCTGTAGGAGGCATGTGGTGGGCGCTCACTCAAGCCTCCCTCCAGCTCCGTGATGGGTCTTGGGGGTCTGTGGTTGGAACAGGTGCACAGGCTGTGACCCCAGGCCTGGAGAGGGCACAGCTGCACAGTCCCCAGGCTGGGACCCTACATGGAGGACACTTTCCAGGCCAGATGAAGACACAGATTCAGGGAGGTCAAAAGAGGGAAGCCTGGTGTAGCCACCAGAAATGACTGCGTGCTCCCTTGGCTCCGGAGTCTCTTCAGATGCTCTCAACCCAGACTGGCCCGGAAGACCTGGAGCCAGAAGTGGTGCCAGCACGCTGCCGGGCCCACCTCCCCCATGAGCCCTCTTGGCCCAAGCACACACCACCCTGGCTGGAAAGTTCTGAGAGACCCAGTCCCTCTAGCCACAGCCATGCCCCATCTATCCCACCTCAGAGAGCGGCATCACTCTGGCCCCATGCCCAGCCCCTGCCAAAGCACTGCTGGTCCTACCCCTACTCCCTGCCCTCAGCAACACCGGGGCCTGGTCCTCCAGCTAGAAGCCCCTGCTTTCCTGCCGGCCCTCCAGTTCTCACCACCCAGCCATCCTTCCCAAGCCCCTGAATCTGTGTAAGACATTGTTCCAATCCCCGCAAGGTGGCTCACGAGGGAAAACCCACTCCTTCTTTGGCTTTCAGGGACGTTGTGATGGGGTTCAGTGCCCTACTACTCACCCGTCTTCTCTGCTCCAACCCAACACAGTTGGACTGAGGCCAAGAACAGTCATGTTTCCTGTCCATCACT
Organism: Moschus berezovskii; assembly: GCF_049115385.1. NCBI lineage: Eukaryota > Metazoa > Chordata > Mammalia > Artiodactyla > Moschidae > Moschus > Moschus berezovskii. Next base: position 13,752,522 of record NC_142474.1, read on the forward strand.
TCACCTTGGTCCCTAGCCAGGGACGGTCTACCTCCCAGACTCCATTCTCTGCCACCAGAGATCCAATCTGGAAACACCCCCGGCAGTAACTGCGAAGGGCACTTATGTGTGCTCTTCGTCTTTCCCAGGGCCGGCAAGGCCATCCAGAACTTGCTGAACGACTGAACAAACAAGGGGAAAGCAGCATCCTAACAGGGGGAGGGGCAGCAAAAACGGGAGTGGAGTTCTTAAAATGAAGAGTTATGCTCAAGTGAAAACAGAGGGGGCCGGGAGGGAGACTGAGCCAGAGACTCAGCCTGAGGAGCCAGGGTTCCCAGGATGGGAGGAAGAGCTGAACACGGGAAATGCCCAGAGCAGAAACTACAGGATAACCACAAACCCTGCCCTTTGAAACAGAAACCAGTGTGCCTTTCCGGAGTAGGGCTGCTGTCATGCCCTCCCACACCTCACACAGGCACACAACCTCACACACACAATGCACACAGGCCAACAAGGCCTCGTGGCCCACAGCCTGGGCCCTTCTGCGCAGCTGCCCACCAGTCACTAGAGGCAGCGAGCAACCACAGAGCCGGTGCGAAGCCTATGGCCGGGCGGCCACCGCGGCACCCCCACAAGACACACTGCCAGCGGGTCCTGGGTGACCCTGCGGCCTGCCCCGAGCTCCAAGACACATCCACTGTGACAGACCGGCAGCAGAGGAAGCGCCCACCCGAGACGGGACCAGGCAGGCGGAGAGCAGCCGCAGGCCAGGTGCCCAAGTCTCCCAGGCTCCTGCTGCCCACACCCTGCACTTCCCCTCACTGGAGCTGTCGGCCTGGGCCATATGCCCTCCAAGTCCATCGAGTCAACCGCAGGCTGGAAGGACGAGACACCGGGGGAGAGGCTCTACCAGGTTCTTAAAAGCTGCATCCTGTCTGACCTCTGGCCTCGCCCCCCACCCCCACCCTCCGCCTCACCCCTGCCCTCTGCCTCCCAGAATAAATACAGCAGGGTCCTCTTCCTGAGAGCCAGGGACGGCCACTAAGCCCAGGGGTGGGGGGTGTGACTCCCTGGGACATGCATGGCCTCTGCCCTAGTTTCAGGGAGGGGATAGGAGCCCCCCTAACACAGTCTGGATAAGACCTGAAGCGGGACAGGATGGCAGGAAGAGAGACCGTCCCAGAACTTGGGAGCTGGGGGCAGGGAGGGCAGGTGTGGGGGCAGGAGACTCAGGACCCAGCACTTATCCCCTCACACAACCTCAGAGAACAGCATTCAAGGGATGTGGGGAAAAGAAAGGCCAGCCGTGCCGGGAGGTCCTGGCCAGGCTGGAGATGAGGACTCTCTCTGAGGACAAGGGCAGGCTCCCACACCCAGGGCCTGAAGCCAGGCTGGGCTGGCGTCTGGCAGGAGGGAAGGCAGCTTTCATTTATGACAAAGGCCCACCCCCAAGAGGACTGCCTGGAGCTTCACCGGCACAACCCAGCCACCTCAGCCAGTCAGAAGCCATGGCGAGCTCGCTCCTCTGGGGACCAGGTGTCCGAGGCCCACGCAGAGGCTCCCAGGCTTCAGGAACAGCGTGGGCCTCACCATTCCAAGCAAGGCCGTGGTAGACAGTGACAAGATCAGCTGCCTGGGCAGGGAGTGGGGCTTGGTCCCTGGCATTTAACCACCCACAAACTCTCATGAAGAAGTAAGAGCAGCCCTCCTCAAGAGGATCTGGGCTAACAGGGGACCACCACGCCTGGGCCAAGGACTGGCTTCACATGCCAGGCCTGAGGGCTGAGGACCACCTCACAGGTCAGGCCACCTCCCCCAACTCCTTCAGTGAGCCTGCCCTGACCACGCTCTCTGAAGGCTGCCCGGGCCTAGCAGGGGAGAACCACACAGGGCTTGCACTCGAGCTGTGTGGCCCTGGGCAGTCTGACACTCTTCTGGCCTCAGTTTCCTCATTGGTAAACTGGGGATTCCTCCCACCTCACTGGGTTGCACAAGGGCCCGGCCAGGAGCCACCAGTCCCGGGAAGTCTGACGGCCCCTCCTGGGTTCCGAGGGTCACCGACACAGGGCCCACGTGAGCCAGCAGCAGGGGAGACAAAGGAGGCCACGGCCAGGGCTTTCCTGGGGGCGAACCTGAACCTGGGCAGGGTGAAGCTGGCCCACCACTGCCTGGGCCCGAGGAACAGAATCCAGCAGCCATTTCCCCAGCTCCGAATGCGGTCTCACAGGGATGGAGCACCGTGAGGGAAGGCAGGGACTCGTCCAGCCTCACATCCAGGCACACGTTCTAAGCCAGAGAATGCTTTCCCGGTCCGCTGCAGCCACAGCCCCACGCCACCCCCACCGTGCCTATGGTGAGGGACCAGAATAGGACACTAACAGGTCTGAAATCATGAAGGCCAAGTTTCAAATCTTGTTTCCAAGCATGCAGCCCGGGCCTTGAGCAAGTCTGTCTCTTCTTGGGTGGCTTGGGGATAAACTGAAGGCCTCAGTGAGGGGTGGGCCTGCCGTAAACCCTTCACATGCACACAGAGAACTACACAAACAGGAAGACGAGTTTGCTAGCAAGGGACATGAGGACATACTGAAAACTAAACCCCCAAATGATGAAGATCTGGTCAAGAAAACTACCACCACAAAACAAAAACGGAAATTTCTGGACATGAAAGATGCAATCGCTGAAATATTTCTCTTCAGAGCATTTTCCCTTTACAAAGTACATAAATAAATTGATAGAAACTGCAAAAGAACCTTAACTGTATAAAAAATGCATGTAGGACTTCCCTGGTGGTCAAGTGGTTAAGAAGCCGCCTGCCAACTCAGGGGACACCGGTTCAATTGCTGGTCTGGGAAGATACGGCATGGAGCAACGAGCCCGTGTGCTCCGCACCTGGAGAAACTGCTGCTCTTCACAACCAGAGAAAGCCCAAGCGGCAACGAAGACCCCGTACGGCCAATGAGTTAAATAATACTGACTTTTAAAAACACATGTAAATATATTTTACAACTTAAAATAATGAAGTCATGATAAATATGGAAGTTTTTTTTTTTAAATCTAGAAAACTTGACAGAGGTGAGCATTACCAGGACAGGTCCCTCCCCCTGGGCTGGCACTGCCCCACCTGTGGGGTGTGGATGCTCGGCCCCACGGGCACCTGGGGAAGGTGCACAAGGCCCAGCAGCACCCTCAAAAGGGCCCAAGTCTGGTCAAGGTCACGAGACCCAGAGACCCCCATCCCACCTCAGCTCCGAGCACGCCTCTTACCTGAGCCCCTGCACGTGCCAGGCCTACCTCTTCACCCAAGTTTCCATCACGCCTGGTCCAGCGGCACATTTGGTGCTCCCTACTCTGGTCACACTGTCTGGTGCCTCCTTGGTGTCAAGGTCACTGATCTGTGAGTTCCACAAGGCAAAAACCACACTTGCCTATTCCCAGGTTCCTGGGGAGGCCCCAACATGCTGACTGAGTACTTAGAAGTGGGAATGAACACGAGAGTTAAAAGACACCAAAGCTAATTATCTAAGAGGCCACAGATGCTCAAAGATGGTATCAGGGATGACTTCCTGGAAGAGGTGGTACAGTGCGGTAATAAAGGTTGAGGCGCTACAACAAATATGCAAGCACAGTGGTCAGTGAGGTGACCATGCAGACAGGAGAAAGAACAGCCACAGTGGGGGGTAGGACACTGCCCCTGGGGGCCAGAGCAATCTGCAAACACTGGGAGGTTCCTGTACAAAGGTTCCTGCGGTGGGAACCCTGGGAAGCTAATGGTGCTTTGCGGAAAACAAAAGAGAACAGGCAGGGCTCCCTGAGCACCATGCCCTGCTTGGCTCTATGCCAAGGCCACCAGGAGATTGAAAAGAGTGGGTCCCAGGCACCAGGAGAGTTGCACAGATCTTCCCAGAAATGACCTGTCATCACTCACGCCTTCTCCACATACAAGGCCGGGTTGGTCCCAGTCCCCACCCCCACCCCGAGTCAGCGGTCTCCTGCACCCCCCTCCAAAGAACAACACACTGGGGCCCTGGGGGCGCAAATGGGAGTTGAGCTCTGCTCCCCAGAGGACGAAAGGGAAGCGCCCTGCCAGCCAGCCGATTTCTGGCCGGCACCTCTGCTGCTCACCCCAGGGAGCCAGAGACAGAGGAGCTCTGCACCCTAGGGCGCCTGGACCAGCCAGCCGTGTACAACTCTGACAGAGCTTCACGGCTCAGGAGAACTAAGGTGACCAAAGAGAAGACAAGACAACCAGGGCACAGGCGAGACAGGAATCTGCTGGGCCTGGGACGGCCAGCAGTTTCCACGTCGGCTGCCTGCTGCCCGAGGACCAGGAGTGAGGGTCCTCACCCTGCCCCTGACCCCACTCCGCTTTTCCAGCAGAAGTCAGGAGCCGCTCCCAGGGAGAAAGGTGAGAGCTGAGAGGTGGGTAGCTCTCAGCCTCTATTTCACAGAAGACACAGGTCAGGCAGCAAAGGGAAGGTGCTGGGCTTTATCCCCTTTCCTTTACGGTACAGCAGCACCTTCAGACCAGACGGCCGGGGAGAGAGGACTAGCCCCCTCTCAGGACTCAACATGGAAGCCCCAGCACAACCCTGGAGTGCATGGTCCACCCCAGGCAGGGCTCGGCAACTGCTCCTGGCAGGGTCTTGCCCGTTACCCTTCCCCAGACACTTGACAGAGAAGAGCGGGGAGAGACCACAGACAGCTGGATGGGGGTCTGTTGACGTCCCACATGGGACCCTGTGCCCCCCTGTGCAGCTGCTTCAGTCATGGCTGTAAAGGGTCCTTGCCAGTCTGTGAGTCGCCTGGAGTCTAGATTCTGCGTGAATCTCCTCTCTGGAGCAACTAGGAGACGGGAGGCTCCCAGGGGTCTTGTCACAGTCACGTGGTAGTTCACGGAAGAACGGGGCCCCTCTACCCAGCAGCAGCCACCCCTAACGCTGGGATTGCAGAGGAGAAGCAAGGCCGTCCCAGCAAGCCCTCACACTATCCAGGCGGGCAGCCCTCTTCCCTAGGATGCGAGATGAATCCCACTCATCTCAGAGGTGGGAACAACATGCCTGGGCCCCAAAGGAAGGAAGGGCAAGGGGCCCCACCCAGGGAACTCAAAGCCGAGGGAGAGATGAGCAGCCATCCACTGGGCTTATTCTCTCATTCCATCACCCAGATCAAACATGCCCCAAACCTCAACCAACTCCAGGTCAGGCCCCAGGGTGGGTCCTGGGTAAACAGAGATCAATAAGGCACTGGAGTTCCTGCCCCTGAAAAAGTCAGAAAGCCCCTGCCCAGTGGAGGAAACAGATGGGGAAGCAGATAACTAGGAGGGCCTACAAAGGGTGGAACAGGGAGGTGTCGGTGGCGCCAGGAGCCAGAGAAAGTGAGCAGCTGGACTTGGGAGTCTTGGACCACTCTGTCCACAGAAGGCAGGTTGGGAGGACCGGCCCGCCCAGGTTCGCCAGCATGACATCATGAAAGCCAAGGCATCGAATGTTTGGGGAAAAGGTCATTCAGATTTTGGTGGATGAGAGGGGAGGGAAGGTTGGCCAGCACCGTCACAGCGGGACAAGTGCAGCAGGGCTTGCCTCAACTTCTCTGCCCAGGCCCACAGAACTTCCCAGGCAGCCCCTTGCATGCTGACCTCCGTCCCCTCTGCAGGCTGATGCTGCTGCCCAAGTTCTTTCCAGATGGCCTGTGCCTGCCAGGCTCCCAGCTACAGGAGAGAAGCTGAGGGCCCAGCAGAGCCAGGTATACAGAGTGTCCAGGATCTCAGGAGACCCAATGAAATGCTTCTCGTCGTCTGTTCAGACCACCTGGAGAAACAGAGTACTGTCCTGGGTGTAAGTCACTTGCTCAGCCTCCTCTTTCCTGACCCTCAGAGCAATCAACACGGCTGACCACATCCTCTCTCCTGCTGAACTTCTGCTCTTGACTTCTGATTTCCTGCTCCTTGGGCTCCATGACTATACCCACGACACACTGGCCTTCGTCAAGGCCCAGGCCAAGGGCATTTCCTCTCCTGAAGTTCCACCTGCTCTGCAGTCAGCGTCACGCAGGCCCATAGCTTTCACTACCAATCACAGACAACTCACAGAGACAGCCCTACTCTAGCCCTGACTGTAAGCTTCCAGACCCTTCAAGCCAACTGCCTACTTGCCGTCTCTGCCTGTTCACCTCAGTCACACGTGTGTGTGTTCAGTCGCTCTGCCGTGTCCGACTCTGTGATCCCCACGGGCTGTCTGTCCATGGGATTCTCCAGGCAAGGACACTGGAGTGGATTGCCATTTCCTTCTCCAGGAGATCTTCCTGACCCAGGGATCGAACCCACATCTCCTGTGTCTCCTGCATTGCAGGTGGACTCTTTACCACTAGCACCACCTGGGAAGCACATACCTCAAAGTCAACCCCTCACCAAAACCAGGCCTCCTGCCACACTTCTTGTCAGTTAACAGCTTCACCTCCAAAGAGGTGCCTAAACGAGACCCTGTACACTCTGACCACTCTCCAACCCAATCCTTGAACAAGCCCTACTGGCTTTATTTATATTAACGACCACGTTTACCAAGGACCTGGATGAGTGGGAACCATGTGTATTTTAAGACTCTTTGAGTATCTTCTCTATTGGAGCATAAGGTCCTTGACGCCATGAACCAAATGCCCCAGTGCCTAGCGGGAAATGGACTGCGTTAGGAGAAGGAAAAAATCTGGGGCCTGTCCCCCACCCCCAAAAGGAAGTGAGAGGGGCCTCTGGCTGGGGGCTGAAAAGGGGCTACAGTGGGGGTGGGGAATGGCGGAGGCCTTCCCCCGTGGAGCTCACTGACCCGTGCTGCTTACCCGCCTTTCTGGTTTCTGTATTACTGCCAGCACGGGCCCTTCTCTCCACGGGGAGGGGAATGTGGGGCCAGCCCTTAAATCCCCAACAGGATCAAACTTGAGTGTGCCGGTGGGAGACACTCTGAACAATGCAAAGGGTCATTACGTCACAGGCCTGATCACTCAGATGTCCTCCTCTGCCCACTGACCTGCTCTCCCGGTTCAGACCCGCTGGCCCAGCCTCGCCTCAGGATCGGGCCACTCCCTCTGGGTCACAGCAGCCCAAGCCCCGCCACTCGCCTGTCCTCCCTTTGCTTCCAGGGAGGCAAGGCCTTGCAAGGTCACACCACACAGGACACTACCCACTCCAAGGTGAGAGGGAAGCCCCACTCAAATTCTTCGAAATCAACTCCCCCGCTGAGTGGGGTGGCTACCCTGGGACTTCCCCTTCCTAGTTTTAATTCCTACTTCCACCCTCTTAAGACAGCTCCTGCCTCACCTCCCCAGCACAGACAGCTGCCTCCCAGCCTCCTGCCCCGGCCTGTAGAGCCTCACCCTTCCAGCGGGGGCCAGGCCACAGACCGGGGACCCAGATATCATCAGGGACAAGCCTGGCATCAGGGGTTCCCACTGGAGGGGACCCTCTATTTCACTGCTGGCCTCAACAGGCCCGAGTGACCCCTGAGAGAGCGACCTATGCAACCTTTTTTAACCTTCATCATGGACATGCTCAGCGCTCCCAAGAAGGGCCACAGTCCCAGCTGGGAGCTGACAAGCGAACACAGGCACATTAACCTCTTACTGTGTTAGGGTCAGCACAGGAGGGCTACCACCTAACAGCTGGATGGCAAATGGGGGGACGTGGTCTGCAGAGCCCCACAGAGGGTCTCGTCAGCCCCTGCCCCTGCCGCTCCCCAACCTCCCAGCTGACCTCCTGCCCTGGAGTAGGCCGAGAAGAAGCCTTTGGGACCTGTGCCCAGCCCCTCCCCTCCTTCCTAGGGTTAGTCACTCAGGAACCCAGGCCCACACTCTCTGGGCCGGAGGCTGAAGTCACTCATCCCATGGCGTTAGAATTCACCCACCACACACCCACAGCCAGAGGCCCAGGATGGTCAATGCCCTCCTCCCGCCACGGGCAAGGCCACACCAAGGACACTGTGAACTGGGCGGGGAGGCGGGGACCTCTTAAAGCACCACTTCCCTCAGGACATTTCAGCTCAGCCATATCCCCAGGTGTCCAGGAAAACAGGAAGCCAACCCCAACACGCACAGCCCGCCCTGCTGAGTTAGAATTAGATCTCACACAAACAAGTGGTCAAACGCGCCCAGGCCCAAGCCCTCACCAGTCTGGTCGGCTGTCTGCTGCCAGGGCCTGGAGCTTCGGTCAGACCGCTGCTCCTCACTAAGCCCACGCCTTGACCCTCCAGCCAACGCCAGCCTGCCAGCCAGCAGGGGGAGCGACCCACAAGGGGCAGGCTGAAGCTGTCTGGGGCCCCAGCCTCAGCCGACAGCACTCAGCACAACCGTCTCCTGCCGGCCCGGGGCTCTCATGGTTTTCCCCACGTTCCAGATTGCAAGCTTCCCAGGATCAAGAACTGGGTCAGCTCCTTTCCTTGTCTCCTAACCCCAGGCTGCTCGGTGCCAGGCCTGCAAGAGAAAGCCTTGCCTCATTTACTCTGCATCCTGAGTCTTGTCGAAGCCAGGGCCACTGGTCAATGCCGGGAAGGGCCCAGAAGGAAGCGCAGAGCCTATATACAAAGCCTACATGTGGGCTATAAAAAGGAGGCCTCCCTGGTTCCTCCAGGATGGCCAGGTTCCTAGGGGGTGACAAGGTGTGGTGGGGAGAGCTAGGACTTGTGCTGGGCACTCAGCCACTGCAGCCTCTCAAAGGCGAGCCAAGAGCCGCCTCAAATGGCACTGGTTGCACGAGGAGAGGAAGACCATCTACAGCGGAGGCAGGAATGCGAGCAGGGACTCTGAGCCACACACCCCCAGGCCTCAGCTTCCCCCAAAGCGACCACCTGCAGCATCCGCACGGCCTGGGCCCCTCCCATGTCCTTCCTCCCCTCCCGGCCGAGGGCACCCTCTCTAGGTGGCCTCGGACACTCCCTCTGGAGGCCCAGCACACTCAGCCACAAAGGGCGGCCCTAAAACCCTGGGCCGACGGTAGGAAGCTGTGGCGGCACGAGCAGGGGCACGTGTGTGTGTTGGGGTGAAGGAGGAGATTCAATCAGGCGAGGGCACAGCTGCAGCGTCTCGGAGCTTATGCTAGAGGACAGGAGACTCCCCCACTGCCAGTCCTGCTCTGAGAACTGCAGAAGTCACTTCTCAAGTTCCCTGTTTCGAAGACCCCAGCACAGGCCGCCTCTTGACCCCACGGGCTGCAATTGACCTGCCACAACCGTGGGGCCACCCTTCCTGTACCCTGTGCCCAGATGTCAGGAATTAACTCCTCCCTGGCCTCCTCCTCCAAACCCCCTCGGGCTTCATGTGCCCGGGGTGCTCCGGCTTTGCACCCGGGGGCCGACCCCGCGCCACCGAGAACCCTCTGCACAAACAGGGGCACACACAGCCTACACGGGGGAGAGCCAGGCCCCGGCTGCTGTCAGCCACGGGGATGAACACGGCACACCCTGCCCCTGCAGACCCACAGAGCTGCCCCAGCTTGTGTCCCTATCACCGCCCGGACCTCATCATCATTTTTTCTTTCTGGCCAATGGAGAGCCTCAACCCCTACGTTTACGTCAGCCTCCACGGCACCTGGCACATCAGTGAACGCCAGCGTCCAGTCAGCGGGGCACAAGCAGCGTCTCACCTGCTCATGTGCCTCAGGGGCCCAAGAAAGCTGTTTTTGGGGCCTTTTTTTTTTTTAAAGTAAAAAGTAGCTATGGTGACACGGCAAGCACACGACGCTGGAGACACGGCCTCAGCGAACAGGTCAGAGGCGGGAGTGACCACGTCCGGCTCGGTGTGCTCCGAACATGGGAACGAAGACCATGCTCAATGTGGGATGAACACAGGAACCCGCAGACAAGGGCACGCGCTTCAGCTTGTTGTTGGGTCCCCCAAAGGACCTTCTCAGGGCACCTCGAGCACAAAGCCCCAGGCTCCCGCTTCCCCAGCAGAGGCTAAGGGTGGCTGTCATCATAACCCAGGGAGAGCAAGTCAAAGCACGGTTCTCTGGTTAACCCACACACACACAGCAGGGAGGACCACGTCTCGATGGAGGGACTGCAGAGGGAACCTGAGTCTCTCAAGGCAACCACTGAATCCAGCCTGTCCAGACCGAAGCCCGGGCTGGCCGAACAGCGCAACTGGCCAGGGGGCGGAGAGATCACACAGCCCTGTCCAGGTAAATAAAAACCCTGTTCTTCTACAACACCCACCTGTCACCTGCCCCAGAGTGGAGGGAGTGATCAACTGAACACTGCAGAGGGAATCGGGAATTCCAGCTCTGGTCTCAGCACCACCATGAACTCGCTGAGTGACCTTTGCCTTGGGGCCTTGGTTTCTCCTCTGCAAGGGTGAGCCTGGCATCCCTGCCTCTCTGCGGGAGCTGTGGTGGAGTTCTAACACCCCATGGATGAAAAAATGCTCCATGAACCAATGCACTACTCAAATACCCAATTTTTCTCCTGCCCGTGACCTCTGTGAACAGACTCAGGGAGGGAACAAAGAAGTAAGAAAGAGACTTCCAGCCCCTGGCGGTTGGGAGTAGCCTCGAGGCCAGCGTGGTGGTGGAAAGAACTGGAGCTCTGTGGTTAGCCACGGTGAAGGCGAAGGAAACCAAGAGCTTTGAAGCACCCACGAGGGCCCCACGCTGTACTGAGCATGCTCAGGTGCCAACTTTCATGCCCAGACGGACGGACCTCACCTGACCACTGGCAACAGATGGCTCTGAAGATCAATTTCAGGTGCCTTGTATCCAAGGGCATAGAAGAGCTGAGACTCTCACCCAAACCTGACTGATTCTGGCCACAGCTGCTGGGGACCACTCCTCACCCTGGACTTGGCCTGGAGTCTTCTCACCTGTTACCAGGCTGCTTTCAAAGATGTCCCCCTGGGGAAGCTAGAGCAGTCCCCTCCCCGCCCCACTTCTCTTGGAACTCTCCTCAAAGTCCCCACTGACTTCTGCAGTTCTCAGAGCAGGACCGGCAGTGGGGCAAGTCTCCTATCCTCTAGTATAAGGCCTTTGCTACAGCAGGCCTCACTTTCTCCCTCCGGCTTTAGCTCTCACTGACCTCTCTGAAGCCACATCAGAGAACAGGGCAGAGCGGGAAGAGACGCCATGAATTCACAGCGACCAACGTGGACAGTGACAGGTGAGGCGGCAGCACAGTGAGGTGCCGGCGTTAAAGCCTTTCCGGAAGTCAGGGGCCTCCCACCAATGGACTCAGAGACCGTTTATCAGGGCGGAGTTCTCAGAGTCGAATCTGGTATCTTCATGTGATACCGAAGCAGCTGCTCCTAGTCAGCTGCCCTGACACCCTACAAAAGTCAGGGGCGGGAAAGAGCCCGATGACAAGAGACAGGGGCTAAGTGGCCTCCTGGTCCCCACACTGAAAGACGTGGCAGCCAGCCCCCTCGATACCACATGTACATTTGCTCCGTTCCACTAACGGGTCCTTCAGGGCCACTTAATCTTCACCTTCCTCCTCGTCAGGGTTCCCACATGTGAAGCACCTTACACGTTCTCACTGAATCCTCACAAAACCCTTACGAGAAAAACGTGTCTGTTACTATCCCTCTTTTAGAGATGAGAAAGTCACATGCTCAAGGTCACAGAGCAAGTGAGTTGCACAGCAGGATTTTAACCCAGGCAGTGTGAGCACTCAGAGCCCCAGTGCTCAACCACGACGGCTCCTCTGCCTCCTGCTTCCAGACGCCGCCCCGCGCCTCCATCATCGCTCATCCGCCTGCCCGCTAGGAGACAAGGCGTGCTGTGCTCATCGGCTCTCTCCCGCAGCAGCTCCCGGGTCCCCCTCCTCAGCCTCTCCCAGACATCCCGCTTCAGCCTCTGGTGACAGCTCTGCTACAGGACAGAGCACGACCCACGAGGCTCGGCACACCACATCCCTCCCTACGCTGCCCCCAAACCCACCCTTTGCAGCAGTCCTCAGGGCCTCACCCAGGGCACAGGCAAGGTCCTCAACCACTCAGGCCCATTCACCAGCCACCTCCCCTGAGAAGCCCTCCTGGCTCTCTTCTCTAGACACCCAGCTTGCTAGGCAGAGCTCATTCCTCTGAACACAGGAAGCTCTGGGCGTGGACCTTTATCATGGTACAGAACACGTGGGGATATAATTACACATCCCCAAACCTGCCTCTTCCAAGAGTTGTTCCTCAACGGCGCAGTCCAGGTCTTGTTCATCTTTTGAGCTCAGTGCCTAGCACTGGGCAAACAGGAGGTGTTCACACAGTATCTATTGAGCAAGCAAATGCCCCTCATTCCAAGGGGTGACCCAAAACAAGCCAGCGGCCAAGCTCTCTAACTGATGACTCTAGCCTGTGCGTTTGTGTACGTGTGCGGATCCCGGCGCACACACAGGGGAGAAGCTGGAGGTGCTGGGGCCCCCCGGCGTGGTGTGCTCAGCTCTCCCAGGCACAGCAAACCCCATCCCTAAGTTCACAGGAAAGACAAAGCCCCAGCTGCATAGGGGGCCTGGCTGGGCTGGCCTGGAAACCCACACATCAGGGCAAGCCTGGGGGCGCTGAGGAAACACTGAGAGCTCTGACTTCCCCTGGAAAAACTATAGTCAGACAGGAAACACACAGGCGAGGATGGTGAGCTGTGGAGATCCGGACACGTGCTCTTACCCCTCTCCCACGGGGACCAACCCGGCAGCACAAGGAAAACCCCCGACGACACAGGCCCGCCCTTCCCGGTCCCAGCCTTCAGAGCTGGCCCTGGGGTCTGTCTCCTCCATGGTCTGACAGCCACAGGGGTCAGGCCTCAGACTGCAGGTCCCTATATCACCTCCCCCACAAGCCTGACTGCCTTGTCTGGGGAGTTTGCTTTCTTCTGCCACCCTCCCACCCCCGGCATCAAAGGGAACAGGAACTGTCACTGCCATTGTCGTCTTCAGTTTCCCTGAAGGCAAGGGCCTATTTTGATTCACCACCTAAGGAAGCCTGGTGTCTAAAAGGGTATCGATTGCAGAAACAAAGATGAAAACCTGGGGCTGCAATTCCCCAGACGTGCTGGCCCTCCGTGGAGTCACCACCCGAGCCACCGTGCCCACAGCGACCCGACTGAATATGTCAACCCGGAAGGCACCAGAAGTGTGGAGCCGGAGCTGAGAAAGGCCGGGGCTATCCGGCAGGTACAGTCTGAACAGGAAGGTTTCTCTTCAAAGGAGCAATGTGGACCCCAGGATTGGGGGCCTGAGGCCACTCAGAACACAACCCCAGGGCGCCCTTGGGATTGGCCGGTCAGCACCTGCTGGGAGGGCTGGTTTCCACTGATGCTGTCACATGGCAGCACAGCTCACTCCCTGCATTTCCATTTCCTCTGTCTGTAAAGTGGGGTGGTACTCCAGACCATCCCCTGGGGCCCTTCAGCGGATCCGCCAAGAAAACACGGTGACAAGTCTCTCAGCAGGAAGTCTGTAACTGCTTTGTACTCATTTATGTCAGTATCTGTACCACGAAAAGCCAAATACCGACCTGGTTCCCGTCATACCACCGTGACAACCAGCACCAACCCCACCCCTCTGAAGCCAAACTCCCACCCGCGACGTGCGCACCTGCCGGCCGCATTTCACAGGAGGATAGAGAGAGAGGGCACGGAGTCAGGCCAGAACAAGGTCCTCTCGTGAGCGCTGTGCTCTTTCACCGAACCCCTTCTCGCTGCAGGGCCACGGATACCCTGAGAGTCCCACAAGAGTCTCCCTTTGGCCAGGTTACAGACACTGCTTGGTACCCTGGCAGGGTCAGCAGGAAAAGACCAGGCATCTGAGGCACCTGGGCAAGAGGCCAGGTGGCAAGGGGCCCTGCTGGCACTCCAAACTTCCTCAGAACCTACAGAGGCAGCTGCAGGGATCAGAACCCAGCAATGAGGTGCACCCACAAACAGGCGGCTCTGGGGCAGCTTCAGTGGAAGGCTCCGTCAGCAAGGCCTGAACTGCACACTGGTGTCCACCAGGCTTCTCACCCAGACTCCTTCAATCCCGGGCTTCAATTTATCAGTGGGCCAGGGCCCCTTCTACCTCCTCTGCCCAGGCTCTAGGCAGGCCTCTCAAATCCCAGCTCACTGATGAGGTCACTGAATTTGCACCCCTCTGACGGACCTACCCGCAGGGGCTGGGGTTATCAGGTACTTGGCATTCCTGCCTCCAGCCCCCGAGACCTGAGACCTGGCGGACTAGCCCCTTGCCTCTCCACACCCCTTCCTTCTGTACAGGCCCCAACTTACAAACAAGAGTCACCCATCCAGGAGAGAGATGTGCAAGTCTCCTCAAGGCAACTCCATACCCTGCTCTACGTGGTAGGGGGGTGACTAGTAGTTGGGTCGGGGCAAAACAAAACCATTTCCTCCCTTTTCTGGGTAGTGATCTCAGTGAAATGAGAGCTGGGTCCCCGTGCTCCTCCCTTCCTGCTCCCTCACCCTTTTGTGCAGCCATACAGTCCCAGTCCAAGAGGGGCAGTCATATTCTATTACCGTTGTCATGAATAACAGCTTACACTTATTAAACATTTAGAATGTATCTGGCAGCACAGTGGTTGAAGGCAAGGTTGGATTTGAAGCCCACGTATATTGTTTTACATCAATCCTCTCCTTTACCCACCTAGAATAACCCCATTTGGTGGAGATATTATTACTCCCCCTTCACAAATGGTGACACTAAGGCACAGACAAGTAACTGGCTGCGGGCGATACACAACTAATACATACGGGCTTCAAACCCAACCTTGCCTTCAACCGCTGGGCTGCACTTCAACCGCCTGCTGGTCCTGTGCACGGCGTGCATTGCAGCCTCTTAGCCAGGAGAAGTCTGCCTGGGAACCTCAGCCAGCCACTACCAATTCAGGAGAGCCCGGGGAATCCACAGACACACAGAAGGGCCGTGCCTGGAGTCTGATGCTGGGGAGATGCCCCTCCAGTCCTCTGCAGGGTCTGTCCTTCCTCCACTCTGGAATCCAGTCTCTCATATCATCTAACATTTTCTCCCACTGGCTGCCAGGGCCCGAGGCAGGTCGCGGAGGAAGGCGGCTGTCGTGTGGAGGTGCAGCAGCTGTGTGAGATCTGGACTGTGCGGCTGAGGATGGCTGTCTCACCACAAGACCTTCCTCCCTCCCCATCTCCTCAGTCATCCACACGCAGGTACGCCATACCTGAGGTCTGGAAGACCTTCTCTTGGGGGGTGTCACTTCCTGAACCCTCTTCCTCTACACAGTCCTAATTCTGAGCCTGGCTCTAACTCCAGTCTCGGGATGGGGGGCGGGGGGTGGTAGAGGGGGTTCTTGCAGGAAGCAACCCACAGCCTGGGGTTGCAGACACATCATCTCACGCTTGGAGGCGGGAGAATGGAGGGCAGAGCTGGGGGGCCCATCCGGCCACAGCACAGGCACGCACTCAGTGAAATCACTCTCTGAAGGATCTGGGGTTTTTCAAAATCCCCCAACTCTCTCTTTCACAGAAGCAGCCAAGGTCAGGTCTGGGACAGCAAAGAGGCAGGAAATAGTAGCCACTCCTGGCTCCCTCCAGCCACAGGACGCTGGACACAAAGGGCTGGACCCCAACTGGGCTGCGTCCTCTGGAAGAGTACCTGACACAAAGCAGTGAGGCTGGCCTTTCTGGGGCCAAACTCCGGAGAACGTGCTTCCAAAGGACAAGGGGAAGCCTGGCCTCTTTCCCTGCCCTGGCTTTGGGAGTCTGCCCACGCACACAGACCTCCAAAATTCAGCTTCAGGACAAAAGCGGCGGGAAAAACATCCACTGCCTCCTCTCGAGCTTTTCCAAACCAAACAAGACCACCTTCCTCCCTGGCCCCAAGAGAGAGATGAGTAGGCCCGGCTCCGCTCCAAAACCAGCCCTACGCCAACATCTGCCTAAGTTCTACTTGGGGAACCCAACGGTTCCTTTGTAAGTAGGAGCCCGGCCGGGAGGCCCAGAGGTGCACCAGATTGCTCTTTTTTGGAAAAACGGTGCATCTGGTCTGGCCTCCGGTTCCGGGGCTGGCGGGGGGAGGACGCTGCCTCGGCTCCCCTCGCCTCGGCCGACACCGCTCCCGGGATGTGGTGGGGGACTCGACGCCGGCCCCGCTGGTCTCCAACTCGCTAGGATTTTTAGGCCTCTGGGCAAAGCGCCTGGAACACTCCCCTCCTTGCTGGGGGAGGGGGTGTCCTGTCAGGTGACTGAGGACCCGGATGCCCCCCGCCCCCGGTGACCACCCTGGCCGAGGCGGGGGCGGGGCCCGAAAGTTTGCCGGAGTCTCTCCGGCGGCGGCCCCCGGTCGCGCGCGAGCCGGGGCGCAGACCCCGCACCGCCCCAGCGCGCGCGCGCGCGGCGGGCCCGGGGAGCCGGGGGTGTGCGGCGGCGGGGAGCGCACTTACTGGCCCCCTCGATCTTGTCGGCGCCTCGGCTCCACGTGATCTGCCGCGTCTCCAGCTTGACCTGGAAGGTCTTCCGCTCGGGCCGCTGAGACTTCTTGGAGTAGAACAAAGTCATGACGGTGCCCACCTCGAGGCTGCGGCAGAGGTGCAGCACCTCGGTGTCCGAGGGCGCGCCGGGCCCGCAGCCGTTGGCGCAGGGGGACGCGGCGCCCGCCATGGCTCGGGTGCCGGGGGCGGCGGCGGCGGCGGCGGCGGCGGCGCAGGCCCGGCGGGAGCGAGCTGGCGGCGGCGGCGGCGCAGGCGGCGGGCGAGCGGACCCCGGCGGCGGCGGCGGCTGCGGGCGGAGACGGGGCGGGGCCTGAGCGGGGGCGGGGCGGCTCTGCGGGCCCCGCCCCGGCCCGCGCGCCGGGAACAAAGGCGCCCGCGCGCCCGTGGGGAGGACCCCCGCCCGCCGCGCCTGCGCCCCGCGACCCCCCGGGCAGGCCCCGCGGTGGGGCCCGCGCGCGCGCGCGCGCGCCGCCCGCGGTCCGCCGGCCGGGCCCGCGGCCCCGCGGGGCCTCTTCGCGCCGCCCCGGACACAGCCTGGCTGCCACGGCCGGCCCCGTCGCGCGCGGCAGCCTCGCGCCGGCCCGGCCGTGTGTCGCGCGCGCACAGGCGGCTGTCCAGCCCACCGTCCCGCGCAGGCCCGGCCGCGGCGGCTCCTTCCGAACCCCGCTCGCGGGGCGCCGCCCGCGCGGCCACCGGGAGAAGAAGTGCAGGCCCGGGGCGCCCCCCGGGGCCCGCCGGCCAAACCCGGTACCTGGGAGGGCTGCCCGGCGGAGGGAACCAGGCCAGGCCGGGCCGCCCTCACACCCGCGGCGGCGGCGGCGGCGGCGGCGCTGGAGGAGGCGGGTCCTCCGCGCGCCCTCTCCGGGGCGGGGCGGGGGCGGGGCGGGGGCGTGGCCACCCGGTGATTGGTCGGCAGGCTCTGACGGACAGCTTGCCTGTCCCGCCTCTACCCTTCCCTTCCCCCGGCGGTTCCTGCGACCGTCGGACCCACGATCTTCCCGGCTCTTCGTGGGTGTGTGTGTGTGTGGCGGGGGTGGGGAGTCCCGTTATTCGGAGTAGCCCACAGGCCTGAGCATCCCGTGCGAGCCCTCCAGTGGTCTTGGCCTGGCCATACCCTTCGCACCCCCACGCCGCGACTCTCCACGCGACGAGGACGAGAGCTCAGGCCCTATGGCTCCGCACCATTCCTGCAGATGCTCTCCCGAGCTTTGGTTTTCCTGGGCCGACTCTATCCTTGTTTTCCTCTTCTGTCTCTGGCCGCTGCCTTTCGACACCTCATCAGCTTCTCTTCCTCCGGGGTGGGTCCTGAGTCAGTTCCCAAGGCGTCACTGCCCCCCGCCCCCCGCCAAATTCGGACACCCGAGCGCCGAAGCTGCATCCTCCCCTGCATCCCGTTACCTGTTCCACGTCCACACGTAGCGCAGACATCTCACATCTCTCCTCAAATTGCTTCTCCCATGGTCTTCAGTTTCTCAGAACATGCCTCTGGTAAGATGCTCGGGCTAAAACAGTTAGAGACAGCCTTGGTTCCTCTCTCTCCCTCAACCCCACAGCACTCCATCAAGTCCCATTCCCTCTGCCTTCCCATATCTCTGCTCTGCCCACAACCTCAAGGCCCATCTTCTCTCCTCCAGACTATTTACCCTCCTTGGTTTTGCCTGCGTGTATTCCCTATGCTCTAGTTTGTTTGGTTTTTTTTAAATTTGGCTGTACTGGGTCCTAGTTGCAGCATGCAGGA
Source organism: Moschus berezovskii (assembly GCF_049115385.1). Lineage (NCBI taxonomy): Eukaryota > Metazoa > Chordata > Mammalia > Artiodactyla > Moschidae > Moschus > Moschus berezovskii. The sequence continues at coordinate 13,770,649 of NC_142474.1, forward strand.
TCTTTTAGTTGGGGGTTGTGGGACCTAGTTCCCTGATCAGGGATTGAACCCAGGCCCCCTGTGCTGGGTTGAGTGCAGTCTTAGCCATTGGACTACTAGGGAAGCCCCTGTGCTCTGGCCTTCAAAATTAAATTAAATCCTGACTCCCTACCTCCAGGCTCAAATCATCCAGAACTTCCCATGGCACACAAAATTGCCTACCTGGCTCAGCATGTCCAGCATGGTCTGGCCCCTTTCTTTCCCACTTCATCTCTGACCACCTCCCTTTCATTCCATTCTGCAGGCACAAGGTCTTTTGCTGGTTATTCGATTAATTTGTACTCTTTGTGTTGCTGCAGCCACTCCCTAGACGCACCCCGGGCAGTCTTAATTGCCCCGTCACAGAACACCGCCCAAACTAAAAACACCTTCAGTCACAGTAGAGCCTGTCTGACGGATGTTGAGCCAGACAAAACAGGACAACACGCTGCATTTCAGAGGTAAGAGGCCCAGCAGGGCACCCAGCTGATGCTAGAGAAAGATCCAAGGACTTCCCTGGTGGTCCAGTGGTTAAGACGCCATGCTTCCAATGCAGAAGGCACAGATTTGATCCCTGGTTCGGGGAACTAAGATCCCACATGCCACGTGCTGTTGTTGTTTAATCACTAAGTCATATCCAATTCTGTGCGATCTCCAAAAAATGATTTAAAAAAAAAATTAGGGAAAGATGCAGGCATCCAGGAATGTGTGAATACCTATATAAGAGTATGTGCTCAGGCAGGCCACCTAGCTGGTGATGACTAATGACTGGGGACTGCCTTTGACTTGTCTTGCTGTAGTGGTAGCATGTGTATGGTGTTGATCCCCTCAAGTGCGGCCCCCAAGGAGCTGAGAATTCAGCCTGAAGTTGAGACAGCCATTTGTGCTAGTTGGCTGTGCTCACCCAAGGGGAGGTGGAGTGGCTGAAATGGACTGCCACCTAGTGACAGACCTTTAAAGTAGGAGGGAGGGAACGCAAGTTGACCCAATACCCGGCCTAGCATTACAAGGTTTGCAACATGTGGTCACACCTGATCCTTATAATTACTCTAATCAGGGATTATTGTTCCCAGTTTACTGATGAGAAACAGATTAAAAGAAGTTCTATGGCTCGCCCTAAGGCCACATAATTAATCAGTGAGGATTTGAACCCCAATCTATCTGACACCATGCATATTTTTTCTCACAGGAGAACCCCTGTCTTCAGTAGGTGCTGGTGGACAGTGGGCATATAGGCTAGCTGGCTACTCAGCAAGGATGGGGGAGGCCCTTGGCATGGCTGGCCCTGGGCACAGGAAGCATGAGTGCAGAACTTGAGCGCTCATACTGTGTGGCTTGGGCTTGCTGGGGCTTGATGTGGTGCTTGTCCCTCTCTGCAGCCTTGAGCTTCCCTGTGTTCAGTGTCAGTGCCATGAGTAGGGAGAACAAGAGAAACCAGGCTCCGGGCCCCCAGGAATTCACAGATTTAAGACAGATAAGCACTCTGTTGTGTAGGAACAATTCTGATGGAGGGAAAAAACAGAGGGCTATGAGCTAAAACATTAGGGAGACCTGCTTCAGATCTAGTAGACAAGGAAGACCTCTGTGGGACTCAGCCGAGGCTGGAAGGATGTGAGGAGATGGCTGGCTGTATTATTAGGGGTGGGTTGGAGGCAAGTCCTTTCTAGACAAGGTAACGGCATATACAAAGGCCCTGAGGCCAGAAAGAGCTTAGTTAAGTTTAGTAATGGGAAGGGGGGGGGTGGTTGGTGAGGCCAGGAAGACAGGTGGGGCTGGCTGGGCCCCTCCCTGCTCATCTGATGTTATCCATTTTCCCAGGAGGCCTCCTAAGTGCTGTCGCCCTCACAGCTTGGTGGGCGGTGATGCTTTTTAGAAATCTCCATCTCTCCATTTTCTGAGAGCTTCCCAACATGTAGCCCAGGCTTCCTGGCTTCTGCTTATGCCTCTGGGGCCGGGCCTCCAGGGGCTCCAGCAATCCCCACCAACAGGAGCTCATGTTTTCAGCCTGCTGCCAGGCCCTCATCAGGAAACAGGGCCCCATTTCCTCCTGGGACTTCTGAGCCGGCATCCCAGGCCTCAGGTGCCTGCCTCCACCCAAGGAAACTCAGGAAAATCAGGGTGAGCCGAGGGTGTGACTGGTATGGGCTTCCCTCAGCTCGGCATATATATTTGGGGACGTGGGTGTTACTGGCAGTGCCTGCAGCTGCGCTGGCTGGGAGACGCAGCCCAGCACCCACACCAGGCACACACCCATGACATCACCCAGGCTCGCCTCGCTCAAGCCTATTTCTGTCAACACTCATGCTTCAGCATGCTCCAGCGACACCAATACCTGTGCCTGGAGTAGGGGGAAGGTGGAGTCCCAGCCCAGCTGCCCCTCTGGCTCTGTGAGCCTGACCCCATGGGGGTTTACTTACCAAACACTTTGGCTTCTCTCATTGTCCTGCACGGAGCTCTAGTGCTCACGCTCAGTAGGTGCAGCGCACAGGCCCAGTTGCCCCGCAGCATGTGGAATCTTCCTGGACCAGGGACGGAACCTGCGTTCCCTGCATTGGCAGGCGGGTTCTTAACCACTAGACCACCACGTCCGAGATAAGTACTCTCTTATTCTCATTTTACAGAAGGAAAAACTGAGGCCCAGAGAGATTAAGCTAAGAGGCAGCAGAGATAGGATTCAGGCCCATCCAGAGTCCACATGATGTTGCCTAGGTATGAACATTTCACTATTTTCTTACCCCTTCCATAATACCCATACCTGATGTGTTTTCTATTTTTAGTTGTTTGGTTACATCTTGTTCCAGGTTGGGTTCTTTGGGAAGCCTCTGTGACAGAGGTTAGTGTGCAGGGTGTTTTTTCAGGACACGTCCTTGGGATCAGCACTGTGGAAGGGAGGGAAGGAAATGGGAGGGGGCACTGGGAGAAGTGGAGCTGTGATGCAGGTCTGGTGGCAGCCTCAGCCTGCCCCCAGAGAGCTCTGTTGCAGTCCCTCCACCAGCCACTGAGTGTGGCCTGTCCTAGGCCGAGCGCAGCCTCAGATGTCTACAAGCATGGTGGTCTTAGGGGGCTGATGGTCTCCTAGCAACAAGCTCTCCCTCAAAGGGGAGTCTGAGTGGCACATCCCTGTGCCTGCCACAGATGTCTTCTTCCTCAGTCTTAAGTACTCCGAGCATTTCCTAACAAATCAAAAATATGGTCCCATAAAAATGGGACATGCTATTATCTGAAGGAATGTAATTCGGTGAATATGGGTTAGCACGGCTGTGGTGATTGAAAATCAAATATGATTGAAAATCAAATTGAGCTTCCTGGTATCCAAAGCAGAAACTTCGTATTCCGATAACTGATTCCTTGATAACTGATTTTCCTGGGATTAAATGTTAAGGGAAGTTTCTCAAGGGAACACTTACTTGATTGAAAAAGTAGAGAATGTTCTCTGCAGATTAACAGCAAATCCCCACCCAGTTTTCATTCTTCCCTGTAATGACCTTAAGTGACTATAGAAGGTATAAAAGTAAAGCACAGCTCCTACCACAGTTGAAGGTAGGCAGATTTATATACTTGCAGCATCTAATTTAATCCACATATGAAACTTTATCCCTCTTCTTTAAACTTTTAATTTTTACTTAGTAGTATTTTATGTCAGGTGGCTGACCAGCCCTTCTCATGGGTTTGAGTCAGCCAGCCTGCACCTAGGCCTGCACCTGGTGCTTAGTAAGTACTCACCTTGGTGCATCTTGAACTCCATCCCTCAACCTGTCATCTTGGCTGTTAAGCCTTGGTCCCCAGTATCCATCCATGGCTCCACCTTGGTCACCGGGCCTCACACTTTTTAGGTCTCATCCTCCTGCACACTCACGATATACTCTCAGCCCCTCAAGAGCCTCGTGTTTTCTGTCACTTGAGGGGAAACCAGGCCAGGACTCTGTGCTTCCTGCAGACCCTGCTTCCCCTCTGCTGATGGCCCCTTTCGCGGGACCCAGATGTCGAGGCAGGAGAGCTGGACTCCAGGGATACTGTAATTGCCTCTCTGCAGGCAGAGAAAGGGGCCCTAGCCAGCGACTGTGGCCCTGGCCAGGTTGGACCCGCTATTTTTCTACCCTTCTTCCAGCACATTCCTGATGCTACCCCTGTAGCGGTGAGACAGCAGAAGGAATCAGACCAAGTTCCCACTCCAGGAGGGGAGAGAGAAATGCCAACAAACGTTTGTCAGCAGAAGACATTTCAGTGTGATAAGGGCCCCTGGAGCACTGGGGAGGGACAGCTGACCTTATCAGACCTGCCGGTGGCTGTGGGCACAGAGTCAAGTGAGAGGTATTCTGAAGATGTGGCAGCTCCAGATACAAGACTGTCAATCACTTCTTTTCAAGATAAGGTCACTCCAGGTGTTTTGTGGCCATTTTTGCAACTACAGCAGAAAACTTTTAAAATTATTTACTTATTTATTGTTTTTAGCTGTGCTGGGTCTTCTTTGCTGCATCAGGCTTTCTCTTGTTGTGGAGAGTGGGGGCTCCTCTTTGCTGTGGTATGTGGGCTTCTCATGACAGCATAAATATTTTTAGGGATGCATGATTCAGATGTCCACATATGGCAGTTCATTTAGTTACATATTTTACACGTATTCAAAGTCACACATTATTTAAAATGATATATTAATTTATGAGTATTGATTTTTTTTCCCCACACTAGCCCTTTCTGTAATTATGTTCAAATGTTTTTAAAGTTAATTACGTAATTCCGGCTGCACTGGGTCTTCATTTCTGCCTGCGGGCTTTCTCTGCTTGGTGGCGAATGGGAGCTGCACTCTAGTTGCGGTGCGAGAGCTTCTCACTGTAGTGGCTTCTCTCGTTGCAGAGCACAGGCTCCAGGGCACATGGGCCAGTAGTTGTGGCGCACTGGATCACCAGGAAATTCGCCATTACAGACTCTTTACATGAATCTCTGACTTCTATATAGTTGTCCCATAAGAGCCCGCTTTTTGAGCCATCTAATGTAAGATCTGAAAGCGCATCATCTTTCTCAGTATGGAAAGAGCACTTATGAAAAACCAACTTTATTGAGGAATACCCTACAGAAAATGCACCCATTTTAAGTGTAAAGTTTGGAAAGCTTTGACAAATGTATACCCCCTGTAACCCCCATCCAGTTAAGACATAGGACATTTCCATCACCCCAAACAGTGTTCTGGGTGCCCATTAAGAGTCCGTCTCATGCTCAACTCAGCAACACACACAGTAAAATTGGAGTAATACAAAGATTAGCATGGGCCCCGCACAAGGATGACATGCAAATTCGTGAAGCGTTCCATATTTTAAAAAGTTGATCTCCCCTGCCCACAGTCGGCAACCACAAAGTCTACTTTCTGTCACTACAGGTTAGTTTTGCCTGGTCTAAAATTTCATGTAAGTAGAATCACAGAGTGTGTACCCTTGGGTCTGTGTTCAGTATAATGTTTTTGAGATTCATCCATGTTGCTCCAGAGAAAATACTTTTTGAATCAGTATGTGATGCTGTCAACTGGAAATTTCAACCTAAGCATAATTACTTTTCTGTATAACATTAAATAGCTTTCTTTTCATTTCTTCTGTAGACACAAATCAATGACTGACATAATCCCACTTAGACTGTATTGCTTTAAAAATATTACAGAAACTTGAAATATATATAAATGGAGACAAGATAGCATGGTGAAATGTACTCATCAGCCAATTTAATTATGAACTCTTGGCCACTCTTGTTTCGTGTCAAACTTGACCCACTAACCCATTCCATATAATTTTGACACTCATCTTAAATCCATAATGTTATCTATAAATATTTCAGTGTTTTTCTAAAAGACTCTTTAAAAACATATATACAGACCTGCAGTGCCATTTTCAAACCTGAAAAAAATCAACACTGTATTGCTATTTAAAGTGACCTTGAAGAAACCTGTTCAAATTCAGTGCTTGGGATTGTGAGAAATAATTGCCCAGTCTGTGGTAAATTTCTTTGCTTCCTTGTTTACTGGTTTTGTCAGGGGACTACTTATAATCATCCAAAACTAGCTTGACTGAGGTCATTTCAGGATAATGTGTTTTCTCCAAAAAGTGCTTTTTGGTTCAAAACAAGTTGAAAGAACAATCCATTATATGAAGGATTTTGTAAAGACTGAAATGTAAATAAAACTCCTTTTCTCAGGGGAAAAAAAAATGTTTTTCTTAAATTTTCTATGGAGGAAATACCTGTATTCGATGTGTGTGGTATTTAGAAGGTGATATCAGAACTGGTGATTTACCAGATATGAGAGAGAAGAGAAAGGTGTGAAGGATGATGGCTGCCCTCGGTTCCAGTTGGGAGACAGAGTGGATGGTGGTGCCTTTCCCGGAGATGTGAAACCAAGCCCAGTGGGCTGGTCGTGGTAGGTTCCGAACACGGTTCTAGAGCCCGTGGACATCCCTGCCAAGGGGTAGTTGGCAGTGTGTGTCTGGGTCTCAGAAGAGGGGTCTAGGCTGGAGGTGGAGATGTGGGGCTCGTCACATTCATGCGTGAATGAAATCAGCTAGGCTGAGGAGAGAACCGCAGCAGCTAAGGACCTGACAGAGGAGGTAACAGAAGCCACAGCCTGAGACGGAGGGATCAAATCAGGAGAGGGTGGCACCGTGGAAACCAGAGAGGAGTGCTTTAAGGGAATGATGCCGTTTATGTGAGACGTCCAGGAAAGACAAACCTATATAGAGGGTAGATTCATGGAGGCTGGGGGTAGGAATGGGGATTAACTGTCCCTGGCATGAGGGATCTTACCGAGGGGACGAAGCTCTAAAACTGACATATGCTGATGGCTGTACCATTCAGTAGTTACTAGAAGTCAGCGTACACTGGAAATGGGTGGATTTTATGACACGTGACGTATCACTAGTGACTTTTGAAAAGTGGTGCCACAGCGAGTTTGAGATGCAGAAGAAGCAGAGCCTGGTTAGTGGTTTGGTCGCTCACTCCTGGGTGACTGTGGTCAGAGTGGAAGGGGGGACTGGAAGCATGAGGAGGCAGAAGCTAGTTGCAGTGGGTGGGGGAGTGACCGGGTGGTAGAGGTGACTCATTCCAGGTGCTTGTTTGTGAATAGAGAGAGGGAGGGGGTGGTGGCTGAAAAGGGCTGGGAGTTGTGGTTTCTTTTTTTTTTTCGTTAAAAAAAAAAACGTGGCAGAGGCCTGAGATAGACTTGACAGGGAGAACAGACAGGACCTGCTGACAGGATGTGGGGGGGTGGCGGTGAGGGAGGAAGGGGCCGAGCAAGCACTAGCTTTCTGGCTGGGGTGGCATATGGAAGCGGTCTCCCTCTGCCCACAGCTGCACCCCAGCATCACGGAAGGGCCTGACAGGAGAGGGTGGGGCAGACCCTGCACATCTGACCTAAGGGCTGGAAGTGGGAGGAGGGACCCTACCTGCCAGCTGACTAGGAAGCGGGGGTGGTCCTCCTGACTATGCTCAAGCATCCTTTGAGGCCCTGCATGCCTCGCCCTCACCTGGTCTAGCCTCTTCCCTTGTCGCAGTGGTCGGGTCAGCTTCCCCATCCTCTGGCTTGCTCTCTCAGGCCGGCTGCGACCGCCCAGAAGTTCTTCACAGCCGTTCTTGACCAGCATCTAGTTGCTCTGCACCTGCCCTCAGAAGAATGGTCCTTGCCAGGAAAGGTAGGCACAAGTTTCTGCTCACCAGTACAATGTGCCTGCAGGGCCTCCTGTCCTGTTTCCAGGGGTGGCCCAAGGTTGTCCCCTGGTTGTGACAGGTCCTGCTCAAGTGCATTGATAGGGCTTGTGGACAAGCCTCTCTATTGCTATTCCTTACGTTCCATGGTATAAGCTTCCCCAAAACCACTGAACTCAAAATATTTGGCTTTGGTCTCTTGCTCCAAGGCAATAGTGGCTCTGTACCCTCCTTTATTCCCTGGGGTGAATGCTGCTTCCCTCACTGACTGATGAAATAAAGGCTGCCAGGGACCCTTCAGGATTCTCTGCAGTTGGCCCAGCCCCAGTCCAGAAGTTCAGAGACCATCAGGCAGATAGATGGCTCTCCTCCCAGAATATACCCCTAGCTGGCAGGCTAGAGGACTTAGGGCTAGCTAAATGACCAGTTCTGACCACTCTGACATTCCTGTCCCCTGCTCCTTTTGACCAGGAGACTTAATCTTTCAACTTCATCGCAGACTTAGCTATAACCTAGGATGAAAGGCGGAACAATTTTTGTAGGGATCCTGACTGACTCGGGTACTAGAGCACAGAGAAGTGGTTCCAGACTGCTCCCTCTCTCAGTCAGCAGGATCTGTCTCTGTCTGGAGAGAGCTTCTGGGATTCAGTGTTTTAACTGGCTTAGTATCCTTAATTCCTGCCATCCTAACGGTAACTTAGCCATGTAAGTAGGCCCAAAGAAGCTCCCTACTGCTTCTCACCAGCACACACAGAAGCGTTCTAAAATCTGCTTCCCAAATACACTTGTTCCACTTTGCTCAATAAACCTACCCTAGACTCCAAATATAGTTCTTGCACCCCACCTGTTCTGGCTTTTCTGTACCCGCCCTCACTTCCTGGGCCTGCCTTCTAAGGATGTGGACTTTGGCTCCCTCCCCTTCAGCCTACACCCACGGTGTGGCAAGACAGATGCAGCCCCAGCTCCTGGGGAGGGAGGCACCCTTGCAGCTGGGAGCAGGCAGACCACATCCCTCACCAAGGCCCAGCCCTGGAGCCCTACTCTGGCCCGGGGCCCTGGGCTAACAGAGAGGCAGACACCAAGTTTCCGTTAAGTTGTAGGAATTTATTTTAAATAACCTACAGTTGATTAAAAGGGAATTCATGATAAAAATAGAAGATACTTGAGGAAAGATGTGGGAAATGGACTCTGCACACACGCTAAACTAACAATGCCTCTAAAACTAATGATTATAGCAAAAAATGTCTTCACATTAAAATTCTGCTTTTTATGTGTTTTTTTTTCCCATTTTTTACACAATTACAAAAGAAAAAATAAAAGCCCTAAAATCTTGATTATTTTTCCTTTTTTTTTTTGGACCAAATACTCATTTTCCTCTAAATTTTTTACCTGTGGAACTTTTATACAATAAAATCTTTCAAGTGAAAGACTGGGGTTTTAAATGAAAAAGATGGGTATCTCAAAGGGAATAGAGAATGCTCAGAACAAAGAATGATGGGAAAATGGTTTCAGTCACTGATTATTTATTATCCTTAGACTCGCTCACCCCTCATCCCTCCCCAGCCCCAATCTACACGATCTTTAAGATCAAGAAAAAGGTTTAAATATTTTAAAATAATTAAAAAGAAATAAAAATTCACATTTAAAAAGGAACACTCAAGTCAGGAAATATTTTCCCATCATGCTTTTCTGTGAACAGGTGTCTGAACCAAAACACTGCCGATATCACGACTGCTTCAAGTTTAATGAAAATTGATTCCCATGACAATAGATAGTGACAACTCTAACAGGTGCGTTGGGTTTTTGTTCTACTTAATTTTAAATTCCTGAAATGGGGGAGAGGGGAGTTTAGGAATTCATTTCTATTAAAATATAGAAGTTATTGCAAAACCCTAACTGTAAAAACGCACCAATATAATCGGACTTCGTATACAGTAGCTAAGAGAATCCAAATGTTTCAGTGAAACAGTGAATTTGCCTGGCAGAACTCTGACAAATTCCCATCCACTTGACCCCTTGAAAATAAAAACAAAATTCAAAACAAATCATACAGCTAGAATTTTGATATCTGAAATATTTTTAAATAAGTTGTCCATAGGACAACTGGCTCAGCTCTCCCTTATAATATCTTTTCTCAAAGATGTTAATTAAGACTTGCTGCCTCTTTCCCTCAGGTGTGAGGGCAAACGAGGCTCACAGTTTATCCATCTTTCCCAAACCACACTGTTCCTTTTCACAGAACTCTTGCCCCTCAAGACTGGCTAGAACTCGTAGTCCTCATCAGCCATGTCGATGGCCCAGGCAAACTTCTCCCGCTGGGTTTTGTTGTAAATTTTCTCAATGGGGACCCCCCACTTCTTGCACCTGCAAATAAGGGAGAGAGAAGGGGGATTAGTGTGTCTCAGGAGACATGGGCCAGACCCAGGTTGGGGCCTGGATGTGCCTTCTCTTGTTCCATCTGGTGAGAAGGAGAATTAATAAGATACCAGACGTGTTCTTAGGGCTTCATGTGCTTGACTCACTGAATCCTGACATTCTAAAGTAGGTACGATTGCAGGTGTACAAATGAAAAAGGTACAGATGGAAAACTAAGAGAAGTTAGGTGATTTGGTTTCATTCTCATGTAGCTAGTGAGCATGGAGCTGAAAAGTGAATCCAAGCACGTTGGCTCCAGATTCCACGCTCTTCACCATTATACTCTATTGCCTCTCAAAGCCAACCAAACCTCCAGCACCAGACAGGACACAAAGAAAAGAAAGGGGACAAGAGCTGGCTGGAACCCCTGGCCCACAGGGGATGGCTGCTCCTCTTAAGCCCAGAAACTAATAATTCAAGCTAACTAATAAGCATCTTCCAAAAAAATTCATTTATTTTGGATATTATTTTATTGGGGGGTAGTTTACAGGGAAACAAGCAAACAATGGTGCAAACTCTTTGCATAGGTTGCTCAGATCCATATTCTCATTTTTTGTTTTTCTTTTCTCCTTATTTGTACCTTCTTTCCTTCATTTATAAAAAAAAATTTTTTTTATTATAAAGTTAAGTTTAGGTAGATGGGCTCATTTTTATTTTTCTTTCAATAAGGACTAAGAGTCTGTATTTCTGTCCTAAAGTTCTACTAGGGGCGGGGACCATACCTGCCTTAGCAGACATAATGAACACCAAGGTGGTATAACAGGATCAACCATTTCAGGCCACCAGGACGTCCCAGTGCATTTGCAGTACGCACAGCAGAAGGCAGAAGATGCTCTTAAGTGTGCGATCTAGGCACTGCCTGTGAGAGCTGACAATGCTCTTGGAACCCCCTCACCCTTCCCAAGCCAGCAGGTGGCCTTCAAGAAGGGTATGGTGCTTACCAAGCCACGGTGATCCTTGGGTCCAAATAATTGAGTTTAGAGGTTCCCAAAGCAATCTGTTTATTCTCCTCTCGGTCTGTGGCCTGAACTTCAAGCTTCATCAGCTGTTCCTCCAGCCTCTGGACAGCCTTCTTCTTTGACTCTACAACCCTGGAAGAAAGGAAGTCATCAGGAACTGGGCCTGGCCTCTGGACATGAGCACCATATCCCCACATTGCCACCCAGGGGCAGTAAAAGCAGAAAAGCCACAGGCCCAGACATTTCCAGAATGTCACTCAGAAACCCTACGAAAGCTCGGACCTCTGGTTGATGCTGGGACCCTTTTTCTCTCTCACCCAGCCCCCAGCTTTGCATCACACCAGGCACGTACTTCTTGGTCTTTGCATCCTTCAGGACTTTAGCATCAGCCTTAGCACTTTTCAGGTCTCTCCGGGCATCTGCTAGCTGTTCCTTCTTCGCATCAATCTGGGTAGGGAAGAACAACAGTAAGACTTAGGAATAAAGTAAGTCCAGAGAGAAAACAGGATTCCTTAAGACAAGATGTCTTCACCAAGTAGGCTGTTCTTGTTAAAGCACCCAGGGGTGGCTTCATGAAGGCACAGAGTAGATATGCAGCGGGTGCTGAATTCCAATGCTACTTGACCATTTATATTCTTCAGTCACCCTTGAAGAAATGAAGGTTTTATGGCAATGACTCGGGGACCCATTAATCCAGAAACTCAGGGAAGGAAGCCACTGGGACTGGGAGTGTGGGTGCTAATCTTTCAATCAGAGAACACTTTGGTTTTAGACACTGGGAAGAGGATGACAGGTGAAAGCTGTTTATCAAATGGATCCTGTGCCAGGTTGCCACCTCCATCCCAAGAATCCTGCAGGAGATACTGTTTATGAAGCTGAGACAAGAGTCCTTACATTGCTGAGCTCAGCTCCTTCCTCAGATTCTACCAGCACTTTGAGAAGAGCTGCTAACCCCTCCAGAAAATAAAAGATGCACTGAAAAGAATACCCAAGGGACTAGAAAACGGCAGTTAAAAGGCACCCAGGGAGCCAAACCACTCAGCCTCATCTGTTCCAAGCCAATACATGGCATGGCATGGCTTTGGCATTCTGTTTTTAAAAGGAGAGAAAGCTGAGACAGGAAGGAAATTCAAATAGTTATCATTCAAAGCAGATTTGAAAACTTCTTAGCTATGAAGCTCTTTCTCCAAATGAAATCTCCAGGGTCTTTAAAGGAAGAGAAAAGGACAGTTCCAGCCTCTTGCTTGAGAGCACCAGTTCTGCATTCTCAGTTCCCACTTGAGGACAGCAGCAGGCAACACTATGGGGCTGGGGTCCCAGAGTGGTGAGCTTACAGCTGGGGCAGGAGAACCCCGACCTGCTATCACTGTGCTAACCCCTAAGACCAAGGGAACCTCTGCAGAATAAATACATGCCTGACTCACATACACTGGGCTGTTGCTCTCAGCCTGGCATTGTCTGTTAGATTTACACACACAGCCCAAGACTGGAAACAGAGGCCATCATTGTGAGAGAATCATTAAATACATTTTACTATGAATGGCTTACTTCCAACATCTATGTTGTCCAAAGTCAAACTGAAGGAACTGACTCTACACAAAAGCGTCGCACACACCACTAGCCAGATTCTTCTTAGGCTAGAAATGCAACAAACCACAATCTTTTAACCATTTCTGTGAATACTAAATTGGCAGGCTATGTTGAATTCTCTCAAAGCATTAAAGACCCCATTGATTCACTTGGCAAACAGGGGTGTGTGTTTGCTTTGTGGGCACACAGGAGAGGGTTCCTGGGCTTAGAGGGCTCGTCTGGCAGGCAGCCTGGACTGCCCAAACAGTGGTTCCAGAGTGAGACCAACAAAACGCCGCCTCATGCTCCAGGGATGGGTCTCCTGAATTAGGTAAACACCACCTGAATATTCATGCTTTTATTTCTGGCTTGAAATGATAGCATGAGGAGAGTAAATGGCGCCATATGACCACTGTTAACAGAGGCACAAGGATGGGCGGTCTGGACAGGCTCTCTGCCTGCCAGTCGCATGGTCCAAGGGTCTGAGGCGTCCGTGAACACGTTCTTACGTGCTGTGTGGATGGTGCGCTCCGTCAGCAAAGCGAGGCAGCCTGTGAAGCGTCAACTGCAGGTTGTGTGTCTTTTGACCCATATGTACTACACCTGGGTGCTTATCTGGAAATTTCAACAGAAGGAAAACACCCTGGGCCTGGAAACATGTCTGCAGCCTCACTCGACAGCAGTAGCTTTTGAACTCCAGCTGTCCAGGTATAGTATTTCGTGAACACAGAAGGAAAAGAAGCAATCTGCAGTTTCATTAACCCCTAGCTGAAACTCATTTCCTCTTCAGTTATGGATATGGGCAACTAAACATAGTATTATCAGTAATACTTATGACTTTATCACCAAGAGACAGTATGTATATTTTCATATTGTAATTGTTGCAGAAATCAAAGTATCATTTATATTCATTACTACCTTGACATTTACAATTATTAGACCCACCTATTAGTAAAACCATGTCTACTACTATATCAGACTTTTGGGTAAATATATTTTAAGATAATTGGTTTACTTTGTAACCCATGTATCTACTTTGTAGTGAAATAGCTACAAATTCTCATGGTGGGTTAATACATTAGAATGGATTAGTTATGCACCCATAGGTAACACAGAAACGATCATCAGGTCATCATCAAATGTTGAGTGCCTTGCAGCTTAAAAGGTCAGTACCAGGCAGAGTTGGAGGAAGGAGACAGGAACAGCATCTCGTTGTTTGCGTGTCAGTCTCTCCCTCTAGGGCAGCAGCTCTGGCACAGAGCCAGTATTCAACAGATGTTTGACGATGAGCTATATAAAAATATGATTCATGTGGAATGTGTAAAAATAAAAATAGTTGTGCTAGGATTAGGGGAAATTAAATATCATTGTTTCATCATCCTTTCAATTTAAAACAATCTAATTTGGAAACAGTTGTACTTCTGGGCTGTGGAAAGGAACTGGGAAGACTACCTTTGTATCCATTATCCTCATGTAGAAGGACAAGAATCAGCAGTATTTCAAAGAGGCTACATTAAATTTAGCTTTTCAACTCAAAATACTTACTGGACAATGAAAACCCGATATTCAGTGTCTCGATCAGGAGTAACTACAATCATATTTCCATATATCTTTAGTATGAACCTTTCTTCCAGAACAGACCTAAGACTGGCCACCTGCCAGCCCAGCCCAGAGGGTGGACTGTAAATCACCATAGCAGACATGGTTCTTTCGATTTTGCTACCCCCCAGATCCAAAATACCTTAGACTGCAAGTTCATCATGGACTTCTCAAAAGTTTTTGGTGGAGCCCTCTGATGGTTACAAAGAATTGCAACAGCTCGGTTGGCACGGTTATAAGACAGTATCTTTGCTGGGATATTCTCATCAGCTGGAAAGAAAGAAAAATGGTGATGAAGAGTCAATTTGTGTAACGAGAGAGAACACACAGTGTGCCTTCCCCAGCGCTCCATCCTCAGGGTTTACTGGGCCTCATCTCATTCAGATGATCAATTCAGGTTCCCCCAAGGCACAAGGTCAAAATCTGAGAGTCAACAGCATCACCTGCTCTCCCCAGTGCTCATCTCCCCCATCTAACCACCCAAAACAGCATGGAACTGGGACAAATAGCCTAGAAAGCAGGGTAAAATGAAGAGTCCATAAGTTTTACGTTTTAAAACCACAAGGTACTGTATCTTCCAGAAAGGAAAATATAAAGTGTCACCTGAGAAATGTTTTCACTGGTGTCATGTAGCATTCTTTACCACACCCTAAAATACTGACCCTCACTCAACACACGCACCTTTGGCTTTTTGAACACCATTTTCTAATACCATTTGACATATTTCTAGAGGACAGTGGAAATTCATTAGAATTAGACTCCAGAGGAAAAAAGCTTGCGGATCTTGGTGATACTTTCAGCCGCCAGTTTTTAGGAGAATACGATCTACTCTTAAAGGGGGATAAAAAGAAACCTCAGGGAAAGGATCTGCTCCTATGCTGTTTTAGTAACCATGACAACCTTACTCTCTCCAATTTAATAGAACATCATAGCACTTTATCTTCATTTGGTGAGCTCTTAAATAACACAGATACAATACACAAAATACAGGCACTTTCAGAGCAGATAGAAAGCCCCTGTCAGCATTCCTTAAAGCTTATGTAGAAGAATAGGAATGGGGGAGACAGAACTGATCTGTTTAGCCATAAGCCTTAGCCCTCTATTCGAGGTGTGGAGGGGAAAAGTTTCCAGTCACAATGTTAAGAAGGAAAAGTGGAACACATCTAGGACTCAGCTGACTAATGTGGTCCCGGTCTGGCCAGGCAGTACTTACGAGCTGTGAGTTCCTTTAGCTGCTGCTGTAGCGTGATGGAGGCGTTGTATGTACGGAACACCTTGGCTGTCAAGCCCTCCATGAGATCCTGAAGATGTTTATTTAGAATACCAGTCTGGAGGAGACAAAGCAACAAAAAGGATGGGATTTAGGTAAAAGCCATACCATCCAGGCCCTCCTGGCAAGCTCTAGGACATTTATGCAATTACAAGTTAATTGTACTGCCAGTGGGATAGGAAAAGGAAGAAGAATTCTAGAATACAGAGGTGCATGTACCTCCCTAAGAAGCACTTTGATCTTAAGCAGACCAATAAAGCATATGTATCCTTCCCTATTAAGATCTTCCCCAGTAAGATTTCAGGGACAGGTGTTGCGTCTCTAGCAGTGGTGACTGAGCTTCCAGCCAAGGATATGCAGGAGCCAGAGGAGGACAGAAGGCAGGGTTCACCCACCCCATCCCAGAGCTGTGGCCATGGATCTGTGTGTGCCTGAGGAAGGGAGGGTATGCAGGGTGCCCCGGGACAGGCTAAGGGCAAAGCCCCAGTCACTCCCAGGCAACCCTCTCCTTCAGGGGCGTGGAGCCTCTGGCTGGGCCCCTCTTCAAGCCAGTGGGCTCTGTCCACTCACATTGAGTCTGTCAAAAAGGTCATCCTCAGGCTGTTTGTTTTCCATAAATAGTTGTAAGTTCTTAAAAACCTAAAAGAAATAAGCAGAGCCTAATTATTATCTTTACTTTGAAAATAATTACAACATAAAGCTTGCAAAAAAAGAAAAACTCCACAAAGCAAAAAACAACAAAACCAAATCCATATCCTTTACCGAAATTCACCTACCATTAGTATTTTACCTCATTTCGTATTTGTGCATTCGTATTGTGTACATGTACACTCATTTCCTTTCTACATCTATATGTGTATATGCCTAATTATTTGTTCAAAGTCATTTCTTGGTACTTACATAATTATGCCCTTTACCCTTGAGTATTTCAGTGTACTTCCTAAGAACAGAGATATTTTCTTATACACACACAGAACTTCTCAGCTTTGTCAATTAGACAGACACATTTTTATCCAATCTTGTTCATATTCCTATTTTGTCAGTTGACCCATTGATATTCCTCACCTCTCCAGTATGGAATCCAACCTAAACTCAGGTATTACATTAACTGTCAGATCTCTTTAGCTTCGTTTAACCTGGAACATTTCTGCAGTCAGCAAAACCCAGTTACTGATGAAATTTCAGACTGCTGAAGGGCTGGACTGCCGGGGTACTGTACTCTGTAGGGTCAAGCACAATCCTTCTGGGGGCCATGGCACTACAGTACCCGCTTCAGCTCTGGGCTGAGAGATCCAGAGATTCAAGGGCTACCTTTTTGCTGAATCAGGAGCTGGGGGAAAGTTGAGCAAAGCTACAAAAGTGACAAATCTGCAGTACAACCAAGGGATACTAAAGTGTGGTTGTATCATTAAAACAATACAATGGGATAAAGATAATGTGCAAGTTCTGGTGAGGACCGTCTTTACAGCATGCTCTGCAGCATAGTGAAGGTAAAGGGCAAGGGCTAAAAGGAGGTACACAGGACGCCAAACAGTACTTCTTCACTCTCTCAAACCATTTTCCCTAGTGTGCAGCAAAATACAGAGCACAGGAAAAGCACTAAACAAGTCATGAAAGCAAAAGCAGGCCAGGGAGCTCAGGCCACATTAACTCACTCGCTTCTCAACGGGGACTTTGTTATAGTATCTGATTGAGTCCTTTCCCAGGAAGTCAAACTCCACCACGTATTCCTGACCATCCAACTCTGGGTGCAGATTGATGTGCTCCACACGAAGCGAGCAGCAACCTACAGTGTCCGCTGTTTCTCCTTCCTCCTTCTCATTGCCTGCTCGCAGAGCAAGCTGTCCAGGGAGGAGATGGGGGTGGGGGTGTGGAGAGAAGATAAGCATGAATGAATAACTTCAATATCATACATACACTGTCTAGGAAACCCAAATCAGAAGCCTCCCAAGTCTCTTTGGGGCCAGGGCATCAGTCTGCCAAGGCCCAGGAATTCTGGATCTGCACTGTTGCTTCTTGCCTAATCAAATACAGTGTGGAGAAAGAAATCAAGGGCTATTAACCTTCCCCAAAAAACATGTCTGTCTACTCTGTCCGCTCAAATGGGGATGGAGGAAAGAAGATACTTAAAACTGTGGGCAATCAGACTCAAACAGCTAGTCTGAATTTTTCTTAATTTTTAATTCAGAACTTGTGTTAAACATAAACCGTGCTAAAACCAAGGGAAAACATGAAACCTTTTTTTCCTGAAAGAGTGCGAGAAACTGATCTCAAAAGCACTGTCTTTAAAACTGTAGTTGTGACACATTGGCGATCATTTAGTTAATTTTCATGAACTTGTGTGTCATCCTTACAGAGAGGCCATGCTAATCTCTGTATCATTCCAATTTTACTCTGTGTGCTGCCATCCCTTTTAAAAGTAAGGCAGAGGAAACCCTATCAGAATTCACTGCTCGTAGAAAGGCTGAGCCGGAGAAGGCAATGGCAAACCATTCCAGTACTCTTGCCTAGAAAATCCCATGGACAGAGGAGCCTGGTGGGCTACAGTCCATGGGGTCGCTACTAGTTGGACAAGACTGAGCGACTTCACTTTCACACATTGGAGAAGGAAATGGCAACCCACTCCAGTGTTCTTGCCTGGAGAATCCCAGGGATGGCGGAGCCTGGTGGGCTGCCGGCCTTGGGGTCGCACAGAGTCAGACACGACTGAAGTGACTTAGCAGCAGTAGCAGCAGCAGAAAGGCTGAGCATTGTTTTGTGCGACATTGGTTTCAGTTATACACAAACACAAATATATGTTGGGTTGTGATATAAAATATTTTGGGGGGTGGCACATGGTCAAAGAGTTTGAAAATGTCAGTCTTTCCGGCACATTCAGACTCATGAAAGTCCTTCTATGAGACAGCAGCAGTCAGTCTGACACTGAACACCTGTCTCTCCACTTCTACCTTCCTTACTAGGCTAGAGACTGGGTGAGCAGGACAGATTACTGGGCTGTCACTGCCTCTCCAGCAGTACTTAAAAGCACAGGGCCTGGAGGAATATAAGCCTCCTCCATCTTCATGAAGATGAACATGGTAGGCAGTGTGACAGGAAGATGCCCTCACCTTATCGATGAAGTACAGGGCTACAGCTCTCTGCCGGACTTTCATCTCTTTGGACTTCCAGTCTTCCCGATACTGGTTCCGGATCTTGTCCACACACTTCTTCAGCCTCCGAGCAGTCTCATATTTCTGCCAGTCTTTCTCACCCTGCAAAGACCAGACCCAAGGGGGGACTGCTTAGGGATAGTGGAATAGAGACAGACACTGAATATCCAAGTTCAGAGCTCTGAACCAAAGAGAAGGAACTTGAGTTAAGCAATGCATTTACTAGGTGACAATGCACACGGTCCCATTCCCTGACAGGCAGAACTGGCTCCTGTCTGATTGCTAAAAAAGCCTCTGGCTTTCATTTTGTGAAATGTTTTATGTTCTTAAGAAAGCCCATGTGATATGTCCCCCAAATTAACTTCTGTCAATACAAAGGGTATAAACATCCCTATTCCCACATCAGCATCACAGTCTTGCTGCTGAATCTGTGACCCAAGAGCAGTTTTCTGCTAGGACTGAACTTCATTAAATTCAAGACAATCCTTCACAGTTTGATGGAACTGTCAAGGAAGCAGAACCAAAGATTATAGCTTATAATTACTAAGGAACACAATGACTTCCAGGAACAGCTACAATTATTCGCCATTTTCTAACTTCTGCATTTAAAAGTATTCTTGATGAGACTGAGGGAAACTGTTATTGTGAAGACAGTTTTTTTTAACATCAGAGCTTTTGGTGGCAGGTTTAAAAATTGATTCTAAAGCCAATGTAAGGTTTTTAAAAGGGTGTGAAAAGACAATCTAATCAAGAGCAAGGGAAGATTTCTGTGATCTTGTTAAATGGAAAAAGTCACAAGCAAGGACTGATGATAATGTCAAGTGAGAAAGGAAAGGGGAAAAAAAAGAGAAGAAAATCAGAGATTATTACAAGGCCAGAAACAGACTGTATGACATGGACACAGGGACAGAATTTAAGAACTCAAGAATCTCTGCTCTTAATTCTCCCAGCCCACAACCAAGGAGAGCTAGTGATTTCTACCTAAGACACAGACATGTAATCTCTGAGGCCTAAGAACTGTGGTCAAGGCATCTGGCCTGAGCATGTGGGAGTGTGGGACACACGAAGCAAGAAATGTCTGCTACTTCCAGTTCCAAACGTTCACAAACGAAAGCTTACCCAGCTACACGAATGAGTCATCAGCACTCTCCCCCAACTGTGTGTGGTATAGTGCTGTGTGCTTGTTTGGCTACAAAACAAGCGATTCCTTAACTACCTGTTGTTGTGGGTGGGTGACTTAGTGGTTGAGTCATACAGGAGAAATATCCAAGTTCTATATGCTGACAATGGAAAGCTGAAAATTTCTCTCTGGTTCTTCTAAGTATATTTTGACACTGAAGAGGGCAAATAAGAAAAAGGTGTGACAGAAGCTTTCCTCTTGTAAGTAATAAATCTCAAGACAGTTAAGAACCTCCCTGACAACCCTTCTCACACACACGAAAGGCTCACCTGCAACAGCGCAGTCTCCGCTTCAGCAGCAGGCTCTTTCCCACCATTCTGATGCGCACAGGCCACCAAAACCTGAGTCTGTCTTCATTTGCCCATTCCTTAGTCACACCCACTGACGCAGTTCACAAACCTAACAAGTCAGTCATTCACAGGCCATAACCACCAGACCAACTTTTCTTCACCGGGCGGCTAGGCTCCTAGCACAGGGATCCAGGATTCTCTCAAATAAGGACACAGAGATGGGAGTGATGGGAGAAGCCACCTGACTGAGCTGAACTGAACTGAAGTAGGTCTAACAGGAGAGGGCTGGCTTCTAGGAAGTATGCTTATCCCTGCAGTGTTCAGCTTCCCTGAATAGAATTCAGAGAGTGAATGGCAATCTGAACCCCAAACACACGTAATTTAAGCAAAAGACAATAAACTGGCCCTAGGTATTTATACCATGTTTAAAAATAAAATCTAACCAGCTTTCCGTACATGTCCATTCTTAAATATGTTGGTCTTATGGATTTATAGAGTTCTTTATAGATTCTAATCCTTTTGAGATATAGGTAGTATTTTTTCTTCTAATACTTCCTTTCAATATTTCACTCTAAATCTTCTAAAAAGAGTTTATGTTACACATTTTTAAGTATACAGTTAGATCAGTTTTGACAATCCATAATCCATGTAACCCACACCCCATCAAGTTAAGAGAATATTTCTGTCAATCCAGAAAGTTCCCTCATATTTATATACATGGTATATTCTATGATGACCCCTAATGTGTCTGACTACACTGTACTGTATTTCTTCTGACGATGGACTCATGGGATGTTTCCAGTTTTAGACTCACATAAATATAGCATTATGAACAGTGCTGTACAGTCTTTGTTCACATATGTTGTTATTTTATTTGCAGCAGAAATACCTAGAACTGGAAATAGTAGCTTACTGCAGCTTAAATCTGCATTCCACTGATAGTTAGTGATGATGAGTAGTGCTCTTTCATGTGCTTTTTTATTGGCTGTTTCTCTGTCTTCTAAAGCATCCAACCTTTTCTCTTTTATTATGAGGATGTTTATCTTTTTTATTACTGAATGATACGAATTCTGTATATCCAGGATACAAGCCTTTTGTCAGCTACACATGCTGCAAATGCTTTCTCCCTATTACCTGTGTATTTGTTTTCTTAGTAGTGTCCTTTGTTGAACAAAAGTTTTTAAATGATTCAATGTTTCAACTGTTTATTGTTTATTCTGTGTCCAAGAAATCTACTCCAAGGTCATGAAGATGTTCTGCCGTGACATCATCTAGAAGCTTTAATGTTCTAGCTTCTAGCTCTTTTATGCTTTAAAATTTAGAACTGTATACTAAAAAGTCAGGTTCAGAACGTTATTTTTTAAAATAAGCATGTCTTATTTTCTCCTCACCAAAATCAGAGCTTCCCAAGACTATAAAGTTTTATAAAGGCATTTTTCTTCAATCCAGCCTGTAATCCCCAGATGGTTACATTTAAAAGGTTGTAGACACATACATCTTTGAAACCCCAGAATTATAGTTTCTAAAGAGAAAAAGCAGAGATGTGTATTTGGCACTGAGAATATTTCAGTATGACTGAATGCAATGTGATACCAACAGTGATCCTGAAGGTTGCTATACTTCATTTACAAGGAAAATTACGAATTTTATTTATAAAGTTAAAACTGGTTTGAGGAGCCTTAATTTATTTTACTAAAGATGACTTCCTCGGTTAAAAGACCAGATAATGCTTGGCAGAGGTTGGACTTAGTGGTTGAATACCTACTATAAGCAGTCCTTTTGTAACCTCTATATCCATAGTTTATCTGGGATCAGAGTTTTGTTGAAAACACAGGTTCCAGAGAGCTATCATTTCCCCTGCCATTTCAGATTCTATGGGTACCAAATACAGAGTGGAAGAAGAAAGGAATGGAAACACTTACAAGAAAATGTCTGTTTAATGGAAATCCTGGGAGAAAAAGCAGAACAAACCAAGATGAGCACACACAGATGTGAATGAGCTCAGGACAATCTTATCAGTAGCTGGACCATGTGTTACTGTGACTCTCAAAAGTCTTGATCCTTTCAATGACCTGTGAGACTGGAAGTACTGTAACCCTGGTTATGACCGCAAGTAGACCAATCCAAGTTTCTAGAAAGCGGCAAAGACAGCATACATCAGAGGGACACATTTCAGCTGTGCTTTTACCCTTCACAAACCAAAAATTTTCAATTATCAAAAATCCGTAAGTCACATCATACTTGAGTTAAATTCCTTGATGGAGCAGAGATGGAGTAGAAAGGTCTAGCAATATTACATGGGAGAAGTGAATGAACAAATATAGATACAAAAACAAGCAATCTTAGGAGAAATCTCAGGAGGCTGAGCAGAAAGATGTCCCCCTTGATGGCAGCCTCCTATAAACTGGACCCAAAGTCTTCCATGAAGTAAAACCACCAATTACCACCCTTTACCCTTTTTGACAAAAATGTACTCTTTATAGACCTCTGGGTCAGATCAGGTCAATGAATTCATGCTTTAATCATCACTTTCCTCCAAAAACACAGCAATGGAAGTGCTTCATGCAAAAAGGGGCCTTATCGTTTTCCACGCAACCTGAAGCAGGGGCTGTGTCAACTTGGGCTGGGCTGGGCTGCTGCTGCTGCTGCTAAGTCACTTCAGTTGTGTCCGACTCTGTGTGACCCCATAGACGGAAGCCCACCAGGCTCCCCCGTCCCTGGGATTCTCCAGGCAAGAACACTGGAGTGGGTTGCCATTTCCTTCTCCAATGTGTGAAAGTGAAAAGTGAAAGTGAAGTCGCTCAGTTGTGTCCGACCCTTAGCGACCCCACAGACTGCAGCCTACCAGGCTCCTCCATCCATGGGATTCTCCAGGCAAGAGTACTGGAGTGGCTTGCCATTGCCTTCTCCTTGGGCTGGGCTAGACTCCCTCTAAGACAGGAGGAGTGAGCAGAGGAGTGCAGAGCAAAGAGAAAAGGGAGTGGGACACAAAAACTACTTCCCAGTCAAAAGGGCTTACAAACTAACTCCAAAACACATGAGGAAACAGGTTAGAAGAACTGTCAACAAAAATAATCAGCACATGAATTCACTTCAGGTAACATTTTTAAAGAACAAAGATTTTCAGGAGAAAAAAAACCAAACTACTAAAAATAGGGCTCCAAAAGTGATAAAATAAGCACATGCCTTAAATGAAATGAAATCAAGTAAATTTGAAATAAAAATAATTAGAAATCCTGAAAAAATATAATTGAAGCAAATTACAGGAGGGGTAAATTTTAGATTAGATATAATCAAATAGAGAATTAGTGAGTAGAAGTAAGTCCTTGAGAACTCTGCCCAAATGAAGATCAGACCTAAAGAAATAAAGAAATAAAATGCAAAGGAATGGTCTAGAAACTGTGGAAGAAATTATGGCTGAGACTTTTCTAAAATAAATAAAGCCCTAGGAGTGACAGTCGAGTCTGAGTATCTTTAAAAATATATCTGTACTTAAAAAAAAAAAATATATATATATATATAGGAAATGAAGAGTAAAAATTTGTCTCTATTGATAGGTCACTTAACTGTTTATATAGAAACTCCAAAAGACACAGACACTTTTAGAATAGGAGTTCAGCAAAGCTACTAGATAGAAGATCAATATTAAAAAATCAACAGCATTACTACTCCAGTAATAACAAACAAAAATGTAGTAACAACAACAAATACTTGAAATTCAATAGCACAAGAAATTATAAGGCCTCTTAGAAAAGATTTTAAACATGTGTAAAATCTCTATGGAAAAAATTAGGACACAATATTGAAGGATATAGTCAAAGACATGAATTAATGGAGAGGCATGTAACAGGTTCATGAATGGGAAGATTCAATAAAGTAATCTCAATATTTCCCCCCTGTTAATCTATAATTTCAGGACTTCCCTGGTGGTCCATTGGCTAAGACTCTGTGCTCAGAATGTAGGGGGTCCTGGGTTTGGTCCTTGGTGAGGGAAGTAGATCCCGCATGTTGCACCTAAGAGTTCACATGCCTCAACTAAAGATTCAGCATGCTGCAACTAAGACCCAGTGCAGCCAAATAAAGTATATATTTTTTAAAAAATCTGTAATTTCAATGCAATCCTATAAAAAAAAATCTCAATAGCCTTCATTAGAACTTGACAAATTTATCTCAAAATTAATGTGAAAAAGCAGAGAGCCAAGACAATTTTGAAGAATGAGACAAAGAAAACTTGTCCTACTCAATAGTAAGACTTCGTAAAGCTACAGTAGGTCGGACAGTGTGCTGCTGATGAAGAAACATACAAACAGGACAGAGAGCCCAGAAACAATATGACATACATGTAGAAATGTCATCAATGAGAGAGGGGGTAAACACAACTAACTTGTTCTGGGACAACTGGTTATGCATTTGGAAAAAATATATCTCAACCTCAAACCATATACAAAAATACATTCTAATGGATCATAGATCCAAACATCTTTTAAAGAGCAAATTTTTAGAAACGATGGCAGAGATACGGAAAAAAGAGAAACTTGAGCACAATGTTGGGAGGATGGTGGTGAGGTAAACTGGTTCCAGTACTTTAGAGAACAATTTGGAAATATCTGAAAAGAATCTTTAAAGAAAATTTTCATCTATATACATAAGGAAAATGTGTTTATTCCAGCACTATTTACATTAGGAAATGACTGTAAACTCTAGTTAAATGTTTGTTGACAAGAGAACAGATGATTTTTTATATAATAGAATACTATGCAGCAAATAAAAATGGGTAAATTAGAAATATGTATCAAGATAATAAACTCTCAAAACCAAAGGGTGGTGAAATAAGTTGCAAAATGATCTCAATAAATATCTAACTTTAAATCAAACCTTGTAAAACAACACTACATGGTGTTCATGGACACATAATGTACTAAAAATATACACAAGAATGAAAACATTAAATTCATTTTAGTATTCTCCAGGGAAAGAGATAAATGTTACCTAGTGAGCTTCAGCTATGTTTATCACAATACTTTTTATGAAATGAAGCAGTTGAAGAAATAGGACATGATGTTAAGGTTTGACACGGGCAGATGGAGGACACTATATGAATGACTGTTCTATTTTTGTATATTGGAAATATATCATTGAAAATAAAATCCTTATTGCTTGTATCTTTCCACATTTATCTAAAAAGAGACTCTTATCTCCTGCTGGCAATGCACTTAAGAACTATTTAACACACTGTCAAAACCTCAACCTCTGAAGATCTATTCTGAGTCGGAGATAACTGAGGACAGGCAGAAAGCTTAAGAAATCACGTTTATTTTCCCCTCAACAGTACCACTCTCCAAGCCTTTAACAATTTTTCATGACTCAGGATCGCAACCCAGCTGCTGGAGTGAGCCACTCTGCACTGGATATAAGGTTCTAGGCAGGGCCTACATCTATGTGACTTTCTAGGTTTACTACCATAACCATTACTCAGAAACCTGCCTAAGTCCTTACAGTGCATAGGAGGTGTCTGGATATTGTCTCAATGAATTGGCTGGCTCTCTGCCCTTATGGAACTCCACTCAGCTTAGCTAACAAGGCTCTGAACCCCAGAGACTCTCCTACAATTAGTGTGAATCCTGCCTATGAGAGTGCACAGTCCTCGTGTATTTGGCATCTGTTCATCTCTCTTGACCCCTGCTGCCATCATTCTAAGTCACTGCCACTTCTTGGCTGGAGTACTGCAACAGCCTCCTCTTGGTCTCCCTACTTCCTGGGTCCAATCCAGTCTCCACAGAGCAGCAGTCGGAATGATCAATTATATCACAAGTTTCTAAAACACAAATCTGGCATCATTCCCCTTTAAAACCCAGTGGCTTCCTACTGGATTTAGATAATATTAAAAAAATTGAAGGAAGTGTTTTAAGATCTGGCCTGCATCCCTGTCTCTAGTCCCCTCCTCATCGTATCTTTCTTGATCATTATACTCAAACTACTGTCTCTGAGACCACCCAGTTCTTTCTTTCTTCAGAGATTTCAAAAGGCTGCTTTTCTTTGTCTGAAATGCCCATTCCCCTATCCTTTCCATGGATAAATCCTACTCACCCTGTAAGTCTCATTTTAAACGTTACTTCCTCAAAAAGCCATTTCCTGGGCCCTGGAAGCCAGATTAGGTGCTCTGGTACTTGCTCAAATGGTACCCTGTGTCCTCTGCAGCACTGACAACAGTTTACATTCTAATGTGACTGTGCATAATGCCTGTATATCGGAGCAAGACCCCCCTCTGTTCCAAGTCAATGGTTCTCCATCAAATGCAGAACATGGTCCAGTCACTTTAGTGCGGCATTTAAGGTTGGCCACAATCTGGCCTCTCGGAGACTAAATTTATCTGTAAAATGGTGGCATGAGTACATGTATGGTATGGTTATTAAAAGAATCAAATGTCAACTTACATGAAAATACTTTTAACAGTAATCCAGTATCCTTCATTTTGATAATTTTTGTTTTTTACTGTGTAATATAAAATTCACCCCAGCAGTAGCGACATTTAGCATATTTACAATGTTACCTCACCATCACTTGATAATTCCTTTTATTACTCCTTTTCGTACCCCTCCTCTCTGTCCATATGACACACTGCTCTTTGAAATACCTCTCTTTTGAGATCTAACTGCAACCAAATTTCCTTTAGAAGTTGTTTCTATTCTCTAACTGCTGTGAATAACTGCTCCCCTTTATCTAAAGCATTTAACATTTACCTTTCTAATACAACTGAATTCTTACCCAATTTGCCCAGCAGGCCATAAGTTCTTTCAGGGCTAAAACCACTTTTCATCTACCTCGATCACCCTATAGCTCTGTGGTATTTCAGAACAGGAATATAACGTTTCTTAAAGTGATTTGACTTTTACTTGCCATGGGAGTTCTCTTTCCGATTCTATGCTCACTTTAAACTAAGAACAGTGTCATTTTCCAATTACACTGAAGAACATATATACAGGGGCATTTTTCATTAGGACACAGGACTATAAGCTAGAAAATGTGCAGTCTGGTCTTGAAAAGACACATGGCCTTTTGAGTTGTGGCTTTCAAATCTTAACAAGTGTTTAATAAACTATAAACCAAGATTAAGAGGGGCTGCTCTCAGTGCCCTGCATGTAAACAGTCAGTTTATACAGAACTAATTCCCTGACTCTTTTTTTTTGCAGAACTCATCTCTTAAGTTGCCATTCATATTTCCACAGTATATCTGAGGGACTCATTCAAGCAGGGTATGCCTAGCAGGCTAACAAGAACTGATAGTCCTTCCAAGAGAGTTTTCTCTTTTCAATAACAGCATCAATAAACAGTAGCACATGTGTACATAACAGTTTAAGATATGCTTTCCCAAACATTATCCCATTAAGTCCTGGTGGAATCTACTCAGATGAAGCCTTAGGAAGACAAAGTATGTAAGACTCCAGATTTTACAACTCTTTCTGGATTCAGAGTAATTATATTCCTTTCTTCAGAGCCCAGAAAGGTGAGGAAGAGAAAGAGAACTAGCTGTAGAAACCAACACACATTTACCACATTTTTCATCAGTCTGACCACTTGACTGTAGGCAATGTAAAAGCAAGGACTGTGTGTCTGTCTTGTTTACCAATGTAATTCCTAGCACCATACCTACACTGTGCCAGGCTCATACAGGGATTTCCATTAGTATTTCCAAATTAATAAATAAGACTACAATGTGATGTAGAAAACATCTTAGGGAGGTCACCAGATAACGCTAACTATGAAAAGTACCCTTTTTTTGTGGGTAGGGATGGTTTTCAATTTGTCAAAGTGATTCCAGAGGCTGAGGACATTAGATTTCAAAAAAAATGACAAGAGATTATCAGCCCCACTAACTGGTGCAGCTCTTGGCTACCACTTACCTTGATTCGTGAGCTGGGGTTCAGCATGATGTATTTAATAGAACCTTGGATGTTCTCTGTCCAGGAGACTAGCCAAGTAACCTTGTTATCGTGTCGGACTTCTTTCCATTTATGACCTGGAGGAGGAGAAGGAACCTTGGCATCTCTGTGGAAATAAAGCAGTAGAGCAGTGAGGTGAGAAGTAATGACCAATTTCACTTTTCATCACTGGAAGTGGATGAATCTGTGAGCGTGTATTTCCAAGTTTCCTCCTCACCAGTCAATACATGATAAGCACCTGAAGATCTATACACAGAAATAACATGCTGCTCCCAAACAGTCTTCTGTAATGTGGGGGGGAAATCCAAACTACCAAGAACAAAGGAAGCCCCTCACTTCATTTCTGGCCAAAGGACAAACTGTGCTCACTTGCTACAGTTGATGATTATATCCTCAGGCATGATTCGTCTCTTCAGCATGCCCATCTTGGGGTGGTTGCCGCGGCCACGGAAAAGCCCAGGAGGTTCTATCTTGAAGTTGGCGATCCTCTCTCTGTGGTTATCCATAACACAAAAGCCATATTCTTTCAGTAATTTTTCATTCTCCTCTTTGATTTTCTGGAAGACAGCCGAAAAGTACTCAAAGAGGATTCAATCTACTGTTCTCTACTTACACATTTCTTAGCTCTTGTGCGAGAAAAGGTCCAGGTAAAGAAAAGTCGAAAAATCACTTAAGAAACAAATTCAGATAAAGGAAAACCTATGTAATTTTTATTTTCTTTTTCACTGCATGGCTTGTGGGATCTTGCTCCCTGGCTAGGGACTGAACCCAGGCACCCTGCAGTAGAAGCTCAGAGTCCTAACCATTGAACCACTAAGGAATTCCTGGAAAATCAGAGTTTTCTAAAAGATTAAATATAATAAAATCCCCATATGAACATTATTTCACACAGGGTTTCCAGCACAAAGAAACCTGCTATCGATTCTTTACTAGTACATGGGTACATATATTTCACATTGCGATCCTTTCTCCAAAGAACGGAAAGATTTGGAGCCTCCTTACCCTGTGCTAACCCTTCCCTCATATTGATATTATACTCAGCAATTAGATTTAAACTAAGTCCTGCTGCCTTGTGCATAGATAAAGATTCCCAACTTGCTGGTGACAGGTAACCTTGGCAGGGCTGTGACATGGTGATAACTTATAGAACCTCCTGACATGGATTTTAGTTTGAAAAACACTCCTGGAATGCATTTGAATCAGTTCTAATGAGGTGGATGAAACTGGAGCCTATTATACAGAGTGAAGTAAGACAGAAAGAAACGCACCAATACAGTATACTAACACATATATATGGAATTTAGAAAGATGGAAATATAACCCTGTATACGAGACAGCAAAAGAGACACAGTTGTACAGAACAGTCTTTGGGACTTTGTGGGAGAGGGTGAGGGTGGGATGATTTGAGAGAATGACATTGAAACATGTGTGTTGTCATATGTGAAACGAATCAGCAGTTCAGGGTCAATGCATGTTACAGGATACTCGGGGCTGGTGTGTGGGGATGACCAAGAGGGAGGATAAAGGGAGGAGGGAGGTGAGAGGGGGGTTCAGGAGGGGGAACTCATGTACACCTGGGGCGAATTCATGTCAATGTATGGCAAAACCAACCAATATAATATTGTAAAATAAAAAAAAAAAAAAAGATCAAACAATAAATAAATAAATAAATAAAAAGAAAAGAAAAACACTCCTGAAGTGAAAAATAAAATAAATTTCACTAATTTGGAATACTGAGATGACTAAACTGAGACTGCAAAGCATGATGTGGGTATCATTCTTACCATGTCTGTATTAACTAATTTTTTAAACTAAAGGTCAAATAGGTACTCTCAAACAGTGAGTTATATAGATACAATGGCCTAAATTATATAAACATGCAAGTCTAAGATACTGAAATTTAAGACTTCGAGGTGCCAAGAATTCCTTAAAATACTTAACTTCCAGACCTCCGCTAACCTGTTTTTTTGATTCCAGCCTTGAGCCAAAAAAGTCAGACTCCAGCCTTGAGCCTCCAGATCAGGGAATGGCAAGCTTTTTCTAGACAGAAAATGTTTTAGGCTTGAGGGCCATACGGTCTCTGTTCTAATTTCTCAACTTTGCCACTGCTGAATGAAAGCGACCATAGATAATAGGTAAGCAAGTTAGATGTGGCATGTTTCAATAAAGCTTTTGTACAAAAACGAGCAGCCTATCTATAGTTTGCCTACCAATATTCTAGAAGAAAGTGACATCCCAGTCAGATACTAGAAAGATCCTTCAGAAATGAGGTTGGCCACAGCTAGAAGATGAAGTTGGATGAGTGTGGCTAAAAACAGATCAAAGATAGAGAGAGAGAGAGAGAGAGAGAGAGAGAGAGAGTGTGTGTGTGTGTGTGTGCGTGCGCGCGCGCGTGTATACATATAGCCACCATGATTTTATCTGTCTTAAGTCCCTAACATCTAGGAGCCACTGTAGGTCAGACCTACTCTTCCTTAAACACTGTATTACTGGAGGTTACTGGCTGGTTTTTAGGTTAACAGAATACCAGCTCATATTGAGCCATTTAAACATAACGCCTATTCACAATTTTTAGTGTACATGAAACCCTTTAAGAAAATCGAGACTTCACTAGGCCAAGAATCTTAAATCTTTAGTGTAGAAATCATTAAAGTCAAAACTGTTTTGTAAGAACCAAGAAGAAAATTAAACTAATCACTATTTCAAAATTCTCCAGAGGTTTAAGAAATTCTGCAGTACCAGTTTCTCTTCCTTGCTCATCTGTTTCCGAGCTTCTGTCTGGGCTTTGAAATACTGGCTCATCTGGGTAAAATCACATTTGCTGAGGTTGGTGATAATATTCTTCTCTTCATTGGTCATTTCCTAGTTAAAAGAAAAGGGGGAGACAGAAAAAGACAGTAAATAAACTAATAAGCCCTCAAGTTTCTTCACAATTACAGCAAAGTATCATGTTCTCAGTCCAAGAGTATCTAGTGAGACAGTCAATCTAAACTTGAGAATTTGGGGGGGAAAAAGAAACAATTTTATTTCCTTGTTCTATTATCAAATATGCATGTGGTAGAAACATGTTTAGGATAACAATATTGAAAAGGGTAACTCTCATGTCATTTCTTAGATTCCGTAACACATTGCCACAATCTCCTAAGCATAAATACCACAGCCGAAGAAACACAAATATATATATCATTTAGTGACGAGAGAAACATTTCCACGCTCCTTCTCTCTTAGAAGCATCCTTGCTCTATTCATTTATTAAATCTTATTTTTACAGCTATTCAGAAAGTGAACTTCAGCTTAGCCTCTGTTCACATTCTCCAAATTAAGAATAAGGAAATTGTTTAAAATCACCTAGGCAAAGGATATGTGGTGTTAAGAGCAGAAAGTACCTAAAGCTAAAGAGCATGAATCAAAAGGGAACAGGACAATGCTAATGTATGTCTCTTTGCAATAGCAGACAGAGGGCAGTCCTGAGACAAACTTTCCTTTGCTGAACTGGAGCTGAGGTTTCTGTTTGACCTAATCTGATAAACTCTCCCCGCTACAGCCGCAGAAGAGCCAAGAGGAAAAGAAACACAGTTATTCTTATTGGATAGAAAACCTATATAATACAGTAAATGAACAGGGGGGAGGAAAAAACCTAACTTTCAATACAATAAAATTCATAAAACTCAAACTGTACATCAGGGAATTCTTTTGGTAAAATTATCATTTATTACTTAGTAGTAGAGATCACTGTTTTTGTTAAGGGGCTAGTATATTAATACATGGGCTACAATACCTTTCTCCAGTCTTTAAAGAAATTTTTCCTAAATATTTCCTTAGTAGTATATTCATGGTCGAGCATTTTTGCAAAGAACGTAGCTACTTCTTCCGCTTTGGGGCTCAGCTTCATGACTTTACCTAGAGACAAAAGTGGTTCCAAAAAATGAGGTGCTGTATTCACGTTCTGAGGTTAAACACTGAGGTTCTGGAGACATCGTCTTTCATAATGGTTTATTTACCTTCTGAAGGTATATATATAAAGGTCTGGTGATGCGTGGTAACAACAACAACAAAAACAGTATTATCGATTAACATCTACTTGTAAGAATTTTCCTTCTCTTTAGCAGATATTTACCTGGGTCATTCTCTGGAGACTATGCCAGTAAATTGTTCCCAGGAGCCTGCTCAGGACAGGGATGACCTGGGGGAGGCCCAGTCACTCTTCCTTTTCCTTTCAGCAAGCAGGGTCCTTTACACCTCTTCAATGGTTTTTAAAAATCAAATCCTCAGAGGGACTCCTGCCACTGCTAAGCTAAACAGCTTCTGTTCAAGAAGGGGAGGAAGGGATAGGACAGGGAGTGGAAGAAAGGAATTGTGGGGAAAAGAAATAGGCATCTTTCTTCTTCAAAGTTAGGTGGGTGGAATATGAATTAAAAAAATATATATTCATAGCAGGCAAGCCCAGATATCCCATATGAAAAAATCTAAGTAAGACCTTCCTCTAGAACTTTGCTTCTCAATGTATGGCTCATGGACCAGCAGTACTGACATCACGAGTCTGGCAGAAATGCAGAATCTCAGGCCCCACCCCAGACTGACTGAACCAGAACATACATTCTAATGAGACCCCCAGGTGGCTAGTGTACACACCAGAGTTTGAGATGCCCTGGAACACAGGCATTATTATAGAGTTGCCTCTTTCAGGGAAACAGAACTCATCCAGAACACAGGGATGACTGGGGTTCTTGGCATTATACACATTTTTCCACTGCCTTACCTGTTACATAGATATTAGTAATTCACCAAGGATTTTCACATTTATTACAGAAAACTAAAACTTAACCCAAATTCCATTTATTTCAAAACTCAGAAGACATCTCATCTCATGCTGGTTAGACAGTTTCATCACTGATTGCAGGGATGGTACAGGGAACTGGAGCTCTAAACTGAAACTTTCAGGGAAGACAAAGAACCTGCTTGAAATCTATAACTTTAAAAGGCCAACAGGTGGCGCCACTTCCCCTCTAAACCTTCTAACTCCTTGCAAAGAACACAGCTTGGGAAGGACAGGCTGGCTTCTCAGGAGGTTCCTGCACTTCAGAATTCACTCAAGTCTGAACCAGTGTTGCCAGTTAAGATGTAACATGCTTCTGATATAAAGGAAACCAGTAAGTCACTAAGAATAATACAATGAAATAAAAGGCAAGAAACAATGTAAGCTATTCTTGCATACATTTGGTATACTCTGGGAAATTCTGCTGAATTCTGTCCCAATAGAGAAAGCAATTTTGACGCCTCCTGTTTCAGATGAGCTGCCAAAAGATGAAATGACAGCTCCCAGCAGTAGAAGGGTAGGAGGATGACTTAGAGGTTCCTGGCAATAGTAGTGCTTTGTAGGAAGGGCTGAGCTCCAGGAATAAGAAACTGCTGAGTCAGAGCTGAAAACTGGAGGTTCTCAGAGGTCATTCATTGCTTCGGCCAGCCCATGCCCCTCCTCCCTGGCAGGCACTAAAGGAGTCTGAGAATTCTCTTCCCTAGAGAGTAGGCAGGACTGACGGTATCAACTTGGTAGTAAGTCAAATACAACTTCTTGACTTACTGCAGTGTGGGAGTTTACCTAATCAAAGGGAAGAAATTTGAGAAAGACCAAATGAGAAAATGTGAGAGCCCTAGAGCTGCAGCTCCGACAGGGCAAGAATGTAGAAGGGACCAGGGTGACCATGATGATTAGTTCAAGCCTTGGCTTCCCATCTCTGAAAGTAAGGGAAACCCAAAGGCTAAAGAAAGGAACCCAGCTTTCCTTCAAATCACTTTGGACCTCAAAGTTAGGCTTCACCAATTGAGTCTCCTAAAGTTCAACTCCAAAGGTAAACCTATACCAGGGCTATAGAATATCTGCGCTTTTATGATTAACTAAGGCTTTTTCTTATCATTGGAGTTTTGGCTTTGAGTCACAGTGCAGAGTCTCCAGAATGACCACTATAAGGGCTAATGGTAGAATTCTGTCCCATGCTCTCCAGTCAACACAGGTCAGAATGAGGCTATAAAATCCTGCGAGATCACACATTCCATGAGATCAGAGATTCGTCAGTATTGTCCACTGTTGGGTCTTGGTGTCTGAATACAACACGTTGAATAAATACAGTTTAAAACAACGAATCCCAGTTTTATAAGTTTGACATGTTCTTCATTTGCAAGACCCAGCCTTTCAGTATAAACTACTACCCCTTGACCTTTAAGCATCCATGGCCCGAGACCACTGCTGGTGGACAGAGACGTGCTCTTCAGCAGTTCTCCTGGCTCAGGTTCTCAAAGTTTGGTCAGCAGACCACTTGGTTCAGAAGCACCCATGATCACTCAATATCAATTAAATGAGCCCAGATCCACCTGGTAAATCTAAAGCACATGAGAGTTTGAGGAATAATGCTCTGGTCGTTTCTGGAGAAAACCCTTGGAATGAGGGAAATCAGTTGAGTATTTCTAGAGAAAACCCCTGGAATGAGGGAAATCAGTTGCATATTACCATCTGCATACTGCTATACGCCAATAAGGGAGCATCAAGGGCTACTCTCAAAATTTTCAACCCAAGGACAGAGGTCTAAGAGTGTTCGCAAAGAGCTAGGCAGGATATTTCCTCAGAGCAGCTCATCAGACTTGACTGCACAAAGGACAACAGCATAGCGTTGTACCATACAGAGTGAGTGATAGACACCTATCAGCCCTACCTAGAGGTTGATGCAGACTAATTAATTAGTCCCCAACCAAGCACTAATTCTATTTCTAGCAATGAGTAGCTTGTTAGCTTGCATTATATCACTAAAATAAAATACTACCATTCAAGTAAGTCTTTTCTAAGAACTCTTACAAAGAGTAGCTCCTTAGAAACGTCACTCAGATAAAAACATTTAGCTTGTGGACCAAGCGCTGGCTGCGACCTATGTAGCTGGACCTTTTTGAGACCACGCCTCAAAGGGAAACAAGGGAGATGAGACAGCTCCTTTCTCGTGGAACTTTTCCTGTACCAAATGGGCTTTTAAGAGTCAACGCCTGATGGCCCTTTCCCCAAACCATACAATGACATGAGAACAAAATGAAATAAACAAAAAGGATAGCACAAAACAAGATGCTTCCCCACTTTCTATTCCTAAACAGAAGCACACTCTTTCCTTGGCCAAGAATTGGACAACCTTGGAACAACTCACCATCATAGTAAAACTTGACATTCTCTGGAAGAGGTTCATATGGTGGAGCGAATACAGGACCTTTATGTTCTAGGAATTTCCATTTGATGCCTTCAGGATAGCGTTCTTCTTCCCACCTTTAAAAGACAAAGTACAACCTCATTTAGTGATCACTCTACCTGATATTGAGATTATCACTGATTAAATACCAAAATAATTATCTGCTCAACTAACTGGTGCTCTGGAATGACTCTGGTTCCCACATTCAAGATCTGGGTCAAAAACAACTAGCATCCTTTGAAACAGTCAATGCTTACAACAAAGATGATGGATTACTCAGGTGAATGGAGGAAAACACATTTCAACAGTTTAGTTCAAAGAAATTGAGTATATGAGCTCATTATTTAGCAATGATCACAGCTGTTTTATCATAATGGTGTAAAAGTAAGCCACAATCGTGTACATGATGGAGGCACTATTTTACACACTGATACAAAGGAAAAGGCCTCCTGGGAATGGAGATATTGAGTGAAGGTACGGGAAAACCACCCTTTGAGAAAGTGACGGTGGTGGTGATTTAGTCACTAAGTCGTGTCCAACCCGATGTAACCCACCAGGTTCCTCTGTCCATGAGATTTCCCAAGCAGTGAAAGTTAGGAGTCCTAACTACTGGACTGCCAAGGAATTCCCAACTCCAGTGTTTTAAAATTAAGATTCCATCCTAAGGGCTCACGATAACTTAAGCATTTAAGCAAATTAAGAGATTCACTCAACACTAAACCTCAGTTTAAAGAGAAAGAACATATCCTATGACACAAGCTGATATCACTGGATCAATAGGTGCTAGTATAGAAATAAAAATAACAGTGTTGGCCTTTTAGGTCCCCATCAATGGTTCATCAAAAAAGTTAGGAAAAACATGTACTAATCACACTTAACCCCACCAACAAACTCCCCAGTTTCTAGATCTTTTCATGAAGAATCTGTTTAGAATAAATATGGGACTAATGTTCCAATGGCTCAACCCTCACACGAAAGTACACTCAATGCAGAGTTGAAACCCTCTAAAGCTATGATGGGTAACAGGTAAAAATGGGGTCATATTTCTCATTTTTTAAGGAATCTCCATACTGCCCTCCATAGTGGATACAGGAATATGGAATGCATATCTACTTGCATTCCCACCAACAGTGCAAGAGGGTTCCCTTTTCTCCACACCCTCTCCCGCATTTATTGTTTGTAGATTTTTTGATGATGGCCATTCTGACCAGTGTGAGGTGATGCCTCCCTGTAGTTTTGATTTGCATTTTTCTAATAATGATTGACACTGAGCATTGTTTCATGTTTGTTGGCCATTTATAAGTCTTCTTTAGAAAAATGTCTGTATAGGTCTTCTGCCCGTTTTCTGATTGGGTTTTTTATTTTTCTGGTATTGAGCTGCATGAGCTGTTTGTACATTCTGGAGGTTAATCCTTTGTCAGTTGTTTCATTTGTAATTACTTTCTCCCATTCTGAGGGATGTCATTTCATCTCGTTTATTGTTTCCTTTGCTGTGCAAAAGCTTTTAAGTATTACTCAGCCATAGAAAGGAACTCATCGAAAGGTGGAAGCAACCTAGATGTCCACTGACAGATGAATGGAAAAAGAAGTTGTGGTACATACACACAATGGAATATTACTCAGCCATAAAAAGGAAACACATCTGAGTCAGTTCTAATGAGGTGGATGAACCTAAAGGTTATTAAACAGAATGAAGTAAGTCAGAAAGAGAAAGATAAATATATACTAACACACATATATGGAATGTAGAAAGATGGTACTGAAGAATTTATTTGCAGGGCAGCAATGGAGAAACAGATGTAGAGAACAGACTTATGGCCATGGGGAGAGGGGAGGAGAGGGCGAGATGCACGGAGAGAGTAACATGGGAACTTACATTACCATGTGTAAAATAGACAGACAACGGGAATTCACTGTATGTCTCAAGGAACTCAAACAGGGGCTCTGTATCAACCTAGAGGGGTGGGATGGGGAGGGAGATGGGAGAGAGGTTCAAGAGGGAGGGAGTATATGTATACCTATGGCTGATTAATGTTTGACAGAAAACAACAAAATTCTATAAAGCAATTATCCTTCAATTAAAAAATGAATTAAAAAATAAATTAAAAAAAAAAAAGGAACTCATTTGACTCTGTTCGAATAAGGTGGATGAACCTAGAACCTATTATGCAGAGTGAAGTAAGTCAGAAAGAGAAAGACAAATAACGTTTACTAACACATACGTATGGAATCTAGAAAGATGGTGTTGCTGAACTTATCTGCAGGGCAACAACAGATACCCAGATGTAGAGAACAGGCTTCTGGACACAGCAGAGTAAGGAGAGGATAGAACAACTTGAGAGAGTAGCACTGAAACATATACACCGCCATATATAGAATCAGATAGCCAGTGGAAATTTGCTGTATGACACAGGGAGCTCAAATCTGGTGCTAGAGGGGTGGGATGGGGAAGGAGGTCCCAGGAAGGAGGGGATGTGTGTGTACCCATGGCTGATTCATGTTGATATATGGCAGAAGCCAACACAATATTGTAAAGCAATTATCCTCCAATTAAAAATAAATTCTGAAAAAAAATGGAGGGCTGGGTTTAAGAAGTTTTTATGATTGAGCCTCAGCATACTGCCACCACCTGTACTGCTATTTCCAGAGAGAAAACATGACACAGTAAAGAAACCCACAGGGATCCTGACCATTTTCCCATCCCCACAATCACCAAGGAGAGGAGGAAAAGGCTCACAGTTGGCTTGTGTTTGGCAGGATGAACAAGTCTTCTTTGCCCTGAAGCAAGAGACCTGTACGTTTGCCAAACTGGTAAACAGTGTAACTGTTTTAGTGAGACAGCAAAAGGAGTAGTAAAAATGAGAGCATCTGCCATTTAAGTTCCCTGACTAGGCTGTCAATGACAGTCACTGAAGACTGGACCACTGACTTCAGAGTCTAAGAAACAAGCCTACAGTGGCAGCAAGAAAGCACAATCAATCAGTAAGAGGCCAATCATTCCTGTTCTCCACCTTTAAAGATTTACAGTGGTAAATTCAAGCACTGTGCTTAAGAATGTGCACAATTTTACAGCCAGACTTGAGAAACACATGCACTGGAGATTGTAGCAAAGGCTGCTCGGTCCCAAACCTACCGTCTTCAGTGATTCCACTTAAACCAAAACAAGAAAACAAACCATAGGTCACAGTCTCTCAGAATTAACATGTGTTAACAGTGATAAGAATTTCAACCACAGAGCCAAAATTAGGCTAGTAGACCCTTCAAGGCTAGTTATTTTCATACACACAAGGCTGGACCAGAACATAAGTATATCTGCCTCCAGGCCCAAAAAGAGCCAGGGCTCCAAAGGAAGTGGGAGAGAGCACGATGACAAAGAAATGAACTTGGTCACTCAACAAACTTACTGAGCACCCAGCCACAGACAGATATAACAGATGACGATTTACTAACTCACCACTCCAAATAACAGCCCCTGACTTATATAATCACATCATCTCATCTTAAAAAGAATTTTATTAGAGGTCATAAAAACCTTTCAATATCCTATCACTAAAAACTTTGATTAGTTTCAATGGAAAAAGAAAGAAAAATGAGAAAAATTAAAATACATGTTCTTTAGTTTTCTGACCCCAGGGAAGCCCAGATTGCCTTTGCTCTGTATTTTTCCTTTTCTACACTTCATTTCACCCACGTACGTCCACACCTGATCATACAGCTGTGCTGAGCCTTTCTGCCACTGCGGCTCTGCTCCTCTCAGCCACCTCCCTGGTCATGGATGTTTCCTCATTCCTCAGAGGTACTGGCAAGATTACTGCTCTCTATTACAAAAGCCACAGAGTAGACGCATACCAGTGGGTCTGGAACTCTACATACCAAACTACAAACAGTGGTTCCCTCAAAGCTAGAAAAGAAAAATGGGAATGGGAGAAAGAAGGAAAGGGAACTGTCATTTTCTCTTAACTCATATACCTCTGAATCATTGGAATGTTTTCAACATAAATACAAATCATGTATAATACAGATGTAGTAGCTAAAATTTTAAGAAAAGCCAGTATTAAAAATACAAATTTATTTCAAAACTCTAAACACCTAGAAGTAATCTGTTACTGCTAAACTGTCCTCGATTGAAGATAGTCTTCACTGTCTGAATCTTCATTTCCCATACTGAAGAATGCCTGTTTTCGCATATTTTGATACTTCTTAATTGTTCCTAATCTGAGAGACGTTAAACAAAAGGATGTATTATTTTTTTCTTTGCATCTTTCTTTGCTACTTGTGAGGTTGTTCATATTTTAAGATGTTTGCTAATCATGTATTTTCTTTAATGAATTGCCTTTTCCTCATTTTTCTATCAGACTGTTCCTTTCACTACTTGTTTTAAAAGACAGAGTAAACTATAGAAATCCTATGTGTGTATGGAAACATGCATAAAAATAAAGCTGCATTTAAAAATGAGAGGAAAAAGATGGATTATTCTATAAATCACGTGGGAAATTGCCTAATTTGCTTAAAAAAAAAAAAAACTCCACAAGAAAACCTGGGTGGATATTTTTATAATTGTAGAATAATAAAGACCTTTTGAAACAAGGCATAAGGAAACAGAGCCATAAGGAAAATATTTGTAAATCTGAAAAATCAAAACTAAAATCTTCTATATGGCAAATAAACTCATATCATTAAAAAAAAGAAGAAAGAAAAGAAAACAACCCTAAGGGAAAATGTTTGTAATACAATGGGCTAGGGTTCCCAACAAGAAAAAATAGCTCTGGGAAAAAAGAAAAAATAGAGTGGGACCCTGTTTTGAGATCCAATAGGGAAAGAGCTAGTTAATGGTCTCACCCAGACTTGCAAGACTTATTTCAGAATGTTAGCCCACAGAGATTCGTTCAAGTACTTCCCTCCTCCCCAAAATATCAGGTTATTAACTTTACTAAATCAACATTCTTGTTTCATCAGGTTGTAGAATCAAAGAGCTACCATTTTAACCCAGGGCTGAGATATTACCATTTCCATTTCTGCTCCTCTTCCTTCTTCGGCTTCTTTTTCTTGCTATCTGGCTCAGGAACTTTTTTATCTTTATCTTTATCCTTATTCTTGGGTTTTTTCAATTTACCATCCTACAAAGAAACATGGTGAGAAAGCACTTAACTAAGGACCAATCACACTTCTCAAAGTAGTTCTCGGGGGCCATTAAGAAGAAAAACTGGAATCATGGAATATTAAAACTGGAGAGGTTCTTAAGTCTAATACTCAATGAGGTAAAAGAATAAAAACTTACTGGTACTTTTTCTAAAGCAGTATTTCCTAAAACTCCCAGACACGTCTGGAGAAGCAGATAAAAACACTCATTCTGCAAGGGAAGAGCCTGGGAAATTGGTTTTTTGTTTGTTTATTTTTAGCCTCACTGGAGTTTGGAACAGCACTGCTAGAGGGAGAGCCCAGTGTACT
Source organism: Moschus berezovskii (assembly GCF_049115385.1). Classification (NCBI taxonomy): domain Eukaryota; kingdom Metazoa; phylum Chordata; class Mammalia; order Artiodactyla; family Moschidae; genus Moschus; species Moschus berezovskii. The sequence continues at coordinate 13,811,386 of NC_142474.1, forward strand.
ATCCTCATTTATTTTAAAATCTACGCATCTTTAAACCTCTTGTGAGAGTTGGACTGTGAAGAAAGCTGATCACCGAAGAATTGATGCTTTTGAACTCTGGTGCTGCAGAAGACTCTTGAGAGTCCCTTGGACTGCAAGGAGATCCAACCAGTCCATTCTAAAGGATATCAATCCTGGGTGTTCATTGGAAGGACTGATGCTAAAGCTGAAACTCCAATACTTTGGCCACTTCACGAGAAGAGCTGACTCACTGGAAAAGACTCTGATGCTGGAAGGGATTGGGGGCAGGAGGAGAAGGAGATGGTAGAGAATGGGATGGCATCACCGACTCGATGGACGTGAGTTTGAGTGAACTCCGGGAGTTGGTGATGGACAGGGAGGCCTGGCGTGCTGTGATTCATGGGGTCACAAAGAGTCGGACATGACTGAGTGACTGAACTGAACTGAATACCATCAAATAATGGGCACGGAGACCTTTTATGTATTAAATACACCATTTGGAAGGAAATTTCTGACCAAGTCTGGTGGGAATACTTTATTAATGCCACTTGCATACACAAAATCAGGAAGTAGTAAGCAAGTACTTGGGAAGTACTACAACAATGACCAGTTCCTACCATAGTACTTATCTGAACTGTAACCTGAGATGAGCTGTCACAGTGGCATGGAAAAAGAACAAACATGTACCAATATAAAAATTTCAACACACACACACAGACAAAAATGAGCTATTCACCAGGTGAGGGAGTCCTGCTTATAGAATCTGAACTCTGCTGAAGAATATTTTCCTTTGTCCTAACTATTCAATATAATTTAAGCTTTTATTCAGCAAGATTTACATACCTTTGAAAGGTGGTTTGAGTCATCTTAAAATCAGTTACAGAATGGCAGAACTTGAGAGAACTTTGTAGACAGTTTGGTTTGACCTCTTCCAGTTATAGTCAAAGGAAACTCTGAGACAGAGGTTTTGTCACTTGGTCAAGGTCAAAAAGCTGCTATTGACCATGATGAGAGCCCAAGTTTACCAGAAAAATAACAGAATGTGACTCATGGGAATGACTGAAATATATAAACATTCTAGGAATACGTGGTAGGATGGCAATCAAGATAAACTCAGGGAAAGAAAATGACCTTTGGTGTAAAAAGAAGGGGAAAGACTATAGTACTGCACATATTTTAAAACAGAATTAGAGAATATAAAAGTATAAGTATGTCTGGGAGGATAAAATACTAAAGGATCACAAGAATTCAGATAATGTTTGCTGTTTAGGCTGAAACACCCCACAGGAAAGGGTAATGCTTTTCAGTTAAGACATTCTCTGAACAGCTTCTGAACAGGCATTCAGGTGGTTCCATCAGGAAAACTACTGGCTCCATCATATGTTCTCAAGCCTCACAATGAGATTATCAGTTACTATGAGACTACAGAACAATTCCCAGAATTGAAAAATTCCATGGCCAGCAGAGAGGTTTAATGACTTCTCTTGCCATCTGTGGTCCCTACCACGGTAAGACTGGGTCTTGATTCAGTCTTTCAGCCTGCTTTTTTTTCCTGCTCCTATAGGGAGATGTTTGCTAAGACAATTAAATAAATGAAGTCAACCATTCTTTTCCCAGATGGCTTTAACAGTTACTACTAATCTCTTCGAAATGCAGAGAAATGTATTGTTATATAAATGCAACCTAAGCATAAATGCAATAGAGAACACATAGAAAGTTGAAGTTTTAGTGAATTTCTTATTGACTAGTCTGTACTGACAGTCTACATGAAAGTGAAGTGACTACCATACTCACTACTCAACATTTCATGCTCAGTTCCTTGAGATGTCTCTCATAAACCTGAACTTGTGCCAAGAGCAGAGTCAGTTCAGTTCAGTCGCTCAGTCATGTCCGACTCTGCGACCCCATGAATCACAGCACGCCAGGCCTCCCTGTCCATCACCAACTCCCGGAGTTCACTCAAACTCATGTCCATCAAGTCGGTGATGCCATCCAGCCATCTCACTGTCTGTCGTCCCCTTCTCCTCCCGCCCCCAATCCCTCCCAGCATCAGAGTCCTTTCCAGTGAGTCAACTCTTCTCATGAGGTGGCCAAAGTATTGGAGTTTCAGCTTTAGCATCAGTCCTTCCAATGAACACCCAGGACTGATCTCCCTTAGAATGGACTGGTTGGATCTCCTTGCAGTCCAAGGGACTCTCAAGACTCTTCTCCAACACCAGAGTTCAAAAGCATCAATTCTTCGGCAATCAGCTTTCTTCACAGTCCAACTCTCACATCCATACATGACCACAGGAAAAACCATAGCCTTGACCAGATGGACCTTGGTTGGCAAAGTAATGTCTCTGCTTTTTAATATGCTATCTAGGTTGGTCATAACTTTCCTTCCAAAGAGTAAGCGTCTTTTAATTTCATGGCTGCAATCAGCATCTGTGGTGATTTTGGAGCCCAAAAAAATAAAGTCTGACACAGTTTCCACTGTTTCCCCATCTATTTCCCATGAAGTGATGGGACTAGATGCCATGATCTTAGTTTTCTCAACGTTGAGCTTTAAGCCAACTTTTTCACTCTCCTCTTTCACTTTCATCAAGAGGCTCTTTAGTTCCTCTTCACTTTCTGCCATAAGGGTGGTGTCATTTGCATATCTGAGGTTATTGATATTTCTCCCGGCAGGTTAATCGTCAGAAAAACTACAATTCCCTAAATCCAGGCCCTGATCTCTCACCTACTCATTCATGTTTCATATGATTTCATTAGACACTCCTCCTCCCTCCTTGTGAAATTAAAGGATCAGCAAAGTCCCACAGGAAAGAGGACATGGCATCTAGTGTGTCCACTTTAGAATCAAACCACGTGGGATCAAATTCCAGTTTTACCACTTAGTACCTGTGTGGCCTCGGGCAAAAGATTTCACCTCGCCATACCTCAGTTTCTGCATGTGTAAAATGGAGATACTAATACAATACTTCCTCTAAGGGCTGTTGTAAAGATTAAATGAAATGACAGCTATAAAACATGAAGAACAGTGCCTGGCACACAGTAAGCACATTTAATCTGATTGGCAGGGGGTGGGGTGTGTGCCTGCTCATGGAATCTCAGTTCCCTGACCAGGGATTGAACCCAGGTCATGGCAGTGAAAGTTCAGAATCCTAACCACGAAGCCACCAGGGAACTCCCCTAATTTGAATTATCAATCCTGCTACTACTACAATATAGTTTACACTCGTAAGACTCACTGCCCCTTACGATCACTATCTTTACTGACAATACTTCCATGTGGACTTTACATTTGTGAATCCATTTTGCCCAAGACAATGGCTAACCTCAAATAAAGGATGAAAGCTAAGAACTCACTCAACCACTTCTTCCTCAGGAGTGCAAGATGAAATCCCCTGTGAATTTCTGACATCTTTTTCTGAATTACTTGCCCACACTCTTTAGTACAAGTGTCAAAATAAGTAACCATATTACTATATGTTAAACCTACCACAAGCATCACATAAAATGCTTAGAAAAGTACTTGAATTGAAACTGAGATTTTAAGGAAGGCTATAAGGTAGGAACGGAGAAGGCAATGGCAAGCCACTCCAGTACTATTGCCTAGAAAATCCCATGGATGGAGGAACCTGGTAGGCTGCAGTCCGTGGGGTCACTAAGGGTCAGACACGACTGAGCGACTTCACTTTCACTTTTCACTTTCACACATCGGAGAAGGAAATGGCAACCCACTCCAGTGTTCTTGCCTGGAGAATCCCAGGGATGGGGGAGCCTGGTGGGCTTCCGTCTATGGGGTAACACAGAGTCGGACACGACTGAAGTGACTTAGCATAAGGTAGGAAACGAAAAAAAGAGGAAGACTATATGTGTTCCAGACAGAAGGAACACAGCACGTGTTACATAAAGCCCTGAAACACAGAAGAATCTAGTGTGAAAAAGAAACAAAGGAGGTCTGTGAGGCTGGAACAAGGTAAATTACAGAGGCACAAGACCCAGGGAGCAGCTGTGGTCAAGAACCGGGATTTCAAGCTATGTCCAAGCAACACCCATTAAAGGACTTTAAATAGGGAGAGTTACCCAAAATAAGTGACAGGCAAGCTTTGCTAGATTTAAAAAAAAAAAAGCTAAAAAACATTCCCAGGGAAAACTCTTCCTGGTTTTAAGCCAAAATATGATTTCTTGCTAGTATTTCTTTCTGTATGTATGAAGATGGTGTAGTTTCTCTAAGAACATATCAGCTGGCAACATAGCTATGAGTGGACACCCAGGAAGCCAGAAGCTAATATCTTAAAACTAACAGTGCCATAGCCACTGTCACACACGTAAGTTTTCCCAGTGTTTCCTCTACAACAGAGCAATAAACTCCTAAAAGCCATTTGCCTTTGAAAGTTATTTTATCAAAAAACTCCCTATTCCAAATTCAAGTCCCAAAGGGCCTATGTCTCTTTACTAACCTCTTCTTCCTCTAGTTTTCGTTTCTTCTCTTTCTTGATATCTTCTGTTTTAATTTTCTTAGGTTTATAATCAGCACTAGAAAGGGGAACATGAATATGCAGTTAACACAAGTGTGACTCAGTACTTCTCACCAGTAGGATTAGGACCTCCAAACTCTTCTTGGCGGCCTCCAAGGCAGGCGTGGTTGCTATTTTTCTTGGCTGGGCATTCTACAGTCAAGAACAGGAATGGAGAAAGTGAAGAAGGCCAGACCAAGGACCAATAGTTATAACCCTATGCAGAACAAAACAAACAGCTTCATACTACATGCATGCCTGGAAGGGAGGTGGAGTAGAGGTTTAAGTACAGAAACAGACAATACTAGAAGGCAAACACACAGTGCAACAATGGCTACCACAAAGTAATAACTGGACGGGGAAGGGGAAGAAAGAAATTCTTTATAAATTCTAAACACATACAAATGAGCTAAGTATTTCCCTCCTCCCCTTCCAACTACATTCTACCATAAATCCTTTGTAGATTCCCAAAACATCATAAATTTCACAAGGCTGAAAACAATGAATAGGATTTAACCTCACTGACTGAAACTAAGAAGCACATATAAGCCTCAAGATACATGTTTTAAGTAAGAGCAATTTTATTATTTTTATACATGGAAACTTCACTGAGAAAGTATTAAGGGGCACAGATTCGAGGAAAAACTGCTTTTAACAATGAAAACTTCTCTGTGAGAGGTGATGACACACTTAAAGTAACTTAAATAATTTAAATATTTTTCATGAACTCTGGATTATTTGGCATTACCTTATTAATAAGAAAAAAATGTAAGAAAAGTGTAAATACACATTCAAAGAGAAATCAATCACCCAGTCTATTAATCACAAATTCCTAAAGAGTAAAACTCAACCAATGCAGAAGGTTCTATGTACTATTCTCTTAACAACTCCCTCTTTTTTGTTTTCAAAACTCAAAAGTAGTAAGAAGTACTCACTCATCCTCATCCCGAGGTCTCTTTAATGGCTTTATATCCTCTTTAGGAGGAGCAAAATAGCCATCATCTTCAGGTTCATCTTTAATCCGTGGTGGACTGGAGAGAAAAAAAAATTGTTCGCCAGTGAGTGTTAGAAAATCTACATTACAAAAGTAATGCCAAGCTGGGAGAAGACGCTAACAGAAGGATAATGACATCCATGTGTACATATTAAAAGGTTCTCCATGAGCACTTTTTTCTCACTTAATTCTCACCGCAACAGTGTCCTCATTTTATAGATGAAGAGGTGAGATCAAGGTCAGGGATCAGAACCCCTCATTTTTGGTCAGTATTCTTTCCATGACCTCTTGGTTGTCTTTACCAACACAATCCACATCACAGTAGGAACAAACTTAAGCTGTTTCTTCCCCTTGTTTGAGGGATCTACTGTGTACCTGACCCCACAAGCGATCTGAGTTGATTATTCTAGTGCTCCAAAGCTAAAATATAGCTTTCACCAAAAAAGGAATAAAAATATATTCCCCAAACTTGAGGCTCAGAACAAAAAACTGAAGTCATTCTAAGTCAAATCTATTCACTGTTCAACTTCCTCCTTCGGTTTACTTTATACACAGAAGAGTACCTTGTCCTATTTTTGTTAGCATTTTGCGTTCTCAATATAAAAAGATGATTCTGTTAGATGACTATGTTGAACCAAAAAAGAGGAGAGAACAAGTTAAAAAACCAAAGGGGCCAGTCACCACCACAGCCTGGGGTGTTCCCAGGCCTGGCACATCTTGTCAGAACCTCACTGCTCACAGCCAGAAGCATCCACAAGGCTAACTCACTCAGCACAAGGAATGGCCTCCGGACACAAAGGAAGTCACCCTATCTCTAAGTGGGCCAAGGGATAAGCATCCAGATTTAGTTGCCAAATAAAGTCAGTATATTCACAGGGTTTCAATGCTGTCCTTGCCCCTCCCTTCCCCACAAGCATACTGGATGCCCCTTGCTTGCAAATGAACTTGAGTATTTAAAGAGATTAACTTTCCCTCCTTATTTATGTACACTCCCCAAAGGCCAACCTTTATAGCTGCTTCTCCCCTCCACAGAAACCACTGATACCAACCCAAGGGTTCAAAATCTCCAAAAGTTTTGCACCAGAAAGAAAGCAACACTATTTACCCAACTAGTTAAGTAAATGCTAGATCCTAGTACCATCATCGGAGAAGGCACTGGCGACCCACTCCAGTACTCTTGCCTGGAAAATCCCATGGACGGAGGAGTCTAGTAGGCTGCAGTCCATGGGGTCGTGAAGAGTCAGACACGACTGAGCAACTTCACTTTCCCTTTTCCCTTTCATGCATTGGAGAAGGAAATGGCAACCCACTCCAGTGTTCTTGCCTGGAGAATCCCAGGGACGGGGGAACCTGGGGGTCTGCTGTCTATGGGATCGCACAGAGTCGGACACAACTGAAGCGACTTAGCAGCAGCAGTACCATCATAAGTGAGGTTAAAAGCACATGGGAAGGCTTACTAGGCCTGAAGAAAAAAATTTAAAAAACCAATTCAGTGAGGTATGTGGATTCTCTACCAAGACAAAGATGCAAGGTGGCAAGCAGACCAGCAAAGTGAACAGAGCAACCATGGCCTCAAAGGGTATGCTTCTGATCATCTAACCCAAAAGTCTGAAATCAAACCCAGGACTCCACACCATGTCCAGAGAGTCTAATCATATCTTAGTCTTAGTTTAATAAAAGTCCAAGGCCATCTCTTGGCAGAAAATAGTTGCCCTGTGTTCAGTCACTATATCTAAGGATCAGAATGCCTAGCTTACAGCTTTAACGCTTCTTGAATTTTATTATTCTGCATTCCTGGAACAGTTACAGAACATGCCTGAAGAGGGCACTTGCTTCTCCTGGGGTAAGAACAATTTTCAAAATTGTTCTCAAATGAAACTGAAAGTTCAAAATTTCAAGAAAGCAAAACTTTCAAAACATTTTGCCCTGGATAATAAGGCAAACAGTCCCAACAACTCCTGGTAAATCCATTCTGCCATTCAGTGGAGCAGGTTAGAATGTTATTTATTTTTTTAGAAACTAGAGAAACATTTGGACTTATTTTAGGGCGCTGCAGCTGATGAGGAAAACAGAATCTAAATGGTCCCACAAAGGAAAGAAAAGGTGACCTCTGGATTGTGGTGACCTCCCTGGAAAGTGACCTCTCCTTCTGGAAAAGAGAGAAAATACTTCTGCTCAAATCTACCCCTGTCCCTAAAATGCAGATCAAATCAGTTTCTATATATGAGCAACCAAGGAATACTACCAAGGAATTCAGAGTAGGAGTTTTTTAGGAAACTCCAAAATTACTATTGACTAATAGACTTTCTTTTAGGGGTGATGAAAATGTTTTGAAATTAGATAGAGGGTAGTGGGGGAGGTAATATAACCTTGTGAAAAACTAAAAACCAATAAACTGTACACTTTAAAGGGGTATATTTTATGGAAGTGTAAATTATATCTCAATAAAAAAAAAACTTCTTCCTGCCAACCTTCTCCACTCAAAATAGCCTTCTATAAAATGTGCTGGTCAGTCTTGCTAAATGACACTCTAGAAATGCTCTCATTGGCTAAGACCAAGTCCTTTCACTGCCAACTTCCTTGAAAACCTGGAGATGGCCAGGTCAGTGCATTTTAGGTGAGCTCAAGCAACACTGCAACATGGGCAGCTGGCCTGCTGGACACACACAGAGCAAGAGAGCCAAGACAGCAGAGTCTTACCTAGAAAAGCCATTTTCCTTCTCCTTTTTTATTTTTGCATCCCCAGAAGCTTTAATCTGAAAGGTAAAACCACAGTAACTGATTAGTACCTTAAAAGGACTAAAGCTGAAGAAGTTTCTACCTTACTTGAGATGATTTGGCCTCTACTCCTGGGAAATCTTGATCCCAGACTGCCTCTTATTAGCAAAATTGAACAGATGAACCAAAGGTCCTGACACTTTTCTAAGACTCCTTTTTTACAGTTCTTTACTGGGAAGTGTTTCCCTTCAAATTAGTGGCTTTTTACCTTTAAATGAGGGTAGGTCCCCTCCCTCAATAAATATACTCCACTTACTAGTCGGACACGACTGAGCGACTTCACTTTCACGTATTGGAGAAGGAAGTGGCAACCCACTCCAGTGTTCTTGCCTGAAGAATCCCAGGGACGGGGAAGCCTGGTGGGCTGCCGTTTATGGGGTCGCACAGAGTCGGACACGACTGAAGCGACTTAGCAGCAGCAGCAGCAATTCAAAGTTTTGCCCTTGGCAGTGCAGACAGGAAATAAAAAAACAAACCCAAACGAAAAGGAATACTTTATTTCCCATCTTCACTGACTTAGGCAAAGTATATTCATGTTCACCCTCCTTCAAATTTCCAGACAAAAATATACATGTAGACACACGCGTAGGGTACCAATGGAAGAATACAAAAAAAAAAAAGTACAGTGGCTGCCTCCACAAAGGGAAAGACCTGAGGACAGTGAGTTGAGGGTTAAAGGGTGATTATTTTTCACTACTGTCCCCTATTCTATATTGTCTGAATTTACCAAGTCCATCCAGCATTACTTTCTGAGAAACGAAAAAACTTTTTTAAAAAGGCTAGGCACAGTACTACTACTCATTCACAGCCAGATGAGCTTATTCTGAGAAGGCTTATGCTGGTTATACTGGAACCAAAGCCACAAAGAGCACCAGTGTCACTAAATTTTTACTCAGGAAGAAGCTTCATTCAACGGAGGACCAACGTGGTATTAGGCCTTCTCTCAAAAACAAAGCTAACTTTCCCCATGAAAGAAAACTTGACTTTTCCAGATATCCTACATCCCTTAATTTACCACACAAAGGAAGGTAATGACATGGATAGATTTGGTACATGAAATACAGTGGTAAAGTTTGGTTTTCATCATTTAAGACTCTGGTAGGCTCTGACATCTCTTGGCACAGACTTTCTCATTCAAAGGTCAGGGGATGACAAAATTCTGTAAAGCAATTATCCTTCAATAAAAAAACAAATTAAAAAAAAAAGGTCAGAGGCTCTTACTACCCAATGAAGGTACTTTCATTACTTGCTCTCAAAGGTAAACAAAATGAAAAATCAGCCCACGCCGCTTCCTCCTCCACTAGGTGTTCTGTACCTTTTCTTCCTTTCGTCTTTCCTTGTCTCTGTCTTTGTGTTTGTCTTTATGCTTCTCTGAACTTCCATCTTTGTGTTTGGTTTTCTCCTTCTCTTTGTGTTTCTTTTCAGAATCTTTATGTTCACTGTGAAAATAAGACACAAACAGTAAGCCCAGAGTAGGAACCACAGGATTCATTTCACAAGATTAACTCACAAGATACCCTGAGATAACACGAACCATGGAAACTTACAATGCTTTAAATAACCAGTCCTGACAGAAAGTTCAAGTGGAAGCTCTTCACTACATCAGGCATTATCTTGCTTAATGTCTTAAGTTTTTCAAAGAGCAAAGGAATCAAAGGGAGAAACATGATTATTCTAAACACACCAGGACATTTTTTCTAAGTGTCCATGATACAGCAAATCCATTGTATTTCTACAACATTCTACCAGCTAAAAACTATAATGAAAGCTCCAACTTGAGCACTCACATCTGACATGAGGAGGTAAGAACAGCTCAACAAAAATTATTTAGTGGCTCAGTGCCAGACTAGAGACATACCACAAAGGTAGCCATGCCTGGGCTTTGTGCAGTGAGCAGCCCAACACAGTCAATGTTTCCTGCCAGCTGAGGAAAAGCTAGTCACTTCTACAAGAGGCTTATAAATCCTGCTTGGTCCTTTCCTCACAATAAGAAAAGCCCTATCTCAAAGCAAGGGCATGCTTTGAGGGCCTGTTTTTCAAAGCCTTGCTTTTAAAGGCGTTTATGTACACACTGGTAATACTATTAAAAAAAAAGTGCTACTCCTCAGGAAAACAAAATATGACATTATAAAACAAAAGCCATTAAAATGTTCATATCCTGGGGTCTAGCTCCTGGAGACTTCTCTCTGGGAAAAGCATTACAGAAAGATGTTCACTCTGATGCTTCCCATGATGAAAAAACAAACAAGAACAAACGAACAAATAAAAAACCACCAAGAAACCAGATAGAGCCTTGGTAAATAATCAGAGGGGGAAACTGTGATATACCACAGCTATACATCACAGTTATCATTATGTAGCCATTATGCTATAATTTGTGAGTCCTGTAAATATACATGATAAATTTAAGACAAGCAAAATAAGAGGAATATATAAAATAACTGCAGTTATATAGAAACATGCAAGTGGACAAAAACTAAAGAGCAAAATTCAGAAGCTGTATTTTTTTTTTTTTGGCTGTCACATCTGCCTTTATTGTAGTAACAGGTGGGACACTTCCAGCCACAGTAAAAAAAAAAAAAATTAATTTACAAAAGCAGGGATTCAGTAAAGCTGCCTGGTTAGAACCTTTGGGAGCTCATATGTAGATGCCGACCCAAAGCAGCAGGAAGAGGACTCCAAAGCCCATGAAGAGTGAAGCCACCAGGGAGATGAGGAGCTCTTTGTAGACATCCTGAGTGTACTTGGTGGACGTGACCTCATAAACGAAGAACCAGGCAGTGAAGAACATGCCAATGGCCAGCAGCACCACGGTCAGGTGGGGAAAGACAGCTGGGTTCACGGGGCTGGTGTATCTGCTCATGGCCTCAAGTTCCATTTTGCCGGGCACAGGGTAATCCGCCACTCCGCTACCGGAAGAGGAGCTGTATTTTAAAGTGGCATGACACTGGATGACTATTTTCTTCAGTGCACTGGGAAGGCGGCTAAGGTCCCTGCTCACCGCAGCAGCCAATATATTCCACAAGTTACCAGAAGAGAATGTGAATTCAAGGGCTATGAACTGGGGGTCATCCCTAGAAACAGGATAGCTGACAACCACCCCAGCTGACAGCCAGTCAATCCTACAGGCAGCATAGGCTCTTGCCTTTCCTACCATAGACTGTATTTCCCATCTGTCACATTTACCACATTCAGCCCAGGAAAAAAACAAACAGATTTTACCAGCAATGAGGTCATTAGGTTACAACCATTCCATGAAGTTTGTCCTAAAGATATCTGGCTAGCACTTTCAGCTACACCCAAGTCCAGAAAGGGAGAAACAGACAACGGTATCAGTCAGGCAAGAGCCCCAGAACCTGGATCAGGACAGCAAGTGGTATCAACCACATCTCTGGAGACAAAAGGAGCCCCAACTAATGATGGGGGTTTGGATAATAAATCAGCAAAAACTATGAAATCCAGCCAGGAGAGCAGGGGGATGAGTATAAACAGGACTACAGGTTTGGGAAAGACCCAGAACTATCAAGAGAGGAAAATACAGCAATGTCCACTTTCTTGGTTTATATATTTCTCCCTCTGTGTTGTTCTTACTGGGTTGTTATTTAAATGTGCCACACACTGGAACATAACAGATTTCTATGTAAGTACAGTTTAAAAAAAAAATTCTAGTGTACTAGCACATGATGATCAATTTTTCCCACTATGCTTTTTATTCTTAGCATTATTACGAAGTCACTCAATGTGCTCTCATAATCTGTTTTCACCACAGCACAGTGTTTTAGAAACAACTTATTCTTTATTTTGTACAAAATGGCTCCCAATTACAATAATGCTCTTACCTTCAGTTCTCCTGAATTCTTTTGGCTTTAGAATGGTGAAAAAGTAGCTATCAAGATTGCAACTGATTCTGCAGGAGTTTATATATACGAAATCACAGGCCCATGGTTTTGATACTACCAGCAAAATGTGTGAGCTTACTATTTTATATACAAGCACTGAAGTTTCAGCTTTTGTTTGTTTTGAACATTAACTCTAAGAGGAATTAATGGTCATCTAAAGAAGTTCCTGCCTAAAAGCAAAAAATCTGGAACAATGACATCTGTAATATTAATGGTTAGATATACCTTCCCCCCAGAATAAGAAAAAAGGACAAACTTAAGCAAGCAATATGTTCAGTGCTTTCACGTATATTATTTTATTCAGTTCTCACAACACCTCTGTGAAGGAGTCTGTTATTCCTTACTGATTCAGAAACAGAGGAGCCAGTGGTTCAGTCTTATTCCAAGCTACAGTGTTAGAAAGAAGGGCAGCTGGGATTTAAACTCAGCATTTCCACCTCTAAGTTCAGAGCACTTTCCAGTAAATCAGTATCATTAAATTTCCATGAAGCTGACAGCCACCACTTAAGGGAAGCCTAGTGTGAAGAGACAAAGGCATGGGCAGTCTAAGACTTGATGTATAAAGTTAAAAGATTTTCCTCTACCATCAAGTGAAAACTTTCTAGACAAGACCTAGGATATCGGAAATTATAAAACTCTGGGATAGCTACCTCTTAGATTGTCTTCCCATGAAACTAAATGGCTGATTCAGGAATCTGAGTTTAGGAATACTCTGTAGTCCTTATTCCTTTATGTTCCACCTCCTTGCCTCCACCACCCCTACTTGCTTTTCTTTCTCAATGAAAGCAATTCTCTGAACATGATTCTGTTACACCAGAAAACTGGCTTTTTGGTCTCCTGGCAATCACAGCATGGGCACCATGAGTATACACACAGGCCTCCAGTTTTCAGCTTTGCTATTCATTATCACACCACACAGAGATCAGGGAAAAGAAGTCAACAAATGACATGGCAGTGGCACTGATACTCAGGCCAACCCCAGGAAAGTGAAAGAAGTCAGTACTTCCTCTGCCTGCTAACCAGAGGGAAATCTATTCAGGAAATTCAAAGTTTCTGCTAGTGTAGTAATCCCTTTGTAGGTACAATTAATCACAAAGCCCAAAAGAGATGAAACTACCAACTTGACTTTTCAAAGGCATCTCACTCTCCTCTATTCCCAATTGTTTAGATAGAAGAGAACAAGTTTGCATGTTTATACTGAGTTCAGAAGATTCAGAGTTAAGGAACATCTTGTGGTAACAAGGCATTCCATTGGGGACTGTTAGAAATGTGGGTTTATGAAGCTGTATTAAGTCTCTGAACACAATGGTAACATCGTGTCTACTTGTCGTGTGCTGTTCCTGTCCCTGCCTCCAGAAGCAGAGAACAGAGTACTGGGAGTCCTACCCCCTCATCCATAACCTGACACCGACAGGAGGGCTGCCAAAGAGCAAACCCCAGTGTCAGTCTTTCCTAGGCATCTACCGGAAGTGAGTAGCAGATGCTTTTGGAGGTCAAAGTCTTGTGACACAGAAGCATGTCGAAGGCCGTGCCATGCAAGTCAGAAGCAGGATTTGGCCAGTGGTAGAAATGCAGCCAATCTGGGATCAGTGAGGCTGACTCATCATCATTCAGGATTTCCTAACATGTACCTCTTTTTCCAAAAGACTTAAAACTGACTTGACTTTCACAGTGGCTTAAAGGGCATTACCTTTCCACTGATGATAGTGAGATGATGGAAATTCTGACCACTGCAGAAGAGGAGTTCATATGTTGACTATCTGTTTTAAGAGCTGTTACCCATGTCTATGTACTGATCCCACTACTTTTTCATACGCAATAGCACAATATGTAAAAGTCACAAAATGGGTTGTAAATGTAACTGAGGACTAGAATACTAGCCACTGGAGAAGGAAATGGCAACCCACTCCAGTGTTCTTGCCTGGAGAATCCCAGGGACGGGGGAGCCTAGTGGGCTGCCGTCTATGGGGTCGCACAGAGTTGGACACAACTGGAGTGACTTAGCAGCAGCAGCAGCAGAATACTGGCCAGTCTGGGGCAGCTTAGTACAGGTGACTCCAATACTGAAGAAACTTCAGTGTGGCTAAATAAGAAAAATAAACTAGAAAAGCTTAATAATGATCATAGTAAGGAAACCCAGAGATGTGAAGAACAAATACACTTTAAGAATGAGTTTAGTCTGGGGTACGGTGAACACTAAAATACAGACAGTAGCTGGCATTCCTAGAATATCTAAAATGGTCAACACTTTCTGATAAAATATAAATTTCATCATCAGGAACTCAGAAAGCATCCAATTATTGGGTATACACAGAAGCTGACTCCTTGGCTCAGTGCTCATATCTGTTTGGAGATAAAATCTACCAAACATCAGAGTCTGGACAAGCAAAAGTCAATGCCAAAGAGAATAAATGGAAAGATTCAGCACAGCAAAAACAAAAAATTCAGGAAGAGAGACAGAAGTTAAATTATTTGTCCAACTGGCAACTAGTGGAGCCAGAGTTTGAACCCAGGCCATCTGAAGCCCATGCATCTAATCACTCCATTATACTGCCCTTCTGGCTGCTTCCAAAAGAGATCCAGCTGATATTTCACTGTATCCATCACACCTCTTGTGCGACACTTGATGGACCTGCGCAGACAAAACAGAGAGTTGACCCAGGCTCCCCTAGGCACTTACGAAGACGGATGAGAGAGACAGTGGAAGTAGGCGGGGTGGCAGCAGGAAGCCCAAGACAGAAAAATATTCTTCTTCTGCCTCGAGAAGGCATTTGCTGCCTCTTTAGGAAAAAACCCCGGTCTGATCATCTGGGAAGCTAGGATGTTGGCTATGGGAAACCATTTAAAGAAAACTAAAACAATGGTCTGTCCTCTATCACTAATAAAAATATTTAGCAGACACTTAAAACAGTATAAAGTCCCAGGCACTCTTCTAAGCAATTTAATCCCCATAACAAAACTCTGAGATAAGTATCTTCATTTTACACATATGGAAACTGAGACATGGGAAGGTTCAGTAACTCACCCAAGAAAATACATCTAATGAGCAGTAACTAGGATTTAAACTCAGGAAGTTATTATGCCTTTGACCACTCTGGTGCCTTACTCCCCAAATAAGGCAAAAAAAAAAAAAAAAGGAAACACTGCTAGGAAGAGTAGTGGGAGCCTCTTTATCTTCTGAGAATAGGACCTAGCCACTAATGGCTAAGAGAACAAACTCATTCCAGCGACCTGCCCATTTCCTCAAGGCAACAGCCCCCCCAAGGCTGCAGTCAATGGAGTCATAGGGGATTCCTCTGGGAGAATCTAGAAAAATTCTAACCTGTGGAAGGAAGAAATCCATGGCCCTTCAAAAGAAAGCAGATAATTAAAGTAATGGTTTTTCCCATGGTCATGTATGGGTGTGAGAGTTGGACTGTGAAGAAAGCTAAGCTGATCGCTGATGCTTTTGAACTGTGGTGCTGGAGAAGACTCTTGAGAGTCCCTTGGACTGCAAGGAGATCCAACCAGTCCATTCTAAAGGAGATCAATCCTGGGTGTTCATTGAAGGACTTATGCTAAAGCTGAAACTCCAATACTTTGGCCACCTCATGCGACGAGTTGACTCACTGGAAGAGTCTGATGCTAAGAGGGATTGGGGGTAGGAGGAGACGGGGACGACAGAGAATGAGATGGCTGGATGGCATCACCGACTCAATGGACATGAGTTTGAGTGAACTCCAGGAGTTGGTGATGGACAGGGAGGCCTGGTGTGCTGTGGTTCACAGGGTTGCAAAGAGTTGGACACGACTGAGCGACTGAACTGAACTGAATGTTTGTTAAATCAAAAATTTTAGGTAGGTAAATTCTAAAATTGCCTCTGGAAAAAAAAAAAAGCACAGAAACTAGTTTCTGAAAGGCTTTAAGAAGTGAAGATTTCTTTACTTACTTTTTCTGGGCATATGGGATCTTAGTCCCCTACCAGGGATCAAACCCAGGTCCCCTGCATTGGAAGCACAGACTTGTAATCACTGGACCACCAAGGAAGTCCCAGATTTCTTAATGCTCATCCACCATTATAGGTTATCAGGCAAAATCCCAATAATTATTAAAACTTGGGAGTTGAGTGGAATCTTACAGAACTCCCATTTCTCCTCTAAGTTCTTTATTAATAGGGTATATAGTCACCCAGTTACTCAAGCTAGGAATCCTTTTTCTTAGATGTCCCCCCTCATGTCACTTGTGGCTAAGTCTTGTATTTCCCTTTCTCAACTATTTTCAGTGGCTTCTTGCTCCCTTCAGAATCAAATCTCAGCTTCTTGAAATAGTATTTAATAGTTCTGCATCAAGCAACTTTTTGGAGGCCACATTTTCTAATCCATCCTATTAACCCAGGCAACCACCTAACTGGATTTTCCCCAGAGCAAAGTACATGAAACAAAATGCAAAAAAGCAAAATGGCTGTCTGAGGAGGCCTTACAAATAGCTGTGAAAAGAAGAGAAGTGAAAAGGAAAGATATTAAGTATCTGAATGCAGAGTTCCAAAGAATAGCAAGGAGAGATGAGAGCCTTCCTCAGTGATCAATGCAAAGAAATAGAAGAAAACAACAGAACAGGAAAAAAAGAGATCTCTTCAAGAAAATCAGAGATTCCAAGGGAACTTTTCATGCAAAGATGGGCTCAATAAAGGACAGAAATGGTATGGACCTAACAGAAGCAGATGGACAAGGCAATGGCAAGCCACTCCAGTACTCTTGCCTAGAAAATCCCATGGATGGAGGAGCCTGGTAGGCTGCAGTCCGTGGGGTCGCTGAGGGTCGGACACGACTGAGCGACTTCACTTTCACTTTTCACTTTTACACATTGGAGAAGGAAATGGCAACCCACTCCAGTGTTCTTGCCTGGAGAATCCCAGGGACGGGAGAGCCTGGTGGGCTTCCGTCTATGGGGTCACACAGGGTCGGACACGACTGAAGTGACGCAGCAGCAGCAACAGAAGCAGAAGATATTAAGAAGAGGTGGCAAGAATACACAGAACTGTACAAAAAAGATCTTCACGACCAAGATAGTCACGATGGCGTGATCACTGACCTAGAGCCAGACATCTTGGAATGTGAAGTCAAGTGGGCCTCAGAAAGCATCACTACGAACAAAGCTAATGGAGGTGATGGAATTCCAGTTGAGCTATTTCAAATCTTGAAAGACGATGCTGTGAAAGTGCTGCACTCAATATGCCAGCAAATTTGGAAAACTCAGCAGTGGCCACAGGACTGGAAAAGGTCAGTCTTCATTCCAATCCCAAAGAAAGGCAATGCCAAAGAATGCTCCAACTACCGCACAATTGCACTCATCTCACACGCTAATAAAGTCATGCTCAAAATTCTCCAAGCCAGGCTTCAGCAACATGTGAACCGTGAACTTCCAGATGTTCAAGCAGGTTTTAGAAAAGGCAGAGGCACCAGCAATCAAATTGCCAACATCCGCTGGATCATGGAGAAAGAAAGAGGGTTCCAGAAAACCATCTATTTCTGCTTCATTGACTATGCCAAAGCCTTTCACTGTGTGGATCACAATAAATTGTGGAAAGTACATGATAGCCCTTCTGTATTTTGTTTATCTTTTCTCACTGTCTGGAAAGTCACTCTTTCTAGCCATCACCTTCCCTTGTCAAGATCTTAACCATCTTTCCATGGCTAGCTCAAATACCCTTTCCACCATGAAATCGCTAAAAAAAAAAAAAAAACTACAGATCATTATAATAGGGCTAGGTATCATTGAAAACTAGAGCACCAAATTTGCTATCAACAAGTAACTATTAAATTAGATTCAACTACCAAAATCAACAGCTTCAATTTATTAGAATGGCAATTCTATCAGGCTTGTGGTACTCATCATAATCTCAATTACTGAGTATGTCAGTTTCCAAACAGCTTTTATATGCATACTTACATTGAATTCTCCCCTACACATTTGAAAGCTTGACCAGGCTAGTGTTGCTATTAATATTCAACCAAAGTGGAAAAAGACTCAGAAGGTAAGCGGCTTGGATAAGGACACACAGCTAGTAAGCGACAGGACCCGGCCTCTCCACTTCTACTTCAGTGTGCTTTTCACTACATCACATGGACTCCCATGTGAAAGGCAGTGATACTCAGTCACATTTCTTAACTACCAAACTCTTCCACTTACCTATGTTAACTGCCCATTTCCCTGAGACAGGCTGCTATGAGAACGTGTAGATAAATGGAGGGCTCCAGCAATAGCTCCCCCCAACCCCCACCAAAAAAAGCAGTAAACACATCTTTTTAAATGTGATTACTTTCAGAAAAAATTCCCTAATCTGAGAACCAGTTGCTTAATTCCAGTGCATTTCCCTAAAATTCTATGTTCTTTCAACTTTAATTCAGGTAGGATTTGGAACTGAAGGGAAGGCAGGCCAAAAGCATCCTTATTCTCACACTGACTGCACAAATCAGTACTACCAACAGGACTGAAAAAGCACTTCCCTTACTATATTTCACAGCATTGCTTTTCTATCTTCCCTGGATTTCCACAAATTTTTCACTCCATTCTGAGGGTCAGGTTTAAAAATGACGAGAGATGCTCACGGTCAAAAGTTGGCAGGAGAAATCTTATGTTTCACATGTGATAGTCCTTTATTTTCTAAAATAAGTCCCCCCAACTGCTTTTAATGATGTTGTAGATATGACAGGTCTAGTATTAAAGATAATTCATGCTAAGAATGCAACCTTTCAAGAGAAGTATCTGGGTGAAATCCTACAAGCTCAGTGATTCTAGCATCTAGTCAGAGCATTCCTTTTGTTTCTTTAGAGAGGATTTATATACTGCTTTAAAGGACTGGAAGTGCTAAATATCAATGCTAACAGAAAAAAGCAGTATCAGAGACAAATAGAAGAAATTATTTTTATTTGACTTTTGTATAAATCTCCTGTAGGCCAGATAGTCAGAGACGGGGTTTTCACAGGGTCAGAATTTAATGAGGCTAATACTTCTAGTGCCTAAACATTCAGGGATTTGGGGCCAAAAAGAAACAGGCAGCATCTGAAATGATCTGGCATTGTAAAACCTAAGTTGCCTACCATATGCATGAGAAAGAGGTGCTTGGATTTAAACACAGACAGTTACACGATACCATTTCTCAGGGAGAGGGATCTGCGTTACCCACACCAGGTCCTTTACAGTCACACGGGGCTCAGAAGCCCTGGCCGCTCAGCCCCACTCTGTGACCACACTGCTGTGTGACCTGGGGCCTGTCCACACACAGAAGACAGGAGACGGAATGACCTTTAACACCCCACTTGCCCTATGGAGCACCCTGGATGAGAATAATAAAAGGAGAAAGTACATGAATAAGATGGGACCTCCTGAGAGGTAGGTCTAAATCCCATCTGTCTCAGAAAGGCTTGTTTCCCATTCTCTGACACTCCAAGAAAGCAGTACAATATTCCTATGCAGGAGAAAGAGGCCTCCTGGATTTGGGTCCTAAGTGTAACCTAATGAAAAATCACTGATGCTAGGATCTAGCAGAGAAGGAAGGAATATAGAAACACATACTGTACTGTAGAACTTCTTTCTTCATAATAGATGGCCACAAAAGTAGGCAGGGTTGATAAGCAAAGTTTTAAAATAAAGCATTTTGGAACAGAACATGCTAAATCTTAACTATTCTGGGCTTCAGAGGTGATGAAAGAATCCTCAAGGATTCCTTAATATGCTGAAAAAGAAAAAGAAACCCAAAACCACCAGAAAGATCAGAAGGCATTTAAAAAGGAACACGGTGTACAGGATTTTACTGGACCATAACCAATACACTTGCTTTGTTACAAAGCGGCAGTGTGTCAACAGAGGTCAAAACAGGAAGTACTTAAAAGTCTGCTTACAACACATCATCTGGTTAAACTGTCTTAAACTTACTCACATGTGAATTAGAGATCCAGGGCTAGATTTAGTCATGTGTAAACAAAACCTAGAGGGCAGGTTCTTTCAATGCCTTTTGGCAAACAAGCTATTATTTTTCAAGTATTCTGATTAGAAAATAAAGAAAATATTAAAAGGCACAAAACTGCACAGAATAAACTCCTGAATTTACCTATCCTATAATCTTGTAAAAGTATGCTTTTAAGTAAGACAAGAAAGTTCAGTTGAGGAAGGTTAAGTAAACTAGTCAACATCACAGGACACTTAAGTGGGGAGGCCAGAACCAGGAGACTTTCTTCTAGACAGGCCTAAGAAAGCCACTGTGGACTTCAAGAAAGAGGATGTCGAAATTACATCCTTGGGTTTCCCTGCTGGCTCAGTGGTACAGAATCTGCCTGCCAAAGCAGGAGACACACATTCGATCCCTGATCCAGGAAGATCCCACATGCCATGGAGCAACTAAGCCTGTGTGTCCCTCAACTACAGAAGCCCGCTCACCCTAAAGCCTGTGCTCCACAACAAGAGAAGCCACTGCAATGAGAAGCCTGTGTACCACAAACAGAGAAAAGCCGACGCAGCAAAGAGCCAGCACCGCCATAAACAAAAACTTTAAAAAAGTAAGATGAATAAAGCTTTTTAACAAAATTACATCGTAAAATTTTTAAAAAGATTTTGGTAAAACAGGACAGGGATCAAACTTCTGTCCCAAAGCCTTTTATGCCACTTCTACCTAATTCTTTTCTTCCATCATAAATGGCAAATTATGGTTGGTAAAGTAAGATATGTCAGAGAATAAGACGTTCATTTTTAAAAGCTTATGGTTAAAATATTAACTTCTATCTTTTTAAAGTCTTTTTTTGGACAGATTTCAGGTAACATGAAAATTAGTTTTTCTTCATCTGATCCATGTGTAAGCATTTTCCTCAGATGATAAAATTCTCCATAGTCAAGACTATCTCATATATTTTTGGCCCCTCACATCAACTAGCACATCATAAATATGGCAAGAAAGATAAAAATTCTTGTGTGACATGATCAGCAATTCTACACCTAAGTATATACCGAAAAGAATTGAAAGCAGGGACTCAGACATTTGTACACCCAGGTGCATAGTAGTATTATTCACAATAACCAAAAGGTGGAAACAATCCAAGTACCCATCAACAGATGAAAGAATTTTTTTAAATGTGGTAGCCATGCAATGAAATTATTCAACTATAAATAAGAATGGAATTCTGATATTCAATAAAATGGATGAACCTTGAAAACATTATGCTAAGGAAAATAAGCCAGACATAAAAAGGACAAATACTTTATACTTTATGACACTTACCTGAGGTAGCTAGAACGGAAAAATTCACAGAGACTGAGAAAAGATGCTGCCAAAGGGTAGGAGGAAGGGGAAATAAGGAGGTATTATTTAAGAAGTACAGAGATTATCTGGAATGATGAAGAAGTTCTAAAGATGGATACTAGGGATGGGTGTACAATATAGTGAATGTCACTTCCCCCAAATGACAAACTTTATGTTATACGTATTTCAGACAGAAACACACAAAAAAACAGTGTTCGAAATGTGGAATGGCCAAAGGGATCTCTGCTACAGAATATTGAGAATATGTGAAAAGGAGAAAGAAGATGGTAACTGGTGTAACCATAGGTCAACCACTCACTGATTCAATAAATATATACTACTAAGTACCACCTGTCTGTCAGGTACTATACTAAGCCTTGAGGACATAAATGAATACAACAGAACCCAATGTTGTTCCCAGGGACCATCAAGAGTCCAATAGGTCACACAAAAAAGTAGAGAGACAATTACACCACCACCACAACTTGGTAATGGCTGTGAGAGGGATATACTCAAGGTGCCAGAGAAGACATAAAAATGGTACTTCAATATGGGGTTGGGAGGGGGGGGGGAGACAGGCAGAAAAGATACCTGGAAGAACTCTAAGCTGCAACTAAAAGAATGTTATTAGGAGGGCAACAGAGTCTTCCAGAACCAGTAACAGTACATTTGAAAACCTAGAGGTATTCAGAAGACACTCTGTGTTTGAGGAACAGAAAAGCAGTTAAGAGAGACTGGAAATGGAAGGTGAAAGAAGGGTGAATCACAAGAGATGCAGCAGAGAAAGACAGCCAGACTTAAGAGAATCATTCTGCGAACTGGAATGAGAAGATGAAAAAGGTAGCCAGCAAAGTGGAAAGCCAGGGGAAGCTGGTTTCAAGAAGGCCTCAGCCCAGAATATGGTGCATACTGGCGAATGTTCCACGTGTATTTAACTGCTGAGTGTACTATTCTATAAATATCAATTAAATCAGGTTCATTGATGATGTTTAAAGTCTTCCGTATCCTTAATGATTTTCCCATCAATTGAGAAAGAGGTAGTAAAATCTAACTATAAATATTATTTCTCTTTGCAATTCTAACAGTTTTCACTTCATCTATTTTGATACTCTGATATCAGTTATAACTGATTATATTAACATTTATAACTTCATCCTCTTTGCTACTGTTCAGTCATGACCAACTCTTTGCGAACCCATGGACTCTAGCCTGCCAGGCTCCTCTGTTCATGGAATTTTCCAGACAATAATACTGGAGTGGGTTGCCACTTCCTACTCCAAAGGATATTCCTGACTCAAGGATTGAACCTGCCTCTCTTCCATTGGCAGGCGCATTCTTTACCACCGAGCCACCAGGGAAGCTTTGTAACTGTTACGTCCTCATGATTAATTAGTCCCTTTTTTTATCATTATGAAATGAACTTCTTTATTCTCGGCAATAATCTTTGCTCTCAAATCTACATAGATATTAATATTAGGTAGATGACTATAAACTGAAAAAAAGATGCATGCGAACTGGATTCAACTATTAGTACTAAGACTAAATTTACTGGACTAATGGAAACTAGATAATCAAGTGATAAGAAATGAGCAAGTTGTGGGGAAAGACCACAGGAGTGGTAGATGATTCCTGAAGAAACATCCTCACTACAGAAAATTAATCTGGTTATTTTAATCATTCATAAAGACTTCTTCCCTTAAAATTTTCATTTAAAAATTTTTAATGATTATAAAAAGACAGAAAGAATTTACTTTATTGTGCCTTTTCCATAAGCCTTTGTTTTAAATAATTTAAAAAAATAAAAATAGCATATATACAGAATGCAGAATTCAAAGAGTTATCACAAAATAAAGCTACCATGTGATTAGCACAAAAGTCAAGAAAAATACCACTGATACCACACCAGAAGTTCCCTTCATACCATTGTACAACTGCTACCTTTCCTTCCTCACCAAAGATAACCATGATCCTGGATTCTAAAGATCTTGATTAATTTTTCTGTTTCTGAATTTCAAACAAATTGAAGCATACATTATGCATTTTTTGACTAGTTTCCTTCAATCAACATAGGTTTGTGGAATTCACCTATGTTTATTACTTTCATATTTATTTATATATAGCCAGGAGAAATATCAATAACCTCAGATATGCAGATGACACCACCCTTAGGGCAGAAAGTGAAGAGGAACTAAAAAGCCTCTTGATGAAAGTGAAAGAGGAGAGTGAAAAGGTTGGCTTGAAGCTCAACATTCAGAAAACAAAGATCATGGCACCTGGTCCCATCACTTCATGGGAAATAGATGGGGAAACAGTGGAAACAGTGTCAGACTTTATTTTTTTGGGCTCCAAAATCACTGTGGATGCTGATTGCAGCCATGAAATTAAAAGACACTTACTCCTTGGAAGGAAAGTTATGACCAACCTAGATAGTATATTAAAAAGCATAGACATTACTTTGCCAACAAAGGTCCGTCTAGTCAAGGCTAGGGTTTTTCCAGTGGTCATGTATGGATGTGAGAGTTGGACTGTGAAGAAAGCTGATTGCCGAAGAATTGATGCTTTTGAACTGTGGTGCTGGAGAAGACTCTTGAGAGTCCCTTGGACTGCAAGGAGATCCAACCAGTCCATTCTAAAGGAGATCAATCCTGGGTGTTCATTGGAAGGACTGATGCTAAAGCTAAAACTGCAATACTTTGGCCACCTCATGCAACGAGTTGACTCACTGGAAAAGAGTCTGATGCTAAGAAGGATTGGGGGTAGGAGGAGACGGAGACGACAGAGAATGAGATGGCTGGATGGCATCACCGACTCGATGGACATGAGTTTGAGTGAACTCCGGGAGTTGGTGATGGACAGGGAGCCTGGCGTGCTGTGATTCATGGGGTTGCAAAGAGTCGAACACGACTGAGCAACTGAACTGAAGATATAATATGAACATACCACACTTTATCCATTTTACTACTAACGGGCATTTGGGAGATTTTCACTTTGTGGTTATTAAAAACAATGCAGCTCTAAATAGCTTTTTACCTGCCCTCTGGTACCCATATAACACACATTTCTATTGCAAATATACTCGGGAATAGAATTCTTAGGTTACAGGGTATACATATGGTAATTTTAGAAAACACAGCTAAGTAGTTTTCCCGAAATGATTCAACAATTTATAGTCCCATCAGAAATGGGATTGCTTCACATCATTTGAAGGTCTTGGTATTAGCATTATTTTAATAATTAGATACTATTACAATGCATAGGGTATTATATTAAGGTTGTATTTTCCTGATGAAAGTTTTTTTTTTTATTTTGATATGTTGGTACATTTTATTCTTTCTTAAATTCTTAAACTGGTCTTGTGTTTGTACAACAGCACATATTCCTGTGAACCTATTTATATTTTGAAATTTTAGTAGAAATGCTATCAGTTGATATTTGGGTTGATAAGGCATAAAAATATGGAACGCTTCACAAATCTGTGTGTCAACCTTGTACAGGGGCCATGCTAATTTTCTCTGTATCGTTCCAATTTTAGTGTATGTGCTGTCAAAGCGAGCACTCCCTGATGAATATTGTTGAGCACCTAGTGTTTTCACTGGCCATTTGGATACCTTCTTTTACGAAGAGCTTGCTCCATCCTCTCATGAATTTTTCTGCTGGATTATCTGTCTCATTTTTATTTACTTGTTGATTTTTGTATACACTGGACAAAAACTTTTGACCATATTTATGTTAAAAATATCTTGCCTATAGACAATAAGCTGGGAGGGATTGGGGGCGGGAGGAGAAGGGGACGACAGAGAATGAGATGGCTGGGTGGCATCACCGACTCGATGGACATGAGTTTGAGTGAACTCAGGGAGTTGGTGATGGACAGGGAGGCCTGGCGTGCTGTGATTCATGGGGTCACAAAGAGCAGGACACGACTGAGCGACTGAACTGAACTGAATGAAGCAGTTATAAGAGACTCTAGGTTGAAGGCACTTGTGCTTTAAGTTCCCTCCTACAAAATTTAGGCCATTATGGGAATATCAGATGGCTTTCCCCCAACAACTGCCTTTAACTCAAAATGGAAGTTTAAGTCCTCATTTTCAATAAGTAGTCCTATACCCAAAGATACCCTGTCTTTGGGATTAACCACCTGCCACCGACACCAAAAAAAGGAGGCAAAATGAACAAGAAAACATCTTTCTGATTCCTCTTGGATCCCTGAGAGCAACACCTCTGAGTTTCATTTACACTGGTGGTCACTAGCTTTTGTGAGAACTGAATCCCTCTGGTAAACTGATGAAAGCTAGGAATGTTCTCTTCAGGAATATCTCATATATCCAACCTTTTGTATATGATTTCAGGGACTAATAGACCATGGAAGCCTAAGTTAAGAATTTTTAAACTTAAACCCTTTAAAGTGCAGAAAGAAGAAAAATATCAATCTCTATCTATCAAGTTTCCAATCCAGTCACCTTTTATCAAGCAAGTTCTCTGGACACTTGATGAAATGCCATCCTGTGTTAACAATTTACCACACTTGCTTTGGACATTCTGATCTGAATGAACAATAGCATCCCCAGTAAAGCCTGAATTATCAAGGTCATACCCTTAACGATTCTGGAATCAGAGTCTCTGATGAATTTGCTATCCATGTATTTATTTACCTGTGGTTCAAGTTAAGGCCTATTCCAAGTAAGCCCAGCCTACCTGGATGATGACGGATGGACCTGAATGAGGAGGGGCCTGATGGTTCAGTGCTTACCTGTTGCTGTGCTTGGACTTCTCTCGGTCCTTCTCCTTGTCCTTCTTGTGCTCTTTGTGCCGATGTTCTCGATCTTTATGCTTATCTTTGTGTTTATGAGAATCTGCAACCGTAAGATACGAGTCAGTTAAGAGGAGTCAAGAGCTATCTCCTGCCCAACTACCTTGATGAGCTGGTCAAGAAGCACAATGACAGGACTTAAATGGCATGGTAGCTAACTATAATAGCATATTCCATTGGAGAAAAAGACTTCTCAAACCAGCCCAGACAAGGCATCCAATTACCCTACCTCTAAAACCAAGAATCGTTACAAATAAGCAGGAAGAGAAGGGGGAGCCAATTCTACTGTAAAAGAAGGTAACAGTTTGGCATTCTTCTCCCTAGACCTGGTACTAGAAGACTAAGCCATAAATGATTCAAAGGATAAATTCTGAACACCACCTCTCAAGATCAGATGGTTATCTATGTTAACTTGTGGAAAATCCAAAACTTAAGAGATACAAGTTAATGAAGTAAAATTTCTACAGAGTAAGATACATTTCAAAGATACAGAGGAGTAACTCCAGCAGACATAATCCCTACCACAATCAAAATTTAGAACATTTCCATCATGCCTGGAATTCTCCCTTGTGCCCATTCCTAGTCAATCCCCATTTTTACCTCCAGCCTGAAGCAACCACTGATCTGCTAGCGCAATGGATTAGATTTGTCTAAATTTCTAGTTTCATATAAAAGGAACTACAGGATATTCTCCTTTTGGGTCTGTTTTCTTTCACTCAACATATTTTTGTCATTCAACCATGTTGTTGGATATATCAGTAGTTGGTTAGATTTTACTGGAATGGTAATCCATTGTTGGGATACACTGCAATTTATTTATCCATTCACCTGCTGATGGACATTTGAGCTATTTTCAGGCACTGGCTTTTTTATGAATAAATCTCCTATGAACTTTCATATACAAGTCCTTGTGTAGACATGTTTTAATTTCTCTTGGGTATATACTTAATGATGAAGGTACAGGGTCACCTATAAGTGTATGTTTTACTTTACAGGGAACTGCCAAACTGTACTGCAAAGTGATTATACCATTATACAGTCCCACAAACAATGGATTAGAGTTCCAACTGCTATAAATTCTCACCAACATCTAATATAATCAGTCTAATTTTAGCTATTCTAGCAGGTATGTAGTGGTCTCTCACTGTGGTTTTAATTCAGTTTACTGATTAAATGTTGGTCATCTTTTCATATGCAGATTGACCGCTCGTACCTTCTTTGGTAAAGTTCTCTTTAAGTCTTTCTTCCATTTAAAAAAACTTGTTTGCCTTATTACTGTGTTCTTTATTTGAATCCCTGGTGGCTCAGTGGTAAAGAATCCCCCTGCAATGCAGAAGATGAGGGTGCGATCCCTGGGTCAGGTAAATCCCCTGGAGAAGGAAATGGCAATCCACTCCAGTATTCCTGCCTGGGAAATACCATGGACAGAAGAGCCTGGTGGGCTACAGTCCGTGGAGCAGCAAAAGAGTTGGGATACAACTTACCAACCACACTACCACTACCACAAGTTCTTTATATATCATGCATGACAACTGTCTGGTTAGACATGAGTATCGTGAATATTCTTTCTTCTAGGAGTTTTATACAGAGGTAAGAGGCAGGGAACATTTTTAAAATCTATAACAATGTACAGCACCATTTTTTTTTCTTCGTTTTTTAAGACTGTCTTTTCCCCATTGAACTGCCTTGGGCCTCTTAACTGGAAATGAAATGACCACAAAATTGTAGATCTGTTACTAGGCCCCAAAGCAGAGTATATTAACTCCTAAAGCTTCAGAGTACAGCTTTTTTTCAACAGTAATTTTGAGATCAGATAATATAAGTACTTTAACTTTGTTCCTTTTCAAAATTGTTTTTGCTATTCTACCTTCTGTATTTCCATATAAACTTTAGATTTAGTTGGTTGATTTCCTAAAGAAAAAAAAAGCCAGCTAGGAGTTTGTGTTCATAGGACAATTTGCAGAGATGTGACATAAAAACATTGTGTCCTTTGATCCATGAACATGGTATCTATCTCTTTCTACTTTTTAGGTTCAGTTCAGTTACTCAGTTGTGTCCGACTCTCCACGACCCCATGAATCACAGCACACCAGGCCTCCCTGTCCATCACCAACTCCCAGAGTTCACTCAAACTCATGTCCAGAGTCGGTCATGCCATCCAGCCATCTCATTCTCGGTCGTCCCCTTCTCCTCCTGCCCCCAACCCTTCCCAGCATCACAGTCTTTTCCAGTGAGTCAACTCATCGCATGAGGTGGCCAAAGTATTGCAGTTTCAGCTTTAGGATCAGTCCTTCCAATGAACACCCAGGACTGATCTCCTTAAGAATGGACTGGTTGGATCTCCTTGCAGTCCAAGGGACTCTCAAGAGTCTTCTCCAACACTACAGTTCAAAAGCATCAATTCTTCGGCGATCAGCTTTCTTCACAGTCCAACTCTCACATCCATACATGACCACGGGAAAAACCCTAGCCTTGACTAGACGGACCTTTGTTGGCAAAGTAATGTCTCTGCTTTTTAATATACTATCAAAGTTGGTCATAACTTCCTTCCAAGGAGTAAGCGTCTTTTAATTTCATGGCTGCAAGTGACTCTCAAATTTTAGTGTATCAGAATTAACCCAAAGGCATATTAAAAATGCAGCTCACTGGAGTCAGGTCACCTTAATGTTGACTGTGAATCAACTGGTAGTTTATGTATTCAACGCATGTGGTAGTTTTAAAATATGTCCAACAGATTCTTTGATACTCCTCCTTTCAAGTTGTGGCCTAATTTCCTTCTCCTTAAGTATGGGCTAGACATAGTGACTCACCCCTAAAAACAGGATAAAGTGGAAATGTCAGTAGGAAGGCCATCAAAGGCATTGGATCTTTCTCCTTGCCCTGGGCGAAGACAGTTGCCACACTGTTAGGACACTCAAGCAGCCCTATGGAGAGACCTATCTGGTGAGGAAGTGAAACTTCCTGCTAATAGTTATGTGAATGAACCACCTTGGAATTGGGTCCTCTAGTCTCAGTTAAGCCTTCAGATGACTGCCAACTCAGACTCTGAGCTAAACCACCCAGCTAAGCTCTTCCTGGATTCCTGGTTCACACGAACTGTGTGAGAAAACAAATGTTTGTTATTTAAGGTGCTAAATTTTGAGATAACATGTTTAATAACAACAGACAACTAACAATAATGTACAGATAACGTGTGTGTTCCACAGCACTCCTTGCTCACAGCAAAAATAAATCACATTTGGCATAATCCATTATGTATCTATTCTGTGCCAGGCCCTAGAGAAACAGAATTTGCATGACCATTCCCCCAGCTATAAGACACTCTCATCTCACCGAGATGGGAAAATAAAAGCATGTGGTACCAGAACCCAATCTTCCACATAGCACAGAGAACCCGTCAACTTTTGAAAATCTCAAGTCCGAAATTTTAAAATGCTATCAATCTGATACAAAGCTGTTAGCCTGTTTACCTGATAATAATTAATACCCTGATTTCTTCTGCCCTCAACAAGTACTTACAGTTAAAATCATAATAATTGACAAACCATGCCACTAGCACTACAACCAGAAAGAAGCCAGTGTTGTTTGACTTTGTTTACAGGCCAGATTTAACAAACAACAGAACACGAGCATCTGCTATTGTGGCCCAAGGCTATGGCAGCGACATAATTAAAAAAAAAGAAGAAATATTCTGTGTATACAAACACATAAACATGTCTGAAAAAGACTAGAAGACAGACACCAAAAGTTAAAAAGTAGTCTGGGTGGTAAATTTATGAGTAACTTGAGTTTTCATGTGTATACTTTGCCTTTTTTTCCAATTTTTTCCCCAAGATGAGTCACTTTCATAATAAAAAATAGAAGTTAAAAAAACTGCCAGGCTTTAAAACTTTATTTTGACAAATACTGGTGTACACAGGAAAAAGTAGTATTATTAACTCACTAAAAAGCTTTAAAGAAAAAGAAAACTAAGTAAAAGATAAATTGAAAATAATTCCAGGTAGGTTTTAGATAACCAGTCTGCCAAAAACATTATTGTTTTAAGTGTGCAAAACTTCAAAGTTGATTTTTAAAGCCACATCCCCAATTCTTTCAAAGCTATTGCTAATCTAAAAACATAAAACCAAAATGTCTGGTAAGAAGCTTAAAAGTTGTAGCTGAAAATTCCACCAGTGCAAATAAGACCTAGGTCAAAGATCTGAACCCCAAGTGTCCCTATTTAAAAGTTATCACATGTCTACTATACGTTCAAATTGTGCTATGTGTGCTGTGACGGGTACCAAAAATGACATATGTCAATGACTTTAAATATCCTAATAGCTGTAGTATAGTTCTTCAGGGGAGGCTGGACCTTCTGAGGAGAAATGACAGAAAGGCAGAATGGAATGAGTTGATCTCCTGAACAACAAAAGTGCGTAAACAAGCTAAATAACAAACAGAAAGGGAAACATCACAGGGTAGATCTGCACTAGGTAAACAGATAGATAGATGCATACGGAAATACTTCCAGGTGAATAATGTCTGCAATTAGCTTTAAAATATTGTCACCCCCCCCCAAATGGGGGGAAACGGGGATAGATAAAACAAGACTGGCAAGAGGCTGATATTAATAGTTATTGAAGAGGCAGATAAGACACATGGGAGTTCGTTGTATTACTCTACTTAAATAGGCTTGAAACTTCAGAATAAAAGTTAAACACTTATTTTTAAGCTTTGTCCCTTCCAATCCCCTATTTTTTTCTTATTATATAATGGTAGGGCAAAAGAAGACTAGCCTAGTTCAAGAGAGGATCTGTGTTAAGGAGCAGTAAGAGATAAAGCTTGATAAAATTAACCCAAGAGTCAGGGTGTCCTACTCTAAGGATGACAAGGAGCCACTTCAAGCAGAAAAGGAACAAAATGAAAGCCATACTTAAGGAAGATTAATTGAAGGGCAGTGTGGGTAGAAGGTAAAAGTAAAAGCAAAATAACTAGCTAGTGTTTCTGAAGCAATCTATAAAAAAACTGATAGCGAAGAGGCTGAGAAAAAAATGTAAAAGCATGTTGAAAAAAATGGAAGTAGAATCCAGTTCTAGGAACTCATGGGATGTGTGATCAATAAATGCAGAAGAGTCAAAGAAGATTCAAAGACTAAGTCAAGGCGGCTGGAACAAGGTGCCTTAGAAGAAGACACAGGAAATTTGTGCAGAACAAAAAGGAGGAACACAAAAAGACTGAAGAAATGATGAAACTAACTCAAGTCCTATTGTATTTAAGGTAACAGTGGGACATTTAAAAATGCTGGACAGAAGAGAAGCCAGCAAGTAAAAACTGAAGCCAATAAGGGTACAATGATGTATGTTCCCCACGGCAAAAATGTTTGTAGGCAGCATGCTAATGGATTTGAAGATTACTTTTAGTACATACTCTTTCCCTTAACTGGAGTTCATCTAAGAATAGATATTATTAAAAATGTTTTGTAGAAAGGATCTTGCCACTTTATGCACCTGTTAAACGCAACAAGAATTGTGTTGATTTTAACTAACGGATTAGAAATGAAAGGAACAAGCCATGCATATTATATCATCAGAAAACCTCATTCACCCGCTTGATAACAAATATTTCAAATCCTAGAATCCAAATATTTAAGATGAAGACACAGGAGGAAGACCACTGAAATCCTTGAGAAGACAGAAGACATTAACAACTAATTCCTTTCACTCTAACTTAAGGATAGATATGTAAATGAACAGAGCAAGAAAACAGGAATCAACATCTTTTGTTACAGTTATCTCAGGGCTTCCCTGGTGGCTTAGCTGGTAAAGAATCCGCCTGCAATGAGGGAGACCTGGGTTAATCCCTGGGATGGGAAGATCCCCTGGAGAAGGGAAAGGCTACCCACTCCAGTATTCTGGCCTGGAGAATCCCACACAGTACATGGGATCACAAAGAGTGGGACATGACTGAGAGACTTTCACTTCACATGGTGACCCAATGTTCTGAGGTAAAGAGATTTCCAAATGACAAAAGAGGTTAAGTATCTGTGTCTTCCCCAGGTCAAATTCCCAACATCCGCTGGATCATTGAAAAAGCAACAGTGTTCCAGAAAAACATTTACTTCCGCTTTACTGACTATGCCAAAGCCTTTGACTGTGTGGATCACAACAAACTGTAGAAAATTCTTAAAGAAATGGGAATACCAGACCACCTGACCTGCCTCCTGAGAAATCCATATGCAGATCAAGAAGCAACAGGTAGAACTGGACATGGAACAAAAGACAGCTTCCAAATCAGGACAGGAGTATGTCAAGGCTGTATATTGTCACCCGGCTTATACGCAGAGTTCAGTTCAGTTCAGTCGCTCAGTCGTGTCCGACTCTCCGCGACCCCATGAATCACAGCACGCCAGGCCTCCCTGTCCATCACCAACTCCTGGAGTTCACTCAAACTCATGTCCACAGAGTCGGTGATGCCATCCAGCCATCTCATTCTCACTGGAAAAGACTCTGATATGCAGAGTACATCATGCAAAATACTGGGCTGGATGAAGCACAAACTGGAATCAAGATTGCCGGGGGAAATATCAATAACCTCAGATATGCAGATAACACCACCCTTATGGCAGAAAGTGAAGAGGAACTAAAGAGCCTCTTGATCAAAGTGAAAGAGGAGAGTGAAAAAGTTGGCTTAAAACTCAACATTCAGAAAACTAAGATCATGGCATCTGGTCCCAACACTTCATGGAAAATGGATGGGGAAACAATGGAAACAGTGATAAACTGTTTTTTTGGGCTCCAAAATCACTGCAGATAGTGACTTCAGTTAAAAGATGCTTGCTCCTTGGAAGAAAAGTCATGACCAACCTAGAGAACATATTAAAAAGCAGAGACATCACTTTGCCAACAAAGGTCCATCTAGTCAAGGCTATGGTTCTTCCAGTAGTCATGTATGGATGTGAAAGCTGGACTATAAAGAAAGCTGAGCACCGAAGAATTGATGCTTTTGAACTGTGGAGTTGGTGGAGACTCCTGACAGTCCCTTGGACTGCAAGGAGATCCAACCAGTCCATCCTAAAGGAAATCAGCCCTGAATATTCATTGGAAGGACTGATGCTGAAGCTGAAACTCCAATACTTTGGCTACCTGACGTGAAGAACTGACTCACTGGAAAAGACCCTGATGCTGGGAAAGACTGAGGTGGGAGGAGAAGGGGATGACAGAGGATGAGATGGTTGGATGGCATCACCGACTCGATGAACATGAGTTTGAGTAGTCTCCGGGAGTTGGTGATGAACAGGGAAGCTTGGCGTGCTGCAGTCCATGGGGTCGCAAAGAGTTGGATACGACTGAGCGACTGAAATGAACTGATCTGATCACTACAAAATGACTTGATGGATAATGTGCAAAATCAAACAGCAAAAATCCAACAACCTTCTACTACTAGATTCAGAATTAGACTCTGAGCGTTAATTCAGTTTACAACCATTTTAAATGTATTCTTAAATCCAAAGCATCCTCCTCTAGACTCATCAAGACACTCTACCCTCAAGGGGTTTACAATCCAGGAAGATAATCCAGATAGGAACCCAACACAGCCAACAGCAAACAAGAGAAAAGGGGCACTACCACCTGCTAGAGTACTCAAACTGTCTCAATCGATTTTACTACTCTTATAATAAGAAAATATTCCCACTTCACACAAGACCAATATTTATCTCTTTCTAAGGATGCATTCTGCACAAGATAGTATGTTTATGTATTATATCCAGTTTTCGCACCTCTGAGCAGTACTGATTTTACCAAATCTAATACACAGTTTTGAAAAATGAAAAAGTGCATATGGTTCATATAACGCCCATAGAGGGGGAATCTGGTAATATTCAGCAGAACTAACTTATTAATACATACCAACTTTTGACCCTAGGCTTCCCAGGTAGTGCCAGTGGTAAAGTACCTGCCTCCCAGTGCAGGA
This sequence comes from Moschus berezovskii, assembly GCF_049115385.1. Classification (NCBI taxonomy): domain Eukaryota; kingdom Metazoa; phylum Chordata; class Mammalia; order Artiodactyla; family Moschidae; genus Moschus; species Moschus berezovskii. Next base: position 13,845,593 of record NC_142474.1, read on the forward strand.
AACATAAAAGGCGTGGGTTCAATCCCTGGGTGGGAAAGATCCTCTGGAGGAGGATCGCAACCCACTCCAGTGTTCTTGCCTGGAGAATCCCATGGACAGAGGAGCCTGGTGGGCTACAGTCCTATACAGGATCACAAAGAGTCAGACATGCCTGAAGTGACTTAGCATGCATGCATACATCTTTAGACCCAGCAAGCCATATCTAGGAATGTAGCCTGAAGATATACTTTGAAGGTAGAAAATTTATGCTGGTCTATGTATACGTGACGGAGAAGGCAATGGCAAGCCACTCCAGTACTCTTGCCTGGAAAATCCCATGGACAGAGGAGCCTGGTAGGCTGCAGTCCATGGGGTCGCTAAGAGTCAGACGACTGAGCGACTTCACTTTCACTTTTTACTCTCATGCATTGGAGAAGGAAATGGCAACCCACTCCAGTGTTCTTGCCTGGGGAATCCCAGGGACGGGGGAGCCTGGTGGGCTTCCGTCTATGGGGTCACACAGAGTCGGACACGACTGAAGTGACTTAGCAGCAGCAGCATGTATACATGAAGGCAGAGCAAATCAGGTCAGTAGAGAAGAAACTTTTAATTTTAGACTTGCTGGAATGGATTAAAATTCCTTTCCTTCATCCCAAAATCTCAAATGTCAAATGACCTTAAAGCAACAGTGCTTTTATTGCATCATTACATCATTACATTTAAAAAGGTAATAGACATTTTCCTAAATGTCTGTACATGAGACATGTGCCATTACCTCTGGCTCTTACACGATGGCAGAATTTTCAACTTTTCTGCCCTGCTGTTATTTCTCAGAAAGAGTAGTATGGCAGTTCGATTATGGGCATTTTGAAAAATAGCATTAAGAGTAAAAATAATGAATCTGGGTCACCTGCCTCCTTTGTTTCCAAGTGAAAAGTTATATACTGAGGAGAAACAATTCCACTAAAGAACAGAAATAAAAAGCTTAGAATCCAAGAGGGCAGAGAGGTATAAGACTTTCTGGAGGAGGAAGGGCTTCCCAGGTTGCTCAGTGGTAAAGACCTGCCTGCTGAAGCAGGAGGTGCGGGTTCAACCCCTGGGTCGGGAAGAACCCCTGGGGAAGGAAATGGCAACCCACTCCAGCATTCTTGCCTTGAAAATTCCAGGGACAAAGGATCCTGGTGAGTACAGTTCATGGGGTGGTAATGAGTTGAACATAACTAAGCAACTAAGCACACACAGAGGAGGCAGTGCTTCAGCTAAGTCTAACTAAAGGCTAAGAGGGAGTTGGCATGGCTGAGAACAGACAAAGGGCATCCTTGGCAGATGAGCCATGAAAGTAGACAAACTATTACTGTCATTATTACTGCTGTTGTTACTGAACAACTGATCTTATGTTTGAGCAAAACTAAGTGAGATATGCTTCCTGACAGTGAGGAAGTGCTTGAGTTGATTCTTATCCATATATATAAGAAATTAAAATCCCAGAGTTATCCTAGGCTAACAATGAAACTGCAGGTTTGGAAACCAGGTACAGAACCAGCCCCAAGTAGCTAGAACAGCAGCAAATGAGGTGTAAGATGAAGAGTTCACTCCTCACAGGGAAACCAGACACATATACAAATTACACGAAAAAGGAAGCCAAGCCTAGAAAACACTTCGTTAAATATGTTCAAGAATGGGAATTCCCCAGCACTCCAGTGGTTAGGACTTCACACTTCCCCTGCCAAGGACCTGGGTTTGATTCCTGGTCGGGAAACTAAGATCTCACAAGTCTCTCAGCACAGCCAAAAAAAAAAAAAAGTTCAAGAATGTTGTTAGAACAAAAGATCACAGTTAAACCCTAATGACAATCAGAGACATCACAGATAAGCACAGCATGTTGGAAACAATCCCTGAAGGAAGTAGGCTGGTTCAACAGAGTGGAGAAGATCTGATTCAAATCCTTGTTCTACTGGTGACTGTATAACCTTGGGGAAAGTCACTTAACTACGGGGTCTGTAAGAAGGCAGCATAAGTCAATGAGTAAGAGCTTCAAATATGTTCACTGACTTGAGACCTGTGATCTTGGTAAACTTACCTCTTTTATAGATGAAGAAACTGAGATGTAGAAAATTTAAGTGACCTTAAATAATTTTATTTCAAATTAAATCAAATTCTTTATGTACTAAATCAAAGTCTTTGTGACTTCCCTGGATGTCCAATGGTTAAGAATCTATGCTTTCAATACAGGGGTGCAGGTTCAATCCCTGGTCGGGGAATTAAGATTCCGCATGCTGTATATAAACTAATTAATTAATTTAAAAAATTCTTTGTGCGTGGTTGTAACAGAATTCTTGGCTAATCTCCACAAAATTCCAAGTACACTGATAACTGTCAATAAGGTACAATTATTACTGAATCTTCTGCATGATTAATTTATATAAAACTGAAATGAGCCTATCCAATTTAAGGCAGCAACCCAGGCCCATTTACTTTCCCTGACCAGCCAATGATGACTAAAAGGCTATCTGCATCCAGGAAAAGAGAAGCACTTAAGAAACACCAGTTAACACCCCTAGGTAGAAATATTTGCATGAGTTTAGCAGCAATCAGCAGGCAGCTAACAGTGTTGCCAAGTTTTTCCACCCAGGTTCTCTAATGCAACTACAATCCAACCCAAGCACTAACATTTACACTGTTAAGAGAGAAAAAACGCTAAGAAATTGGCAAAATTTCTGACCCTTTTAGCAACTATTCCATGATCATGGGCTTCCCTGGTGGCTTAGACAGTAAATAATCTGCCTGCAATACAGGACACCAGGGTTCAATTCCTGGGTTGGGAAGATTTCGTGGAGACCCATTCCAGTATTCCTGCCTGGGGAATTCCACGGACAGAGGAGCCTGGCGGGCTACAGTCCATGGGGTTGCCAAGAGTCAGAGGCGACTAACACCAATACCGTGCTGTTAAGGATTTCACTTCTCCACCATTCTTCTAAATGAGCAGGGTAATCAGATCAGGGCAGGAAAGAGACTCCTTTGCTTCCTGATAAACAAAAGCAGAGGTTTCTCTGGTACAGAGAAGGGTTCTTTGCCATGTTTTGAGGCAGATCTCTTTACATGGACTTTTGACAAAGGGTTTGAGGGTTAAAGTAGTAACTGTATAATATGATGGGTTCTTCCTTCAAATATAGTCAAGTGTGGAGAGGACAGGAGTGGGGAATGCTTATTCAACCAAAAGATGCCTTCCCCAAAGAGGCCCTGAAATAACACTGTCAATGATAACCTTTGCTCAACTTGAACACAAAAATATAGTCAGTGCATTAAGAAAATAGACAGTGATTTGGGTGAAAATACTTGGTGAAAAAATTGATTTTCTAAAGGAGATATTTATCATATGCTCAATTATTAAGCCACTTCTATTGGGATAAATCTTTGCACCTTCTTCCTCCTTGACCTTCAAATCTGTGGATACCACATCCTCAGAAGCTGGAGTTCAAACAAAATCTTTATTCTACACACACTCTACATCTAGTACATTCTAACATTTTAAGGCTGTTTTTGCCTAGGCCAGATAACAAGCTGGTTTCAGTGATAAAGACTGACATCTGGAGTGTGGTCAGTATCAGGGGTGTGCGAGAATCTCCTCAGGAACTTAATGCAAAACTAAAAGGAGTCAGGAAGGCTGAAAGTCTGTCACTGAAGAGGGGATGGGTTCAGGGGTAAAAGAATTCTACCCTTCCCTCTCCCCCACACAGCTGTCTAAATTCAGACTTGACCAATGTTGATGCAGCTTCAGTCCAGGAAACCCAGTCTGTGATCCATCTTAATGGGTGGCTGATTTCAATTTGGAGTCCATGGAGGAGTCTTTATTACTGTTTTTTGAAAACTTTTAATTTTATATTGGATGTACCTGATTAACAATGTTGTGATGATTTCAAGTGGAAAGCAAAGGGACTCAGCCATACAAATACATGTACCTTATCACTAGTTTATAGTGACTCTCACTGAGAACATTTCCAAAATTCCAGTGCAGAGTTAATAGCCTTTCAAAGTATGCAGGACGGAGGGTGTTCTGGCTAAAAGTTTAAAGAGCTCCAGATTGAAGAGAAAAATGTCGGGAGGATTCAACTCTAAAGAAAATCCTTCAAAACTCAAGAATGAAACAAGGGACTAGTAACATTTTCAACTTTTAAAGTCCAAATTATCAATTGCTCTCCCCAGATGTATACTGTATATAACAAGACCTTCTGTCATGAACAGACTTGTTAATTATTGAAACTAATGGGGTTTCCTCATTAGGGACCTCATACATCTTAAGCTAATACACAAAAAAACACCAGCTGAGAAGACAGCAGATGGAAAAAGTTTAAGTATTTCCTTTTCCCTTCTTTATGAAACTGGAGTTAACAATATTCATCCATTCAAATATTTACTGAGTACCAACTCTGTGTCAGGCATTGTTTTAGGTGTGGCAGTACAGCAGGAAATAGTATGAAGTCTCTGGTCTCATGAACTTCCATAATAAGCATCATAACCACCCCAACCCTTCCCAACAGCAGCAGCTGTTAAATAAAGTAACTTTGAAAAAGGGAAGTTGGAGGGGGGAGGTCTCCACAGTTGCCCAGGTTTCCCAAGTTTTCCTTGGATGCAGCCCCATGAAGTTCCACAATCAGACTTTAATTTGGCAACTGGAAAAGACCTTCATAAGAAGTTATGAAGGGAATTGCCCCAGTGGTCCAGGCTCCCAATTTAGGGGGCCTAAGTTTGATTAGGAAACTAGATGCCACATGCTGCAACTAAAAAGGTTCTGCATGGCCCAACTAAGACCTGGTGCAAATAAACTGCTATTGTCATTCAACTCTTTGCGAACCCACGGACTGCACCACACCAGGCTTCTCTGTCCTTCACTATCTCCCGGAGTTAGCTCAAACTTATGTCCATTGAGTTGGTGATGTCACCCATCCAAAAAAATTATAAAAAACAAAAAAGTTATGGACGCCAAGTCAAAGAAAGGGTCAAACAATCAGAATGAAGTTGCCAAGTATTTTGCAAAGTGCTTAAGTTTTTGTCCTCAATATTCAATACTTCACAAAAGTCCATCACCAGAAACTTAGTAGTCCATTGCATTAAAAGACTAAGAGTCTTTTAATTATGGCATTTTCTGCTTGTTTTTATCAGCTCTGCAACACAATTTCAAATTCTAAAATGGATAATTTTCTCAAATGTCTACATAATTTAGAAGAAATGCCAGAAACTAACTTAAAAACATTTAAGTGAAACTATCTTGGTTCTGGAACATCAGCAACCCTTAAGATTAATGTTCAGCTGTTGTTTCATGTCCTTGCCATGGAAAAGACACAACATGAAGCAGCCAACTGGTTTGCTTTAGGCCTCAATCTCATACCAAAAAAAGGGTTAAGGTCACAGGATGTTTTTCCTTCCAGTCCACTTCCGCATTTAAATTGGACTCCTTTTATGCTTTTACAACACTACAATTAGCTCAATCTGTCTTTTCAGCCCCTTCCTGTCTATGTACCCTATTTTAACTTGTTTTATAACCTCCTCTCCCATCCTACTCCTTCTGTTATGCTCCTTCAAGTTCATCTTCCTCTCTTCCTCTGCCTCCCATTCCCAGGGACCGATTAATTGATGGTATTAAAAATATGAGTACCATCTTTCTAGATTCCATATGCACACATTAATATACAATAGCTGTCTTTTTCTTTCTGACTTACTTGACTCTGTATAACAGGCTCCAGGTTCATCCACCTCATTAAGACTGACTCAAATGCGATTTTTTTAATAGCTGAGTAATACTCCATTATATACACGATGAACATGGTTCCTCCATGTCTGAGCTATTGTTAAAAAAGTGCTGCAAGGAACACTGCAAGGGGTACATGCATCTCTCAATTATGGTTTTCTCAGGGTATACGCCCAGTACTGGGACTGCTGGATCACACGGTAGTTCTATTTTTTTAAGCAATCTCCATACTGTTCTCCTTAGCGGCAGGGCAGCAATGGAGATGCAGATAGAGAGAAGACTTGTGGATACAGTGGGGGAAGGAGAGGGTGGGATGAATAGACAGAACAGCACGGAAACATATATACTACCATATGTAAAAGAGACAGCAAATGGGAATTTGCTGTGTGACACAGGGAGCTCAACCCAGTGCTCTGTGACAACCTAGAAGGGTGGGAGTAGGGAGGGAGTTGGAAGGGGGGTTCAGGAGGGAGGGGACATATGTGTATACCTGCGGCTGATTCATGTTGATATATGGCAGAAACCAACACATTATTGTAAAGGAATTCTCTTCCAATAAAAAACCAAACAAACATGCAATGTCATGACGGTGTCCTGCTGCTGCTGCTAAGTCGCTTCAGTCGTGTATGACTCTGTGCGACCCCATAGACGGCAGCCCACCAGGCTCCCCCGTCCCTGGGATTCTCCAAGCAAGAACACTGGAGTGGGTTGCCATTTCCTTCGGTAACACTTATTTCTCTGCTCTGTTCTAAAAAGTTTCTTATCTGTAAAATAACCTCTACTGATCTCTTACACTTCCAGTCCCAGTAATTTTATGACCTTTAAAATTTGTTTTGGTTTAAAGACATTAGGATATTAAAAAAAAATCTGAATGCTTGAGAGCAGTAGTTCTCAAACTTTCCTGTGTATGAGACCTGGGAATAAGATCATCCTCATATATGTCTATTATAACACAAGGTCTCTAGGTAACTATAATCTAGAAACATATTTTGAAAAACCCTGCACTGTCATTTCTTGGTCCTTTGAACAATGATTCATCCCAAATATCAGCCACCTACAATAATGGACAGGATAATGATTTTCAGTTTCTATTTTAATTAGATCTCTCTGTTCCTTTAAAGGGCAGGCACAAGGTGCTGAGTCAGTTGCTGGGGATTTTCTTTTTAATTTACAGCTGAGACTGTTGAGTCTCTACAACTGAGGAAGAGATTTTCACCTGCTACTTTCCTAGCTCCTCCCTGAGAGGAAAAAGGAAGAGCTACATAAGGGATGACACAGCTACTGCAATCTAGATAAGGAGTAGGGTAGCAAGGCTCTTTAGAATAGAAATTTTGTTGTCTGGATATCAGGGCAGAGTCATGCTTACAGACAGGTGACTCAAGTCCTGCCACTGGGACTCAGTTGCAAAGATGAATGACTACAAAAAAGATGACTTAAAGCAGTCACAGATTATATGTAAATGAGTGAGCATGACTGCATTCCAGTAAAATGTTATTTATGGACAATGGAATTTGCATTTCATATAATTTTTCTGTGTCATGAAATAGTAAATAATATTCTTTTCCTAAATTGAAGTATAACTGATGTAACATTTTATTAGCTTTAGGAGTATTTAATAAATTTTCCCCAACTAGTTAAGACAAATGTAAAAGCCATTCATAGTTGATGGGTCATACAACAGAAGGCACAGTTTGCAGAACTCCACAGCTACTTAACAGTAACAGTATTAACTACCCCCAATGCCCAGGTAGAGACAGTGTTGTTGCTCTGAAGTTGTGTGTGAAAGTGAATAGAATCCTCCAAGCTTTACCTAAGGCTTCTTCCTAAATGATATCCATGCTCAGCCTGGCTCTCACTTTTTCCCTCCTTTCAAACAGCCCATGAATGGCTATTATTCAACTTGATTTAAAAGTGGTTAAAATCGACTTGCTCTTGCAAACCTAGACAAAGTTAATCACAAAAAGGAAAACCCTTGAAGAGGAGGCTAAGACTTAGCCCACTGCTAATTCTGCTTCTTAAGCAGCAAGCTAGTTAAATTTATTTATTCCCCTTGAAGTGAGAACAACATTACACTTGTTTACACACTCCTAACCACCTTCAATGAGATTCCTTAGTGAACAGGCAGACTTCAAAGAGCCTTCTTAAAATAAGGGGGTGGTAAATCCCTGATTAACAAAAAGATCCTTTTCCTTGAGTACTCGGATAAACAGAGGTTTTACTGATTTCTGGGAGTAACTGGTTCCAAGCACAAGCTGAACTGCTAAAAAATAAATTATCCAGGGGTCTTTGCTGCACAAGTAGGCAAGCTTTCTTTAACAGGAGAAGGATTATACATTAAAGTGCAACAGAGTCTTCTAGTCAATGAAATTAGCCTGGTAAGGAAGGATCCACTGTAAATGACGGTAAGTGCTCTAAAAAGCGCATTTCCTTGGCCCGATACCACATGGGTCATTCCACTACAACCCAGAATTCCCAGGAGGCAACTGAGTCCCCCAGGCTCCCCCTTACCTTGTTTTGTGTTACATTTAAGAACTCAAGCAGTGGCATCAGACAGGTTTCGATGAGCCTCCCAGTTGCGTCGCTTACTAACTATACAGCCTTGAGTCTCAGTTACTTCAAAAGTAAAGTGTTCAAAACTCAACTATTTATTTTACACCAATTCCATTTCATCATCCTACATCAAAAATAACATCATAATTTGAAACTAAAGGTGAAGGAAACTGGATCTGTGCCTGGTCTTTAAGCAATTTACTCAAGTTATTTCCTAAGACCTCATATGTTCACTACATGGCAGTGGTCAAGGCTACAAAATCCCACTTTGTTCCATCAGGCTAAGGCTGTCTGGCTAACGATAGGCCCACTTATAAGTAAGTCAACACTCACTCGCTATGTTCACTGTGAGCATGCAAATAATAGGAAGACCCTAAATGGGGTGTGGAAGTTGTTCTGATCTGCTTTTACTATAAGCAACACATGGGGTGAGTTAACATCTTGGGTACTATTTGCTTGCCTGGACAATCTTAGATTCTCTACCACTTACAGTCAGATATTTTACTTATTACTGACTACAACTGAACAAATATGAATTAACTTCTTGGTATTCAGTTCAGTCACTCAGTCCTGTCCGACTCTTTGCGACCCCATGAACCGCAGCATGCCAGGCCTCCCTGTCCATCACCAACTCCCAGAGTCCACGCAAACCCATGTCCATCGAGTCGATGATGCCATCCAACCATCTCATCCTCTGTCATCCCCTTCTCCTCCTACCCTCAATCTTCCCCAGCATCAGGGTCTTTTCCAATGAGTCAGCTCTTCGCATTAGGTGGCCAAAGTACTGGAGTTTCAGCTTCAACATCTTGGTATTGCAACATGCTAAAAACTTGCAATTTCAAATGACGTTGTAGGCTGAAACTAACCATTTTAAAGTACAGTGATCCATAAAGATATATGTAAACATAAGTTGGGCTTATACTTTGGGCAACACTTTGGCCACCTGATGCAAAGAACTGACTCACTGGAAAAGACCCTGATGCTGGGAAAGACTGAAGGCAGGAGAAAGGGATGACAGAGAATGAGATTGGTTGGATGGCATCACTGACTCGATGGACATGAGTTTGAGCAAGTTCCAGGAGTTGGTGATGGACAGAGAAGCCTGGCGTGCCACAGTGCACGGGGTCGCAGAATCAGACACAAGTGAGCAACTCAAATGAACTTAAGTTGGGCTTCCCTGATGGCTCAGCAGGTAAAGAATCCACCTGCAATTCAGGACATGCAGGAGACTTGCGTTCAATACCTGGATCGAGAAGATCTCTTAGAGAAGGATATGGCAACCCACTCCAGTATTCTTGCCTGGAAAAATCCCATAGACAGCAGAGCCTGGCAGGCCACAGTCCATGGGGCTGCAAAGAGTCGAACGTGACTGCACACACATGCGAATAAAGTTAAATCTGTTTTGTCAAGTACAAAACAGACATGACTTATCTCACAGGGTTGCTGAGATAAAATGAAAATTTACTCAATCCAAAGCACCTTAAATGTTCATTTTGTGTAGCGCTAAAGGGGTCAAGTAAAATGGAAAGCTGTCTGACCTTTGCAACTGCTCTGGTAAACTCTACTTACCAGTCATAAATCCCCTTTGCATGTCACCCTGGATAAGGCAATTCAGACATACAGAAGGAAGTTTATTATTCAAACTCGTAACACAAATTCATACCTGTTTTGGATTTTAAAATTCCAAGAGCCCCAACCTCCCATATTCCAAGCAAAATCTAAATTCAAATCTCTTTGCTCTTATCTAAATTTTACCTAGAATTGTGCTGTCCTGTATGAAGCCACTAGTCACATGTAGCTACTTCATATTTAAATAAAATTTGAAAATTAAGTTCTTTGGCCACGTGAGCCACATTTTAAAGGCTCAACAGGTTCATATGGCCAGCAGCTACCATGTGGAAGAGCACAGATTGAGAACAATTTCCATCATGAGAGAAAATTCTCCTAGACAGTGCTAACTGAAAATCCTGAATCCAGGTCAACACCTTCCTTTCACTAGTAGAGAGCATGAGGTACCACACTGTGTGATTTGCTCGTCACAGCTGACAAAACAGGATTGAAACTTCCTTTGTCCTGACTCCTTGCCTAGCACTCTCTTCTCCAGAGACACCTCTGCTGGAGCCCTGTGGGAGGCCTTTGCCCTACATGGCAAGACACTATGCTATGTAGTTCCTTAAGGTCAGCCAAAGTTTGCCTGGCTAAACTGCCACCTCAAAAGCAGGCCACTTCTGTAGAGCTCCTGGAGAATCAGAATCTCAGTGAGGGTCACCCAGAGGACATTTCAATTGAGGTATTCGTCCACTAAGGCATCAGTCAAATCAGATAAAGCAGTGATTTTAAGTTTCAGGAGAATGGCAAGGAAGTCCCATTTTACTAATTTGTCTTTGTTCTCTAAATACAAGACAAAGTGGAAATTTCTACTACCTTTGCCTCTAAAGGTAATTAACCAGTACAAGATCCTCAGGATGGTGATTCCCATTTCACATACACTTCAGTAGTGAGTAACATTTTCACAAGGGCATCTCTGTAGTGAAAATGCTTCTCCTTTCCCAGGGGGTAGAACTTAAAAAGAAAAAAGGACTTGTCTAACCTGAAAATGTACCATCTCGGGCCAGATCAATTAGGACAGGCCCATTCCTGCAGCTTGTCCTCCTTTGCTTCTAGTAAGTAGGCCCTGAACGCCTGAGAAGTAGTGAAAGTGACTCCAAACCTCCTGACTATGCTACACTGGAACCCACCAGCTCAGCCTAAGCTGCCACTGTTTCCAAAGGGTGTGGGCCTCTAATGGCCCCCAGTTCACACCTTGCCTGACCACAAAGGTATCAAAGTGGTCACCATCCTATTACTAATTCAAACGAGGGGCCTTTTTGTCTAGAATATCACTACTGACTGTGCTTGAAATATATGTCAAAGTGTAAGCCTGAATATGTATATGCTCTTTAGAAGCCTTCCTGGTGCTAACTAAGTCATTGGCTCCTTTTTTTGTCCCATTATGAATTACTCCAAATTCCTAAGTACATGAAAGTACAAAAATTGAGCAAGTATTAAGATTCAGCTATGGGCGTTGTGAAAAAACAAGGAACACTGTTTAAGAGGCTGAATTACTACAAAACTAATTATAGGCTTCATATGAATCAGAGTCATCATTTGCTCAAGGCCACCCAACTACTGACAGTTGAAACCAAGTTTATCTAACTCCAAAGTCTATATTTCACTGGCAAGGATGTGGACTTCGTCAACTGTTTTTCATTTCTTCTTAAAATGTGAGGCACAATGGGAGAAGGTGAACTTCAAATCTTAGCTCTATTCCATCGATTCTAAAACCTCAGTGTGTATCAATCACCTGGCTAACCTGTAAAACCTCGGTGGCTGGGCCCTGGCTCCCGGGGTTTGAGGCAGTGAGTCTGGAGAGGCCCAAGAATCTACATTTCCAACAAATTCTCAGACAATGCTGCTGATCAAGAAACTGCACTTTAAGAACCACTGCTCTATTCAAATCCTGCTACTTCAATCAGTGCCATCAGTAACTAAAGACCCCTAGTTTAATCTGAAGATAGTGAACTCCACAGGTTAGATCCCCAGCATTCCACTGAACTATTCTCCACTTAACCGTTTTCTAAGGCCTGCCTTAACCATCCTAGGAATGTTAGTCTGAAAACCACCCCTCCCTCTTTGTGTGCCCCCTTAGTCACCCAATCTTAAAAGATGACATCAGGATCAAATAGTGGCTAGGTAAACATGGAAGCAGGAGGATCAGAGGTCTGGTGAGACACATAGTTAAACAGCTGCAAAGTCAGTTAACTATTTCTGCTTTTTATTTAAATGCTCGTTGAAAGGTAGAAGATATTTAGAGTGGGGATAAGTAACAAGCTTTTATAAACAGATTTGAACACACTGTTCTGGTCCCTTTTTAAATATTCTGTAAATTTAATAGCTGGACCAATGGAGTAGTACCTTAATCAAATGAAACAAAGGAGACCTTAGCTAAATAAAACAGATCAGTTTTTCCAAAGGTGATTTAAGGGTTACCTGTATTAAAATCATTTCGAACTGTTAAAGGTATATTAAAATTGCAGGTTTCTCAGTAGCACCACAAGAGAATCAACTTCAAGGCAAAGGACCAGAATTACGTAGTTTCACTAAACACTCCAGGTGATTCTTATGCAAATTAGCTTGAGAACAATGAAAACAGTGTAAAGCTCTCAGTGTTCCTCAGGTGATCATCAACTAGCTGGTGAGCTAGGAGAGAGGGAGGATCCCATCTCACAACTCAACATTTGTCAGAAGCATCTGTATTGACCATATAAAATGAGATAGTGCTCTTGCCCACTTCCTAGTAAGTAATAAGCAAACCACTTAAATTTCTCCAGCCTATGTCTATTCCTCCAGAATGAAAAACTGGAGGAGAACAATAAAGGGCTTACTGAAAGCCGGAGAAAAGTGGTTACTTCTGACTTGGGTTTCAGTGTTGACTGCAGGCAGATTTCACTGGAAAGGAAACTAAGTATTAAGGCTATGCCTTCAACACTGTAACAGGCTCTGAGATGTTTCTAACCCCCAAGGAGTTTACAATACTTAATGCTTTTTAATGTTTTTTAGAACAGGTAGGAAAATGGAGCTAGAATACCAAATTCTGGGTTTCCCAGGTGGCACAGGAGTAAAGAATCCACCTGCCAATGCAGGAGATGGATCCCCTGGAGGAAGAAATGACAACCCACTCCAATATTCCTGCCTGGAAATTCCATGAACAGGGGAGCCTGGTGGGCCACAGTCCATGGGGTAGTGACTGAGCACACACACACACCAAATTCTAAATACTAAAGACGTATTCCCGGGTAAAAAGGAACATTTTAACAGAACAAAACATGATTACAGACTTGTGGGAGAAGAACACACACAACTTTTTTCTGGGAAATATGGTTGCTGCAGAAGGCCTTTTAAAAAAAAAAATCAAGTTTTCAATAAATACACTGAGCAAAAAAAATTTTTTTAACTTTACTATTTATTTCACGTCTTAGGTCAGGCAGTGTGCAGCATGCATTCCCAACCAGGGATCGAACCAGAGCCCCCTGCATTAGAAGTGCAGAGTCTTAACCCACTGGATCACCAGGGAAGTCCATGAGCAAAATTATCTGTTTTTGTACAACAACACCTATAGGCGTGCATAGTTACACATGTGCAATCAGTATGGATTCTGTTTGATAGTCCCCTAGCCTTTTTTATGCAAACACTCACTGTTTTCAATGACTTATAAACATATTTCATCATATTGTACTTTATTCCCCTAAAAACTTGAGCTCAATACAAACTACCTGACATCTAAATTCCAGGAGTTAGCTCCAGTCCTAAATAACATTTTCCAGATTATCCAAGGAAAATTTTTAGCTTCTTGTTCACCCAAACAAAATCTCTTTCCCCATAGAGAAAACAAGCATATTTCTGCTAATAGACAACTTCCCTGATATTCTGAGATTAGGAGGATGCTAACATCTGTAAAAGATTACAAAGTTCTGTGGAAGTGCCAATTTTTATATCACACTGTACTTAAGGGAAGAAGGTGATCTGATTTTTAGGTGGAAAGAGTAATTAATTAAGGTCAAACCATCACCTGCAAGGAGAACAAACCAGTCAATCCTAAAGGAAATCAGTCCTGAATATTCATTGGAAGGACTGATGCTGAAGCTCCAATACTTTGGCCACCTGATGCAAAGAACTGACTCCCTGATGCTGGGAAAGACTGAAGGCAGGAGGAGAAGGGGACAACAGAGGATGAGATGGTTGGATGGCATCACCGACTCGACGGACATGAGTTTGAGCAGGCTCCGGGAGTTGGTGATGGACAGGGAAGCCTGGCGTGCTGCGGTCCATGGGGTCGCAGAGAGTCAGACACAACTGAGCGACGGAACTGAAACCATCACCAGCTGAATCTCTGATGAGGCCACCCCATCTGTCCTGGGCTTCTGTATGCTAAGGGAGTTAACCGGGAGACTTTTCTTTTCAGAGCTGGGATGTGTGTCTTTAGAGAGCTTTCAGTCTGAAAGTCAAGTGTAACAAGCCAGCAGTTAAAGGCTAGCCAATTTGGGCTTCTCCTCTCTTTTTTTGTTTTCTTTCCTGGTTAACTAAAACTGAAAATTTTGATGTTAAATAGCAAGAACTACTGTTGCTGCATCTATTCCTGCAAAAACACACTGACTGTAAGAATAAGGAAAAGTAAATCTAACCTCTAGTCTCAATCATTTTTCTAGTGTTCAAATCACCATACATAACACTACTATGTTCTCTGAATCTTTCTCTAAGGAGTTTAATAGCTTTCGTGTACTGCCCATGACACTTCATGGATTAACAAGGACTAACAATAGTAATGGGCTTCCCAGGTGGTACAGAGGTAAAGAATACACCTGCCAATGCAGGCAGACACAAGAGAAGTGGATTTGATCCTTGGGTCAGGAAGAGCTCCTGGAAGAAGAAATGGCAACTCATGCCAGTTTCCCAGGACTTTAAGTACTGAGTCTAAGATTTCAGTTCTCCAAATTTAAGAAGACAGTGATTTCACAGCCTTTATTTCAGGCAATGCAGCTCAAGGATTTAAACTATTTCAAGCAGATATATGATTAACCATTGCCATATGAATCTCCTGCACGTAATGTGACTATTTCCAGTCACTGTGGCAACTCTACCTGTTCAGGGAAACTTGAAAACTAATCTTCTAAAATTTATGCAAAACAGGTGTCTGATACAAAAATATAATGGAAAATTCACAAAACTTAAAACCAGTTTATTCTTCTATTCCAGGTGAGAAAGGTATAATGAGTTTATAGGTATCCTAAAAAATTTTTTTCTAGAAGTTACGAGTTTGGACACGTTTGGAAATCTAAGGTCCTAATTTCCCTTTTTTTTTTAGGGAGAGGAAAAAAAAAATCTCCTAGGACTGGAAATAAATGGAGACATCACTCTTTTTCACTGATAGTGAAGCATTAGCTGCCAGAAAGCACCTTCCATGCCCGCTTACCCTGGTACAACAGGAGCCTTTGTACTGAGGCCCAATGAAAAATATGGAATCCCCACAGAGGAACTAAGTATACAAGCATACAATTTACTAACTTCAAAGTATTTCTTCTGAGAACTCTATGGGTTTGTCTAGTTCATCTGTATTTAGTCACTACAGCTATTTACTTTCTGAATGTTTGAATAAATGAATATGGAAAATTAAAATTTCCATTTGTAATTAAATACAAAACTTTTAGTTCCCTGGGTACATCTCTAAATACTGCCCCATCCCAAGGGCAAAGGGGTGAAAGTTATTCGCTGCTGAAGATTCTTAAACTGTAATTTATCTTATGAGAAACAAAGTGGTTTGCAGTCATAAAATCAAGGCAAGTCAGCACCCTCCTGAGTCCTACCCATCCCAGATTCACAGCAACACTATCATATTCAAGGTGCCCAAGTGACTCTTCCCTTGGGTAAAACCTCATAATATCCAAATTTAAAGAAAGTGAAGATGCTCCCTTTGTCCAGAAGGCTACTCAAGCAATCTCTGAAAAGCTGTTTAGGTGTTTTTGTTTTTAAGGACTGTCAAGGAACTCAAAATTCTGTTCTAAGTTTTTACGCTTCCTAAAATGAACCTCTCACATCCATACATGACCACGGGAAAAACCATTGCCTTGACTAGACGGACCTTGGTTGGCAAAGTAATGTCTCTGCTTTTTAATATACTATCAAGGTTGGTCATAACTTTCCTTCCAAGGAGCAAGCGTCTTTTAATTTCATGGCTGCAATCAGCATCTGCAGTGATTTTGGAGCCCAAAAAAATAAAGTCTGAAGGCTGATCGCCGAAGAATCGATGCTTTTGAACTGTGGTGTTGGAGAAGACTCTTGAGAGTCCCTTATACTGCAAGGAGATCCAACCAGTCCATTCTAGAGGAGATCAATCCTGGATGTTCATTGGAGGGACTGATGCTAAAGCTGAAACTGCAATACTTTGGCCACCTCATGCGACAGGTTGACTCACTGGAAAAGACTCTGATGCTGGGAAAGGTTGGGGGCGGGAGGAGAAGGGGACGACGGAGAATGAGATGGCTGGATGGCATCACCGACTCTGTGGACATGGGTTTGAGTGTACTCCGGGAGTTGGTGATGGACAGGGAGGCCTGGCGTGCTGTGATTCATGGGGTCGCGGAGAGTCGGACACGACTGAGCGCCTGAACTGAACTGAACTGAAAATGAACCTCACATGCTATTTAATAGACTCAGTTTACAGGAAAAGGACTAAGACTCAGAGATTAACTTGTTCAAAGACCACACTATTGAGCAGAAGTGCAAGAGCTCAAACTGAAATGTCCTTTCCACTATATTACAGCTACCTGATTTGGCCAGGGGTCGGGGGGACCCTTCTGACCCAAGACTATTCAAATTCTGAATCAGAGAAAAATGATATGAAAGAAAGAGGTGAAACTCGGAAGACTTTTAAACCGAATCCTATCTTTGACGTGTTAACATACTGAAGGCAACAGAGCCATGCGGTATTATATTCACTTTCTCACTTTTTTTTTTCCTTTTTTCCTATGTACTTTAAGAACCACACATTTCTGAGACATTTATCTTTGCAAGACTTTATCTCTGAGACTCTTGAAAATTAGACACTATGCTATAATTTTGATCCTACAAAATTATTTTCTCTGGCCTATCTTTAACTGAACATTAATTTTGAAGTCTGCTCCCATTGTGACAGTTCCCTGACAATCTTTTTGATCCATGGTATAAGATCTCTTAGCCTAAACCTAGATATGGATACACCAAGTTTTATTTTACAGTGATTGCTTAATAGTCAGAAGAGAGCCGCATACATCATGCAGTTTGGTTAGGTAAAGACTCTATCTACCACCTCCAGTCATGTGCTACTTACTGTTCACTGTGCAAATGTCAGAAGATTTAAAATGTTAACAGAGAATATCAGTGAAGGAAGGAAAGAGCCACCAACTCACTACTTCAAACCTAACATTCAAAATAAAGCTCCATCTCAGAGCAGATGATGTTTGATCAAAGTTTAAACTTTAAAATGTGGGCACAGAGACACCATCATATACTCATTTAAGTCTCAGAAGCCTGTGAAGCATAGAAATACCATCCTTGTTTACAGATGAGAAAACAGGGGACAGTGGGGCAAGTTTCATAGTAAGAACAGGGACTTATCTAGACTTTTCTGATTTCTATTCCAACTTTCTATTTTACCACAGCTGCTCAAGGGCACAGTATTTCCCCACAGGATCCCTCTTCATCACCTACACCCCTACTTCAGTAGCAATGTGGTTCCAGTCTTAATACCATAGCATCTCTTGAAGATGTAAGGGGTCTAAGCTATCTCTACCAGCATATAATTAAGGGCAGGCTATGATACCTCATTAGAAGCTTACCAACTACCACCTGACTGGGATTTCTGGGATCTGGGCCAACGCAGTATGCTACCAAAAAGGGGAGATGAGAAGGTGTAAAAAGAAGAAAATTTCCTTTTTTGGTCTCTGGTTCTCCCACAAACAAGTACTATTCTCACTAAATTCAGATTTAATGAAAACAAAAAACTGTCTACCAAACTCTCAAAATTAGTTCCCTTCCTACCACTTACCTTCTGCTGCCCTCAGCTGACTGCAAAGAAATAACGGGGCTACCTTACAGGAGCTAGGTAAAGCAAGGGGTCTCAGTCAATGAGATTCCCTAATCCACTGATCTTGAAATCTGCTAGGTCAGTTTTCTGCCCAACCAGTATTCTGCCTATAAAGCTTTATAAATCTGAGCATTCACATCTGGTAGCAAGCTTAAAATCTGATTTTACTAACCTGGCAAAAGGGTATATTTCAGTGTATTCTAATGTAGGAATAACCTTAAACTTAAAAACTGTTTTTTTGTTTGTTTTGCTAAACTCCAAATAGCCAAGGATATCTCCTCCAAGAAAGGTTCCTGGCCTCTATCTTTCCTAGGCTGTGCTGAGAAAAATACAAGAAAATGTCATCATGCCCAGGGATCTATTAAACTTGTTCTCAACAGCAAAGACAAATCCTCAATTATGCTGATTGCTTAAACACCTTTTGCTGAAGCTTATCTAGTGTCTCAGGAACGCTAATGAACTGAGTCCTTTGGCTCCTTAAATCCACAGAAACGTTAATTTCAAAGGATCAGAGAGGAATTTTAACAGACTGGTAGAGATGCACCTCTACCCAAATCTGTTGGGGAGGGCAAAAGGTAGCTGTAAATAAAAATATTTACTATACATTTCAGAAAAATTCTCAAGAACAAACAGAAAGGTAAAGTTGGCAGGGAGATAACTGAGTGGATCTAAAAATATGACAACAAATTCAAAATGAGTATCTACCAAAAAGAAATTTAAAACTTACGTTACCAATATCCCTTAACTAAAACTTAGAAACATAAATGACAGATAGACACAATCCAAAAGTTGGTAAAAGTTGGTCCTGCTTGATGATATTACAATCTATGTACCCTAGACACACACTTGAGTCACTTCTCTCCTAGTGTGAAAAATATTTAGAATTTTTCTTGAACATACAAAATAAGTGTAATTTTAAATAATATCTACATGCTACTAACTCATTACAGCAAACTATTACTCATTTCCCACAACACTACCAAAACACCATTAATATCTAACAGATATTCCACTATAAGCTTCTTCCCACCTAATGAAACCAAGGCTACAGTCACTGTCACCACACCACTCCCTCATCTTTATCCCCGGCATGGTGCCCAGGCCCCACGCTATCAACAGAGAACACCGCACACTGCCCTCACCTAGATAGGCAGGTCGCGGGGCGGGGCGCAAAGGTTGGCAAAATGTTAGGTCTTCCATACCGAAGGCCTCTAGTTTAGAGTTCCTACTTTAGCTACTGGCCTGAAGCCATGGGGATGGAAAGCTGCTTCACAAACGTCAATTTACAAGGCATAGAAATATTAAAGACTTCTTTCAACTATTACTATTCAAAGTTTAAACACAATCTAAAAGCTTCTTTTTAAACACAATATCTCATTCACTTCTAAAGTACCAGATTAGGAAGTTCTCCCATTCCAAACTTTTTACCTTAAGAAGCCAAATTCTCAACATCTTGCCCAAATGCCCTCATTTTGCAAAGTTAATGATTTCAGAAATAATTAAGGGGCAGTCAGATCATCTTACAAAAATGTTACTGAACTGACTCTCTTCCCTCTCCAAACGCAATGAATGGACCATATTCTACCTTTCTTTCAAAGACAGTTTTTACTTCAGGATCCCACATCAAACACTCATTTCAAGCACTGCCATTGCCTCATTCGAAAGTAAATAATTACAGTCGAATCTACTTCTCCAAGTGAACCAAGAACTTTACTGGAGTTCAACATAGTTTCATATGGAAAAGACGCAATCCCTCACAAAACACCTCCGAAGAAATAACTTAGGATTTGAAGAAAATCAGTATTTAGCACTGAGTATGGCAAAAGTTGTTAAAGATCCTCAACATAACATATGCACTCACACCCATCTACTACTAACAGGCACAACTGCAGTATGTCTGAAAGAAATACATCCAGAAAGCACAACAGAATCATTTCCCATACGATTAGCAGCAACAGATAACTGCTAAACTATAATTAACATACAACACAAACATATTTAGACTCAAAAGTCAGACTTTTTTTGCACCACTCCTCCACACACATGTTGAAAACAAACAAAAACCCCCAAAGGCCTAATTTTAAAATATAAGCTTTAAGACATGTTGAGGATCTCTGGTATTTGTATAAATGATTACTAACTCACGGAGATCCAGAAAAAAACTAATGGATTTCTCTTCAAATTCTCACAATTTCCCATTTTTACGCTGATGTTAAAGGAAAAGACCCAGATTTCGATTCCTGTTTTGCTACTATTAGTTAAAACTCTGGAACAGATCCTGAATTCCTATTTTCTGTTTTACTTATCCACTGGTGGCTCAGTTGGTAAAGAATCTGCCTGCAATGCAGGAGAACCGGATTAGATCCCTGGGTCTGGAAGAGCCCTTGGAAAGGGAACGGCACCCACTCCAGTATTCTTGCCTGGAGAATTAGATGGACAGAGGAGTCTGGTGGACTATAGCCCATTGGGTCTCAAACAGTCGGACACAACTGAGCAACTAACACACACACACACTTACCAAAAACAAGTATGGGTTGATTACAGTAAGCAATATCATCTAGTTTTTACTTTTCAAATCATGAGCTATTTCCGATTTAGTAACTCCTGGATATTAACATTTTACCGGTAACTTTGGAATTTAAAATGTTTGTGAGTTCTGACATGTTGGTGATCTAAAAAGTACAGTGTTGACAACCAATTTTGTTTCATCTGTAAAGATCTACAGGAATACAGGAACTTGGGTTAGATCCCTGGGTCAGGAAGATCCCTTAGAGAAGGAAATGGCAACCCACTCCAGTACTATTGCCTGGAAAATCCCATGGACCATGGACAGAAGAGCCTGGTAAGCTACAGTCCATGGGGTCACAAAGTCTTGGACATAACTGAGCGACTTCACTATAAAGATTCTACAGCAGCTCACTAATTCTGAAAAAGTGCCCCCAAGGAATCTGGCTGCAGTGGCAGGAAAGACAACGTTTTGCTTAAGTGTTTCAGGATAAAGTAGGAAGATGTGCCAGATTTCAGTTGATGGTGCCATCAGCTTGGTTTTAAAAATGTGATGGGAATTTTCAGATAGCCCCATCATTAGCCTTTCCACCTGCCATCCCAACCAGCGCCCAACAGCACAGAAGTTTAACTATCAGCATCAAAAACAATTTATATTTAATTCCACCATCCAGTTTGAATCCACTAACTAGAATCAACACAAGATAATGTCAAACAATGATACCATATTCTGAGAATAATCGCTGATGTCTGATGAAACTGAGCATTATACTTTACTCATATCAAAGAGGGAAGAACTCTACAACTCTGGAGTAGATGGGCAAAAACTTCAAGCCCTTGAAATGGCAAAAGGACCACTGACTCCCAACGTTACCATTATCAACTCTAAAGACAGTTTAACAGTCTGCTCAATACTATAGTAATGGCTCAGCCCCACTTCAACTAGTGCTACCACACTTAGAAAGGGAGTCTTTTCTCTCAGACAAAAAGTTGTCTTTTCTTTCATGGTTTCTACTCCCCAAACTTACAGCAATACTTTAAACATAAATATAAATATGTTTCAATAACAGATTTATTCCCAGCAGTTGAGTATAGGCCAGAATGTTCTCAATTCTACACAACAGCAACAGTTTCAACTACTGTAATGAATGAACTCCAAAGGCAAAAAATCCTTTAAATCTTAGAGCATGAGGGCAGGCAAATGAGGGATTTTTGTTTCAACATATGAAACTGGCACAGTCAATCTGTAAGATGGGTTAGGTCCACTTAAAATCATGCTTAAGCAAACTCTTAATACAAAGATCAATAATAACTTCTCTGAGCATAATGAAACATTGATTTTTAAAAACTGCCTTCCATATTTACATAAATCAATCACTAGTTACCAGTGTATTACTTAACAAGCACAGAGCTACTAATACCACATCTTCTAGACAATATTTACAAAGATAATACTCTGTCAGACTCTCAGTGAGATGGGGAAGCAGTTGAAGGAGCAGGCTGAGATAAAAAGCAAGCAAACTATCAAATCTTTCCCTCTTGCATTTTTCAGCTCTGTAAGAAAGCAGAGATGTGCAGCTTTTAATTTTTTCATGCTAGAATCATATATAGCATGGCAGCTAAGCTTGTGACCTCTGTAGTGCCCAACTCACTGCCCATGGGAAAGTCAATAAATACACTTAAGTCTCAGTTTCCTCTTCTATGGAAATAGACATAATAGTACCTAACTTGTAAGGGTTCTTCCAAGGAAGAAATTAAACTAGATGATCCAACGGAAAGAACTGATGAGATTCATGCCTGCCTGGCAGACAGTAAACATTCAATAAATATTTAGCAATTATTGTTGTTACAAGTGAAAAAATACATTCTAAAAGTTTAGTCTCTACAAAAATGGCAAAAATCTATCCAGCCTCTACAATCATTCACATATTCAATAGTTACACTTTGTTTTACTACTGGATACTACTGGATAGATTACTCAGCCCAGTCTGAGAGTCAAAAAGAACACTTCTTATGTATTAAGTTCCTACCTTCCTCCAAAAGAGGTCAAAAGGACTTCTTCCATCCTCACTCACCACATCCTTTCTCTGCTCCTACATCCCAAAGAAACCTATCTCACACTGTGGCTTTCTGAACTGCAGGGGCCTCACCTCCCTCGTTTAAAACTCAAATAAGGTTGGCTAAACATAGTTAAGAAATACTCCAAGCCCTGACACTCAGCACCTAGTCTTGCACAACACCAAGCTCAGAAGCTCCCTCCTCTGAGAAATCTCCCCACCCCCAAAGCTAAATTCCCTAGTCACTTGCGCAGCATTTGGGGTACAGGTTTGCCCCAGCACCTACCTTATAATTAACTAATTATGTCTCCCCAAACAGACTGAAGGCAGGAGCAGCACTGTGGGAGCCAAGGGGTTCAGCTCCAGCACTAAACAGTGCTTTAGCACATACTAGGTGCTCAAGAAATGCTACACTTTACCCAGATTCTCTTCTTGCAGATTACATCTCTTGCTGGATGCCCCACTTGGAAATCTGAACATAAGGCTGCTCTCTGTAGAGTAGGCTAACACCATGGACTGCTGATTACAACATCAGAAAAGCTAGTCATCAGCTTCTCCCATTGGAGAGGTTCCCGGAACCCAAATTCAACTGAGCAGGATTATGTACCATCAGAATCAGTGGGAATTCCCAGCACAGAAGTTACCTTCTCCCTCAGCAGGACTGCTGAAAAGCTCACAGGGTGAGCTTTTTAGTGGGGGAATCTTCACAAGGTAACTGAAGTGGAAATACTCAAAGAATAAATGCCTCGATTTGGCTGAAAAGGGTTCAAAAACATAAAGATCTGGCAAAAGCCAGCTAGCTCTCAATTCCTGAAAAACAGCCACTTCTGAAAAAGAATGAACAGGAAGCAGGGGTGGGTACTGGCCACTCTTTGTTTCAATAAATAAAATCTTTTTTTTCCTGCCCCACAGCCCACAAGAAATGGCTAACACACCAGACCAGATGAGATGTTCAACAACCTCTCCTCTTGACAACTACACTAAACTCCATTTCTAAAAAAAAACACTGCCTTAGGAACCTCAGCCCCACTGAAAAGTTCTAGTCAGTAATACTTAAATTAAAAAAAAAAAAAGGAAATCAATATGCCTGAGCCCAACATTGACAATGGATGGCCCATAGAGGACTTGCAAACTTTCTGAAGGGAGGTACCACTACCTTTGCAAAGAACACAACTTGGGGAAAGCAACCTCAAAATACGAAGCACTCCACAAGGAGGGCTTTACTTTTAGAGCCCTATTTCCTACCATAAACATCTTACCCGGGAAGGGGGAAAGAAAAAACAAAAAACCAACAGTTGCCGAAGGGCAGCTTTCATTCTGGAAGCAGAAAAGGAAACAAACAAGAGAAGCAGTAAGCAGGATAACCCCCCAAATAAAGTTCTCTTTGGGCAAAAATAGTAACAATTCAGGCTCCCACCCTTCCCTCTGGTGAGGTCTGTGATTTATACGGCTTTACTCCGCAGAAAGCTCTTTCTGGGCAGCTCAAGGAAGAAGCCGAGGGAGGCAGAAAAAGACACATAGGCACAGAAAGGAGAGGAGAGAGAAAAAGAAAATGGCGCAGAGACTAAGTCCCGACTGTCGACAAGGCGACTTTCCCGGGAGGAATCCGGGCCCGGAAAGGCTGCCCGAGGCCCGGCGACGGGCGACGCGGGGTCTCCGTAGCCCCCTCTTGGGATGGCCGCGATCTGGGGGGTCTGGGGTCCCCGGAAAGGGGGTCCAGAGGCGGCCCGAGGGGAACAATGGGGCCGGTGAGCGAGGAGCCGGGACTTAGTCTCTGGGACGCCATGTCTGTCCTCTGCCCGGCTCGGGCCGGGCGCGGGGCCGGCGACCGCGGAGTCGGGGGTCTGGAAGCGGGGCGCACTCACCATTCAGTCGGAAATCCGCCTCGATCTGGGGAGAGAAAAGGAGGGACCATGAAAAAACAGGCACATTTACCCCGCGGGCGGCGGGCGAGCGCGCGCGGCCGGGAGCCGGGCCCACCCTGCGCCCCCCGGGAACGGCCTGAAGGGCCAGCCAGCACCCCCAAACTGTAAGTTGGCGGCCTCCGCCCAGGTCCAGGGGAGCCGACGTCCGCCGGCTGGCCGCCCCTGGTCAGGGGCTCTGGCCTGTCAAAGCAGCCGGGCCGAGGCCGGGGCCTCAGAGTCGGGGGTCGTGGAGGGCCGAGGCACGGCCGGGGGCCCGGGCGGGCCTGGCAGGGCCGTACCTGGGAATCGTTGTGGAGATGGTCCCCACTCATGTCGGCCGGAGCGGCGAGGGGCGCCGAGAAGACGCAGACGGTCGCGGCCGGCCTCTGCGGGCGGACTGGAGACACCCGGAGGCTCCGGGAGGCGCGGGGAAAAGGTGGTGGGGCGGGCTTAAGACTACCGGAACCGCTGAGGCGGCGACAGCGGCGGCGAGGCTGACTGACTGCCGGGCGGGCGGCGAGATCAGACCCCAGCAGTTGTGTAACAGCCTAAGTTCGCATTTCGGCTGACTGCGCCTGCGCGGCCGCTTTTAAAAGCGACGTCGCTGACGTCAGAGACTCGCGGAAGAAGGCCGACGGTGGCGGGGCCCGCCCCCTCGCGCTTCCTAAGGGGGGACCCGGCTTTGCATCCCAAGCCCCGCCCCTTTAGCCCTCTCGCGCCTCTGTGATTTGCATAAGAAACTGACTCCTCCCACGGCCGCCCACCCGGAGCAACCTTCTCTTCCTCTCCCAGCGCCTTTTCTCGGAACCCAGATCCCGCCCCTAGGCAGTGCGCAGGCGCAGCCCGGACACCGCCTCCTGGCCTGGGCCGGCAGCTCGGCCACGTGGTGGGCCTTTAAAGGCCGCCGCGGGACAGCGTCAGGCCCCGGCCGAGCTGGTAACCCAGACGCTTCTGCGTCTTTCCGGAGCTGCAAATACTTTGGCAGCCGGGGTCCCCAAGTTCTCACCAGCTATTCTTCGCTCGCGAACCAGAACCCGAGGCTGCTTGGAGGGAGTCTTTGTCCAGGCCTTCCAACTTCTTAAAATGATAGCACGCCCACTTTTTAAAATGTATTTAAATTGTTCAACCCGCCAAAGGTCTGGTTTAGCCCCAGTTTTCCGCCCGTACCTGTAGTCTCGAGTAACAAGAGGCCTGATTTCGTTTGTGCATTCTTCAAATATTCCTGAGCCAGGAATGTGCTAAGAAAAGGAGTGGGGTAGGAGCCGAATGGAACCGAATCGCGGGGTAAACACGAACTGGCTGTGTACCCCGCTGTGCGCTGCGAAGCACAGCAGGGAAAAATTGGAAAAAGAACTGCGGCTTATGGCGTATCTACTGTGCTCTCCGCTCTCATTTCTCACAATAGCTCTATGAGGTCGTCTATTTTGCTAAAGTTAAACTGTCAGAGAGTGTGTGTTATTCGGTCCGCCCTGTCCAACTCTCTGCAACCGCATTGACTGTGGCCCACCAGGTCCCTCTCTACATGAAATTCTCCAGGCAAGAATACTTGAATGGATAGCCTTTCTTTTCTCCAGGGAATCTTCCCGACCCAGGTATCGAGCTTGGGTCTCCTGCACTGCAGTCAGATTCTTTACCATCTGAGCCACCAGGGAAGTCCAAGTGTCAGAGATAAGTAACCTGCTAACCTTCCTGACATCTACATTTGGATACCTCACAGGTTTCTCCAAGGCTTATCTTGCCTTCTTCCTCCACCATGCCTTCGAGCTGAATCGCTAAGTCCTGTCCCACTGTTTGTGACCCCATGGACTGTAGCCTGCAAGGTGTTTTCCAAGCAAGAATATTCGAGTGAATTGCCATTTCCTCCCGCAAGGGATCTTCCCCACCCAGGGAGCCAACCTGTATCTCCTGCATTTGGCAGGTGGATTCTTTACTTCTGAGCCACCTGGTAAGTCCCCCAGCTAGAAAAGCTCCACCCTGAACACCTTCCTCTCCGCTTCTCAGAAGTCCAGCTGATTGCATTGCTTCAAGCCTCTCTGCCTCACCCACGCACCTGTGAAGTGGGCATGATGTCTTGCTTAATTCTTACAATACATTCCTAACAGGAATCCCTACTTGCCTTCTGGCCCTCTCACAGCTACTCTGCAGCAGTAGACAAAGTGCTCTTTCAACACCAGGTCTAACCATTATCCTTTCCCACAACTTCTCTCATCTTAAGAAAAACTTCAGAGTTCTTAAAGTAGCTGCCAAGATCCTGAATAACTGGCTTAATTCAAGCGTGACCCTTGTGAATTTTTCCATATCTATTACCGCTTCCTTTATTATTATAGCTACATATGAACCTTCAAGTTGTGAACTTTCAAAGATGCAAAGGTGCCCCTGTATTGCCAGCTGTTGTACTGTATTACTGTACCTTTCAAGGTGCTATACTGTAAGACAAAAAAAGAACATTTTCTTGAATGTTTCTGTACCCTGGTGGCGCAGTGGATGGGAATCCACCTGCCAGTGCAGGGGACACAGGTTCGTTCCCTAGTCCTGGAAGATCCCACATACTGTGGAGCCACGGGGCCTTTGTGCCACAACTATGGAAGCCCGAATGCCTGGAGCCTGTGCTGCGCAATAAGAGAAGCCACCACAATGAGAGTACCACTTCTGGAGAGTAGCCCCCACTCTCTGCATCTAGAGAAAGCCTGCAGGCAGCAACAGAGACCCAGTGCAATAAAAAATAACAAATCATTTGTTATAATGTTTTATTTTTTGTGTTTGTTTGTTATGTGTTACTATGTGAAAAGTATTATAAACCTGTTACAGGACAGTGCTATATAGCCAATGATGTTAGTTGGATACCTCGGCTAACTTTGTTGGACTTAAGAATGTGCTCTCAGAACGGAAGTCATGTGAATGTAGGGGAATTACTGTACTTAATGTTTTAATTCATCCCTCTTCTTTCGTTTCATCCTCAGTAATAATATCTGTGAAATAATAGTGTTTATGAAATCATTTACAAATAAATCATGAAAAGTGTTCATTCATGGACCGTTGAAATCATATCTAGTGGTAAACACTTCAATTCTAATTCATTGAAAAAAATTGATGCTTGTGAATGCTTCAAAGCTCAATCTTAATATTATTTTCTCCCTTCCACACTCCCTGACTCCTCCTTCCTGACCTAAATCAACTGCCCCCCTCATTGAGTGTCCTTTTCCTTTGTGACACTTGTCACAACTTTTATTAGGTTAGTAATGGTGGTAACTGGCGATTTTATGTCTCTCTGCCCTACCAAATGCCAGGTCTGTGAGGGCTTGGGACGTTGTGTGTCTTGCTTAGCACTTGATCCCCAGCACCCAGCCAGAGATCCTACAGAAGAGGCATGTGATCAATGAGGAATGAAAGCAGGGCAGTGCAGTGGTTAGGACCATACACGGAAGTCAAACCAATTATTGACACGTTTATAAATGTATAGTTATTATATGTTTATATATAGTTTCAGAAGGAGGAATCTCGAGAGAATTTAGCAGAGATCCCATTTTATATATATATATATACACACACACATACATATATATATAGTCATATATATACTCCCTGTTTATTAACTCTGTGACATCGGGCAAGTTGCTTAACTCCTCTGAGTCCCAGTTTCCTCATCTGCACGATGATAATAGGGTGGAGTTTTTTAAATTATTTACTTTCGGTTGTGCTGAGTCTTCGTTGCTGCACACGGGCTTTCTCTAGTTGTGGCAAGCAAGGGCCACTCTTCATTGCGGTGCAAGGGCTTCTCATTATGGTGGCTTCTCTTTCTCTAGGGCTCACGAGCTTCAGTAGTTGTGGCGCATGGGCTCAGTGGTTGTGACTTTCAGGCCCTAGATCTCATGGGCTTAGTTGCTCCATGGCATGTGGAATCTTCCTGAAGCAAGGATGGAACCCATGTCCCCTGCATTGGCAGGTGGATTCTTATGCACTGTACCACCAGGGAAGAACCGTAAGTGTGGAATTTTAAGAGATTTTTTTTTTTAAGCTGTTGGAGAACACACCTAGTAAGTGGTGAGTTTTGGATTGACACTCGGGTCCTCTTACCTCCAAAGCTATGTTCTTTCTCTCAAGCAAGTTGCCAGAACCAGTCTCACCTTGCTTTTGGATTCTTTCATCGTAGTCTTTCCATCTTGGGATCAATTGCAAGCCACCAGGTGAGGTGTGTGACTCCTACTTGTTTGCTGCAGTAAGGCCAAAGTAATCTGAGGAGTGCTTTCAGGCAGACAGTACCTCCTAACACTTCTGCACCACAAAAACATACCTCCAAAGCCAGGGATAATCTACATTTATTTCCCAGGTACCTCCAAGGAAGATCGGAGTAGCCATGAAAACAGAATGCACATGCCAAAAGGGCACACAAAGCATAGTCCCCATGCACAAACATGCAGGTATCTGGGCACCTTGTTATGGGCTGAACTTCCCTGCCAGAATGCGTGATGACAGTGTGCTGAGGCTGGCTGTCTTACTCAAGGCCACCTGACCCCTCTCTGATACCTGATACTTCAATCTGGTGTCCCCACGATATGGTCCACCCACTCCTAATACTTGAGAAGACTATAGATAATGCCTGTATAGACATCTTAATTTTAATGATTATGTATATATTTCCATGTGTATGAGAAAAAAATTTTAATCATCACATCAAATCCATGTAAAATCAGGATATCTCTGTTTGGAATGGGGCTTTTTAAAAAGTTGGTTGATTGATTTAAATAAAAATGTGAAGGAATGGCACAGAGGGAACATATAAGACAAACTCCAGAAAGGTTAGAGGGAAACAAATGAGGCTTGGGAAACATTACTTTTTAAATCAAGACTGCTCACTCATGGACCATCCCAGCCCCTGTAAAAATAACTAGCAGATGACAGCTGATGTTTTAGGCCTGTTTCCAATGTGAAAGGTGGATGATTTATCAATATTCCACTAAAAGAAGGGCTCCATATACAAATACATACATTGTTATGATTTAAAGTTAAACAGGTCTTTTCCCATGAGACTTCCCAGAGTTGTCCATATGCTGATACACATGGCAGGAAGCATCTCCAAAATGTATGTAAGCACAGAAGTCTTTTTTTTTTTTTTTCCCCCAGAGTGCTTCTTAAGACTGGGCTCTTTGGAATGACCAGCCCTCAGGCTTCTTGTTCTAGATGGTCACCCAAGATACAGTCCATAGTCATTTGCTTCTGGCTTGCATGGGATTGTTCTTGTTGCCTTAACCCAAGTCTTGGCTCCCAGAACTGCACATGTCTAGGGTTATCTGAACAACTTTTGCTTTTCAGGGAACCTGTGCTTCTGCACAGTGTACACAAAGGTACAGATATGATGTTGTCCCTCTGGCTACAGTTGTGTGACCCAAGCTGAGCCACTCAGATCAACTTCCTTGAGACTTTGGAACCAGGAAAGAGAAAGTGGTTTGGTCTCTCTTCCTGCAGATGGATCTGTAGTATGTAAATCAGGAAGCTGCCCCTCTGGTATTTTCTGCCAAAAGGGCCAGAGAGAGCTGGAGGCAAGGAGGAGAGAAGGAAGAGAAGAGAAGGCCCTGATGGAGTTCAGGGTCCTCAGCTCTTAGTATCTCTTGAAGCTTTATTTCCCCGGATCCTGTGCCTTTAAATAAATTCTCCTTTTGCTTCATGGAGGTCTGATGGGTCACTAAAGACTAAAAAACTCTGCATTATACCAAGTCCTAATCTACACTAGACTCCTGTGCAATCTCAAGGCCTCTGTTTTCTTTTGGTCCTGGACCTGGGCCCCTCTTGTTATGGTACCTGGATGCCCACTAGGGTTTTGATCTTGGATGTTGGCACAGCCTTGACTGGCAATTCTTGGGCAGCAGCATCTTCTAGTTCTCCTTTCCTATGTGTGCCTTGCCTAAGGACCTGCTGCCCTTTCAAGACTTAGATGATGCTCAGAATAGAACCTGCTTGATACCCCCAGAAAGGAGATCCAGGCTGGCCATCACAGTAACAACTAGACACACCCTTTGCCTGTTGGTAATGGCCCAGCAAAGGTTAAATTTTGTGGAATAAAAAAAGGAGAGAACAACAGAAAAGCTGGCAGCCCTGGAGTCGTGGAATGAGAAGTGAAAGTCACTTAGCTGTGTCCAACTCTTTGTGACCCCATGGACTTCTCCAGGCCAGAATACTGGAGTGGGTAGCCTTTCCCTTCTCCAGGGGATCTTCCCAACCCAGGAATCGAACCCAGGTCTCCAACACTGCAGACGGATTCTTTACCAGAAGAGTCACGAGAGGACAGATGATAAAGATGTAGGAGCCTGGTCACCTGGGGAGTCTACTTTCACATTTTCACTTTGTCTTTCTGCCAGAAGATACCTTTTCTGTGATGAGGACATGTATTGATTCCACTATTCCCCAAGAAATGAGGGAGTATATAGTTTATATATGGGGGCTTCCCAGAGGCCTCAGTGGTAAAGAATCCGCCTGCCAATACGGGAGATGCAGGAGACATAGATTCAATCTCTGGGTTGGGAAGATCCCCTGGAGGAGGAAATGGCAACCCACTCCAATATTCTTGCCTGGAGAATCCCATGAACAGAGGAGCCTAGCAATCTATATAGTCCATGGGGTTGCACAGAGTCAGACACAACTGGCCGACTGAGGACACACACACACACACAGAGGCTATATGATAGATAGGTACTATGCTACGCCCTGGGAACACAGATATTAATAAGATCAAATCCTTTTGTTGGAGAAGTTCCTAGTCTGATAACAAGATAAACATATTTCCCAACTGTTACCATAAGGTATGAAGAATCACATGGCAGAGGTGGCCAGCTACCAGTTGCTATGGGAACACTGGGAAGGAGGTGTTCAACTCACCAGTGGTGGCAGAGCGGGCAATATGAAAGATTTCTGGTCAGATGCCATTCTCTAAAGATGTGGAGGCGGCCTGTGGAAGAAAAAGGAAGGTATTGCAGGAAGAAGAGCCACCTGGGCCAAGGCAGAGCATCCTGGGCAGGGACAGCTTTGGTCAGGGTGGAGCAGAGGGTACCTGTGAAGATAAACCAGAGAAGGAGGCCCAGCAGGTGGGGATGCCTCCCTTGGTGACAGTGGAGCTCCCGCAGGATGAGCTGTGATGGGGTTTTGAGGAGGTGTGAGACAAACCATGGGCAGCATGGTAGGGGAGAGTTTGGCAGAGCTGATGCTGGAGACGGGCAAATTATCCAGGAGGCCCATGGAGACCACTGCAAGTGTCTCAGAAGCATCAATAGACGCGGGGTTGGGAGGTCTTTGGAATAACTGTGAAGAGGCAGCCCTTGAAGGGGACAGCAGGATACTGACCTGTGACCAGGGTACTTCCCCAGGAGAACTTAGGACAGCAGCTGTTCCTGAATCTCCCTCTCATCAGATATGCTGCTGGGACATCCTCCTGCCACTTGGGTCCAGCTGCCTCCACATGGAGCACCAGCAGGCTGGGGGCGGCAAAGAGGCAGGAACTGGGGCTCCAGGAAATCCTGGATAATGCCTCTCCCAAGAAAACGGAACAGAGATGACAGCCCCGCTCGATAACCAGCAGGGGTTATCGACACAAAGAAAAAGAAACGAGACTTCCTTGGCAGTCCAGTGGTTAAGACTCTGAACTCCCAGTGCAGGGGGCTTGGGTTCCATCCCTGGTGGGAGAACTAAGATCCCACATGCTACACAGTGTGGCCAAAATATTTAAAATAATAATAATAAAATAATCAGCAGGGAACAGCTTTGCCAAGATCAGGTTCAGAAGAGACATACCTGCCCGTGCCCCCAACAAGCTCTTTGACTCCTACATCCCATCTCTTCCACCTCCAGCATCTTCTCTCCCTCCTGCCTGGCAACTTCTCCACTTATTCCCCCCTCTCAGCTTTCTCTCTTGAACTTGTTAAAAATAATCTCTCACATTAAGCAGTTACTTCCCACGTGCTCTCCCCTGGACTAACTGCTCCCCGTACATCATCTTACTTAATCCTCACAATAACCTTTATCAAGTCGGTACTACTAGTTTCATCATTCTGTAAACCAGGAAACTGAGGCTTCGGAAGATTAAGTTAACTTAGTTAAATAGTTTTTAAGTTGTGGGGTAATGATTTGAACCCAAGCTGTGTTACTATAGAGCCGACAGTCTCTTAATTCCTGTGCTGCCTCTGAAGGTCCTTAGGTCACTGTTTCTCTTGGCATGCTTGAAATATTTGGAAAGGATAGTCCATGCTTGCTGCCTTTTCTGCCTTATAATCCAACCCCTTAAATGGTGTTGATCTGACTTCCATTCTAATCAGAGACTTCCTTGTTTGCAAATAGATTAGCTTTATTCTCCTCCACCTTCCTGCGGTACTCAGTGATGCTGGGCATATTCTTTGGGTCCTTTCCATTTGGCTCCAGTGACCATGAATTCTCTTGGTTTTCCTCCTACCTCTGCAAATGCCATTATTTCTGCCTCCTCCTCTTCTCCCAGCACAATGTCAGCATGCCCAAAACTTCTGTCCTCAATCTTCTTTTCTTTCTATCCACCTTCCTCTTGGAAGCTTTATGGACTCTATGCTGACTCCTACAGAGAGCCTCTCAAATGGGTATCTTGAGGCTTGACTTCTTTTTGGAGCTATAGAAACATTTACCCATCTGCCCTTCCCTGATGGCTCAGAGGGTAAAGAATCTGTCCACAATGCAGGAGACCCAGGTTGGACTCCTGGGTTGGGAAGATCCCCTGGTGAAGGGAATGGCAACCCACTTCAGTAATCTTGCCTGGAGAATCCCATGGACAGAGGAGGCTGGCGGGCTACAATCCATGGGAGTTGCAAAGAGTTAGACACAACTGAGTGACTAACACACACAAATTACTGCTTGTGTCCCCTTGATGATCCCCTCAGTCCTTTGCTCCTGGGTTCAACTTTTCCCCTGGATCTACCCTTCCCTTCTATGGTCTCTGATTGGTGAATAGGTCGATCTACCCGCTTCCTAGTCAAGCAGCTCAAATTCTTGGAGTCTCTTGAATTGATCCCTTCCTCCCCGTCCCATTAATGGCTATCTCTGTGGAGCCTGCCAATCACTTCTGTGATTATCTGTCCCTCTTCTCCCTAGGTACATGTGGCATTTGCCCCTTCCCTGGCTTTCCTGCATAACACACACATACACATAAATATCACAACACCTATGAACCAGGTGCCTGGTGCGAAGGATTCAGCTACAAATTAGACAGACAAGGTCCCTTCCCTCAAGGAGCTCAGGCCTGGTAGTTGTGACAGACAAGAGAACAAGTTGTTGCCACTTACTCTGTTAAATGCTTTGGGGATAATGCACAGCATGTTTGCTACAGGAGCCCTTTAGGGATGCTGTCATGCCAGAAATGAGTAGTCAAACAAAGGCTTCTGTAAATGACATTCAAACCTGAGGCCTGCCTTACAACTGGGAGCAGAAGCTAGCCAGTGAAAATTAGGGAAGACAGAGAACACAAGTGAGGGAGATGACCACTAGAGGCCCAGAGAACAGATGAAATAAAGACTTGGGAATTCCAGAGTGGGGTTTGTAAGACCCCTGAATTACGCTAGTGTGGCTGAGGGGTAGACTGAGAGAAAGGGTAAGAGGTGAGGCTGAAGGGGTAAGCAAGGCCCAACTCATGCAGGATATTTTTTGTTGGTTAAGAAGTTTACAATTTATCCTGAGAGCAATGGGGAGCCACTGATGAGTTGTAAGCAATGGAAGAACATAATCATATGCATTAAAAATTTTTTTTTTTTAATTTTTTGGGCCCGTGCCATGTAGCCTCTTGGATTTTAGTTCCCTGACCAGGGACTCAACCCGAGCCCCCTGCAGTGGACACACAGAATCTTTTTTTTTTTTAGATTTTTTTTTCTTTTTAAATTTATTTTATTGGAGGCAAATTACCTTACATTAATATATTGGTTGGTTTTGCCATACATTGACACGAATCCGTCCCGGGTGTACATGTGTTCCCTTTCTTGAACCCCCCTCCCACCTCCCTCTTCCCCATATCCTCCCTCCAGGTCATCCCCGTGCACCAGCCCCAAGCATCCTGTATCATGCATCGAACCTGGACTGGTGATTCATTTCACATATGATAATATACATGCTACAATGCCGTTCTCCCCAATCATTCTACCTTCACCCTCTCCCACAGAGTCCCAAAGACTGTTCTATATACCTATGTCTCTTTTGCAGTCTCATATACAGGGTTAAGGTTACCATCTTTCTAAATTCCATATATATGCGTTAGTATACTGTATTGATGTTTTTCTTTCTGGCTTACTTCACTCTGTATAATAGGCTCCAGTTTCATACACCTCATTAAAACTGATTCAAATGCATTCTTTTTGATGGCTGAAAAATACTCCATTGTGTATATGTGCCAAAGCTTTCTTATCCATTCATCTGCAGATGGACATCTAGGTTGCTTCCATGTCCTGGCTATTATAAACAGTGCTGCAATGAACATTGGACTACATGTGTCTCTTTCAATTCTGGTTTCCTCGGTGTGTATGCCCAGGAGTGCGATTGCTGGATCATATGGCAGTTCTATTTCCAGTTTTTTGAGGAATCTCCACACTGTTCTCCATAGTGGCTGTACTAGTTTGCATTCCCACCAACAGTGTAAGAGGGTTCCCTTCTCTCCACACCCTCTCCAGCATTTATTGCATGTAGACTTTTGGATAGCAGCCATTCTGACTGGTGTGAAATGGTATCTCATTGTGGTTTTGATTTGCATTTCTCTGATTATGAGGGATGTTGAGCATTTTTTCATGTGTTTGTTAGCCATCTCTATGTCTGCTTTGGAGAAATGTCTGTTTAGTTCTTTGGCCCATTTTTTGATTGGGTCACTTAGTTTTCTGGAATTGAGCTGCAGGAGCTGCTTGTATATTTTGGAGATTAATCCTTTATCCGTTGCTTCATTTGCTATTATTTTCTCCCATTCTGAAGGCTGTCTTTTCACCTTGCTTATAGTTTCCTTTGCTGTGCAGAAGCTTTTGATTTTAATTAGGTCCCATTTGTTTATTTTTGCTTTTATTTCCAATATTCTGGGAGGTGGGTCTTGGAGGACCCTGCTGTGATTTATGTTGGAGAGTGTTTTGCCTACGTTCTTCTCTAGGAGTTTTATAGAATCTGGTCTTACATTTAGCTCTCGAATCCATTTTGAGTTTATTTTGGTGTATGGTGTTAGGAAGTGTTCTAGTTTCATTCTTTTACAAGTGGGTGACCAGTTTTCCCAGCACCACTTGTTAAAGAGACTGTCTTTTTTCCATTTTATATTCTTGCCTCCTTTGTCGAAGATAAGGGACACACAGAATCTTAACTACTGGACCAACAGGAGTCCAGTCATATCTATTTTAGTAAATGCTACCTACAATATAGAAAATGGATTTGAAAGTGTCAAGAGGAGAGGCTTGTTAGGCCACAGTAGAGAAGGCTGATGCCATCATCTAGGGAAAAATGACAACGATGCTACCCTAATCAGCAGAAGAGCCGTGAGGGTGGAAAGGAGTGGATATGCATTTGAAGGATATTCACGACAGAGGGTTGATGTATCAGGTGTCAGAGAAAGGGAGAGGGGAGGAACTGAGGCTAAGGATGGGCGTGCCATTCACAGAGGCTCGGGAACACTGGGGAATGACCTAGTTTGAGGGAAAGATGATGAATTGCTTCCTGTACATTCAAACTTGAAGTGCTTGTGGGGTCGCCTGGTCAAGATATCTGGTAGACAGCTGGATACATGGATTTGGGGCTCACGAGAGGGACTGGAAGAGGTACCTGAAGTGACTAGACTAGATGAGCTCATTCGGGAGGGTCTGGAAGGAACGTCTTAGTTTAGGGATGGGCCTGAGGGAGGAAGTAAAGGATAACAAGTTTAGGCAAGTTCTTGAAGAGGTTTAGTTATACATGAAAGGAGGAACACAGTGCAGGAACCAGAGTAACCTGGGGTTAAGAGGGTTTCTGTGTGTGTGTTTGTTTGTCTGTTTTATGATGGAGAAGACACACTTATATCTAGTCTAGAAGAGGGCCTTTGGATCATTCCATTCCTTGGACAAAGTGATGGCACAATTGAGTTGATGTACCAGGAATTGTGGCAAAAATGTTAAAGAATCTGCCTATAATGCAGGAGACCTGGGTTCAATCCCTGGGTTGGAAAGATCCTGTGGAGAAGAAAATGGCAACCCACTCCAGCATCCTTGCCTAGAGAAGAATTCCATGGACAGAAGAGCCTGGCGGGTTACAGTCTGTGGGGTGACAAATAGCCAGACAAAACTGAGTGGCTAACACTTTCACCAGGAATTCTGGATCAGGTAAAGAAGCAGGTCCCTTTGGAGCAGAGACCCCTCTTTTCTTCTCAGACACCACAGGCTGCTTCGACCTCCCCTCCAGGGCTCTGAGGACTTTCCCACCACAACTCGCAGAAGGATTGGCTCAGAAAACTTGTTTTTCAGGATGGCTTATCCAGGCCCCCAGGGAATAGTCTCTTCCCAAAGGGTCAAGTCCAACTCTGCAGGATCTATCTCTACCTTTCCAGGACTCAGCTGCAGGTGTCAGAGAAGGTGTTCAACAGAACAGACTCTGATTGGGGTGAAAGACACCCTGAGCCTGGGAGCTGGATTATCCTCCTTGGTTTCTGCCATGTGGTTACGGTCCACTAACATTTCCTGATGCATATTTAGTGCCAGGTTCTGGTAGTAGTCTTGGGATGAATGAGACAGGGCCTTCACCTGGAGGACCCCACAGTTCAGAAGGGGAGCTAGACAAGTAAACCATCAGTTACAAGACAACGGGTCTAGGAACCTCATGAGAGAGCCGGCAGGGCTAGGGAGTCAGGCAGACTCTTCCTCAGAAGCGTGGCCTGAAGGGTTTGATGGCAGAAAGCTGAAGAGTCCAATGATGATGGATATCATCACCGACTCAATGGACATGAGTTTGAGCAAAAACTTGGGGAGATGGTGAAGGATGGGAAAGTCTGGCATGCTGAAGTCCTTGGGGTTGCAAAGAGCCAGACATGACTTAGCAATGAACAACAAATCAGA
Organism: Moschus berezovskii; assembly: GCF_049115385.1. Lineage (NCBI taxonomy): Eukaryota > Metazoa > Chordata > Mammalia > Artiodactyla > Moschidae > Moschus > Moschus berezovskii. Next base: position 13,883,035 of record NC_142474.1, read on the forward strand.
CCCAGAGCTTGGCTCTTCTGTTATTTGGGGGAAAATGGCAACGCAATCTATTTCAAATTGACTTTTTGTTCCTCTGGGGGAATTTACCCCTTCCTGTTGTGTGTGAGTATTGAGAACTGGGAGACAGAAAATATTTGCACCAAACCTTACAGAATATCTAAGTTGAGCCTTGGAAACCCCAGATGAAAAGCAGGTGAGGCTGTCACTGCTGGATGTTAGAGAATTCCTGGACTCGGTCCTCAGACCTCCTTTCTTTCTCTCTCATCCAACTTGTGGCTTTAAATACTAGTTACATACTGACAAGTCCTGAGTTCATATCGGTAGTCAGGGCCTTGGCCAACCCACACCACCACCCTGGCCTCATTTATATATCCAGCTGCCTACCCACTATCCCTGATCAGGGATCGAATCCATACCCTTGTCAGTGAGAGCGCGGAGTCCTAACCACTGGACAACTAGGGAATTCCTTCCAATGGGCTTCTTAAACACACCTCTAACCAAATTTCTTTCTCCCCCAACCCCGAACCCGCCACTCCCTTGGTCTTCCTCATCACAGTCAATGGCTCGGGTCAAACCTCTGAGTCAACCTTGGCTCTCGGCTTTCTTCCTTTTTTTTTTTTCTTTTGGCTTCCCCGAGTCTTCATTGCATCCTGTGGGTTTTTGTAGCCATGGCCCCTCGGGTTTAGTTGCCCCACAGCATGCAGTATATTATTTCCCTGATCTAACCTTGTATTGAAAGATAAATTCTTAAATCACTGTTCCACTAGGGAAGTCCATGTCCTTGGCTGTTTCTCTTGTTTACCTACCACCCCACAGCACCCATATCCAACCCGTCAGCAAATCCCATGGACACGACCTTAAATATCCAGAGGCTAAACTTCTCTCCCCATCCCCTCAGCTTCCATTTTAGCCCAAGACTCCATCACCTCCACTTGGTTTAGCCTCCATTATCTCCCTGCTTCCGTGTTTGTCTTCCTGTAGGACATCCTCAGAACAAGGAATCTTTTAAAATCGTGATCCTTTGAAAAATATGAAATTCTGTCACGTCTCTGCTCAAACCCCTCCAGTGGCTCCCGTCTCACTCAGGATAAGAGTCAAAGTCCTTACCGTGGCCGCCAAGGTCTTCCCCTGCCTGCCCCTGCCCCTGCCTGGTCCCTTGACTTGATCATGCTCCCCACCTTCATCACCCTGCCCCAGCCTCACTGGTCTCCCTACCACTCACCCTCCAGCCTTAGCACTCTTGCACTGGTAGATTTTTCTGCCTGGGACATCCTTTTCCCAAATATCTCCCTGGCCTACTTCCTCACTTCTTTCAGATCCTTACTAAAATATCTCCTTTTCAGAGCGACTTTTCTTGACTACTCTATTTATCTGTTTAGTTTAATGCCAAATTTCTAGCATCTACAGCAGTGTCTGGCACCTATGGATGCTCAATTAATATTTGTTGAATAAATTAATTAGTCATGGGCTGCAGTGAGCTCCTACATGTATCAAGTGGGGGCCTGGGATGTGCCAGAAAACTCCCTAAAGTGGTGACACGATTTCCATTTTGCAGATAAGGAGACTGAAGCTTGGAGAAGTATGAGCTTCCTATCTGTTCTCATAGCAACATATCCCCAGAACGCTACTGTCGTTGTCCATTTCCCCAACTAGACGTAAGAATTTTGAGCCCAAGGGTCATCTCTTACTCCTTGTTGCTTAAAAGCACCTGGTAGAAAGTTGGGCATGTAGACAATGCTTAAGAGATGTTTGTTGTACGAATGAATGACTGAAATGGCCAAATCAGGATACAAACCCCCAGCTGTCAGATAGCAAAGTCTCAGCTCACCCCACTCTACGGGGGCTGGGGGGGTCCCTAAAACAGCCATGGAGCCAATAGTTAAGAGTCCCTCCCCTTGGCAGAGTACTCTTCTTGAGAGTATTTCAGATGGAGAACAGTGTCCACTGGCTGACAGTTTTTTCCCATCACACATCAAGCAAACGGAAAGAATTTCTCCACTCAGTCCTTTCACAGTTCCCAGACACACAGTCAAGGTTAATCTTCAGACCTCGCCTCTGTGTTCTCCCGACTTACTGTCTCATCTACTCTTGCGCCTTTAAACACCAATTACATTCTGAGACGACCTAAGTTCATATCTGTGATTAGGATCTTGCCCCAATCTGCATTCTGCCCCACTAATTTTCCCAATCTTCAGCTGCTGGGTTGGGCGGCTTGCCCACCACCCACTCACTCAGCCTTCAGCCAGCAGTCTCTGCTGCCTTCCCTGGGCCACACTGAAAATTGAGTTTCCCCTCCCCGCCTTTCCATCCCCACAATGAGCTGGCTTTTTCCTCTGAGTCTTCATTCCAACAAACTTGCTCTCTTTTGCCTCTTCTTTTTAGTTCATTTATTTATTTTAAAATTATTGTTAGTCTCTAATTTTAACGCTCTGTGATCAGGAAAGGTGGCTTGTATAATCATTACTTCTTTTTGGCTGTGTCTTCTGGCATGCAGAACTTCCCCAACCAGGGATCAAACCTGTGCCCTCCGGCAGTGGAAGCTTGAGTCTTAACCAAAGAACCACCGGGGAAACCCTGTCTCTTCTTTTCAGACTCTCCTCCACCCGCTAAACCCCTGCCTTAGGTCATGGAGATGGCTCACTCCATCCAAGGGTGATGGTGGCTCACTTATTTCATGTGCTTCTCTCTCCTGAGCCTTCAGTTCTCTAGATCAGTAATCCTTAAACTACAGGGAGAGGTCCTAGACCCCTTTGAGAATGTGGTCTATGGGTCCTCTCCCTCCAAAAAAACCCACATATACTCTTTTTTAAAAAACTTTTTATATTTTTTTAATTGAAGTATAGATGATTTATAGTGTTCTAATTTCTGCTGTATAGAGAATAACTCAGTTATACACACGTATACATTCTTTTTAAATATTCTTTTCTATTATGGTTTATCCCTGGAGATTGGCTATAATTCCCCATGTTATCCCTTAGGACCTGGTTGTTTATCCATTCTAAATATAATAGTTCACATATACTCTTTTTTTTTTCTACAGTGTTTTATTTTTTATCTAAAATTTCTTAAAAATGTATAATTGCTATACAATATTAAGTTACAAGTTTACGATATAGTGATTCACAATTTTTAAAGGCTGTTCTCCATTTATAAGCAACAAATAATATATGAAAGATTCACAGATGCTCTTAAATACAGCATTTTGCATAGAAGTTCAAATTCACCCCAGTTAAGAGCCCTGCTTCTCCCCTCCCCTCTAGGTTTCCGATTGTTGTTGGCGCTCCAGTCAATCAGAAGTGTCTTTAGAATCAGATCTAATTTTAGAATCAAAAGTGTCTCCCTATCACATTATCACCAATACCCTTATTGTCGTGAACAGCAGCCACACGATTTGCACAACCTCTTTTCACGCATCAGCTGATTTTGTGCTCTTAACAACCCCAAGGGGAAGGAACTATTATTGGCCCATTGTCACAGCTGAGAGAACTCCATGGTTATGTGTTTTGCCAACACCACTCTGAGTCCAGGCTGTCTTTCCTCTGTACCACATTGTGTTGCCCATTATAAACTGCTGTTTCCTTTGACCCTTTTATCTCCACCACCTGAAACCTACCTCTGCCCCCTCCCCACACCCCATGGTGTGTTGCCTGTTATTCTCAACTGCTGCTTTTTTTTTTAACCTCCCCTCTCCCTGTCACCTGAAAGTCACATCACCTCCCCCACTTCTCTGAAGCTCTCTCCTTCTCCCCCATCCACGTTTTCAACTGACCACAGGTGGCTTCTTTGCAGTTGCTTGAGCACATGTGAGCCATGCAAGGGTTGGTTTCATTTCCCCTTCCACTCAGCCCAGCTGTGCCCGACTCTGGGATCCTTGCTGGCACTCCAACCCCTTCTGGCAGAAGGCTTTGGCACTTCTAGGCTTGCCATACCTGAAATCCAGGTGAGAGGAAGGAAAGGGACACGCTGTTGAGGACCTACTTTGGGTCAGGCCTCATGCATGGCCTGGGGGCCCAGACTCCAAACTTTAAAGCCTCCAACTTCCAGGTTCTTCCAGGTATCCTACTGATGGGCACCTGGAGGCTCTAAGATGATTGGTCTGAATCCATCTGCTGCCTGTCTGCCAATGGCTAAGGCCGCGCCTCCATGAGAAACACCTGGCTGTTGGTTAACCTCTTCCTCTTCAGCTCAAATCTCAGACCGGCCTGATCATTTTAGTTAGGTTAATCACAATCACACTTTTGCTTCTAGTGTGATAAAATAGTCGGTCATTACAAAAGCAGTTTATAAAACTGCTTACCAAAGTGTAACATAGACATAGAAAAGTACGCATCTCAAAAGCGGGCAACTTGATGAACCTTAACCCATCTGTATAACCTGCAACCAGTTAAGAAACAGAATGGGTTAGCACCCTGAAACACCACTCCCCTGTGCTTTCTTCCTCTCCTTGCCCTCAGCATAACCACTATCCTGATGACCTTTAACAGCACAGACTGGTCCTGCTTGGTTTTGTCCCACAAAAACAATTTTAAGAGAACTGGATCATTCTCTTATCCACACCCTTAGACACATATTTTAATTGATTGATTGATTCAGTTCATCATTGACCAGATGTTGACTGTGTATAAAATGGATCAAAAATCTGAATTAAAACAAAAAATTCTGGGACTTCCTTGGCGGTCCAGTGGTTAAGACTCCACACTTCCAAGGCAGAGGTTGCAGGTTCCATCCCTGGAGGAAACTAAGATCCCATATGCTGTGGGGCATGGCTGAAACCCCCCAAAAAGCAAAAACCAAGAACCTGTGGCCTCAAAGGGTCTTTGGCTGTAAACTGACCCTTCACTGAGCCTGCAGAATCTCAAAGCGTATCCTTCATAAAGTGCCCAGAACATGCAAGTCCATCTGATCACTTCCTCTAAAGTTCAAGTGCTTATCTCACTGGGTTTTTTATTTTTTTGCTTTCTTTCCTCTTGATTTTATTTTATTTGTTTAGTTCTGAAGGAGGGAAATTAGAGATGCTAGGGGGGATTCTGCCTCCCCCACCTCCCCATAACTCCAGCTTTGATTACTCCTAGGTGGAGAAATCACCTCATAAGGCTACCTACTGCATTTTCCAAGAAAATGTGGCAAGTTAGCTTTAAACTGTTAAACACATACCACACTCAAAACCCCCAAAGCTGTCCTGTTTGTGCTCAGATATGCTGCGGCTTTTGCTTACTGATCCTAGCCCTGCCCTCTGCAATCTCCTTGAATTAATTAGTCAATGTTCAGGTTTTGGGTATTTTCCTGAGTGCCAGGCTCAGAGGCACATGAGGTGGGGCTTTCTGAACTCTGAATTCTTCTTATGGAGATCCTGGAATTGACTGATTCAGGGATGTGGCTAAACCAACATTTACTACAGAACATTCCACTGGACACTAATCCCCAGAAATGCTTTGTGAAAATAGAGCTTGGAGCTCAAAGGAGTTGAGCAAATGCTCCATGCTCTCATGCTCTCTGGCCTATGTCTCATATCACATCTTATACTAGCACAGATAAGACTCCGGGAGATCCGGAAGCGTAAAAACTGATTCACTTTGTCAGTGTTTTGAAGACTTACATGACTTAGAATTCCTTTTCCTATAGAAGGCCTGTGAGTACTTCTAAGAATTAGTGTCCTCAGGGCAGGATACAGACCAGGTAACTTTACGCATCCTCCCAAACTGCACTAGCCCATGGTGATACTGAGCCCTTGAAATGTGGCCACTCCAAACTGAGATGTGCTGTGTGTAAAGAGATTTCCGAGGTGTCGCAGTTGGTAAAGAACCTGCCTGTCAAAGCAGGGGATGCATGAGTCGCGGGTTCAAACCCCAAGTCAGGAAGATCCCCTAGTGAAGGAAATGACGACCCATTCCAGTATTCTTCCCTGAGACATCCCGTGGGCCATGGACAGAGGAGACTGGTGGTTCATACCCCAAGTCAGGAAGATCCCCTAGTGAAGGAAATGACGGCCCATTCCAGTATTCTTCCCTGAGACATCCCGTGGGCCATGGACAGAGGAGACTGGTAGGCTACAGTGCATGGGGTGGCAAAGAGTCAGACACGACTGAGCACACAGACACTGCACTGTGAGTGTAAAACACACACCAGATTTCAAAATCTTAGAAGAAAATCAAAGGTTAAAAGTTTTTATCTGGCTTATATGTTGAAATAAGACAATTTTTGAGATATTGGGTTAAAATGTACCGTTAAAATTAACTTCATCAGGGACTTCCCTGGTGGTCCAGTGGTAAAAGCTTCACCTTCCAATGCAGGCAATGCCGGTTTGATGCCCGCTCAGGGAGCTAAGATTCCCACACGCCTCGTGGCCAAAGAAACAAAACATAAAACAGAAATAGTATGGTAACACATTCAATAAAGATTTTAAAAATGTTCCTCATCAAGAAAAAAATTCTTTAAAAAATTAATGTCATCTTTTTCTATTTTGCTTTTTAAAATGTGACTATTAGAAAATACCGAGTTATGCACGTGGCACGCATTATGTTTCCATTGGAGGGTGCTACTTCAACACCCTGCCGTGCTGTGCAGGCTCTGTGGGCTGAAAGAGGGGCATGGACAGGGAGCGGGTTTGCAGCCCAGTGGAGGAAGTACGGGGGACCCTGGGAATTCACTGAAGGGGCAGCTCACAAAGCTTCAAGACAGGCTGGTCAGGAAGTGGTGACTAAACTGAGACGTGAAAGATGAAAAGGAGTTAGACAGGGGAAGGCAGAGAAAATAGCATGAGCCCAGCCCTGGAAGTGAAAGACAAACTGTGAGTATTCCGGAATGTCTGATGTTGGGGCTGGAGAACAGAAGGTAGGTGACCGAACATGAGACCAGAGAGGGCAGCCAGGGTCAAGATTTTTGGGGGTCTGATAAGTCCTGGGTCAGGAAGATCCCCTGCAGAAGGAGAAGGACATGGAAACCTACTCCAATATTCTTGCCTGGAGAATCCCATGGACAGAGGAGCCTGGTGGACAACGGTCCATAGGGTCGCAAAGAGTTGGACACAACTGAAGCGACTTAGCATGCACGCATGTAAGCCCTGGTAAGGAGTTTCTCCTGAGGGCAGTGAGACACCATTGAAGGGTTTTCCGCTAGGTGAGATTAGGAAGAGTTGAATTTTTAGAAAGAATAGATATTTGGATGGGGCGTAAATGAGCGTAGGGAGGATGTCTACTCAGAAACTGTTGGAGTCATTGAGGAGTGAGAAGTCTGGAAACTATTCTACAAACCCCAGAATTAAGGAAATCCAGCGTCTGGCAAAAGAGTCAGAGATGGGACCACTGGAAGGGACTCCTACTTGGAGGTGGGACCAGGCGAGAGAGTGGTTGTAATTGTTGCTGTTTAGTCGCTTAAGTCATGTTTGACTCTTTTGCAACCCCGTGGACTGTAGCCCGCCAGGCACCTTTTGTCTACGGGGTTCTCCAGGCAAGAATAGTGGAGTGGGTTGCCATTTCCTCCTCCAGGGAATCTTCCTGACCCAGGAATCGAACCCGGGTTTCCTGCATTGGCAGGCAGCTTCTTTACCACTGAGCCACCAGGGAAGCCCAGAGAGGGTGGAGCCAGGGTTGATATCCCATGTTGTTTTAAATTTTATTTATTTGTTTATTTCTTTGGCTGTGCCTCAAGGCATTCGGGATGTTAGTTCCCCTACCCAGGACGGAACTCGTGTGTCCTGCAGTGGAAGTACCGAGTCTTAACCACTGGACCACTGGGGAAGTCCCCTGGTTTTGAATGGTGAGGCTGTGATGGGAAAACAGAAGTCCTTGGGAGGGGAAGATGATGAATTTAGGGTTGTTCAAGTGGAGGGTGGAACAAAATGTGCATACAGTGAGGATGCCCAAGATGAAGTGGACTGCTGAGTGTGGTTCTCAGAAGAGAGCTATGGGGTGGAGGTAGGGTCCACAGGAAACATCTCCCCCGTGAGCCTCAGTTGCCTCATCTGCACAATGAGGCCGTGATCTACTTCCCAGTGTTACTGTGATGATCAGATGATGTATCGAGTTGAATGTGCCAGGCCCCACACAGGCTCACAGTAGGTGCTTAGGGAGATTTGGCTCTTTGTTTCAGAAGGTCCATCAATTCCATTTCCTACATGGTCAAATGTACCAAGTGCTTTGCAGATACTGCTTCCTCCTCCAGTACCCACGGGGCCCTCATCTTTGTTCTCAAAGTCCCCAGTGCACCGATGGAGAGATGTTGCTGGAAAAAGCTGTGGGGAGAGGGAGTGAGGTCAACTTCCCCCTGCCTGGGTTATCCTTGAGCGGGAAGGGAGAGGGCAGTCAGTGCTCTGCAGTGGAGGAGATGCTGTCCTGGGTAACCGGAGCCGGGGCCACCTGCCCCAAACCTGCCATCAGCAAATCAAGAAGAGACCTTGCCCTGTTCTAAGCTTCAATTTCTCCACTGGTTCAAGGAGGAGTTTAGTCCCTGCCTTCTCCTGGCTCCCAGAAAGCCTCTTCCCTTTTCTTGACCCACGGAAGACATCACTTCCTTGAAGACTTGGCTCACTGTGGGCCTCCTGGCGTCTCCTTGCTGGGGCAGAGGGCCAAAATCTTGACAAGATTAAGAAGAGGTTTTGGGACTGGGCCAGGCTGGGAAAACAGGAAAGATGACGAACCAGACTCCCCTCTCTTCCCCCCACACCCCGCCCTGCTCCTGGGGGTTGTTTATTCCAGTTTTCCCTCAGCCGAGTCTTCCAGATCCATCGAAAACGCTTGACATTTCAGCTGGTGCCCGGCCTCTGGCCCCAGGGCACCTAACACACCTCTCCATCACAAAGCTCACAGAATAGGCTTGCTCCGTGCCCACTTGGCCAACTGCGCCTAACTCCTGGAAAGCAGCAAGCACACAGATATATCTAAACTGAGAGCCTCCCACAGGCCAGGGGAGGACTTGTCCTCTCCCACAAGCCTCTCTGGCTCCCGGGGATAAGCAATAACCTTGTCATTTTCAGCCATGGGAAATGAGGTTCAGGGAAGCCACCCACGTCACCCAGCGTGCTGGCGGTGGCTCCAGGAACGGGGAGGGCTGGAAGGGAGAAGGATACTTTATCAATGAGGCTGGAGGCTGCTGCTGAACCTTGCTTGGTTTCACTTCTGACTCTACAATTTCCTGCCTGTGGAATTCGGGCAGGTTCCTACGGGGAGGCAGCGCGGGGTGTAGCCGGGTAAGAGCACAGACTCTGGAATTGAAAGGCACTTCCGCCATCTGCTCGTTTTGTGACCTTGGGCAAGTTCCTTCGCCTCTCCGTACTGCAGTTTCCACAGCTGTAAAACATGATAATAATAGCTCTGACTGCATAGACTTGTCGTGCGGATTAAATGTGATAATCCATGTGGAACACTTCGCACAGTGTCTGGCCCAGGGGCCGATTCCATCCGTGTCAGCTGCATATGGATTCGGACCTCATGGACTCCTGCCCGACCTGTTCCCCAGCCTGACACCCGTCACCCTGGTGGCTCACTCAGCCCTTGGCGTGTGGTAGGTATTTGCTGGCGTGCTGACTGCAGGAGTGGTTGGGGATTGACTCAGTGTTTCTGAAAACGAGTATCTGATAATGTGTGGGAGGAGGATCCTGAAGGAAGATTTTCGGGAATTTCCCAACCATCCTGCGAGGGATTGCTTTTTGCACGCTAGTATGAACTTGAAAATATTTTCAGACGCCTTTTGCCTCCCTGATGGCAGAAGCCACTTGTATGTTCACTGTGAACTGTTCAAACATTACACACAGATATCAAGCTAAAGTCCTGAGTAATCCTGCTTTGAAAGAAGTGTTCACTGTTTATCTAAGACACACACCATTTATCTGAAGAATGTCCTTCCAGATTTTTCCTGTGCCTGGTGTTTGAGCTCTGCTGTGTGTCCCACTCCGTGGTATAAATCTAGATGACTGACTGTACTTTAGGGTGGGCATTGTTGGGCTAGGATGCAGAATTTCATGGAACACTTAATCAGCAGTTAAAGCCACCGATGACTCACACCCCTGGTATACAATTAGCCTTCAGGACTCTGAGACCCGGAAATGACGAATCAAGTTCCCACCTGGCTTCGGAGTGAGTCCTGAAATTACGTTTCAGCAAGGAGATCCTCTGGTGTACTTGACCTCGATTATGTGCAAGTCAACCAAGCCTTTGTGAGGGGGCAGAATGGGAACTGTGGCCCCACTGCCCAGAGAATAGCGCCCACCCCACCCCCACCCATCACTTACTCACTGTGTGTAGGGAACTGAGCTGGAGGAGCCAGCCAGGCTGGGCTGGACACGGGTGGTTTCTGTGACCTCAGGCAAGTTGCTTCTCTTTCCTCAGGATTCTCATCTGAAGAATGAGGAGAATCTTCCTGCCTTGAAAGGCACATTCCCCCATCCATCCATCCATCTTTCCATCTATTCATCCAGCCATCTATCTACATGTCCATCCTTCCAGCCATCCATCCATCCATCCATGCTGCTGCTGCTGCTGCTGCTGCTAAGTCACTTCAGTCGTGTCCGACTCTGTGTGACCCCATAGACGGAAGCCCACCAGGCTCCCCCGTCCCTGGGATTCTCCAGGCAAGAACACTGGAGTGGGTTGCCATTTCCTTCTCCAATGTGTGAAAGTGGAAAGTGAAAAGTGAAAGTGAAGTCGCTCAGTCGTGTCCGACCCTTAGCGACCCCACGGACTGCAGCCTACCAGGCTCCTCCATCCATGGGATTTTCTAGGCAATAGTAGATGGTATTTCATAAGCGTGTGGGAGGATTACTCAATAAACATAGCTATCTAGAAAAAAAAAAGTTGAGTCCAGTGGTAGATTGTATTATTGTTCAGCAAATATTTCCTTCCCCCAGCCCTCCTCACTATGGGAGGAATACACTTCCTCACTGTGTTGACATTGGAATTAGCCATGTGACTTGCATTGGCCAAAAGAATGTGTGTGACGATGTCTCCATTTCCCCTTCTTGAGCAGCTGTCACTCATCGTGAGAACCATGAGTCCCAGACAGTGTGGGCTGCTTCAGCCTGGATTCAGAAGGAGAAGGCACACATGGGGCACGCACCCCACGGCCTGGGGCCCAGCCTGGGAGAGCTGCGATGAACCCCAAACTGACTTGTAGACCCCTGGGTGAGAAATGCACGCTTACTTTTATAAGCACTCAGTTTGTAGAAGCTGCTATTTTTCTTCTTCTTCCAGCTTCATTGAGATATAATTGACAGACAGCACTGTGTAAGTTTGGGCTTCGAAGGCGGCGCTAGTGGTGAAGAACTCGCCTGCAATGCAGGAGAAACAGGAGACTGCGGGTTCCATCTCTGGGTTGGGAAGGACTCCTGGAGGAATACTGGCAACCCACTCCGGTATTCTTGCCTGGAGAATTTCATGGACAGAGGAGCTTGGCGGGCTACAGTCCGTAGTGTCACACAGAGTCAGACATGACTGAAGAGACTCAGCATGCACGCACATATGCACTGGATAGGTTTAAGGTAAACAGCATAATGATTCGACCTACATACTGCCATGAAATGATGACCACTGCAGGTTTAGTGAATATCCATCGTCTCATACAGAAGCAAAATTAAAGAAACAGAAAAAAATTTTCTTTATGATGAGAACACTTAGGATTTATTCCCTTAACAGCTTTCATACATAACATCCAGCTGTGTTAATTATATTTATCGTGTTGTACATCACATTTCTAGTACTTATCTTATAACTGGAAGTTTGTACCTTTTGACCACCTCTCTCCAATTTGTTCACCCTCTTCCTCTGGTAACCACAAATCTGATATCTTTTTCTAGGAGTTTGTTTCTGAAGTATAATTGACCTGTAATACTATGTCAGCTCCTGTTACAGAACATACTGATTGGATATTTCTATACATTTCAAAATCATCACCATGGCAAGGAAGTTTTTTTTTTTTAATGCAGCATCGTTGTAGCAAAATCTGGTGCATGTGGATCTCTAACTCACTCCTTCTGACTGACTTAACTTGGGTTCAAGGAAGGATTGTTTGATTCGATGCTATTTGACCTGAGATCTGAGTGTTCAGAAGGACCTAGCTATATGGCCATCTCAGGGGAGATGTTCTGGGCAAAGGGAACAGCAATGCCATGGTCCTGAGGCTGGAGGAAATGTGGCCTGTTTAGGAATAGAATTAAGGTCAGTGGGATGGATTGTTTGATAAGAAAGGGGAAAGGGGTCTGAGGCGCATGTATTCAATGGGTCACTTCACATTTCCACTTGGACATCTCTCAGACGCTTCAAAGTATCAAATGCAAAGCTGAATTTGTGGTCTTCTCCTAAATCCATCCTTCCTTTTTCATTTCCTCATCTCAGGCAATGGCACCACCACCTACTTACCCAGTCCCCCAAGCTATGAGGCTGGATTTCATCCTTAACTCTTCCCTCTCCCGGAAACCCCACATCCAATCCATCTTCAAATCCTGATAATTCCACCCTCTCGTGATCTCATATTAATATTTGGCCACTTCTTTCCAGCTCTGCTGAGACCACCCCAGTAGAAGCCACTATCCTCTCTTGCTTGGACCACAGCATTAGCCTCCTCCCCAGCTTCCCTGCCTGCATTCTTAGTGCTTCTCCAATCAGTCCTCTACGTGGAAGCCAGTAGTCTTATTCAAAAACAAATCATCTCTCTTCAAGTGAGTGGATAAACAAACCCTGGTTCATCTGTACAGTGGAATATTATTGAGCAATAAAGAATGAGCTAAGCTTTGGGTTGAATGGTTGCACGACAATGCGAAAATACTTAATTCTGCTGAACTGCATGCTTCAAAATGTTTAAAATGGTAAATTTTATGTTATGTATATTTTACCCCTCCCCCCCCACACACAAAAGAATGAGCTATCAAGCCATGAAAAAACATGGAAGAACTGTAAATGCGTATTGCTAACTGAAATAAGCCAATCTGAGTAGGCTATATATTATATGAGCCCAACTTCTGGAAAAGGCAAAACTGTAGGGATAGTAAAAAGATCAGTTGAGGTCAGGGAGGAACTGGAGAGAAAAGAAAGGTCAAGCACAGGGTATTTTTAGAGCAGTGAAACTTTCTGTATGATACTGTAATGGTGAACTCGTGTCCTCAGACATTTGTCAAAACTCAGAACTATTAATATACAACGCAAAGAGTGAACCCTGGTGTAAACTCTGGACTTCAGTTAATAAAAATTAAAAAAAAACTCACAAAATCAAACAAGTTTCATGACCCCTCTGTTTAAGACTTCCGATGTCTACCCTCTGACCTGGCTAGGAACATCTTTCTGTCCTTCCTCCCCCGGTTCATGCATCCCTAGTCATTCTGTAGGGCTCAGTTTATTTACATTTTAAGTATTTTCTTGGCCACGGCACATAGCTTGTGGGATCTTAGTTCCCTAACCTGGAGCTGAACCCAGGCCCTCAGTAGTGAAAGCGCAGAGTTCTAACCACTGGACAGCCAGGGAATTCCCCAGGGCTCAGTTAAAATGTCACCTCTTCAGAGACGCCCTCCCTCATTCACTGATCAGATACTCACGGCCCACTCCTTTGTTTTACTGTCCCTGTAGATTCAGTTCTTCAGTTCTGCAGCATTTGCACATTTGTAATTAGAGAGTTAATTGTATTTATTTGCACAATGGTCTCATGCCCCATGAAGGTTGGGGTCATATATCCATCTTCATCATCTTATCTCTAGAGCTGAGCTGGTGCTTGGTACACAATAGAGGTCAGGGCGCATGTGGTTGAACACAGTTTGAAATGAAACTGTTCTCTGATTCCACGTATATGAAATATCCAGAACAGGTGAATCCATGGAGACTGAAAGCAGACAGGTGGTTGCCAGGAGAGGGCCGGGCAGGGGTGGGGGGATCATTTTGGGGGAGTGGAAATGTTTTGGAACTTGACAAAGATGATGGGTGTTCAGCATGATGAAAGTACTGAGTGCCAGTGAACTTACACTTTAAAGTAGCTCATGTAATGTCATGTAAACTTCACCCCAATTAAAAAAATAGACTGAAGCATTAATCAATTATTTCTTTCCTTCTTCTCCTCCTCTCCCCTCCCCCTCCTTCCCTTCCTCCTCCTCCTTCTCCTTCTTCACAGCCTTATAACCCATCATCTTTCTCAGGTTCAGACAAGTACCTTTGGCCTCAGAGGTGGTTTTTGTAGCAGAAATGCAGAACCACTACAAAACAATTAGTGTTAGCTTTTTCCCTTAAGATTTTTTATTATAGAAATTTTAAAATACATATTAATTTATTAATTTGGCTGTGCCAGGTCTTAGTTGGAGGATCTTCGTTGTGGCATGCAAGCTCTTTAATTGTGTCTCGTGGGATCTAGTTCCCCGACCAGGGATCGAACCCAGGTCCCCTGGCATTGGAAGAGTGGAGTCTTAGCCACTGGATCACCAGGGAAGCCCCTATTATAGAAAATTTTAGGTGTATACAAAGATAAAATAATGTAATGAACCTCCACATACCCATCACCCAGCTTCAACAGTTATCAACTCGTGGGTGAACTTCCTATATGCCCACCTCTCCCCCTCCTCCGCTGTATGAGTTTATGCAAATATCACACACTGTATACATCATTTCATCTGTAAACCTTTCCTTGTGTCTCTTTTAAAGATAAGAACTTTCAGCATGTAACTGCAATACCATTATTGTACCTACAAAATCAACAACACATTCTTAACACTGTCAAATGTCCCTTCAGGGTTCAAATATGCCCAATTGCTGTGTTATTTGAAAACAGATGATGTATTTGCTTGAATCAAGATCAAAACAAGGTCTATAGATTGCATTGAATGATATGTCTCTTAAAACTCTTTCAATGTACGGGCTCTTCCATTGTCTCTCTATTTTTGTGTAAGAGTGGGAAGTAAAATAGAGAGGACTTGGAGAGATAATCCCTTTTCTTCGATTTATTTATTGAAGAAATGAGGTATTTGTCTTGTAGAGTTTTCTACAGTGTGGATTTTGCTGATCACATCCCTGTGGTGTCATTTAATGTGTCCCTTTATATAATGTGACTAGTATCTTAACAGAGTCAGGTTAGATGGTTTTTTAGCAGGAATACCTCACAGGTGATGCTGCACACCTCCACCAGGAAGCACACCATGAATATGTATTTATCTCTCTCTCAGTGACATTCCGAGCCATTGATGATCATGGCCTCAGCCTATTTTGTTAAAGGCTGCAAAACCCCAAATGCAAAATTCTAATTAAAAAAAATTTTTTTTTGGTTATACCATGTGGCATGTGGGATCTTAGTTCCCCAACCACGGATTGGACCCACGCACCCTGAAGTGGAAACAGAGTCAATCACTGGACCACCAGGGAAGTCCAAAACTCTAATTCTTAATTTTTTTCACCTATTAGCAGAAATTGAGTTGACTCACTGGAACAGAGTCTGATGCTGGGCGGGATTGGGGGTGGGAGGAGACAGGGACGACAGAGAATGAGATGGCTGGATGGCATCACCGACTTGATGGACATGAGTGTGAGTGAACTCTGGGAGTTGGTGATGGACAGGGAGGCCTGGCGTTCTGTGATTCATGGGGTTGCAAAGAGTCGGACACGACTGATCGACTGAACTGAACTGAACTGAATTAGCAGAAATTCGTCTATCAACAGAAACTTCCTCTAATGAATTAGTTGATTACAATGAGATTCAGTTAATATAGGAAAAGTAGAAAAAAAATACTGATTCTTTCTTTTTATTTACCAACTTTCAAAATGTTGACTTGCTTCCCTAACATGTTCAAAGAGAATCCAATGAGATTTTCTTTTTCTTCTTCTTTTTTTTTTTGAGTATCATTATGAACTTAAGGACTTTAAATGTGTTGATTTTAAACCTTATTCATACTCAAATTGTCTCATCTTTAGCCAGATAGAATCTCTTCAAATTGATTTCTGAGTCCTTTTGACATGACCTTCTAGCTTATTTGCTTTCTGGAATAGCAAGATGTTCTGGGATCATCTTGTACATTTTTTTTTTTTTGCACCAAACCTGGAATTGGCCATTTCTCCAAAAAGCCTTGATTCTTGGGAAATGATATTTAGATCTTTCACAATCTTTCCTCTAGGCGCACTCATAGTTACTCCATTGCTAATTGTTTCCAGGTCATTTCAGTGGATAGAGATAAAAAAAATTTAAGAGGTCTTGAGTTCACACTGATAAATTCAAATTTAATTTAGATTACAGAGTCTTCACTTAACTTGTTCAGTTTTATATTTCTTTTCCCTTCTACTGAGAGTCTGGGTTTCTAATGGCAATAACACTAAATTTATGTATAATCCAAGAATGTATAGTCAAATTAACATATCAAAATTATTTGAAATGATTCTTCTGTGAGTGATTCCACTATCAACTGAATTCCTAGTTTGATACATCTGTTTCTTTTTTTTTTTTTTTTAACAGTTCCAACGTTTCATATTTATTACTGAGTCTCGGACTGATAGTAAGGAAATAAGAAACATCAGGAGTCAAGCATTACAGTAGTGATGTTCTCACTGTGATTTGGCTGCTTAAAAAAGTGGTCTTAACATGTGTGCCACTTTTTATGTGAGGCTGCTTATAGACCCAGCTTGGTTCTTCTCCAATTTCTTCTCTTGGAGTTGTACCTGATTTTATTGCCAGTTTTCATTTGAATCCATTGAGGAATGGGACGATTCTGCTTTTGTTTCTTGGCCAGGAATCGTTTGATCCTGAAAGTCTTGTGAGAAGACATGGTGAGGTGTGAACTCAACCGCACATAGGATGGCGGAGAAGAGAAAAGACATCTTTTTCATTTTGATTTCGAGTTTTAGGGATTACTTTATTTGAAATTCAGTTTTGCTTTAATAATGATGTAGAACAGTGATATAGTCCTACAGCCAAGTCTTCAAAATAAAGTAGACAGGTAAGTCTAGATTCCATAGCTATTCCCTCCACTCTGGTCTTTCCCTCTGTCATAGGTAGTCATTTTTTAAAAGTTTTATTTTTGTATTTTCTTTAATTTTAAAGAGTGTAAGTGTATGTGTGTACATATATCCCCTCTGTCTTACGTAACTGGTAGAATACCATATATATTGCTTTTGAGAGGTAATTGTTTGTTAAAGTGTCTTTTTTGTTTGTTTTCTTCTTTAATTTTTAACTAATTAATTTTTTGACTGTACCACGAGCCTTGGGGGATCTTAGTTCCCTGACCAAGGACTAAAACTGAACCCTCAGCAGTGTAAGCATGGAGTCCTTACCACTTGACTGCCAGGAGAGTCCCTCTTCTTTAATTTTAAGAAATATAAGCATATATGTGTATATATATTTATATCCCCTCTTTCTTACCTAACTGGTAGCGTACTACATACACTTCTTTTGGTAAATATGTTCTGAAGTTCTCAGTCTGTCTTTAACAATATGTCTCTATGTCTTTAATGATATATTCTGAAATTCATCCTATTATAATATGTAGAGACAACTCATTCCCTTTTCACAGCTGCAAAGTAGTGCATCAGGTAAATGTACCACGATTTATTCACTTAATCCCCTGTTGAGGGACATTTGGGTAGTTTCCATCCATCTGCTGTTACAAAGAGTATAATAACAAAAAGTCTTGTGCGTAATTACTCTCAGGCTTTTGGCAGCATATTTTGGGGATGGATTCCTAGAAGTAGGATTGCTGGGGGATGCAATCCTATGTGGTACTGATTTTTGAAGTTCTAGCCCAAGAATACCTTCTGTGTGAGCTTTTTCAGAGGACCTCTCTGTGCTCCAGTTTCTCATCTGCAAAATGAGAATATTAACAGCATTTCCCTCAGGGAGTTTTTGGGAAGACCAAACCGGCTGAAGGTTTAAAGTGCTTAGAATATGCCTGGCCCACAGGAGGTGTTCAGTCATGTTAATAAGGCGTGGGAACTGCAAGAGTATGTGGGCAGGAAGGATGGTATGTTACACTGGATGCTGGGACGAGTCTTTGAGAAGAGATTCTATGCCTGCTTCACTTGCCCCTGCAGGAGATGTAGGACTAGGAGAATCCAGAGATGAAGTTTGGAGCTCAAAAAAGAGATTCAGTGAAAGGATATGGACTTGCATGTATTCCGAGGGAAAAGAAGAAGGAAATCGTCACTTGACTGCGTTTACTTGTTGACTTTTGGTGGCTCTGGGTCTTCGTCGCTGCACAGGGGCTTTCTCTGCGGCAGCGGAGGCTGCCCTTCACTGTGGTAGCTTCCACGGGTTTCACGAGTCGGTGCTCGGGCTTAGTTGCTCCCAGGCATGTGGGGTCTTCCCTGACAAGAGATCGAACCCGCGTCTCCTGCATTGGCAAGTGAACCCTTAATCACAGGACCACCAGGGAAGTCCCCACTTGACTGCATTTAACCTGAATTTATTGACAGTAAATCTCTACCAGAGGGTGGATACTTGAGACAGATGTTCCACTTAACGACAGAAAAATCAATCATTTTGCGTATTTGTTTTGTATGAGTTTACAGCCTGTGAAATTTGTACCCGTTACAACATAATTTTGACTGATTAGCTTGAGGCATAATAAAAGTAGGATTCGAGAGAATGGGAACGATGGGGAGGGGGTAAAAACAAATAGTGGGAAGAGGCTTTGTTCACCTTACACAGGAGCCTGGAGCTGTGTTGTCCAATATGGTGTGATTAGTGGCCACCATGTTGGAAAACGTAGCTACAGAACGGCTAATTCATTGCAGAAGGTTCTGTTGAACAGTACTGATCTACTCCACACTCCAGTGGAACAGCATATGTGGAGATGTCATTTGGATGGCCCTGGGGAAGTAGACCCTGGTGTTCCCATTTCTGATGCCCCCCGAAATGGGGTAAAACTGACTCTCTGAAGGTCCAGGCTAACCACCCAGAACCACATGGTCATCCAAATCCATGTCTCAAGCTCCCCCACCCTCCTCCCTCCTCCAGGGAGCATCTGCTTGCAGCTCCTGCTCTTCATCCCTTTCCCTCCAGCCTGTCTCCCCAAAGTTATGCCCTGTCTCATCCCCCAAGTCTCTTTCTCAGGGTCCTAGTAGGCCCAGACTCAGCTGACGTATTTGCCTTTCATCCTCTGCCAAGGCTGGATGGAGGTGGCTGGGGGACTGCCTGCAGGTGGAGGCAGGCAGGGCAACCCCCCAGCTGGTTCCTACTTAATCTTTGCTGGCTCATATTTCCTGTTCCTGTCACCAGGTCCCTGGGCCTATCAAAGTGTGCTGTGGAAGCTGGCCCCTTCCTTCCTCCACTGTGTTTGCTTTTGAAAAAGGGGAAGTGGAACCACCCCAGGGGCTGTGAACTGGGTTGACAGCACCGCTCTGGTTCTCTGTTCCCCTGCAACCTTCCCAGCCCTAAAACCTCCAGCTCTCAGTCCTACTCACATGATCACGCCCACCCCACAAAAAGCCTCATCAGAGGCTTCTTGCAAAATTGGAAGGTCTAGGACCCTGGAGCCCCAGACTCAGAGGAAGCCCCCTGCTCTGCTTGCTCCTGTAGGGATGATGTGACCACCTCATTGCTATCCCACTTCCATTCAACAGACAGCGATTGATCATCTACTCTGGGCCAGGCCTGGAGAACATCAGAGTTGAGAAGACAAATGAGGCCCCTGCCCTTTGAATGTCCATCTGGTGGGGAAGACAGACAAGGAACAAGAAGGGCGAGGGGTCCTATCTGAGGACCTGGTTGGATTGCTGTTGTTCAGTCGCTCAGTCGTGTCCGACTCTGCGCTCCCACGAACTGCAGCACGCCAGCCTTCTCTGTCCTTCACCATCTCCTGGAGTTTGTTCAAATTCATGTCCAGTGAGTCGGTGATGCTATCGAGCCATCTCATCCTCTGTCATCTCTTTCTCCTCCTGCCTTCAATCTTTTCCAGCATGAGGGTCTTTCCCAGTGAGTGGCTCTTCCCATCAGGTAGCCAAAGGATTGGAACTTCAGCTTCAGCATCAGGCCTTTCAATGAATATTCAGGGTTGATTTCCTTTAGGATTGATTGGTTTGATCTCCTTGCTGTTTCGTAGTGGATTCTAATATGGGTGGTTCTTCTGGGCTTAGAAGGAGCTGTGGATGCTAGGCAGGGAGAGAGGAGGTGTGCGGTTGACGTGAGCTCCGTGAAGACAGGGACGGTGGGCCATCTGCCCCTCCTTGGATCCTCAGTGTCTGGTTCAGGAGTTCATTAAACGCTGTATTAATGAATGAATGAAACAATTCTGACTTGAGATCGGGGACAAAGCTGGGGGCTTCTGAGCTGGCCTCGCTTCCATGGTCCCCTCTATTGCCCACTGTTCTGCAGGGCTTGGACCCCAGCCCCAAGTGGGCCAGCTCTATTCCACTCAGATTCATCCTCTGACATTTCCTATTAGTCATTCCTAACCTAATTCCAGCTCAGGGAAGTTAATGGATCTAGATGTCCCTGTTCTGCCTGCTACTCACTTAGCAATTTGTCGAGTGGAGACACCAAGTGGTCAGACCCTGGAATGGCAGTGGTCATGCTGAAGACGGACTCTTGATCAACCTGAAGACCTGGGTCTTGACCCTACGTCCACGCTATTGCTTATCCTGCTTTCTAGCCCTGGAGTGAACTCTAACCCTGGTCACAACCTAGAGCCCTGTCCTCCCAAACAGTTTAGTTCAGTTCAGTTGTTCAGTCGTGTTTGACTCTTTGCGACCCCATGGACTGGCACACGCCAGGCCTCCCTGTCCATCAACAACTCCCAAACAGTACCCCTAATTTAAATTTCGTACTATAATGACTTGATACCACTTAAAAAAACTTTTTATTGACGTGTAACATACATTGAAAAAGTGCCCATAGCATAAGGATCTTCACAGATGAAACACATCCAATTAATCAACACTCTGCCAGCATCTTTCACACCCTACCAGCCACAACCTCCTAAGGTTTACCACCATCCTGACTCCTGGAAGCTTATATCAGTTTTACCTGTATTTATACTTCTATATACAGTTGACCCTTGAACAACACAGGTCTGAACTGCTTGGGTCCACATATGTGGATTTTTTTCAATAAATGTAGCGCCTGTATTTCTATTTTCAGTTCAGTTCAGTTCAGTCGCTCAGTCGTGTCCGACTCTCCGCGACCCCATGAATCACAGCACGCCAGGCCTCCCTGTCCATCACCAACTCCCGGAGTACACTCAAACTCATGTCCACAGAGTTGGTGATGCCATCCAGCCATCTCATTCTCCGTCGTCCCCTTCTCCTCCCACCCCCAACCTTTCCCAGCATCAGAGTCTTTTCCAGTGAATCAACTCGTCGCATGAGGTGGCCAAAGTATTGCAGTTTCAGCTTTAGCATCAGTCCCTCCAATGACCATCCAGGATTGATCTCCTTTAGAATGGACTAGTTGGATCTCCTTGCAGTATAAGGGACTCTCAAGAGTCTTCTCCAACACCACAGTTCGAGTGGGGAGGAATTTGTACGTGATTAGCGATCACAATCACAACTAAAGATGCTGCATGCTGCAACTATAGATCCCGCATGGTCCAACCAAAAAAAAGAAAAGAATCCTGAGTGCTGCAACTAAGTCCTGGCGCAGTCAAATAAAGAAACAAAAGCAAAAAAGCCCCCAAACCAAACAAAAAACTAAGACTTGAGTTCTGATTCTATCCAAACTCTTTCAACTTCCTACCCTTGGGTGAGTTCTTTATCAATGCCTTTGTCTCTGAAGCAGACAGAGATGTGCAGGGACTTTTGACTGTCTGGGAGTTGACACCCACTAACCCTTGCATTGTTCAAGGGTCTCCTGTGTTTGAAATCAAACAGTACATATATTTTGGTGTCTGGTTTCTTTTGCTCAATGTCATGTTGATGAAATCATCCATATTTCTGTGTGTATTTGTTGATAGCTCATACTCATCAGCATGCAGAAGGAAATGGCAATCTACTCCAATATTCTTGCCTGGGAAAATCCCATGGACAGAGGAGCCTGGTGGGCTACTGTCGTCCACGGGGTCATAAAGAGTTGGACACGACTGAGCACATACACACATATTCATCAGTGTTTTGTGTTTCACAAATCATCGAGAATCTAGGCAAAGGAATTCAAATCTGATCAAACCTCTGGATCCAGCTGTCAACTTGCAGGAAGCACAGAGGTAAAAATTTGTTCATCTCCCAATTGCACACACTCATTATGGACCACTTCCACCACTTAACTGCTAATTCTTCGTAATCTCTATCTGAACAGGTATTTTGTAGCACTTAACCTTGGAGGATTCCCCAGGAATTCACTGTTTTTACTAAACTGGCTTTCAGCCTTATACTCTGGGCCTTCATCAAGAAGGTGTAGTTGCAGACTTCTATGGTGGTCCAGGGACTAAAAGTCTGAGCTCCCAGTGCAAAGGGCCTATGTTTCCATCCCTGGTCAGGGAACTAGATCCCACAAGATACAGCTAAGAGTTCACAAGCTGCAACTAAAAATCCTGCGTACTGCAATGAAGATCCAAGATCCCGTGTGCTGTAGTTAAGACCTGGTACAGCCAAATAAATTAATAAAAAAAAATTTTTTTAAAAGAAGAGTTCTAAGAAATAGCCTTAGGAAACCGGTTGCTGGATTTGCTGTCAGGATCTTCCTGGGGGCAGTGTTCATTCATTCTGTCCACAGTGGCCTCTCCATGGGAACTCCAGAATAAATTTCTTCTACATCATTGCACTAGAAATAAGCATTTTCCTTGGAGGGGGAAGGGAATGGTTTTGCTTTTTAGCCGACACAGGCCTTATGAATCACGTGATGGATCTTGTTTCCCTTTTCACCATGGCTGCTAAGAAGCTGAATCATATCTGCAGTCCACGATTTCCCTTGGACTCTGAGCTGAGCTGTCTACACTAACCTCACCCCTGGTTGCTCTCAGCTTCCCTTCTCTCACTTCTCTTCTGACTCTATTTCTTTACCTTCTTCTTCTTATTTTTTTTAAAACCCTTTTACTCCTGAATTGTCTGTCAGTTCTTGAGGGATACAGGGAGAGGGCCATTTCAGCAATATGGGCATGAGAGTAGCAGGTTGCCTTTGAGAATTAAATGCTGGGACCAGCCGGGTCGGTTTGGAGCAGAAACGTTCAAAGGCTTCAGGTGGGGACAGGACAGCTCCTGGGCACGATGCTTGGCGATGCTCTGGGTTTGTGAGATCCCAGCGGAGTCTCCAATCCCCAGCATGACCTCCTCTCCACACTCCTGCCGGGGGATTAACAGCCCAGATTCTGATCTTGGCATTTGACTGACTTCCCCCTTGTGACTGTGAAGGTTGACCACTTCCTATGTGTGTGTCTCCCAAAAGCAAAGGCAACAATCAAGCTGTCACTAAAACAAGAGGAGATTTATGACTTCCAGCTAAAAGAACCATTTTTACAGGAGGCATGCCTGATGGGCCCCAGCTGTGGCGGTTTGCGCGGACTGGGGGCTAGAAGGTCTCCTGCCTTCCTCTGCCTCCTCCTTCCTACACCGTCTCTGCGACTCGGAATCTAGACCCGGAGCCAGCAAGTCTAAGAAAGTGTGGGGTCGGGGGCAGGGGAGACATGAATCTGGGCATTTCAAGGCTTTTTTTTTTGTTTGTTTGGATCTGGTTCATACTTCCTGCAGAGCTGGAAGGATCTGGCTCATACTTCCTGCAGAGCTGGAAGACAGCTTTCAAAATGATCCCTGGGCCATTGCTTCTTTGGGCCATTTCATTTGGAAAAGAAATAATAGTTTTAATCGTAAGTGAGCACAGAAGGGAAGTCTTTCCTGGACTGGATTTCCCCCGCAGGAGAAGCTTAATGCTGGCCACTGCCCCTTACCCTTGGCTGTCCCCTTGGCTGGTATCACAGGGGTATGTTGGAACCCCAGGGAGATGAGCATAATTTCTTGTCCAAACTCTAGAAGGATCCCAAAGATGCTTCACTTTTTTGTCTTCTTCTTTTGAATATTTATTTATCTATTTGGCTGTGTTGGGTCTTAGTTGTGGCACGCGGGATCTTTATTGTGGCGGGCAGGCTTCTTTCTAGTTGTGTCTTGCACGCAACTTCATTGCCCTGTGGCATGTGGGAACTTAGTTCCCTGACCAGGGCTCGAATCCACGTCCCCTGCTTTGGAAGGAAGATTCTTAACCACTGGACCACCAGGGAAGTCCACTTTTCTTTGTCTTCTGATGGGACATTTCCCCAAGATTTCTTTGGACTGAGAAAAGGGATGTTTCCTTGCTTCCAAATTCCCCCCACTCCAGTGGGTAGAGGTGAGAGCAGGGGAGTCAGCATCCTAGGATTACAACACTAGGTTCCTAGGCGAGGCAGAATAATGCCCTCTGAGCCCCAACAAGATGGTGCTGTCCTAAACTCTGGAACCTGTGAATCTGTTATCTCACATGCAAAAAAGATTTTGCTGGTGTGATTAAGGATCTTGAGATTCGGAGATTATCCAGGATTATCCAGGTGAGCTCAGTGAAATCAGGAGGTTCTGATAAGAGGAGGGCAGGGTCAAAGAGACGATGTGACAACAGGAAGCAAAACCCTGTGATATAATTGCTGGCTTAAAGACAGACGAGGGCCGTCTGGAATGCAGGCAGCTACCAGAGGCTGGAAAAAGCAAGACTGGAAGAGCTTCTACCCAAGAGCCTCCAGGAAGGACAGAGGTCTGCCAACACCTTGGTTTCAGTCCAGCTCTGACTTGCTGGACTATGATGCTCTTGTTCCAGTGGTTATTATAGTAGCAACAGAAAACTACAGCCCCCAAATACACGGGCGTGCACACACGTGCAGCGTTGGAAATAAGCCCTGTGGACTTGTCCTCATCTGGCCAAATGGATTCGACAACATAAAGAAAAGAGGTGGAACTTTCCTGGTGGTCCAGTGATTAAGAATCTGCCTGGCAATGCAGGAGACACGGGTTCAATTCTTAGTCCGGGAACCAAAGATCCCACATACTTCTGGGCAGCTAAGCTCGCGTGCTACAACTACCGAAACCCACATGACCTGGAGCCTGAGAGCTGCATCTGCTGAGCCCATGCATCTAGAACCCGTGCAACAAGAGAAGCCCAAGCACCGAAACGGGAGAGAAGAAGCTGCTCCGCAACTAGAGAAACCCCACAGGCAGCGATCAAGACCCTGCGCAGCCAAAAAGAGATATTGGCCAATCCAACATTTACTAACTGGTTCAGTCTCTCAATGACCCTAGGGGTAGGCATTACCATAACTCCCATTTTAGAGTGAAAGAGCATATAAACATATATATATATATAAAATTGAAGTAGAGTTGACTTACAATGTTGTGATAATTTGAGGTGTACAGAAAAATGATTCAGTCACATGTATATGATACACACACACACACACACACACACACACACAACACACACACTGAGATTTTTTTTCCCTTACAGGTTATTTCAAAACATTGAGTCTAGTTCCCTTTGCTATACAGTAGGTCCTTATTGGCTATCTATTTTATATATAGTAGTGTGTTTATATGTCAGTCCCAAATGCCTGATCTATCCCTCCCTCTCTGTCCCAGTAACCATAGAGTTTGTCCTCTATGTTTGTGGGTCTATGGATGGTGTGTATATATATTTAAGGTTTCAAATATACTTTATTTCTTCAAACTGGATGGTGTATTTTAAAAGTGTTGATTGAGCCTTGGACTCTGTGTGAAATAGATAAAAGCTGACACAGCAAATCCATTCCTGGACTCACTCAACAAACCTAATGTGCTCCTGCTCTCCACAAGTGTGTGTGTGTGTTAGTCGCTCAGTCCCGTACGACTCTTTGCAGCCCCATGGATTGTAGTCCACCTGGCTCCTCTGTCCATGGAGTTCCCCAGGTGAGAATACTGAGGTGGGTTGCCATTCCCTTCTCCAGGGGATCTTCCTGACTCAGTGATTGAACCTGGGTCTCCTGCGTTGCTGGCAGATTCTTTGCTGCCTGAGTCACCAGGGAAGCCCTGTTCTCTATGAGAATGAGGTCAAATGCTGGAGTGATAGATCCCAAGGCAGATAAGCGAGAGGCTCTAGCCTGCAGAGCTGATGGTACCGGTTCATCATCACCCCATTTGCCGCAAACCCTTGGCGCCTCCCCCAGGAGGGATAAGAAGGGAGGGTTGCGAGCTGACCTCTTAGTTTCAGGCCAGGACCCTTTCCCACATCCTCTTCCCTCTCCAGGGGACAGAACAGCCTGGGAAGATGATGAGAAACAGAAGCGAAACTTCATCAGGTGGTCAGGTGAGGTCATCTCCACGTCCAGAGTCTGGGCTGAGAAAAGCTGCGTGGGCACAGTTTCTGAGAGCACCGTGTGGATCCTGCAGAAAGGAGGGGCCCTGGGGGGGGAGCTGTGACCACACCCAGCTGGGTACCGAGACTGACGTGTCTCCCTTACACCTACTGCCTGCGTCCCTCCCGTGCAGGACAGGTGGATCTGAAGCCAGACTGTTTTAACTCAGCTCTTTGCCCAACAACCAGCTCAGCAGGTGTCAGCAACTGTTTGTTGAAAGAGCAGATGAATCTCATATGGGTTTCTAGCCCAGCTGGACGGCTTAGCAGCTGCATGGCTTTAGGCAAACTTTGTTCCTCTCTTGAGTTGTCCCTCTATCATCCGTCAAAAGAGAACCGTGAGACCTCTTAGGGTGGTTCATTCAATCATTTATTTCAGTCTAAAAAGAAGCCTTTATTGCGAAGTGAACACAGGTACAGAAAACCACACACAATAAACGTATGGCTTGATGAGTCATCTTATGGCAAATATCTTTGTAACTACATCCCAAGTTAATAAAGAGAACTTTGCAAGCACGCCTCTCCCCTCAACTCCAGGTTTTCCTCTCCAATCTAAGCTCTCTCATTCCCCTGAAATGAACACGTAGCCTGACTTTTATAGTCATCATTTTCTTTCTTTTTAAAAAAATGTATTTATTTTTGACCATGCTGGATCTTCACTGCTACTCAGGTTTTTCTCTAGTCGCAGTGAGCAGGGGCTACCCTCCAGCTGTGGTGTGAAAACTTCCCATTGCGGTCCCTTTTCTTGTGGAACACAGGCTCTAGGGCACACGGGCTTCAGTAGCTGTGGTCCCCAGGCTCTAGAGCACAGGCTCAGTGGTAGCCACTGGCTCACAGGGAAGTCCCAAGAGCTCTTTCTTGATGCGATTGATTCCTTCCCAGCTTTTATTTTAAAGAGAAAGGGAGATCTTCTCTCCAACTTTTTTTTTTTTGTAATTTTATTTACGTTTGGCTGTGCTGGGTCTTTGTCGCTGCTTGGGCTTGTCTCTAGTTGCAGCAAGTGGGGGCTCTTATCTCTAGTCGCTGTGCGTGGGCTTTATTTCGGTGGCCTCTCTTGGTTCAGACCACGGGCTCTAGAGCACCGGCTCAGTAGTTGTGAGACATGGATTTCGTTGCTCTTCACCATGTGGGATCCTCCCGGATCAGGGGTTGAACCCCCGTCTTCTGCATTGGCAGGCAAATGCTTTACCACTGAGCCACCAGGGAAGCCCCAGTAATCATCTTCTTGCAATACTTTATCATGTAAGTGTGTATTTCTAGATGTGATTGTTTAGACTTGTCTGTTAAAAAATAAAAAATGCATCTTTAAAGTTTCCTTTAATCCGGAGGTGTCCCTGGACCCTTTCTGTTCCTTACAAGCTATCTGGGAGGGAACATGATTTGCCTCATAGAGCTTCCCACAGGATGGACTTGGCTGACTTCATCTGCAAAACACCATTCAGAGTGCTCCTCTGTCCTCTGTGCTTCCTGGAAGTTGGCAGCTGGATCCAGAGGCTTGGCCAGATCTGGGTTTAAGCCCTTGGGCCAGCTCCTCAGGGAGCCTGTGTGCTTTCCTCTGGTGACACACAATGTTGGATGTTCTTCCTGTTTTAGTAGCAGTGGATGGTCCTGCCAGTAGGGCCCACTTCCCAATGCAGGAGATGTAAGAGGCACGGCTTTGATCCTTGGGTCCAGAAGATCCCCTGGAGGAGGGCATGGAAACCCACTCCAGTGTTCTTGCCTGTTGGGCTAAAATCCATGGGGTCGCAGAGTCGGACATGACTGAAGTGACATAGCATGCATGGTCTTATCACAGTCCCTGAATTCACTTGGGCTGAAGGTGGCAACGTTCCACCATTTCTTTACCATTTATCAGCTGGAAAGAGGCTTTTATTTATTTTCACATGGAGGACAATGGCTTTCCAATATTGCGTTGGTTTCTGCCACACATCAACATGAATCAGCCATCAGTATATCAGCCTCCCTCTTGAACCTCCCTCCCACCCCATCCCACCCCTCTAGGTCATCACAGAGTACCAGGCTCGAGGGAAAGAGACTTTTAGAAAGGCAAGCTTCCCCTCATTTACTCTTTGATGCTCAGGGATACAGGTCATCTAGGAGAGGCAGGACACAGGTTTACTTCTATCCCTTTGTTCACCAGTTTACAAGAAAATGAATTGGTTCTTTATTATCCTCCAGAGGAGAGGACCAATTAACTCCTTTTCAATGTCATTATGAACTCTAAGACTTTAACATATCTGATGGGTTACAATCATTTACAAGTATTTTAAAAACAATTCTAAAAAATGTCTTCATTGAATTTGTTACTGTTTTGCTTTATGTTTTTTTTGGCCATGAGGCATACAGTATCTTAGCTCCTGAATCAGAGATGGAACTTGTACCCTCTGCACTGGAAGGATCCTTAAGGAGTTATCTCTTCTTGAGGTTTAAGGAGTGATTCTCAACCACTGGACCAATTACAGAAGTCCCCAGTATTATTCTTGAAAAGCCTGATAATAATAGAATATTTTTTCTTTATAAGTCAACCACTATTATTACCTAAGCTGAGTGCCAAAGAATTGATGCCTTTGAACTGTGGTGTTGGAGAAGACTCTTGAGAGTCCCTTGGAATGCAAGGAGATTAAACCAGTCAATCCTAAAGAAAATCAGTCCTGAATAGTCATTGGAAGGACTGATGTTGAAGCTCCAATACTTTGGTCACCTGATGCAAAGAACTGACTCATTGGAAAAAACCCTGATGCTGGGAAAGATTGATGGCAGGAGGAGAAGAGAACAACAGAGGATGAGATGGTTGGATGTCATCACTGACTCGATGGACATGAGTTTGAGCAAGCTCTGGGAGTTGGTGATGGACAGGGAAGTCTGGTGTGCTGCAGTCCATGGAGTCGCAGAGTTGGACACGACTGAGCAACTGAACTGAGAAGCCTGAAGGATTTTTTTCTCTTTCCTTGGAGTCCAGTCATTTTATTAGAATGTCTTGAATATGTCTGATTATGCTGGGTTGATATTTTCAGGTATTCAGTATGCTCCTTCAATATATAATTTTAATAAAAAAATTCAGTAGGTGTTCTTGATTAATTGTTTTTAATATTTGTTCCTTGCTTTGGTTTTTTTCTTCAGGAACTTTTATTACTTGTATGTTGGAACTTCTTGGCCTAATTTCAATATTTGTCATTTTCTCTAAAATATTTAAAAAACCTCTGTCTTCATTTCTGGTTGATTTATAATATTCTTCCCTTTTCACCTTTTTCTCTTCTGGCATTATCTCAAGGTTGGGTTAATTTGCTCTTGTGTTTCTTCTATTTTAGCTTTCATTTCTAAAATAAGTTCTTTCCTTTGTATGTCTAATTTGTTCCGCAGTTCTGTTTTCTAATGAAAACTCTAATGCTAGTTTATGTTGTTCTTTCACATCTTGCATATTTAAAGATGATGCTTTTAAGGTCATTTTGAACTAGAAGGTTATGGTTTTGATCTGTCCTTAAGAAATGTGTCACTGGCATGCTTTATCCTATTTTTAGGAATGCTATTGGCTCCGGATTATTCTTTTGCCTAAGTTAATTTTGTATGAGATCTGACCTCCAGATTTGCTATGGCTCATTTTTATGTGAAATTAAGTTTTCCTGAAATTAAAAGACACTTACTCCTTGGAAGGAAAGTCATGACCAACCTAGATAGCCTATTAAAAATCAGAGATACTACTTTGCCAACAAAGGTCCTAGTCAAGGCTATGGTTTTTCCAGTGGTCATGTATGGATGTGAGAGTTGGACTGTGAAGAAAGCTGAGCGCCGAAGAATTGATGCTTTTGAACTGTGGTGTTGGGGAAGACTCTTGAGAGTCCCTTGGACTGCAATGAGGTCCAGCCAGTCCATCCTAAAGAAGATCAGTCCTGGGTGTTCATTGGAAGGACTGATGCTAAAGCTGAAACTCCAATACTTTGGCCATCTCATGGGAAGAGTTGACTCATTGGAAAAGACCCTGATGCTGGGAGGGAATGGGGGCAGGAGGAGAAGGGGACGACAGAGGATGAGATGGCTGGATGGCATCACCGACTCAATGGACATGAGTTTGAGTGAACTCTGGGAGTTGGTGATGGACAGGGAGGCCTGGCGTGCTGTGATTCATGGGGTTGCAGAGAGTCGGACATGACTGAGCGACTGAACTGAAATGAAGTTTTCCTGAGGGCTTCTCGGGTGGTTCAGTGATAAAGAATCCATCTGCCAATGTAGGAGACTCAGGTTTGATCCTTGAGAAGGGAAGATCCCCTGGACTCTTGCCTGGGAAATCCCATGGACAGAGGAGCCTGGTGGGCTACACTCCATGGGATTGCAGAGTTGGACATGACTTAGTGACTAGACAATGACATAACAAGTTTTCCTGAATTTGAGGGTGATGTTCAGGATGCATCTCTAACCTCAAGGTTACTTCCCCCTCTTGTCTGCATGGAGGGTACAGACATGGTGGCCTGCTCTCTGAGGTCTCCTGGTTCCATCTCCTCCCATCACTTCGATTTGCATCTTCTTCCTTTGTCTTGGTCAAACTGCCTGTTTTGATCCCGCTCCAAGGCATTTCCTCTGCAGTGAGGAACCTTGTCCGGGAGGGAACCAAGCAGTTTCAAGAGTTCTCAGTCCTTCCTGAGGGCTCTCACCCTCACTAGGGGGTCGGCCAGGCACCTCCCAGACTCAGTTGCTCTTCTCGAATTGTCCCTCCACGCCCTCCACTGAATACGTGCTGGCTCTTTGGGGCTGGTCCGCTTGTCAGGTTCCTCAGACACCCCCTTGCTTCCCTTTGCTGGCAACAGGTGGGATGCCAAAGGCCAGTGGCTGAGCTAGAACAGCCTGGTGTGTGTGTGTGGGGGAACCTCAGGACATCTGATAACACCCAGGTAGCTACTGGGGGCTGTGCTCCCCTACTTAAATTCTTTCAGTGTTTTCGGGGGGATACCTTTGGCACCTAATTCTGAAGTGACTGTTGTTGGTGGGTTTTGTTTTTGCTAATTTGCCTTGCTTATTTTTGTTGGAATTTGGAGAGATTAAAAAAATGGCTACTATCTCCCCAGCATGGCTACTATCTCCCCAGCAAGTCACTATGTTGTTGTTGGATGTGCACGTGCTGTGCAGCTTGCAAGATCTTAGTTCCTCTAGGATCAGGGACTGAACCTGCCCCAGGAAGTGAAAGCATCCAGTCCTAATCACTGGACCCTCAGGGAATTCCCAGCAAGTCACTAATTTTAATGCTCATTCCCCTAAAGGGCTGCAGGAAAGATGAGATAAAATAACACAGGTGCGTAAAAGTATGTAAGGGACCATCTTAAGGGTCTGGTAAACCGGCTGCTCCTTCCTTCTGCTATCTTGCAGCCAGGACTCACCCTCTCATTCAAGGCGTGCAGGTTTGAGATCGTAGCCTGCAACTGCCTCAGAGGATGGGGGCGCACAGGCCCCCAAGCTGGCTGCCTTGAAGCTGGGTGAGCCCTTGAGCTTTGTGCTCTTGCCTTGCCCTGCTGGGACCCCTCCGGGCATCTTCTCCTAGAACGAGTTTTGGAGAAGAGAAGGGAGAACCTCTTTCACACCTCTGCAACCCCAGAAAAGGGATAATCCGGGGTGAGAAGCCGGCTGTGAGCCTCGCGCGCCATCTGCTGGCCATTTGTTTAATTGCAGCGAGAAGCTCCATTAACCAGAAGGGGCCGCGTCAGGCCCACTTTCCTAGTTCCCGCCAGTAACGTGGGTTAATCCTGTCTGCCTCTGCTTGAAAACGATGCCGGGTTGACCCTTGAAAACTATGGCTTTGAACTGCGCAAGTCCACTCACACGCGGGTTTTTTTCACTAAATACACACCACACGCGTCTCGGTTGGTTGAATCCCCGGATGTGGACCTGCGACTGGAGGGTCAAAGTTTGGCGAAGATTTTCAGCTCTTGGACCCACTTTGTTCAAGGAGCAACTGTGTTTATGGTAAAACAATGACAATAAAGGGAAATAAAGACAGTTTTCCCACGTGCTCCCACTGTCTAGACAAGCACTCCTTTTTTTTTTTTTTAAATATAAAGTGTGTGTTAAAGTGTTAGGTGCTCAGTTGTGTCCAACTCTTTCTGGCCCCGTGGACTGTAGCCCGCCAGGTTCCTCTGTCCATGGGATTTTCCCAGGCAAGAATACTGGAGTGGGTAGCCATTCCCTTCTCCAGGGGGTCTTCCCGACCGAGGGAATTGAACCTGGGTCTCCTGCATTGCAGGCAGATTCTTTATTTACCCTTAAAGGGGGCTGGGCTGGTATGTCCTACATTTCTGGCTTCTAAAATGTCATCTGGAGACCCTGGGTATTTGCATTGGCAACAAGGGGCGAGAGAGCTCAGATTCTGCAGCCCCAAAGGCTTTGTTTTGAATCTACTTCATTAGTCAGAAGCTGGGAGGGGTAGGTAGATTAATTCACCTCTGATTTTGAATCTGTGTATGCTAGGCTGGATAAAACCTCTCCCTTCCACCCCCAAGATATTCAGGTTTTAATCCTTGGACTCTGTGAATATGTTCCCTTGCATTGGAGAAAGGACTTTGCAGGTGTGATTAAGATTACAGACCTTGAGATGGGGAGATTATTCTGGATCATCCCGGAGATCTCAATGTAATCCTTAAAGGAGTCCTTAAGGCTAAGTCTCAGTCCTTAAAGGCTGAGAACCCTTCCTGGCTTCAGTCAGAGTAATGTGACATTGTCCACTTTGAAGATGGAGGCAGTGGATCATGAACCAAAGAATGCGGGCAGCTTCTAGACTCTGGAAAAGGCAAGGAAATAGGATTCTCCTCAGAGCCTCCTGAAGGGATGCAGCCCAGCAGACACCTTGATTCTAGTGCCTGCAGCACGCCAGGCCTCCCTGTCCATCACCAACTCCCGGAGTTTGCTAAAACTCATGTCCATTGAATTGGTGATGCCATCCAACCATCTCATCCTCTGTTGTCCCCTTCTGCTCCCGCCTTCAATCTTTCCCAGCATCAGGGTCTTTTCAAATGAGTCAGTTCTCCCCATCAGGTGGCCAAAGTATTGGAGCTTCAACTTCAGCATCAGTCCTTCCAATGAATATTCAGGACTGATTGCCTTGAGGACAGGGACTCGGGCTACTTTATTTGGTTCTGGAAGCCCTGTCTCTGCTGCACACTGGCCCGAACCTCCTCCTGACCCCTCTAGGTTTTCCTGGGCTGTCTGGTAACCCCACTCTGTCTCCAGTGTGATGGGACTCTCAGGGGCACAGGATTCCTTGTATCCCAGTAGATTGCAGTATCTTGGAGGACATGAGTTTGAGTGTACTCCGGGAGTTGGTGAAGGACAGGGAGGCCTGGCGTGCTGTGATTCATGGGGTCGCAGAGAGTCGGACACGACTGAGCGACTGAACTGAACTGAACTGAACTGAGCGAGCTGAGGGGGTTTCCTAATGGGTACGGCGGACTCAGAGTGAGTCACACAGCTGAGATAAGCAGAGAAACCGCAAGACAAGGTCTGGATACAGATCTGAGGGTCGCTGTGGAACTAGAAACTAGTGAGAGACCAGGGCCAGAGCCGGGGCTGTGCTGCCACCTCGTGGCGCTGGATCCGATGTCCGTTTCCAGGGATGCGACTTTCTGTTCAGCCCGATTCATCTGTTTGTCTCCTGACAGCATGAACAGAAGGGAGTGCCTGGTGAGTGAATCCGGTAGAGAAGGTGGTGTGTCCTGGCCTTAGAGTCCATTTTACCCGTCACTAGCCATAGTTCTGAGAATCAGAGGCAATTCTAGAAAAGGGGTTGATGAGAACTAGGCAGGCACCCCTGGTGCCCCACCCCCACCATGGGCTTCAAGGTCTGTGTCACACCTGAAGCTCTAAAACCTCTCCCGTAGAGTTTACACATACACCTGGAGCCAGGTGAAGGGGCCATAACACAGAAGGGGATCAGCAGGAAGCGGGGTTCTGGTTAACTCAGGTTTTCCCAAGAAGGTCCTCACAGACTGGGCAGGGTACACCCTGGTCGAATGTGCAGAAGCTTAAATAGAAACACAAGCCCCTCCTCCAAGCTGCCACCTACCTCTAGGTAACGTACATCTTCAGGGGACCCGGTGTAACTATAGGGATGCCACTTGCCTGAGACCTGCCAGCCTGAAGGCTACAGAGTGCTCAGCTGAAACCTTGAAATCAGGCTTGCAAAAGGTGGTCCTGTTTATGAAATGAGTGAGTTAAAAACAAAACAAAACACACATCAGGGGCTTCCCTGGTGGTCCAGTGATTAAGGATCTGCCTGCCAATGCAGGGGACATGGGTTCAATCCCTGTTCTGGGAAGACCCCACGTGCCAAGGAACAAGTAAGCCCTTGTGCCACAACTATTGAGCCCGTGTGCTGGAATCTGGAGCCACAGCTACTGAGCCTACATCCTAGAGCCCGCACTCGCAACAGGAGAAGCCGCTGCAGGGGGAAGACCATGCGCCTCAACTAGCGAGTAACCTGCACAGTAGTGCAGACCCAGAGCAGCAAACTTAAATAAATAAAGTCAGTCTTAAGCCTCCCCCCCAAACCCCACCTCATTTAAAGCCCTTTAAGTATGTTTTCTAAAAGTTCTCCATCTTGGAAAAGTTATACAAAAGAAGGGAAGAAAGAACAAAGTCTACAGAAATATGACCTTAAGGTGGCTTCAGCTAAGGTACAGGAACTAGTAAATGCATTTGTTTTTGTATACATTTTTAGGTTTTTGTATTTATTTTCTCCAGAGTGCTCCGAGGCATTTTATTTGCACGTATGTCAAAGCTGTGGTTTTTCCAGTGGTCATGTACAGATGTGAGAGCTGGACAGTAAGAAAGGCTGAGCGCTGAAGAATTGATGCTTTTGAACTGTGGTGTTGGAGAAGACTCTTGAGAGTCCCTTGGACTGCAAGGAGATCCAATCAGTTCATCCTAAAGGAAATCAGTTCTGAATATTCATTGGAAAAACTGATGCTGAAGCTGAAACTCCAATACTTTGGCCACCTGATGCGAAGAGCTGACTCATTTGAAAAGACCCTGATGCTGGGAAAGATTGAAGGCGGAGGAGAAGGGGACGACAGAGGATGAGATGGTTGGATGGCATCACCGACTCAATGGGCATGAGTTTTAGCGAACTCTGGGAGATGGTGAAGGACAGGGAGACCTGGAATGCTGCAGTCCGTGGGGTCACAAAGAGTCGGACACGCCTGAGTGACTGAACGACAACAACCTTGCAACCCTAGAAGAAGAATCCAAGGGTTTCCCTCCTGTGTGATTTCATCTTGTTTCTTCAGGGTTCATGGTGCCTGCTGAGGTTGTCAATACCATGAAATCAAACTAACGGGATGGGAGCAGGTTTTTCTGCCGTTTTTCTGGACCTTGAATCTGGGACTGATCACTCCACATTCGTTTAGCTTGCCTGTGAGGTTCACAGTTGCCCAGCACTGTGGTCATCGAGGATTTCAAACTCTCCAATGTAACTGTGCTTCACTATCACAGTTAGAAACCTGACGATGACTTCGGAGCACGGCCTGATAAGAACCTGGCGTTTGCCTCTCTCCCGCATTGTTGCTATCCTTCAAAGCATCAGCCAGGTCATTCACATGTACCATTGTGGCAGCACAGAGGGGTGGCAGAAAGATACATTCTTTACTAATACAATAGAAATGTATTTTCTCCCCATTTCCACCAAAATGGTGTTGAAAAGTATTTAAAAGCACACAGGTCCCTGCCTCAGGGGAACATCCGTGCCCTTTCTGCTCAGTTGCTCAGTCATGTCTGACTCTGTGCAACCCCATGGACTGTAGCCCATCAGGCTCCTCTGCCTGTGGAATTTTCCAGGCAAGAATCCTGGAGTGGCATCTTTTGCATCGGCAGTCGGATTCTTTACCACTGAGCCACCTGGGAAGCCTTATTTTGAGATTCACTTTGAGATGCACCCATTTGGAGGCTATTGGCCATAGCACTGTCTGTAGGCAAGAAAATTTGGAAACAACCCAAATGAAATCAGCAGGGTCATGGATGGACAAATCTCAGGGCATGTGGCAGGTGTCAACGGCATGAGGGCCTCCTTAGTTGAAGCGAGTGGTTCTATGTGTTGACGTGTGAAGATCTGAAGAACAATGTGGAGTAAAAACACAAGTTGCAGAAGCAAATGTTCTGTGTATTATTTCTGGATTTGTTGTTGTGTTGTTCATACCATGCAGCTTGTGAGATCTTTGTTTCCTGACCAGGGATCGAACCTGGCCCCATGGCAGTGAAAGCACTGAGTCCTAACCACTGATCACCAGGAAATTCCTCTATTTCTGGATTTTTATACGTGCAACAAAAAATGCAAACAAGGCTGACTGCAACATTGTCTTCATGTGCTGATGAATGAATGGATGCCTCTTTGCCTAGTTAAGTCCCACTCATCTTCTAGATCTCAGCTCAATGCATCACTTTTTCAGAGAAGATTTCCCTGCTTCCCGCCCCCCACCCACTACCCCTCTCCTGCCCTACCCCAGTCTACCACCACCCCAGGGCAAGTAGGCACTCTGAAATCCAGTCTCAGGACCTATACCTTTCCTTCAGGTCTTTTTTCACTGTTGTTTATTTATGGCAGAAAGCAAAGAGGAATTAAAGAGCTTCTTGATGAAGGTGAAAGAGAAAAGTGAAAAAGTTGGCTTAAAACTCAACATTCAAAAAATGAAGATCATGGCATCCAGTCCCATCACTTCATGGCAAATAGATGGGGAAACAATGGAAACAGTGACAGACTTTATTTTCTTGGGCTCCAAGATCACTGCAGATGGTGACTGCAGCCATGGAATTAAAAGATGCTTGCTCCTTGGAAGAAAAACTATGACAAACCTAGACAGTATATTAAAAAACAGAGATATTACTTAGCCTACAAAGGTTCATATAGTCAAAGCTATGATTTTTCCAGTAGTCATTTACAGATGTGAAAGCTGGATAATAAAAAAGGCTGAGTGCTGAATAGCTGATGCCTTCTAACTGTGGTGCTGGAGAAGGCCCTTGGACATCAAGGAGATCCAACCAGTCCATCCTACAGGAAATCAACCCTGAATATTCATTGGAAGGACTGATGCTGAAGTTGAAGTTCCGATACTTTGGCCACCTGATGTGAAGAGCTAATTCGTTAGAAAAGACCCTGATGCTGGGAAAGACTGAAGGCAGGAGCAGAAGGGGATGACAGAGGATGAGCTGGCTGGATGGCATCACTGACTCAATGGACTTGAGTTTGAGCAAACTCTGGGAGATGGTCAATGAAGCAGAAATAGATGTTTTTCTGGAACTCTCTTGCTTTCTCCATGATCCAGCGGATGTTGGCAATTTGATCTCTGGTGCCTCTGCCTTTTCTAAAACCTGCTTGAACATCTGGGAGTTCACGGTTGACATATTGCTGAAGCCTGGCTTGGAGAATTTTGAGCATGACTTTACTAGCGTGTGAGATGAGTGCAATTGTGCGGTAGTTTGAACATTCTTTGGCATTGCCTTTCTTTGGGATTGGAATGAAGACTGACCTTTTCCAGTCCTGTGGCCACTGCTGAGTTTTCCAAATTTGCTGGCATATTGAGTGCAGCACTTTCACAGCATCATCTTTCAAGATTTGAAATAGCTCAACTGGAATTCCATCACCTCCACTACCTTTGTTTTTAGTAATGCTTTCTAAGGCCCACTTGACTTCACATTCCAAGATGTCTGGCCAAAGACGCTTACTCTTTGGAAGGAAAGTTATGACCAACCTTGATAGTATATTAAAAAGCAGAGACATTACTTTGCCAACAAAGGTCCGTCTAGTCAAGGCTATGGTTTTTCCCGTGGTCATGTATGGATGTAAGAGTTGGACTGTGAAGAAAGCTGATCGCCGAAGAATTGATGCTTTTGAACTGTGGTGCTGGAGAAGACTCTTGAGAGTCCCTTGTACTGCAGGGAGATCCAGCCAGTCCATTTTAAAGGAGATCAATCCTGGGTGTTCATTAGAGGGACTGATGCTAAAGCTGAAACTGCAATACTTTGGCCATCTCATGCGACGAGTTGACTCACTGGAAAAGAGTCTGATGCTGGGAAAGGTTGGGGGCGGGAGGAGAAGGGGACAACAGAGAATGAGATGGCTGGATGGCATCACTAACTCTATGGACATGAGTTTGAGTGAACTCTGGGAGTTGGTGATGGACAGGGAGGCCTGGCATGCTGTGATTCATGGGGTCGCAGAGAGTTGGACATGACTGAGCGACTGAACTGAACTGAACTGGGAGGTGGTGAAGGACAGGGAAGCCTGAAGTGCTGCAGTCCATGAGGCTGCAAAGAGACAGACATGACTGAGGGACTGAATGACAACAATATTTATTTGTGTGATTGCTTGATTAATGTCCATCTTCCCCACAAGCTTGATTTGGGCAGGGACCCTGGCCACTTTCTTAATCCCCAGCACATAATGCCTTGTAGGGACTGTAGCCCATGAGGTTCCTCTGCCCATGGGATTTTGCAAGCAAGAATAATGGAGTGGGTTGATATTTCCTTCTCCAGGGGATCTTCCTGACCCAGGGATCGAACCCGGGTCTCCTGCCCTGTAGGCAGATTCTTTACCATCTGAGACACTCGGGAAGTCTCATCTAATGCAGAGTGGACGCTTAATAAATGAATTTGCTATTTCTGTGCCCCAACTAGCCTGTAAGCTCTGTGAGGCCAGGGGAAGTATTTATTTTCTTTCTCACTGATTCCTCTGAGGTTTAGGGAAGGTTTTGGTGTCAGAAAGTCTGAGCTAGAGTCCAGGCTCTGCCACTTGCTGGCTGTGTGATCTTGGGCAATTCAGCTTGACTCTCTGAGCCTCAGTGTCCTCACCTGTAAAAAGGGTAACAATACCTTCCTTAGAGTGTTTTTAGAATTCAATGATGTATTGTGCAAAAACAATTCATCAACAGTGCTTGGTATCAGAAGGGGACGACAGAGGGTGAGATGGTTGGATGGCATCACCGACTCGATGGACATGAGTTTGAGTAAACTCCGGGAGTTGGTGATGGACAGGGAGGCCTGGCGTGCTGTGATTCATGGGGTCGCAGAGAGTCGGACACGACTGAGCGACTGAACTGAACTGAACTGAAACGTCTCAGTGCCCTCACTGTGAAGGATGGGGGCACCATCTAACACATTACCACCAGGTGGCACTGTGATCACTCACACCGGCGATGCTCACCCCATCAGCTCACTCCGAGCTTTGAAGTCGCTTCCAGCTTCCTTGTTGTTATCCTGTCCCGTAGGCTCCAAGTGGCCATTTGGCCTTTGCTCGAATCTCTCTGTGATGGGGAGGTTACTGTCACCAGGCTGGAGACCCTCGCAGGACTGGTCTGAGAGCCCCTGTCCTCTGGGTGGAGGAAACAGAGGACCCCAGGAGAATGGGGGAGACCAGACAGAAACTAGTGGGAAGACAGACGAGAACTGGGACCAGGGTGAGGCAGTCAGGCGCCCAGGGTGCCAAAATGAAGGATGTGGGCGTTCTCGGATTTGCGCATGCGTGGTGTCTGACCGCCCTTGGTGGCCTCCTAAGAATACACGGGCTGGGCTGGGAGCCGGTCCAAAGCTTCAGTGCTGCCTGCTGTCCACTCATAGTAGGACAGAGCTCTCAGCAGGTGCCAGGCTGTGGATGAACCCCCTTGTTGCTCTAAAGAACCCTCGCTGGTCAGAGCTATTATTATTTAAAATATACATTTATTTATTTATGGCTGTGCTGGGTCTCCATGGCTGCAGGAGGGGATTTCTCTAGTTGTGGTGAGCGGCCTTCTCATTGCAGGGCCTTCTCCTGTTGCAGAGCACCGGCTTGCACAGGCTTGCACGAGTTGCGGTTGCTGCTGCTGCTGCTGAGTCACTTCAGTCGTGTCCAACTCTGTGTGACCCCACAGACGGAAGCCCACCAGGCTCCCCCGTCCTTGGGAGTCTCCAGGCAAGAACACTGGAGTGGGTTGCCATCTCCTTCTCCAATGTGTGAAAGTGAAAAGTGAAAGTGAAGTCGCTCAGTCGTGCCCGACCCTTAGCGATCCCACAGACTGCAGCCTACCAGGCTCCTCCATCCATGGGATTTTCTAGGCAAGAGTACTGGAGTGGCTTGCCATTGCCTTCTCCGAGTTGCGGTGCACGGGCTTAATTGCACTGAAGCATGTGGAAGTTTCCCGGACCAGAGATCGAACCGGCGTCCCCTGTATCGGAAGTCGGATTCTTAACCATTAGACCACCAGGGAAGCTCCAAGAGCTATTATTACAGTCGTCTTTCAGATAAGAAAATGGACCTCAGTTCAGTTCAGTCACTCAGTCGTGTCCGACTCTCCGCGACCCCATGAATCCTGGAGACAACTTAAGAAGCTTGCAGTTAAAAAGTGGCAGGGCCGGGCTCTGAACCCAGGCTGTTTTGGTTCGGACGGTCCCTTTTGACCGTCACCCTGTGCTAATCTGTTGCCCTTCCCTCTTGCTGCTAATCCCTCCTTCCGTCCAGTGTTTATTACGGACCAGCCGGTCTGTTCCAAGCACTGTGCCAGCGGGCCCAGTGGAAGGCAAGGCTGGACCCTGCCCATCCAGTGGAGTCCTGACTCTGCCATGTCTTTATCCTGTGATCTTGGACGAGTCATTGAACGTCACTCTGCCTCCGTGTCTTCATTCTGAAATAGGAGGAGAGTCCTGGCCTCGCAGAGTTGTGGGGAGGAGGGAGTGACTCAGATCTGCAAGAGTTGTGGCCTGGTCCCGATGGGGCTTGGGAAGTGTCAGCTGTAATTACCACTCGTGTCATCACCCACCTCCTGGCCGCCAAGTGGAAAAGGGGTGGGGAGAGTCAGAATCCAGTGCTCCTGGCTCCCCCACTTTAAAAAAAAATTAGTTTAGTTGGAGGATAATTACAATATTGTGATGGCTTTTGCCATACAGCCACATGAATCGGCCATAGTGTCGCCCCCATCCTGAACCCCCCTCCTACCTCCCACCCCACCCCGTCCCTCTGGGTTTGTATCTTGGCTTTGGCACCGTGACCGTCCCAGACACGGCATCTTGTACAGGCTAAGATTTTCCCTCTGTAAAACGGGAATGACTAATTCTGACCTTGTGGTGTCCTTGTGGCTGTCGGATGAAGTCACAAGGTTGAGCGCTTGGCACATAACAGGGGCCTTTGTAACATTGCATTTCCTGTCCTCAAGAGGCATCAGGCAGCCACCTCAACCCCCGGCTCAGCACTTCTGGAGTTTTGGCA
Organism: Moschus berezovskii; assembly: GCF_049115385.1. Taxonomy (NCBI): domain Eukaryota; kingdom Metazoa; phylum Chordata; class Mammalia; order Artiodactyla; family Moschidae; genus Moschus; species Moschus berezovskii. The sequence goes on from NC_142474.1 coordinate 13,924,451, forward strand.
TCTCCCCTTCCGGTGGAGAAGGAAATGGCAACCCACTCCAGTGTTCTTGCCTGGAGAATCCCAGGGATGGGGGAGCCTGGTGGACTTCCGTCTATGCGGTCACACAGAGTCGGACACAACTGAAGTGACTTAGCAGCAGTAGCAGCTTCTCCCAAGGAAGGGCCAGATGTGATAGACTTCAGGATTCTGTTTTCTTCTTCTTTTGTGGGGCGGGGATCCCTGACCAGGGATCGAACCCATGCCCCCTGCATGGGGAACGTGGAGTCTTAGCCAACGGACCTCCAGGGAAATCCCTTCTTTTGCTTCTTTTCTTTGTTCCTGTTTGAATTCTGTTCCTTGAGAGTCAGGTGGGTGCGTTTTGCAGCCTCCCTCCGCCACTCCTCCCCCAGCCTGGGGGTGTGTGGGACTCCAGGTTGTCCCCAGCAGAGGGTGGCCGCGTCTTGGACGCTTGTCACCTACGCAGTGGAGGGTCAGTGGGGTGTGGAGCGTGGCGGCCTTGGGCCTCCTCTCTGTACCTGAGACTCCCGAGAAGCCAGAGAGCAGGCGGGGAGCTGAGGTCCAGCCTCCTCCAAGGTCTTGGGGCTGTGGCTGCCCGCTCTCTCCTCCCACACTGCTCCTGATGCTCTGCCCCGGGGGTGCTGGGACTTCGCAGTGGCAGGGGTTGGACGGGTCCGGGCGTGTGACCCAGGGACCAGAGGGAGCCCCGCTGGGCAGTGAGAGGCACTCTCAGAGGTCTGGCCTGTCAGGGAACATCCCTCTCCCCTTCCACTAACTTCCCCAGGGTCCTGGTGCCAGGGGCCTCATCCTAGGGTCCCCCAAGACATATTCCCCCCAGCTGGGAGTTCCACACATGTTATCATTGACCTGGTAGTCACAGTGGCCCCTCCATTTCAGAGATGGCAAAACTGAGCCTCGTGTCCTTGAAACTGAGGCCGAGGAGTGACTGACCCAAGGTCTTGTGGCAGGGGGCTATCAGAGTCCCGGGGGGTACTGATACCCAGCTCTGCTGCCCATCCCCCCTTCCCCCTCCCCGGTTCCTCCAGCACTTAATTTTAATGGCCTTTGATTGCAAGCCTCTTCTTGAGGAAGAGACTAATCATTTTTAATGAATTTGGGCTGCTCTGGCATAAATGAGCCAACGGGGCTGGCTGGTGGGAAGCTGGACCAGCAGACAGCCGGCTTTGCGCATCTCGCTTTGGGCCACGGAGAGTCCCGTTAAATCAGATGTTTGTCTGGAAGTCCTGCTGGAATCTTCCTGTCCATCCAGCCACCCGTGGCCCTTATCCTGAGCCTGTGGAACAGCTGGGCTCCCCGGCCACTGCTCAGCCTGGGAGGATGGGGATGAGGACAGCTGCAGTGGGGGGATTTGAGGGTCCCACCTCTCACCCCACACACTGGCCTGTTCTCTTGGCAGCAGTTGATCTTGGGAAGGCTCACGGGGCCGGTTTTAGATTTGTTTTCCAAAATGGAAAGATGACAAATAATCCTCATGGGGAAGCAAAAACAACAAACGAAACCCGAGACCTCCCTGAGGACCTTTCAGTCCTGAACCCTGGTATCAGCCCCCTGGGTAGTCAGAGCTGGAATCTCCCCCTACCCCAGGATCTTGAACTAGCCCCAGTGGCTCTGGGCCTCGGGGTCCTCAGCTGTGGAACAGAGCTTACACTGTGTACCTGGGGGCTGGGAGGGGATGGAGTGAGTTGGGATGCATTTTGCAAATGAGGTCTTATGCGGGTAATTTTCTCACTGGCAGGAGACAGACACCCTCACACGCCCCCAAATCACTAATGGGGCCTCCTCAGAAGGGACTCCTTATTTCTGAAGCCGGTGTGATTACTCAGTGGGTTCTGTATAATTATTTAATCAAGCCTCCACCAAGGCCTCAGCGTGGAGCTGGGCGGCTGACCAGACCCTGTCCTCCCCTCTCCCCCAGGAGGCTAATCAGCTCGAGCTGCTGGGAGGGGGAGAGCGCGGCCCCAGGCCCCACTTCTCTCTGTGTGGCTCAGCTGGGCTGCGTGGGGGCTGGCCGGAGGCAGGGCTGGGTCACCTTGGGGCTCGCCCGGGCTGAGCGCAGCTCTGGAGGGACCGGTGGGTGCAGCCCTCTTATTTTGCTTTGAGGGCAGGGCAGCACTGAGGTCCCACGGCACCTCTGCCCAGGCCTGGCTTCTGGGGTTCCCTCCCCGCTTCCTATCCCCTCCACCTTCCCTCCCCTTCCCTTCTTCCCCTCCTTCCTTTTCCTCCTCTCCCCGCTTTCCCCTCTCTATTATACAAGTAATAGACAAACGTACACATTCTTTTTTTTTAAAGCTCTTTATTTTGTATTGGGGTATAGCCCCATCTCATTGGAGGATGAGATGGTGGGATGGCATCACCGATGCAATGAACTTAGTGAGTGAAGTCGCTCAGTCGTGTCCGACTCTTTGTGACCTCATGGACTGTAGCCCGCCAGGCTCCTCCATTCATGGAATTTTGAAGAGTACTGGAGTGGGTTGCCATTTCCTTTTCCAGGGGATCTTCCCGACCCAGGGATCAAACCCAGGTCTCCCGCACTGCAGGCTGACGCTTTACCGTCTGAGCCACCAGGGAAGCAACGAACACGAACTTGAGCAAACTCTGGGAGATGGTGAGGGGCAGGGAAGCCTGGCGGGCTGCAATCCCTGGGGTCTTGAGGAGTCAGATGCGACTTGGCGACTGAAGACAATAGCCGATTAACTATGCTGTGATAGTTCCAGGTAAACAGCGAGGGGACTCAGTCATACATACACATGTATCCATTCTCCCCTCAACTCCCCTCCCATCCAGGCTGCACCGTAGCACTGTTCCAAGTGTGACACAGTAGGTCCTTGTTGGTTATCCTTGTTGGTAGCGTGTACCTTGGAGAAGGCAGTGGCACCCCACTCCAGTACTCTTGCCTGGAAAATCCCATGGATGGAGGAGCCTGGTGGGCTGCAGTCCATGGGGTCGCGACTGAGTGATTTCACTTTCACTTTTCACTTTCATGCATTGGAGAAGGAAATGGCAACCCACTCCACTGTTCTTGCCTGGAGAATCCCAGGACAGGGGAGCCTGGTGGGCTGCCGTGTATGGGGTCGCATAGAGTCGGACACGACTGAAGCAACTTAGCAGCAGCAGCAACATGTACCTGCCCACCCCAAACTCCCTAACTGTCCCTTCCCTGCATCCAACCCTGCTGTCCCCCACTCTGCGCCTGGAAGCTGTAAGTTTGTTCTCTGAGACTGTGAGCCTCTTTCTTGAATGTGGACATTCTCGCTGACAGACGTGTGGATGACACAATGCGGGGACAGCCTCCCGTGGCGCTCCTCATTTCTCCCATTCACACTCCCACCCCCACCGCAGAGGTGACCCCAGCTCTCACCCAGAAACTCGACTTCCGGACTTTCTCCGTGCGATCACAAACCTACCCAAGTCCCAGAGGAAAGGTTGATTCCGGTGTTTGCTTTTGCCCCCATAAACGTTCCTGATGACGCAGAGACCACTGGTTCTCCCGGGGATGTGTGTGACGTTACTTCCTGGTGACATTTGGAAATCTCTGGAGATGTGTTTGATCATCATGGCTCATGGGGTCAGTGCTGCTGGCATCCAGTGGGTAGAGGTCAGGAAGCTGCTAAACACCCTTCAGTGCACAAGGCAGCCCCCATAACGAAGAGTTATTGGGCCAAGATGTCCGTAGTGCTGAGATCGAGAAACCCTGGTCTAGAATGTTCTTCAATTAGCTCTTTTCTAAAAGCAGCATTTCTTGGAAGTCTTGACAGGTTATTGTTTATTTGCTCAGTTGTGTCTGACTCTTTGTGACTCCCATGGACTGTAGCCTGCCAGGATCCTCTGTCCATGGGATTCTCCAGGCAAGAATACTGGAGTGGGTTGCCATGCCCTCCTCCAGGGGATCTTCCTTGGAGATGTATTTGATCATCACGTATTTGATCATCAGGGATCGAACCTGCGGCTCCTGCATTGCAGGCAGATTTGGATACTGCGCCGTGCTCTCCCACAAAGGTTGTGCCAGCTTACCTTCTGACGTTTTCCCCTACAAATTCCAGCTTTCAGGAATGATGATTAAAAAAAAAAGTTTGGAATGATAGCTGTTATTTCTCCAAGAGGACTAAAGGGAACCTGACTTTCACAGGTGGGTGGGAACCCACTCGTGATGACCCCAAGACAGCCCTCTGCCCCATCCCTGCAGCTGGTGAAGAACAGACTTATCCACTCCCACCACCCGTGTGACCCTGGGTGGGAAGGACAGGGATAGGGTGGGGACCTCATTTTACAGATAAGGCTCAGGGAGTTTGAGGGTCTTTGCCCACCAGCTCCTACAAGTTACTCCCACCTGTTGGATGCAGAGGGGACCAGAAGGTGGATCGCAGGTGGGCAGAGTGAGGCTGGCTGTGGCTTTGGACCCTGGGAGTTCTGACAGATCCAGTTCTGCTGAACACCCTCCTAGGTCCCTCACGAGCTCGCTAGATTTTACAGGACATCCACGCAATATTTGGGACATTCTTGCACTAAAAAGTGGTTCATTGTTTATCTGTGATTCAGACTTAACTGGGTGTCTTGTTTTTTAACTGCAGCCCTACCTGGGGCAGCAAGGAAGCGGGAAGGGGGCCCTCTGGCAGGTTTTTGATAGCCTGGAATTTTCTTTTGGGGTTGTTGGCTTTTCATCTTTTCCCTTCCCCAACTATCTATACCCTCCAGATCTTGTCTGAAGACCTCCTTTCCCTCCAGAGACCTGGGAGGAAGCTGGGGGAGCCAAGTTGCTGGCTCCAGGGATAAGGATGCAAGGAAGGAAGGAAGGAACAGCTGGGACAGGACAGCCCCTCCATTTCTCCCCTCTCCCCCATCTTCTCAGAGCCTCGAATCCCATCTTGGAGAATTCATTCTTGCTTGGGTGTGAGGGGCTGGATGAGAAGGGCAGTCAGGTGGGCGTGTCCTGGGCAGTACTGATGGCCACACAGACCCCACCTTCCCTCCATGATCCATCCTCAGAGCCCACGTCCGCTGCAACTGTAATTAGTCCATAAATCACTCTGAGTGATAAATAGAATGATAGATGCAGGTTTCACTTGATCACTTTTTTATTAAGGTGAAATAAATCAGCACCACATTGTTGCTATAAACCTTTCAAACTGGTCAGATCCTGGCTGGTAGAAGCTGATTAACATGGCCACATGGAGGGACCATTTGTAGCTGATCATTGAGATCAATCAAACCCTGTCATTTTCCCTCCTTGCAGTAAGTGGCAGAACAGGTGCTGGTCCGTCATCCACTGCACCCCTGGCGTCTTGCTGCTTGGGTGAGGGGACCGGGGTAAAGTGTGTGAGCTGTGGTGCCAGACAGCCCGGATTCGAATCCTGGCTGTGCCATCAGCCTGCTGTGTGAGTGTGGGGAGCTGTCATCCTGTCCTGTCTCCAAGCCTCAGAGTCCTCTGCCCTAACTGGAGGCGGACAGCGTTACTTACAGTCAGTGTGGTTGATATAGAGTTGTTCTGAGTATCCCATAGAGCAGTGGGTACCAAACTTCTCCACCTTAGGACCCCTTTGTTGTTGTTTGATCATTGTTTAACCCAGCTCTGTATTTATTTAGAAAAGGGTCCGCTTTCAAGGTCTGTATTTGTACTGAAAATCAAGATAAAGCGAGCTTTTGCCTTTCTGCTCCACGGGAGGTTTCTGTCTCCCCTGAACTCGCCTTAGAATACCTGCGTTACCTTTGACAGGTATACTGTCCCAGTCAAACTCCCCACCCGGCACTGTCCCCGGAGTGAGTTGCACCCAGGTGGTGCAAGGATCTTTCTTTTTCTTTTTTTAAAAAAGACCCTTTTTTAAAGAAAAGATCCTGCAACTAAGGATCCCGCGTGGCACAATGAAGATCGAAGTTCCCACATGCTGCAATTCAGACCTGGTGCAGCCAAAAAAACCCCAAAACCAAAACCAACCGAATAAAAAAACTCCCCACAAACATATCTGCTACTCCAATCAGCGTGTGAACCCTGGGAAGGCAGGGACCACATTCATTTGCTCACTGTCTTGCAGCCTTGGGGTCTAGCACTGTCTCTGGCTCAGAGCTCAAGACACATTTGTGGAATGAGTGATCTGGAGACATGCATGCATGCTGATTACTTTAGTCATGTCCCCATGGACTGTAGCCCACCAGGCTCCTCTGTCTATGGGATTCTCCAGGCAAGAATACTGGAGTGGGTTGCCATGCCCTCCTCCAGGTGATTTTCCCAGCCCAGGAATTGAACCTGTGCATCTTAAGTCTCCTGCATTGGCAGGCAGGAGTTGCTTAAAGCCAGGGATGATAGGAAAGTCTGTAGCACCATTGAGTTGCAGAATTGTGATATTCTCTGCATCCCCACTTGAGGGGACCTTTCCATGCCCTGGGGACCCTCCCACCGCCCACAGCCTCCACTTCACTAAAGCCCCGAAGCCCCAGGAATCTCCTTTTCTGTTTGTGTCCCTGGCAGCTGCTTTCTTGGCAGGACCCTGAGGACATTTCGACAATGCCCATTCCTGCCTGTGTTCCAGCCACCCCCGAGTGAGTGACCCTGCTAGGAGTGCAGTTTTCTCTCCCTCTCGCCCTCCTTTGATTTGATCAGGCCAAATCTGAAATGATGTGTGAAAGTAATGATATTTTGTAATTAAATCTCTGGTGACGGCCACTGCAATTTGTGCTACATGCATTGTTCATAAGGAAAAAACGCATCAATTCATTTTCTGACCGGCGACTCCAGGGACTGGCAATTAGGAGAAGCTCATCTCTCGTTGCTTCGCATATTAAAGAGCTACTGAAACGCAGAGAGAATTTGGGAGGTTTTTTTTTTGTTTCCCTAATAATGTTAGCTTAATTAGGGACGCTCGGTGATAAAGGGAAAGTTTTGGATGATGAGCATATTGTGGTGGAGGGAAAAGAAAGAGCAATGAAAGGGAAATGAAAGTGTCAGGACGAGACTGGAAGGGCTAGAGGATTAAGGACATTCCCTCCTAAGAGGTTTGACTTTGCTGAACCAAGGCTGGCGAAGGCTAAGGACAGGAGCCCAGGGCAGGCTGGGCCTGTGGATCTAAGCGCTAGTGCCTTTGTGTCCTGCCTGGACCCTTGTTATATTTATTTTTATTTATTTATTTGGCCCTGCCGGATCTTTAGTTGCAGCATGTGGGAACTAGTTCTTTGACCAGGGATTGAACCCAGGCCCCCTGCACTGGGAGCACAGAGTCTTAGCCACTGGACCACCAGGGAAGTCCCTGAAGGCATCTTTTTTAAAGACATATTTATGTTTAATTGAAGGGTAATTATAATATTGTGTAGTTTTCTGCCATACATCAACGTGCTCACCCTGAAGCCATCTTTTAAGGGCATCTTTTTTTCAGAATCACCCTTTGGAGCCCAGGAAAGCCATTCTTCCCAATGCCGCCCACCCTGCCACCTGTCTCAGCCTTTGGTTCTGGCTGTGCACTTTCCAGGGATTGCTTGAAGGGGCAGAGAGGAAGGCGTGAGAGAGCCAGAGGTCACGGAGGATGAGCTGGGAAGACAGGGCGACCTAAGGAGGGCCCAAAGATCTAAGAGGAAGAAAAGCCGAAATGGTGGCTGAAGTAGATTTGGTCAACATGATTTGTGCTTTTAGTGTCTGCCAGGCAAGGTGCTGGTCTAGGGGGTTTCACATAGAGCTTTTTTACTTTTGGACTTTTAATTTAGTGTGGGGGTATCGCTGATTAACAGTGTTGTGATAGTTTCAGGTGAATGGCAAAGGGACTCAGCCTCACATAGAACTTTTAAATTGGCCCTTGGACTGATGCTACTGCCTGAGGTGAGATGGTTAGTACAGCCCATTTTACAGGAGAAGAAACTGAGGCTTGGGAAGTTTGGGTGTCCTGCCCAAATCTCAGCGAGCAGGGGCAAAGCCAGGTCTGAAGCCAGGTGAGTCTGACTCTGGGCCAGAGCCGAGCTTACCTGGCGATGGGAATGGTCTGCATCTGTGATGTGCAGTACCATCGTGTCTTAGTCTGTTCAGGTTGCATGGTTTGTAAACATCGGAATGTAATTCTCAGAGTCCTTGGGCTGGAAGTCCAAGATCAAGGTGCTGTCAGATTTGGTGTCTACTGAGAATCTGCTTCTTGGGTCATGGATGGATGTATTTTTGCTGTGTCCTCACAGGGCAGAAGGGCCAAAGGAGTTCCCTGAGGTCTCTTTTATAAGGGCTGTAATCCTATTATGACTTAATAACCTCCCAAAGATCTCTTTTCTAACATTGTCACATTAGGGATTAGATTCAACATGTGAGTTTGGAGATTGTGGGGGACACCTACACATAGTCTGGAGCAGGTAACCCGTAGCCATGTAGGCTTCTGAAGTTTGGCTAGTGCAACTGAGGAACTGAACTTCAACTGTATCTAATTTAATTTAGAATTAAAAAGCCACATGCCATTAGCGGCTTCTGTAATGGACAGCACAGCCTTAGACCCTAGGAGATCTTGGGGACCCTGGCTGCCCCCAATCCATCATTTCCCCAGCACTGTGAGTGGCAACATCACGACTGAGCTGATGTCTTAACATCTTGCCTCCCTGGAAGACAAGGAAGCATACGGAACACAAGGAAGCTCCTTTGCTTACCCTACTGTCACTCAACAAGTCCTCTGCCAACACTTGTTGATGAGGTACCTGCTGGTGCCAAGTGCTTTACCTGCAGGATATAAATGAGTCTTCTTGACAGTGCTGTGTATTGGATCGCATTAACAGTCTCCCTTTATCATGAAGGAAATAGAGACTCAACACGGCTGACAAACTTTTAAGTCACACAGATGGTATACATTTGGGCCAGATGTGGAGCCCAGGTATCTCTGCTCCAAATGTCCATACTCTCTGCTGCAGTGTGCTCAGAGGCCAGTTTAGGATGGATCTCTATGACAACTGCTGACCTGATGACTCCAAAGGTGTTTTTCTTACCCTCTGTCATAGTACACATGGATTCAAATGCTAACTTGTTTATTTGGGACTTGGAAACAATACAGGCAGCCAATAAAGGGTGCATGATTCTACTGATCATAACTCGTTCCCACAGTGTGACTGAGGCTTAATTCTGTTGGGGGACTGTGAGACGATGCATGGAACACGATGGAATTATTCCACCCCAGAGGCGAGGGAGCTGGGGTATTTATCCACCAACTCCTATGGGTCTCTGGTTGAGATCCATGGGGACGTGGGTGGCACTTCTGACCTGCCATGATGGTGGAAATAGTAGACTCTGCTCCCAGAAAAGGTTATCAGGCAAAGAAGCAGCAGTTGGGAGCAAAACCAGAATGTTGTAGAAGGTTGTCCACACTTGCAAAGATCCTGGGTTCATCGTAAGCCCTGTTTCATCAGAAGATAGAGGCTGAGCTTTTCTTCTCTTGGTTCCAAGGTTCTGTGTCACCCTTTGAGATCCTGCGGTTGCCTCTTAAGGGGTTTAACCATTAACAGAGCAGATGGGTGCTTTGCTGATGATCTTTGAAAACTGGAATCTATTTGCAGTTCAGAAAGAAAGGCTGGGAATCTTTGCATATGTATAAAGAAGGTGTTTTCTAAGAATCCTAATGGTGTAAATAAGGTTTAGGAGCATGTTTAAACCTACTTTGTAAGCTTTCCCAAGGTCTTTAGAAATGCTTTTGTTGTTAGTTGCTCAGTTGTCCAGCTCTTTTCAACTCTATGGACAGGAGTGCACCAGGCTCCTCTGTCCATGAAATTCTCCAGGCAAGAATACTGGAGTGGGTTGCCATGCTCTTCTGCAGGGGATCTCCCCAACTCAGGGATAGAACCCAGGTCTCCAGCACTGCAGGCAGATTCTTTACCATTTGAACTACCCAGGAAGCCCTTTAGAAATGCTTGTCAGCATACAAACAACTCATGGATTACAAATTATCCTTCTGTTTCATTAAAGCATGCCTCCTAACCACTGATCAGAGGCAACCCTTGGCTTAGTTTAAATGACTATAAGCCCTTGAAAAAAGTGTTGGTTTTGTGTATATTCAGTCATATAGGTTTGACTCTAAAGCCAGCATGACCTCCTTGTTCTGAATTCAAGTTGGAACTTAACTCCTTTTGGCCAGATCATCTTCACTGTTAAATCATTGGTATTTAGTTTTCTTCTTAGGTTATAACAGAGTCAGAAGGTTCACTAGACGTTTCATCTTCTTACTTCTTGCTGTTCTCTATTTGGAAGTTAACATTTATTTAACCTCTGTTAAGTGCTTGACTATGGATTAGCCCATTTCATCCTTGCTGCAACCCTGCAAGGGAGTATTCACACTGCCATTTTGCCTTGAGGTCAAACTCCTTTCCTTTCTGGGGAAATGGGTGGGAAGTCAGTGAGACACAGAATGACAAGTATCATGTGATATTGCTTATATGTGGAATCTAAAAAAAGGGTACTGCTGAACTTACCTATAAAACAGAAACAGAGTTATACGTGTAGAACACAAACTTATGGTTAGTAGGGGATAAGGGGTGGAGGAGGGATGAATTGGGAGATTGGGGTTGACATATACACACCATCATATATACAACAGATAACTAATAAGAAACTACTGTGGGCTTCTCTGGTGGCTCATGGTAAAGAATCTGCCTGCAATGCAGGAGACTTGGTTTTGATCCCTGGGTCGGGTAGATCCTCTGGAGAAGGGAATGGCAACCCACTCCAGTATTCTTGCCTGGAGATTCCATAGACGGAGGAGCCTGGCGGGCTACAGTCCATGGGGTCGCAAAGAGTTGAACGCAACTAAGGGACTAACAGGGAAGGAAGAATCTGCTGTGTCACACAGGGAGCTCTACTCCGAACTTTGTAATGGCCTCTGTGGGAAGAGAATCCGAAAAAGTGTGGCTGTATGTGTATGTATATCTGACTCACTGTGCTATACATCTGAAGTTGACACAACATTGTAGATTAACCGTACTCCAATAAAAACTAAAATAAATTATTTATGTAACAACAAAAAAAGATTTCAGGGAATGTCCACTGGGTGAAGTGTGCGTGGTAACTGGGGGTTAGACTAGTGATTCTCAACACTGAGTCACCTGGGCAGGTTTTGAGAAATACTGATGTCCAGGCTGCACCCAGACCAATGAAGTCAGTGTGTCTGGGAGTGGATCCTGGCTTTCCAAAGCTCCCCCGGTGGAGACTCAGCTGAGAACCACGGCATGAGCAAGCACAAGGCGACTCTCCGAAAGCTGAGTCCTGACGTCCTGTGTACTGGGAGTGACATGAACACCAGAGCATGTGGACCTCAGTTCGAAGCTTGACTCTGCTCCATATGAGCTGTGATTTTGGACAAGGTAGAATGAGATGGCTGGATGGCATCAACGACTCTGTGGACATGAGTTTGAATGAACTCAGGGAGTTGGTGATGGACAGGGAGGCCTGGCTTGATGTGATTCATGGGGTTGTGGAGAGTCGGACACGACTGAGCGACTGAACTGAACTGAACTGATCTTATCACTGGGAATCCCTTTTTTGAACTGATGCTGATAATATTTATCATAATAATTTAAAAGACTTGTAGGGTTATTCTGAGGATTTTAAAAATATTTATTTATTTGATTGCATTGGGTCTTGGTTGTGGCATGCAGGATCTTTTGTTGGGGCATGTGGGGTATAGTTCCCCAGCTGGGGATTCAGCTGGGCCCCCTGCATTGGGAGTGGAGTTTAAGCCACTGGGCCAACAGCTGTTGTTCTGTCACTCAGTTGTGTCCGACTCTTTTTGACCCCATGAACTGCAGCATGCAAGGCTTCTCTGTTCTTCACTATCTCCGAGTTTGCTCAAACTCATGTCCATTGAGTCAGTGATGCCATCCAACCATCTCATCCCGTGTTGCCCCCTTCCCCTATTGCCCTCAATCTTTCCCAGCATCAGGGTGTTTTCCAATGTCTATCATCTGTTTGGCATCAGGTGGCCACAGTATTGGAGCTTCAGCTTCAGCATCAGTCCTTCCAATGAATAGTCAGGACTGATTTCCTTTAGGATGGGCTGGTTTGATCTCCTTGCTGTCCAAGGGACTCTCAGGAGTCTTCTTCAGCACTCAGCCTTCTTTATGGTTCAACTCTCACATGCGTACACGACTACTGGAAAAACCAAAGCTTTGACTATACGGGCTTTTGTCAGCAAAGTGATATCTCTGCTTTGTAATGTCTCTGTCTAGGTTTGTCGTAGCTTTGCTTCCAAGGAGCAAGCATCTTTTAATTTCATGACTGCAGTTACCATCCGCAGTGATTTTGGAGCCCAAGAGAATAAAATCTGCCACTGTTTCTTTTTTTTTCCCCCCATCTATTTGCCATGAAGTGATGGGACAGAATGCAGAAGTCCCCATTCTGAGGTTTAATGGGACACTCAGACACTCTTGATGCCAAAGAAGGAGCAACAATGTCACCAACCTCTTCCAGCCTTGCCCACAGTGGCCGGGTCCTCACCCCGCCTGGAAGCCTGTGGCTGACCCCGAGTTCCAGTGCTGGCCACCTCTCTGGAGGCCGCCCCCTTGACCGATGCCCTCGACGTGCTCAGCCGTGCCCATCTTCTCCTGAGGAGGATGGTATCGACATTTCAAAACAGTTTAATTATTCTGCGGCTGCCTGGCTATTAGCTGCGACAAGAGAGCTCAGGGCTATTTTTCAGCATTAATTTTCCATTTGAAATGAATTCCTTTTGGTTACACTTTTTAAATGTTTCTTTTAATTAGACGCAATTACTTCAGAAGAATTGCTTTTATTCCTCAGCCTGAGATCCCAGTGATAAAGTCGCTATCTGGCCCCACCGAACGGCCGGGATGGCTCATTTAGCTGCTGCACTAAAGTATATTGAACTAGGAAATTATACAGCGAATCAACTATTAATTCCTTTTATGATCGCTCCCTCTAACATCTTGAATGAGATCTGCAGGGGGAAATTTAGTCACAATAGGGATCATTGTTCTCTACCTCCAGTCGCAGGCCCAGGCTTTGGGGGGGTGGGGGGCGGTTGGCAGCTGGGGGCTGCCCTGGTGCTGGGTCTGATACATGGGGCAGGATGGCACAGGGACTCCTGGCTGACCTGGGGCTTGGGGGGCTGGGAATGGTGCAGCCAAACACCTTGGCCAGACTGGAGGGTAGGCCCTTAAGCTCTGGACAAGAGGTGGGGGGCTGCGGCTTTGCAAAGGGAGAATGCAGGCAATTGACTCAAGTTGAAGGTTGCCGATTTTGGCAATTTCTTTGGTGGTTCGGTGAACTGGGCATCAGTAGGTGGCGCTCTTGCCTCTGTGTTGGTCATTTCTGCCTGGACTAAAAGGAGGCTCCGGAAGAGCTTCTGCAGCCAGACTCCGAAGTAGCCTTTCTTTAGAGGCTTCAGTCCCACCCCGTCTTACCAGATGGGGAAACTGAGGCACAGAAGGCTGCCCAGCCACAGACCGAGGCTGAACCTGATCACTTGAGCTTGCCCAGGTCTCTGAACAGGGCCCCTGGGATTTTCTTGGCTTGGAAAGCTACCCCTCCAATACGGTTGGCTGACGGCTTCTCCTCGACGGGTTTTGTAGGTGAAGTTCATAGTTCTACTCAATGAGGGCTGCTTTGCCACCGTGCACCAGAGATACTGGATTCCCAGAGCACCGGATGGGGAAGGGGTGGGCAGGACCTGGGGACATTCCTCGGCATTGGATACTGCAGGGCTCCAGGAGAGAGGCAGTGACCTCAGGATTGTCATCGCCGCCTCTACAAACCCTGTTGGACCAGCCGCTCTAAACCAGGCGTTGGGGGGATGTGACCAAGGAAACATGGCCCTGACCTCTTGGAAACATTTACTCAAAATCACATCATGGGACTTCCCCCGGTGGTCCAGTGGTAAAGAATCCTCCTGCCAATGCAGGGGACACAGGTTGGATCCCTAGTCTGGGAAGATTCATCATGCCTTGGGGCAACCAAGCTCGTGCACCCTAGAGCCTGTGCTCTACAGTAAGAGAAGGCATGGTGATGAGAACCCCGTGCCCCGCAGTGAAGAGTAGCTAGCCCCCACTTGCTGCAGCTAGGGAAAGCCTGCACACAGCAATAAAGACCCGGCCCAGCCTAAATCACAGCAAGATGAATGTGTGGAATTTCTTTTAGAGGAGCTGGGCTTTGAAGGATGGCTAGGAGTTTGCAGAGGAAAGGCATTCTGGGTAGAGGGCGCTGGCATGGAGGGACGAGAGCAGGAAGGTGAGGGGGAGTGCAGGGAGTGACAGGAGGTGTACGTGCAACTGCCCACCTAGGCCTCGTGTGCCATGCCTGAGAGTGTGGACTTTGTCCCGAGGGCAATGTGGAGCCATGGAAGGTTCTTAGCAGAGAGGAGAGACCTAGTCAGATTTGTGATTTTTGACAGGTTGTGTGGGCTGCTCTGTGGAGGATTTGAGACAATAAGCTGGGAAACCTTCTGGGAGCCTCGCTCCACCGTCCAGGGGAGAGGCAAACATGGCCTGAATAAAGACAGGGTCAGATGGGGCTTTGAGCAAGGCTGCCTCATAACGTCCATGGACCCTGGACACTTCTGCCTTTTTGGGCTCCTCCTAAAAGAATAGATTTTTTGGTGGGTTCCTAAAAATTTCATTTGTTTCTGATGAGAGAAAAGTAAAACATTTTGGTCTACTCTTTTTTTTTTTGAACTTTTTATTTTGTATTGGTGTATAGCTGATTAACAATGTTATGACAGTTTCAAGTGAACAACAAGGGGACTAGTCATACATATATATACATGTATCCATTCTCCTCCAGGCCCCACTCCCATTCAGGCTGAATTTTGATCTACTCTTTCTTTTTTGGCTGTGCTGTGTGGCCTGCAGGATCTTAGTTCCCTGACCAGGGATCGAACCCATGCCCTCTGCACTGGAAGTGCAGTCTCAACCACTGGACCTTCAGAGAAGTCCCTGTCTCTTAATTTTCTTTCTGATTTTAAAAGAAATGTAAACTATTGTATATACATGCAATGGATACTAGAGAGAAGGAAATTCTGCAATATGCAACAAGGTGGAAAAACTTTGGGGTCATTTTGCCCAGTGAAAAAAACCAGTGACAGGAAGACAAGTAGTAAATGATTCCTCTTAAGGAGGTAACCAAAATGATCAAATTCGTGGAATCAGTGGTTGCCAGGGGCTGGGGGCAAGGGGGAAATGAGGAGTTACTCATCGACAGGTATAAAGTTTCAGGTGAGCACACTGTAGATTTACACAATGTTGTGTGTCCAATGTAATTCAATAAAATGTGTTTCAGTTAAGTAAGGTGAATAAGGTCTAGAGATCTGTTGTATGACATTATACCGAGAGTGGACAGTAATGTATGTACACCCAAAAATGTGCAGACGGTAAATCAACCGATGGTGTTGGGTGTTCTTACTACAGCAGGAGAAGAGGAAAAGATATTAAAATATTGTTGGGTGTAAAATATCGTTGTCCTCAGGCATGTGCTTCTGAGCCTGATGGCGAGGTCAGTACTGGTTTTGAGGGAGAGCAGATAGAATTGGGAACTTGGGTCTCCTGCTCTGTGGTTGAGGGAGACTGTGGGGCCCTTTCCCTCCCCTAATTCCTTCAGCTAGCGGCCTCCCACCCCCACCCCCCACCCCCGCCCTGTACCCTGGAGGGTGAAAGTGATGACAGTGATCAACATTTACTGAGCACTGACTATGTCCAGGGCATTTTATGCGCTGTCTCATTTACTGCTCCCTGAGAGCCCCTGGAATCTTGGAAGAGAGAATGACTACCTACTCCAGTATTCTTGCCTGGAGAATTCCACGGACTTAGGAGCCTGGCAGGCTCTAGTCCACGGGGATGCCAAAAGTTGGACACGACTGAATGACTAATACACACACACACACACACACACACACACGATGCTTTGAAGGGCTTCTGAGGTTGCGCCAGTGGTAAAAAACCTGTCTGCCAATTTAGGAGACATAAGAGATGTGGGTTTGACCTCTGGGTAGGGAAGATCCTCTGGAGGAGGGCATGACAACCCATTTCAGTATTCTTGCCTGGGAAATTCCATGGGCAGAGGAACCTGGCGGGCTACAGTCCATGGGGTCGCAAAAGAGTTGGATGCAACTGAAATGACTGAGCACACACGCACACACAAGGCTTCCTGGATGGCTCAGTGGTAAAGAATCCGCCTACAATGCAGGAGAAACAGGAGCCACAGGTTCCATCCCTGGGTTGGGAAGATCCCCTGGAGGAGGGCACGGCAACCCACTGCAGAATTCTTGCCTGGAGAATCCTCTGGACAGAGGAGCATGGCAGGCTACAGTCCATGGGGTTGCAGAGTCGGACGTGACTGAAGGGACTGAGCACACACTCAAGGGTTGTCCTGAAGTTTAAACAAGATCATTAATGTAAACTGTAGTTCTTGGCACATAGTAAGGTCTGATGAGTAGAAGCTAATTATTTTTATTTTAAGGAAAAAAAAAAGACAAATCAGAGTGAGCAGGAACCCAAGAAATCCTGTTCCCCAAGATGTGCCACATTAACACATGGAAAACAGAGTAGCTAATATAAATTCATCTCGTTGAAACAAAGAATTGTATCAGCACAGCTGGCTGGTCATACTCTGAAAAGCCTCTGGGGCAAGAAACCCTGGGTGGCAGCTTCTCAGTGCTGCCTGCACATCCGTATCACCTGAAGGAATTAAAAAAAATTACTGATGTTTGGGCTCTGCCCATAGAGATTCTGTTTTAATGTGTCTGGAGTGGGGCCTGGGCATTGTACCTAAAAGCTCCCCTGCTGATTCTAATGGGCTGAGAACCACTGCCCTGTGTAGTCATAGATCTGTTTAATGTCTGTCTGTCCCAAAGGGCTGGAGGTTTCCCCACAGCAGGGACTGTAAATATTTGTTGAATCGGAAGTGGATGAATGAAGGAGGCTGTTGTAGGCAAGCTTTCTCCAAGGCACTGGGAAGGAACACCTGTCCTGGCCTGCCTTAGACCCTGACTGATGCGAGCTGGCCTCCCTGGTGGAGGAGCACGCATGGTTAGCTGGTAGAAAATCAGTCAGCCCAGGTTACAAACATGGGTCGAGGGCACAGTGCTGGAGAGGGGCCTTGAATGCCGGGTGAGGAGTCTGGACTTCATCCGCCAGTTACCTCTCCTGGAATCAGTACTTGGTTCCTGCCTTTCCTCTCACAGTGCTCAGCTTCAGGGTAAAGAAGTCTCAGGGGCAGATTCTCCTACCGATGCCTGCCCTGTAGTCCATGGAAGCCAGAGCCCCAGAGGAAATTCCTGTGCTCCACCCAGATGCCCAAGAACATATGGGCCTTGGAAATCATCATCAGAGGAAGCCATCTTCTTCATTAATTGATTAATGTAATTAAAGAAAGATAAGTACGTCGATACCAACCACATTAGAGTTAATTTGTACAGGCAATTAGCTGTGCTCCCTCCTTCACGCTAACTGCCTTAGACGTGTGCTTGTGCTCTGGGGGGCATTAGTGGGTGCTGGGATTAAACCTAGCCCCTGTGGACTTTCTCCTGGGCACCTCAGTGTCTGAAAGGAGCACTTGAGCCCCCAGATGGGGGTTGGATACAAGCTCGGTGACCTTGGGAGATGTCTCCTCTCTGCTGTGGCCCTCAGTTCTCTTGTCTGTCTAATGGGGATAATTACATCATTGGAAGGACTGATGCTAAAGCTGAAACTCCAATACTTTGGCCACCTCACGTGACGAGTTGACTCACTGGAAAAGAGTCTGATGCTGGGAGGGATTGGGGGTGGGAGGAGAAGGGGACGACAGAGAATGAGATGGCTGGATGGCATCACCGACTCGATGGACATGAGTTTGAGTGAACTCCGGGAGTTGGTGATGGACAGGGAGGCCTGGCGTGCTGTGGTTCATGGGGTCGCAAAGTGTTGGACACGACTGAGCGACTGAACTGAACTGAACAACGTGGAAGTGTATGTGCCAGGTCCGGGGGAGGAGTGGAGTGCCCTCTTCCTTCCTGTGTCTTCCAGCGACACGCCCCTTTTCAGGCCTGGGGGCCAGCCCTGGGCATAGCTCTGCTCTGGATCCTGTTTAAGATGCTCCCGTGAGGTCTCTGGGGACTTTGTGGGTCTGGTTCCCAGCCCACTTTCCCTCTTTCTCTCTCGTCTTCCCACATCAGGATATGGCACCTCCATCCCTCAGGGGCTCAAGCTGGGAACTAGGGGAGGGGGTCACACTTGATGTTTCTTTCCCCCTCCCCTGACCTCCCCCTCAATCCATTCACAAGTCCTGTTAATGTTTTTTTTTTTTCAGTTTTGTTGAGGTTTACTTGAAATGCAATTAACTGCTCATGTTTAAAGTATATAATTTGAAAAGATTTCACATACGTGTACATCTGGAGAACTAACATTACACTCAAGATAATGAACATATCTGTGACTCCCCAAAGTTTCCTCATGTCCCTTGACAATCCTCCTTCCCGCCTTCCTAAATCTCTCCTCCCTCCCATCCCCAGGCAATCGCTGATCTGCTTTCTGTCCCTGCAGATTCCTTTGCTTTTCTAGAACTTTATACAAATGAAATCATACAGTATGCATTTTTTTTTGCCTTCTTTCACTCGGCATAGCTATTTTGAAAATCACCCCTGTTGTTGCATGTGTTAATAGTTCATTTCTTTTTATCATTTATCAGTGGACTAGTATTCCACTGCATACCATGAATGTGCCGTGAATTTTGTTTATGTTTCTACCTGTGGATGGACATTTGGTTGATTTCCAGTTTTTGGCTGTTAGTGCTAATGCTGTTATGTGCATTCCTGTGCATGTGTTTGCATGGGCATATGCTTTTGTTTCTCTTGGGTAAACAACTAGGAGTGAAATATCTGGATCATATGTTGGTATATATTTAACTTTTTAAGAAACTGCTAAGATTTTTCCAGCATAGCAATGCCATTTCACACCAGCATCGTGTGAGAGTTCCAGTTGCTCCAAATTTTTTCCTTATCTGATATGGTCAGTCTTTTTATTTTTATTTTTTATTTATTTATTTTTTTACAATACTTTTAAATTTTATTATTACTTAAAAACTTTATACCACCAAGATGAACATCTTTCTCTATTTCTTCTTGACTCCTGAATTCTCTCGGGAAATATAGCTGTCTCTATTTCTATTGCATATAGTGTTCAACACAGAAACTTGTCAGGTGGATGTCAAAAAATTTAGAGCATTCTGAGACGGTACAGATTTGCTCTTCCATTCAAAATAATACTGTGAAATGACAGAAACAGAGAGATATAAGGCTCTTCCTGGTCAGAGTAGATTTCAAGGTAATGTTGACAGTTTTCATTTCACACTTTTCCACATCTGATTCTCTTCCAGATATTTCCCAAATCAAGTAAAAACAAACATGAGAAAGCACATATTAATAATCAAACTGTACCATGAGGAATTATAAATAAGTCCATAAATCCGTTCCAAATCTATTCTTCATGTTCTGAATACAATCTAATAATACATTTAGTGTACTGTACATGTTTGGCTCAAAGGTTAAAGCATCTGCCTCCAATGCGGGAGACCTGGGTTCGATCCCTGGGTCAGGAAGATCCCCTGGAGAAGGAAATGGCAACCCACTCCACTACTCTTGCCTGGAAAATCCCATGGATGGAGGAGCCTGGTAGGTTACAGTCCATGGGGTAAAAATAAACAGAATCCAATCAAACCTAAAAGCTTCTACACAGCAAAGGAAACCATAAACAAAATTAAAAAAACAACCTAAGGACTGGGAAAAATATTTGCAAACAATGAGACAAACAAGGGCTAATTTCCAAAATATAAAACAGCTCATGCAATTAAATAACAACAAAAACCAATCCAAGCAAAACATAGGCAGAAGACATAAGTAGACATTTCTCCAAAGAATATATACAGATGGCCAATAGGCACATGAAAAGATACTCAACATAACTAATTATTCAGTTCAGTTCAGTTGCTCAGTCATGTCTGACTCTTTGCGACTCCATGAATCATATTATTAGAGAAATAAAAATCAAAACTGTAATGAGGTACCACATCATACCAGTCAGAATGGTCATGATTAAACAGTCTACAAATAACAAATGCTGGAGAGGATGTGCAGAAAAGGGAACCCTGTTACACTATTGGTGGGAATGTAAATTGGTGAAGACACTATGGTAAACATTATATTATGTAGGTTTTTGTAAAGCTAAGAAGAGAGTTGCCATATGGTCCAGCAATCCCACTCTTGGGCATATATCTAAAGAAAACACTCATTCAAGAAGATAAACACACCCAATGTTCACAGTAACACTATTTAACAAAGCCAAGATGTGGAAGTAAGCTAAACATTCATCAATTGAAAGTGAAAGTGAAGTCGCTCAGTCATGTCTGACTCTTCGCGACCCCATGGACAGCAGCCTACCAGGCTCCTTCGCCCATGGGATTTTCCAGGCAAAAGTACTGGAGTGGATTGCCATTGCCTTCTCCAGTCTTTTCTCCTAGAACTTTCAATTGAAGGGATAAGCAATTCATCAGATGAAAGGATAAAAAAAGATACCTACCACACACACACACACACACACACACACATGCATACTACTTGTCCATAAAAAATGAAATAATGTCATCTGTAGCAGCATAGATGAACCTAGAAATTATCATATTAAGTAAATCACACAGACAGAAAAATATATGATATCACTTATAAGTGGAATATAATATATAACACAAAGAACTTATTTATGAAACAGAAACAGATAACCAGACATAGAAAACAAACATATGGTTACCAAAGGGGAGAGGGTGAGGGATAAATTCAGAGTTTGGGATTAGCAGCTACAGACTACTATTGATAAAATAGATAAATAACAATGTCCTATTGGATAGCACAGGGGAGTATATTCAAATTCTTATAATAAATCATAACGTGGTCAGTCTTTTTAATTTTAGCTATGCTGACAGAAGTAGAGTGAAATCTTATCTTGGTTTTAATTTGCATTCCCCTCGTGAGTAATGATTTTGGGCATTTTTTCATGTTTTTATTTGCCATCCGTAAATCTTCTTTGGTCAAGTGTTTGGTGACAGTGTTTACCATTTAGAAAAGTTAGGTTGGACTTCCCTGGTGGTCCAGAGGTTAAGAATCTGCCTGCCAACTCAGGACACACGGACTGGATCCCTGGTCCGGGAAGATTCTATCTGCCTTGATGCAACGAAGCCCATGAGCCATGGCTATTGAGCCTGTACTCTAGAACCTGTGAGATGTGACTACTGAAGTCCAAGCACCCTAGAGCCTGTACTCTGCAACAAGAGAAGCCACTGCAATGAGAAGCCTGCTCACTGCAACTCGAGAGTTGCCCCCACTTTCTGCAATTAGAGAAAGCCTGAAGGCAGCAACCAAGACCCAGTGCTGCCCCTCAAAATTTTTAAATAAATAAAAAGAACTTAAAAGTCACTGATTTTCTTATTATTGAATTTTGGTAGTTTTATATACTTGGAATACAAATCCTTTAAGCAGAAATGTTATTTGAAAATAATTTCCTGAGTCTGTGGCTTGTCTTTTCTTCCTTTTAACACTATCTTTCAAAGAACATCTTTCATGCTTTTTGTGGTATGTATAAGGAATCTTTGACTTACTTGAAGTTACACAGATTTCCTTTTGCGCTGGTTTTCTGAAGTTTTATAGTTTTAGGTTTTATATTTAGCTCTCTGAACTTTTCTTTGGTAAATAGCATGATGGAAATAAAATTTATGCACCCTACAATTCACCCATTTCAAGTATATGATTTGGTGGTTTTTAATATTTAGTTTTTAGAGTTGTACAATCATCACCACTCTCTAATTCCAGAACATTCTCATCATCCCCCAAAGGTACCTCACATACATTAACAGTCACTTCTGATTCCTCTCATCCCCTAAGCCTGGAAACCATTACTATAATCTCCTTTCTGTCTCCATAGATTTGCCCCTTCCAGATATTTCATAGCAATGGAGTTGTACATGACTGGCTTCTTTCACTTAGTAATGCTTGCAAGGATATTCATGTTGTAGCATGTATCAATACGTCATTCCTTTTTATTGCTGAGTTATATTCCATTGCATATATTGAAATGGATTGTATACGTGATGTATAATAGTCCATGTAAATATTTTGTTTATCCACTTATCAGTTGGAAGACATTTGTGTTGCTTCCAAGTTTTAGCCATTAAGGATGGTACCAGTATAAACATTTGCATCCAAGTTGTTATGAGAACTTATTGCTGGGTCACATATTAACTCTACGTTTAACTTTTTGAGGAACTCCCAAACTGTTTTTCGAAGACGCTTCACCAGCAATGTATGCTATCTATGCTCAGGGCCTGTAATGGAACAAATTTTCTACCAGGAATTGAACCCTGTCCCCCTGCGTCGGAAGTGCAGTCTTAGCCACTGGACCACCAAGGAAGTCCCTAGCATAATTATGTATTGAAGTGAAATGTGGGGGGTGCTCCAAAGTTGTTTTTTTTTTTCCTTTTGGCTGTACCGCATGTCATGTGGGATCCTTGTTTCCCCACAAAGGATTGAAACTGCGCCCTCTGCAGTGGAAGTGCAGAGTCTTAATCACTGGACCACCAGGGAAGTCTTCACAAACCAAACTGTAAACAAGGTAACAGAGAGGAATAAGAACCCTGGATCCGAGAAAGCAAAAGAGACACAGGTGTATAGAACAGTCTTTTGGACTCTGTGGGAGAGGGCGAGGGGGATGATTTGGGAGAATGGCATTGAAACATGTAAATTATCATATGTGAAACGAATCGCCAGTCCAGGTTCGACGCATGATACAGGATGCTCGGGGCTGGTGCAGTGGGATGACCCAGAGGGATACTATGGGGAGGGAGGTGGGAGGGGGATTCAGGATGGGGAACACAGGTACACCCGGGGCGGATTCATGTCATTGTATGGCAAAACCAATACAATATTATAAAGTAATTAGCCTCCAATTTAAAAAAAATGCCTCCTTTCCGATGTGTTCCCAGCTCCAGAGCCCCCTTTTTTCTCTATGGAACCAAATATTGCAAAAATTGTCATCCTTTTGGAAGGATCCTGTGCGTATATCAGCGAGGATGTGTATGTGACTATATCCTTACAAAACCCTCATGGAGAGCAGCATTCTAATCACACTGTTCAGCACTTTGCTTTTTTTTCACTTAACAATATATCTTGGAGATTGTTTCATATACGTCCATAAAGAGCTGCCTCATTCTTTTTTAACAGCCATAAAGATTTCCATTGTATGGATGTACGGCAATTTGTTTAAGCAGTCCCTTGTTGATGGACATTCAGGCTGTCTCCAATCTTCTGTTATTATAAACCGTGCTGCAGTGAATAGCCTTGTACATCCAACTTTGCATACATATATGCAAGTATGTCTGTGGAATACATTCTAGAGCAGTAGGATTTATGGGTCAATGGGTACGTGCCTCAAACAGCTTGATACAGTGTTGAATTGCCACCCATGGAGACTGTGCCAGTTTATACTCTCACCAGCCTTTGAGAGCGATGGCTTCTCCACACTCTGGCCAGTTCGATGTCTGATCAAACATTTTGATCTTTGTCCATCTGCTAGGTAAAAATATGGTATCTCTTTTTGATTTTCACTTGAATTTCCTTTAAAAAAATTAAAATCATGAAAGTATGATAACACATTTACAGGGGGCTTGGAAAATGCAGAATAAAGTTACATATAGTTCCACTGTAGGTTGCAATTATTTTTTAAGTGGATAAATTAAGATTCTTAGTTGGAGTTTCAATATCAAACTCTCAAACATTAATTGAATGAAATAGACAGAAAAATAGAACCTGAAAAGCACTGTGAACCAGTTCAACATAATTAAGATTTATACAATTTTCACACAATAGCAGGATACAAATTCTATTCAAGTTCCCAAAGACTGTAAACCAGGAGACACTGGAACATATCCAGGGTACATATCCTTTTTATTAAGACTAATGTTGAACATCTTTTTGTATGCTCAACATGGGGATCGAACTCGTGTCCTCTACAATGGAAACTTGGACTCTTATTCACTGGACCGCTAGAGAAGTCCCTCTTTTTATATGTTTTGAGGCTGAGTTTCCTAATTGGAGAACTGCTTGTTCATATCCTTTGCACATTTTTTATTTGATTGTTAGCCTTCTTTCTTATTGAATTGTTAGGATCTTAGTATAATGGTGTAACTCTTGCCTGTTGGTCAGTTTCCTCCAGCCTCTGATCCATCACGATGGTTGCAGTGTGTGCATACAGATGTACTCCTTCGCTGAGTGGAGGTGGTGGAGGTTTGGAGAACGGAGATTCTTCTTTTGTGAAGACATGACTGATGGAATGGAGCAGTTCTACTCCTCTACAGCCGAGAAGCAAATGCCTCTGACTGTGGCAGAGACCCTCTCTGCTCCTCTGCAGTTCTCTCTTCTTTTCTCCCTGGTTCAATACCGCGCTTCCCCCGCCCCCCACGTCCCAGGAGTTCTCCTTGCTCAGCTTCCCCTTTCCTAATATTAGCACAGGCACAGCCCGGCCCCCCTGTCACAGACAGTGATTATATAGCAAATTAACCACAAGCTGTTCGGTCCTCGTCCGGTGGCAGTTGGGGAGATGCTACTCTGAGTAATGACTTGTGTAGTCGATGCTCTCATCTGTAATTTGCGTGTGCAATAAACGCAGAAATAAAAACCCAATCCATATGAAAAAGGGACCAAGTAGAAGGAGCAGGGGTGGGGGAAGAAATCATGAATTTTGTGGACTGCATCTTACAGTCTGGCTTCAATTTCCTCTTGAGTAATGCAGTCATTGCTGACATGTGATTGATGGCTGTGTTTGCCTAAAAGATGGAGACAGGCAGAGGGAGAGTCAGGGAGCAGGGCTTGACTCCTGATGCCTCAAAGTGTGTCTTTGAGAGCGGAACAGTTATTTTCTACACCTCAGTCTTCTCATCTATAAAATGGGGACAATCATAATGATAATAGTGATCTTCAATCAGGTGTTAAAGAGCCTGGATTTCAGAACAGGGTAAATCCATAGTTAGTATTAATTTTATTCCCTCCCTTCTCTTCCTTCCATCATATTAAGTAAGGGGATTTAAAATGAAACTTTAAATTTTGAAATAATTGTTGATTCATATGCAGTTGTAAAAAGTAGTAGATTCTGCACACCCTTCACCCATAATCCTACAGTGATGACATATTGTAAAACAATAATACAGTGTCACAACCAGGATATTGACACTGATACAAATCACAGATCTTACTACTATTTCCCACACATTTCCCACTACTATTACACACACATTTATACTTGTGTGTGTGTTCAGTTCAGTTCAGTCGCTCAGTCGTGTCCGACTCTCCGCAACCCCATGAATCACAGCACGCCAGGCCTTGTGTGCAGTTCTGTGCAATTTATCACATGTATAGGTTTGTGAATTCATCATGACATCAAGATAGGTAACACTTTTATTACCATACAGACCCTTCCTGTAGCCCTTGAATAACCACACCCACTTCCTTCCATCCCTCAGCCCAGTCTCCAACTTCTGGCAACCAACAATCTGTTTATTTCTAAGCTTTGTCTTTTCAAAAGTTTTATATAAATAGAATCATATAGCATATAATTTTCTGGGATTGTTTTTTTTTTAATACTCAGCATAATTCCTTAGAGATTCACAGAGCTTCTGTGTGTATAATTCATTCCTTTTTATTGCTAAGTAGTATTCCATGGTATGAATGTATCAGAGTTTAACAATTCATCCACTGAAGGATGTCTGGGTTGTTCCTAGTTTTTGGCTATTACTAATAAAACTGCTGTGAACATTCATGCACAAGTTTTCATACAGTTTCACCTATATTTGAACAAAAATTTTCATTTCTCTGGGACAAATAGCCAAGAATACAATTGTTAGTCATATAGTAATTGTGGGCCTCCCAGGTGGCTCAGTGGTAAAGAATCTGCCTGACAATGCAGGATACATGGGTTCAGTTCCTGGGTTGGGAAGATCCCCCAGAGGAGGAAATGGCAACCCACTCTAGTATTCTTGCCTGAACATTTTCATGGACAAAGGAGCCGGGCAGGCTCAAAGGGTCACAAAGAGTTGGACATGACTGAGCAATTGATCACCGCCACCACCACCACTTAGTAATTGTAGGTTTGATTTTTGTAACCATCTGCTGAATTGTTTTCCAGTACAACTGCTGAATGTACTATTTTACATTCCCAAGGGCAATGTGTGTGTGATTTCAGTTTCTCTGCATGCTTGCCAGCACTTGGTGTTGTTACTACTTTTTATTTTAGTCCTTCTTGGAGGTAATATCCCATTGTGACAATATCCTAAATGTTGGTGTGAACATGTTTTTACTTCTCTTGTGTATTCATGTAGGGATGGACTTTCTGGGTCTTACGGTCACGCTGTTTTGAGGATATGCTAAACTGCTTTCCAGAATGGCTGCATCATTTTTATTCCCACTAACAGTATGAGATCTCTAGTTTCTCTACATCCTCACTAACATGTGTAACTCCATTTTTTTTGGTCATAGCCATCCTAGTGGGCATGAAGTGGTATCTCTTTGTAACTTTGATCTCTGTTTCCCTGATAACGAATGATGTTGAGCATCTTTTCATGTGCTTCTTGGTCATTTGTATATATTATTTGGAGAAATGTCTGTCCAAAATCTTTGCCCGTTTAAAAATTGGGTTGTTTGTCTTTTTGTTGTTATTGCCTTATAAGAGTTCTTTATATAGTTTAGATATAAGCCCCTCATCAGATATATGATTTGCAAATATTTTTCTCCCATTCTATGGGTTGTCTTTTTACTTTCTTGACAATGCCCTTGATTGCACAAAAGTTTTTAATTTTAATGAAGTTCAGTTTAGTTTTTATTTTGCTGTTTGTGCTTTTGGTGTTATATCTAAGAAATGGTTGCCTAATCTAAAGACATGAAGATTTACTCCTATGTTTTCTTCTAAGACTTTTTATGGATTTAGCCCTAACTTTTGGTCTTTAATCAATTTTGAGTTATTTTCCATATAGTGTGAGGTAGGGGCCCAATTCCATTCTTTTGCATGTGGCTATCTAGCTGTCTAACTGCAACTTTTTGAAAATACTTTTCTTTCTTTATTGAATTGTCTCAGCACTCTTCTTGAAAATAAATCGACTGTAAATGGAAAGGTTTATTTTCAGATTTTTGAATTCTATTTGCTTGATCTATATTTTTATTTTTATGCCAGTACCACAATGACTTGATTACTATAGCTGTGTAAGTTTTGAAACTAGAAAGTGTATGTTCTTCAGTTTTGTTCTTGTTTTCCAAGATAATTTAGACTATTCTGTCTATTGTTTTTGTCTATTTTTGCATTTCCATATATATTTATAAAATTATCTGATATGTGGAATAATTTTGTCCATTTCTGCAAGAAAGGCAACTGAGATTTTTGGTAGGTCTGTGCTAAGTCGCTTCAGTTGTGTCCGACTCTGTATGATGCTATGGACAGTAGCCTGCCAAGCTCCTCTGTCTATGGGATTCTCCAAGCGAGAATATTGGAGTGGGTTGCCATTTCCTTCTCCAGGGGATTTTTCCAACCCAGGGATCAAACCCACGTCTCTTATGTCTCTTGCATTGGCAGGCAGGTTCTTTACCACTATTGCCACCTGGGAAGCAATAGGGATACTATAGATCAATTTGAGGAATACTGCCATATGAATAATAGTAAAAGTCTTAAAATATATGAACAACAGATATCTTTCCATTTGTTTAGGTCTTTAACTCTTTTCAATGATATCTTGTAGTTTTCAGCATATGAGTCTTGTATCTCTTTTGTTAAATTTATTCCCAAGTATTTTACTCTTTTTGGTGTTACTGTAAATGGAATTGTTTTCTTAATTTTATTTTTGGATTGTTCATTGCAAGTGTATAGAAATACAGTTTATTTTTGTGTATTGATCTTGTATCCTGCAAGATTGCTGAACTCTATTTTTCCATAGTAAGCTTTAGTAGACACCTTAGGATTGTCTATACAGAAGATAATATTTGTGAATACAGATAATTTTACTTCTTATTTTCCAACCTGGAAAACCTTCCTCCTATTTTTGTTTGCCTTTCATTTCTTTTTCCTGTTTAATTGCTCAATGATGAAGCCTCTATAAACTGTATGGCTGAGCAAACTGATGCACAGAAAGACCGATTACTCATTCAGAATCTTACAGACTATAATTTTGGCACCAGGACTTAAACTTAGTTCAGTGATTTCAAAGACCATCATCTCCACCATTATGAAATGCTGAACTCTTTCATGGTGTGTTTCTCAGAACGAGAGACTTTTCCCACTGGACTGCCCCTGCTAAGTGTTTGCTTCTGACCACAGCAATTCAACGTTGCCTGACAAACACTCAGCCTCATTGCGTGCAGCATCTCTCAGGCTGTCATTCAAGATATCATGTAACCCCAGCTGAGTCAAACATCCTAGGATGCTGAGCCTCTGATGCATGATGCGAGGACAGAAATGGCAGGGGACCATTTTTTGGCAGACCTGATCCAACTGGTCTTTGATTCCTGATAACTGGGAAACAAGAGTCCCTCAGTAGAGCCCAGACTTTGTATTTAATAAAGCCAGACCCTAAGCTCCACAGAGAGGCTAGGGCAGTGGCCCCCAACCTTTTTGGCACCAGGGACCAGTTTCGTGGAAGACTATTTTTCCAAAGACCAGGCAGGGGTTGTGGTTTTGGGATGATTCAAGTGCATTACATTTATTGGGTACTTTATTTCTATTATTACTACATCCGTTCCACCTCAGGTCAACAGGCGTTAGATCCCGTAGGCTGGGAACACCTGGTCTAGGGAACTTAGTATCCATCTTAGTGGGAATTTATTTCTTTGTCATTTAACATTAGTTGGACAACAGGAATTTTCTCTTTCTTCATACAAAATTTAATGCTTTTTAATTATAAAATTAGTACCTCTTGATAGGAAATG
This sequence comes from Moschus berezovskii, assembly GCF_049115385.1. NCBI lineage: Eukaryota > Metazoa > Chordata > Mammalia > Artiodactyla > Moschidae > Moschus > Moschus berezovskii. Next base: position 13,953,388 of record NC_142474.1, read on the forward strand.
TGGAATTTATAGAAATTAACTGAAAATCCACAATCCAGAAAACATTCAGGAAATATTCTTTCTCTCTCATAAGCATTTCTCTGTGTGTGTGTATGTGTTTGGAAAAATCAGAATCACACTGTACATATTATTTTGTATCTTTTTTCACTTACTATCATATATGACCATTTTCTCATGTCCTAAGTCATACTTTATTAATGTGATTTTTAATGGCTGTAAAATAGTCTACTGTATGGATGTACTGCAGTTCAGTTCAGTTCAGTTCAGTTCAGTCGCTCAGTCGTGTCCGACTCTCTGCGACCCCATGAATCACAGCACGCCAGGCCTCCCTATCCATCACCAACTCCCTGAGTTCACTCAAACTCAAGTCCACAGAGTCGGTGATACCATCCAGCCATCTCATTCTCGGTCATCCCCTTCTCCTCCCTCCCCCAACCTTTCCCAGCATCAGAGTCTTTTCCAGTGAGTCAACTCGTCGCATGAGGTGGCCAAAGTATTGCAGTTTCAGCTTTAGCATCAGTCCTTCCAATGAACACCCAGGATCGATCTCCCTTAGAATGGACTGGTTGGATCTCCTTGCGGTACAAGGGACTCTCAAGAGTCTTCTCCGACACCACAGTTCAAAAGCATCAATTCTTCGGTGATCAGCTTTCTTCACAGTCCAACTTTCACATCCATACATGACCATGGGAAAGACCATAGCCTTGACTAGACGGACCTTTGTTGGCAAAGTAATGTCTCTGCTTTTTAGTATGCTGTCTAGGTTGGTCATAACTTTCCTTCCAAGGAGTAAGCGTCTTTTAATTTCATGGCTGCAATCAGCATCTGCAGTGATCTTGGAGCCCAAAAAAATAAAGTCTGACACTGTTTCCACTGTTTTTCCATCCATTTCCCATGAAGTGATGGGACCAGATGCCATGATCTTTGTTTTCTGAATGTTGAGCTTCAAGCCAACCTTTTCACTCTCCTCTTTCACTTTCATCAAGAGGCTTTTGAGTTCCTCTTCACTTTCTGCCATAAGGGTAGTGTCATCTGCATATCTGAGATTATTGATATTTCTCCCAGCAATCTTGATTCCAGCTTGTGCTTCTTCAAGCCCAGCGTTCCTCATGATGTACTCTGCATATAAGTTAAATAAACAAGGTGACAATATACAGCCTTGACGCACTCCTTTTCCTATTTGGAACCAGTCGGTTGTTCCATGTCCAGTTCTGACTGTTGCTTCCTGACCTGCATACAGGTTTCTCAAGAGGCAGGTCGGGTGGTCTGGTATTCCCATCTCTTTCAGAATGTTCCACAGTTTATTGTGATCCACACAGTCAAAGGCTTTGGCATAGTCAATGAAGCAGAAATAGATGTTTTTCTGGAACTCTCTTGCTTTCTCCATGATCCAGCGGATGTTGGCAATTTGATCTCTGGTGCCTCTGCCTTTTCTAAAACCTGCTTGAACATCTGGGAGTTCATGGTTGACATATTGCTGAAGCCTGGCTTGGAGAATTTTGAGCATGACTTTACTAGCGTGTGAGATGAGTGCAATTGTGCGGTAGTTTGAGCATTCTTTGGCATTGCCTTTCTTTGGGATTGGAATGAAGACTGACCTTTTCCAGTCCTGTGGCCACTGCTGAGTTTTCCAAATTTGCTGGCATATTGAGTGCAGCACTTTCACAGCATCATCTTTCAAGATTTGAAATAGCTCAACTGGAATTCCATCACCACCACTAGCTTTGTTCGTAGTGATGCTTTCTAAGGCCCACTTAACCTCACATTCCAAGATGTCTGGCTCTAGGTCAGTGATCACGTTATCGTGACTATCTTGCTCGTGAAGATCTTTTTTGTACAGTTCTTCTGTGTATTCTTGCCACCACATGGATATACTGCAGTTCATTTAAATCCACCTTTTTTAAAAAGTAAAAACTAATTTTTTAAAAAATTTATTTTTAATTGAAGGATAATTGCTTTACCATATTGTATTGGCTCTGCTATATATCAGCACGAATCAGCCAAAGGTATACATGTGTCCCCTCCCTCCTGAACCTCCCTCCTACCTCTCACCCTATTAAACCAATCTTTCATTATTGGACATTGAAGTTGTTTCCAATGTTTCATTATTATAAACTATATTATAATAAATATTTTGGAACATAAATTTTAGCACCTGTTTCTGGTTAATTTCAAAAGATAAATTTCTTTAAGGGCAACTGGGCATTTTTTATTAACAATTTTTTAAAGTGTTTCATTTTGAAAATTTAATGCATACCCATGATGAGAAATATCAAAACAGTTCAGAAGAGTGTTCATTTAAAAAGGAAGTCTTGTTTTCATCTTTCATGCCAGGTCCTTGTATTCACTCCCCAGAAAAATTCAATATAACCAATTTCTTGTGTATAGCTCCAGAAGAATACAGACTTGGATATGAAAGGTATATTTGTACATATATCTCCTTTTACTTTTTTTACATTTCTTTTTTCTTGTCATCCGCTAAACATCTTCGGCACCTTCTTTTTATCACTTAACAATATATCTTGGAGAGATATATTCCTTATCACTACATGGTCTACAGCCATCTCACATTTTAAAATTGTGTTTCTTTTCATAGATGTATATATCATAATTCATTTAAGAAGTTTGTAGTTAGTGGGCATTTAGTTTATTCACAAACCTTTGTTATGAAAGAATGCTTTAATATATTATCTTCTACATACACCCTTGCACTCATATATGAGAATATTTGTGGAGTAAGTACTGAAAGTGGACTTATACATGTAAAATTCGAATATATACTACCAAAATGCCTTCCAAGGGTGAGCACCGATGCATATATTCCCAAGATCACTGTCTTTGTCTTTTTCCTCATACTTTTACTGATAGCATGTAATTAAACATTTTATCTTTGCCCATTTGATAGATAAAAAGAGGTTTAAAATTATGCTTTTAATGTATATCTGAGAGAGGTTGACCACTCTTTCAAATGTTTAAAAGCCATTTATATTTCTTTTTCTCAGAGTTCTCATTTTTTTCAAGCCTAGTTTTCTATTTTCCCTCTATTGATTTCTGAAAGCTTATTTTTTTGAAAGCTTCTTTATATAATGGAAAAATTAGTTCTCTATTTTATGTTGCTTATATTTTCCCCTTGAGTTTGTAATTTTTTTCTGTTTACCATACAGTGAGTTAAATTTTTTTTAATGTAGTTAAATTTTTCAATCTTCTTTTTTATTCATTGGCTCCCAGATCTTGTGTACAGAAGGCAACACAAAGGGTTTTTCTTGCTCTGAAATTCCAAAAATTATCCCATACTTTTTCCTAGTACTATTCTGATTTCATTTCCATGTTTAAGATTTTTGATACATCTGGAATTTATTTTGGAATGAAGAGAGAGGAAGACATTCAACTTGCTATTTTTCTAAATGCCTAATCAGTTTTTACAATGAGTAATCCAAGAATGGATTATTTCTAAAGATGGCTTGAGTCTATTTGATAATCCCAGTGGTCACAGGAAGTCAACATGGGTTCTTTCAGGGTCAGCAGGTGAAACTCACCTGTCTGCCTTTTTACAAAGGGATTCTGGGCAGGTAGGCAAGGAGCAGGTTGTAGTGAAGTATCTCTAGGTTTTAACTTTACATCAAGCAGAAAATGGTGAGGAAGGATGATATTATTTAGAACTCTGAAGAATTACTTTTTGAAAATTTTATAATAGAGATATCTTCTTGAATCCTTGCATGGATACTACAAGAAACAGCCTTTTGGAACCCTGTGACACTATTACCTGAAGGGCTATTTTGTGGGCATTGACACAGTGGTTATCAATCAGAGGTTTATTTTATTTTTTTGGGGGGGTGAATAAATGCGTGTAACTTATTTGCAAGCTATTTCACAATGGATTTTCACAGGTAAAAAAGATATGAAACAGAAGATAAACTGCTAGTTACAGGGACTTCTCTTATGGCCCAGTGGGGGACTGTCAGGAGCCTATGCAGGGGACACAGGTTTAATCCCTGAAACAAGAAGATCCCACTTGCCACAGAGCAACTAAGCCCATGCTCCACAACTACCAGAGCATGGGTGCCTAGAGCCCACGCTCTGTAACGAGAGAAGCCACCACAATGAGAAGGCCTCTCTCTGGAACAAAGAGTTAGCACTTGCTCATGGCAACCAGAGAAAGCCTGTGCACCGCAACGAAGACTCAATGCATTAAAAAATAAATAAGTAAATATTAAAAAACAACCCTGCTGATTACCTGTAAATAAATAGAAGCAGTGGAAAAAGTCCCCACATTTTCACTACTTGTCAGTTCAGTTGCTCAGTCGTGTCTCACGCCAGGCCTCCCTGTTCATCACCAACTCCCGGAGCTTACTCAAACTCATGTCCATCGAGCTGGTGATGCCATCCAACCATCTCATCCTCTGTCATCCCCTTCGCCTCCTGCCCCTTTCCCAGCATCAGGGTCTTTTCAAATGAGTCAGCTCTTCACATCAGGTGGCCAAAGTATTGGAGTTTCAGCTTCAGCATCAGTCCTTCCAATGAATATTCAGGACTGATTTCCTTTAGGATGGACTGGTTGGATCTCCTTACAGTCCAACGGATTCTCAAGAGTCTTCTCCAACACGACAGTTCAAAGCACTAATTTCACTACTGTAACACTAAAAAAAAATCTAGTGTAGGGAACAGGCACCTTGCAGTGTACCATGTCAGGAAGTTTCCTGAGGATCTTCTTCCCATTGAATGATGTTGTTCATCAGGGGATTACTTGATGAAACACAGGATTCTCAGTTATATTTGAATTTCAGATAAAAATGAATAATTCTTTAGTATTAGTATGTGCCAAATATTGTACGGGACATACTTACATTTAAATATTATTTGTTGTTTATCAGAAGTTCAGATTTTAGTAGGCATCCTGAATTTCTGTTTTACTAAATCTGGGTACTCTACCCCCGGGGACATTGACAATGTCTGGAGACATTTTGGTGGTCTCCACTGGGAGGAGGTGCTACAGGCATCTAGTGGGTAGAGGCTACCACCCTATAATGAACAGGACAGACAACCCCCCACCCCTGCAATAACAAAAATGATCCATGCCAAAACATTACCAGTGTCAGGCTGAGGAACATTTTAACTGGCTTAACACTGTTCTCACAATCTCTAATTAAGAGCTCTCTAATATGAAATTTCCTTTTGAATCACAGCTGAAGAAACCCGAAGAGTCCCTTGAGGAACTGACTTGTTTTCATATTTTCATTAATGACAGTAAGACCTAAGTAACTGGTTTTGTTTCCTTTTTTCTCTTTGACTATACAGAAATTTCCGTTCCATTCCGTTCCGTCGCTCAGTCGTGTCTGACTTTATGCGACCCTGTGGACTGTAGCCTACCAGGCTTCTCCGTCCATGGGATTCTCCAGGCAAGAATACTGGAGTGGGTTACCATTTCCTTCTCCAGGAGATCTTCCCAACCCAGGGATTGAACCCGGGTCTCCCGCATTGGAGGCAGATGCTTTAACCTCTGAGCCACCAGGGAAGCCCATACAGAAATTTTGGCCAAATTAAATGTCCAAGCATAAAGACTGGGATCATTTATTTATTTGGCTGCCCTGGGTCTTAGTTGTGGCATAGAAGACCTAGTTCCCTGACCAGGGATTGAACCTGGGTCCCCTGCATTGGGAGCATGGAGTCTTAGGCACTGGACCACCTGAAAGTCCCAAGATTGTGAGCTCTTACTTGATATATATAAGTTACTTCATTCGTCCTTATGGAAGAACCTTATGGACTGTAGCCCGCTAGGCTCCTCTGTCCATGGGATTCTCCAGGCTAGAACACTGGAGTGGGTTGCTGGGCCCTCTTCCTAGGGATCCTCCCAACCCAGGGATCAAACCCACATTTCTTACTTCTACCTGCTTTGGCAGGTGGGTTCTTTACCTGGGAAGCCCATACACACACACACACACACATACACACATGTATACACACACACATACACACGATATATATATCATATCAAACATACATATATCAAAAATATGTATATAAATTTGATATATATCAAATATATATATTATTTTTTCCTTCCACTTTTATTGACATACAATCAACAAATAGCATGGTATAAGTTTAAGGTATACAGCATAATGATTTGATTTACATCATAAAGTGATGATCACAATAAGTTTAGCATACATCTATCATCATATATAGGTACCAAATTAAAAAATACATACATTGCTGCATACATATTTTGTTTTTTCCTATTAGTCTTAACATTTTTGGCTGATTTGCATTTCCCTGGTTGTAATTCTTATTCTTTATTCGTTTTCCACCAGGTCCTGTACATCACTCAAATCTCTTGTGAAATAAGCTGTGATACACACACACACCATAAATATTTAAATATGGAGTTTACTGGACAGTTGACAAGGCCATGTACTGTGCCCACAGGACCAGGGAGACACATGGGGCCTGCCCTTTCCTTCCTCAATATCCTGCATGTGTCAGGAAACACCTCTGCTCTTGGGTTTCCTCTTTACCTTCAGACCTTGGCCTCAGAACACCCGTGAGGTTTGCCCTGGGGAAGCACAGCTGCCATGCCAGTGGACTTTGGGCCCCAGGTGAGAGGCCACTGGCTTCTTCCAACTTGATCTTGGGAGGCAACGGAGGTCCTTTCTGTTGCTCAGCAAAGGAGAGGCTCCTCGGCAGATACCAGGCAGACAGGGCCGTTTGAGGCCCTGTGAACGGCCCACGTAGACACACACTGGGAACAAGATTGCATCTTCCCCCGGACCAGCGAGATGCTATAAACATAATCAAAATGTAATAGAAACTTTTTGGAAATGCTGTTATGAGGAGAAAGCATCAATCTTGATGGAACTCCGCTCAACAGGCTTTGCGGAGCTAATCAATCATGGTCAGGACTCGGCCTCCCCATCTGTCTGCGCCGGGGACCGCGCCGAGCTTGCTGACTCCCAGGCTGGGGCTGCGTCCCCTCACCAGGCAATCCATCATGCTGCAGGGGGATGGCAGGAGGGGAATAATAGCACGCTAATAAACTAGGAGCTTTTTTCATTCCCAACTAATTTTTAGTAAATGAGCCCAATCCAGACGGAGCAGGAAAAAGAGCCCGAGGAGATGGTGCTTCGGAGATGCGCCTCGCTGGCTGGGGACAATGGCTGATGGGCCCGAAGGGAAGCAAAGAGTCAGCCCATCTCAAGACAACTCTCAGTGTTCATCTAAGGCACAAACTGGTCTGCAGAAGCGCAGGGGAGAGTGAGGCCGGAACTACTTCCGGACTGGTGGTGTGGACTTCCGGGGGTGGGCTCGTAGTACTGATGCTGAGGTCAGGGCTGTAACACTTGGATCTGGTTTGGGGCTTGAATTTACGAGGGAAGCCAGAAGTCAGAGAGTTAGGAGTCCAAGCAGTGGGTCAGATGACGAGAAATGGTACCAGGGGCCCGAAGCCAGGGAGGAGAATGCACAGAGTGCAAGACAGGTTTAGACAGAGGCTGTGAAGAATCAAAGCTGCATGGAACCCACTTTCATCTGACTGTAGCTACTTTGGGGGTGACTTTCCAACTTGGGGGTGCTCTGTAACTTTCCAGGTTACAGAGCAGGACTGGGCCAGAAGGAGATCGTCTTGTAGTTTGGGAGATTAGGTCTGTTTTCACTCAAGCTTTTGTCTCTAGCACTTTGCTAAGTGCTTGACACCTGGTGGGTACTCAAAAGTATTAGTTAAATGAATATGTGAATGAGAATTGTCCCTGTGATAGCAGCTTTTGAAGATCTGGTCTGATAACTTCCTGAATTCTTTAAGTTCCTAGTCTGAAATACATCACAGTTTCAGTCCTAGGTTTGCTCCCACCAGAACCCAGTCTTGAACAGGACAGTTTAGAGAAGGTGTATATGTTCTTAATTATTGCTGTGTAACAAATTACCCCCAAACTAAGTGACTTTAAACAATAATAAACATATATCATCTCTCACTGTGGATCAGGGATTCAGGAGCTGGTTTTTTTTTTTTTTTTTTCTGGACGATTCCCAGCCTTGGTCTTTCTGGAGGTGTGATAATCAGTTCTACACTAGGATTTCAGGATACTTGTGAGTTTTTTGACACAGCCCTCATCAAGAGATGGAGTCTATTTCTTCTCTTGAATCTGGGCTGGCTTGTGATTATTTTGATCAACAGAAGAGTATGGAATAATTGATGCTATGCCAGTTCTGGGTCTAGTTTTTAAAAGGACTGGCAACTTCCACCTTGGTCTCCAGGAGCCTGAGCTGCCATCTAAGAAATCTGATTATACTCAGGACATACTTTATGGCCAGGCCCTGAGTCTACTTGAAGAAAGAGAGGCACCCAGCAGAGCCCAGCCCTCTAATCCTTGCCAAGGTCCAGCCATGTGAGAGATGCCATTTTGGGCCCTCCAGATCAACCCAGCTGAATGAATACCACCAAGTGACTATGGCCGATGCCACGAAGAGCAGAAAAATAGCCCAGATGAAACTTGCCATAAAATCATGAGACATAATAAAATGATTGTCATTTTAGGGCACTAACTTTTGAGGTAGTTTTGCATCAAGAGATAATTAGAACACCCAGAGGTCAAAGGAAGATCAAGGATCATTGATTGTAGATGATCCAACTGCACATTTTGTATTTGAATAATTTCTTCAGTTGTTTTCCCCTGGACATCATTCAGTCTTTTGTTTAATTGCCTAGAGGGGCAGGACAATTATTATATCTGGAATTAGCCCCTTAAGGGCTTCCCTGGTGGCTCAGAGGTTAAAGCGTCTGCCTCCAATGCAGGAGACCCGGGTTCGATCCCTGGGTCGGGAAGATCCCCTGGAGAAGGAAACGGTAACCCACTCCAGTATTCTTGCCTGGAGAATCCCACGGACGGAGAAGCCTGGTAGGCTACAGTCCACGGGGTCGCATAGAGTCGGACACGACTGAGCGACGGAATGGAACGGAACGATTGTACCTATAGCTCTCATCCCTTCTTTCTTCTCTCCCTTCAACTTCCCTCCCCTCCCTCTGCCTCTCTTCTTCCTTTCGTTCCTTCCCAAATATTTAGTGGGGAGAGAATAAAAAAATGGTCCCCAGAGGATGTATATTAATCAGGGTTCTCCAGAGAAACAGAACCAATAGGATATATTTATATAGGTATATATAAGAGGAGATTTATCATAGGAGTTGGCTCATGTGGCTGTGGAGGTCGAGAAATCCTGCAGTCTGCTATTTGCAAACTGGAGAATCAGGAAAACCAGTAGTATAAATCAGATTGAGGCCTGAAGCCTAAGTCCTGAACTGAAGGGTTGCTGGTATAAATCCTGGAGACCCAGAGGCTGAAGCTCTGAGACCCGGAAGCTCTGATGTCCAGGAAATGTCCAGAGGATGGACATCCCAGCTCCAGAAGAGAGAGAGAGTTCACTCTTCTTTTGACTTTTTGTTTCATTCAGGTCCTCTAGTGGATTAGCTGGGGTCTGCCCAAGTGAATGAGGGCGAATCTGGTTACTTAATCTATTGAATCAAATGCTAATGTCTCCCAGATACACCCTTCCAGACACACCCAGAAGTGATGTTTTACCAGTTGTCTGTATCCCTTAACCCAGTCAAGTTGACACATAGGACTAACCATGGGCTGGTTCTGGATTGGAGTGTAGGAGTTGAGCAGGTATGTGGAAAGGAGCTCCTTCTAGGCAGGACTGGTGTTGAGGGTGCATAATATCGGGAGGTGTTAATGGTGGGTCATGAAGTTAGCAAAGGGATATATATGGCCACATCACATTAGACCAACGCTGCTTAGGAGGTTCGGAGAAGGCAATGGCAAGCCACTCCAGTACTTTTGCCTGGAAAGTCCCATGGATGGAGGAGCCTGGTAGGCTGCAGTCTGTGGGGTCGCTAAGGGTCGGACACGACTGAGCAACTTCACTTTCACACATTGGAGAAGGAAATGGCAACCCACTCCAGTGTTCTTGCCTGGAGAATCTCAGGGATGGGGGAGCCTGGTGGGCTTTCGTCTATGGGGTCACACAGAGTCGGACACGACTGAAGTGACTTAGCGGCAGCAGTAGCAGCAGCAGCTTAGGAGGTTAGACTTTATAGCCCAGGTTGAGCAGGAAGATATTTCTCTTTCAGAAAAGCCACCCTCTGGTTGCTGTGTAGGTGGTCAGTGTGGCAGCAGGAAGATGCAAATAAGAGGCTGATTGGGTGAAAGATGATGGTGGCTTGGACTAGTGTGGAGGTGGTGGAGTTACAGGGAAGTGAGTGGTTTGAAAAGGATAATATGTTTTTACTGTGTTACTTGAGAGTATGTAATTCTTCTATAAAGGACAGGAAAAAGAAATAAGATGGATGAACGTCCTCAGGAATTTCCTGGCAGTTCAGTGGTTAGGACTCTGTGCTTCCACTGCAGAGGGCATGGGTTTGAAACCATGCTTGAGGAATTAAGATCCTGCATGCTGTGCTGTGTGCCAAAAAAAAAAAAAAAAAAAGATGGATGAACATCCTAAGAGGTATTTGGCATAGATAGTACATAAACTAGAAGCTTATGCAACAGAGATAAAACTTAGAGGATGTGAGTATATACCATGAATGAGCTTGTGAGACTAAGAAAAGATTTATAAGATATATTAAATACAGGTAGAAAGAATGTTAGTAACATGTTAGTCATGAATTAAATGACTTATGTGGTCAAATAAACAAGAGTACCATAACTAGAAATGGGTAGAAAGACCAAGTCACAATTCTGCCATTTCTGGTCTGACAGCTAGGTCATTGCTAAATGAGCCATCCACTGGTGTTACCAATCCTGATCTTATTCTGCCCCCATGCATGGTTTGTCCAAGAATGCAGCTAAAACCCGTGGCTGTTCAGAGGTGAGCGGTCAAGCTGCAGAAGTGCCAAGGCGTATGTGCTTGGCTTTGTCTCTTCAATAGGCCATGTGTGTAATTGACCCCAGGCACCTTCTGCTTGTTGGACTCCTTTGCTCAAACCTCAGCTCTGGTCCTTTGAACCACATGTCAGCAGGGTAGGCTGATGTGACAGAGAGCATTGCATACCTCAGGGTTCCAGGGTCATTTGGTCCTTCCACCCACTGTACCCCGTTTTAAATATGCCAACCAATCTGGCTGGTGGTCTTGTGACAGAAGAAGCCAGACATGTGGTCGGGACGAGATGGGTTATCAAGAACTCTCTCTCTCTCTTTTTAAAAAATTAATTAACTTATTTTAATTGGAGGCTAATTAGTTTACAGTATTGTGGTGGTTTTTGCCATACATTGAAATGAATCAGTCACGGGTGCACATGTGTTCCCCGTCCTGAACCACCCCCCATCTCCTTCCCCACCCCATACCTCTGGGTTGTCCCAGAGCACCAGCTTTGAGTGCCCTGCTTCATGCATTGAACTTGCACTGGTCATCTGTTTTACATATGGTGATATACATGTTTCAATGCTATTCTCTCAAATCACCCCACCCTTGCCTTCTCCCACAGAGTGCAAAAGTCTACTCTTTACATCTGTGTCTCTTTTGCTGTCTGGCATATAGGGTCGTTGTTACCATCTTTCTAAATTCCATGTATGTGCATTAATATACTGTATTGGTATTTTTCTTTTTGACTTACTTCACTCTGTATAATAGGCTCCAGTTTCATCCACCTCATTAGAACTGACTCAAATGAGCTCTCTTAAACTAAGAGACTCCATCTCTATTCTAGAAGTACACATTTAATGCACCCAGGGAGGGTGGTCTTTGGACAGGGGGGGAGTTGCAGGGGAGTAGTTGTCAGGGGCCTCTGCCTCAGCTCTGTGGGTCTGTAACATCCTGAAACAAGTCAAAGATGAATTGCATACTAACCAGACCCTCCCTAGTTTGTGCCTCCTCCACATTTACTTAGATCATTGTCCCAGCTTCCTCCTCATTTTTCTGCCCATAGCCTGGCCTCCTCAGCCCACCCTCCACACACAAGGGTTAGTCTGAAACACAGATCTGGGCTAGGACGTGAAGTCCATGTGCCTGGAGGTAGGGAGGGCTTAGAATATGAATAGCATGAGGCAGGAATAGGGAATAACATGCTTTGCATCAGTTAGTTTTTGCTGCGTAACAAATAATCCCAAACTTTTTTTTTTTTATGGTTACAGGTCACCTGACTTTTAGTTAACCTTGACTGGGTTTGACTGGGCGGTTCAAGTCTGCTGTGTCTTCATTTCAGGATTCAAGGTGAAGAGCAAGCAAACTGGAACATGCTGTTCACGTGGCATTTCAGGGTGTGATGGGAAGGATGGGAGGAAGGGATAGGGAGTTTGGGATGGACAGGCACCCACTGCTATATTTAAAATGGATAACCAATAAGGACCTATTGTATGACACATGGAACTCTGCTCAGTGTTATGTCCAGTTATGCCAATGTTACAGAAGCCTGGATGGGAGAAGAGGGTGGTTTGGGGGAGAATGGATGCATGTATATGTATGGCTGAGTCGCTTTGCTATCCACCTGAAACTGTCACAACATTGTTCATTGGCTATACCCCAACACGAAATAAAAAGTTAAAAAAATTCACAAAAAAACTCAGTGGCTGAAGACAGCAACCATGTATTATTGCTCCTGGGAGTTTCTGTGAAAGTATCTTACCAGGAGACTGCACTCAGGAGAAGGGAAGTTAAAGAAACATGATAAAGCAGATGAAGAAAGTTAAGTCTGAGTGTGGTGTTAGCTAGAGATAAACTTCAACCTGGTTCAATGCAGAGGCAAAGAGAACAGCTCTTTGTTGGTCCCATCTTCAGGCCCTTTGATAGATCCCTCCCTTGTCAGTAACTGGCCACAATCTGACAGATCCAGTTTAGCCAACGGCAATTCTCCAGAGAAGGGTGGAAGTGAAAGCTATTAGCAGCCAATATTGGTAGCAGCTGGGAGAGGGAAAAGGGGATAAATTGTATGTGTTGCTTGTTGTTTTAGTTGCTAAATCATGTCCAACTCTTTTTGCAATCCCGTGAACTGTTAAATCCTCGGTCCGTGGGATTTCCCAGGCAAGAATACGGGAGTGAATTACCATTTCCTTCTCCAGGGGATCTTCCCCACCCAGGGATAGAACACTTGTCTCCTGCATTGGCAGGCAGACTTTTTACTGCTGAGCCAAAGCAAATTTTGTGTGTATTTTACTAAAATTAAAAATACTTAACACATCAGTGGCACGGGGAAGTACACTTCATCCACAGTGGGAGGCACTGCAAAGTTACAGGGCAAAAGGTGTGGGTGGCTAATCCTGAAAAAGTGGAGTAAGAATTGGGACCAGTAAGCCAACCCACCATATGCTCAGATTTTCACGACACGGTAGAGGATGGGCTGACCCTTAGCCAAGGTGAGAGCGGGAGAGTCTTGAACCAGGCCAGGGGCAGCACGGGTGGAGATGGGGGAAAGAATGTAATAAGATCCCTACTGGTTGAGGACTTACTGTATTCGAAATACTCTGCCCATGGCTTTGCATCTTTCATCTCTTTTAAGCATCCAGCAACTTGATGTTAGTTCTTATATGAATCCCATGGAGTAGTTTCGAGGGAAGAGTTTTGCTTTAGGTTGCACAACGGGTAGGAATTCAAGCTGGCCTTGAAACCCACATCTGTCTACCTTCAGGACCTAAGTCTTTAATCCTCACGCCCTACCATCCTGGGTGAGGGAGACGGGCACCTGATTTGACCTTCAAGTTTGAGTGACAAGTGTTTGGTGAGCCCATCAACCATGGCCAGGCACCACAATGTTGAGATCCAATGGGGACAGCGAAGTGGGAGGAAAAAGTGCTGAGAGACTGATCTTACTGACCCTGAAATAGCAGCGCTAGATTTCTCTGGTGGTCCAGTTTTAAGAATCTACCTGCCAATGCAGGGGACATGGGTCTGATCCCTAGTCCGGGAGATCCCCCATGCCACGCAGCAACTAAGCCCATGCACCACAGCTGCTGAAGCCCGCACGCCCTAGAGCCTGTGCTCTGTGATAAGAGAAGTCACTGCAGTGAGAAGTCCTCTCACTACAACTAGAGTAGCCCCCTCTCGCCACATCTACAGAAAAGCCTGTTTGCAGCAAGCAACGACCAGCAAAGCTGCCCGCACCCCAAGAAAAAAATAGCAGCATTTTCCTCCAGCCTTATTTCCCTTCACTTGTTTTCCTGTAACTTCTTCCAACTCTGACTGCTGGGGACAGAGAGGAAGGGAGGACGGGAATCCTCCAGGGGCCCAGGCTGCAGTTCGGCTCGCAATGTAGCCTGACAAATCAAGTGGGTAAAACCCATTAATTAGCAGTTTTGGAAACAGTTGCAAAGTTAATTATTCCGTTTTTTTATGAAAGAAAGCTTATTTTTGGCATTTATACCGACAGTGACACGAACTAACATTTTTCGAGCTGACATCCCTCAAGATAAATGATGCCGTGAGGTGTTTGTGCAAACATCCTGACCCACAGCTCACTGGCTCAGACTGTCTGCGGTGGGTGACTTCGCTGCAGTCTTTGCCTGGCAAGTTTGGGAGATGGGAGAGCCAAGAAAAGGGTTTCTTTCTGGGGGTGGGGAGAGGAGAGAGCTGGTGACATGCAAAGAAGACCCAGAGCTGGAGGGAACATTTGCATATTCAGAAGGTTTTGCTGTAACTGAGAGAGCAGGAAAGTGTATTGACATTTCTGTCCATCTGTCTGTCTGTCTGCGGTGAGGTTCGTACCCAGAGGAGGGACCTAGTTTTTCCAAGTGGTTGCTTCCAAATTTAGATCTCCTCCCCAGACTTTGCTTCTGAGTACCAGGCCTGGGCATCCAACTGTTGGCTTGACATTGCCATTTGGCATCTTACAGGCATCTCAAACTCACTCTGTTCCAAAGGAACATGCACCTCCCCACCCCTGCCCGGAACGTTTTCTCTCCATTAAGTCATCTCCGCTCAAGGCAATGACACCATCATCCATCCAAGTGCTAAAGCCAGAACCAACACTATCACCTCTGATATTCCCCTTCCTCTCAGTCATCCCCGACACCCAATTTACCAGCAAGGTCGCCAGGGCTCCCTCCAAAACACTTCTCAGCCTTTTGCTCTTCCGCGTAGCACCACTGCCCCAGTCTCAAGAACCACCAGCCCTTCTCACTCAGAGCTTACCTGGAGAAACCTAGTGAGAGTCACGGGAGAGCTGACCTTTTCTTTCTCCTTCTTCTTTGTTCTGTTTAGACCTGTTGTTTTTTGTATTTTACTTTTCAAATGTATTTGTAATTGGACTATAATTGCTTTACAATGTTGTGTTAGTTTCTGCTGTACAACAGCGTGAATCAGTCATGTGTATTTGGCTCTCCTACCTCTTGAGCCTCCCTCCCTCCCACCACCCCCATCCCACCCCTCTGGGTCATCCCAGAGCACCGAACTGAGCTCCCTGTGCTATACAGCAGCTTTCCCCTAGCTGTCTGTTTCACACAAGGCAGTGTATTTGTGTCAGATCCTACTCTTTCAATGTATCCCCTGCCCTTTTCCTGCTCTGAGTCTACAAGTCTGTTCTTCATGTCTGCATCTCTATTCCTGCCCTGAAAATAGATTCATCAGTACCATTTTTTCTAGATTCCATGTATATATGTTAGTTAGTATATACTTGTTTTTCTCTTTCTGACTTACTTTACTCTTTTGTATTTTAAAGTTGTATTTAACTATTAGTAAATCGATCTTACAGGCACACTACCAATGTAACAGATAATTAAATTTTGCCTAAGTAACCAAATTTGTCGGCCATGAGTGTGCCTTTTATATTTAAAATGAGATAGAGTTTAGTTCTTTATCTTATCAGAATTGCTACTTGGTCGAGTTTACTGTTTCTGCTGGCCACATTTTAAAAAAGTGAACAGAAACAGGAGAATTTAATTTTTTAAGTGAACAAAACTTCGGTTTCAGAACAGTTTTAGGTTCACAGTGAAATTGAGTGCAAAGTACGAAGACTTCCTGTAGCCCCTGTCTCCCAGCACCATGGTACCCTGGTCACAGTTGGTGGACCTACATGGACATTTCACCACCTGAAGTCCATAGTTTCCATTGGCGTCCACCCGTGGCGGTGTGCATTCGGCAGCTTTTGACAAATGTATAGTGATCTGTACCTGCTATTATAGTATCCTGCAGAGGAGTTTCACCACCCCGAAAAAGTCCTCTGGGCTCCATCTCTTCATCCCACCCACCTCCCTAACCCATGGTCCCTCTGATCTTTTTACTCTCTCCATAGTTCCACCTTTTCCAGTGCAGTTTGACGGGATGTCTCCTCCTGTGTTTGCCTCTGTCCAACCCATCCCCACTGAGCAACTAGAGGCATCTCTCAAAGAGGCAGATTGAACCATGTCATTTCCCACCAGATCTAGAATGAAAATAAGACTCCTTCCTTCAACCTACAAGCCCTGAAATGATCTGATCCCTGCCGATTTGTCTATCCACTTCACGCTACTCCCCTCTGCTTAGTACGTCCAGTGACCTTGGCTTTGTTTACTTCTTCAAACGCGTCATGCTTGGTATTGCTGAAGTGTCAATTGTGAAGGGGGAGTGGAGTAGGTCCCCAGGCACCTTGCAGGCCAAGTGGTCCTGAAGGTCCACGGGAACCCCACCTCAGTACAACAGAGGCGAGTGCGTGGACCAGGGTCTGCACTACCCTTCCTGGTTGCTTCCCTCTGCCTTGCCAGAACTGAGACTGTATCATATGCTCCTGGCAGCATCCCTCTTAACATAGGCAGATTAATTGGAAACAGATGTCAAGTGGTGGGAGTTAAATACAGACATCTCACCAAATGTCAGCCTTTCCCCTGGGCCACGATGGCGTCCTCGCTTCTCATCCTCACCAGGGAACTGGGAAAATGCCTCTTAGATGGGCTGGTGGCAAGTTTGACCTCGAGAGTCTTTCTCAAAAGCTTAAAGCAAGTTACAACTCTAAAAATCATTACCTGATCAATGAAGTTATTTGTATCAGATGCGTACAAACGAAAGCTCCTCTCAGAACAACTGACTCTGCAAATAACCACAGAACCCTCAAGACTGTAAGAACTGGAGGGGATAGTCTCACCATCCCACTTCAAAAGCCAAGAACATGGAAGGGACTTGTCACTGAGGAGGTTAGCATCAAAGCTGGGGGTAGACCCAACGTCAGAGACTATTTTCGAAAGTGCCTGTCTGATGCTGCCTCCCTCCAGGCTTCCCTGTTACCTGGAGAATAAACCCAAACTCCTTGACAGGGCCCTTCCCTTTCACTTCAGCCTCATCTACCCAGCTCTGCCAGGGCAGGGACCTTCCTGTATTGCTAAAGGTATCACTCTGTAGCCTTTGCCCATGATGTTTCCTCTCTCTCCTCACCTAGCTGCTGCTACTGCTGCTAAGTCACTTCAGTCGTGTCCGACTCTGTGTGACCCCATAGACGGGAGCCCACCAGGCTCCCCTGTCCCTGGGATTCTCCAGGCAAGAACACTGGAGTGGGTTGCCATTTCCTTCTCCAATGTGTGAAAGTGAAAAGTGAAAGTGAAAAGTGAAAGTGAAGTCGCTCAGTCGTGTCCGACCCTTAGTGACCCCAGGGACTGCAGCCTACCAGGCTCCTCCATCCATGGGACTTTCCAGGCAAGAGTACTGGAGTGGCTTGCCATTGCCTTCTCCGTAAGAGCCCATGCAGCTCTATGTAAAAAAAAAAAAAAACAAAAAAACACCCACTCAAAAAAAAATGGGCAGAAGATCTAAAAAGACGTTTCTCCAAAGAAGACATGCAGATGGCCAAAAAGCACATGAAAAGATACTCAACATCACTAACTATGCTGCTGCTGCTAAGTCACTTCAGTCGTGTCCGACTCTGTGTGACCCCATAGACAGAAGCCCACCAGGCTCCCCCGTCCCTGGGATTCTCCAGGCAAGAACACAGGAGTGGGTTGCCATTTCCTTCTCCAATGTGTGAAAGTGAAAAGTGAAAGTTAAGTCGCTCAGTTGTATCCGACCCTTAGCGACCCCACGGACTGCAGCCTACCAAGCTGCTCCATCCATGGGATTTTCTAGGCAAGAGTACTGGAGTGGCTTGCCATTGCCTTCTCCGTCACTAACTATGAGAGAAACGCAAATCAAAACCACAATGAAGTAACTCCTCATACTAGTTAGAATGGCCATTAACAAAAAGTCCACAAACAATAAATGCTGGAGAGGGCAAGGAGAATAGGAAACCCTCCTACACTGTTGGTCAGAATGTAAATTGGTATAACCACTAAGGAGAACAGTATGGAAGTTCCATAAAAAAATAAATAACTACCATATGATCCATCAATCCCACTCAAAACCAAAATCCAAAAGGATACACTCATCCCAGTGTTCACTGCAGCACTATTTATGATAGCCAAGACATGGAAGCAACCTAAATGCCCACTGACAGAGAATGATGATTTGGTAGATATACAATGGACAATTACTCAACCAGAAAAGAGAATGAAATAATGCCATTTGCAGCAACATGGATGGACCTCAAAATTATCGTACTAAGTTAGTCAGACAAAGAAAGACAAATATCGTATGCTATCACTCATATGAGGGATGTGTTTTAAATATACACTAGCCTTCTCTCAGAAATCCCTTCAACTCTCTAGGTAGAGTTACTCTGCTCCTCTTCTGGGATCCCACAGCACTGAATCCATGCTGTTGTGATCATCTGTGTATTGTCATTGTTTATTTCACCTCTGTATTTTATTTTTTCTTTGCTTCCCTGGAGCTTGGCACGAAGCCTGGCACACAGAAAGCACTTGGTGAATACTTGTGACTTAGACATTGCCAAAGCCAAGGGATTCCTTTCTTTGCTTGTTTTCTCAGCTTTTCTGTAGCATCTGATGCCACTGATTCTTCTTAAGATGCTTACTGCCTTAGCGCCTATGGTTCCCTCTTGCCTGGTTTTCCCTCTCTTCTCTCTGACTGCTCTGCCTTGATCTCCTTTTTGGATGTTCCCTCCTCTCTAGTCTGTGGTTGTTAGGGGATTTGGCCTGACCTTCTCCTGTCTTCCTCCAGAAAAACCTTCCCTGCCTGGACCAAGTGTCATGCGACTCAGGGCCTTTGATTATGTTGTTTTCTCCCCCTGAGACATTCTTCCCATCATTTCTGGAGTGACCAGCTTCTTCTCAACCTTCAGGTTCCAGCCCAAATGTCAGCCCCAAAGCAGAGACTAAGCATTTAGTGGAATCTTTTCTTTTTTTTTTTTCATAATTTTATTTATTTTTGGCTGTGCTGGGTCTTCACTGCTGCACGGGCTTTTCTCTAGTTGTGGCAAGCAGGGACTACTCTCTAGTTGTGGCGCGTGGGCTTCTAATTGCGGTGGCTTCTCTTCTCGAGGCGCACAGCCTTACAGGCTTCAGCAGTTGCAGCTCTCGGGCTCTAGAGCACAGGCTCAATAGTTGTGGTGCACGAGCTTAGTTGCTCTGTGCTGTGTGGGATCTTCCTGGACCAGGGATCGAACCCGCGTTTCATGCATTGGTAGGCATCCGGATTCTTTACCAGTGAGCCACCAGGAAAGCCCTCAGTGGAATCTTTTAGGGCAGTTGTTTGACAAATTACACCACCTGAGCTCAGCCTCAGGTTGGGTGCTGAGCAGCTGGTAGGACAGCTGAATGAAAGGAAAGGATGTAGGAGTGGGCGGGACCTGGGCAGAGTGGAGCCCAGGGAGGCGGAGGGGCAGGCATCTCTGGCACCAGTGCGAACAATTCCTCCCAAATCACTGGCTGGGCAGTCTACCACTCTTCAATTCGGAGCCAGGCCGGCCCCAGTGTTTTTGGGTTATTAACTCCCCTCAGTAAACTTCCAGCAAGTGTGATAAAGCACTCAGCAGAATGCGGCAAGAGCTCATAAAAGCAGGATTTAGTGCCATTTTATAGATGTCAGGGCTGACTTCCACACTCCAGCTAGTGTATATTTAAAATTCATGCCCGGCTCACTGCCTGCAGGGAGAAGGCCCAAGGCCTGGGGGAGCTGACATGGTTCTGCCTGCCCCTCGCAGGTCCCAGGAGCATCCTCCCACCTAGGATCAGGTCAACCCAGATGGGGCCTCCTGTGAGCCCCTTTCTAATGAACTGTGAGAATGACCTTTGGAACCAGGCAGACCTGTGCTGGAGTTCTGGCTCGATGACCAGCTGGGCCTATTTGTCTAGGGCAGAGGTATTTTCCAGGTTGTGGGACTTTCAATGCTAAAACCAGGGAAATTCCGGCAAATCAGGGTGAGTTGGTCATCCCAGACCTGATTCTACTATTTCTTTGCTTTATAACCTTGGAATGCTCATGTCCTTCTCTGAACCTTATTTTTACCAGGAGTCAAAAGGAAAAATTATCCAAGGCCAGTGGTTTGGAGCAAGCCACAGTGTTGTGTGTATGCAATGGCTGTTGTCTGGTTTAGGGATAATACATGGTTGCATCCATACTTAGTGAGCTGTCATTGAATCATCAGTTCAGTTCAGTTGCTCAGTCGTGTCTGACTCTTTGCGACCCCATGAGCTGCAGCACGTCAGGCCTCCCTGTCCATCACCAACTCCCTGGAGTCCACCCAAATCCATGTCCATTGAGTCGGTGATGCCATCCAACCATCTCATCCTCTGTCATCCCCTTCTCCTCCTGCCCTCAATCTTTCCCAGCATCAGGGTCTTTTCAAATGAGTCATCTCTTCGCATCAGGTGGCCAAAGTATTGGAGTTTCAGCTTCAACATTAGTCCTTCCAATGAACACTCAGGACTGATCTCCGTTCCTCCAAAAGTGGACAGAGCCAGTAACCTGTGCTAGAAAGGGCTAGACAATTCATCAGATGCTACAAGAAGGAGCAATTAAGTCTATTTTGTTAGTCAAGTGAATTAATGCAAGAGGCTATAACAGACAATTCCCAAATCTCTGTGGCTTAACATGGTATGTGTTATTTCTTGCTTTCATCATGGTACAACTCAAGTTAGGTGGATTTAAATCCCCTTATAGCAGTGACTCGGAGCCAGGCACTTCCGGGTTGTGGCTTTGCCCTCTCTTAAGACCGCCTTCTCTTCTAGATCCTCTGTATTAAGCCAGCAGAGACTGAGGTTTTAGTGGGATATTTAAGGGCGTGCATGGTGCTAAGTCACTTCAGTTGTGTCTAACTCTTTAACCCTGTGGACTGTAGCCCTCTAGGCTCTTCTGTCCATGGGATTCTCTGGACAAGAATACTGGAGTATGTTGCCATGCCTTCCTCCAGGGAATCTTTCTGACCCAGGGATCGAACCCGGGTCTCTTAAGTTTTCTGCCTTGCCAGGCGGATTCTTTACCCCTAGCGCCACCTGGGAAGCCCCATCTTTTAGGGGAGTTGTTGGCAAACTACACCCATAAGGTGAATTAGTCCCTGGTCAGTTTTTGTCAATAAAGTTTTATCGGAACAGGCATACTCATGTTTTTGCTTTTGGTTGCCTTTGCTCTTTGGGCTTCCCTGGTGGCTCAGATCCACCTGCGATGTGGGAGACCTGGGTTCAATCTCTGGGTTGGAAAGATCCCCTGGAGAAAGGAACGCTTCAGATCCCCTGAAGTGGCTACCCCCTTCAGTATTCTGGCCTGGAGAATCCCATGGACAGAGGAGACTGACAGGCCACAGTCCTGGGGTCGCAAAGAGTCAGACACGACTGAAGGACTTTCACTTTGCTCTACATGGCAGAGTTGAGTAGTTGTGACCAAGACTATAGGGCCTGCAAAAGGTAGCATGTTTACGACCTGGCCCTTTACAGAAAGCCTTTACTGACCTTGGTTTTAGGAGGTACGCTTAGAAGTGGTATCTGTCATTTCACCTACAGTCCACTGGCTAAAATTCCATCTAATTATCCCAAACTAGCTGCACGGAAGGCTGGGAAATGGAGAAGAATATTAACATGCATGAATATTAGCAGGCATTCATGGTCCTTGCTACACAAACCGCTCAGGGGCGTTATGAAGATGCAGTAAAACCATGCCTGAAAAGTATTTCCGGAGGCTCTTACACACGGTAACTCTTCCTTAATGCCACCCAGGCCTCCCCAGGTCTCAGGGATGTACCAAGTGGCCGGATGCAGGATTGTATGGAAGATCCCCTCCACACTCTAGAGAATAAAGAATAACTGGTTGTTCAGATTTTGGTAACTAGGATGTCAGCTGATACCTGGTTCCATTCGATTTGAATTTGGGGCTCAGGGGCTCTGGTTGTTTCCATGTGGCTGACTGAGGCGGATATCAGAAAGAGTTCAGGAATGCTTGTTTGAACCCTAAACCTAACACCTCCCAGAGAGGTGTCTTTTCTGCTGGACCAGCAGGGTCACTGCCGTGTGTTTACCAGCCCTCAGGACATTATTCAGTCTCGGTGTGACCCGGCTGGATATTCAACCGAGACTGACACGGCGATCCTAGCCTTGGCTTTGGGGGTAAAAGCCCTTGGCTTCGGGCTCCGTGACTCTGCCCTCTTCTGATTTACCTTTTGGGGTCCCTGTTTGGTGTTGCCTTCCTCCCCTTGAGGAGTACAGTTCGCAATGCCAGTGTCTGAGAAAGTGTGAGACGCAGGGACGAGACGCAGGGTGAGACAAAGGGATGGCGAGTTTCCGCATCTGGGACCCAGCATCCTGGAGGTGACAGCGTGGATGACAGAGCGAGTTCAAGGTTCCCTGAACCAGCGCCTAGAATGGGGCACATTAGGGCTGGAGGAGGTGGGGTGGGAGGGAGGAGAGGACAGACAGCAAAGAGATGCAGAGGGAAGAGGAGAGAATTTGGGGAGGGGGAAAAGGGAAGAAGGAGGGGATGGAGGAGGGGAGGAAAAAGACCACAGAGGAAGGGGGAGGGGCTGGGCAGGTGGGAGGCGAGGGGCAGAGGGAGCAAGGGTCTCTGCCTGGGGGGCATTCAGGACAGGGTGACACGTGAGTGACGCCCGGTGACTTAAGAGAGAAGAAGTTGGCGACCTGAAAGGGAGGGAGACAGAAAGCAGGGCTTTTCAATATGAGCATTCATGTCGCGGTGACAGCGGTCATTTATCACGCCCTGAATGGGAGTGCGGGCCCAGCGCTGCCGTCAAAGGACTCTGGTTAAAGTTTTACCTGAGTGTGAAAGGGGTCGGGCTGGCTCTAACAGCAGCTCTTGATGCTTCCAGGGGCTGCGGGGGTGGCCCCCGGGGGGCCTGTCTGTTTGGAGCAGAAAGACTCTGGCACCAGAAGAGGGGCCACGGGACAGGATGTATCCGGGTGGGGGACCCCTCCAGGCATCCCGGCTGTTGCGGGGAGGAATCCCCTGCTCCAATCCCCTGCTTTGAGGCCCCTGTCCCAAATCAATCTCCTGAGCCCGCCAGGGGGTGTGGGAGAGGGCAAGTGTGTGTGTGTGGGGGCACATTTGGGCGAGCCATGTCACTGGTGCCCAGCTCAAGATTTTAGCAAAGGTATTATGTAGTATTTACCACGTGTAGGTCATATATTTTATTTATGTAGTTTTAGGAAAGTATTTATTTATTATTTACTTATTTGGCTGCCCTGGGTCTTATCTGTGACAGGCAGAATCTTTAGTTGCGGCATGTGGGATCTCGTTCCCTGACCAGGGATCAAACCCGGGCCTGCATTGGGAGTGTGGAATCTTAGCCACTGGACCACCAGGGAACTCTCTATTTTGGAATTAATGTAACATCCCTGTTTGCTGTCTGGAACTCAGCAGTTTCCTGGGACGTAGACTTCCAGTGTTAAATTTGGGATGTGTTGTTGTGCTTGGTTGCTCAGTCATGTCCGACTCTTTTCAACCTCATGGACTACAGCCCACCAGGCTTCTCTGTCCATGGACTCCAGGCAAGAAAACTGGAGTGGGTTGCCCTGCCCTTTTCCAGGGGATCTTCCCAACCCAGGGATCGAACCCAGGTCTCCCACATTGCAGGCAGACTGTTTATTGTCTGGGTCACCAGGGAAGCCCCTAAATTTGGGATAGTCCTGGGCAAGCAGAACAGTAGGTCATCCTCATATTAATTTGCTTGATTTCACAGTAGCTCTTGGAAAGAGGCACCGAATTTACCTCCACTCACAAATCAGGAATTAGGCAAGGAGAGGAAAATGATGTTCCTGAGGCTACAAAGTCAGGGATTGAGTGAGCCTGGGTCTGGATTGAAGTAGTCAGGTGTCCATGCATGAGCTCCCAGCCCGTCCACTTTGCTGCCTGGAGCCTGGAGGTGACACCAGAGTAATGACTGTGTTTTCTGAATGGAGAACACGATCATGGGGGCTGAAGGGTTCTCTGGTCTTTAGGACAAAATGCTTGAGATGGGCTTGTCCCTCCCTGACTTCTTCATCTGGTCCATGGAGGTCAGCAGTGACAGAGCCCAACTGTCCTCAAGGTGTGCAGTGCTTTGAGGATCTGGAGCCCTGGTGCTTGTCCAGGAACATTGCTAACAACCCTTGAGGTCTTTGCCAAAACTCTCAGGCCTTCGAGGACCAGAGCAGGAGGTCATGGAGGAGACACATGTTGGGGCTTGCAGCCCAGAATGGCAGATGAGCGAGGCCAGGGGAGGAAACAGGGTTCCTGGTTAGGGACCACTTTGGCCTGTTTTCCATCCTGGGATGTGGGACAGCTCTGCTGTCCCTGTGCCAGGCTTCTTCCAGAGCAAGGATGCTAATCAGCTCTGTGACTCACACCTGCTGCTGAGAAGCCATTTGGGAGCAAAGTAAAATTTCCCCTTATTCTCCCACTTGAAACCTCTCTCGAGTGGATGGTGGTGATGGAGGCTTTCCATGCAACTACTTTCTGGGTATCTTGTTCATTCCTAGCATTGTGGGCCGAGGTCTCAGTCCTGGGAAAACAAAGGCAAGGTGAATGTATGGGGGGAGAGGGTGAGGTGCTGGAGCAGCTCTTACTTCTGCTGAGAGAGCAGCCCAGCCAGGAACTTGGAACCTCTAGCAGTTTCTCCCAAAACCCGGCCATCAAGGCCTGGCTGTCTGCGGCTTCCCCAAGCTGTGACTATTGTCTCCTGTGATCCTCTCCCAGATCCTGCCGGAAGACCTGGCTCCTTGGTCCCTTCCAGCCCTGGGCCAGACCCCTCACATCTCTGCAGGATGCTGGGACCTCATTGGGTTTGGTAATGACATTTGGAGAGTCAAAAAGACACATTGTTAACATCCCAGGGCTGACCCATGAGTATGGGTGATGGGAACACAGAAGTCTTGGGTGGCAGAGAGAAAGAAGTGTAAACTGCTTTGATGCCCAGGAGATGGGGGATTCAGAGAAGCTTGATGGAGGAGGCTGGAGGGGGAGGCCTCAGTCAGGACCCCAAGGCCAGTGATGCTGCCCTTTTCTTTCTCTCCTGTAGCATCGTCCACTCAGTACGTGCAAAGCATGTTCACTGGCATCTATCGTGGGCTTGTTCTGTGTTGGACTCAGGGTATCCAGGAGAAAATAAGACTCGGTACCTCTCCCATGGAGCTTATATTCCCTGGCAGAAGACAGATATGAATCAAGCAAGTTATATATTGTGGTTAGTATTAATGAAGTCGATAAACGGGAGGCTGAGATAGTGAAAGGCAGGGGTGGTCTGGGAAGGCCTCTGGGAGGAGGTGACATGTAAGTGGAGCCTGCCAGTGAGGCGTGGGGGCAGGGTCCAGGCAGAGGAAACAATCTGTGCCAAAGCCCAGAGCTCACAGTGTTTGAAGAACTAAAAGATGGCTTGAGAGGGTAGAGCCCAGGGAGTGGCACGTGGCCTGAGGTGGAAGGGCAGATGGAGACCAGATCCTCTGGGGTCCCAAGGGCTGGGCTGAGCAGATGTGCTGTTGGATGGATTACTTTCCCAGGGCAAGGCTTGTGAGTTTATGGCTAGATCTGTGTTAGGATAAAACAGTAGGTGCTCAAGAAGTGTGTTAGGGAACGAGTGAAGGCAGAACTGAGGGACGATATGGTGCCAGCATGGCCGTGTTGGTGGGTGGGGGCGGAGGCAGCGCTGGCACCAGCTCAGTCCCCTGGGGTCAACCTCTGCCGTTCCCCGCCCCCTCCTCCATCCTTCTGCTGTCGTCATTGTCATGGAGGAGCGGAACAGGGAGCCTGGGAGCGGTTTGCGTTTGCGCCTTGCACGGGGGACGCTAAGTGAACGGAGTCCCTCTCAGTTTTTCATGTCATTAATTGGTGATCTTCAGACTCTGAAATAGCATTTTCCCTTGCCCATGCTTTATTTCATTATCCTCAGCTCAATGCGCTTCAGTGCCACACAAGGCAGCCTGCTTGGATATATTAGGAATTATTTAAATGAGATGGGGATGTATGGGTAGTTAAAAGCGCAGTCTTCTATTCTGCCCTAATTATGTATCAAATTATGTTACAATTATTCCCAAATATAAGCTTGCTGAGGACCTCAAAAGGGGGAGGTTCTGGGAGCATCAGGAGAGATGTGAAGTAGGGCCCAGTGGGGGTGATGGCCCTGTGCCCCAGGTGGGTTCTGTGTGTGCCTTTGTGTCTATTTCTCTGTGTCTCTGTATTTGCAACCACTCTGCCATGCTGTGTCCATTACCTGTTATTGGCTCAGGTCTTGGCAGCCATGAGACAGCAGAAAGCAGTCTTGTCCAGCCTCTAAGATGAGTGATCTGCTAAGACTCTGCTCTGTCATTCCCCAGCCGTGTGATGTAGGACAAATCTTGTAACTTATTGGAGCCTCAGTTTCCTCCCCTGGAAAGTGGAGGTGATGCTAGCAGTTATACCCTACAGGCCCCGGGACCTAGGAATCTCTTGGCAAATGGGATGACTTACCACTGTTAGCTCACCCATTGGGTCCATCACGGTCATCAACTTCTCTAAGGGGTGGGAACCTCTGAGGCTGCCCTGCCCTCTGGCTATCCCTCCCTGTGTCTAGCTGGTTAGGTTGAGCTAAGCCTGGGGAGTCCATGGCTCAGGACTCAAGTTCCAGCCTACCCTGTCAGACCGGACAACACCGAGCTCCTATTCTGCATTGTCCTTTGCAGATGCCTTTACACTTTTCTCACTTGATCTGGGGAGGAAGGCATGGACTTGCCCAAGTTGTCTCAACCAAAATGTGGCAGAGAGGAATTCAGACCTGAGTCTGTCTCAGGCTCCTGGAGGTGATGGGGAGCCACTTGATCTCCAGGTAGCAGGTGGATTTCCTCTGAGTTGTTTTCATTCATTCACTTTATGCAAGGAGAAAACCTCCCTTGTGGCTCTTAGGGCTGGGATTCATCTTTATTAATAACTTATTAATTTAATTATTAAGCATCACGAGGCTACTGATGTTGCAGGCCTCCAAGCTGGGCTGTTTCCATTCCTATTCTTCTGAGGTGGTCACCTACAGCTACTCCTATTTCCATCAGGGGGTCCTGTTCTTCCCCATCTCTGGATATTAGGTGGGTGACGTGGTCCAGGTCTGTCCAGGCATTTTTCAGCTAAGACCTCCAAGCCTGCTGAAACCTTGTAATGGGTTAGATTGTAATCTCCCCAAAAGATGCTGGAGTCCTAATTTCCAGGACCTGGGAATGTGACCCTACTTGGAAATAGGATCTTTGTAGATCATCAAGTTAAAAAGAGGTCATTGGGGGTCGACCCTCATCCAGTATGACGGTGCCTTTATATAAGGGGGAGTTTGGACACCGAGACAGACATACACGGAAGGAGGATAAGAAATAGGGAGAAGGCTAAGTGCAGCAGAAGGCAGAGATGGAGGTGATGTGTCTCCAAGTCAAAGAACACCAGAGATTGTCAGCAGCCCAGCAGATTCAGGGGAGAAGCATCAAGCAGATACTGCCTCACAGCCCTTGGAAGGAATGGGCCCCACCTAGACCTTGATTGTTTTTTGTTGCTCAGTTGTATCCGACTCTTTGCAACCCCATGGACTGTAGCCCGCCAGGCATCTCTGTCCATGGGATTTCCTAGGCAAGAATATTGGAATGGGTTGCCATTTCCTTCTCCAGGGGATATTCCTGACCCAGGGATTGAACCTGTGGATTGGCATGCAGATTCTTTACCACGGAGCCACCAGGGACCCATACCTTGATTATGGAATTTAAAACCATGGAATTTCTGCTGTTTAAGCCACTCAGTTTGTGGCAGACTTAGGTTATGAACCCAGGACTCACCAGTGGGATGCAGACAGGACAGAGAGGTTGGAGAGCTGCCGGGGTGGCCACCAGGAGCCTGCCCCTGACAAATGTCCAAAGGATACTGGTGGCCAGGCAGGGGTTGGGGCAGGGGACTGGGGGCAGGTCTGGCCCATCTCTGTGAATGGGTGAATGCAGTCATGTAGCAGCTGGTCCCGAAATAGAAATGAGATGCTTATCTGGCAAACAGCCACCTGAGGAGTTCTCTTTGAGTCTGGATCAGGAATTCAGCCCTTGGTTGAGGGGAAAGAGAGCAGACTCCGGTCTCTGGGGGAGGGGGCTGGTAGGACCTTCATCTTATGGTGGGCTTTGGAGCAGAGATGTCTGGGACTCACTAGCATCAATTTCTTCTGCTTGTCAAGAACTTAGCAATGGTCTCTGGGAATGAGCTCTGACTCTGTGCCCTCCGCCCCTTGGTTCTGACTAGTTCTTGCCAATGAGATGTAAGGACAAGTGATGGGAGCCACCTGTGGTCCAAGGTAGTTAAGAGGCAGTGTGCCCTCTCTACTTGTCCTCTCCTGTCTGCTGCCTGAAGGAGGGGACTCTGAGGATGGAACCTGGACAAAAAAGGCACCTGGGTCCTGGAGTCCTTGCTTGGAGGATGGTTGCACTGGAGAAGATTCTGGAGTGGACTGCATCAGCCATGCAGAAAGGTCTAGATGATGCGTGAGTCTCAGCATAAGGGACATGCCTGGTTACTCTTTATGTTTATTTTCCTTCTAGGGTTCAGTTCCCCAACACAAGAGGTAAGATCACCTCTCTTTCAGAAATAAGAAACGTTTTCCCATTGAGATCTCTCCTCCAAGTGTTCCTGAATCCCCCAAAAGAAGCCAGAGACCTCAAGCCTGACCTTGGGGTCTCTTTGATTTGCAAGATTGTCTATTTTCATTTTCATAGAAGTGTTTCTAATTAAGGTAAACAAAATCCATGAGCTGTTTTTAGATGCAACTTTTTTGTTGTTTTTTTTAGGGAGGGTAAGACAATTTGTGCTAATTAGATGTAAAAATCATTCCTGGGAAAATTATATAATTCGCATGCAATTTGCAAAATAAACCTTTGCTGTTATTTGTGCTGTTGCTTTGCTGTGAAATAAGTAAGAAGCACAAACGCGGGACGGGGGAGAAGGTGCTTCGAGGGAAGGAGGCCCAGTGGTTCCAGATCACGGGTGTGGCCTTCCAGGTGATACACCAGGTTCTCACTGTGGAGGCCCATTCTCCCCAGAAGCAGCCCAGGTAGGACCAGCTGACTCCAGCCAGGCCCCACTTGGGCTGGATTTCAGTTTCAGGATGATTTGAACATGGTTTTCTACCCGTCTCAGCTATAATGTGATTCGTGAGTACTCTGGTTTGAGGAAAGTCTCTTGGGAGATGCTTCACTGCTACCCGGGTGTTTGCTGGCTTTCTTTTTTGTGGCTGCGCTGGGTTCTCATTGCTGCCCGGGGGCTTTTCTTTAGTTGCAGCGAGCGTGGGCTTCTCTTTAGTTGTGGTGCGAGGGCTTCTCATTGTGGTGGCTTCTCTTGTTGCTGAGCACAGGCTCAAGGTGCACAGCTTCAGTAGCTGTAGCATGTGGGCTCAGCAGTTGTGGTTCCCGGGCTCTAGGGCACAAGCTCACAAGTTGTGGTGCAGCCCGGCTTAGCTGCTCCTTCTATGTAGAATCTTCCCAGACCAGCGGTTGAATCCATGTCTCCTGTGTTGGGAGGTGGATTCTTTACCACCTGAGCCACCAGGGAAGCCCCGGGTGGTGTTTTGATTAGTGATTTGAATGAGGGCCCTCAATTGGTTGATCACCCTGGTAGATGGCATGAAACTGGGAGAGATAGTGAATGGGTTGGAAGACAGGATTTGACAGTCTCTTTTTCACTTTCATGCATTGGAGAAGGAAATGGCAACCCACTCTAGTGTTCTTGCCTGGAGAATCCCAGGGATGGGGGAGCCTGGTGGGCTTCCGTCTATGGGGTCACACAGAGTCGGACACGACTGAAGTGACTTAGCAGCAGCAGCAGGCAGATAGGAGCTGTGTTCAAATCTAACAGGAGGAAATATAATAGTTGTATCTAGAAAACCTACACAGTGGGGGAAGATAAGGTTTAGCAGAAGGCTACCTGTTTGTGTCCCATCAGGAGACAGAAACCACACAATGTATTTTACCAGGAAGTATTTTGTTTAAAAAAAATCAGAAAACTGAAAGGGTGGTACTTCCCTGGTGGTCTAGTGGCTAAGACTCTGTGCTCCCAAGGCAGGGGGCCTGGGTTTGATCCCTGGTCAGGGATCTAGATCCCTCATGACACAACTAAGAGTTTGCATGCCACAACTAAAAGACCTTGCAAACGGCAACTAAGATTCGGTGCAGCCAAATAAATAAGCAAAAATAAATAATAAAAACCAAGCAAACAAAACATGGGGAGGAGATTCAGAACCAAAGCCATATGAGTAACACAAGATTGGAAGAACTAGAGCCCACAGAGGGATAAATGCTATCTTCATCCCTCAGGCTATAAGTGGCAAACAGAGTCAACTTGGTTTCGATGGTTGCAGGTGGGTAACAATAAGCTCCAGAAAGGCATGCCCCAACTTGGCATAAGGAAGACTGTTTTCCTTAAAAAAGAAGAATAAAACATTTTTTTTCTTCTGATCGTAGAAGCAATGGCTGCACATTATGGAGGACTTAGAACATGCAGGTTATGGAGAGGTCAGTTAGGGTGCAGGGAGAGAGATGTCATCTTTGAGAGTGTGGGTTGAAATGAGCTGACCCCTTCATTCCATAAAGGGAGGGTATCCTAAGTACTTGCTAAAAGTTCTGTGCCTTCCCACTGCGCATCTCTAGTTTCCAAGCCTCCCCTGATTCTTAAATCTTTGACCACACTGCCCTGAGACTCAGTTTTCCCCTTGGGTCAGGCCCTCCAGGCTTCAGTCTCTAGCCCTTGTGCTTTCAAGGCGTTCCTCCAAAGCCAGATTCTTTCCTCAGGGGAATTTTGGCACCATCTCTTAAGATCATCATATTTTTCCACCTTGCTGCATACAAAAGCATTTAAAGAAGCAAATTAAAATCATTTATAATTATTCCTCCCAAAGATGAGGTATTCACATTTTGGCCTTTTTCCCCCTGTGCAAATATATTCATATTTTAAGAAAACTGGGACTTAGTAAATATGTAATTTTATATCCTGCTTCTCCTTAACTCCCTCACTTAACACATGAGTATTTTCCAAAGACCAGTATGTGTTTTTAAAAATATCTTTTTACCATAGTGACCTAATATTCAGTTTGTTGTCTGTATCATAACTTCTTATGGGCTATTTCACTTATAACTGATTTTTTTTCTCTCATGACCAGTTTTCTTGTTGATATCTCTGTTCATAAATCTTTGTGCACATCTTTGGTCATTTCCTCAGGATAGAATCTCATAGAAGGATTGGCTCAAGTGATATATTAAACCACCTTTTATTATGGAAAAATTTCAAACTACTCAAGAGAGAATATATAGCTTCAACCATTACCAGCATTCTGATAATCTTGTTTTATCTATCCCTTCCCATTTTTTTTTGTGGTTGGAATATTTTAAAACAAGTCCCAGATGTTATATCATTTCCCCTGTAAAAGTTGTTTTACTTCTCAAATAGGTCAAATAACTTCTTAAAGCATAACTAGAATGCCTTTCACACACCCAAAATAATGAACAAAAATTCTTAAGTAGCAACTAATATATGGCGAGGTCCAAATTTCTCCAGTGATCTCAAAAGTGTCTCTCACGGTCAAATTTGCTTGAATCTGGATTCAAACAAAAGTTCCCATTTTATATTTGGTTGATGCATCTTGTAAATTTCTCTGAATCGACACCACCTCTTCCTCCTTTTGAAATTGTGCTCTTTGTTTACTTAAAGAATCTGCTATAAAGAATTTTACAGTTCTTGATACATAATAAAGACCGATTTCCTGGTGGATCATACGCCTCCGCCAGGGAAGAGAGACATTTCAACCCACAAAGAGAGACATGAGAAAGAACATTTCCCATTCTCAGCATTGAATATCATTAAAATTTTTAAAAATCGATTTGCTAGGTGAAAGATGGCACCTTATGGCTGCTTTAACTTGCATTTCTATGATGATGAGCTTGATTGAACATTCTTCCATATGCATATTAGCTGTTTGTATTTCTTCTTCTGTGAATTATCTCTTTTGACCTTTGCCCCTTTTAAAAAGGGGTATTGATTATCAAGCTTGAGTATATAGCATAGAGAAATTTAAGATTTAAGATTTTTATGTAGTCACATTCATTATCTTTTCCTTTGTGAATTCTTTAATTGTTTTAAAGCTTGGAAAATCCTTTCTCTACCCTCAAATTCCATTTGCTTACATTTTTTTTCCTCCTGGTGTTCTTATTTGATTTTTTTACTGAGTTTTAAAATCCATCTGAGATCTCACATATAGACTGTTGATCTAGTACCATAATCCTTCACTTAGTTTGTGATGTGCTTTTATGATGTTCTAGTTTCATTTATGGGCTTCCCTGGTGGCTCAGTGGTAAAGAATTTGCCTGCTAATGCAGGAGATGTGGGTTTGATCCTTGGGTGGGGAAGATCCCCTGGAGAAGGAAATGACAACCCACTCCAGTATAATTGCCTGGAGAATCCCATGGATAGAGAAACCTGGCAGGCTACAGTCCATGGGGTTGAAGAGTCAGACACAACAGCGACTGAACACCACCATCACCCACCACAACAACAAAATTTCATTCGCACACAAGTCTGTTCAAGAACTTGTGCAGTCAGCAGTTTTCTGGCCCCCGAGTGGTAGTGAGTGCCCCATTGTGGGAGGTATTCAAGCAGGGAATCTGTCAAACACAAGACCAGGCTGAGATCTGTGCCTGGCATTCTGAAGGTTTCTGGTTTCCCTCTGCTGGGAGGACCAGTGTGCCCTCACTCAGCTCTGGGAGGCAATGATGATTTCCCTTCCTCCTCTTCCTTTTCCTGTTCTTCCTGCCTACAGGGTAGACCTTCCGACTCTATTTCTGTTCATGCTCATGGCTGGGGTGTGGAGCCTGAACCTCACCAGAGAGGCCTGGCCTGAAGGGCCTGAGGGTCCCTCAGCTGGATTTTGCGCTGGTCACTCTGGGGACCCACAGGGTGACTGGGATCTGGGCTCAGCTCTGAGAAGAATCAAGATTTGTCCGCTTTCTCAGACGTACTTTGTCCTCATAGCATTTCCTCCAATTTAACAATTACAGCCAGTTGTATCGTTTGCCTCTTCACTAGCAAGTAAGCCCCAAGGACAGACGTCTTGTATTTCCCTGTCTGGCACATGGCAGGCACCTAGGAGTTGAAGGGAAGAATGAATGAATGGTCCTTTGGAACCTGTGGGTCAGGGCTACGGTGCCTTCATAAGCTAAGCCCAAACCGGAGACAGTCATCTGAGCAGAACAAATACTCTTTTGGGGACAAAGGGACAGAACAGCTGAGATGGAGATCCATCCTGGAAAATCCAGTGCAGCTGGTTGTCACAGGGAGGGCTGGGTCTCCTGAGTCTCAGGTCCGTGTGGAGCCGTGAAAGTCCCCCATTTTGACCCTGAGCTGACACCTGACCTCTAGAGCTGATTATTTCTCCTCTCCACCAGCAACATTCCCGACAAAATGGGGTCGGGAGACATTTGCATCCAAACCACCAGGCTCTTTAAATGCTGGGGCCCGGAGGCCCGATGGGTTTATTAGATTATCATTGCGGAAGTTAATAAAGAATTAATTTCTCTTCATGTGACATCCAAAGGCAGTTATTTCAGGAGCCTGTCCATTTACACAAAGCCAAGTATTTGTCAAGTGTCAGAGGCAATTCCCAGGTCCCAGCCCCCCCTCAATAATTCTGGATTAGGGACAGCCTGAAATGACATTACACAAATTTTCTTTCGAGATGCATTGAGCTCTGGGGACCACTCAGGAATTTCAGGTTCCTGAAGGTTATACTGTCAGCAAAAGGGCGGGGGTGGCGGGGGTAGCTGGAGTCGCTGTGGCTTTGCAGCTGGGCCAGCTCCGGAGTGGGGAGGGGAGGAGATGGGGGAGGGAGCCCCGGACGGCCATTAGTCTGTGGGGGCCCATCTGCCTCCCGAAAACAACTTACTTACGGCCATTTGTAGCGCAAACCTCATGCCCAGCTTGATGGTTTTTCCTTGTTCTTTGACTCAGGCCCAGGGAGGGGCCGCAGCCTGGTGGGGACGGCGGGGCTGGACAGTGTGCCCCTGGTAATATATTAAGGAAGGTCAGGGCACCATCAATCCTTGTCTGGGGGTTAAGTGCTGGGAAGTGGGGGGCACTGCAGGAAAGGACTCACTCCTAGACCTTAAAAGCAAGTCGTGGAGCCATCACTTCACGGTGGTTGGAGCACAGGTCTGGGGGGCTGGGTTGGTGGGAGGGCGTCCTGAGCCGGGTCCAGGCTGGGCCCTTGAAGCAGCAAGAGAAGGCCCGTGTGGAATAGCCCAGCCCTTGCGCTGGAACTCCAGACGTGGCCATCTGGCCGCGTCCAAGACACCATCCCACACGTGTCCCCGACTGAACCTCAGGCCTCCAGCCCCCCTCCCCTCACGTACCTGACACTCCACCAGGTGGGGCTTCTTCCTCATTCTCCAAGGGATCCAGCCCCTTTCAGACTTCCTTGCTGTCTTCTCTTTCCTTGGCGTGTCTGCCCCTTCTAGCCATATTTGTCGTTTAAGGTCCAGCCTGGATGTTGCTTCCTCTGTGAAGCCCTTCCCGACTGCTTCGGGAAGAGTCAGTCTTCTGTCATGGTCACAGTTGCCTATACAGAACCTTTGTGCAAATAAAGGACCTCCACTCACCATGCCCCATCCGTGCTCATGTCTTTTGTTCAATGGAAAGTGTCTGTATGTGAAATAGCAAAAGGTGCCCTTCCCCTGTCCCTCACCACAGCCGTAGTCCTCACAAGGGCTTAGAGCTTGGTCAGAGGAATATGGGCTGAGTTTCAACCCCAAAATCTCCTCAGCTGGCTATTTTTGGGTAGGGTACAACCAGGACAACGGCACATGGCAGCCCTTCTCCTTCAGCTGAGGTCCTAAAACCCTCTGCGCAGAGCTGTGTGACTATATCTATTTGTTTCCTATTGCAGCTGAACCAAATGACCAAACTGAGTAGCTCAAAATAGCACGTGTCTATTATCTTACAGTCCTGAAGGTCTGAAGTTTGAAATAGGTTTTACTGGGCCAAAAATCAAGATGTTGGCAAGGTATTTCTTCTGGAGGATGTAGGAGAAAAATGGGTTTTCTGGCCTTTTTCCAGCTTCTGGAATCCACTTGCATTCTTCAGCTCGCGGTCCTCCATCTTCAAAACCAGCAGCAAAGCACCTTCATCTCTCTCTGATTCTGCACTCTGCTTCCATCATTGCATCTTTTTTTGGGATTCTGACTCCTGTCTCCCTCTTTGGCCCACTTGGATGATCAGGGGTAATATCCTCATCTTAACATCCTCCACTTAATCTCATTTTCAAAGCCTGTTTTGCCATGTCAGGTAATGTAGCCTCTGGTTCCAGGGCTTATGGCACGGACATCTTGGGGCCATTATCTGCCTATGATACCATGCAATCTCCTTATATCAAAATAATTTCTTCCTCTAACTGTCAAGTCTCTGAGAGGAGAATCACAGTTGTGTTCACTGCTCTTTTTAGCACCCAGTACAAGCTTAGCACAGAATAAGTGTTCAAAGAATGTTGATCAAATGCACAAGGGTGTGGACACACAGGCCCTCCTCCAGGAGACAGAGGCAACAGATAGGTGACACTTGGCCACAGATTGTCTCAGAAGGTTGCTTGTAGCCCTGCATGGTTTGCTTCCCTGGAGGCAGTTTTGCCTCCCGGGGATACTTCACAATATCTGAAGACATTTTTGTTTCCCAGAGATGCTGTTAAACATCCTTCAATATACAAGAAATTAATAACTCATCCGGCCCCAGTGTCTACAGGGATGAGTCTAGGCCGTCTGGTGTATACCAGGACTGCATGGCTGGAAAGCCCAGAAGGCGGCCGTGGCTGGGGCCTATGGTAGACGTGTCAACGTGCCACTTGCCTTATTCCTCAAAGGGTTGGGTTTATCTGACTCCAACCGGAAGATGAGAAATTTGATCACTATAGGCCACTTGCTCAGGCTTTACAGCTAGTCCCTGATGGGGGTCAGGTTTTGAAATCAAGTGCCCCTGCCCCAGGCAGTAGGCAGATGGCAAAAATGACATGGGCCAAGGTGTTGGCCCCTTCCACACACACTGGTCTGCCTGGCTTTCCTGCTCCCTCTCTGATCCCTCCTTCTCCGTTCCCTTGAACATGCTGCCTCTACTAAACCCCTCTGCATTGTACCATGTATCCCCAGATCCCACATGATCCCACTCCTCCCTTTTCTGCTCTACCTTGGTGACCTCAATTACCTTCTCTGTGGGACAGCTCTTAACACTTTTTGTTAGCAGAATCCTCCTACCTGGGTGCTGGGCCCTCCCTTTGGCCTGTCTTGTGGACCTACCAGCTCTTGCTATCAGCACAGCCCCACTCTGATCCTACCACCATTCAAACACCTTCAGTGGTACCTACGAGCATCACTAAGCCCAGCATTCAGGCCCTGCTCTGGCCAAGCTGAAAAGCTCAGTTTCCCAAGCCTACCTTGCACTTCTTCACTCTCTTGTTTTTGCCCAAGCTCTGGCCCCCCACCCCAAACACCCCTCTTGTTTCTTATCTTCATTCTGGTGTCCTCCGGAGTGGAATAGATTTGCATCAGATCTGCAGGTCATCTTGCGGTTTGGGAGAAGTAGGAGGTTGATTTAATAATTAATTATTTTGTTTATTTACTCTGCCCATGTTTATAGACCACTACTAGGTCACAGGCATAGGGCTGGATTTGGGCATGTGGAAGTAGATGAGAACATTGTGTTAGCTGTCATAAAGCTTGCAGCCTCCAGGGCAGACAGGCACAGAACATATAATTTTATAACAGTATAATTTTATAATCCGTTAAATAGTTTCAGTTGTGGTTGGGGTGCTGAGAAGACTTTCACGGGTAGGGGGTGCCAGGTCAGCAAAGTTGCCTCGAGGAGGTAACATTTGGGTTCAGGATCTGCTGGTCACTGTCTAGACTGAACAGCGACTTGAGTTGCCAGCGCCTGGACTGCTAAAGGAGCGGTCGCGTTGCTGCGGAGGGTGACGTGGCCGGGGTAGGTATAAATCAAGCAGACATCTGCCAGGCCCCCTGGGCTCTGTGGAAAGGTTACCCCGAGCTGTGGTTCCTGGCCAGGCTTGCTCAGATGCCATTAATTCAGCTTCCAGGAAGGGCATCAGGCTGGGTGGGGGCTGGGAGATGTGAAGGTGGGGGTCGACCAGATGGATGAAGAGCCCAGTGACAACATCATGCCCAATATTGCCATGCCTGTGTGACTTCTTACCAGCAGAATCACCTGGTGACACGGGTTTCTGATTTTTCATGCTTCAAAGCACCCACTACCATTTGTAACTGAACATTTGCTTGTGTGAAGCTTTAATGTCTGCCCTCCCCCGCCACTTGTGAACTCACAGGGCGGACTCCAGAAGTTCCCTGGACCCCTGAACCTTGTGCTGAGCCTGGTGGGTGCTCCAGATACACCTGCCAAGTGAATCCACATCACCGGACTTGCCTCTCTCCGCAACCCAAAGGAGCCTGTTGAATTATGTGTCCCCTGAACTTTATTTGTTGACGTTCTAACTTCAGTAGATCAGAGGTGATTAAGTTAAAATAAAGTCATAAGGGTGGGGGCTTCTCTGGTGACTCAGTGGTAAAGAATCTGCCTGCCAATGCAGGAGATGAGGGTTTGATCCCTGGGTTGGGAAGATCCCCTGGAAAAGGAAACGGCAACCCATTCTAGTTTTCTTGCCTGGGAAATCCCATGGACAGAGGAGCCTGGTGGGCTATAGTCCTTGGAATCTCAGAGTCGGACACGACTGAGCACATCCACACACACTCCCCAGCCTTCTTCTCACCAGGGACCAGTCTCGTAGAAGGTAATTTTCCCATGGACTCGGGGGTTAGGAGTGTGGTTTTGGGATGATCCAAGCACATTACATTCATCATGCCCTGCATTTCTATTCTTATTGCATGAACTCCACCTCAGATCATCAGGTATGAGATCCTGGAGGTTGGGCACCCCTGGTTTAAGCCACTTTGTTTGCAGTGCTTCATGAGGGCAGCCCTGGCAAACTCATTCCGTGCCCCCTCTGGGAATCCCATGTCCAGGGCTGGGCCTCTGCCTGGAGCAGGATGGTGGGGGCCATCTGGGCAGTGGAGGGAAGAAGGGAGGTCTTATTCCTTCTGCCAAGCTTACCCCTGGCCTGAGGCCCGGTGGCCCAGGCCAAGTAGAGAAAGGCACGGCCCTAGTTCTTGCCCACTTCTGCAGTCTTGATTTACACCTCAAAGGTCCTATTCCTGGCAGGTCATTCACAGGGGGCCCAAGTGAAGATTCATTGTCCAGGCCCCTGTAGGCCTTGCTTGGCTGGATTTCGGGAGTCAGTGAGGTAGCCGGAAGGGAAGTTCAGTTAACAGACAGGAGCCAGGTGCATCTGAAAGGGGCTCCTTTACTCCCTGCATGGTGGCTGCAGCCCCCACAGATAGACATCCTGGACCAGATTAACCTTTAACCAGGCAGCTCCAGGCCTCAGCTGCCGGGCCTGGGGCTCCTGCTGACCGGTGAGCAGGCCAGCTTTTCTGCTCTTGTCTCCGGGCGAACCGGAGTCCCTGATGAATGGTCCGCACACCCCCCGCCCCCGGCCCTGCCACCATGTGGAGTGCTGGTGTCCCCAGCCAAGATGAATGGGCCCCACTAATGAGCTGGAGGCGGCGGCTTGGTGACCCCTGACCCCAAGCGCTCGGAGCCAGCGGCCTGGGGAATGGCTGCCCCCAGTCTGCTTAATGTGTCGGGCTGGCCTCTGAAAGGAAAACACATTTATTGCTACTTAGAGAAAATTGATCTAATTGGGCTGGAAGCATTCTGCTGATGGAACATGGAATTTTTATTAGGAGGGTGACTCAAGTTCAGCCAAGGTATCCTAGCTGGGGGGGAGGCAAGACAGTGTTTCTAGGGATTTCACCCCCAAATCTCTTTCCAGCTGATGTCCCATGTCTAGGGAGGTCTGGGTTTGAATTCAGACTGTGCTGTTTACAGCCCACATCCTAGAAAACTTTGGCAGCTTCTCCCAGGCCTGATGCCTTAATTGTAAAATGGAAAAACAAAACAAAACAAAACTATAGCATTCTTGCAGTCTTGTTGTGAGAGGGAAATGAGATTATGCATGCATCG
The DNA here is from genome assembly GCF_049115385.1 of Moschus berezovskii. Lineage (NCBI taxonomy): Eukaryota > Metazoa > Chordata > Mammalia > Artiodactyla > Moschidae > Moschus > Moschus berezovskii. The sequence continues at coordinate 13,992,742 of NC_142474.1, forward strand.
GGGCCATGGGACTGCCCTTAGCAGGAGCCTGGATCCAACGGGGCCTGTGTGAGCCAAGACTACATGTGGTTTCAGTCCCTTTGGCCAAATCCCTTGCAATTCAGTAATAAACCAGCCAAATCCTTGTTGGCTGCAATTGAGGTGACTCATTTGAGAGCTATTTTTAGGTTGAGCTCTGGTCCCTGAAATGTGGGGGACACACCCCCTGATAGCCTCAGAACCACCCTCTAGCTGCTCCACCAGCTCTTACTGCAGTCGGGTCTGTTTAATGTCTCCTAAATGCCCTTAAACTTCCCTTGACCCATTACTGCTTTTCTGGCCTCAATGCAGGGTGTCAAGATCGCTGATTGCACTGACCAAAGGACTATCTGCATCTCCTCCCTGGCCTCTCGACTTGTTCCACCCTGGTCCACACCCACTCTCCAAACCAGCCCGCCCTCCACATGAGCTCACCATGAGCACCGGTAGCTTCTCTGTAGATGGATCTTTCTAGAATACATTTTGATCTGTTCACTCCCCAGCTTAAAACCCTTCTGTGGCTCCCCATTACTTAGAGTCAAGTCCAAATGCCTTACATAGCCTGCACTCTGGGTTCATCCACAGGGGAACCATATCTAACTTAGCATCATCTAAATTGAGGCAATTTTATCCAGGGCAAATAGTAAATTTTATGGGGTACCTGGTTCAGTTCAGTTCAGTTCAGTCGCTCAGTCGTGTCCCACTCTCCGCGACCCCATGAATCACAGCACGCCAGGCCTCCCTGTCCATCACCAACTCCCGGAGTTCACTCAAACTCATGTCCACAGAGTCGGTGATGCCATCCAGCCATCTCATTCTCTCTTGTCCCCTTCTCCTCCCGCCCCCAATCCTTCCCAGCATCAGAGTCTTTTCCAGTGAGTCAACTCGTCGCATGAGGTGGCTAAAGTATTGGAGTTTCAGCTTTAGCATCAGTCCTTCCAATGAACACCCAGGATTGATCTCCTTTAGAATGGACTGGTTGGATCTCCTTGCAGTACAAGGGACTCTCAAGGTACACAGGCATAAATCCAAACTGTCCTGGACAAACTGGGACGTATGGTCACTCTGTCTATCATGACCTGGCTCCCACCGCATCTCTAACCACTCACTGTGGGGCCTCCTGTGCTTCTGGCAAAGCCCCCAATACCTATACCTTAGCGCACTGTGCTCCATCCACCGGGAATGTATGCCCTCTCTCTGCATTTTGGCCTGTATTCTTAAAGCCCTGGCTTTGGTATCATTTCTACAGTTCTTCCTGACTCTCATTGACACTGAAAGCTGTTTCTTTGTGTTCGTCATCTACTGCTGCATAACCAATACCCCCAATCAATCATAGGAGTTTAAAACAACAAACACATTATGTGACGGTTTTTGTAGATCTGGAATTTGGGAGCTCTTTAACTGGGTGGCTGAGGCTTAGGATCCCTCAAGAGGTTGTGTCAAGATGTTGGAAGGGACTGGGGTGGTGGTGGTCTGCTTTCAGGATGATTTCCTCACGTGATGGTGCTGACTCTGGAGCTCTGGATCACACCCTCACCCTAGAAGTTTCCCAGCAATTTGGTTCCTCCTCTGCTAGACCCTTGGAAATACTGATCTGATCCAGCTAGAGGTGGGGATAGGCGAGGAAAAAAAATTCCTAATTTTAATAAATCAATCTGATTTCATTTCCTAGCTTTGTGATTTCTAACGAATTTTATGGGTGCCCTTCAGGGAATCCATATCAGAAGGCACATCATTAACAATTCCTCTGGAATAGATCCACTTTTAGCCACCAGGAGCCTGGACTTGGCTCTGAGGGAAGGCCTAGAGCTTGGTATGTGATGGCTGTGGCCACAGGTCCAGAAAGAAACCTTGCTTGGGATCTTGGGTCCCTGAGAAGCTTGAGCTTGTTTTCTTAGGATCCTCATCCTGATCCGTGATGCCGTGTTAAAGGCTGTAAAGGATGTGAGAGCTGACTTCATCTGGTTTGCTAGTGGGTGGTCAGGCTCCCTTTGGGCTTCCCAGGTGGCACAGTGATGAAAATTTGCCTGCCAGTCTAGGAGATGCAGGTTCAATCTCTGGGTTGGAAAGATCCTCTGGAGAAGGAAACGGCTACACACTCCAGAATTCTTTGCCTGGAAAATTCTGTGGAGAGAGGAGCCTGGTGGCCTACCATCCATGGGATTTCAAAGAGCCGGATATGACTGAGCTTGCACACAGGACTTCCTTTATTCTCAATTATTGACCTAATATATGGTCGGAGAATAGAGTTAGTACTTGCCTTCGATTCCTAGATGTGAACCGTTCCTCCATTCTCCCTCCCTTCTCCTCTTCCCTTTATCCATTTGTACTGTCCGTATCCATCCATCCATCGATCCATGTATATCCATGTATGCATTCATATCTGTCCGTCCATCCATCCATCCATATCAATCCATCCATCTGTCCATATCAATCCATCTATCCATATCCAGTGAGTTCTTTTTCAATTTTGCAGATTGTACTCTTCCATCCCAATGCTCAATCTCCCTCACCCTGCCCTGCTTCTCCCCAAACATAATACTTTATCCCCTCCCAATAGCCCATTTACTTATTTTTTATGCTCCTTGTTGAGTGTAGAATATAAGCTCTGTAAAGAGAGGTCCGTTTATTTTGTTCACCTAGAGAAGTTCCAGTACAACATAGATATTTGTTAAATCTTTGTCAATAGGTGAACATTTATTTAGCACCTACTGTTCCCCAGATACCATAGGCATTGGACTAGGCATCAGGAATATAGTAGAGAATAAGCAGGAGAGGCCTCTGACTTCATAGGGCTCCCTATGAGTCTAATGAGTGAGATGGGAATGAACGTAACACAGAAATAAAGATAATTGTTGATCACAATTACTAGTATAAAGGAGGAAAAAAGGAAGATGTGTGATGGTGAAAACAGGGGAGACCTATCTTAGTTAGGGGTGTGTCAATTTCTTGGAGCTGTTATAACAAAGTACCACAAACTATGTGACTGAAAACAACAGAGATTTATTCTCTCACAGTTCTAGAAGTCTGAAGGTAAGGGTCCACATGCTGTGTCTTCTAGCTTTTGGTGGCCTCGGGCCTTCTTTGCCTTGTGGCCATGTAACACCATCATCCTTGCATGGGATTCTCCTTTCTGGGGCCAGATATTCCTCTTCTAATTATAAGAAGTCATTGGTGGAGGGCCTACCCTAATCCAGTATGATCCATCCTAATGTGATTACATCTTCAAAGACCCTATTTCCAAATAAGGTCACATTCACAGATCCTGGGGCTTAAAACTTGAATTTATCTTTTGCAGGGGATATAATTCAACTCACAATAGGGGTCAGAGAAGCTCTCTGACATTGCAGCTGATATTGAAACTGGAGAGTGGCTGGCCAAGGAAAAGGGGATTACGACTGGTGGAAGAGGTCAGATTTACGTTACCAGAGGCGGCAGGTGAGGGATGAGGGATTGGATGAAAATAGTTAAAAGGTATAAACTCACAGCTCTGAGATAAAAAGTCCTGGGGACAGAATGTACAACATGATAAATACATTTAACACTGCTGTGTGCTATGCAAAGTTGGTAACAGGGTAAATCCTGAGTTCTCATGAGAAAGAAAAAAATTCTATTTCTTTCATTTTGTATCCATATGAGATGATGGATATTCATTAAACTTATTGTGGCTATCATTTTATGATGCATGTAAGGCAAATCAGTAGGCTTCACACCTTAAGCTTACCCAGTTTGTGTGTGCTTAGCTGCTCACTCTGTCCAACTCTTGGGGACTCCATGGACTGTAGACTGCTGGGTTCCTCTGTTCATGGAATTTTCCAGACAAGAGTGCTGGAGTAGGTTGCCATTTCCTACTCCAGGGGATTTTCCTGACCCAGGGATCAAACCCGTATCTCTTGAGTCTCCTGCATTGGCAGGTGGGTTCTTTACCACTGAGCCACTTTTCTTTCTAAACTTATCCAGTGTTGTATGTCAATTATATCTCAATAAACCTGGAAGAGAAAAAAGAGCAAAGGAAGAATGCTCAGGTGGGAGTTCTTACAGAAGCCCAGCCCAGGAGTGGGAGGGGTGGAGCATTGCTGAGCTTCCCAGCGGAGAACTCAGCCTCTCAACCCAGACCCTGGCCTGACCAGGGGAGGGGTGAGGGGTAGATGGGTCTAAATAGACCCCCAGACTGGCACAGGACCAGCAGCAGCGAAGGGCTGAATCATCACGATGGATTCAAATGCATCTCTGCTCTTGTTCCTCCCCTGCTTCCTACTCCTCTATGGCTCCCCAGTTCCCTCAGGACAAAACCCGAAGTGATCTCTTTTCCTCTTCCTCAGCCTGTAGAGGTGGGAAGAAGGAGTGCGAAGGGTCCCCACATCAAGAGTAGCTTTGGGCAGGCCACCTTGTCCCTCAATGACTCAGTTTCCTCCTCTGTAAAGTGGGAGGGAACAGCTTCTGCTCTAGGTTGCTGTGAGAATTGAAGGAGATCCTGCCTGGCTGGCCTTTAGTGGGCTCCCCTTCCCTTTCCCCACCAGGCCCTGAGACTCCTGCAGCCAGCCTCCCCTGGGTGGGGACTGCAACCCAAAGCAGAAGGCCTGACACCCAGGAGCACATCTTTGGTCAATGTTCTGGGGATGGAATATTCAGGTGTCTGTCCCCTCCTGCCCACATCATGCCTTGATGCTTGGAAAATGCCTTTCATTTCTTTCAGGGCCCCTCCTCACATGGGGATCACAGACACCCATGTACAACATAGGTGATCAGAAATCACCAGGAAAAAAAAGCAGAGGAAGAAGGAATGCTGGGAAATCAACACGACTGATTGACAAGCTATCATCCAGGTATTGGACCCCGGTGGTCAGGATGTGCCTTGGTGAGGAGCTCGATTTTTCCCTGAAGGGGAGATCTGAGATGAGCGCCACTTTCTCTTCGGGGTGGCATCACCTGGGCTGGCTTGCTGGGCTGGCTTGCTAGGCTGGAGGTGATGAGAGTGACAGCTGAGTACCTTGCGCTGCATTTAGTGTCTCAGAACTGTCCCCACAACCAACCTGGAGCTCCTGGGGGTGCAGGAGTCAGATTTTTGGGGTCCTCACTGCATCCTCAGCCCCCAGCATGGGGCCTGGCCCTGAGTAGGTGGGTGCTCCCTGAATGAATACCCACGTGCCTGAGACTTGCACCCCACACTCTCTGATTAGACCCCACGTGGCCGAGGCATCACAGTAGTTCAAGTCCCTATAGAAGCAGTCCTCGAAATGAGGATGTGAGGGCAGGCAGTCTGTTTGGGAGGTGATCCCAGATGTGCTTGTTGGAGAGAGAGGATGCGAGAACGGAGAGGAGAAGGAAATGCGTGTCTTCCTGGGCAGGTTACCTCTGTGGGCAGCGGGAGCCCAGGCCTACTGGAGACTTTGGGAAACAGTGCAGAACATGCCTGTCGGCACAGCCCACCCAAGGAGCGAGACGGCTGGGGCTTTTGTGCACCTACTCCCGCATTACCATGCAAGGTCTGCTTCAAGGATGTTATGTCTACTCCTCCAGCAGAGGGGCTGGTGGTTTGGGGAGCGGCTGCAGGTGGTCGAGGAATCAGGAGTGCATGTGGAGAGATGCGCAGGGGACCGGGAAGGATCACAGGCTTCAGGGGCCCCTGACTCACTCACAAGTCTTTGGATGAAGGGCGCGGAGTTTTGCCTGACCACGTCCCAACCCCCATCAGCCATCGAGAGTGGCTGATGAAGGATAACCTCCTGGGGTCCACCTGGATCTCAGTTCCCAAGAGTCCTGGCTCGGGTCCTCATCAGGACCCCGTCCTAGCCTGTGTCTGGCCCCCCAACCCTGGCCAGAGGGGCAGGGGCAGGGAGGTGCAAGAGCACCCAGGTGCCAGGCCGGTGGACTTCGGCTCTCCTCAGATCAGAGTTGACTTGAAAGCTGACATGGGGATGAAAAATGAGCAACCTTGCTTGCATTAAATATTTAATATTCTCTCCCTGGGAGGTGTCAGGAAAAGGACCCTATAATAAATACCATATGGGACAATCCCATCACTGAGCTCTCAGTTAATGGCCTCGTTTGCTCTGACAGAAGCATTAATGATGTCAGGTCTATGGCCCGTTTCGGGTGTGTGTCTCCCTCCAGTTTTAGACCATGGAGGGCAGGGGACCTGCTGGAGAAGAGGGTCCTCCAGGTTGCCAGTTTTTATGCTAATACTTGCAGAATTAGTGGAATTATGGTTGAGCAGGAGAAAGGTTCATGTAACAAACACACAATGCTTGGTATCTATCTGGCCCTGTTTTAAGTGCTCAGTTTAGTTCAGTTCAGTTTCTCAGTGGTGTCCGGCTCTTTGTGACACCATGGACTGCAGCATGCTGGGCTTCCCTGTCCATCACCAACTCCTGGAGCTTGCTCAAACTCATGTCCATCGAGTAGGTGATGTCATCCAACCATCTCATTCTCTGTCATCCCCTTTCTCTCCTGCCTTCAATCTTTCCCAACATCAGGGTCTTTTCAAATGAGTCAGTTCTTTGTATCAGGTGGCCAAAGTATTGGAGTTTCAGCTTCAGCATCAGTCCTTCCAGTGAATATTCAGGACTGATTGGTTGGATTCTCAAGAGTCTTCTCCAGCACCACAGTTCAAAAGCATCAGTTCTTCGGTGCGAGCTTTCTTTATAGTCCAGCTCTCACAATCATACATGACTATTGGAAAAATCATTGCTTTGACTAGATGGACCTTTGTTTGCAAAGTAATGTCTCTGTTTTTTAATATGCTATCTCGGTTGGTCATAACTTTTCTTCCAAGGAGCAAACGTCTTTTAATTTCATGGCTGAAGTCACCATCTGCATTGATTTTGGAGCCCCTCAAAATAATCTCTCATTGTTTCCACTGTTTCCCCATCTATTTGCCAAGAAGTGATGGGACCGGATGACATGATCTTAGTTTTCTGAATGTTGAGCTTTAAGCCAACTTTTTCACTCTCCTCTTTCACTTTCTTTTTTTTTTTCAAGAGGCTTTTTAGTTCCTCTTCAATTTCTGCCATAAGAATGGTGTCCTCTGCATATCTGAGGTTATTTATAGTTCTCCCAGCAATCTTGATTCCAGTTTGTGCTTCATCAAGCTTAGCATTTCTCATGATGTACTCTGCATATAAGTTAAATAAGCCAGGTGACAATATACAGCCCTGACATACTCCTTTCCTGATTTGGAAGCAGCCTGTTGTTCCATGTCCAGTTCTGCCTGTGGCTTCTTGACCTGCATAGAGAATTCTCAGGAGGCAGGTCAGGTGGTCTGGTATTCTCATCTCTTTAAGAATTTTCCACAGTTTGTTGTGATCCACACAGTCAAACACTTTGGCATATACAATAAAGCAGAAGTAGAGGTTTTTTCTGGAACTCTTTTGCTTTTTCGATAATCCAACGGATGTTGGCAATTTGATCTCTGGTTCCTCTGCCTTTTTATTTATTTATTTTAATTAGAGGCTAATTACTTTACAATATTGTAGTGGTTTGCCATACATTGACATGAATCTGCCCCGGGTGTACATGTGTTCCCCATCTTGAATCCCCCTGCCACCTCCCTTCCCATCTCATCCCTCTGGGTCATCCCAGTGAACCAGCCCTGAGCATCCTGTATCATGCATCGAACCTGGACTGGCGATTCGTTTCACATATGATAATATACACGTTTCAATGCCATTCTCCCAAATCATCCCACCCTCACCCTCTCCCACAGAGTCCAAAAGACTGTTCTATACATCTGTGTCTCTTTTGCTGTCTCGTATATAGGGTTATCATTACCATCTTTGTAAATTCCATATATATGTGTTAGTATACTGTATTGGTGTTTTTCTTTCTGGCTTACTTCACTCTGTATAATAGGCTCCAGTTTCATCCACCTCATTAGAATTGATTCAAATGCATTCTTTTTAATTACTGAGTAATATTCCATTGTGTATATGTACCACAGCTTTCTTATCCATTCATCTGCAGATGGACATCTAGGTTGCTTCCATGTCTGGCTATTATAAACAGTGCAGCGATGAACATTGAAGTACACGTGTCTCTTTCAATTCTGGTTTCCTCGGTGTGTATGCCCAGGAGTGCAATTGCTAGATCATATGGCAGTTCTATTTCCAGTTTTTTGAGGAATCTCCACACTGTTCTCCATAGTGGCTGTACTAGTTTGCATTCCCACCAACAGTGTAAGAGGTTTCCCTTTTCTCCACACCCTCTCCAGCATTTATTGCTTAAAAGCTTCTGCACAGCAAAGGAAACTATAGGCAAGGTGAAAAGACAGCCTTCAGAATGGGAGAAAATAATAGCAAATGAAGCAACTGACAAAGGATTAATCTCAAACATATACAAGCAATTCCTGCAGCTCAATTCCAGAAAAATAAACGACCCAATCAAAAAATGGGCCAAAGAACTAAACAGACATCTCTCCAAAGAAGACATACAGATGGCTAACAAACACAGGAAAAGATGCTCAACATCACTCATAATCAGAGAAATGCACATCAAAACCACAATGAGGTACCATTTCACACCTGTCAGAATGGCTGCTATCCTCTGCCTTTTTAAAATCCAGCTTGAATATCTGGAAGTTCACGGTTCAAGTACTGTTGAAGCCTGGCTTGAAGAATTTTGAGCATTACTTTGCTAGTGTGTGAGATGAGTGCAATTGTGCAGTAGTTTGAACATTCTTTGGCATTGCCTTTCTTTGGGATTGGAATGAAAACTGACCTTTCCCACTTCACTACTACTGTGTTGGGGCTTCCCAGATGGTACTAGTGGTAAAGAATCTGCTTGCCAATGCAGGAGTCATAAGAGATGCGGGTTCAATCCCTGGGTCGAGAAGATGCCCTGGAGGAGGGCATGGCAACCCAATCCAGTCTTCTTGCCTGGAGAATCCCATGAACAGAGGTGCCTGGTAGGCTTCAGTCCATAGGGTTGTACAGAGTTGGGCACAACTTAGCGATGGAGAATGCACACACACACTCCTGATAATGATTTCTATTTTAAAGGTTGGGAAACTGAGACCCAGAGAGTCTGCTGAACAATTCATTCAAAGTCACGTGGCGAGTGGATTCCTTTACCCATGTGACTTTGAATGAACTGTGGTCCAGAGGTTGAGAGTCTGCCTGCCAGTGCAAGGGATGTGGGTCCAATCCCTGTCCAGGAAGATTCCACATGCTGAGGAGCAGCTAAGTTCATGTGCTGCAACCACTGAAGCCTCCGCAACAAGAGAAGCCACCACGACAGGAAGCCCAAGCACCACAAGGAAGAGAAGCCCCTCTTGCTGCAACTAGAGAAAGCCGTGGGCAGCAACGAAGACCCAGCGTAGCCAAAAAAAGTCATAAGGCTAGTCAATGGAAAAGGTGGGATTTGAAATGGAAAAGACAGGCCTGTCTCCTGCCGGTGTCTGTGCTGTGTTGCCGGGGCTCTGGAGGCAGACAGCTGTGGATTGGGATCACAGCTCCTCGTTTTTGCTAGCTGTGTGATGGTGGGGAATCTGGCTCCCCGCTCTGAGCTTCACTTGCTATGTACACAAAACTGGAGCAATCCTGTCCTGTCTCATGGAAGCTGGGAGAATGGTATGAGGAATCGCATGGAATACTTTAATCACCACGCTGATAAAAGTTCATTCTTACCACTGCTTGAAATCCAGTTTTGTCATTTCCCGGTGGTGTGACTTCCTGGCACGGACTTAACCTCTCAGTTTCCATATCAGTAAATGGAGTTAAAAATTCCTATCTTCCAGGGATACTGGGAGTGCCCTTCAGCCTCTAAGCCTTGGACTGAGCAGCCTGCATTCTGCTTCATTCTGGGAATGGCTCTGAGTGGTCCTGAGGGTCAGACCTCAGCCAGATGGTCCCAACGTGCCTCAGTGGGTCAAGCCTGTATCAGAAGACCCAGGTCACCTGCAGGTTCTCATCCCTGTGCCCCTGGCTGGTGCCAAGCCATCCTGTGCTACCCAGTGGATGGTTTGCAGCCCTGAATTATAGCTGAACTGCTGAGGATGAGAAAGAGGCGGCCTGATTTGAGCTCCTTGCAGGGAGAGAATTCACAGCCTCACGTGTTCACACAAGCGAGCTAAAGCCCTGGGCAGCCCACGGTCCCAAAGCTCTGGGTGGCCCAGGATTGCGAGGCTCTGGCACCAGGCATCTTTCTGCTTGTGACCTTGATTCACCGACCTTGAGTCACCGACGTGGCTGCTGAGTTCAGGGCACTCCCTGCTCCTAGGGGCAGAGTGGTTCTCTGGATGGCAATGTTCCAAGGGTCGCAGGCTTTGGAGGGGGTCGCTCCTGGCCCCAGGGGTGCCATCGCCAGTCAGCCAGCGAATTTTGTACCTCTAGGGCCTGGAGCTGGGGGTGGGGGTGGGAGTGGGGAGGGCTGGTGAAAGCAGGGAGGAGTGCTCGGTCAGCAGCGGCTTTATGGATGTCTGCCTGCCTGTGAGGGGAAAGGGACCCCTGGGCTGTTCCCTGGGAGCTCCAAGCTCTGCCTGACTGGGAGCAGCCGAGATGTGCTTGACTAATTTATATTAATTCAAGACCATTAATGATGAGCTATCGCCTCTCTTTCCTCTCTCCTTTCCCTCTCCTAGCGGGAAGACAGTGCTCAGATTCAAGTGCTGAGCTTTGCGGGCTCCCGACTCCTTGGGTAATGAGTTCAGATAGGAGTTCAAATCAGGTGGCTCCAGCTCCTGACGCCCCCCCAACCGCTTCCCTCTACCCAAGAAACAAGCTCCCAGGGTTCTTTTCTGCCCCAAGGTCAACCAACTAGTCTCCTAATGAAGAAGAGAGCCCCAAATCTGTTGTGAAACGTCTAGGGGTGAAGTGGGAGGGCAGGGCCTCCGAGGGCCTCAGGCACATGTGCAACAACCACGCAGTACACCCTTCAAAACAACTTCTTCCCTTTTGCTTGTTTGTGCCTGAAGCTGCTGGAGGAGCAAGAGGACCTCAGATTGCCCTGCTTTGTGGACTCCCTGCTCACAGCTTTTCTTCCTGCAGTGGCATAGTTGCTTTGGTCGTGTCTGACTCTCTGTGACTGCCTGGACTGCAGCCCGCCAGGCTCCTCTGTCCGTGGGATTCTCCAGGCAACAATACTGGACTGAGTTGCCATTTCGATCTAAGTGGAATTTCCCAGTGGGCCTGTGAAGCAGAGACAGGGCTGATGGAATTAACCTTAATTCCATCCTTAACTGAGGAAGGAACTGAGGCTTCCCCCCAAACACCAAGTTAAGCCCAGGACCCAGGACTCCTGAGTCCTGGCACACGGCCTCCTGAAGGCATGAGCAGAGATTTCCAACTTATTATCTGGACATAATTGTTCATTTTGCAATTATGTTTCTTGTCCCCTGGGACTGGGGTCAAGACCAGGCCACAGAGATGCCTGTTCCCAGGACCGGGTGTGATAGGAGTCCCATTTTATGATGTCTCCAGAAGCTAGGAGTAGAGATATTAAACAGCTGCCCAGGTGTAGTCCTCAGGGGCGCACAGAGGCTAAGGGGAGAAGGCCTGTGGGCAGGGCCCACCAGAATCCAGAGGAGGCCCTGGGGTGATGTCTTTCTCCTTTCGAACCTCAGTCTTCCCATCTGGATGTTGACTTAATGCCCAAAGTGAGAGTTGTGAGCTCGCTTTTACTGAGGGCAAAGTGAGGACTGCAGCCCGGGAGACAGAAGCTCTGCGAAACTGCTCATAAAATGTGGGCAGGCGGAGGGGGTGGTCGGTATATGAGATTTTGGTGAAGGGGGAATACATGCAATTGAGCATGTTTTTCCGGAAAGTTTCTACTAGCCTCATGAAGCTTTGCTAGTCACAAGGAACAGTGGTCACCATGAAGGATTTTAGTGCTTTTCTAGATATGGAGAGATATAAGAATTGGACTCATAAAATCAGCTCCAGAGAATATCTAACTATCTGAAGACCTGTCCTGTCCCTTCCGCCCCCAGCCCCCCACCCCAGCACAGAGTGCCTCATTTCTGCTCTCCACCCCGAACTCTTTCGGGGGTATTGAAGGTTAGCAGCTGCAGCAGCACATGATTTAATCCTTGTGCAGGTAGATGGCAGGTGCCCATGGCAAGCGCCCATTTGTAGTTGACACAGACAGTGGGACTGTCCGGGGAGCCTCCGTGAGCACGATCAGCCTGCAGACCCCTCAGTGGAGCCTTGAGGGAAGGAAGACCCTTTAGATACTGAGACCATGAGATTCCACTGGGGAGGGGGTACCCAGCTGTCTGAGCCTCGGACCCTAGACCCGGCTGGTGGCAGACTCCCAGGGCAAGGCAGAGGCCCCCTCCAGCTCCCTCAGGCCTCCCCTGAACATCAGTGACTCAATTCTCCTGCTTTTGCTCCTGGTTGACAATGTTAAAACTTGGGGCTTCTGAAACACTCCCGCACAAACCCACACAAATGATTTCTCCCAGCATTTACATATTTCCTTTTGAAACCCTGCGAGTCTTTTCTCCAAAGTAATGGATTTTCCTCCCCCCAACCCCCTTGTCTGGGCCAAATGTATTCAAATCTGGTCAGAAGATTCCTATCAGCTCAGCAGGGTTTCCCTCCTGTTTCCTGGCAAATCAGCATCCTTTTTATTCTCCCCCTCAGATCTCTGCGTAAAAAGGAGCCTTTCTATGCAAAAGTTTTACTGGGACAGACAGACGGACTCCATGTTGCCGAGGGGTCTTTGATAGCCCAGAACACAAGCTCTGACTTCAGGGGGCTCAGAAAACTTCATCAGCCGAGGAGGGGGATGAGGAAAACAGGATCCTGCTGAAACAGCCCTTTGAAATCCCCCCAAATGATGTTTGATGTGCCGGCGCCTTTCAGCCTAAGCCATACCTTTGGCATCAAAAGCACCTTTTGAAAAAAAAAATTAGCTATTTTTTAAGGCACAGAAGGAGTAAATTTAATATTAAGTCCTAATGGCACAAGTCTTTGAAAAAGCATTTCTGGACTTCATTTAATACTCTCCCCCCTGATCTAGCAGCACAAGATTTCCCCCCTTTCTCCCCCTGCTATTTAATTTTTAATCCTCCTCTTTCCGAATCCTGGGCCTCTGATGGCAGGTCAGGGCCTGGCACCCACAGGGCTGCAATGACATCCAGCAGATGGAGTTAGAGTTTCATTCCCTTTGGCCACCCAGACCTCCTGGCTTTTAAAGCAGTGGCCAACCTCTGGGGTTTTCTTCTGTTTTTTGGCCTGAAAGGGAGCGTCTGAAGGCATTGAGAGCTCCACTGAGAGCTGGTGCCACAGCCTGGTTCCCCGTGCTGAGAGCACTGACCACCCAGGGTGGCCTCCAGCCTACAGAGACTGGAGTGGGAGTCCAGCCCTGAGGGGTCCTGGACCACTCCAGGGCCCAGAGGCTCACCCAGCTCAGACTGGTCCAGCTCACCGGTGAGTCACCTGCTGAGTCCTGATCCTGGAGGGGAACGTCCCTGACACCACACAAGGCTTTCTGACCTGCCTTGGGGAGAGTCTTTCCCTTCTTCTTCCCTGGACCAAGGCAGCCAGGACCACGGACAGCTCTGGGCGTGTCCAGGTCTGGTTGTTGGGCTCACTGTATATCCTGGCCTCCCTCTGAGAGTGTTAAGGACCCCTTGCTGGACTAAAGTGAGCTAACCTTTTGGGGATGGGCCATCCTGTTCTTCCACACACAGGAGCCAGTGTTCAAGTAGGAGGTTTCTGAGGGATCCTAGAAAATGTGAGGGATGGAAGAGGAAAGTGTGTAGAAGGAATGCTAGATTTCTTACCTGGAGGGAATGGGGTCACTTGCTGGGACCAGGGAGGTTGGGGTGGGTGTGTTCACTTGGGGGAGAGGAGAGTTGGGGGATTCCTGGAGGAATGGGATTGTGTGATGAGCACATGGATCTTGCCTAAATCTGGACTGTTCCATCCCCACCAACCCGTCCCTCTCACAGAAAGAACTTTCCTGAGTGCAATTGTTGTCCTTAGCTCCATCCCTGGCTTAAGACCTTCTTTGGCTCCCTATTACTCTTACAATATAGGACCAGCTCCTCTGCCTGGCAAGTGAGACCTTTGAGGATCTGGCTTGGTCAACCCATCCTGTTCCATTCCCTGGTTCTGTTTCAGCTATGCTGGGCATCTCACATGTGCCCTCCGTGTCTCTGCCCTGCAGTCCTCTCAGCCCACACTTTCTCCCTTCTCGTCTCCATCTGGCAGATAGCTGCTCTTTGCTCAAGGGTCACCACCTTGGTGAAACCCGCTTTGATCTCAGGCGGTATTTCCAGCGCTGGGTTTGGACATGTCTGACAGCGTTAGCTTCTTGCGTTGTAGGTGTTTGTACCTATCTCTCCCAATGCCTCTGAGCTCTTTTTTTTTTTTTTTTTAAATTAATATATTTGGCTGTTCTGGATCTTAGTAGAGGCCTGCGGATCTTCAGTCTTTAGTTGCAGCACACAAACTCTTAGTTGCGGCATGTGAGATCTAGTTCTCTGGCCAGGGATCGAACCCAGCTACCTGCACTGGGAGCATGGAGTCTTAGCCCCTGGACCAATAGGAAAGTCCCTGAACTCTTCAAAGATAGAGGCTGGGTCTTATTACTCTTTGCATCCTCATCACCTACAAATCCAACCCGATCTCCTTCCCCTGAGCATCAATACATTCTATCATCCTTATTTTACAGATGAAGAAACTAAAGCTCAGAGACCTTAAGTAATTTGCTTAAGGTCACACAGTGAATAAGTTAAACATCCCCCTTGCCTCAAAAGAGGAGATGTGGAGCCTTTTGCAGCTCAAAGACAATTGTTAAGTCAGAGTTTACAGAGATGGTCAGGTAGAGTCTTCCAAGCAAAGTCCCCTTCCCTTGGAAATTGTTTCCAATAGCATGGGTGGCCTCACATGCCCTGATTGTGATGGTCTGGATCTAGGCTGTCCCAGGTGTCTGGCTGGTGAAGCTGGGCACCGAGACCGTGGAAGGGAGAGGAAACTACAGACAGAGCAGAAATGGGGAAGGGCATTTGGTATTTTCTGAGTCCTGGAAATACTGTTTTTCCTGGTTCTGTGGAAGCTCTGGGCCGTGACTCCCACTGATTCTTGCTCCCCCTCCCCCCCTACAAGGCATTAGCCCTTTATGACTTCATATTAATCTACAGGCACTTATTGCTCTGCAAGGCTGTTTTGACAAAAGTTCATTATCAAGACTGCTAAATGCTTTTAAAGCATTGATTGGGCAAATTATTACATCACTGGGGTAGACACTGGGTTTGAAGATGGATGGTGTTGCTCAGACCATCTGAAATTTTCCTTCTTTTAATTGGATCGATCCCCAGAATAAACGAAGTTTAATTGAATTTTGAGGAAAATTGAGCAGTTGTTTGTGAGTCTCTGTCGATAGGCATTATTTCAATTACACGGTGATAAGTGAGCGGGGGTGGGTGGTGGTGGTGGGATGGGGTGGGCAGGAGGGAGCGTGCTGTACCTAGGGCTGGAGGCAAATTCCCCTGAAGAGCGTCACTTTCCTTCAGTAAATGTTTACTGATCATCAACTTTGTGCCCCCGCCCACGTTGGGCCTGTTCCCTCCTGGGGGCCTGCAACACTGGTGTCTCAATGTTGATGTTCTTGGTTAGTTGCTAAGTCCTGTCTCACTGTTTTGCGAACCCATGGACTGTAGTCCTGCCAAGTTTTTCTGTCCATGGGATTTCCCACGTAGGCACGAACACTGGAGTGGGTGGCCATTTCCTTTTCCAGGGGATCTTCCCGACCAGGGATCGAGCCCCTGTCTCCTGCGTGGCAGGCAGATTCTTTACCACTGAGCCACCCGGCAAGCCCCACTAGTGATGAAGCTCCCGGCAGGTTACATACGTTTGCTGAGCCTCAGGGTCCCAGCCGGTGAAATAAGCATATGGTGGCTGCAGTCACTCGGGGTTGATAGAAACCAGAAATGTGATGACGTAGGTGCTGGTCCCTCAGTTAGCGCTGGAAGGTTGTGCAAGTCTCGACCCGTGCCGGGGGTGGGGGGCAGGGAAGCAGTTGTGGACACACAGATGGCAGAGGGTGAGGAAAAGCTGCTGTGACCAAGGCTTCGCCCTTCATTTGCTGTGGCGTTCTTTCTTTCCTCTCTCCGTGGCCCCGTGTTTCTCTGTGTCTCTGTCTTGGCCGTGCTCTCTTGGGCTTACTTCTCTTTCTTTTTCTCCACCCGCCTCAGCCCCGCACCCCTCCCCCCCCATATTTATCTAACTGTGAATAGCACAGGCTGATGTACAGGGCACCGTGGAGCCTAAGGATCCAGGGAATCAGGCAAACAGCCTGTGGGGAGGCAGCCTTTAACCTGAGAGCTGGAGAAAGAGAAGGTGGGTGAGCAAGCTGGGCATGTTTATGGGCGTGTGTATGTGTTTATGAGTATGTATGTGTTTCTGGGTGTGTGTGTCTTTATGGGCATGTGTGTATATATTGGTTTGTGTGTATATGTATGTTTATGGGTCTGGAGGAGGGCATAGCAACCCACTCCCACCCCATGGACAGAGGAGCTTGGCAGGCTACAGTGCATAGGGTTGCAAAGAATCAGATATGACTGAAGTGGCTTAGCACACATGCACGTGTTTATGGCTATGTTTGTGTATGTATGTGTCTTTATGGGCATATGTGTATATATGGGTATGTGTATGTATGTATGTGTGTCTAGGGGTATGTGTATGTGTGGTATGTACAGACAGTGCTCTAGGCAGAGGTAGAGGCCGGTGCAAAGGCCCTGAGGTTGAGTGTGAAGATGTTTGCCAGCAGACCAGTGGGGCTTGAGCACAGTAAGGAAGGGAGGATCCAGGTCCCTGAAGGACAGACCAGGCATGACCAAGTGAGAAGCCTGGGCTCAAACCCAGCTCCATAGAATTCTAAATCAACACTCACCCCATAGCCCCATGACAGCTGATCAGTTCTTCTTCAGTGTTTTTTGAAGTCCCAGGCAGAGCAAAGCTAAGGGACTCTCTGAGCCAAGCTAAGGGACCTCCCTGAGGTCCATCACGGGAGGGCAGTGGTGGTTAACTGAGGATTAACCACCAGAGGTTAACCAACAGAGATTAACTGAAAATCCTTAGATTCTTCAGAATGGAGCTTTTTAAGCCATTAAAACTTTCTCTCATAAGTCCTGGACCCCCTCTTTCAAAAATAACCAAGACTCAGAACTGGTCATCAAAGTCTAGGTAAGGGGGTGTTTCAACTGGGGGCAATTTGTCCCCATGGGAACTCTTGGCAAATTCTGGAGACATTCTGAAGTGTTACTGGCCTCTAGTGGGTAGGGAGCCAGGATGTGGATAAACATTTTTCAATACTATACTGTGCATGATCCAACCCAAAGAATTATCCAGATCATACTGTCAATGGCTTTGAGGTTGAAAAACTTCCCCGGGCAATTCTGGACAGCGGCCTCTGGGCTTTTTACCTTCCACCCTTCACACCTGGTGAGTGGACAAGTCAGAGGCCTCTCTCCTGTGGCCACAGGGCATTTCTTCCCAAAGCTTTCTGCTCAGCAGCTGTGCTGGGCTCCCTAGACTCCCAGCTTGTCCTGTCCTTGGAGAGACATTTCCTTCTCTGGTTTCCTCCTCATCCCAGAAGTCAGCTACACTTCTTGATTTTATTTTTAAAAATTTACTTACTTTAATTTTTGATTGTGTTGGGTCTTTGTTGCTGTGTGTGGGCTTTCTCTAGTTGCAGGAAGCAGGGGCTACTCTCTAGTTGTGGTGTGAGGGCTTCTTATTGTGGTGGCTTCTCTTGTGGAGCACAGGCTCTAGGTGTGTGGGCTTCTGTAGTTGTGGTACATGGACCAAGCTGCCCTGCGGCATGTGGGATCTTCCTGGACCAGGGATCGAACCTGTGTACCCTGCACCAGCAGGCGGATTCTTAACCACGGGACAACCAGGAAAGTCCTCGTACTTCTTGGCTTTAAATAGTACCTCTACTTTTGTTAAGAGCTTGATGACACCATGTCTTTTCGGCCCCTTTTCTGGGAGCTCAAGTTCTTCATGCCTGCATTCTTCAACCACCATTCTCTCATCAGAGCTAAGTAACATCAGATAACATACACCCTGTGTGATGTGGCGGGATTTGGATATTTTCCTCCCTTGTCACTAATTGCAAACAATAAAATAAAACATCAGATTGCCACCAAGACTGCATTGCCATTGAAATCAGGTCCATTTCCATTTAAACAAGTTTGTGAAACATGCTCATTGGAAACAAATGTGTTCCTTGCACATGAATTCAGATGACAAATGGCTTTTTTTATTTTCCAGAGTACGTCTTTCTCCGCGTTGGGAACTGTGAACTTCTTGCAAGTGCCTTTGTAACCTCTGGAGTCAGCTCGAGGCCTGATTCCATTTCCCCTGCTTACGATTTTGGGGACAGAGTCCAGGAGAGGGTGGCTTGCTTTAGGGGCTGCGGCCGTCTTGGCAAAAGGGTTGAGTGGATGTGACTCCACCGACGTGTCACTCCCACGCTCAAAATCACAGTTGTCTGTTGACCACAGGCTAAAGGCTGAGCTTCTCCTAATGACATTCGAGGTCATTCATTTTTACCATATGGTTCTTGTCTACCCAATGAGTTTCTGGCTGCTTTTTCACCCCACTAGGGCTTCCCTGGTGGCTCAGATGGTAAAGAATCTGCCTTCAGTGCAGGAGACCCAGGTTCCAACCCTGGGTCAAGAAGACCCCCTGGAGAAGGGAATGGCTACCCACTCCAGTATTCATGCCTGGAGAATTCCAAGGACAGAGGAGCCTGGCAGGCTTCAGTCCATGGGGTCACAAAAAGAGTCAGACATGACTGAGCAACTAACACTTTCACTTTCTTCATCCCACCAGACTTTTCACTTTCCCCTATATCTTTGCAGTTATTATTTCCACAACCCGGAATGCTCTTGCTATTCATGCCTATATGGTGAACATATCTTTCTGGATCCAACTCAAACATTACTCCTCTAGGAATCCCTCTTCCTTTTCTGGAATGCTCCCTTTTCCATATTCTTTTTTCAAATTAAAAAATATTAATTTATATTGGAGTATTATTGCCTTCTGAAGCACAACCCAATACTTTGGCCACCTGATGCCAAGAGCCAACTCATTGGAAAAGACCCAGATGCTGGTCAAGATTGAAGGCAATAGGAGAAGAGGGTGGCAGAGGATGAAATGGCTCGATAGCATCACTGACTCAATGGACATGAATTTGAGTAAACTCTGGGAGTTAGTGAAGGACAAGGAAGCCTGGCTTACTATAGTCCAAGGAATTGCAAAGAAATGGACATGACTTAGGGACTGAACAACAAAATGATAGTTGCTTTAGAGTGCTGTGTTAGTTTCTACTGTACAGCAAAATGAATCAGCTATATGTACTCATGGATCCCCTCTTTTTTGGATTTCCTTCCCATTTAAGTCATCACAGAGCATTCGGGAGAGTTCCTTGTGCTACACAGTATGTTCTCATCAGTTGTCTATTTTATACATGGTATCAATAGCGCGTGTGTGTCAATCTCAGTCTCCCAATTCCTCCCACCCCTTCTCCTTCGATATCCATCCATTTGTTCTCTGCATCTATGTCTCTATTTTTGCTTTGCAAATATCTATATTCTTAAAGTGCTGTATCCACACCTCTGTTGGAACTTGCTCCACAGGGTATACGAAATGCATATTTACTCATAGAACCCAAATAAAACCAATGTCCCACGTGGCCCAGTCTTAGCATGGAGTTGTATTTAAAGAATCCCATAAAGCAGTCGAAGGAATTTAAGACAATTTAAATCTTTTATTGGTATCTCTCAGTGTCAGAGAAGATCCAAATCCTAATTCACAACAACACTTAAAATTCTCTTTCCTCATTCCTCTGACTTTCAACTGCTCCCTCCTTTTGTAGCTGTCCTCATAATTAACTCCGCACTAAAAGTCTCTAAGCCATACCAATCATGGCTCTTGACTTCCTTGTTACTTTTCTTTCTCTCTCAAGTACTTTCCTCCTCCTAAGTGGGTTTTCCTTCAGTTCAGTTCAGTTCAGTCGCTCAGTTGTGTCCGACTCTCCGCGACCCCATGAATCACAGCACGCCAGGCCTCCCTGTCCATCACCAACTCCCGGAGTTCACTCAAACTCATGTCCACAGAGTCGGTGATGCCATCCAGCCATCTCATTCTCCGTAGTCCCCTTCTCCTTCTGCCCCCAACCTTTCCCAGCATCAGAGTCTTTTCCAGTGAGTCAACTCATCGCATGAGGTGGCCAAAGTATTGCAGTTTCAGCTTTAGCATCAGTCCCTCCAATGAACATCCAGGATTGATCTCCTTTAGAATGGACTGGTTGGATTTCCTTGCAGTATAAGGGACTCTCAAGAGTCTTCTCCAACACCACAGTTCAAAAGCATCAATTCTTCGGCAATCAGCTTTCTTCACAGTCCAACTCACATCCATACATGACCATGGGAAAAACCATTGCCTTGACTAGACGGACCTTGGTTGGCAAAGTAATGTCTCTGCTTTTTAATATACTATCATGGTTGGTCATAACTTTCCTTCCAAGGAGTAAGCGTCTTTTAATTTCATGGCTGCAATCAGCATCTGCAGTGATTTTGGAGCCCCCAAAAATAAAGTCTGACACTGTTTCCACTGTTTTTCCATCTATTTCCCATGAAGTGATGGGACCAGATGCCATGATCTTTGTTTTCTGAATGTTGAGCTTCAAGCCAACCTTTTCACTCTCCTCTTTCACTTTCATCAAGAGGCTTTTGAGTTCCTCTTCACTTTCTGCCATAAGGGTAGTGTCATCTGCATATCTGAGGTTATTGATATTTCTCCCAGCAATCTTGATTCCAGGTTGTGCTTCTTCCAGCCCAGCGTTCCTCATGATGTACTCTGCATATAATTTAAATAAGCAAGGTGACAATATACAACCTTGACGTACACCTTTTCCTATTTGGAACCAGTCTGTTGTTCCATGTACAGTTCTGACTGTTGCTTCCTGACCTGCATGGAGTTAAAAAGAAAAGAATCCAAGGGAAATTACTGGCAGACTCAGAATCTCCCAGAGATGGCAGAGGAGAAAGAGGGTCAGAATAGCCAAAGAAAACTTCTCTTTAGTAGGCTGGGAGTTGGGGAGTTGGCAAACCCTTACAGTTTATCATGTCTTTCCCCTGGCACTTGTTTGTCTCTACTGCTGGACTTCAGGATTGGGTCTGCATCCCATTCAACTGTATCTAAGCCCCGTGCCTAGGGCTTTTCACTAAATGTTCACTTGAGGTTTATTCCCACAATTCTTCTCATACTGAAAAACTCAAGCATCAGATTGGGTGAATTGAAATGTCTGCAGGTTCAGCCCAGACCATCTGTGTTCCATATTGGGGGATTTGGGGCCTGTGTGTGCTAGGACCCTTATTCTAGTCACCATCCACTGGGGTTGCATTCTGATGGAGTTGGCTTTCTTCTATTCCCCCCAACCCCTGCCCATGGCTCACACTTATTTGTTTTTGTTTTTCATCTGTGAATGCCTAAATTATTTTTACATGTTCCCTGGATTTTGAAACAGATTTTTAATTATCCATTTTCAACTGTTTTAATGTGAACATATGAGCAGCTACCAAAAGTGCAGATAAAAGCACCACATTTCCAATTGTTTGTCACAATATTTGCTTTTTGCGAAACATTCCGGGGATGTGGTCTCCCACATCCACATTTGTAGGCTGTTTTGGAATTACTGCCAACAGCATGGCCAGTGTTGTGAAAGCTGAGAAAGAGAGGGTCTAGAGCTTGAACAGTTATTGTTTGGGTGTGTGGATTCTGGAGCATATCCCTGGCCAAGCTGTGTATACAGCAGGAATGGCAGTGGGATTGAGCCTAAGTACACGGCATCCAACAGACCCTTGAACAGTGTTCAAAGCGTGGGCTTGGGATTGATCGATCGATCTATTCATTCATTAATACATTCAATAAATTATTCTTGCACACCTACTATGTGCATGGGATCCCATCCAGCTCAGGCCTGGGATTTTATGTGTTGACCGTCTAAACCTGGAAAAAAGTTCTGACCAGAGGCTTTGGGACATGGCCAACTTGAGTCATCAAGGGACTCAAATGGTGTGCAGAGAGGCTAGTGTATACACATAAAGTAGTCTGAGGCCTAGACTCTAGTGCGTGGAATGAGGGGTAGTACATGAGAGGACCATTCCAGTATCCCCAGACAGAGTTTTAGAGTAGGTGATGGGTTTTATGGTGGTCAGACAAATATTTTCTCCTTTCTCTCCTTCTACTTCCCTCCCATGTCCATGGGAGAAGTATACTTATCTGCTCTATTAAATTGGATTTTGTCAAACGCCTTGCTTCAGACCCTTTATGAGAATTCACTTCTTTATTCCTTGACTTTAGGCTTGACTTTGCTGTCTTCCTTGGTCAATGGAATGTCAGCAAAATCTAATCTCTGACCTCAAAACCAGCCTAATCTAGACCAGCCCAGCCTAGAAAAGCCAGATCTAAGATGATCTGAAGACCCATAAGTGAAATATAAATGGTTATTATTGTATGCGTCTGAGAATTTTGAGGTGGTTGTTACACAGCTGTAGCTGACAGATACAAGGATCTGACAGATCAAAAGCTATGCTGAAAGGTTGCACATGGTTTTATACCCATGCCTCCGTCAATAAAAGTACAAATCTCCTATGCTCCTCACCCCAGATCAGAGATTATGACACATCCTTGAGGGACTAAGTTCTCTTCTTCTTTGTTGAGCATTACTGTCTTCTAGACATCTTCACTACCCAGGGCATTTGATCAGGTTTACTTGTTCTAGTTTATGCTATGAAAGGAGTAGGTGGGATTGTAAATTTCCAAGAGGACAAACCATATTAGGATATTGAGGATACTTTCCATAGCTAGGCAAGTCCCTTGACATGACCTCAGCCGAGCTGAGAGATGGGCTGGGGAGTGGCTCTACCCCAAAATAATTATGGCAGGCCTGGGTGTTTGTGGCCCAGCTAGTAGTGCCTTTACAACAAACAGGATTGGGGCATAGCGACAAAATCTGGCCTGATATGTAGAGTCCAATAGGGGTCTAGCGTGACAGAGACGCTGGGAAAGATTGAAGGCAGAAGGAGAAGGGGGCGACAGAGGATGAGAGAGTTGGATGGCATCAGCATCTCACTGGACATGAATTTGAGCAAACTCTGGGAGATGTTGAAGGACAGGGAAGCCTGGTGTGCTGCAGTCCATGGGGTTGCAAAGAGTCGGACACAACTGAAGCTACTTAGCATGCACAGGGGCCTTATTGTTCTGCTGACCACAGACTCTGTTCTGCCGCCTTTATTTTGGATTCTTCTTTGACTGTGTGTGTGTACTCAGTTGCTCGTTCATGTCCGACTCTTTGCAATCCTATGGACTGTAGCCTTCCAGGCTCCTCTTGTCCTGGGATTCTCCAGGCAAGAATACTGGAGGGGGTTGCCATGCCCTCCTCCAGGGGATCTTCCTGATCCAGGGATTGAACACGTATCTCTTGCATCTCCTGCATTGCAGGGGGATTTTTTATCTACTGAGCCACCTGGGAAGCCATCTTTTTTGAGGGTCACATGCAAATCCCAAAGGGCCCTCCCATCTCTGAATCTCAGAAAAGAAGTCCTCAAACCTACTGATAGGGTGGATTAGAGGTCACAGGGCAGTCCTCACCTTTTCCTTGGGAGTAGGGAGGTGGGCAACGGGAACCAAAAGGCTGTGAACCTCTCCCTTCAATGTCAACATAGTTCTGAGGTACCAGCCTGGGACCACAGGATCCTTCCTAGGCCAAGCTGGTCTTCAAGGTAATGTTTGATATTTGCTGGCTGGCCCTGCCAGGCTGTAAGTGTAATTTAGGATAATTAAAATGAAATGTTAGCAAGTAGTGTATCTCCCCACGATAATGAGACTCCAGTGTTGGATATAGCTGAGCAGCTGGGTCCCTTGATCCATCAGAAGGGGATGATGCCAGCATCTAAGCTCCTGGCCGATCTCCCACGTGGAAGGAATTAACACGGCAGACATAATTTCCCCGGGGTCAACATGCTTCACCCTGCAGATCTGTCTCCTTTCAAGCTTGGAGAAGGCTGACTGCAGCCACCTGCTTGCCTGGCCTTGGAGACCTTGTCTGGTCCTGCTGACCACCCCCCTGCACCCCCAGGTTTTGCTTCTGGCTGAAACCTCCCTCTCCCTTCCAGTCTAATCACCAGGGGGAGGGGAACACAATCAACTTGGGTGTAAAATTCTAAAGTCCTTTGGAAAATGCAATTGGAACATAATCCCGCCTGTGAACATTTCCCAGTTAATTATCATCGGCTATATTTTTGGCATCAGGGCTGAGCGGGTGGGAGGGGGTGAGGGGGATGGGGGTGGCATCTTCATCACAATACCAGTTTTAGGAGTCGTTTATCTTGTCTTTTAGACTAATTATCCCAAACTCACCACTAGGCTGTCACACTTACATGCTCCAATAAATGTAGTTTTAAATCAGCCGCTGACTTGGCGGCAGGGTTACTAGCAGCGTCCCTGGCTCGTGTCTAACTAGGGCCATCCATCTGTAATCATGGCGCTGAGGGGAGGTGGCACTGTTCGGGCCTCCATGAATGATAATGCTTATTTATATGCAAATACGTCTGACAAATCAATAATGTATGATTTAGCTGTCCATGGGCTAGCAATCCCAGGTGGGGGCTCTACTGAAGGTCTGTGTTGGCTCCTGCCCTGTCCCACCAGGACTTTGCTTGTAGCTGCCCTACCCCACTGCAACCAACTTCTAAGTTTCCAAGTTCAAGGTGTATTTGCTGAGATCAAGGAATGTACCCTTGTGAGGGTCTTCATCCCTATCTCAGGCTCTGCTCTAATTAGGACTTTGTCCCTTTCTTGAACTCAGGACATTATTAATTCATCAAATATTTATTGAGCACCTACTATTTATCTATCTCCATCTTTATCTCTGCCTATATCCATATAGAAAACAAATCCTTATATAGCACTTACCATATTCCCAAACTGTTCTTGAGCTGTCTGTATATGCTATCATTTAATCCTCCTAATAAGATAGGAGGATACCGGTGGCTTAGATGGTAAAGAATCTGCCTGCAATGTGGGAGACCTGGGTTTGATCCCTGGGTTGGGAAGATCCTCTGGAGAAGGGCATGGCTCCCCACTCCAGTATTTTTGCCTGGAGAATCCCATGGACAAGAGGACCCTGACAGTCTACATTCCATGGGGATGAAAAGAGTCAGAGACAACTGAGCGACTAAGCACATTATTGGCCCTACTTTGCAGAGGGAAAAACTGTGTCACTCTGTTATCCAAAGCTATTCAGCCAGAGAGTGTTGGTTCTGGAACTCCAGCCCAGGCAGTCTGGCCCAGACTCTCCACTGTGATCTGCTAGGCTTTGTTGTCAAGTGCTGCGCTAGCACTGGGGCTACAGCAGTGAACAGGGCAGACAGGTGCCTGACCTCAGGGAGCTTTTATTCATGGGTAGATAAAGAGCAAAAGCAAAATGTAAAACAATGCAAAATGACAACAAAGCTCATACAAGCGAATATCTAGTCATTCACAAATTGTGCGGGCTTCCCAGGAGGCACTAGTGGTAAAGAACCTGCCTGCAAAGGCAGGAGATATAAAACATGCAGCTGTGATCCCCGCATTGGGAAGATCCCCTGGAGGAGGGCTTAGTGACCCACTCTAATATTCTCTTATCTGGAGAATCCTGTGGTCAGAGGAGCCTGGCAGGCTACAGTCTGTAGGGTTACACAGAGTCGGACATGACTGAAGTGACTTAGCACACATGCACGCACAAATTGTGTTAATTTCTCGGAAAGAAACTGGCAGAATCAAGAGCATAAGGAAGTCAGAAAACTCACCTAACTGAGCACAGCACTGTTGGCATGTGGTTAGTCCAAAAGCAGGGCATTAGTCTGGCTTTGCCAACTCCTGCGGACTTCTAATCAGGTGCAGGGGGCTGGCAGCAAGATTCTTAGGTGCAAAATATTAGGTCATGTTTGAAGGTCGATCGCCGAAGAATTGATGCTTTTGAACTGTGGTGCTGGAGAAGACTCTTGAGAGTCCCTTGGACTGCGGGGAGATCCAACCAGTCTATTCTGAGGGAGATCAATCCTGGGTGTTCGTTGGAAGGACTGATGCTAAAGCTGAAACTCCAATACTTTGGCCACCTCATGCGACGAATTGACTCACTGGAAAAGACTCTGATGCTGGGAGGGATTGGGGGCAGGAGGAGAAGGGGACGACAGAGAATGAGATGGCTGGATGGCATCACCGACTCGATGGACATGAGTTTGAGTGAACTCCGGGAGTTGGTGATGGACAGGGAGGCCTGGCGTGCTGTGATTCATGGGGTCACAGAGAGTCGGACACGACTGAGCGACTGAACTGAACGTAACTGAAGCGCTTGGGAGGAGGTTGGTGGTAAGGAGAGGTGGTGAGGGGGTAGTCTAGGTCCTGGAGAGAAGAGCTTTGATGTGCAATAGGGAAGAACAAATCTGATCCCATATTAGATCTGTCTCTTTTACTTTAACATTTGTATTTCATTGCTTTTGCTTAGAGTTAAGAACCTTGCCTACAGCCCCAAATACAAGATAGCCCATGCTCAAGCCTCTGACCTTTAAGAGTACCACTTTTTCAATCATATATAGATAAAACGTTGCAGAACAGAGAATAACATTTGTCTTGTTGAGGGTTTACAAGAATATCATACCTGACCTACACAGTATAGGTAAAGGATTCCTATACCAAGAAGTTTGCAATAATGAACCATGCCCCTCTCTCACTTTGCCTTCTACCTTGGAATGCAGGGGGCCCAGGCCTGATCCCTGGTTGGGGAAATAAGAACCCATATGCTGCATAGGACCTTAGCCCATGAGATGCAACTGCTGAGCCTACATGCCACAACCAGAAAGTCCATGTGTGGCAACCAAAAGATTACATGGTGCAGTGAAGATCCAACACAACCAAATAAATAAATAAATAAACAAGCATTGTTTACAACAGAAAAACAAAACTTAAAAAGGGTATGACTGGCTCCTTTAAAAAAAATGCTTTGCTGAAATCTTTCAGGGAGTTTGGAGTTTTTTGGAGGGCACGAACTACTCATTTTCCTTGCATGCTCCTGCAATAAACCTTTGTCTGCTCCAAACTCTGATGTTTTGGTTTTGTTTGGCTTCACTGTACATTGGGCACATGAACTTGTGTTTCGTGACAGACACACATAAAGGCCTAATTTGTTGTTATTGTTCAGTCACCAAAGTTGTGGCCAGCTCTTTGCGACCCCGTAGACTGCAGCACACCAGGCTTTCTTGTCCTTCACTATCTCCCAGAGTTTACCCAAACTCATATCCATTCCATTGAGTTGGTGATGACCATCTCATCCTCTAATTCACTCCTTAAGAATTTACTGAGTGGATACTACGTGCCAGATGTCTTATCTCAATCAACATCCACAACAACCTTAGGAAGTTAGAGATGAGAAAATTGAGGCCCAGGATCATGTAGCTGGCAAGTGAACGGTGGGTGGGAGGCTGGCAGTTGAAACAGAATATATATCCAGTTCTCCAGTTCTAACCCTAACTCTAAGTTAACTCTGATCCTAAACTGGATCCTCTAGAATGAGCTATATCTCAGGGCTGACTCAGGGTTCTGTCTCCATGTTTCCAGAGCATCTTTTCAAACCCATCCAGACTCACCATTCTTCATGGCTATATCCTCAGTGCTTAATGAGGAGCCTAGCACATGGTGGAGAATCCTAAGGTAATTGGTAAAGGAATGATTGCCAGGATGGGGGTTCCCAGAGGCATTTCAGGGGGAGAAGAGGCTGGGCAGGGTTTCCTGATTTATCTTCTTGTGTATTCTTAGAAAGGATGAGGGCCTTCCTGGGTGTGTGTTACTGAGCAGGAGCCTATGGGGCCTTCCCTGGACAGGTCTTCCCCATATCCTCTGCCTTAGCTCCTCTCTGAAGTACTTAGATATATTAATAGTATTTGATGCAAATTTCCTGAGTTGTTTTGCAGATGTGAAACCCCTCCTCCCACCAAATGGAAGATGTTAACGACTTGATGACTGTGAGCACATAGCCCCAGGCTTCCTGGAGCCCAAGGACTGATAAAGCTAACCCCTGTGACACCACCTTGTCCCCTCATCATTAGCCAATCAGAGAATCCGGCAGGAGCTGATCACATACCCTGCGACCCCCACCCCCACATGCTCTTTAAAAATGCCAAAATCTTTCAGCGAGCTCGAGACTTTTTAGGGCATAAGCTATTGCAATAAACCTTTCTCTGTTTCAAATGCCTACGCTTCAGATTGTTTGGCCTCACTGCATCAGGCACGTGAAGCTGTGCTTACAGGTGGACCATGCCATTTTCCACCCTCTCCAGACTTCCATTCCATCCACATGGCTTGGGAAGTCAGTCTGACAGCTTGAACAAGCTCCCTTCTCTATAGAAGTTTCCAGGAACCAGAAGGTAGAGGCAAAAAAGCAGATATTCTGCTTGAAAAAGCAGAAAAAAGAAAAAGCAGGCAGCGGTGAGCTGTGCCCAGAAAGGAGGGCTCATCAATCCCAGTTAGCAGGTTTCCTCCTGCCTGGGGAGATTGTTCCTGCCTCATCTCCTGGACTGTTAATGCCAGCGCTCCCTGGCACACACAGCCAGGCCCAGCTCTGGGCTGGGGACCGTCACTTCCAGCTAGGCTCAGAGCCATGAAATATTCAGTGCCCATGACTTTCTCTCTCATATTTCTTCATATTCGGAGTGGCCACTCAATTGATATGTAAATAAAGTGTACCAGCGCTGAGCCTGTCCTGCACTGCATTATTTAAGCTGCAAAACGATGCATCATCCGTCATGGGGCCCATTGGCGGGACCCCGCTGGGCGCCGGGCAATAAAGCCCGCAAGAGCCTCATCAGAAGCAGCGGGTGGCCTAGTGGAAGTTCATTTATGCATGAAATATTCAGCCAGCAACAGTGCCAGCCTTAAACATCAGTAATTGGGGGGTTTCTATTGCTCCTAACTAGCGCCTCTAAATTATTGCAAAAGACTGGCCAATTTTCAAATTACATATATTTGTCATGCTCTTGTACCTTTCCTGAACTAACTGCACTGGCCCCGTGTTGTGGCTGCGTGCATGCTCACCGTGATGAGCTGTGCCCAGTGGAGCCGGACGCCTCTGCAGAGGAGAAAACAGTAGAGGCTGCATCTAGCAGCAAGCCCCATGCTCCCCCTCTGTCTCACTCTCCTGATTTTTGGCAGTACCGCTCACTCTGGTTTCCTTAGTGAGGTCATTTTCATGCCTACATCAGGTGTCTGAGACCCTGGGGTGGGAAGGCAAAGATTCCCCAGGTTCCCCTGAGAAGGATCGGGTCCAATATCTGCCCTTGTGTGGACTTGCCTAGTTCTGTGAGGACACAGTTCATTGATGGTGCATCTTTTCTGTCCCAGACCCCAGGTGAGGTGTTGGGGATACAGCAGTGAATCAAAAGGCAGGTCGCCCCAGTCTTTAAGGAGCTCACAAGGCTGGTAGCTCACAGTCCCATTTAGATTTACTAAATCATCTTTGGGTAAAGTGTTATTGTCTTGCCCTCCCCTTGAGGCAGATTCTAAGACAAGAATATGAATGCAGATTGTTTATTTGGGAGGTGATCCAGCAAACCTTGGTGAGAGTGGGGAGGTAAGACCGGAAAGTGAAGGGAAAGAGGTTCATTCCGAAAGTGTTCATGAGCTAGGTGCCTGGGGTTCCATCCCACTGGGCTGAGTTAGCATAGAATACATCTCAGACTTTCTCTACACTTAGGGTGAGGGAGCTAAAGTGTTTGTCCAAAGGCCCCTGTCCATCCCTTGGAGGCACGTTTCAGAGAGATGCCTCTGCTTGTGGTGTGGGAGGGACAAGGATTAAGGCAGTGTGCTTGGCCTCCTCCCAGCGTCACCCCTGGGAACTGGCAGCATCAGAAAACCGTCTGTACGGGAGCTCCCCATTTTTCTCTCTGAATTCTGGCACAGGTCCAGCATGTATAGGGAGAGAGGGGGAGAACTTCCCTGCAAAGGACTCGCTCAACCTGCCCGGGGGGCTGCTGACCTTTTGCACAAAGAGGTCTTACCCCTCGGTTGAATAACTGCAGAGGGTGAGGGTGGAAGGAAGGAGAAAGGAGGAAGGAAGGGGTGCTAAAATCATCTCACGATCAATTCCGGATGATTGCTGATCATCTCAAGGATGCCTTTTCACCTTGGCTGCTACCTCTCAGCCTTCAAGTCTCTGTTAAACGTCACCTCCTCGGAGAAGCCTTCCCTGACCACGTGGATGGTCATCCCCTTATTCTCTGTCATAGGCTGTTTCATCCATAGCACTTTTCGTAACCTGTAAGGCTATCACTTACTTATCTGCTGTCTTGCTGTCAGTCACCTCCCCCAGGGTAGTAAATTCCAGGAGGAAGTGATTGTGTCCACCGTCTTTGCTCTTCTCTTCCTAGGGTCTGACCCGGCATCTGACTCACAGGGGATCCTCAGTAAATGCTGCTGAGCGAGTGAAGGAGTCAGTGATGGCTGTGAGCGAGGTAGTATGATCCCTCCTGTCACACATGGGGAATATGAGGCTGAGAGACTCTGAAGGACTTGTCCCTGTGGTGAAGTCAGGGCTGGAACCCCTCTTTCGGTCCCCAGGGCCCTCTGGCAATAACTCCTCCCCTCTGTCCCCTTTCTAAATCCTTGGCATTCTGCCATTTTCAGCACTAACACCCCCTGAAACCATACTCGGGAAACCCTGAGGCCAAATTCAGCCTTGAAATTCACAGGAGGCAAGATTCCAAGAGCTGAGTTGCACAGCCCTGGGGCAGGCAGGAAAGGGTGGGTTGAAATTCCATTCACCCATTCTGCCAGGCCACACCTGGCCTGCCTGCCCGCTCTGTTTCCTGCCCCACCAGGGGCATGATGTCAGCTCTGATTCCCAAGGTTTAGCTACCAAAGGAATTTAAGATCCTGAGGAGAATAAAATATCCAAATATCCAAGAAACCCTTCAGGGCCAAGACTCTTTTCTGATAAGCTCCTCAAAGGCGTTTCCTATGTAGTAATAAACTTTGTTGCTCATTGCAATGGACTGAAATTTGTTTTAATCCTTCTTTTGAAAATAAGACAGGTGAGTCTCCATGAGATGAGGTGATTTTTTAAAATACTTTAAACATTTTGAAACAAACTCATATTTACAAGAAACTTATACAAATAATTCAAAGAATTGCTGTATCCTCTTTACCCAGATTCCTTCATGGTTAACCTTTAACCACATGTATTTTATCATTGTGTGTGTGTGTGTATAAACATAACAATGTTTTTTCCTGACCTCTACTGTTTGACCTAAGTTTTGAACATATGTCCTTTTGCTGTCATTATATGGGTGAGTATCTCCTAGAACCCAGGAAATTCTCATGTAACTGTAATCGAAAGAGAACTTTCAAAACCAGGAAATTAGCATTCATATAGTACATCATCTGATCTACCAACCTTATCCTACTCTTACCAGTTGTCCAGTAATGTGGATGAAGTGCCCTTGAAGGAGCAGCGTGTGGCTGTGGGCCTGGGGTTAAAGGAAACATGGTTCCAATCTTGACTCTTTTAGTCTGGGGACCTTGGATAAATAACATATTCCACCCCAAGCATAGGTTTCTTCCTCTATAGAATGGGAGTTACAATAGGACCTTCCTCTTAAGATTGCTTTAGGGACTTGCCTGGTGGTCCAGTGGTTAAGAATCTGCCTGCCAATGCAGGGGACACAGGTTCAATCCCTGGCTGAACCAGGAACCTTCCACTTGCTGCAGGGGAACTAAGCCTGGACACCTCAGCTACTGAGCCTGTGCACCACAACGACGCGTGGCCCCTGCTCGCTGCTGCTAGAGGAAGCCTGTGCACAGCAAAGAACACTCAGGGCAAACCCGCCCCCCCCTCATAATAATAACAAAATAAATTTTAAAAAGGTTGTTTTGGAATTGAGATAATGCAGGGAAAGCACTTACCCCTATACCTGGCAGCCGATCCACATGTGGTAAGGGGTAGCTCTTGTTGGGGGTGGTGGCAAAGGAATGCCTTGTGTAGTGCCACGCATTGCAGTGAGGGCATTTGACATCCACCCCCTCTGCCTTTTCCCTGGTGGCTCAGCTGGTAAAGAATCTGCCAGCAATGTGGGAGACCTGGGTTCAATCCCTGGGTTGAGAAGATCCCCTGGAGAAGGGAAAGGCTACCCACTCCAGTACTCTTGCCTAGAGAGAATCCCATGGACTGTACAGTCCACGGGTTCGCCAAGAGTCGGACACGACTGAGTGACTTTCGCTTCACTGCCTTCTCCAGGCTTGGGATGGTGCATGAGCCTCACGACTCTACCTGTGTCCGCTTCTGACTTTGGTTCCTCTGCCTCTGGGCGGTGTGACAGTTGCCATTGGTGCCCCCATGACACACCCCCTCATCCCACCTCTGACTTCAGCTGTATATATGGTGGGAGATTCCCATGCACCTGGAGAAAGTCCCATTTTTAAAACTGAAATATAGTTGATTTACAGCATAGTATTAGTTCTGGTATACAACACAGTGACTCAATTTTATATATATATATAAAAAATATATGTATATATGTACTTTTTTGGTATTTTTTTCCATTATGGTTTATTAGAGGATGTCGAATATAGTTCCCTGTGCTATACAGTAGGATCTTGTTGTTTATCTGTTTTATACATAGTAGTTTGTATCTGCTAATCCCAAACTCCTAATTTATCCCTTCTTACCCCCCTTTCCCCTTTCGTAACTATAAAGTGTTTTCTATGTCGGTGAATCTGTTTCATAAATAAGTTCACATGTGTCATGTTTTAGAGTCCTCATATAAGTAATATCACGTGGTGTTTGTTGAGAAAGTCCCATTTTAAGTGCTCGCTGGGTCTCCCAGCTCTCCTGTCTGAAGCTCTTCTCCAAAGCCTGGGGGAGTCTCCTACCCTTGCAGCATGCTGCTGCTGCTGCTGCTAAGTCGCTTCAGTCGTGTCTGACTCTGTGCGACCCCATAGACGGCAGCCCACCAGGCTCCGCCATCCCTGGGATTCTCCAGGCAAGAACGCTGGAGTGGGTTGCCATTTCCTTCTCCAATGTGTGAAAGTGAAAAGTGAAAAGTGAAAATGAAGTCACTCAGTCTTGTCGGACTAGTAGCGACCCCATGGACTGTAGCCCACCAGGCTCCTCTGTCCATGGGATTTTCTAGGCAAGAGTACTGGAGTGGCGTGCCATTGCCTTCTCTTGCAGCATGCTCAGGTGCAAAGGCATCAAGCACAGGAGCGAGAACATCCCTGGGGGCAGCTGAAAGAGTCGGTGTGCTGATGCCCAACTTCCTGTCCTCTGGGGGACAGGTCTGAGGTGTGTGAATGCTAAGTCGCTTCAGTCACATCCGACTCTTTGTGATCCTATGGACTGTAGCCCGCCAGGCTCCTCTGTCCATGGGATTCTTCAGGCAAGAATACTTGAGTGGGTTGCCATGCCCTCCTCCAGGGGATCTTCCCAGCCCAGGGATCGAACCCGTGTCTCTTATATTGCTTTCACTGGCAGGTGAGTTCTTTACCACTAGTGCCACCTGGGAAACCCCTGGTCTGAGGTTCAATCTCACAGCTCCCCAGAGGGTCCCCAGTGAGAGTGAGTGTCCTTTCCCGCAGTGGTAAGCAGCTTGTGTTGGCTTTCCATCTTTCTGTGTCTCCCTCTTCCCCATCCTCACTTCAGGGGTCACCTCCCAAGTAAACTGCCTGCATCTAAGTTCTTGTCTCAAATTCTGCTTTCGGGGGGAACTTGGGTTAAGGGACAAGCCCAAGGGGCTTTGAAAATGTTGGCTGTGTCCCTCATTTCTTCCACTCCTCCTCCTCCAACTCAGTTTCCAGCCCCAGGCTCTTTATTCTGCATCTCAGACCCTCCTTTGTTCTGTTTGGCCTCATCTCTGGATTCCTGGTGGTGAGAGAGAAGTGCCAGAGCCCAGGTGAGGCCTGACTCTCAGACCTCCCTCCAGAATACCTCCGGGATTCACCTCCTCTCCTCTAATCATACACTTTCACTTCGGGTTTCCTTGGTGGCTCAGATGGTAAAGAATCTGCCTGCAGTGCAGGAGACCTGGGTTCTATCCCTGGGTTGGGACGATGCCTTGGAGAAGGGAATGGCTACTCAGTCCAGTACTCTTGCCTGGAAAATTCCATGGACAGAATAGCCCACATGGTGGGCTACAGTCCATGGGGTCTCAAAGAGTCTAACACAACTGAGCGACTAACACTTTAATTTCACTCTTATCTGACAGCCACTGTCCTCACTCAGGTTTCATGATCTTCCAAGAAGAATATTGAAAGTGTCTCAGCTGCCTCTTTTCCCAAATCTCTCTCCTTCCATCTATTTTATAAAAAATAAAATATTTATTTGTTTGTTTATGTTATTTTTGGCTGAGACAGGTCTTAGTTGCAGCACTTGAGATCTTCATTGAGTCACGCTGGATCTTTTCACTGTGGCTAATGGACTTAGCTCTAGTTGCAGCACATAGATTCAATAGTTGTGGCATAAGGGCTTAGTTATCCCAAGGCATTCAGGATCTTAGTTCCCTGAACAGGGATCAAATGCACATCCCCTGCATTGGAAGGCAGATTCTTAGCCACTGGACCACCAGGGAAATCCCTCCTTCCATCTATTTTGTATGTGGCTTCTCAACACACAGTTCTATTTTCATGTTTCTGCTCTGCTTAAAGCGCTGTTGGACCTACAGGATGAAGCCTTCACCCACAGCCTGGCACAAAATGTTCTGGCCGGCTTGTTCAGTTTCCCCCACTTTCTTGCCAGTTCTGTGTCTCCAAGGACACCCAAGGCCCTGTAGGTCCCGAACAACTCAGCCTGTCTCATAGTCCATGCCTTGCCCCATACCGTTTTCTCTGTCCAGAAAGTGCATCTGCCCTAGTGGGGTTTGGAAAATTCCCATTGACCTTCAAGTTTTATCTCAAACATCATGGCCTCTTGGATGCCCCTAAGCATGTCCTCCCTTGCCTCTTTCTCAAATAACATTTATTGCCCTGAACTGAAGCTGTTTCTTTCTCCATTTATCTAGACTGGAGCTCCTTAAGGTCCAGCCTGGTCTTGTTCACACCACAACCCTCAAGCCCAGCTTAGTGCTTAACTCAGATGAGCACTGGGGAAATGTTTGTGGGGTGAATTATAAGGACAGATTTCAAGAACGTGTTTGTTCCCTTATTCATTTATTTGGCTGTGTCAGGTCTTGGTTGCGGTACACAGACTCTCTAGTTGTGGCACACGGGCTCTAGAGTGTGCGGGCTCAGTAGTTACGGAGCCAACTGGTATGTGGGATCTTTGTTCCCGGACCAGGGAATCAAACCCTGTCGCCTGCATTGAAAGGTAGTTTCTTAACCACTGGATCACCAGGGGAGTCCCAGAATGATGGGCTCCTGAGCTTCCAAAACAAACTTCCTGTTAACACTTGTCTGATGCCAACACTGAATGGCCCTATGTGGATGCTATTAAAATAATGAATGCAGAAGGGGATAGATGAACAAGGCTAGGAATTGATCTTGGACCCCTGATGAGATCATTAAGAACTGGGGGAAGGGGTGGGAGCATCACTCTCACAAGTTGAGATTCCACTAGCCTCTCTCCCTTCCTCCATCAACTCCATCCCCCCCAACTTTGATTTATGAGCTGGCAGCCTTCCCCCTCCCCCATCCATTACCCTCATTGCAGCGCTAACTCACCATGGAAAATCTATTTGAGTCAAATAGAATTTTTATCTTTGCCTGGGAATTAATGCATTTTGGAAAAGATGTTTTAATCATGCTTTCCTTATGTCAAAAATCATTGCTTAAAAAATATCTACCCCAAAGACTCAGGCAGGTGTCCCATAGATGTACCTCGTCTCCTTGACAGGGAACATTTTGTGAGAAGTCTAGACTGGTCATTCATACCTGAGAACTAGGTGTTGTCGAGGGAGGAGGAAGCTGCGTGGAGGGGATTTTGGCTGGGTGATGGAGAGGGGCATGGAGAGCTCCTACAACTCTTAATAGCGATCATCTATTTTATTATTGTTAATAAATTCTTCTTGGAATTATGTTCTCACATTCTGGTAACAACGAAGATTTTCATTCTGATGATTTGATTTAATTAAAAAGAGGCTGGGGAGGAAGCATGCTCTGGGGAAAGAAGCCACACCCCCCACCCCAGGTCCAAATTCTAGCTGTACCACTTTCTAAATGTACAGATAACTCCTGAGCTGTGGGAAACTGGGAATTACCTTAGTCACCACCTCTCTGCTACCTTCTGAGGACTGAGTGAAAAAATATGCACAAAATCACACAGCTCTGACACATAGTAAGTCCTCAGTAAACGCTAGCTTTCCTTTACCCTCTTTCTTCCTTCCTCATTTGGAATCAGAGGATCTTAAATCAAGTTTTAACATTGCCACTTCATAGCAGCCAGGCACAGAGAAGGCAATGGAAACCCACTCCAATACTCTTGCCTGGAAAATCCCATGGACGGAGGAGCTTGGTAGGCTGCAGTCCATGGGGATGTGAAGAGTCGGACACGACTGAGCGACTTCACTTTCACTTTTCACTTTCATGCATTGGAGAAGGAAATGGCAACCCACTCCAGTGTTCTTGTCTGGAGAATCCCAGGGACAGGGGAGCCTGGTGAGCTGCCGTCTATGGGGTCGTACAGAGTCGGACATGACTGAAGCGACTTAGCAGCAGCAGCAGCAGCAGCAGCCAGGCACAGTGTAGGCGCTCTGTCAGCATATGTTGAGCGAAAACATAATTTCCTTTTGGGGTCACTGAGAAATTCTGCTCTCTCTTTGGCTTATGGAGATAAAAATTCTACCAAACAGACCTTTCCAAGTGGGTTGTGGATTTTGCCTATTGTCTCCGCAGTCGACCTGGATTTACTTTTTCTATTCTGTCACTGTTTATGTTGCCTTATTTAAATTGAATTCTTTTATTATATGATCAGTTCAGTTCAGTAGCTCAGTAGTGTCTGACTCTTTGTGCCCCCACGGACTGTAGCACGCCAGGCCTCTCTGTCTATCACCAGCTCCTGGAGCTTGCTCAAACTCATGTCCATCAAGTCGATGATGCCATCCAATCATCTCATCCTCTGTCATCCCCTTCTCCT
The DNA here is from genome assembly GCF_049115385.1 of Moschus berezovskii. Taxonomy (NCBI): domain Eukaryota; kingdom Metazoa; phylum Chordata; class Mammalia; order Artiodactyla; family Moschidae; genus Moschus; species Moschus berezovskii. The sequence continues at coordinate 14,029,867 of NC_142474.1, forward strand.
GCCTTTAATCTTTCCCAGCATCAGGGTCTTTTCCAATGAGTCAGTTCTTCGGATTAGGTGGCCAAAGTGTTGAATTTCAGCTTCAGCATGAGTCCTTCCAATGAATATTCAGGACTGATTTCCTGTAGGGTTGACTGATTTGATCTCCTTGCAGTCCAAGGGACTCTCAAGAGTCTTCTCCAACACCACAGTTCAAAAGCATCAGTTCTTCGGTGCTCAGCTTTCTTTATGGTCCAACTCTCACATCCATACAATACTACTGATATTTCCATTTAAAATTTACTTGTTTGTTGATTGCCTACGTCTTCTACTGGATTTCAAGCTTCATGCTGGCCCGTGATTTCTCACAAACGATTGTATCCCTAGAATGTGGAACATAGAAGGTGCTGAATAAAATAATTGTTGAATATATTCATAAATCAGAGTAAAAGAAGAATAAGTGAAATTTTTTTTAAATCTCTGCATGATGGTACAGGTACCAAGAGCAATATAGTGCCAGTCTGTTTCCAGAATAGCTTGTGTAAAGACTTAAAAATCTGTAGGCACTAGAGTAGGGGTGGCTGTAAGGGACACTTGTGAAAAGAGGTGCCTTATCAATGTAAGATCTCTGAATATTGCAAAAGAAGGTCTGGGATGGAGAGGAAGGTGGTTTGGATTGTGAAGACCAGTTTCTCAGTGGGTGTGGCAGGAGGGAAGGCGTTGACCTCTGATAACGAGGTAGGAGAAGGTATTACACGAGTCTTCTTGAGAGGAGTAGCCTATGTACCAGCTTTGAGAGGATGGGAAAGGGCTTCTCTCCCATACCCCTCTGGTTTGATGGTTGAAGGGGCAGATATATGCTGCTTGAGCTCCCCGCCTCCACTCCTTGGAGTTGGTGGCATGGCGTGTCTGTCGAGTCTAAAATGAAGTGCTGCAGGGAGACCTCTTGGGCTTCCTGCGAGGGGAAGGATCTGCCTGCAATGCAGGAGATACAGGAGACATGAGTTCAGTCTTCGGGTCAGGAAGATCCCCTGGAGGAGGGCATGGCAACCCACTCCAGTATTCTTGCTGGGAAAATCCCACGGACAGAGAAGCCTGGTGCTACAGCCCATGGGGTTGCAAAGAGTCAGACATGACTAAAGTGACTGAGCTTGCATGTACAGGGAACCCTCTCACTGATGGACATCACTTTCAGAATCTTAGAAGCTTGTGTCCAAGACTGTCATTGGCTCACAGGGATTCAGGGTCTCATGGCTCAGGGGTGAAGGATCATCTGCTTTGACTTATCCCTCTGCTACAAGTTGCTTTGGAAAAGGGCTCTGATTTGGCTATTAGAGAAGTGGGAGAAAAAGGCCCACAGAAAGAATGAATGGGACATTCATTTAATTCCCTCATTCAATCGCTCAGTTAATTAATTTACTTAATGAATTTTTTAAAGATTGTTTTTATTTGATGTAGACCATTTTTTAAAGTCTTTCTTGAATTTGTTACAATATTGCTTCTGTTTTATGTTTTGGTTTTTTTTTGGCTATGAGGCATGTGGGATCCTAGTTCCCTGACTAGGGATTGAACCTGCATCTCATGCTTTGGAAGATAAAGTCTTAACCATGGGGCCACCGGAGAAGTCCCTACACAATGAATTTTTTGGGGAACACTTCCTATGTGCTAGGTACTATGTCAGGCCAAGGAATTCAGTAACGTAAATGTAAATTCTAATGTAAAAGACATCCTATTTCCCAACATGAGGCTTATAGTCTAATGGGGAAAAAACATTTATAAGATAAATGCACAAAGAAATACATAATCACAACTGTAACTTGTTAGGAAGGGAAATTTTAGATATCAGTTTTCTGTATTGGTTTTCAACTGTTACAAAATTTTGGATAAAAAAGTCATCCCAAAATTTGGTGTCTTAAAACAATGAGCATTCACTTAGCTCATAAGCTGGCAGTTAACCCAGAGCTCAGTGTGACCTTTGATCTTGGTTCAGGCTCTCCTGCGTCTGCTCTTTGGCTGTGGGTTGGCTGATCTGAATGGTTTTCAGTTGGGATGACAGGAAGCGCTCATGTCTGTTCACACATTTTTTTGTTTTTAAAAATGAATTAATCTTGGCTGTGCTGTGCCTTTGTTGCAGCACATGGGCTCTTTGCTGCTCGCAGGCTTTCTCTAATTAGGGCACAAGCTCAGTAGTTGTGCTTCGTTGCCCTGTGCCACGTGGGAATCTTAGTTGCTGGACCAGGGATCGACCCTGTGTCCCCTGCACTGGTAGGCGGATTCTTTACACTGAGCCACCAGGCAAGTCCCGTCTGTCACACATCTTATGTCCAGGCTGGGTACATTCTCATGATGAAGGTAGATGAGCAAGAGGGTAAGGGAAAATACACACTGCCTCTTGATGTCTACGTATCACGTCTGTTTTACCCTATTGGCCAAAGTCAGTCCCAAGGCCAGCCTAGATTTCAGTGATGGGGAAACAAATGCCACCTCTTTAGTGAGAGTTGCTGCAGAATCACAGGCAGAACTACGGATGAAGGGAGAGAGGATATGGTGAAGCCCTGGGGCACTGGGGCAATCAATCTGTTGCAGTATATCCTGTTCATGTAGAATAGGGCACTTGATTTAAATCCAGTGGTCACAGAAAGTTCCTCTGAGGATGTGACATTTCAGCTGAGCTTGGCAGGATAAATAGGAGCTAGCCAAGTGAAGAGAGAGGCTTCCCTGGTGGCTCAGTGGTAAAGAATCTGCCTGCCGATGCAAGAGATGGCGGGTTTGATCCCTGGGTAGGGAATGATCACCTCGAGAAGGAAATGGCAACCCGCTCCAATATTCTTGCCTGGGAAATGCCATGGACAGAGGAACCTGGAAGGCTACTGTCCATGGGGTTGTGAAAAAGTTGGACAAGACTTAGCGGCTGAACAACAAGAGCAGCAAGTGAGGAGAGAGGAAGAACGTTCCCGGTGGGGAACATGTGCTCTCTGAACTCTGAAGGGGGAGCCAACTGGGCACAGTCAAGAGGCTAGGAGCAGAGCAGCATGGCCAGAACACGGCAAGAAAGGCTTTGGGGCGAGACGAGGCTGAAGGGGATGGCAGAGGCCAGCCAGGCTTGCTCTGAAGTTGCCCTGCCAGGAGCAGAGGCTTTATTTGAAACAATAATTATAATAATGTCATGGAAGCTCTAACTGAGCATTTAATTGCTCCGGCAGGGGGGATGAATAGAGAAAAAGACACGGTCCTTGTATGACTCAGCCATAAAAACACAAAATAATGCCTTTTGTAGCAACATGGATGAACCTCCAGAATGTCATACTGAGAGAAGTAAGTCAGACAGAGAAAGACAAACAACACATGATATCACTTAGGTGTGGAACCTAGAAAAATAGAACCTAGAAAATGAACTTACTTACAAAATAGAAATAGGGTCACAGATGCAGAAAACAAACTTATGGTCATCATAGGGGAAGGAAAGGAGGGACAAATTGGGAGATTGGAATTGACGAATACACATATACACACTGCTATATATCAAGTAGGTAACTATAAGATCCTACTATATAGCACAGGGTAGGGCTTCCCAGGCGGTGCTAGTGGTAGAGAACCTGCCTGCCAATGCTGCTACCGCCGCTAAGTCACTTCAGTCATGTCTGACTCTGTGCGACCCCATAGACGGCAGCCCACCAGGCTCCCCCATCCCTGGGATTCTCCAGGCAAGAACACTGGAGTGGGTTGCCATTTAGATGCAGCTTCGATCCCTGGGTTGGGAAGATCCCCTGGAGGAGGGCATGGCAACCCACTCCAGTATCCTTGCCTGGAGAATCCCACGGACAGAGGAGCCTGGCGGGCTACTGTCCGTGTGGTCTCAAAGAATTGAACACATCTGAAATGACTTAGCACACACACATGTACGTATAGCAGAAAGGACTCTACTCAATACTCTGGAATGACCTATGTGGGAAAGGAATCTTGAAAAGAGTGGATGTTTGCATATTATAATGGATTCTCTTTGCAATACAGCAGAAACTAACACAACATTGTAAATCAGCTCTAATCCCCCAAAATTAATAACAATAAAGAAAAGACACTGTCTTTGTCCCTGGAGGGCTCACAGAAAGGTGGGGAAGTGGTCATAGGGGTGATTGTGCACGTGGAGGGGTGTGATCAATAGGGAGTCCTGCAGAGGAAGCAGGACTGGGAGGCGGGGGTCCAGGGGAAGGGAGCTGGTCAGAAAGGTGAATGGGGACTGCAGGGGCTGAAGGCGAGGGGCCTTCTGAATGGAGGAAAGGGTCTGAATGGCCCACGTGATATGAGAAGTGGTCAGTGCGGCTGGAGTGTGGTGAGATGTCAGGGCAGGAGCTAGGCTGGTGGGGGCAGGCTGGGTCTGTGAAGGATTTTGAGTTGGCTGAGAGGTTGGGGCTTTGAGTTGGGGTTGGGGGGAACCTCTGCTGTGTCAGAGGGTGGGGTGGGATGGAGCTGGGGTTTTATGGAAGGATCACTTTGGTCGTGCACATGTGGTAGTGGTCGGATGGGGAAGGCAGAGCTGCTGCTGGCGTCCAGACAAGTTGGGGAGGACAGAGCACAGCAGTGGTGAGCGATGCCGGCCAGGGAGGGGCCCCGAGGGAGCCTCAAAGGAGGTTGTACCTGGGGCCAAGCAGGGGTTGTGGAGGCTGGAGGAGTCCCTGGGGGACCTGGAGAAATAGGAGTGGGCAAAACCTTCCTCCCTCTTGCTCTTGCCTCTGAGGCTGAGGTCCCTGGAGTGAACACACTTTCTATCCAGTCTGTGACCTGTGATGGTGCTGGAGTGAGAACGATGTGATCGGAGGACCAGACTGGGTGGAGCGAGAAGGAGCCATGGATGCAATCCCCAAGGAGGGTCCCTTCCACGAAGTGTCAGGGACAGGGAGGGACCCGAGGAGTTGGGTGGATCTTGATTTAGATCCCACTGTGTGACCTTGGGCCAGTCAAGTCACTTCTGGGCACGAGATTCCTCATCTACCAAGTGGGTACCCAAAAGAGTACTGTGATTATCTAGAGGTTGTGGGGAGAGGTCAGCGGGATACAGAATTAGGATGTCTTCCAGAAATGTCAGCAGCACTGCTGTATCACAAACTCCAAGGGGCACCTTTTACATGGAAAACGAGGTAAATTATTTGATACAGACATTAAGGCCGGGAGACCTCAACAGTTGGTCTTCAGGGCCAGGTGATTTGGCGGTACTCAGCTTTATGGGTGTAGGGCCCAAAGGGAGGCTTAGAGTTTGGAGAGATGCTGGCCTGTCCCCACATCGCTGTCCCATCCTTGTAGGAGCTGCCCATCTGTCAGGGGCTCAGGCGGTCAGGCAGGCTGTTGAAAGGGCCTGCAGGCAAGGGACGCTTCCCCTGACAGGGGCGTCCTTCACTGTCAGCAGCCTCACCTCGGTGGGTTAATAAAGCCATCCATCACCCTTCTCCACACCAGGTATCTAAATGCCTGCTTAATACCACCCTGGGGGCGGGGCAGGAGCCTGCAATAGGGATGCTCACCTGTTATCCTCACCTTGGTTGAGGACAAGAGGAACCTGCCCGATGGTTTGGAACCTTACTGCAGCCCCGATGCAAACCCCGTCCAAGACCTCCCTCCACCTGGCTGGCCTCGGCCTCTCCAGATCACTTGGTGACAAATGGCATCAAGGCATCCCAGTTCCCACTTGCTGTCTTTGTGCTCGCAGAGGATACATGTTGGAGCAGGAACAGGTGTCTGGTGACCAGAGCCACCCAGCTGATCTGTCCCACCTATCTACCTCGGCACAGAGTCGGGGATGTGTGGGTTGTATCTGGCTCTTCAGAGAAAGGCATTTGAGAGGCTCGAGTGGTTGCTTTGATGCCTGTTCAGGCTAAGGGCGGGAAGGGGAGGGAACTTAAGGACTATCAATCAAACGACAGGCTGCTGTTTATTGAGCAGTTACTATGTGCCTGCATACGACCAAACCTGGGTGCAGTTATTACCCCCATTGTGCAGATGGCAAATTGAGGTCCAGAGAAGTGAATTGTGTACGATTAAAAAGCCAGAAGGTGCCGAGCTGGAATCTGAGTCCAGGTTCATTTGACTCTGAAGTCTCTCTCTCTCTCTTTTTGGAGTATAATTGCTTTACAATGTTGTGGTGCTTTCTGCTGTACAACAATGTGAATCGCTCTATGTGTACATATATCCCCTCCTTCTTGAGCTTCCCTTCTCCCCATCCCACCCTCTAGGTCGTCACAGAGCACTGAGCTGAGCTCCTTGTGCTATACAATAGGTTTTCCCTGGCTACTTTACACATGAAAGTGAAAGTGAAGGCTGCTCAGTCGTGTCCAACTCTTTGCGACCCCACACAGTCCATGGCATTCTCCAGGCCAGAATACTGGAGTGGGTAGCCACTCTCTTCTCCAGGGGATCTTCCTAACCCAGGGATCAAACCCAGGTCTCCCAGATTGCAGGCGGAGTCTTCACCAGCTGAGCCACAGGGAAGCCCCTACACCTGCGGTGTGTACGTCGGTGCCTTTCTCCCGGCTCATCCCGCCCTCTCCCCTTTCCTCTGTGTTCACGTGCCTTTTCTCTACGTCTTCGTTTCCATTCTTGTCCTGCCAATAGGTTCATCTGCATCATTTTTCTAGATTCCATGTATGTGTGTTAATATACCATATTTGTTTTTCTCTTTCTGACTTACTTCACTCTGTACAACAGACTCCAAGTCCATGCACGTCACTACAAATGGCTCAATTTTGCTCCCTCTTATTGGAGCCTCATTCTGAACTGGAACAATTTGCTGGCTTCAGGACTGGCTGGTCTCACAGTTCTCCTAAAATCCCCCCAATAACTCTGTGAATCGGTGTTCTCCCCCCACTTTATGAAGAGAAGGAAGTTTGGAGAGGTGATAGGAGGAGTGCAAGCTCACCCAGCCCGATACCTCAGAGCTGGGCTTCAACCCAGGTCTGCGGGACCCCAAACTAGTGTGTGTAAATATGCTTTTTTCCCATCAGACCAGTGTGTTTTCAGATCTTTGTAGCCACAGACCCTCTTTTGCCCTCAAAGGAGAAATCTGATTTGGGACCCTGCAATAGAGAGCAAATGAAACAGCGTGCCACTCTGGTTAAGCGGGGGCTCTTCCTAGTTGTCTCCTGCTGTGTAACAAATCATCCCAAAATGTAGTGGGCTTAATACACAATCGTTGTGTATTACATCTTGTGGTTTTTGTGAGTCAGGAATTCGGGCAGGGTGCGGTGGGGATAGATTGCTTCTTTTCCACCATGTCTGTTGGAAGACTTGAAGGCTGGGGCTGGAGCATGCAGGGTCATTTAGTCTCACGTCTGGTGGGCAATGCTGGCTTTTTGTTGGCGGGGGGGGGGGGGTGGTCCACACTTCCTCCTCGTGTGGTCTCTCCCTGTGACCTAGTTTGGGTTTCCTCACAGTGTGGACGTTGGGTTCAAACCACAGGCATCCAGAGAGACAGAGGCAGACAGAAGCCATGATAGCTTTCATGACGTGGCTCAGAGTGTCCCTTCCTGTCTGAGTTCAAGATGAGGAGACAGACTAGAAGAGCATGTGGGACTGGAAATACTGCTGGAGCTAGTTTTGGAAAATACCATCTGTCACATGGAGCTGGCTAACCCCCTTCCTGCCTCCCTAGCCCCTGAGCAACCCAGGGGTTCCAAAGAAAAATTATAAAACTATCCCATAACATGTGGCTTAAACACACAGGTGACATTTTGGAGATCCATCAGTCCATTAATCAACAGTCAAATCACTACCTAACTTGCCAGGCCTCTGCCGAAGTGGAATTCAGCCTCATCATGAAGCTTACCAGGCAAGTTCATTCTTTCTTCATTCATGTGTCAAGGGAGGCACCGCATCACAGCCTTTAGGGAACTTGTGGTCGGTGGAAGAGACACAGAGGCCAACAAACTTACTAAGCAATATGCTGAATACCACACTTGGACCAGTCCAGTACACCTCAGCAGAAATGAATAGACCTGGGGTGGGACTTCCCTGGTGGTCCAGGGGCTAAGACTCCATGCTCCCAATTCAGGGGGCCTGGGGTTCCATCCCTGGTCAGGGAACTGGATCCCACGTGCCACAGCTAAGAGTTCTCCTGCCCCAACGAAGATAGAAGACCCTGTGTGCTTCAGTTAAGATCTGGCGCAGCCAACAAACAAACAAATAACAAAACAAACAAAAAATCTGGGAGCCCCAGGGATGCTTAGGATCTTCTCCTTTGGTTAACCCCTGCATTCTAGCCTTCCTGGTTTTCCTCTCTGCGACCCCTAGGACCTTTCTACTGTCCCCTGCATTGTCCTGGGGGGTGGGGGCTTCTGCTTCAGGTGCCCCTTTTTCCTCTCTGCTCCTGTCCCCTGCTGGCCAGGTCAAAAATATCCCGTATCTAGCTCTCCTCAGGGACCCAGCAGACTCAATCCATCCACCTCCAGCTCACTGGCTTTTTGACCAGCAGCTGTATTAGTTGAGATAATTCTGTCAACACATGCCTTTTGTACCCAGAACGTGCCTGGTTAAATTTGTTAAAGAATACCCCAGGCTAACACATCATTATACTCCCAGACTCATCTATCTTTGACTTCGGATTAATTCTTTTTTTTCCCCCTCTCTCTTCACCTCCTCCATAAATCCTGGTGCACTTAATTAATTTCAGTTCCACTGTAAGGTCCATAATACAGAATTGTTCAAGCAAACACAAAATTAATTATTCTATTTACAGCCTTCTCATTGAGAGGAGCATTTCATCTTTCATAATTACATTTTGGAACGTCCAATTATGAATTCAGGAGCCTGCTGTTTTGCATACGGGGACAGTCCCTGACTTGTCCTCGAGGTAGAGGAGTCGGACTGGTGGCCTCTTGTGCCTTCTGCACTGGTTCAGTCCCCGAAGGACCTTTTAAGGAGACACTGAGGCAGGGGCAAGATGACGGGATCTGGAAGGGAGTGGAGCCCAGAGATGTGGGGTGGAGGGGAGGGGGAGGCGGCAGGTGAGGGATGTGCCGGTTTAATTGGTTTCCCATCCTATGAGCAAGAGCCTTCAAACGAGAGAAAACAGACCTCTTCATCTTGCCAGCTTGGCAGGGAGATCCTTGGCTTTTCTGGAAATCTCTGAGCCAGGCACATGAGAGCTATCTCATGCTTGGCTTTTGCCCTGCTCTCAGTCATGAACCCTGGAAGTCCAGCTTTTCCTCCTTTCCTCTCTGGACCACGTTGTGACATGAGTCTTACAAAACCATCAGGCTCTCGGTCAGGACCCTTCCAGCAGAGGAGGAGAGCCTCTGTGTTCCCCAAAAGCTGCTTTCTGCCTCTCCAAGGTCATGGGCCAGCATCACCTCTCAGATCAGGGTGGGAGGGACACTTGCTCTTTTGCCCCAGAGGGCATTTCCATGATGCTTAGCCTCCTGGAGTTTTAAGATACAAAGGAAATCCTGTTTATTAAAAAAAAAAAAAAAAAATTAAGATTTTTTTTTTTAATGTGGACCACTTTTCAAAAGTTTTTATTTAATTTTTACAGTACTGCTTCTTTTACATTTTGGTTTTTTGATCTCAAGTCATGAGGGATCTTAGCTCCTTGACCAAGGATCGAACCTGTATCCCCTGGCATTGGAAGGTAAAGTCTTAATCTCTGGACTTCCAAGAAAGTCCTGAGACCCTGTTTAAAGGTTTTAAAAATACCATTTTCCAACAGACTCATATTTTGATGAAATTATGCATGTATATTTAAAGAGAGGGTTTAAAACATTTGTTAAAAGTGAGGTCCAGTTTTTGGAATGGGTATGCTCTGCTGGTTGGATCTCCTTGCAGTATAAGGGACTCTTAAGAGTCTTCTCCAACACCACAGTTCAAAAGCATCGATTCTTCGGCAATCAGCCTTCTTCACAGTCCAACTCTCACATCCATACATGACCACGGGAAAAACCATTGCCTTGACTAGACGGACCTTGGTTGGCAAAGTAATGTCTCTGCTTTTTAATATACTATCAAGGTTAGTCATAACTTTCCTTCCAAGGAGCAAGCGTCTTTTAATTTCATGGCTACAATCAGCATCTGCAGTGATTTTGGAGCCCAAAAAAATAAAGTCTGACACTGTTTCCACTGTTTTTCCATCTATTTCCCATGAAGTGATGGGACCAGATGCCATGATCTTTGTTTTCTGAATGTTGAGCTTCAAGCCAACCTTTTCACTCTCCTCTTTCACTTTCATCAAGAGGCTTTTGAGTTCCTCTTCACTTTCTGCCATAAGGGTAGTGTCATCTGCATATCTGAGGTTATTGATATTTCTCCCAGCAATCTTGATTCCAGCTTGTGCTTCTTCTAGCCCAGCGTTCCTCATGATGTACTCTGCATATAAGTTAAATAAGCAAGGTGACAATATACAACCTTGACGTACTCCTTTTCCTATTTGGAACCAGTCTGTTGTTCCATGTCCAGTTCTAACTGTTGCTTCCTGACCTGCATACAGGTTTCTCAAGAGGCAGGTCAGGTGGTCTGGGATTCCCATTTCTTTCAGAATGTTCCACAGTTTATTGTGATCCACACAGTCAAAGGCTTTGGCATAGTCAATGAAGCAGAAATAGATGTTTTTCTGAAACTCTCTTGCTTTCTCCATGATCCAGCGGATGTTGGCAATTTGATCTCTGGTGCCTCTGCCTTTTCTAAAACCTGCTTGAACATCTGGGAGTTCACGGTTTACATACTGCTGAAGCCTGGCTTGGAGAATTTTGAGCATGACTTTACTAGCGTGTGAGATGAGTGCAATTGTGCGGTAGTTTGAGCATTCTTTGGCATTGCCTTTCTTTGGGATTGGAATGAAGACTGACCTCTTCCAGTTCTGTGGCCACTGCTGAGTTTTCCAAATCTGCTGGCATATTGAGTGCAGCACTTTCACAGCATCATCTTTCAAGACTTGAAATAGCTCAACTGGAATTCCATCACCTCCACTAGCTTTGTTCGTAGTGATGCTTTCTAAGGCCCACTTGACTTCACATTCCAAGATGTCTGGCTCTAGGTCAGTGATCATGTTATCGTGACTATCTTGGTCGTGAAGATCTTTTTTGTACAGTTCTTCTGTGTATTCCTGCCACCTCTTCTTAATATCTTCTGCTTCTGTTAGGTCCATACCATTTCTGTCCTTTATCGAGCCCATCTTTGCATGAAATGTTCCCTTGGAATCTCTAATTTTCTTGAAGAGGTCTCTTGTTTTTCCTATTCTGTTATTTTCCTCTATTTCTTTGCATTGATCACTGAGGAAGTCTTTCTTATCTCTCCTTGCTATTCTTTGGAACTCTGCATTCAGATGCTTATATCTTTCCTTTTCTCCTTTGCTTTTCGCCTCTCTTCTTTTCACAGCTATTTGTAAGGCCTCCTCAGACAGCCATTTCGCTCTTTTGCATTTCTTTTCCATGGGAATGGTCTTGGTCCCTGTCTCCTGTACAATGTCACGAACCTCCGTCCAGAGTTCATCAGGCACTCTATCAATCAGATTTAGTCCCTTAAATCTATTTCTCACTTCCACTGTATAATCATAAGGGATTTGATTGAGGTCATATCTGAATGGTCCATTCTAAAGGAGATCAATCCTGGGTGTTCATTGGAGGGACTGATGCTAAAGCTGAAACTGCAATACTTTGGCCACCTCATGCGACGAGTTGACTCACTGGAAAAGACTCTGATGCTGGGAAAGGTTGGGGGCGGGAGGAGAAGGGGACGACGGAGGATGACATGGCTGGATGGCATCACCGACTCTGTGGACATGAGTTTGAGTGTACTCCGGGGGTTAGTGATGGACAGGGAGGCCTGGCGTGCTGTGATTCATGGGGTCGCGGAGAGTCGGACACGACTGAGCGACTGAACTGAACTGATGCTCTGCTGGTCCACACTAGGTATTAGGGTTCCTTCCTCCCAGCCTACTCTCCCATATTTCTCTTCAGAGACAATGTGACTTCGTTTTAATATAAGTAGAAAAAAAAATCTATGAAGTTCCTGCTAAATGTTAGGCATTGTGTCAAGCCCTGTGCTGGCTTCTTTGCATATGTTTCTTATTTAACGCTCACAACCACCCTATGACATTCAGAGGTGAGTTCTTGACACACAGGAGGGTTATCTAGGACAGATACATGCAGGTTACCAAGAGGAGACTTGAGTTCCAGGCCTGAGTGGACTCTGAACTCTCAGAGAAATTATTTACTCCATGAAGGCTGTAAGATGTAGTGTCGGAACTAGACTCTCTTTCTGTGTTTGAATCCCAGCTCCAGTACATTCTAAAGTCTTGGGTAGTTTACATAACTTCTTTGTACCTCAGTTTCCTCATGAGTTAAACAGAGACAATATTACCCACCTCATTGGACTGTTGCAAGTTTTCTAGGAGACTCTACACATAAAGCCCTGGCTCATATTGGGAAGGTACTCACTAAGAGGTTGTATCTGTTTCTCCATCTGTGGAATGAGTAAATTTTGAGTACGAGGGACAACAATGCCTAGTTCAAATGAATGCTCTGTCACAGTTCACCAAGGCCTGGGATGTGCTAGGGCTTTAAGGGTGGGACAGGAATTAATGTGGAGGGATGTGAAAGGCCCGGAAGGTGCCCTGAACCTTCCACTTTTATTTCTGCCTATCATGTTGCTCTCTGAGTAAACCCTTCTCAGTTTCCCCATTCATTCAGAATAAAAATATACCCTTGATGGTGGCCTAAATGGCCCAGCCAGATTCTGCCTCTCCAAACTTACCTACTTCCCACTTTTCTCTTTACTTTCCCTGTCTAGTCATAAGGACCTTCTCTCTGTTCCCCCCATGACATCTTTCTAGCCATCAGGACTTTTGCACTAGCCATACCCCTTGCCACACGTGTTCTTCCCTCTGCTCTTAGCATGGCTGGTTTGGTTCAAGTGTCATCTCTTTGGAGAACCTTCTCTGACCATCCTACCTGTGAAGTAGCCCTTAGCCCAATACTCTTAATCACGTCACCTCTTAATTATCTTCATGGCTCTTACCACTCTCTGAAAGATCTAGCTAGCTTCCTTGTTTATTGTCTGTCTCCAAACCACTAGAATATAAAGATGTGAGAGCAGGGGTCACGTCTGCCTTGCTTCATTCTCTAACCCAGGTTTCATGATGTGTGTGGGTGCTCAGTCGCTTCAGTTGTGTCCGACTCTTATGACCTTATGGACTGTAGACTGCCATGCTCCTCTGTCCATGGGATTCTCCAGGGAAGAATAGTACAGTGGGTTGCCATGCTCTCCTCCAGGGGATCTTCCCAACCCAGGGATTAAACCTGTGTCTCTTGCATTGACAGGCAGACTCTACCCACTAAGCCACCTGGGAAGCCTGGTTTCATGATAGCTGCACAATAAATACTGCTTACCTTCATCCCTAAAGTGACAACCGTCAGCCTGGGAAAACAAAGACTTTGTAAAGTCTCGGTTTATGATTAACTGTAGAGGAAATGGGTGAGGCTTCATTTTTGCTTTAAATCAATTTCCTGATCGTGAAGCGCCTTCCTCCACTCTAACAGACCCTCACGATTGGGGAGAGCCACTGATTTATCTCATAAGTGATTTTTTCCGGACCTGCCCACGTTGAATAATGACTTGCTTTTGTGGGCTGAGAATGTCTTTCTGTTGTTCCACCTGGTAGGTTTGTTTTGTTTGTTAATTAGCTATTAATTGCAAGAGCTCCTGGGGACTGGGGTTTGGAAGGGAGGCCCCAGAGGAGGGCCAGGGGGTCTGGGGTAAGCGAAGACCCCAGATTGGATTGAGGATGACCTCACTGGGTACTGGACTAATTTATTTCAAATGCTGTCATGTCCAGATAGTCAGTGAGTTCGTGGGATGATGAGTGATTTTGTTAATTAAGTCCTGTAAACACTGCGGCTTAATTTTCAGCAGTGGGACTGCAGCTGGTGGCTGGGAGCTGCCAGCAGCTGTGACAGAGGTTGTCCTTGAAGGAACAGGCCATGGGTGGTTGGAAGTGGGGCAGGGCAGGGCAGGGAGGGGGGTTCAAAGACAGGAAACTCATTCTGGGGCATTCTTTTCTCCCTCCCCATTTTGTCCCTTCTCTGTCCCTCTAAGACTGGCCTTGCCCATGGGAATACCGCAGATTAATAAAATGGTGATAATGGCTCAGTGGTAAAGAATTTGCCTGCCAGTTTAGGAGACACGGGTTCAATCCCTGGGCCAGGAAGATCCCCTGGAGAAGGAAACAGCAACTCCAGTATTTTTGCCTGGGAAATCCCACGGACAGAGGACGCTGATGGGCTACAGTCTCTGGGGTCACAAAAAATTGAACAAGACTTAGTGACTAAACAACAGCAACAATGCCCATAAATTCTTTGAAGGGAATTTCAGGGAGAGCACCTTATCTCCTTTAAAGCCCAAGCTTCCATCATTTTTTTGGTCTTCCTCCACTTCACCTCTCCCAGACCTCACGTCCATCGTCTCTTGTATCTTTCAGTTTGTCTCTGAAGCACCGTATGCCTTGCCTTTGCCCAGGTCTCCCCATCTCCTCCAGCAGCCCTGCTGTAGCCCACCTCCGTCTCTCTCCAGAAAGACCCTGCTCACCATCGTGTGGATCTCCTTACAGGCACTCTTGGCTCTATAATTCTCTCTCCACACAGCATTCAGTATGATCGCTTTGAAACATACCTTTGACTACGTCACTCCCTTGCTTAAAATTCTCTGTTGACTTTCTATGTCTTTTAGATATAGGTAAAAGTCCTTTCCAAGGTCTACGAGATCTCATACCACCGAGTCCCATAGCTCTGTTTGTCATCACTCTCAATTGCATACTTGGGAACAAATTGCTTTTATTTTTTTGGAACCAGTCAGATTAAATAAAACAAACAAAAAACAAAACTTCAGGTCTTTGACCAAGATGTTCCTTCCACTTAGAACCCTTTTTTCTTTTCCCTGATGCCTTTGTTTGTCTCACTCCCCACTGTATAGGTCTCAGAAGTCCCTTCATTAGATCCGGATTCTTCCTGACCCCTGTAGCCACTGAGGACTCCCTCGGGTGGCTGACACCATGGAGGACTTGATGGCATTAGAGTGCCCACACGGAAAGTAATAATATGTTTATTGTCAGAGTCTGTCCTTATAGGGATGGAACCATGACTAGTTCACTGCTCACCTCCCCATGCCCTGAATGGTGCCTGCCATCTACATGTTTGTTGAACTGCATGAATTCAGCACTGCATTTCTATGACTGACAGAGAGCAGTGAGGTGCAAAGCGATTGCTTCCATGGGGGCTGAGAGGAAGGGCTTCAGAGAGGAGGCCATTTGGAATCAAATCCTGAAAGAAATGGCCACAGAGATGACAGGGTTCAAATGATATATTTACCAATTTCCTAGCAGAGTTAGGGGCACGAGGCAACAAGGTCAGCACTGAATGTCAGGGGCAGGTGAGGATGGGGTCTTGGGAATGGGGAGGAACCATCTGAGGGTGATCCCACCTGAAAGCCAGGGATGGCCAGGGCTTGGGGAGCTGCTGCAGTCCCCTGTGACTTGATGCCATAATGGCAGTTACCCTCACCTGGGTCACCCTCTTAAGGGATGCTCTAGAGTTGTCTACATCAAAGGGTATTAACTGGGAATTCACTTCCAAGACTGCTGGATTCCTGAGACGGCTAGCCCATCCCCCTGATGAGGACAGAGGCACAGCACAGGGCTCCACAGCCTCTTACACTCTCGCAGCCCTGATTTTACATGGAAGACAGGTCAGATCCTCACAGCCACATAGACCCAGGGGGATCTCAGTGTTTCCTTTTGGCTTTGACTGGTGCCTCTGCTTGTGATACCACTCGTGCTTTCTACTGCGGTGTCCTTCCCCAGACTTACTGATGTCAGGCACCCAGCTGGTTCAGCTCACAGGTTCCGTGGTTCAGGAATTCTGGAAGGGCACAGTGGGGAGAGCTCTTTTTCTGCTTCACAGTATCAGGAGCTTCAGCTAGGATGACTTGCCTGGGGATGGGGGATACCACTTCCAATGTGCTTTCTTCACCTGCATACCTGGTACCCCAGGCAGGGATGGCTGGAGTCTGGGCTCAGGCGGGACTGTCACAGAGGACTTACAGATGGTCTCCATTCCTGGAGTCGAGGGTAGTAAGAACTCTTACTTGGATACCTCCTACCATGTTGTGATTGTTACAAACTCTTTCCTTGCCTCTAAATTATTGCGTGGCCTTAGTCAAGTTGCTTAATCTCCTCTGAGGCCTCAGTTCCTCATCTGTGAAATGGGGATAATGATGGTGGCAATCCCATAGGGTCTTGGTGAGCATGAAGTGAGAAAATGTATACAAAATACACAGAATAAAATCTCAGTGCTTGTTAATATTACCATTGGCTTCCTTACCTTTATGGTGTGAGAGTAGATGACTCTGTATTTATTCGTGACTAAGGATCTCCTTTTTGACACTGTGTATGGAGAGAGAAATAACAATCTCTCTGGGATCTCTTCTTCAGTTCAGTTCAGTTCAGTCGCTCAATCGTGTCCGACTCTCTGCGACCCCATGAATCACAGCACGCCAGGCCTCCCTGTCCATCACCAACTCCCCATCTCTTCTTATGAGGACACTAATCCTACTGGTTCAAGGCCTCACCTTTATGATCTCATTTGATCTTAACTACCTCCTGAAAGTCCTATCCCCAAATGCAGTTGACCATGAACAACTGGTTGTCATGAACAACCGGGGTTAGGCACACTTTCAACTGGACAGCTGAAAATCTGAATATAACTTTATATATATAGAGAGTTATACATAGTATATATTTATGTAGAGAGTATATTTCTGTATACTTGTTTTATTTTATCTCTCTGTATATATAATATATACATAAATTTATATATTCTTGTGTTTGGAGTCTATTTTAATACATATTTTTCTTTTATTCATGTAAAATATATTTCTCTCTGTGCATTGTGCACGCATGTCTAGTTGTGTCCAACTCTTTGCAACCCCAAATCACACCAGGCTCCTCTGTCCATGGAATTTTCCAGGCAAGAGTACTGGAGTGGGTTGCCATTTCCTAGTCAGGGTATCTTCCAAACCCAGGGATGGAACCCGTGTTTTCTGCACCTCCTGCACTGGTAGGCAGATTATTTATCCCTGAGCTACCTGGGCAGTCCCATATGTCTCTCTATATATAAAGAAACAAATATACATTAAGAAAATAGGACTGAACTACGCAAACCCAAGAACATACAAATACACAGCTAGTCAGTGGTCAAGCCAAGCTATGAATCCCAGTCTGTCTTACTCCAAAGTACATTTGGAGGGGGAAGTGAGAAACTACTGGGGAATGGGTATAAGGAGAGGAAATGTCCTTGAACAAGTTTTACTTTCTTTTCACAATTTGTTATGATATGGTTTGTTATTATTTTTCTGAAGGCAATTAACATTTTGTCTTTAGTTTTCATTTTTTGGGCCCAAGCTTTACCTGTCCTTGAAGAGTCAGAAAATTCTCTAAGCTGTGTTGCAAACCTCGGCAGTAGTTTCTTTCCCATTTCCCCTCTCTTGGAGGCAACCACCTTCCCTTCTTGTAACGGCCTGAGATATTTACCTCTGGGTCTCTACACAACATGTTTGCATCAGTACTTGTTGCTTTTTCAGGTGTAGTTATCTTGTCTTGATTTTTCCTCATGGAAATTGAGCATTTAACTTTCTCCTACCTGTTTCCCCACTTGTACATACTTGTCACCTGCTCCTACCCCCCAGCACAGATATATCTTAGTTGTGTTAAGATTGATGTTTATTATGGTGGCTATGTAAGCACTCTTCATGACTGAGGCAGATAGTAAGCTATTATTACTTCTCTTTCTCCACAAAACTTCTAATTTTCCAAGAGTTACTATTTGCCTTGATTTTTTTTTTTTTGCAGTTTGATTTGCTATATATTCATCATTGGTTCAATCCCAACTCCTTGCTCATTACCTAAATCACCTATCAAGACACTCAAACATATCAGATATTCTATTTCTCCTTCTGAAAGACGTCTCTTCCAGTGGCTCTGACTTGATCTCATCTGGTCCGGGTGCCTTCTAAGCTTGACACACAACTGTCGTCTCGAGCTCTCTCTTCCTCATCCTACTGAGGAGTCCTTGTTGCTCACCCCTTGGTTGGATTTCTCATCTTCCGAATCTTGTCTTCCTCTTTCCTGGCTTATATGTACCAAGAGAGAGAGCTCCTTGACATTTTTGGAGAGCTCCTTCTCTGGCTGTGTCTTAAAAAGAGACACATGAAAGGTCAAAACCCAAAAGCTCATGTCTGAAAAATAGCCTTATTTTATTCTCACATTTGATGAATATTTGCCTGGGAGTAAATTTTTTGCTTAGAATTCATTTTCCTCAATAGTTTTGAAGCAAGTCTTCAGTAACTAGCTTCCAAAATAGGTAAAATAGTTCTTGTCCCCATAGTCCCTTCCCACATTTAATAAGGATGACATTCATAACCAGTGGGATAGTATACAAATGACAGTCATAAGACACACGTGGCTTCTGATCCTAAGATCACTCTTTCTGAGAGAAGCCAGCCGCTGTTTTATGAAGACACTCAAGCAGCCTTTTGAAGAGGTTTACATGGTGAGAAACTGAGGCCTCCTGCCAAGGATCAATATCAACTGGCCAGACACGTGAGAGAGGCGTCTTAGACGCGGGCCCACCAGCCCCAGTCAAGTCTTCAGATGGTTATGACTCTGGCCAACACTGTGACCATCACCTCATGAAAGACCTTGAGCCAGAACCACCCACCTAGCCCACCCCCGAATTCCTGATTTCAGAAACTGGGTGAGATATAAATATTCACTGTTTCAAGCTGCTAAGTTTTGGGTTAATGTGTTATGTGCAATAGGTAGCTAATACTTGCTGTTCCATTGTCTTCTAGCTGTTGAGACGTCTGAAGCATTTCTGACTTCTGATCCTTTCTTGGTTCTATTTGTTTTTTCCCTCTAGAAGCTGGTTGGATCATCTCTTTGTATCCAGGGTCCTGATATTTTCTTAACATTTCATTATAATATGCCTTGTGTGAGACTATTTTCATCCTTTCTATAAATGTTTTCAATGGAAACTCGTATTCCTCAGAGCTCAGAAACTCTCTTGAATAATTTTAGTAACTTTCTCTCTATTGTTTCTGCCCTCCTTTTCCAGAATGCTCATCACTTGGAGTCTGGACATCTTTGGCTGATTCTTTAATTTTCCCATCTTTTCTCTCTTATTTTTTGCTTTGTCCTTTTGCTCTATTTTCTGAGGAGTATCCCCCTTATTCAAACTCTTCTCTGAGTCTTTTATTTAAACTGCTGCATTTTAAATTTCTAACACCCTTTTGTATGTGTTCAGAATGCTCCTTTTTATATCATTCTACATTTGTTTAATGAAGAATGTCTTTTTTCTTCTCTCTCTGAAATGTATATAAGATAGCATATATGTATATATATATATATATGTAATTCTTTTGGTAACAGCTTTACTGAGATATAATTCAGACAACAGACAATTCTCCCATATCAGTATACAATTTAAGGGTTTTTAGTATTCCACAGAGTTGTGCAATCGTCCCCACAATCAATTTTAGAACATTTTCCTCACCCTCTAGAGGAACTCTGCACTTTTTAGTTATGACTTCTCAACCCCTCATTCCTACTCTAGCCTAGGCAATCACTAATCTGCTTTCTGTCTATCTATATTTTCTGTTCTGGACACTTATAAAAAGGATAACATTTATAACATCTTATAAATAGGAATTGATGCTTTTGAATTCTAGTGTTGGAGAAGACTCTTGAGAGTCCCTTGGACTGCAAGGAGATCAAACCAGTCAATCCTAAAGGAAATCAACCCTGAATATTCTTAGAAGGACCGATGCTGAAGCACCAATATTTTGGCCACCTGATGCAAAGAGTCGACTCATTGGAAAAGACCCTGATGCTGGGATAGATTGAGGGCAGGAGGAGAAGGGGACAGAAGAGGATGAGATGGTAGGATAGCATCGCCAACTCAATGGACATGAGTTTGAGTAAATACTGGGAGATAGTGAAGGACAGGTAAGCCTGGCATGCTGCAGTCCATGGGGTTGCAAAGAGCTGGACATGACTGAGTGACTAAACAACAACTAACAGGCTGATGTTTTGGGGAATAGGATTGTTTCTTTTTTTTTCCCAGTTGCTTTTCATTCTGCATTTATCTGCCTTTATCTCCATCTTCTATATTAGGAGCCTTTCTCAGATGTCTGTTGATCCTTAGTTGCTTATTCTTATTAAAGAAGGAGGCCCTAGCTGGCTGGTCGGACACTTTGAATGTGTGAGTAAGACTTGTCATCTCTGAGCTTCTGCATTGGGTAATCTCTGGCTTATTTGGTAGAGCAACCGCAGAGAACATCATTTTTAGGTCTGTGTTTCTGGGATGAGTAGACTCCTAGGGAGACTGTTTCATTCTCCCACCTGGAGGTAGAGTTTTGGTTGTCAACATTCTGAGAGTCAAATGGGGGAACAGTATGGGGAGGTCTAAACATCTAATGTTAGAAGTTCACTTGTTTCCCCTATTTTTAGTAAGGAACCATGCTCTCAACAGGGCCTGCTATCATTTTATTTTATTTCTGGCCACACAGCATGGCATGTGGAACCTTAGTTCCCCAACCAGAAATCGACCCTTGCAGTGGAAGTGTGGAGTCTTAACCACTGGACTGCCTGAGAAGTCCTCTGGTGTCCTTGTTTTAGAGATCTTTTTGTCTAATACTCTCTAGAGAAAAATTCTCCATTCATCTGCTGAGATAGGTCAGGGGCAATTGCTTCTCTGTGAAAGAATAGAGAAGAAGCTTTAAGGATCTCACTGTTTCTTAAAGATATTTTAAACCAATTTTATTTATATTTGTTCAGCAAACATATAACCACTACTAGGTTCCAGGTGCCCTTAAAAATTTAAAAATGGTAAATTTTTATTGCAGTAAGAACACTTAACATGAGATCTACCCTTTTAACAGATTTGGAGTTGACAATACAGTATGGTTCTCTGCAGGCACAATGTTGGACAGCAGATCTCTAGAACTTACTCATCTGGCACAACTGAAATTTTATACCCATTTGTCAGCAACTCCTCATTTCCCTCTTCCCCAGCCTCTGGTAACCACAGTTCTATTCTTTGCTTCAACAAATTGGACTATTTTTTTATACTGCATATAAATGGAATCAGGCAATATTTGTCCTGTGGCTAGCTTATTTCACTTAACACACAGTTGTCAAGGTTCATTCATGTTGCTGCGTATGGTGGGTCCTTCTTCTCTTTCTAAGGGAAGTGGAATAATATTCCACTGTACGTAATAAATCACAGTAAAAAATACATCCATCCATTGATGAACATTTAGGTTGTTTCCATATCTTGACTATGGTGAAAGGTGAATCAGATTGATTCTCAATCTTCTCTACTGCTGGCTTAGGATCCAGTTTTCTCAAGTGTGTTAGTTTGGTTCTCTTAGAAGCAGGCACTATGATTGGATTAAAGGTAGGAGAGGTTTATTGGTGAGAACACCTATGAGGGAGAAGGCTGGGAGGGCTGTCAGGCCATGATGCAGTTCTAACCTTTTTGGAAGAGAGAGGGAAGGAAGCATGGTTGGGTAGTATCGACTTAAAAAAAAGGTACAACGTGAGAGTTGTCAGTTAAATTTTATTTGGGGCAACATGAGGACTGCAGCCTGGGAGGCAGCACGTCAGACAGCTCTGAGGCAACTGTTCCAAAGATGTAGGGAGGAAGCACAGTATATATGTGATTTTGGTAAAGGGGGAATACATGCAATCAAGAATATATTTTCCGAACAAAGTTTCTACTGGTCTCATGAAGCTTCTGCTAGTCATGAGAAACAATTGTCACCATGAAGGATTTTAGTGTTTTTCTAGATATGAGGACATACAAGAATTGGGCTCATAAAATCAGCTCCTGAGAATATCTAACTATCTAAAGACCTGTCCTGCCAATTTCCCCAGAGTGCCTTATTTCTGCTCTCTATTCTGAACTCCGACGTGTGTGTGCTTGTGTGCTCCAATGCTCAGTCTTGTCCGACTCTTTGTAATCCCATGGACTGAAGCCCACCACGCTACTCTGCCCATGAGATTTTCCAGGCGAGAATACTGGAATGGGTTGCCATGTCCTCCTCCAGGGGAATCTTCCCAACCCGGGGATCAAACCCGACAATGAAGGTAGCAAAGACACTGTGGCAGAATAGAAATGATGGGCTCCCAACTCAGGTTCATGGAAGGCTGCTTGGAGGGGAAGTTTGAGCCTCAGTGGACCGCAGATGCGGGGAGGGGTATCTCACATAGAGGAAACTACAAGCGAAGAAGCATAGCGTGAGATGCAAGAGTGCATTCTGGAAGCCCTGAGCAGCTCAGTGTTACTGGGGCACAGCGCACAAGGAGTAGAAGTGAGAGACGTGACAGACCTGGTCGTGAGGGTGGTAGGTGTCAGCAGGAGCTGGGGGCTTGTTCTGAAGGTGGGGGCTTGTCATCCAGTCCTGCTAGTTTGGGCAGTTCCCCGAGACTGTCATTACCCAGCTCCCCTGCACCCCCTCCCCCAACGCCTTTCTGCAGATCTTGCAGATGCCCAGGGTATTGGCTGGCTGTGGACATCCTCCCACGATGGTGGGTCCTAATACTCTCTCCTGTTAGATGAAGCTGGGGCCATCTCGCCCTGCCTCCCCTCCCTAACTAGATAGCCCAGAAATGTTGTCCTTGTGCCGGCATCCTCGCTGTGAGAATCACGTTCCACACTCTTTACCTTGCAGGAAGCAGGAGGCTGGGACCTCCTGCAGACCCCGCTCTGCTATCTGGCTTTGGGGAGAGAATGCCAGCTCTGATTTCCCCAAGAACCCCAGGAGTTACCTGTTTATAGGAGGGGTGTTGAGAAAGAAGGTGTGATGGGAGTCAGACAGATCTGGTGCTAATCCTGGCTGAGGCGCTCACCTGCTGGGTGACCTTGGGCAAATTCTTTCTTTAGTGAGCAGGCACTGGCTGGCGCCCTCTCCATGCACAGCTATATGCTGGGTTCTGGGGAAACAAGACACTCTAGGGGAGGTAGACAGACAGAGAAGGGGAGGGCTGAGATGCTGTGTGAGCCCTGGAAGACTCAAGCCCTCACCTTACTCCAGAAGGTGAGAAAGGCTGGAGCTTGAAGAGGTCATGTGACTCACCCAAAGTCCCTGCAGCTCTTCTCTCTGACCCCACAACCACTGTTTCCAAGGTTTTCCCAATTATGCCATAGCAAGAATGCAACAGCCCACAGTCTCACTCTCCACACCATTGCCTGCCTCCTCCTGCTTGTGGAAGGACCGGAAGTTATCAGTGAACCTGGAGGGATGGTGGATGCCCCAGACCTCCAGGTGGACCCACCTGGAATGGGCAGGGAGGCTGTGTTGGTGGTCTGAGATGTTTCCAGCCCCTTCTCTTTCTTCCCCTCAGGACCATGGCTCCCATGTGCCCGAGGCCCTGAGTGGGTGGTACCCACAGTTACGGTCTTTGAGGGGGACAGCTGGGCCTTCTCTCCTTGGCACATCTGAGCAGCGGGGCTGGGTGTGTGTGCTGGGCTGACAGGAAGAGTTATCTGCAGACAGCCCCTCGGCCTGCTGGCTTTCTCCTCTGCAGTCCCCTCCTAATTCATTTTCCGCCTTTAATGTACTGTTGTGGAGCTTCCTCTCCCATTAGGGCCTGTAATGCGCACCGATTCCCTTCAGCTTGACTGCCCTTAATAGGCAGCGTAAATAGAATTTAGTGTGGCGTGCACTAACATCTCTATCCATTGTCCAGAGATTAAATACTTGCCACCGATGGTTCATGCATCATCAGCCTCGGGCCCCGTTTCATAGCTCCCAACCAAAGGAGGATATTAAATTAATTTGCAGGTTGCTTTAGCAAAACCTAACAGAAAAAACCTCCATAGGAGAAGGAGGGGGCTTGAGGTGTCTGCCTACCATCAATCACGGGTCGGGGTGGGAGTTATTAGAAACCAGGGATGGGATCCTGTCTGTCCAGGGCTGGGTCCATGTGAGGGCTGCACTGCTTGGCTGTCTGTTTCAATCATGGTCCCCAAGCCTTGGTCCATGGCTAGCCCTTCTTTCAGCTTTGGAATCTGTCTGAGTGGAGAGAGGGATGGAGAAAGGGTTGTAGGAACTGGGAGTCTGAGTGCAGGGTGCAGGGGCTACTTCCTCCTTCTTAGTGTGTGAAATATCCTTGTCTTGGTAAAGGAGATCCTGAACCATTTTTTAAATCTTTTGAGATCCCTTGGCATTTCTTCTTATTGGGAGCTCTGCTGGCTGGCTGTGGAAGTCTGGGATGTGAAATCCAGACTGGGAGACAATAGGGCTGAGGGTCAGCATACACCCTGCTTCTGGGGTCCAATCGAGGCATGTACCGGCCTTTTTGCATTGGACGTTGGTCTGTGTCATGAGTCAGGAGAGACAGACGTGCAGACAGACAATGTCAATCCAGAATCCCTGTCTTGTGGGCTCTGCCTACCCGGAATCAAGGCATTGGGTGAGAGGAGGCAGGTCAGAGGGGTCTGACTCACTCGAGTGTGGTTGGAAGAGAAGATGCCCCCAGCTGGTGAATGGACCAAAGAGGACGGTCACTCTTCCAACAGGAATGGTGGATACACGACTAGCGTGCCCCCGGCCTCCACATCGGTGCCCTGGCCGACGTCCCTAACCGATTAAGCCACCTTTCCCAGGATGCCTTAGTCGGCACAGCACACAAAGACAGCCACCCCTGCTGGCCTGGAGTTAGCGCAGGAGAGCGCTGCATGGACTCTTAAGCTGAAAATAATCGTGTGTGATCTGGGGTCCCTGGCAGACGGGTCGGGCCACTCAGGACGACTGAGTTTGGCCCGTAAGCCCCTTTGTCCTTAAGGGAACTGATGTGTGCACATGTGCTCAGTCACTCAGACGTGTCTGACTCTTTCCAGCCCACCAGGCTCCTCTGTCCATGGGATTTCCCAGGCAAGAATACTGGAGTGTGGAGCCATTTTCTCCTCCAGGGGATCTTCCTGACTCAGGAATCGAACACACGTTTCCTGCATCGGCAGGCAGATTCGTCACCACTGAGCCACCTGAGAAGCCCGTGTGGATGGATAGGAACTGGCCAATTATTTAATTCCCAGCCAGGCTCTTGTTTCTTCCCAGGTTTGAGCAGCGTGGTGGGTGTGGGGAGCCTTTCCTTTCCTCAGATCTTAGCCGGTGTTTCTAGTCCCTCATTCTACCCTTCCCTGCATCACCGGAATGCAGGTCCCTGTGGCTTTGGAGGCAAGGGGAGGTGAGGGTGGCGTCCTCAGTGGCGGCGGGAGACTCCACTGTGGGCTGCCAATTGCTCCCTGATGACCCCCTGCACCAGTGGCCTCTGTTCATGGTGGTTTATTAATAGCTTTTAACACAATCATTTGGACTAATTGAAAACGGGAGCAATGCTAATATGCCCCTTGCATTTCATTCTTTTATTTAAAAAAGATGCTAAAAGCATTTATCGAATTGTTTCTGGGGGAAAGTAAGGAAAAGGTCTCCCCTCTGGCCATTGCAATGGTGTGGTTTCCTGCCAGCACCCCACACGGGAGTTCTTGCGGTTTATTAGTGTGATTTAAGGTGTCCAGGTGACCCCGTTATAAAGCCATCAGTGGGAGCTGCTCGGGTACAGCCTTGGCTCATTGGTAAGCTCTGCCTGTTCCTGATGGTGGAGAGCGGGTGGGACAGGATGAGGGCTTCACTCTGGCCCCTCTGTGTGACTTGACTGTGATTGTGGTACAGGGAATGAATGGTTAATTTTTCCTTGTTTTTCTATCTTTCCGGTTGGAATTTAAAGTCCTGGGAGAGTACCGTCTTAGTTTAGAGCCCATCTCTTGGCCAAAATGGACAGATTGTTTTCCATTTGCTCTCCTTCTTCCCCTGGTTCCTATCTCTGTCCTCTGAGCCCCCAAAGGCTGACCTCCAGATTTGCATGTAAGCATCCCACTGGACTTGGCCAATGGGAGCCAATGGAGGAGATGAGAGGGTAGAAGAAGACTGAGGTTGGCGTCTCTTTTCCACACCCCCTTCCCTCTCTGGGCTGTACTGGCTCTGGCAGTCACTGTCCCTGTTGGACTTTATCTCCTGCTGGACAGTTTCTCTCCATAGTGCCAGCTGTCCAAGGAGGGAAACAGCGCCCCCTGTGTCATCAGCCTCTGTTTGTTTCCTTACACCATCTGTACTTGGACAGCCGTCTGCTCATTAAAGACTCCTCATTTGTGAGGGGCGCTTTGATTCCGGTTATCACAGTGGAAGATGATCACACTCCCTTGAAAAGAGATACTGATGTTATCCCAGTGAAGGAGAATGGATGTATGATGACCCTCAAATCTTCAACCATCCTTCATATTCTGGACTTACTCCTGGCCATAGACTGAGCCCTGGGTCTGACTTCTCCTTTCCCATGAGTGTGTGGTTTTGAGGCTGAGACTGAGGCCGGCCCTGGGCTTACTCTGCCCCTGGCCATCTGGGGACTGATTTTCCTCAACCAAGTCTTCATCCTGCTCCTGGTTTTCCAGCCCTCTTCCCAGCATGGGGACTGTGTGCATGTGGTCCCAGCTGGGGACAGTTCTGGCTCCCCAGAAGTCATCTCCAGAACCACCCCACAAAAGCTTTACCTCCATCTATAGTTCCTTCTTAGACCCCTCCTAAGAGGTCCTATTCCAGTCTGAGCTCATCAGAATAAATACTGGCTTGGCCAAACGTTTTGTTCAGGTTTTCCATCTTATGGAAAAACCTGAATGAACTTTTTGGTCAACCCAATACTACTGCCTGGGAGCTGTTTCCAAAATCACTTCTACCCTCAGCGGATCAACGTTTGCCCTTGACAAGGCTTTCTGGCTGCAGAATAAGAGCAGGGCTTTCCAAGGAGATCCCTTTGATACCAACACAGGGGTGTGGATGAGCTGCTGGCTATTGACAATGTAGCCGTAGCTCAGGCTGTGGGTTGTGTGCACATGTGCCTGAAGGTGTGTGTGTGTGCATGAGTATGTGTTCTTGACAACAGCTGCTGTAGGAAGGAGAGAACTCCCCAAAGGAAAGCTCTCTGGACTCATCTTCCAGGGAAAGGAGGTCCCTGGGACCCACCATCCTAGATCTCACCTCATCCTGGTCTGGGGAGGCAGCTGAGGTTAAGCTGGGAGCCCTCTTGGGCCAGAGAGAGGCTGGGTCCAGGTGCCAGGTGCTGTATTAAGCTCTAGAGGTAAAAGGCTGAACTTGGGTACTGGCTAGTGTCTACTCTAATATTTACTCCATAGGTAAAACTGGACTTGAATACTGGGTACTTCTAACTCGGCAGTGACTTTCAGGTCTTCTTAGGTTCTCAGTATCTTTATCTGTAATGGGATTAACATCCTCAGACAGTCTTGAGATTCTGTGGTCCTCTGAGTGGGGGAACCTGGGTTTCTCAACCTTGGTGCCACTGGCATTTTGGGTTGGATAAATCATGGAAGACTGTCCTGTGCATTGTAGAATGTTTAACAGCGTTGCTGGCTTCTACCCATGGATACCAGAGCACCCTGATCATCAAAAATATCTCTAGGCCTTGTCAAGTGTCTCCTAGGTGGCAACATTTCCCTGACTGAGAACCACTGGTCTAGAATGATGATCGAAGCTCACCATATAACTTGGCCAGGGATTTTCCCAGGGCTGTTCTTGGTTATGGGTCTTATAAGCCTGATTTTGAGGCCTGGGGCTTCGGCCTGCCTTGTCCTAGCCTCACGAGGCAGTGGAATCACAACCTCAAGCCTTTCCTGCTGCAGGGACTGAGGGCTCATTTATTCTATGATCAGAAAAGGTCTGAACCCAACAGCTGGACTCCCAGCCCTGCAATAGAGGATAGTGAGGTCACACAGGCTAGCAAGAGCAGAAAACCATTTCCTCTTCTCCCTCACCAGGGTGAAGGGGCGAGGGGAGGAATGGTGTTTTCTGAGGCCTGTGAGGGTCAGAGTCTTGAAACCCCTCCTCCAGCTCCCACCTAGATCCGTGGCTGGAGAGGAATGCAGCCATGGCTCTAGCCTACGGGCCCTAATTTTGTACAGTGCTTTCCATTGCTGGAAACCAGCTCCCACCTGGAGGGCAAGGGAGCTCCTGGCACATCAAGCATCTCAGGGAACGTTGGAGATTAGATGCAGAGAGTGGGTAGCGGTGAGAAGGACAACTGCTAGGAAAATGAACTCATGGGTATTTGTCCAGTGCTTAGACCAGCCCATAGCACATAGTCAGCATTTGCTAAATGAAGCCTTGTGCTAGACTCTGGGTACAACATACGTTAATAAACCTCTGCAGCCTCTCCTAGGCCCAGGGCAGGGCTCCCCTCTGGTAAGGTCCCAGGCTCTTCCTTTCGGAGTTGTGATAACAGCCTGGGTTGGCTGTGGTTGGCTCCCACACGGAGACTTTGGCTCAGGCCGTACCCCTTCCCTCCCTGACAGATACAGCCAAGTAAGCTCAGCTTGGGCCTCTCCACTCATGCCCGACACAGTCATCTGGATTCACCCATGCTTCCCTTGGCCCTGCTCCATCTCCCCCACCTCTCCTGGTTTCTTTTGGCTTTGACCCCACAAGTGGACCAGGACCCAGGAGGCCTGACAGGCCCCGTCTGGGGAGAAAGGTGGCCCAGCCTCCATTGTGCCCTCAGTCTCCTTGGTACTGACATTTTCATGATGCACAGAAGGGATTGTCCTCTGCTTTTGTGAGTCCCTTTCATGCAGCCCTGCAGATAGGGGATGGGAAGCCACGTCATGGCTCCTCTGGGGCTTGAGCTCCTAGCTGCCTACAGGAGTGCCCTCTCAAGGGACCTAGGGTCAGAGGGGTTGCCAGAAAAACAGGGAGAGGCAGAGGGAGTGAGGAGGCAGGATCTCATGAGCTTTCATGCTTCATCCATCGTGGCTCCAACCATAGGTTGCCTTGCGGGTGGAAGGCAGGCTTCTCCTGCTCCTGGGGCCTATCACCAGGAAGAGATCTGGAGATGCTGTGCGCTGGAACCTGAGCCCCTTTCTGCTCAGGTCTGACAGAGGCATTGGAGGTGGGGGCTGGGCTCAGAGAGGGGAAGGTTCCTGGTCCTTTCACCTCCCCACCCCACCCCTCCTCCGTCCACAACAAGCCTCCATCCAGGCTTGTTTCCTGTGTCTATTTGGCTCCTGGGAGCCCTGGATACTCTCACAGATCCAGGTTGTCCTGACTCTCCACCTAGTGTTGCTGGATATGATAAAGGATGCTGGGACTTCCCTGATGGTCCAGTGATTAAGTCTTCCTGTTCCAATATAGGGTGGGTGGGTTCGATCCCTTGTTGGGGAGCTAGGATCCCACATGCCTCATGGCCAAAATATAAAACAGAAGTAATATTATAACAAATTCAATACTGGCTTAAAAAAATGCTCTACATCAATCAATCAATCAATAAAGGATGCCAAGTTAGAACTGATTTCAGATAAAACAATGAATCATTGTTTAGCATAAGTATATCCCAAATGTTGCATGGGACATATTTATGCATGACAATGACTTGTTATTTATCTGATATCCATGTGTAACTGGGTGTTTTTTTTTTTTTTAATCTGTTTTGCTAAATCTGATAATCTTGTCCCCAAATTCTCTGGCCTATTTCCCCTCCCCCTACTGGCCCCCAGAAGTAGGGATTTCATGACATCCTCCTCTTCCTCCATGGTTCCCTTACAAGTGAAGTCCTGGATCCGAGCTCAAAGAGCTCTGAAGAGGGGCTATTTCAGACCCAGGGCTGGTAGGCTGAGACCTTGGTCTTTGTTGCTTTGTAGGCGTTCTTGCCTGGAGAATCCCAGGGATGGCGGAGCCTGGTGGGCTGCCGTCTATGGGGTCGCACAGAGTTGGACACGACTGAAGCGACTTAGCAGCAGCAGCAGCAGCAGGCTTTTCTCTAGCTGCGGTGAGCGGGTTTTTTCTCTAGCAACTACTCTCTGGTTGCGACGCCGGGCTTCTCATTGTGGTGGCTTCTCTTGTTGCAGAGCACGGGCTCTAGGGTGCGGGGTTCAGTAGCTGCAGCACATGAGCTCAGTAGTTGCGGCTCCTGGGCTCTAGAGCACATGCTTAATAGCTGTGGTGCGTGGGCTTAGTTGCTTTGTTGCAAGTGGGATCTTCCCAGATCAGGGACTGAACCCATGTCTCCAACATTGGCAGGCAGATTCTTTACCACTGAGCCACCAGGGAAGCCCTCTGGTTAGCGTTTGTCAGGTTGGGGTGGTGGAAGTGTGTGGAATGGGGCTGGGTACTGCACAGACTCTTGAGCTCCGACAGCACAATGACCCTTCGGGCTACACCCAGCATGGGAGGTCTGAGCTTAGGCAGACTTTGTGTTCAGCACCGGACTTGCTTTATTTCACTCGCCCTCCCACAGTTCTGCGAGGCTGGAACCAATAGTATCTGTGTAATATAGGAAATCAAGGCACAGAGAGGTTAAGGGCGAACTCAAGGTCACACAGCTGATATGTAGGAGAGCTGGTGTTTAAATTCAGGGCTGGTTTCTCAGCTGCTGGACCGCACTGCCTCCCCTTCCAGGTCCCGGGCTTCTTGTTTTCCCAGGGTATCATCAGGCCTGGGGTCGCTGCAGGGCGAGGGCCGCAGCTCAGGGAAGAGGCTGTCTTGGGAACATTTTTTGCACACCCCCCGCCCCGTGCAGCTGTGTAATGAGCCCACATCTGTTCCCACCACATGTTGCTCAGTGCTACGCAGATGTAAAGTCTCAATTTTTCTAATTAGCAGCAACACGAAGTCTGTCTTCATTTTCTCCTCCCCTCCCTCTAATAAACGTGATATTAACAAGGTTACACGTCTGCGTTTTTGCTGGTGTAATTGAATCAGGTCGCAGATTTGATTAGTGGGTGTGGGGCGCTGGGGGAAGGAAGGGGCTGGGTCCCAGCCATGGACAGAGCTCGGGATGGAGAGAGAGAAGGAGCGAGAAGAAAGCGAGGGAGAGAGAAAGGAGGGAGAGGGGCAAGAAGAGGAGAAGAGGAAAGAGACGAGGAGAGACAAAGATGGGTGGTGGATGGAGAACGGGAGAGAGAATAATAGGAGTGGGGAGAGAGACAAAGATGCAGCGGGATGGAGGGGAGGACAGACGGAGAGAGATACACGACACACACACACAGCACGTGAGCAAGCAAGAGACAAAGAGGGAGGGAAGACAGACGTGCTAAAGGCCCAGGAGGACAAGGCGGAGAGGCAGGTATCACTGGGCCTCTGCTCAAAACTTTCTGCAGAGGTGCCTGGGCAGAACCCACCTCTGGAGGGCCTGGATTGAGGCGGGACAGGCAGCCAGGGCACCCCCATCCCCCCACACCCCGCTAAGCCTGAGAGCAGCAGGCAGGAGTCGTGGGCCTGGCTCTGGGTGCCCGAGGGCCAGTCAGCTCCCTGAACTCGGCCTCGCTTTCTCCATCTGTTAAAAGTGGTCTGCATCAGGACTTCCCTGGCAGTCCGGTAGTTGAGACTCTGTGCTCCCAATACAGGAGATACGGGTTTGATCCCCAGTCAGGGAACTAAGATCCTGCATGCCGCAAGGCCAAAAAAAAAAAGAAAAGAAAACAAGTGGTCTGGATCACAGACTCAGAGAATGAACTTACACTTTCCAGTGGGGAAGGATGATGGTTAGAGATAGTTATGGAGTTTGGGACCAATATGTATACACTGCTATATTTAAAATGGATAACCAACAAGGTCCTACAGTACAGTACCGTGAACTCTGTTCAGTGTTATGTAGCAGCCTGGATGGGAGGGGAGTTTGGGGGAGAATGGATACATGTAAATATATGGCTGAGTCCCTTTGCAGTCCCCCTGAAACCATCACAACCTTGTTAATCGACTATATTCCAATAAAAAAATATATAAAAAATAAAATAGATAACCAAGGACTTACTGTAGGGCTCAGGAAACTCTGCTCAATATTCTATAATAACATAAATGGGAAAAGAATTTGAAAAAGAATAGATACATACATTTGTATGTATTTTTAAAAAGTGATCTGCAGGTCCCACTCCCTGCCCTGAAAATCTAAGGTTCTCTGGAGCTGCCCCCCAGCAGGTTTCCCTGCTTTGACTGGGAAACCTCACTTACAAGATCTTCATGGTTCATGACTCCAGCCCAGAGGATCTCTACAAGCATCTCTCACCTAGGGGTCTCTTGGATGGAACTGAGGTGGGGGAGTTGGTAAACCAAAGGTTCTCTGGAGCTGCCCCCCAGCAGGTTTCCCTGCTTTGACTGGGAAACCTCACTTACAAGATCTTCATGGTTCATGACTCCAGCCCAGAGGATCTCTACAAGCATCTCTCACCTAGGGGTCTCCTGGACGGAACTGAGGTGGGGGAGTTGGTAAACCAGTGTGTCTGGAATGGAACCCCCTTGCCTCCAGTGGGCCTCCCAACCCTCCAAATTGCACCCCTCTAGGCACCGCTGCCGGAGAAGTCAATGGCAAGCCACTCCAGTACTCTTGCCTGGAAAATCCCACAGACGGAGGAGCCTGGTGGGCTGCAGTCCATGGGATCGCTACGGGTCGGGCACGACTGAGCGACTTCACTTTCACTTTTCACTTTCATGCATTGGAGAAGGAAATGGTGACCCACTCCAGTGTTCTTGCGTGGAGAACCCCAGGGACGGGAGAGCCTGGCCTGCCGTCTCTGGGGTCGCACAGAGTCGGACACGACTGAAGTGACTTAGCAGCAGCAGCAGCAGGCACTGCCGCACTTTCAGTGGCTTCACATAGGATAGTCAGATGCTCGGGGTCACGCAGTCTCTGCCCCACCTGTCCACCATCCTCACAGTCCTCCACCCTGGACCACTGACTGTTCCCAGAGCATCCCATGTTCTTTCACACCCCCAGGCCTTCGCTTCTGCAGCTCCCTCCGCCTGGGATGCCCTTCCCCAGTTCCTTGTCTTGTCCTCTGTCAACTCAGCTCACACGTCCTTCTTACCTGGGCCCTGCCCTGATGGACCCAGGAACTGGCTTCTTCTGTGTGATAGCATGTTCTTCGCTTTTTATCACAGCGTCAGATTTATTTATGTGTCTGTTTCTACTCACCGTTTTTCCCAGCTGCACCTGGCTGGCCTCTAGTAGGCACTTTGTGTGTGTGTGTGTGTGTGTGTGTGTGAAAGCGTGATCAGGTGTGTGGACGTACAAGTGATGGTGTGTGTGTGAGGAGGGCCGTGGCCAGGCTGTATTCCTGTTGTGACAATTTCTCCTGCTGATGACTCAGTCCCCAGGGCCTCCGGAGGTGCTGAGAAGCTTCTGTCAAGGGGCAGTGGCTTTTCCCCCTTCGCTTAAATGAGATATGAATAATTGATTTGGCTCCTGAATAATTAATCAGATATTCAATAAGGAAAGTAATTGTTTGCCACATTCCCCATGGATGGTTGGGCTCAGCCACCGCCCCATTCAGGGTGGGAGGCTGGTGGGGGGCTATGGGCCCATAAGGAGTCCAGTGCCAGCTGGGGGAGGTCACCTTGTCCAGCCCTTCTGGCACTACTGTCTGGTTCACTACCCCCCGGGAGGCCACTGCCTGTCTCCGCGTGCCAGCCAAGACCTGGGTCTTATGTCCTCTCACCCAAGCGTCCGATGGTCCCTGTGCCCCCCATCTCTGCAGGGGGCCCCCTCATTGGACGCTCTTCCCTCCGGATGCCATCTCCTCCAATGGATGCTCTGGCCCGGGGGCTGGCCAAGGGGACTGTGGGCAGGTCTCCTGTTCCCACTGCTACCCCTCCTTCACCTTCATACCACGGCAAGCCTGGGTGGCATTGCCCACTGTCTGTGCCATGGGGCCAGGTGTGGATACCCTGGTGGTGAATAAGCACAGCTCTGTGCCATAGAGAAGCCAGGAGGAGGATCTCTGAGTGGGGCTCCCATGCGCCTCCTTGGGATTGCCCTTCTTCCAGAGAGCTGTCTTCTTCTCGGTACCCTGTGGGACCCTTGTACCCGGCTCTTAGGGACCCTGACCTGCCGACCCCCTGCCTGGATTGTATTTCCCTCTGTTTCAAGGAATGGCTTCCCTTGTGGCTCCAGCCAACAGTGATGGCCTTGGACACTCCAGGGCTCACTGAACAATTTAGGGGTGCCCTGGTGCCCCAGGTCTGCCCTCAGCTGGGTGAGTCCCCTTCGGATTTTATGAGTTGCAGGTAGTTGTGTGTACTTCTGTGTGTCAGACCAAACGCACTTATGCATGCCACACAGACCATCCGACCCACTCCAATACACACACCAGACACATATACCTTACACAACACACAAACATACACATCGCACACAGGAATCCACCCCACACAAAAACATATACCCTACACACCACCCACATCACACAAACCACACAAACACACATCAGATACACGTGCAGACACACACTTATGATATACAATGTATACGTGGTACACAATAGTATGTATGCCACACACACTGTGTAGGCAAATGTAAACACACACCACGAGACCTACCTGGGGGTGAGAATAGGCTCATTTTCCAGGCCTCCAACTCTTCATAGCCACTTCCCCAGAAAGACAAGGCCAAGAGCCGGGATCACTGCTCTGGCAGGGGCCTGAGAATGCTCGTTCTCTGAGCCTAAGGCAGGCAGGGCTCAGGGCTACAGGCAGAGATAAAACCAGTGTGTGGGACTGACATTCATATGCTACTGATATAGGCATAAAATAGATAACTCATAAGAACCAACTAGCAAACACCCTCTTCCAACAACACAAGAGAAGACTCTACACATGGATATCACCAGATGGTCAACACCGAAATCAGATTGATTATATTCTTTGCAGCCAAAGATGGAGAAGCTCTATACAGTTAGCAAAAACAAGACCAGGAGCTGACTGTGGCTCAGATCATGAACTCTTTATTGCCAAATTCAGACTGAAATTGAAGAAAGTAGGGAAAACCACTAGACCATTCATATATGACCTAAATCAAATCCCTTATGATTATACAGTGGAAGTGAGAAATAGATTTAAGGGACTAGATCTGATAGAGTGCCTGATGAACTCTGGACGGAGGTTCCTGACATTGTACAGGATACAGGGACCAAGACCATCCCCATGGAAAAGAAATGCAAAAAAGCGAAATGGCTGTCTGAGGAGGCCTTACAAATAGCTGTGAAAAGAAGAGAAGTGAAAAGCAAAGGAGAAAAGGAAAGATATAAGCATCTGAATGCAGAGATCCAAAGAATAGCAAGGAGAGATAAGAAAGCCTTCCTCAGTGATCAATGCAAAGAAATAGAGGAAAACAACAGAACAGGAAAAACAAGAGACCTCTTCAAGAAAATTAGAGATTCCAAGGGAACATTTCATGCAAAGATGGGCTTGAGGACAGAAAAGGTATGGACCTAACAGAAGCAGAAGATATTAAGAAGAGGTGGCAAGAATACACAGAAGAACTGTACAAAAAAGATCTTCATGACCAAGATAGTCATGATAACGTGATCACTGACCTAGAGCCAGATATCTTGGAATGTGAAGTCAAGTGGGCCTTAGAAAGCATCACTACGAACAAAGCTAGTGGAGGTGATGGAATTCCAGT
Source organism: Moschus berezovskii (assembly GCF_049115385.1). Taxonomy (NCBI): domain Eukaryota; kingdom Metazoa; phylum Chordata; class Mammalia; order Artiodactyla; family Moschidae; genus Moschus; species Moschus berezovskii. The sequence goes on from NC_142474.1 coordinate 14,065,391, forward strand.
TGAGCTATTTCAAATCTTGAAAGATGATGCTGTGAAAGTGTTGCATTCAATATGCGAGCAGATTTGGAAAACTCAACAGTGGCCACAGGACTGGAAGAGGTCAGCCTTCATTCCAATCCCAAAGAAAGGCAATGCCAAAGAATGCTCCAACTACCGCACAGTTGCACTCATCTCACACACTAGTAAAGTCATGCTCAAAATTCTCCAAGCCAGGCTTCAGCAATATGTGAACCGTGAACCCCCAGATGTTCAAGCAGGTTTTAGAAAAGGCAGGGGCACCAGAGATCAAATTGCCAACATCCGCTGGATCATGGAGAAAGCAAGAGAGTTTCAGAAAAACATCTATTTCTGCTTCATTGACTATGCCAAAGCCTTTGACTGTGTGGATCACAATAAACTGTGGAACATTCTGAAAGAGATGGGAATACCAGACCACCTGACCTGCCTCTTGAGAAACCTGTATGCAGGTCAGGAAGCAACAGTCAGAACTGTACATGGAACAACAGACTGGTTCCAAATAGGAAAAGGAGTACATCAAGGCTGTATATTGTCACCCTGCTTATTTAACTTGTATGCAGATTACATCATGAGGAACGCTGGGCTGGAAGAAGCACAAGCTGGAATCAAGATTGCTGGGAGAAATATCAATAACCTCAGATATGCAGATGACACTACCCTTATGGCAGAAAGTGAAGAGGAACTCAAAAGCCTCTTGATGAAAGTGAAAGAGGAGAGTGAAAAGGTTGGCTTGAAGCTCAACATTCAGAAAACAAAGATCATGGCATCTGGTCCCATCACTTCATGGGAAATAGACGGAAAAACAGTGGAAACAGTGTCAGACTTTATTTTTTTGGGCTCCAAAATCACTGCGGATGCTGATTGCAGCCATGAAATTAAAAGACGCTTACTCCTTGGAAAGAAAGTTATGACCAACCTAGATAGTATATTAAAAAGCAGAGACATTACTTTGCCAACAAAGATCCATCTAGTCAAGGCAATGGTTTTTCCCGTGGTTATGTATGGATGTGAGAGTTGGACTGTGAAGAAAGCTGATCGCCGAAGAATTGATGCTTTTGAATGGTGGTGTTGGAGAAGACTCTTAAGAGTCCCTTGTACTGCAAGGAGATCCAACCAGTCCATTCTAAAGGAGATCAATCCTGGGTGTTCATTGGAAGGACTGATGCTAAAACTGAAACTGCAATACTTTGGCCACCTCATGCGACGAGTTGACTCACTGGAAAAGACTCTGATGCTGGGAAAGGTTGGGGGCGGGAGGAGAAGGGGACGACCGAGAATGAGATGGCTGGATGGCATCACCGACTCTGTGGACATGAGTTTGAGTGAACTCCGGGAGTTGGTGATGGACAGGGAGGCCTGGCGTGCTGTGATTCATGGGATCATGGAGAGTCGGACACGACTGAGCGACTGAACTGAACTGAAGAACCAACTGCATAGCACAGGGGACTCCATACAATGATTAGCGGTGACCTAAATGGGGAAGAAATCCAAAAAGAGGGGATATATGTATATATGTGGCTGATACTCTTTGCTGTATAGCAGAAACTAATGCAACATTGTAAAGCAACTATACTCCAACTGCAAGAAAACCCAGTGTGTAGAGTGGAGTCCAGCTCAGCTAAGAAGGGAAGGGGACCTAGGTGAGCAGAGAGAAAGAGCCTGAGGGGTTTCGGTGTGTATACGTGTGCGTGTGTGTAGAGCTGTGTGTATGTCTCTACACGTGTGCACCCCGAGGGGGTCCCTTGGGTGGGGGAGCAGCCCAGCAGCCCCCCGTTCACCTCCCAGAGGCCTCGCCTCTCCCATTGCTCTCGGATCTGTGTGTCTCCTTCAGGGCAGGGTTGCAAAGCCACCGCCATCACCCTGGGAGACCCCGGGTGTCCCCCTGTAAGTACCTGGATTGTGCCTGCTCGCCCAGCCTTGCCAGGCACACACACAGATGGCTGTGTTGGGAGGTTCATGGTGGGTGGGTGGGTGGCCGGGGCGGGGCATCAGATGCTGGCTGGAGGTGGAGGGGCAGCTGCTTGGGAGCCTAGGGATTTGCATGGATGCTGCTGACCAAAGGCCCCGGGACTGTGCCTGCCCCAATCACGCAGTCTCTGTATTCGATTTTGCTGGTGACCTCACAAGCTGGCTGTCAACTGAAAATGGCACAATTCGACGAATGATAAAACTCAGCATATGTAATCAGGGATTTGTCCTCTCAACCTGCCACCGGAGTGTCCTGGAATAAAAGAAAAGTCAACTTTCAGGGTACCCTCCAGCCCCAGTTTAGGCATGGCAGGTGTCCCCCAGCCTCCCCCCCAAACCTGCCACTATGGGACAGTCCTGGACAAAAATCTTCCTTGGCAGAAGCTCTGTGGAAATCCTCAATGACAGCTCTGATCCCAGTCACCTGGCTCTTTTCATGGGCGACGGTAGTCTGTCCAGTTGAACAGAGCAGTGGATATTTGAGGCACTTGGTTTATCTATGAAAGAGGAATGGGAGTAGGTGGTCAGGCGGGACTGGTGGACGCTGAGGTTCGATTCTATAGAGGATGCTATTCATGTCTTTCTTGCTCTGTATCCCCTGGGCCGACCAGAGTCCACCCGTGGCTCAGGTAGTTCCTTGGTCCCTTAAGCCCGTATCTCTCCTTTCTAGGTTTGGGGCTTTCCCTGGTCCCCCAGGAACCTGTCCAGCCTCGAACAGAAGGTTCCAGAGATGTGCTCAATGACATGTTGGGGGCGTGGCTTTTCTTTATCACTTCTGCTTTCTTGGTTCACCTAATAAACCACCTCGTGGTGTATCCTTGACTTGGGGACTCCATTTATGGGACCCCAATCTAACACATGGAGAAGGCAACGGCAACCCACTCCAGTACTCTTGCCTGGAGAATCCCATGGACGGAGGGCTGCAGTCCATGGGGTCACTAAGAGTCGGACATGACTGAGCGACTTCACTTTCACTTTTCACTTTCATGCATTGGAGAAGGAAATGGCAACCCACTCCAGTATTCTTGCCTGGAGAATCCCAGGGACAGAGGAGCCTGTTGGGCTGCCATCTATGGGGTCTCACAGAGTTGGACACAACTGATGCGATTTAGCGGCAGCAGCAGCAATCTCAGACAGGTCTTAGGTGCTCCAGGGCTGAGGGGAGGAGAGAGGGGGTCCTGAGCTTTTCCCTCACGCCTCCTTGACTCTCCCTTTTTGTGTTACTTCTGAGAGTTCAAATTCTAAGTGTCTTGTTTCTGACCCCAAGAATAATATCAATACCCAGATAGTAGCACGCTTTTGCGTCTGAGCTTCTGTCCCCATCAGTAGAATAAAAACCTTTTGCTAGACTTTGAGTCTCCAATTTTGATTTGAAAGAAGACAGTCAGTGGAGCTAAAACAGTCTACATTCCCCGAGGTGACCATTTCTCCCAGGCTTGTTCTCATCCAAGTGTCAACAGTAACATATCTCAAAGGTCCAAGTTCCAAGGGGGGACTTTTAAAACCCTTTCAACTGTTTTGACAACCCATGTCTGGCTGTCCCCTCTGATGCCAGCTGAAATCTACTGGAAAGTCTCAGCGTTCACTTGTGTGGATGGCTGGTACCTTTCACTGCCCACGGTGGTGCTGCCTCTTTGTTAGGACTGTTGCACGTGCCTGTGAAGTTCGCATGCTGCTCAGCTGCAGAGAGGGCCATTTACACGGAATGTGACATGAATGACAGCCCCTAGATTTGCACAGTGTACAGCCTGAACAACTGTACACAACACCCCTGCTCTGGAAAACAGCAGGCTGCTTGACTGTGCTCTCTGGCTCCTGTCTGTACTCTATTTATGCCTGGATTCCTGTTCTGGCGTGGCTCCTGACAAGAGGAGAAGACAGCAACTTGCATTCTGATGACGACTTGGTCAGAATCCTGCCCTGAGGCTTGGAGTCCGAAGCATTTGCTGTTGCTAAGTATAGGAGGCTGGAGGATCAGAGGAGGCAGGGACTAGAGAGTGATCAGAAGGGGACATCAAGACGACATCCCCAGCCCCTCGACCCTGAGCTCAGGGAACATTTTTTAGCACTGACCTTTCAGAGCCCTCTCACCTGTGCAGAGCAGCCTCAGACCCTTGGTCCCATTGCTGAAGCCTGGGGTTGTCTCTTGCTCTTTGACTCTCCTTGGATCCCAGAGGGCAGACCTCCTGCCTGGCCTTTTTCAGATTTGCCAAGACCAGGAGGCCCTTGGAAACATTTAGCAGAAAACCCAGCTGCTGGAACATTCCAGAAGTGAAGGATGCCGAAAAAGGCAGATGGCAGCATTGAAATCAGTCAGAGGAACTGCCACCCAGGACCTAAGCTCTGGGTTATTTACGCACATTCGCAAATGGCTTCTTGCATCCGGGCGCAATCCAATGATGTGTCAGTGAAGCCTCCCCATGCCCCCTGGCCCTGCCCTGCCTCTGATAACATTTACAGTAAATCTATTGCACTGACCATTAAATCCGAGGCCGCCCCGAGCGATCGTTTCAATGGGGCGCTGACGGGCCGTGAGTTAATAAGAACGCAGACGCTAACCTGTTTATTGATTTGCTTTTTGTTCCCTTCATCCTCGCTCACTCCTTCTCCCTCTCCGAGGAGAAATCTTGGAATCAGTAATCAGGTGACAGCCTCGCCCCCTCTGGTTCCCAGCCGTGTCATCCTGCTTAAACTCTCTGAGATAAATGAGCCCTACCTCCCTGGCCCCTGCCAGCCACTCAGTCTCCAGTTACTCAGCACAAGATGCCGCATCTGTCACTGGAGCCAGCAGACAGAAAAAAACATTAACACAGACGTGAAAAGCTTTTAACTTGGACAAGAGGAACACAGCAAAGTTTTATATTTAGCCCCTCCAGCAAAGGCCATGGTCCGTCCATTAGGGTGGCCTGTCAGGCCTGGGCACCACGGACCGCACGTCGGCCCAGGATGACCACCACCTTGTCCTTGGGGGCTGAGGGAAGGATCCATGTTGGGGGGCCCCTGTTTCTGGGTTAAAATTGAGATTTTTAACTTCCGTTTAAAGATTTTAAGATGTGGCCTCATGTAAAACTGACCCGTTTTGTGGCCACAGAGTCGCCAATATCCACAAATAGGATGAATCTTTTTATGGAAGTCTGAACTAACAAAGAAAGGATTGCTTCTCATGAGGTGGAACGTAAGCCTTCCCAATAAAAGGGGGGGACTGTTGTTTACTTTCTGCTCAAGAGTCAGTCATTTCAGGCTGCGGGTTCCTGACCTCCCCTCCCCTCCTGCCTCTTCTCCCCTTCCCTTTTTCTTCTCTGTCTCCCTCTCTTCACGAACCACTGCCCAGCTCTCTGAAACTGAGCCCTTGCTGGCTCTTGCCACTTCTCACCTTCTCCTGAATTTGTCTTCTCTTTCCTCAAGAAAGGATTTTTAGAAATAAAGAAATAACGTGTTTCTCAGCATTTTTGAATCCCCCACCCCTCATGCTTTTCCTCAGTTGGCACAGGCTGAGTGCCCCTCCGCAAGTTGGGATGGAAAAGCAGTGAGTGTGTACTATGGATATATAAGCGCACACACACACACACACACACACAATGCATCATGGTTTAAGGGTGGAGCAACTGCAATGACTTCGTGGAAGAGACACCTCGAATGTGTCTTGGAGGAAACAAAGCCATCTTTTGAGCAGCATTTGGGAGGAGCACAGGGAAGGGGTGGAGTGGAGGCTCCAGGCTGGACCCATGGCCTGGACCAAGGTCAGGGCAGTGATCTTGGTGTATCTGAGGGGGAGGAGGTAGCCAAGTTGGGAAGAGGACTCCTAGGGAACCAAGCAGGCAATGGAGGGTGGGGGAAGACTCCAAATGTTTCTTTAGCCCGGGGTTCTCCCAAAGCAGGACTTGAAAGAAGGCGTCAGGGGCAAGTGTTACCTTGGGAGGTGAGCCCAAGTGTCCTGGCCAGTAGTTGAACATGAGCTAGGGAAGGAAGGGAGGTCTATACAGGGTGCGTTACTGAGCAGGGTGTTGCTTTGGGCAGCTGAGGCACGGTCCTGCTGGGAACCTCTAGAGGATCACGTGGGACATCACCCCAGTTGCCCTGCCCCCCACCCCCACCACCAGGCAGGAGGAAGCTGGAGCATTTAGTCACCAGTCTCCTTCATCACTGTGGAGGGCTCCCCTGGGGTGGGAGGAGCTGTGTCTGGTCTGCCCTGCCTGGGGCCGGGGTCCTCAGGCTCCTTAGAGTCCTCAGGGGCCAGAGCAAGTTTTCCGGAAGACTGTCTCCAGTTCCACAGTAAGAAACCTTGAATGTTTACAGACGTGGGTAATGTACCAACAATACCTGCTACAGAAATGGCACAACCATAGGTACAACCTCGCCAACCGTGTGTCCTTCATTCATCTGCCAGGTGGACTCCTGAAGAACCTGGAGCAGGGGTAGTTTCCGGGATGAACTTGTGACTGAGGGAGAGATTGTGTTAATACTTCTTTTTCTCTCCTAGGGGTGAGGTCATAGTCATCTTTGTTTTTTGGTTCTTTTTATGATTATGATTTCTTTTTTGGCTGCACTGTGTGGCATGCAGGATGATAGTTCCCCGACCAGGGATTGAACCTGTGCCCCCTGCACTGGGAGTAATCAGTCTGCACCACTGGGCCGCCAGGGAAGTTCCTCATCTTTGTGTCATATTACAGGCTCTAGGTCCTCAGGAAAATGTTGCATGCTACTTTGTCATTGTCATTATTTTTGCACTGATCTCCTTTCTCTAGGAGTTTTAGAGCTTGTGAATGGCAGAGAGGCAGCCCTGGTCAGTTCTGGCTTCCAGAGCTGAGCATGGGTCTGTGTAGATATCAGGTGTTCTGGGAGAGTTTATCAGAGGAAGGAAAAACATCCAGGACTTTCCTGGGACTTGGTGAGTGGGTCGAATAGACAAATCCTGTGGATCCTTGCCTGCGGGTATAGGAATGAGGCTGCCTCAGCCCAGGTGAGCGAGGGTCCTGTCTCATGCTGCGGGGAAGTGTAGAAGGGCAGATTGTGGGTGTGCAGAGAGGCCGGGGCAGAGGTGAGCTGGACATACTAGAAGCACTGTCCATGGAGCCCCAACAGAAAGAACCAGAAGCCCAGCTGCAGGTGGAGATGGAGTTCCTGGGGGCAGGAGGTCAGCCGTGGTTAGCAGCTGCTCCTTTCTGCCCATCTCTCTGGTTTCCCTCCTCCTTTCATCCAGCCTCAGGGTCCCAACCAGAGCTGGGAGGATCCGAGAGCTTCTGGGTCAGCTCTGACCGGAGCCTAGTGTTTTCAACACTGGCACAGGAGATGGGACCTCCACCCCCAACGCAGCCGTTCTTTTCGGGTGTGCTCAGCTGTTCCTTTTTAGCAGCTGTGCAAACACCCCAGGCCCCTCTGTCACCCCCTAACTCCTACCCCATGAGACGAAGGAGCCCAGAGTCAAAGGAAAAGTCTCTCCCCTTCTCACAGCTCAGGTAAGATGGAGGGAAGCCATAGTCTCTGGAACCCCTTGGGCCCTGTGGCAGCCTTTCCTACTGGGTCCAAACTTGGCTCAGTTTCTCAAAGGAACTTGATTTTCCAGGATGGCCGGGACGGGGGTCTGTGGTGGCTGGGAACCCTCTCCAGGGGCAGGGCAGGGCAGATTCCTAGCGGTATGAGTGTTGGGGGCAGGGGGCGTCTGCCCACCCTGGAGGCTGGGGTATCAGGTCACCCCTGCCAGACGAGCTGAGTCCTTGGCCGCTGGACAGGACCTGATCGCTCTTGCTCTCTATGTGGCGATAAAGGCCCAGAGAAACCCGGCCGCTGCGGACTGGCGTCTCCTGTAGCAGCCACAGCTGCTGAATCTGCTATTTCTGAGAAAGTGAAATTCCAGTCCCTCCACCCTCCCCTCACCCGCCGGGCTGGCAGGGCCCGTGCAGAGGGTGTCAGCCAACCTCCCAGGCCCCTTAGGAGAAAATGAGCATTCTTGTGGAGGCAGAGACCAGATCTCCTGATCTCCGCTGACAGGGCCCATCTGGGGACGTAGTCTAGGCTCGTCTGGACTTTGGGGTGAGGGAAGTTGCAGACTGGTTCTCTGTGTGACCAGCTCCTGGCTTGATGGCCTGGGGATAGCAGGTGGAGGGGCCAGAGGGGACGCGGTCGGTGCCATGCTCTTCAAGGACAGTGATGCCACCGCCCTTCCCTCCCCTCCCACCTTTATTCTAAAGAGAAAACCAGTGTCACACAGGGAAGGGTCAAGATGCAGAGGAAACGGACCAGAGGCCTGAAGGAAGAGAGCAGGGGAGGGAGGAAAAGAATCCACGCAGGTGACAAGTTGAGGGGGCTTCTGGTGAATTTCAGTGTTAGGTGTTGATGGGAAACTCTGGGGTCTTGCCGGGGTCTGCCATGTGCCTCTTCAAACCTGTTTCCTTTCTCTCCTAGACACACAGCTTTCTTTGCCATCAGGTGGGCTGTGGTCAGCTTCCCTGGTGGCTCTGCTGGTAAAGAACCTGCTTGCAAATGCAGAAGATTCAAGAGATGCAGGTTCGATCCCTGGGTTGGGAAGATCCCTTGAAGAAGGAAATGGCAACCCAGTCCAATATTTTTGCCTGGAAAATCCAATGGACAGAGGAACCTGCTGGGCTACAGACTGTGGGGTCTCAAAGAGTCGGACACCACTGAGCACACACAGGCTGTTGTCTGGTTCTGGCTGATAAAATACAGGTGGCAGTGCAGATATCTCTGAGATTTCTTTCAGATGTACATCCAGAAGTGGGATTGCTGGATCATATGGTAGTTCTATTTTTCAGTTTTTGAGGACCCTGTATACTGTTTTCCTAGAGAAGGCAATGGCAACCCACTCCAGTACTCTTGCCTGGAAAATCCCATGGACAGAGGAGCCTGGTAGGCTGCAGTCCATGGGCTTGCTAAGAGTAGGGCACAACTGAACAACTTCACATTCACTTTTCACTTTCATGCATTGGAGAAGGAAATGGCAACCCACTCCAGTGTTCTTGCATGGAGAATCCCAGGGACAGAGGAGCCTAGTGGGCTGCCATCTATGGGGTCGCACAGAGTCGGACACGACTGAGTGACTTAGCAGCAGCAGCAGCAGCAGCAGCATGCTGTTTTCCATAGCAGCCACACAGATGAAATGAAAGAGCATGCTTGAAATTGCCCAGCACAAGATTTGGCACATAGCAGGACTGCATATATATTTTTCCATAGCTGCAGACTCTTCTTTTCCTCAGGGAGGGAGAGGATGAGGAGATGCTCTGAGCAGAGAAAGCCACAGCCAGGCAGAGGAAGGAAGACCCCAGGGTGCTGTGGGACTCACGGCTGTTGGCTGTGTGTGTGGGTACTCAGTCTTTTCAGTTGTTTGACTCTTTGCAACCCTGTGGACTGTAGCCCACCAGGCTCCTCTGTCCATGGGATTCTCCAGGCAAGAATACTGGAGTGGGTTGCCATGCCCTCCCCAGGGGGTTTCCCAACCCAGGAATCGAACCTGTATCTCTTTCTTCTACTGCATCACAGGCGGATTCTTTACTGATGAGCCACCGGGGAAGCCTGCCTGTTGACTGGGGAGGTAGAAAAGCAGCCTTGCATACCTGGAGTCCCCAGATGGTTCTCTTTCTTGATCTCAAAGATTTTAGAGAAAACCTCCCCTCCCTTGTGCTCTGGGTAGAACAGTTGTCTTTGGAAGAGAAGATATAAGTGGTACACTGTTAGATTCCATCGTTAGTATTCAGCTGTTAATTCTCTCTGTCTTGTTTCAGCAGCTGGAAATAGAATTTAAACACTAGCTTTGTAAGATAAGCTTTCTTCTCGCTCAGTTAGGGGTCCAGAGCTGCCAGTGGTACATGTAAAGATGTTTGCCTATTCATTCTTGTGAGCCCTGGGATGATGGGTATGAAGAGGCCACTGGGAAGAAAGCAAGGGTCCCCATGTGTCCCTGCTGTTCCCACGCAGCTTCGAAGGGAGTCAGAAGTGATGGGCTGAATTACCTCTGCCCCTGCCTTTTCAAATATCAAGTTTTTGGCATGGAGTCTTAAAGTTGTTCCTAATATTTTGGATTTCACAGACTAGGAAATGTTAAAAAGAATAGTTTGGAGATTTATTCTTTTTAACAGCACAAGGCTGACAACTTTTTACTTTGCCAAGTAAAGACACAGAGAAAAGAGACGGCAAACCATCTTTCTGAAAAATCATTTTAACATCCCTTGCCCATAGGAAGGTCATGATTGTTTTTTGTTTTTAAAATTTGTTTTATTTTGTATTGAGTTATAACTGATTAACAATGTTGTGACAGTTTCAAGAGAACGACAAAGGGACTTAGGCATCCATAAACAGGTATCCATTCTCTGCCAAACTTCTTTCAAGATGGGCATGATTTTGAAATAAAGAATAGTCCATCCTAAGAAAGGCAGTTGAAAATTATGTCTGGATATAAAATATGAAGCACATTTTATTGTAGAAAAGTGACAATGTCATCACACGCTAGCAGTAACTTGTCACAGACATTCAGGTGCCACGATGTCTCAGCTAAGGCTTTGGGACTAGTAAGAAGTCGTGCCTTCAAAACATATTTGAGCATCTTCTTTGCTTTGTGGCCTTAGGGAAGCTAAGTGACTTTGTTGAGACTTACACTTCTCTCCAATAAAATGGAAAAAATAAGACTACTTGCTGTTGAAAGGACTAACTGGGCTAACACAGGGAAGTGCCCAGGATGGTCCCCTACATAAGATTGTTGCTATTCACATAAGATTGTTGTTATTCACATAAGAGTGTTGTTATTCATTCGTGTCCAACTCTTTGCGACCCCATGGACTGTAGCACACCAGGCTTCCCTGTCCTTCACCATCTCCTGGAGGTTATTCAAACTCATGTCCATTGAGTCGGTGATACCATCCAACCATCTCATCCTCCGTCGTCCCCTTCTCCTCCTGCTATCTTTCCCAGCATCAAGGTCTTTTCTAATGAGTCAGTTCTTCCAATCAGGTGGCCAAAGTATTGGAGCCTCAGCTTTAGCATCAGACTTTCCAATGAATATTCAGCATTGATTTCCTTTAGGATTGACTGGTTTGATCTCCTTGCAGTCCAAGGGACTCTCAAGAGTCTTCTCCAACACCACAGTTCAAAAACATCAATTCTTTGGCACTCAGCCTTCTTTATGGTCCAGCTCTTGGCTTTCCTTGTGGCTCAGCTGGTAAAGAACCCACCTGCAATGCGGGAGACAGGTTTGATCCTTGGGTTGGGAAGATCCCCTGGAGAAGGGAACGGCTACCCACTCCAGTACTCTGGCCTGCAGAATTCCAAGGACTGTATAATCCACGGGGTCACAAAGAGTCGGACACAACTGAGCGACTTCCACTTAACTTCATTCACTTTCATACATGACTCCTGGAAAAACCATAGCTCTGGCTACACATAAGATAATCGCCGAATTAATCCCCTGGGAAAAGAAATTAATAGAAATGTGTGTGAGGATGCAAGGAAATGAAGATACCACAGTTGTGGCCTCTGGGATTCTGGGTTCCTTCAGATTTCTTAGTAAGACCTCAGGGCTTCAGGGAGTGTACACCATTCTCCATCAGGCATCTGGGAGGAGGAGAGTATCTGGTGGTGGGAGCAGAGGTCCCTGGGCTTCTGCCTGTCATTCCAGGGAGGGGCATTTATAAGTGGGATACAGGAGTGCACCACTCCAATGTCCCCAGGGGTCTTGTCCTAGGTGGCTGCGTTCCATCCTCTCTCCTGCACATTTATGCTCTATCCAATAGCCTATTGAACGCATCCACTTGGGTACCTCACAGATCCCTCGAAGCAGTGTCAGCTTCCTCTGTTCATCCAACAGCAAATGATATCAGCACCCACTTGCTCTCTTAAGCCAGGAACTCTCTCCTTCTCCACATCCGGCTTTTCCAGCATCCCTATCTTTCCTCCTCCAAGTCCACTCAGACATAAGACTTGACCCATTGACTTCCTCAGTCTCTAGGAAAAAAAAACACCCTGATTTGTAGCATTTTTCCAATTTCATAGTGTGAATACGGTCACTCTCAAGCTACCAAAATGGTGCCTGAAATGGTGTTGGGGAGAGATGTACATAATTGGCTCCACGGCACTTGTGGTCCCAGTTCACCACTGTTTTGTCTACTTGAAATGGTTGTGTTCATCCTATAGGAGCAGGATCTTTATCATCTGCTCTGGGAATGCTCTTATCATCTGACTCAGCACTTGCCCCCATGTCCTCCAATGGTGGGTTTCTGCTCTGTCTCCTCCCCGCCCCCGCCACCCTAACCCCCACTGTGAGCTCTTCAAGGGCAGCTCTGAGTACAGCACTGAGCACAGAGTATGCGTCTGCTGTATTTACTGAATGAATACATGAACCAGGGATTTGAATCCAAGTCTTTGCTCTGACCTGCCTCCCATCTTGAATCAAAGTTGCTAACAATTCTGCTCTGGGTTTTACCATATTTCTCACTGAATATTGAGTAGATGGAATTGCTTTCACTTTGTCCCCTTAAGAGCCATCTTTCCTCTTCCCCTATGCACCCTATTAAAGCTACATCTTGGGGTTGTTCCCAGAATTAAAGGAGACAGTAATTGTGAAAGCACCTAGTGACTAGTAGATGCTCCCCCAAACCAGCTCTTCCCTCCCTTCCTTTGGCAGAAATACTAGCTGCGCTTTCAGCAAAGAAAGCCTGTTTAATGTCCTCCGGGAGAAATGCCTCTTTGCTCCTGGTTTTGAAATCCCCAGTGACCACAACTTAATAGACTTACAATTGGTTAATTTTCTCTTGACATTGATCAGCAACGGGTCACATCTGGCACTCGCTGGTCCAGCCCTGGATTGGGGGAGCTGTGAGATGCCTGGCCTGGCTTCCCTAACAAGAAATTCAATAACTTTTTCATATAAATTGTCCGTAAGAGAAAACTTCTTGTTTTCGGCAGTTGCCGCTGTTTCAGCATTTTTCTGTACAAGATGAAAAACTTTTGCATTGAGCAAAATACAGATTTATGGTCAATAAAGTGAAGTTTAACAGTTTATAGGGGCCATACTTTCTTTCTTAAAAACTGATATTAAAAGCCATTTTTCCCAGTCTTTGTAAAGATGGCTCTTCTATCAATCAGGATCCTGGTTTGTTTAAACGATGGGAGAATTAGGAAAAACTCTCTCATCAGAGGGCCTCCGAATATACTCCCATCATCCCTTCTGGTCCTGGAGCTTTGAAGACAACAGGGGTTATTTCTTGAAACTGGAGATGATTGAGTTCTAGATAGAAAGTTGTTTGGAGCCAGTAGCGAGCGTGCCAAACCTCAGATGGGGCTTGAAGAGCAGGCGAGTACAGAATATTCTTCTTGTACCCAAGATCTGTTTAGTACTTTTCATTTACTCAGCAAGCGTTCACTGAGTATCTACTGTGTATTAGAGTCAGAGCTAGGCACTCATATGACGAAGATAAATCACATCAGCTTCCTGCCTGCAGGGTACCCACTGTTGAGGAACTGAGTCAAACAAACAGACAGTGACAGTGAAGTCAGGAATGGTATTATGGGAATGCTGAAGAACCACACTTTGCGCAGACTGAGGGCATCTGTGAAGACTTCCTGGAGGAGGTGACACCTGAACTCGGTTCTGAAGATGAGCAAGGGAGGCTGTGGCCAGGGAGGGAAGCACAGCCAGGTCCCCTTCCTAGGATCGTCTTTCTCTAGGGTGGATTGGGAAAACAGGTGTTTGTCTCCCAGACGCTCTTTTTAAAAAGTATGTTATTTATTTATTTGGTTGTGTTGGGTCTCAGCTGCGGAATAAGGGCTCTTTGATCTTTGTCGTTGTATGCAGGGTCTTTAGAACTGTTTGGTGGCACTATGTGGGATCCTGAGTTGTGGCATGCAAACTCTTTGTTGTGGTATATGATATATAGTTCCCTGACTAGGACTCGAACCCAGGCCCCCTGCATTGGGAGCCAAGAGTCCTAGCCATCAGGCCACCAGGGAAGTCCCATCCCAGCTGCTCTTGAACCTCTCATCAGTTTCCAGCTCCTTGCCCAGTGCTCTTCCTGGCTGTTCCCAGTGCCACCATGGACCCCTGCTCATCCCACAGTCCTGGGAGGTCTGGCCCCTTTGACATGAGGCTGCTGCTTGGAAGTATCATGATGGGTTGACCATGCTTCCCTTCCCCTCCACCACCTCCCCATCCCCATCATGCAAGGTGGTTAGAATGTGACAGACGTGATTTCAGTGTGAATGGCCCCGATAGCAATGACAATGTAGGAGGAAATACTCAGAACTCCATAAGGTATGACTGTTCTTGGAATCCCAGAGAGTGAGTGAAGTGAAGTCGCTCAGTCATGTCTGACTGTGACCCTGTGAACTGTAGCCTACCAGGCTCCTCCATCCATGGGATTCTCCAGGGAAGAATATTGGAGTGGGTTGCCATTTTGGAGTCCCAGAGAGAATAACCGTAAAAAAGATACTCTGAAGGGATTTTGGAGCCTCACCCGCTTTCTTCAGCTCTGTTCTTCCTTCTCTCTTGGAGAAAGGACTGTTCTCTTTAGTCTTCTCTGGAGTCCAGTATCAGCTACTCTCCATGTACAGGTGACCCCACTCCTATGACCTATAGGGGTTGATTCCCTTTTCCCCCATTGCTGAAAAAACTCATAATTGTTGGTGAAATGGGAGGAAGATTTTCCTATCCCAAAGGGGCTAGAGCTGGGCTGTCTAATAGATACAGAATCAGAGCCACCTGTATAATGAAAATTTTTCTTGCAGCCACACTTAAAAAGCAAAAAGAAACAGATGAAACAAATTAACTGACCCCAAATTAATAGGAATGAACCAAAATCTTATAATTTGAACATGGGCTCAGTTCCAACCTATCAGTGAGATATTTTGCATCCTTTCTTTTCATTCTCGGTGTTCAAAATCTGGTATATGTGTATTTACACAGATAGCACCTATCAAGTTGGATTAGGCACATTCCTAAGTGGCCGACAGCCAATGTGTGACTAAATGAATGTCGAGTGCAAATGTGTGTGTAGGTGTGTTTGTGTAGGTGGAGAGAGAGAGAAACACGTAGAGATGAGGGTTTAGAGCGCTATAGGAGCCAGAGGAAGAGCAAGAAGACAAGAAGAGTTTTTGGTGTGGGAAGGCACGCATACTTTATCCTGAAGACAGGGGGCAGACAAGGAAGGGGTTTTAAGTAGAGGAGAGTGGTGATCAGATTTATGTTTTAGAAAGACCCTCTGGATGGGCAGAGAGAAGTTATTCGAGTGAGCAAGAAAGTCTGAAGAAAGACTTAACTAGAATTGCTTCCTGGTGATAAAGTGGGGTTTAAAATTGGGGTGGGGTGATGGACATGGAGGGAGGTGGATGGATTCTAGACTGATGAAGTAGGCACAGCCCGTAGGACTTGTAGGATGCGGGGATGAGGAGGAGCCAGGGGTCAAGGATGCTGTGTCTCGCCCTGTCCAAATGGTTAGATGCCCTGCCATTTACTGAAACGCAGAACAGAGAGGATGCCCAGGTTTGAGGGCGGTTTAGGATATGTGAGTTTGAGCTTCCTGTGGACATTTGAGCAGAGGTGATCATCAGAGGAATGGATGGGTGAGTCTGGCACTCGAGAGAGAGGCGTGGGCTGGAGGTGGAGGCTGGGGACGCGTTGATGAGTAATGGAGGAGCCCAGTGATGCCTCTGGCTGCAGTAGGCCTGTCTCAGGTTTTTAACTCCTGAACCTGTCTTGAAGATTGGTAGGAAGGGTACATGTGCGTTGTATAGCACAGAGCTCTGTGCATGTGAGCTGTCAGATGATCATGCTGGTTGGGTGGGATTCCATCTGTTCAGGCATGTGCCCTTCTAGAGTTTGCTTTCACCTAGCCTGGACATTTAGCAAAGGTTTAAGTCAGGTGGTCATTTGGGGGAAACTGAAACTTGAAACCGAGGGACCAAACCTGACTCTGCCACTGTCTTTGAAGCCAGCAGTGGCTCACCCATCATCAACCCTTACTTCCTGGGCTATCTCTGACTTCCCACCCACTTTCAATTCTTATTACTTCTAAATTTTTGGTGTTGGCGATAGTCTGCCGCACTGCCCAGACTCCCTGCTCAGGACCAAAGGGCTGATTTCTGTCCCCCCAAACCCTGCTGGGGAAGTTGTCAGCTGGTAATTGGCTGTAAGTTGTAAGTTGTCTTCAGGAATGACCTGGCTGAGGAGTTTGTTGCCTCATTCAAGGTCACACATCCCCTGCCCATACCCCCTTGCCCCGCGAGGGGCAGCCCACATCCGGAGACTGTTGAGTGCGGGGATAAAGGAGTGGTCCCTTTGTCCCAACTCCGAAACAACTCTGAAGGGTAATCCTAGCTTCGGGGGCCCTCTTAGGTCAACTGAGAGTGTGCTGTTGGAACTGCATTGTAGCCAATTTCTCCCTCTGCCCACTCCAGCTGCCTTCCCTTCCCCACGGGCACTGGCCCCACTGGCTGCAAGACTCCTCACTAATAAATCTCCTGCACACTAGTCCCCACCCCACCCCACTCCACTGTCTGCCTCCCAGGGACTCAGCCCATGACCCTTGGCTTTGTCATTAGTTCCAGCCATAAACTCACAGCCCTGGACAGTTAAAAGCAGTTGGGTCTGTCTCTCTCAGTCTCTCTAACACACACATGCACACACACACACACACACACACACTCACACGCACACTCTTAAGCATTCACTCATTTGGCTGCTACGTTTTATTTCCTGACATCCCACCATAGCGCTTTATTCTTAAATGCATCTTTTTGTGCCCTGCCTCCCACCACATCTCCTTCTTCCCATCCCTCTCTTCTTCCACATGAGTAAGCTCTGACCCCATAACAAAACGACTCCTAACCTCCAGGCTTTTCCCTTTCTCTGAGTTTTCTGCCCCCTGAACTTGGCACCTCATCCCCAACACTCGTCTCCCCACTCTTCACGGCTCCCTCCAGCCCCCCAGAGCTGGTGAGGTGGAGAGGGCATTTGAGGGCTGTGTCCCTGTAGTCCCTCGAGCCAGGCCTCGGGGGCTGGGCTAAGATTTCTGCAAGGATCTCGGAATTGGAAGAGCCTAAGTCGTAGCTCACGTCCCCACCGAACAATGAGGCTTGATGAACGGGGTGTGCTGTGCAATTGCTGATGAATATCAAACTGATTCCTAGGACTCTCCGAGCTGTGCATATGTGACAGCCAAGCTGTGTTGTCCCGGGAGGGCTCCAGAGGGGTCCAAGTTTCCCAACTTCCTGCCCTCAAAATTGATGTGTACCAAGGCAAAAAGAGAAGAAGCAAAACCCACAAAACCCCGTTTCCTGAGGCGAAGCCTGACATTATGACTGTCTCTTTAAGAACTTGTATTGCGCACACACACACTCACACACACATATTTTTCAACTGCATCTTCTGACTGACAAAGCTCTTTCTTGCCACAAGCGACTGTTATAAAATTATGACTTGCGCATATATAATGTTTGCGTTCAACAAGAAAACAGAAATGCCACCTTATTTTGTGGTTACAGCTGCACAATTCACATCCGGCAAGATTGATCATATTAAGGTTATGCAATCATCTAATTGCACAGACAAGCCTTGGGTAATAACTCCGAATGCTTGCACTTCAATCCGCACGGCAGAGTCATTGCCGAGTCCTGATTAGCGCCTGGCAGCGTTCGGGCACCATTATTCGCTCCGGCATTGTCTAAATCTCCATTTTCAGCCAAAGCAATCTACCCACTAACTGATCTATGACAAACAGGCCCATAACAGCAAAGCTGTTTGGGTTGCAGATTTGTACGTAACCCAGTGCGGCTCTTTGGGCTGTTTCCAGCTCTTTGCTGCAAAGTTTCTCCATTTTTCCCAGGAGGAAACAGCCCTCACTCACTTCCCTTCCCTCTTTTGGTTGTCAGGAGGCTGAGGACCACTGGACAAGGAATTTGCAAACATCTTCACCAAATCAATTCCTACTCAGATCTTGGCCCCAAGGTAACTTTCGTAGAGAGGCCAGTGAATTTTTTGAGATTCACGCAGCAGTGATGCACAACACTCCATCCTTTTTCTTTGTAGCATTTAGAATAGTTTGCAACTGTACCTGAATACCCTATGGGCTCTAGCTTCATGCTGTCTCCAGAATGCAATCACTACTTTCATCACCACAAACACTTGGGCCGCAGCCTCCAAGTTTAATTTTAATTGGTTTAAATGTAAGTGATCTTGGCCAATGGCTGCCATATTAAACAACACAGGTTTGGACTATCTGCTTCATGCGAGCAGGAGTCTTCTGGAGGGTGATTTCGAAAGACACGTCTTAAGCCCTAGACCTAACCCTTGGACCCCATGATCTGATCTTTCTTTCTGAAATTTTTCCTGAGGGATAGCTGTTTGTAGAAGAATGTTCATTGCATTGTCATCGAAGGTGCAGTGTGTGTATGCTCAGTCGTGCCTGACTCTTTGCGACCTCATGAACTGTATCCTACCAGGCTCCTCTGTCCATGGAGTTTTCCAGGCAAGAATCCTGGAGTGGGCTGCCATTTCATCCTCCTGGGGATCTTACTGACACAGGGATCATGGATAATAATGAAAATTACAAATAATCTAAATGTCCAGCAATAGGGGATTGAACAAAGTGTCCATGTGATGGAACCTGGGCAACTATAAAGGTTTCTAAAAGTTTTCTTTCTTTATTTTTGATTGTGGTGGGTCTTTGTTGCAGAGGGTGTGCTTTCTTTGGTTGCAACGAGTGGGAGTTACTCTTTGCTGCCGTGCGTGGGCTTCTTATCGCAGTGACTTCACTTGTTGCTGAGCACAGGCTCTAGGGCACGGTTTCAGAAGGTGTGGCCCACAGGCTTTAGTTGCTCCACGGCATGTGGGATCTTCCTGAATCAGGGGTCGAACCTGTGTCTCCTGCCTTGGCAGACCGATTCTTAACTACTGGACCATGAGGGAAGCCTCTAACTATTAAAGACAAGCGTAAACGTTTGTGATATACTGTTAAGTGGCAAAAGAAGCCAATGAAACTGTGTCGATATTATAATCCCCATTTTAGAGAAAATTGTATATGTTATCTATAATGATGAGGAAAAGAATAGAAGAAAATCTACTGGTGGAATTACATGTGATTTTTATATTCTTTGATGTGTTTTTGGTACATTCCAAATCTTCTACAATCAATATCCATCATTTAATTGTCAGAAAAACAAAGTGAATACATTTTTTTAAAAGTTAGCTTCTCCCTGTTCTGATCTGATATATATATATATATATATATTTTTTTTTTTTTAAAGCCAATTATAGATTTAGAATCTGGGGACAAAGCTGATTTGGACCCTTTGTCCCCAGTTTCATTGAATTAAAATCTTCCCTGGGTGGCTGCTGAGGGCTGGTTTTTGCCTTTAAGAGATTCTGTTTCATTGGTCCTTAAGCTTTATTAATCCATGGCTCCTTTTTTGAGCATTGGGTGACCATGAAGTGGTCTGAATTCTTTTCCTCCCCTCCTAGAATGGGGCACCCTGGGGAGTTTATCCACCCCCTGTAGTGGTCAGTGATCACCGAGCCTTCTGGCTTTGTTCTTGTCATCCTCTCAGGGCTCTAGCGCTGAGTCTCTTCTTCTGAACTTCGGTGACTTTGTTCTGGCCAGAAGCATTCTTTCCCACTCAAAGTCCTAAAGACTCATAGGAAAATATGAGGAAATATAGGAAAATCCTTTGTGTGCATTGTGGCAATGGCATTCCTCAGCCTGGAAACCCACACGGTCTGTCCCCTGCTCACCTCTCCAGCTTCACCTGTCATGTCTCTCCACTTGCACATACAATTCCTTGAGATTCCCTCAAAACCTACCTTCAGGCCTTTGCACAACCCATTTCCTCTCCCTGGAATGCTCTTTCTGACTCAATTTGCTGCCTCTTTCCTCCTCATGCATTAAGATCGAGACTAATTTTTTTTCACCCCTGATATGAACACTGTTGTTCTTCTTCAGTCACTTAAGTCATGTCTGACTCTTTGCGACCCCATGGACTGCAGCACACCAGGCTTCCCTGTCCATCACTAACTTCTGGAGCTTGCTCAAACTCACATCCATCGAGTCAGTGATGCCATCCAGCCATCTCATCCTCTGTGTTTTCCCTTCTCCTCCTGCCCTCAATCTTTCCCAGCATTAGATGAATGCTGAAGACTATTCTATTGTTTGAGTTACTTTGTTGTTCGGTGCAATTCAATAAAACACTGGCATGTCTCATGCACAGAGCTAGCTATTGGTGAAACAAGTTTGGAGGGATTGTGGCGGAGAGAGAAGAGCATTTGCTAGATTCCTGCCATGCGCTGGCCACTCCCCATGCATCCCTCAGTGTATCAGAGGAGACAGACAGACAAACGGTCAGTACAATGCAGTGTGACACGTGTCCTAGCTGCTGTGTAGACACGATGTTATGGGAGAGGTGATTTCTGCTGGGATGGGGCAAGCTTCAGGGAGAAGTTTGTTCAAGTTGGGTGTTAGAAGATAAATAGCTTTCATTTACACCAGTTGCCTGGCTATATGACAGTGGACCCAACTCTTTGCCTCTCCAAGCCTCAGGGATCTTCTCTCTAAGATGATCACAGTAACTGGTGTCCTGGCCTCCCCTCCAGGCTGTTTTAAGATTGTTTGAGGGTGGGTCAGGGGTGCTGTGGAATTAGTGCCTCAAGAGGGCCCTTCCACCAGTGATGGATTGTTCAGAAGTGGGGTAACTTAGAGGTGTGCTCTCTGTACTGGCTTCCTCATTTCCCATGGTGGCAGCTTTCTTGACCACATGCTCTTTACTGCCATTCTTCCCCTCCCTGACTCACCTTCCCCTCTACCACTGATACTTCTGAGATCATCTTCTAAACACCCTCAAATCCTTGCCTCCCTGTCTGCTCCTGGGGACCCAAGCCATGACATCTTGGAGATGCCAGGCGTTGTTCCCCACTGTCTCCCTGTGACATTTCCTGCCCCCCACCACACAGTGTTTTTTCATGCAGGCTTTGGTTCATGGTTATGAACAAAAAGCTTCTGGAGTATAGAGCCCACAGACAATAGGAACCCAGAGAACACCTAGGCTCAGCAAAATGCAGAGAAAGGCTGGATTTTATTTTACAGTGTGTGTGGGAGCCATTCTCAAGGGGCTGCCACCTAATGCCAATCCATCACCTCCGAGAGGTCTCCAGTCGAGGCTTTTGAAAGCGATAGGGTGGGGTGGGAAGGCCAGGGGATGCGTTGGGAGCCAGCTCTATGGGTCCTTTGTCAATTTCTCTCTTCATTTGAGGCTGAGATGAAAGGAAGGTCTGGGCTCCTGGTTCTGTCCCTCCTGGTACCCTCCTTCCTCCCAGGCCAGTGTACCCGTCCTGAGTGGAGCCTTCAGGAGAAGGGGTCCAATCTGTGGCCATTACTCTCACTTACAGGAAAATTGTCTGCTCAGCCACCCACTTCGGCTCCTCCCATGCAGCTGGCTCTCCCAGCCAGCCATTCATTCCCACCTGATCCCTGGGCCTGGATATTTGGAATCAATTAGCATCAGCAGAGAGGCACCGAAAGTCTCCATGGTGCCCAGCCCCCAGCTGGGAATGTTGGTGTACGTTGTTTTCAGACAAGGAAACTGAGATAGGCAAAGAAGAGGCTTTCGAGGTCCTGGCCAGCTGGCAAAGCCAGTCCCAGGAAGCAGCATCCCTGAGCCGGGGAGGGAGCTGGCAGGCCAAACCCAGCCTCACCTTCTAGAGCCTGCTGATCCAAAGCTCATTAACTAGGCAGCAGCAGGAAGTTGCGGTGTTCCCACCAGCATCAACATCTGGGGCAGGAGTGGGGGCAGGGTGGGGTCTTCATTAAAATGCACTGACTCCACTGGCACCAAAATAAACGTGACATTCATCAGAAGCTGCTAAATCTATTCAGCGCCTGCTTCCTTCGGAAGTGCAGGGCTCGTGCCGTGGGCCTGGAGAGAAAAGGTCTTTTCTTGTGCGAAAAATGGGGCGGCAGCAGGAAGATGAAGAACAGAGGGGAGGCTGGAGAAAAGGGCAGAGACAGGGCGAGCCACAGCCCGACTTGAGACCTCCAGTGTCTGACTCCCCGGCCGAGGGGAGGCATCTACCTGAAGGCAAAAATCAATCAGGTTGTGGTGCTTCTCCAGGAAGGAGTGGGGTGTCTGTCACCCAATAAGGAAATAAAACAAAAGTAGTCCCCACCTCCAATCTACTCAGATTACACGAAGTTTTATGGAGTTCCTAGAATATTGCTGGTACGTTTATATATATTACCTGATTTCTCATAATAACTTGGCAAGTCACTTTTCATCCCCACTCTACCGATGGGAAAACTGAGGTACAGAGAGGCTCAGAAGGCCACTCAAGAGCACTCTTCTGGCGGGTGGCAGCTCATGATCCAAGGTCTGCCAAACCTTGGTGGAGCCGCAGTGGTCTCACTGGTGTGGTTTAGAGGTGAGAGCGTGGAAGAAAGGAGATGGAGTTCTGAGTCTATATTCACCACTTGGTTTTGGAAAGTCTCTGTCCCTTCTCGGGCCTTGTTTCTCCATCTGTAAGACCTGATTCCCCTGTGCCTGTGAATATTTGTGCACTCTGGGTCATCGACTGAGGAAAAAATCCCGAGTCCCCACTCCCAGACCTCTTGCCTGGGTTCAGGTCTCTGGAGTGTAATAGAAACCGATCACTGGACACTTATCAGGTGGAAGCAGGATAGGGTGGTGGCACCCTGGGTCCCTGAATTCGGATCTTACCTTTGCTGCTTACCAGCGGCATGTCCTTGGGCAAGTTACCTAGCCTCTCTGAGCCCTTTCATGTGATTTTTGTTGTTGTGAGAATTATGAATTGTAATGACAGCACATATTTATCCAATGATTATTAAGCCTCAGGCACTGTGTTAAGGACATGGATTCATTTAATTTTTATAACTGCTTTATGAAAAAGTTCCTTTCATTCTCCCCACTTTAGAGACGAATAAACTGAAGCATAGAAGTTATGATGTTAGGTGTGATATATCATGATTCCTGGAAAACAGAAGAAACTCAGAAAAGGTTTTATTCCATGTTCCTTCCTGATCTATGAGTTGCTAATTCCTAGGGACCTCCCCACCGTGGGTCTTCCTGGAGGCTCAGTTGGTAAAGACTCTGCCTGCAATGTGGGAGACCTGGGTTCAATCTCTGGGTTGGGAAGATCCCCGGGAGAAGGAAATGGCAACCTACTCCAGTATTCTGGCCTGGAGAATTCCGTGGACAGAGGAGCCTGGTGGGCTACAGTACATGGGGTCACAAGGAGTTGGATATGACTGAGTGTTTAACACTTTTACTTTCCTCCATCCTGAAATTGAACCAAGAGGGTCAAATAAGAATAGAGAAAATAAAGTAATTTCACCTCAGGGAGAAAGGTACTTATTTTTCTTTTTAAAGAACAGATATACTGCTAGACCCAGAGTTACCTAACACTGTCATTTTGGAGGGACTCTTTTGAGATTACTCCCTTTGGGGAATCTCTCTTGCTGGGGCCACTTGGGGCCTTGGGTGGCAGATGAGCCCACCATTTGCCTGAAGTTACATGGTCCTGTGAGCCTTATTGGAAAAGCATCTGAGAGGCAGATGGCTCTCGGAAAGGAGTTTGGGATTCCTGTTAGAACCTGAACCACTAACATCTGCAGGCTACTCTGTGCCTGACTCTGTGCTAGGAGTGTTTGCTTAGGAGATTGCTTCCAAGCGGTGGGTGTTCCTGACCCCATTTTTCAGAGGAGGAGACTGAGGCTCCACCATGTGTCATCATCAGCAAGGAGCTGAAAGGCAAGAATTTACTCAATGACCTTGTCCTTCGTATCCTGCTTGCTTTCCTCCCTGACTTGTTTCCTTTTTGACTCTAAATGGTTAACAGTGAGGCGATTGAAAACAAGTGCTCAGTGCAATGATCACCAAACAGTTAGTACATAATTGCATATTTTTATAAACAAGTTTAGAGGCTTTTTCAGCGACCTCTCTGTGACTTTGTGGTTTTGCAGATAAATTCTCTTCCCTTTTACACTCTGATTTTAATTGGGAGCCATGGCTCTGCTGCCATGGCTCTCAAAGCCCTCAGCGCTGCTACTGGTGTGTGTGTGTGTGTGTGTCCTGCACAGGCACATGTGCATTCAGTCATATTCAGCGTGTGTCCCTGTGTGCCTGTCTGTGGCCACGGCAGAGTTAACGACACTGAAAACTCATGGCAGATTTTGTTAAGAACTCCTAGGCAAGGAGCAAGGATTCCCCTTAAGTATAAGGAAGAATTCATCTTGGCAGAAGCAAAGAATTTGGAGTTTCCAGCCCCTGAGATGACTGTAGGATCTTCATAGGGGTCATTCATTCACTGCACAAATATTTATTGAGGCCCTGCATGTGCCAGGTTCCCTGGAGACATAGCCCTAAACGAGTCAGATCCGGTCACAGACTGGTCAGGAAGTGTTCTCAAACTATATTTAATATTTCAACAAGCTGCCGTCAGGCCACCCAAGTTACCTAAAACACTCAGCTTTGCCTTGGGCAGAAATGATACCAGTTTGATGGGGTCACCCGGTTGGCCAGAGAACTCTGGATGGCTGTGACTAGTCAAGACTGGAAATGAATGATTACCTAAAATATTTAGGGTGCTGTTAGACAAACTCATTTGAAATGT
This sequence comes from Moschus berezovskii, assembly GCF_049115385.1. Classification (NCBI taxonomy): domain Eukaryota; kingdom Metazoa; phylum Chordata; class Mammalia; order Artiodactyla; family Moschidae; genus Moschus; species Moschus berezovskii. Next base: position 14,089,986 of record NC_142474.1, read on the forward strand.
GGGTACCTTGGTAGAAGGTTGCAATGGGCCCAGTTGTCACCACAAAGGATCCTGGTATCCTCCTCCCCCATCTTCCTAGTATCTGCTTCCCTGCAGGCCTTGGGGGGTGGTGCTAGGTCTCCCCAAACGTTTCTGCTGCTATTGTTAGCAGTGGACAGTGAGAGGCAGGGCCTCAAACCTCCCTGCACTCAGAAGGCTGTGCCACCATCAAACAGCTCTGCAGGCTCTGGCCCCTGCTTCCTACACTCCTACTGCCCTGCTTCCAGGGCCCTGTCCTCCCAGGCTGGGGACTCTGGATCCAGGACAAGCTGAAGTCACTGCAATTCCTTCTGCATTTATATTTGGGGCCTTTGCTATGTTGTGAAAGAGATCCTTCTTTGCTCTGTTGTGAAAGAGATCCTTTAACCTGTCTTTAACCTGCTGCATGAAGCAGAAACCAGCTCCGGAAGACCAAGGAGGCAGTGTGCTGGGTACCCATTGGGGGCTGACCAATGAAAAAGTCCTGAGGGTGGGGGCTTGGTCTGGATGTCTCACATATCTGCCACCTGCATCCTTCAAGACTCAGGAGATTCCTGGACTTGACACAAGATCCATCCCAGGGTATGGGACAGCAAAGCCCAGGCACAGCTCTGGCTCTGGGATCTACCAGCCAGTGTTACGAATCCCAGCTCTGACACCCGCAGGTCCTTGCATCTCAATTTGCCCTTCTGTAGAGAGGGAGTTACCCCACACCTACTTCCCAGGGTCATGGATGTCAATTTTGAGGAGTAAATTGTAAAGGACTGTTGTGTGTACATGTGAAGGAGTGTAATTATGAGGATGTGGTAAAATAGGAGCGCTCTGGAGTCAGAATGCCTGAGTTGGAATCTGGGCTCTACCATTAGCCTGCTGTGTGACTGTGGGCAAGTGACTTAACCTCTCTGTTTCTTACCCTAGGGATGACGACCGTTTCTAATTCATAGGGTAGTTGAGGAGACTTGAACTAATTAATATAAACAGCAGAACAAATTTCCTGGCACCTACTAAGTACATGATAAACAATGATGGTGAAGGTGCTGGTGGTTGTAATGGTGATGATGGTGGGGATGGGGGTGATATGAGGAGGGGGTATGGACACCAATATTATCCTCATTAACAGAGAGCGGCAGTTGACCGTTTCAGATCTCCTGGACTCTGTCACCTTGACCTGGCTCTGTCTGTGTGGGCAACTCACGGTAAAGTGGATGCCAAGTCTTAACCCCTTGTGGGTGGGGTTGGGGGGTGTGAGGCTGGCCCCAGGAGGAGGTGTGGATAAACATGCGCCTTGGGGCCTCTTTTTCCTGGATTCTCTTGTCGGGTCAGTGGTGGAGGCTGAGCCTGTGACCTGTGCCTGGACCCTCAGGTGGGTCCCTTTACCTTTCAGAACAGGCACGAAGCCCCCGGCACACTGACCAAATGGGGATCAGTGGGATGTTGCAGAGAACAAAAGAAGAAATAAGTTCAAAAGAGAAATTTTTCTGCCTCACTTCAGTTCAGTCACTCAGTTGTGTCCAACCCTTTGCAATCCCACGGACTGTAGCACTCCAGGCTTCCCTGTCCATCACCAACTCCTGGAGTTTACTCAAACTCATGTCCATCGAGTCGGTGATGCCATCCAATCACCTCATCCTCTGTCTTCCCCGTCTCCTTCCACCTTCAATCTTTCCCAGCATCAGGGTCTTTTCCAATGAGTCAGCTCTTCACATCAGGTGGCCAAAGTATTGGAGTTTCAGCTTCAACATCAGTCCTTCCAATGAATATTCAGGACTGATTTCCTTTAGGATAGACTGGTTGGATCTCCTTGCAGTCCAAAGGACTCTCAAGAGTCTTCTTCAACACCACAGTTCAAAAGCATCAATTCTTCGGTGCTACTTGACAATCAGTTCTTCTGCCTACTTGACAATAAAGAGCTGATCTGAGCTGACATCTGCCGAAGCATTCAGAGTGCTGTTGATTATGAAGTGTTTTCAGTGGTAGCGAATAAAAAGCTTCTGGGTACCAAGAAGGCAGCACTTCATAGTGTGCCCCACTTTCCAAGGGCCCTCATTTCCCGAAGAAGTGCCCCCAAGCTTCATTTGTGGCCAAAGAGCAGCAGCCAGAATCCCAGACTTGGGTGGTGTGGACCAGGAAGAAGGAAAGGTCTGGATGAGGGGCCTGGAGGGAGGATCACTGAACCCCTCCCTTGAGAGCTGATCTGCTCTGCTCCGGCCAGCCAGCTCTTGTTCCAGGCAGGCTAGTCAGGGGACCTCATCATTTTGGGTGAAGCCTCCACTCCCTGAAAACAAGGACAGTGATGACAGCCATGGCCCACCTGCCGTGAGGGCTTCATGGGTGCTTAGTAGCCATTTAGTAGGAGCTTAGTAGGCACCGTGTCCAGGTTCTACAGATATTATCGTATTATTGACATGTGGCTTGTCCATTGGCCTCTGGACAGTTTGGCTTGAGTAGTCAGAAGGTACTGATTGCCCTGGTGTGCGAAGGTCAGGGCTTCTGCACCTGCAGAGCTGTGGGCGGGGCTGGAACTAAACCCCGCCCCCCTGCCTGATGAGCCCTTCTGTTTCCCATCCTCCCGGGCCTGTAACTCTCCATCCTGACATCTCTTCTCCATGGAGTCTCTCTCACCAAATGTGTCTCTCGCCTTCTGATGTCTCTCCCTGTCAGAGGCTCTCTGTCCTCCACTATCTCTCACTTCAGCCCTGCAGCTCCCTCTCTCCAGGAGTTGGTTGTTTCCTACCAACTCCTGCTCCCAAGTCCACTGGAGAAATAGGAGGTTCTTGGTCTGCTGGGATCAGCAAAAGCCTCCTATTCCGTCCACAAAACACCAACCCTGGTTCCTGTCCCTCCCCAGCCCCAGTGGAGGCCCCCGATCATCTCTCACACCAATTCCTGACCTCTCGGCCCATCCAGGTTTCCTGAGAAAAGTGGGCGTGGGGGTGGTCCTGGCTGGTAGGTTGGGCGGTGGCTGGGTTGGGTTCCCATGGGAAAGCATGTGTCTGTGTGTGTTTGTGTGTTCTTAGCCTGCGGTGACACGGGCCCCCACCTCTGCTGGCTCAGCCTCCCTGGCAGTGGACCACCTGGGTTGCCAGGAGAAGAGAAGTTGGGACCTCAGAGCCAACGGAAAGGAGGGATGTGGTCCGTGGCAGGACACGGGGGCGAAAACCACGCGCTTCCTGGTGTGTCCTTTCCCGGGCTCCCGGCTTGGCCCCAGACACCGGGAGGGATGAGAATCAGCAAACCCCGGCTCCTCCATGGGGCAGGAGGGCAGGACGTGGGGCTGGATGCATGCCCTGGTGGTGTGTCCTCTGGCCAGTCACCTCACCGCCTCCTGCCTTGGGCTGTAACCGTGGTAGTGAAGATACTGGCCGTGGGAGTCTTTTTTAGTCATAGTGAAAGTACTAGAAATGCGAGGATGCAGGTGTGGCAAGAAGGGACAGCATCCATTTCTCATCCTGTCCTCCTTTCCCATCAAGTCATTATTAACAACCTCCTAGGCTTGGAAGGGCTTCCAGCTGGCGCTAGTGGTAAAGAACCTGCTTGCCAATGCAGGAGACATAAGAGATGCAGGTTCGATTCCTGGGTGGGGAAGATCCCCTGAAGGAGGGCATGGCATCCCACTCCAGTATTCTTGCCTGGAGAATCCCATGGACAGAGGGGTCTGGTGGGCTATAGTTCATAGGGTGGCACAGAGTTGGAAACAACTGAAGCCACTTAGCACACATGCACAATTAATATAATGCAACAACAGAAATAATAACAATAACTAATCAAATGCAGAATCTCAGGCCTTATCCCAGATCTTCTGAGCCAGAAGCTGCATTTAATCAAGACCCATGGGTGATTCAAATGCACACGGACATGTTAGTCTTGGGAACACACTCCAGTCTGAGGTTCAACCTGGCTCCACAACTTACCAGCCAGGTTGGGTAACTCTGGGCAAATGGATTAACTTCCCTGGGTCTCAATTTCCTAATCTACAAAATAAAGAGAATAATCACAGTTTACCCCCTGGGGTCACTGTGAGAATTCAATAAGGTAATATGACCTGAGAGCACAAGCTGGGCCATCAGGAAGGACTCCGTCAGCACGAATGTGACCAGGCTGCCATTGTCTGTGTCACTCTGGTCCACTGGCTTGTGGATTAATTCTGACATTAAGTACGAAAGGCTGAGTGTCCGGCTCACACACAGCGGAAATCCCAGAGGAGTGAAGTTCATGGGCCCTGGAGCCAGACATCGAGGGCTCAAATCCAGCCTCTGCCTTTTGATAACTGGGTGAGCTTAGTCAGACAACGTCTCCAAGCCCTTGTTTGTCCACCTGTGAAATGGGGCCGTTGTCAAGTTTAACTGAGCCGGTACCCTGAGAATGCTGACACCTAGCCAGTGCTCAGGAACAGTTTTCTAACACAGAACTAGCACTCTGTCACTTCTGCCACATTGCACTGATGGAAACAAGTCCCAAGATCAGCTCAAATTCAAGAGGAGGATGAGCAGACTCCTGTCTTGATGGGAGGAGTATGCACAGGGATGGCAGGATTGTTGGTGGTAACATAGAAAAAGTACCCACCCACGGGAACTGTGCTGCCAACTTTTGAACTAAAAAATCTCTCCTTTTTTTTTAAATTTAAAAAATATTTTCGCAAGTGGGATCTTAGTTCCCTGACCAGGGATCAGACCTGCACCTACTGTATCATAAGTGCAAAGTCTTAACCACTGGACCACTAGGGAAGTTCCAAAAGTCTCTCTCTCTTTTTTTTTTTTTTTACTAGAGTGACTATTATTATTAGTTGTAGCATCCGGGCTCTCACAGAGGGGCCTGTACTAGAAAGCTGAACTAGTTAACTCTACCTGGAGAAGGTAAGGAAGACTCCGTGGATAAAATGAGAAATGAACATGGGAGGGATGGAATCCAGGCTGAAGGACCAGAGGAAAGCTGGAGATAGGAGGTTATCTAACATATAGAGGGGATAAAAAGAGGCCACCCCAAGGAGGCCTGTGGGCTTCCCATATCTGCAGGTCTGAGGTTACAAGGATAACCAAGCAGGGCACGGATCTACAGGAGTGTGCCAGCATCCCCTGTCCCTCTCACAGGCAGGGAGAGAGACCTGAGCCCTTCCAGGGCGTCCAGTGGAGGGGGTGGGGCTTAGGCATGGGGGGTGGGGAGACCAGCTGGCTCTGGAGAGCAGTCTGAGCCATCACTCTTGCGCTGTTCAAGGCCAAGCCAGCTTCATTTCCAACAGCGTTCTCCCCACTTTCATTTGAGAGGCCAATTACAGAGCGTTTTGCACCACAATTACCGACGTTAAAACCTCTCCATTCCATTTGATGAATTTTAGTAGTAATTGAACAGAGGAAGCCATCACACGGGAGATGGTCCAGTTGAATCTGCTCACGCGCTGAACTGTGAATTCCAGCCCTTCCCTGCGTGGCCATGGGGACCTAGGCAGGGGACGCCACTTGCTTTCCACTGGGGACTGCACCGAGGCCCAGGTGAGCGGCTGTCTGTGCATGGAGAGGTGATGAGAGATGTCTCCAGTCAGGGGCCTCCAGCTCTTAAGGTCTGGTATGGAGAAAAGGCTGGAGAGGAGCCTTCAAAGTTCTGAGAACTTAGAAACTTTGATGTTTCAGCCCTGGGAGCCAGACTGGATTCATGCCTTCATTTCTTATTTATTGAACAAACACTGCTGTAGCGTTTATAGTGTGCTGGCCACTCTTCTAAGTACATTACAAATATTAACTTGTTTAAAACCCAAAGCAACTCCAGAGTTAGGCGTATCATTATTATTATCATTCCCATCTGCTGGGTGGGGGAAACTGAAACTCAGAGAGGTTAATTAAATTGCTCAAGGTCACACAGCTAATAGTAGCTGAGCAGTCTCTAGAGCTCCTCTTCTTGTTTTCTCCTTCTTTTGTGGCATCCTCTCTTAGTGGTTGGGAAAGCCTCATCAGGATTCCTAAGTGTGCTGGAGGAGGGAAGGGAAGGGGTTTGACCTTTCCTAACCTGGAGTGACAAAGGAGCCCGTGAACCTGCTTAACACAGGGGGAGGAATCCAAGTGGAATCCCTCAGGGGAGAGGGAGGGTGAGGGGGGTGATGGGGGAAACTCAGAGCCCAGAGTCAGGACTGGGTGGTCTAGGCACCTCTCCTTACCTGAGGCTCGGTCCACACCTGAGTCACAGAGTTCTGGTTCCGTGCTGAGCAGAGGTGGCCATATCACCTGGGACATATGTGGTTGCCCCCATCCTTTATGACTTCCCTCTTGGCTCAGCCGGTAAGGAGTCTGCCTGCAAGGTGGCAGACCTGGGTTCAGTCCCTGGCTTGGGAAGATCCCCTGGAGAAGGAAATGGCAACCCACTCCAGTATTCTTGCCTGGAGAATCCCATGGACAGAGAAGCCTGGGGGGGTTACAGTTCACGGGATTACAAAGAGTCGGAGACGACTGAGCGACTTCACTTCTTCACTCCTTCCATCCTTTCAGCTGAAGCTCAAGCTCCAAAACTTGGGCCACCTGATGCGAAGAGCTGACTCACTGAAAAGATCCTGATGCTGGGAAAGACTGAGGGCAGGAGAGAAGCGGACAACAGAGGATGAAATGGTTGGATGGCATCACTGACTCAATGGACATGAGTTTGAGCCAACTCCAGGAGCTAGTGAAGGACAGGGAAGCGTGGCATGCTGCAGTCCATGGAGTTGCAGAGTCAGACGTGACTGAGAGACTAAACAACAATCAGGGCTTTACCCTCAGAAGTTCTCATTAAGAAGATCTTGGAGGAGGTGGAGGAAGGCAGCATGGAGGGGCTGAGAATCTGGCTGACTTAGGTGTTAGGTGCAGTTGCGGGCTCAGTAGCTCCGAGGCCTGTGGGATCTAAGTTCCCTGACCAGAGATTGAACCTGTGTCCCCTCCATTGCGAGGCAAATTCTTAACCCCAGGACCACCAGAGAAGTCTCAGAGAATCTGCATTTCTAACAAGTCCCCAGGTGATGTTGAGACTGCTGGTCCGGGAACCAGACTTTTCACTTGGACCAGAATGCTGCCTTTGGACGTTTCTCCCTTGAGGCTTCCCTTGGAGGTTGCTCCTGCCATCACTGGGCTGGGTTGCTACTGAGCACAGCCCCCAGCTTGGTGTCAGAGGGGTGTGGGTGACAGCCAGGGCCAGGGCAGCTCAGGCAAGGGCCCCGAGTTGATGAGGACTCGGTGGATAGGACCCTGGGACAGAGCATGTGTGGCCACCAGAGGCAGTTGCGATGCTCGCCCCCGAGAAGTGACTGAGTCAGAGATGGGGGCCCCATGGAGAGCTCTAGAAAACCCTTCTGATGCAAAGTTAGGAGGATGAGTGGAGGAGGAGTAGAGAGATTACATAGGGGAGACTCTGCCAGGCGTCTCTGGCTCTGTGTGAGAGAGAGAGAGAGAGAGAAGGAGGGAGATTGTGAGCAAATGACCTCCCATTCTGCCTCAGTTTCTCTGTCAGTAAATGGAGCTAATAATACTTTCTATGCTTGGTGTCAGGATATAATTGCAACTATCAACGAGACAGCTCCTGGCAGGAGACTGCCAGTACGTGTAGACGCCCCAGCCCAGAGGCTTCATATGCTGACTGAGCTGGGGCTTCTCCCTCTCTGCCAGTTTCTGCCCATCCTCTCCAGCCACTGGACCATCAGTCTCTGTTATTATAAAAAAAAGAGGCTGGATTTTAATTTGTGGAATGTTTCTTTCTTCTTCTTCTTCTTTTTTTTTTTAAAGAAAAGCCTAATTAGGAAGCCCGTTAAATGCCTGCAATTCCAATATAATTCTATTAAATTCTCCCTGTAAAGTTAATGTTACAGACTTTTTAACAGATGTTTTAATTAGGCATTGTTATTAAAGAGAATACTGTAGAAATTAAAACCAGACCCTAAATGGGGGAAGAAAGGCAGTTTTCTTGTGCTGGGTAAATGGTGGCAGCCGCCCAGCAAAAAGCTGTTGGCAGCAGGTCATGAAAAACACACACAAAAGGAGAGGAAATTCTTGGTGCGATTCGCAGTGCTCAGCAAGAAGGGAAAAGTGCCCGCGCCTGGTCCACTCAGCCAGCGCAACCTCTGGCCCAGTCGATGCAGAAAACAGGGAGAGAAGCCAGGGTGGGGGCAGGGGGTGGGGTGGGGAGCAGGCAGAGGCTCACTGGCCAGGATGGACAGGTTTGGGAGTGTCTCTGATGACTGGAGTTGTTCCATGTAGGTTCACGCTATCCGCCCCTCATATCAGCCATGACTGTTACTGGCCAGGATGGATAGGTTTGAGGGTGTCTCTGACTACTGGAGTTGTTCCATGTAGGTTCAGCTTATCTGCCCCTCCTGGCAGCCATGACTCTTACCCATTTTACAGATAAGGCAACTGAGGCTGAGAGATGTCTGATCATCTATCCAGGTGGACACAGGAGGGGCTTGAATTTCTTGCTGGGTTGGGTTTCCAGAAGTGGAACTTGGGTTTTCTGCTGTATGGTGCTGCTTCCTTTCTCCACCAGCAATAGAACCAGTGGTTCTGTACAGTGTGAGCTTGGGAGACAGAAAGACCTGGGTTGAAGTCCAGGCTTTGCTGCGCACTGGCCATGTGTCCTTAGGTTATTTGCTTCATCTCTCTGAGCCTCGATTTCCTCATCTGTAAAATGGGGACAATAATATGACTGGTGTGTTAGTTAACAGGAAACATTGCAAATAAGAGCCTGAGCCCAGGGCCTGGCTCAGTGCCGAGGGAGTGGACTTGGACAAGATAAGGACTCTAATCTAGATGGCCTTCAGCCCTACGCTGTGCTGCTGTCCCAAACCATTGGCTGCCACTGCCAAGCCCTGAGGCTTAGAGAGTGACCTCAACTTTGATGCCAGTGAAACAAAGCATTGGCGAGAGAGTGTGGTTGGGTTCAGGTAAACCATCTGCCACTGGCGGTAGAGTCACTGATTGCCATGGAGACCCCCTCCCCCACCCCCCTCGACCAATTCCTTTCTTTCAGAGGTGAGTCACCCAGCGCTCCATGGCTGCTGGAAGGCGGAGGGAGCGGAGGGAGGTTGGAGAGAACTGGATTCAAGTCCTGGCCCTGCTCCTCTGAGCCTGCATGTTGCCATCGCCTTCTCCTGGGCATCAAGCTAAGGGCCTGGGTGGGAGCAAACACTTCCAGAAGCCATCGAGGCCGCTGGCACACCCTCTGGGTGCATCCAGTGACATCCTCACGTTTATCTTTTCCAGGGGGTAATTTTCCTGTCCATTCTAAGGCTGTCAGCCTGAGATTATTCAAATGATGCTTATTTCGGTCCTGTGATCGAGACAGACCTGCCATGAGCACTTTCTCAGGAGCGTGAGAGGAACTAATAAGTGAAAGGGGAGCCACCATGTGGGTCTCATCCCTTGGGCCCCTTCCAGAGGAAGCGCCGTTCCTTCTGCCTTGTGTTGACCCACGTTCCCCCACTCCCCACACTGCTCCATCACCGCCATTCAAGTTACCCTTCTGAGGTGAGGGAGATGCCCCAGGAGTGACTCTTGATCAGGATGTTCTTTTTGGGGGCTGTCACCACGGGAGCCCCGGGGTGTCCGGGATGCACAGCCTGGTAGGCACTAGGTGCTTAATAGCTGCTGGATGTTGAAAGTTGGGTTCATCTCCCCAACCTAGGGCCTCCTGGGTCTTTTGTTTCAAGGACATAGAATGATTCTTCTTGGTCACCTCTCTGTAGGTTGGAGGGCACTGGGAAACACCTGTCCTCTGAAATCAGCAGACCTGGGTTTGAATCCCAGTCCTGTTGCTTACTAGCTGTGTAAGCCTGAGAAAGTGGTTTAGCCTCTCTGGGCCTTAATTTCCTTGTCTGTAAAGTGGGGATGGTGATAATGTGTCCAAGCCCTAGGACAAGGATGATGTGAGACAATGTTCAAAAAGCATCTGATGCATTCAGTTCAGTTCAGTTCAGTCACTCAGTCATGTCCGACTCCTTGTGACCCCGTGAACCGTAGCATGCTAGGCTTCCCTGTCTATCACCAACTCCCAGAGTCCACCCAAATCCATGTCCATCGAGTCGGTGATGCTATCCAACCTCTATCATCCCCTTCTCCTCTTACCCTCAATCTTTCCCAGCATCAGGGTCTTTTCAAATGAGTTAGCCCTTCGCATCAGGTGGCCAAAGTATTGGAGTTTCAGCTTCAATATCAGTCCTTCCAGTGAACAACTAGGACTGATCTCCTTTAGGATGCACTGGTTGGATCTCCGCAGTCCAAGGGACTCTCAAGAGTCTTCTCCAACACCACAGTTGAAAAGCATCAATTCTTCGGCGATCAACTTTCTTCACAGTCCAACTCTCACATCCATACATGACCACTGGAAAAACCATAGCCTTGACTAGATGGACTTTTGTTGGCAAAGTAATGTCTCTGCTTTTTAATATGCTATCTAGGTTGATCATAACTTTTCTTCCAAGGAGTAACCGTCTTTTAATTTCATGGCTTCAATCAGCATCTGCAGTGATTTTGGAGCCCAAAAAAATAAAGTCTGACACTGTTTCCACTGTTTCCCCATCTATTTGCCGTGAAGTGATGGGACCAGATGCCATGATTTTTGTTTTCTGAATGTTGAGCTTCAAGCCAAAATTTTCACTCTCCTCTTTCACTTTCATCAAGGGGCTTTTGAGTTCCTCTTCACTTTCTGCCATAAGGGTGGTGTCATCTGCATATCTGAGGTTATTGATATTTCTCCCGGCAATCTTGATTCCAGCTTGTGCTTCTTCCAGCCCAGCGTTCCTCATGATGTACTCTGCATATAAATTAAATAAGCAGGGTGACAATATACAACCTTGACGCACTCCTTTTCCTATTTGGAACCAGTCGGTTGTTCCATGTACAGTTCTAACTGTTACTTCCTGACCTGCATACAGGTTTCTCAAGAGGCAGGTCAGGTGGTCTGGTATTCCCATCTCTTTCAGAATGTTCCACAGTTTATTGTGATCCACACAGTCAAAGGCTTTGGCATAGTCAATGAAGCAGAAATAGACGTTTTTCTGGAACTCTCTTGCTTTTTCCATGATCCAGCGGATGTTGGCAATTTGATCTCTGGTGCCCCTGCCTTTTCTAAAACCTGCTTGAACATCTGGAAGTTCACGGTTCACATATTGCTGAAGCCTGGCTTGGAGAATTTTGAGCATGACTTTACTAGCATGTGAGATGAGTGCAATTGTGCGGTAGTTTGAGCATTCTTTGGCATTGCCTTTCTTTGGGATTGGAATGAAGACTGACCTTTTCCAGTCCTGTGGCCACTGCTGAGTTTTCCAAATTTGCTGGCATATTGAGTGCAGCACTTTCACAGCATCATCTTTCAGGATTTGAAATAGCTCAACTGGAATTCCATCACCTCCACTAGCTTTGTTCGTCGTGATGCTTTCTAAGGCCCACTTGACTTCACATTCCAAGATGTCTGGCTCTAGGTCAGTGATCACGCCATCGTGATTATCTTGGTTGTGAAGATCTTTTTTTTACAGTTCTTCTGTGTATTCTTGCCACCTCTTCTTAATATCTTCTGCTTCTGTTAGGTCCACACCATTTCTGTCCTTTATCGAGCCCATCTTTGCATGAAATGTTCCCTTGGTATCTCTAATTTTCTTGAAGACATCTCTTGTTTTTCCTAGTCTGTTGTTTTCCTCTATTTCTTTGTATTGATTGCTGAGGATCGCTTATCTCTCCTTGCTATTCTTTGGAACTCTGCATTCAGATGCTTATATCTTTCCTTTTCTCCTTTGCTTTTTGCTTCTCTTCCTTTCACGGCTATTTGTAAAGCCTCCTCAGACAGCCATTTTGCTTTTTTGCATTTCTTTTCCATGGGGATGGTCTTGGTCTTGGTCCCTGTCTCCTGTCTCCTGTACAAGGACAAATGTACCCACCAAATAAGCAGCAGTTTGGCTGAAAGAGATGGGAATACCAGACCACCTGACCTGCCTCTTGAGAAACCTGTATGCAGGTCAGGAAGCAACAGTTAGAACTGGACATGGAACAACTGACTGGTTCCAAATAGGAAAAAGAGTACGTCAAGGTTGTATATTGTCACCCTGCTTATTTAATTTATATGCAGAGTACATCATGAGGAACGCTGGGCTGGAAGAAGCACAAGCTGGAATCAAGATTGCTGGGAGAAATATCAATAACCTCAGAGATGCAGATGACACCACCTTTATGGCAGAAAGTGAAGAGGAACTCAAAGGCCTCTTGATGAAAGTGAAAGAGGAGAGTGAAAAGTCTGGCTTGAAGCTCAACATTCAGAAAACAAAGATCGGCATCTGGTCCCATCACTTCATGGGAAATAGATGGGGAAACAGTGGAAACAGTGTCAGACTTTATTTTTTTAGGCTCCAAAATCACTGCAGATGCTGATTGCAGCCATGAAATTAAAAGATGCTTACTCCTTGGAAGGAAAGTTATGACCAACCTTGATAGTATATTAAAAAGCAGAGACATTACTTTGCCAACCAAGGTCCGTCTAGTCAAGGCTATGGTTTTTCCCGTGGTCATGTATGGATGTGAGAATTGGTCTGTGAAGAAAGCTGATCGCCGAAGAACTGATGCTTTTGAACTGTGGTGCTGGAGAAGACTCTTGAGAGTCCCTTGGACTGCAAGGAGATCCAACCAGTCCATTGTAAAGGAGATCAATCCTGGGTGTTCATTGGAAGGACTGATGCTGAAGGTGAAACTCCAATACTTTGGCCACCTCATGCGACAAGTTGACTTACTGGAAAAGAGTCTGATCCTGGGTGGGATTGGGGGTGGGAGGAGACGGGGACGACCGAGAATGAGATGGCTGGATGGCATCACCGACTCGATGGACATGAGTTTGAGTGAACTCCGGGAGTTGGTGATGGACAGGGAGGCCTGGCGTGCTGTGATTCATGGGGTCGCAGAGAGTCGGACACGACTGAGCGACTGAACTGAACTGAACTGGCTGGCTCTGGGTTTTCTGTTGCTGCCTCTGCCCCAGGAGGCTGGACTCCCCTCCCCCATTCTGAGGTCAGGTGAGGGACTTAGCAGTAACTCTGGGTCATTAAACCCAGTGGGCATCGTCCAGTCTTCATCTCACTTAACAGCTTAGCAGCATCCACTCTGCTCTTGGGGACACTCTGCTTCCCTTAGCTTCTGCACCCCATCCTCTTCCAGTGACAAAAGAAGGTGGTGTGGGTTGTAATGACCTTTGAGGCCCCACAGGGCTGGACTGGGGGTATGGAAACTCCCCTGTCCTTTAGAACCTGCAAGTGAAAGTCGTCTGGAACATTCTGCATGTCCATCAGGAATGATCCTGTTCCATCCCTGGAACCTCAGGCAGCCGTTAAGAGTGAGTTGGACAATGTGGTCCAGGTGGACAACTCCACAACAGGTTAAGTAGAAAATAAATAATGAGAAAATAAAGCCTATAGTATGATCTCATTTTTATGAAAAAATAAGATTAAAAAAATCCTTGGAGTAGCAGAGACTAAGAAGTATTTTTCTTACTTAATCTGCACTGTTCACCTTACATGAACAACAATAATAAAGATTTTAAAAAATATGAAAGGGGCCTTCCTTGGTGGTCCAGTGGTTAAGACGTCGAGATTCCAATTCAGAAGGCCTGGATTTGATCCCTGGTCAGGGAACTAGAGCCCACATGCCACAACTAAAACCCAAATTAAAAAAAGAAAATAAAATATATGAAGGGACATTGTGTAGTTTGGTGCTAAGTGGGGTGAGTCAGGATGGCTGGGAGGTTGGTCAAGCTGGGGGGATTTATGGGTGAGTCAGGATTCAAATGGTGAGTGAGTAGTAAGCCTGGGAGGCCGGACCTCAAGGCTAAGCTTGGGGTGACAGGGGATTCTTCTAGTGGCCCCAAAGACAAGCTTTTGATGGTAAGCCCAGTTATTCGCATAGCCTGTTCCCTGCCTTCCCCCACCCAGAATACTGGGGAAGTAAATGGGGTCTTCCAGGTGTGGCAGGGGGAATAACCGTGCCCATCCCCCAAGACGTCCACATTTTAATCTCAAGAATTTGTGGTGTTAGGTTATGTAGAAAGGGGGAATTAAGATTGCAGATGGGATTAAAGTTGCTAATCAAAGCCCGTAAAATCGAAAGTTCATCCTGAATTATCGGGGTGCTCAGTCAGTCATGTCCAACTCTTTGCCACCACAAGGACTGTAGCCCCCTAGGCTCCTTCTGTCCACGGCATTATCCCGGCAAGAATACTGGAGTGGGTTGCCATTTCCTCCTCCAGGGTGGAGGCCCACTCTTCCAGGGTGGGCCCATGTAATCATGAGAGTCCTTAAAAGATGAAAGGGGGAGGCAGAAGAGGAGTCAGTGTTGGAGTGATTCCATGTAAGGACTCGCTGGACCATTGCTGGCTTTGAAGATGGAAGGAGATCATGAATCTAGGAATGGAGGTGACCTCTGATGGCTGGAAAAAGCCAGGAATGATTCTTCCCTGCAGCCTCCAAAAATGACTGAAGCCCTGCTGGCACCTTGATTTTGCTCCATGAGACCTGTTTTGGACTTCCCACCTCCAGTGCTGTAAAACAATAAATTCATGTTGCTTTAAATCACTAAGTTATGTGGTGATCTGTTACAGCAGCAGTTGAAAACTAATACAGGAGGGATCTTGGTTTAAAGAGTCAAGGTTTTAAGGGTCAGGAGGGAGTTGCATCCAGCCCTGTCACGACTTTGTATGGCACAGCCTCAGCTCCACCCAAGGCCAGGAATGGATGTGGGTCTGTGTGACCCCTGAACAAGCCTGGAGTCCAGAGATGAGAGAGCCAGCTGCCTAGTGGATGGAGATGCAGCTTTCTGGTCTGGGGAATGGGGGTGATGGCAGGTACCAGAGATGCATTGCTCTTCCTCTCCAGGTCCAGGACTTGCAGCTGCCTGTGTAAGGAAGGTGTCATTAAAGACCTGGACTTCATTCCCAGTTCTACCTACCTCTGCTGGGTGACTCAACATGAGATTTCATCTCTCTGAGTCTTAACACTTCAACCTGTCAAATGGGTATCATGCTGTCCTTTCCGAGTTGATGTGGGTCAGGTGAGGGCCCATCTGTGAAGCACTCAGGACAGTCCTTGGTTCAAAGGGGAAGCTGAGAGAGGGAGATCCAGTGCAGGGAAGGTGGGCAGCCCTCACCTGGTCTGCCCTCCCGGGAGTCCCTACAAGTCTCCCCAGAATTTCTGCAGGTGTAATCTGTTGGTCTATTTCATGGATGTGTGTTCCACACTCTGCTCTGCCTTGTCATTATATTAACAGGCATGTCCAAGAAATCTCTTTTGCATTCCCGAGTGCCTTGACAAATGTTTTCTCTGGCACACATGTCCTTGTTTCACAGGGAGGCACAATTAGACATTTGTCACTGCTTTTGCCAGGAAGCTCCAGGGAAAACTGCCCATGACTCTCAGGGTGGGTGATTTTCATGGACTTGCCAGAAGTCATCCCCTTGCTTAGTCCAATTAAACCTCTTCCAGAGAATATGGGTAAATTTTCCCAGCTGAGTTTAAATCGTCTAAGTCCTATGGATCAGCTGAAGCAAAACACTCGCTATGGCTATGAACTTTAAGGTCAAAAGTCCAGTGTTGGCTTTTCTTTGAGTTACTAATCTAGTCCCTTCATTCATCCAATACACATTTATTGAATATTTACTGGGAGTGAGGGAATGTTTGGGGCACTAGAAATACCTCAGTGAACAAAATAGAAATCTCTGCTCTCATGGAGCTTCAAAATGGGGGAAGAGAGAGAGAAAGAGAGAAACCCAAACAGCAACAAAAAGCAACTGGAAAGAATATCAGGGGGAACTGAGTTAAGTGTATATGAGAACGCTCTACTATTTTTGCTGCTTTTCTGTAAGTCTAAAATTAAGACAAAAAATAAAAAGAATTATATATATATATTTAGTTATTATGAGTACTATAAAGAAAACTCAGTTAGGAAAGGAAATAGGCAATTAGAGGGTCTTGTCAGGTGGGAGGAAGAGCTGTAGTTTTGTCTGGTCTCTTTGAAAAAGTGACATTTGAGCAAAGATTTGAAGCAGAAAAAAAGAGCAAGCCATGGGTGATGGAATATTTGGGAAAAGAATATACCAGTTGGAGAAAATAACTGCAAAGTCTTAGTGGTAGCCAGCCTCCAAGAGGGACCCCAAGGACCCCAGTACACACCTTTGTCCAATCTCCTCCTACACTGAATAGAGCTGACCTGTGTAATTAATAGGAGATGGGAGAAATGTGACTTCCATGGCTGAGACACCAAAGAGATTACAGTTAGGGCCTTGCTTTCTCTTGGATCACAGGTCCCAGCGGCCATCTTGTGAGGATGGAGAAATGTGACTTCCATGGCCGAGACACCAAAGAGACTACACTTTTGGCCCTGCTTTCTCTTGGCGCACTGGGCCCAGCCATCATGTTGTGAGGATACTCAAGCAGCCCTATGGAGAGGTCCACATGGGGAGGAACTGAGGCCTCCTGTCAACAACCAGCATTGATTTGCAAGGCCATGAGTAAGCCACCTTGGAGGCAGATCCTATAGCCTTTAATTTTTATTATTTAAAAAATTTATTATTATTTTTTTGGCTGTACCTCACAGCATGTAGGATCTTCGTTCCCCAACCAGGGATTGAACCTGTGCCCCCTGCAGTGGCAGAGAGGAGTCTCAGCCAGTGGACCAACAGGGAAGTCCCTCAGTCTTTAGATGACTGTGGCCTCACTGACACCTTGACTACTCTCTTATGAAACACTTCAAAGCGGAACCTCTCGGCTAAGTCGCTCCCAGACTCCTGTTCCACAGGAACTCTGTGAGATCAAAAAAATTTTTTAAGCAGCTAAAAACTGGGTTGGTTCATTATACAGCAATAAATAACCACTACAGGTCTTGAAGTGGGAGCTGGCCTGGTTGCTTGAGGAGCTGCAAAGAGGCCATGCGGTTGGAGTGGTGGGTATACGGTGGAGAACAGGAAGGGATGAGGGTAGAGGGCCTGAGTCAATCTTCCTCCTGAATAAAAGGCTTCCTCTCTGTGGGCATCATTATTATTTATTCAGCAAGTGGCCTTGCCTGAGTGTTTCTCAGGCCCAGACCTTGGGAACGAGTGTGTGATGCCTCTTTGCCTCACTCCTCTGGTCTTTTGAGATGCACTGAAATCTCCGCTTCCCAGGAAGTCTGTGGGGGTGTCCTCTTTCCTGAAGTGGTTTCCACGAGGCCTCACGCTGAAACTGGGCCAAGTCCTCTCTGGGCATTTTTTTTTTTTTTTAAAGGCCAGGTTTATTTTGGTAGAGAACTAACATAGATTTAAACAACAACTAAAAGAGAGAAAAAGTGAATTCACTTAATTAAGAAGAAGTTGTTTGGAGAAAAGCTCACAGGGAAGGTGAGGTTTGAGGGAGGCTGAAAAGATGGTTAACAGTTGTTGTCATTCAGTGGCTGAGTTGGGTCTGACTCTTTGGAATCCCATCGACTGCAGCACACCAGGCTTCCTTTCCTGTCCTGGACCAACTCCCTGAATTTGCTCAAATGCACATCCATTGAGTTGGTGGTGCCATCCAGCCATCTCAACCTCTGTTGTCCCCTTCTCCCCCTGCCTTCAATCATACCCAGCATCAGGTCTTTTCCAGTGAGTCAGCTCTTTGCATCAGGCGGCCAGAGTATAACATTTGGGCAAAGGTGTTGAGTGAGGTCAGTGGAAACAGAAACAGCGGAGATGAACAGGTGCGACAAGGCTCGCTGTTTTCTGGGAATTTGGCGTTGTTGGTGTGAAGACAGGGAATCAAGATGGTGAAGGTGCTGGAAAGGGAGTTGGGTGTGGAGACTCTGAGTCCAGTCTGCACCCTTCAGGTCAGAGGTTCTCCCTGCAGTAGTTTTCAAATCTTCAGAGGTGGGCTCCCAGGGGTAGCCCATCTGAGACCCAGTTAGGATTATTCTGGTTAGAAAGGTCATAAGATCCACTTCAAGTTGGAGTTAGGGGAAAAGAGAGTTGTTGATTTACATAAAGAGACCATGCTGCTGCTGCTAAGTCGCTTCAGTCGTGTCCGACTCTGTGCGATCCCATAGATGGAAGCCCACCAGGCTCCCCCGTCCCTGGGATTCTCCAGGCAAGAACACTGGAGTGGGTTGCCATTTCCTTCTCCAAAAGAGAGACCATGGTCTGATGTAATCAAGACCCTCTTACTTTTTCTTTTGTCCTGCCTTTTCCATATTGGCACATCTCTTAGGCTCTCTCCTTGTAGTTCCAAGACAGTGGCCAGTCTCTTTCTAGGACTGAATCTAGAAGAAAAGAGTATCTATGTTTGTCCCAGCATCTCACATAAAGTCTTGGTATTTACTTTGGTTGATTATTTGACTCATATAGATCACGTGTCTACTCTTTAACTGATCACTGCCACCAGCGGATGTGAAAAACTTTGATTGGCTAGGCTTAGGTGCCACCTTGTAGAACCCATAGACTGGGAGTAGATAGGGTGACTGATCAGATGAAAAGCAGTGGGTTGATGTGTCATGTGACAAGACGCAAAGAGGCATATTTCACAGCTAGTCAAGAATTTTCCTTCATAAGTATATAAGAGAGTATGGTCAGGGCACCAAATCTAATCAAACTGATACATGGTACTGAAAAGCCTCCCATTAAGCTGTCAGATGTTTGTCTTTATAGAATCTGTGAGATATTGTTACACGGTAGCCATGATCACATTATCATTATTATTGATTTGTTTCCTGCTATTTTGAGTCTTTTAACCCCTTTGTATCAATATTACCTAAAGTTTTATTAGTTGCTATAACAGATAAACCCTACAACCTCATTAGCTTAAAACAATTTTCCTTTGAGTAAAGTCCAAAAACGTGAATTCTTGATTGGTGGTGCTGGGGCTTTGTTATACAGTCATTTAGTGATCGAAGCATCTTCCATTGTGTGCCTCCACCATGTCTTCATATCTTAGTCTTTTCTTCCAGCTAGCAGATAGGAGAGGAGATGGTAGTATGGGTGGGGGCCTGCTTCTCAAAGACTTCTGTCTGGAGGGGAGCTGTTCATGTTCCATTCATGCTCCATTGGTGAAAAGTAGTCACCTGGCTCCATTCAGGTATGGGAAGAACTTGTAAAATGTCACCTTGACTGGGCAGCCAGGCTCCAGCAACTCCATACTGTGGCACAGGAACCCGCATCTTTGGTGGGCAGCTGGCCAACTTTGCTACACTCACCAAGATTGCTATCCCA
Source organism: Moschus berezovskii (assembly GCF_049115385.1). Lineage (NCBI taxonomy): Eukaryota > Metazoa > Chordata > Mammalia > Artiodactyla > Moschidae > Moschus > Moschus berezovskii. Next base: position 14,109,189 of record NC_142474.1, read on the forward strand.
AATTCAAGATTTTTCAAGTAACACACTAAAAAGGGGAGAATGACCATCAAAAGGGATGTGAGACCTCTGAGGGGTTTTAGGCAGCAGTGGCGTTAGTAAGAACCCACCTGCCAATGCAGGAGACATAAGAGATGCAGGTTTGATCCCTAGGTTGGGAAGATCCCCTGGAGAAGGAAATGGCAACCCATTCCAGTATTCTTGCCTGGAAAATTCCATGGACAGAGGAGCCTGGAAGGCTACAGTCCATGGGGTCACAAAGAGTCAGACACGACTGAGCGACTGAGCATGCACACATGTGAACTATCAAGTCAATCTGTGTTCCAGGGACATGGAGATAATGGAAAAGAGGGAGGAGGTTTTGTGAAAACGTCAGTCAGACCAAGTCCCTACCATCCTCATTTGTGCCCCGGTTTTGAATGGGACAATACCCTGAGGTGCCCCACACCTACACCCAACCATCATCCTACTGAGGACTCACCTCGGGAATCTCTTCTGACATCATAGCAATGCCAGTGAGGCAGGTACTCTTACTTGCAGCTTAAAAATAAAAAACTGAAGTCCCTGGAAAGGAAGTGACTTGTCCAAGGTGTGTTGGTCCTTCAGTGGGTTGTCACGGAGGCTGCTGATCTGGATTTGGGTACTTTGGGGAACTTTATGGTTCAATACTTTGGAAACCTGATGTGAAGAACCGATTCATTGGAAAAGACCTTGATGCTGGGGAAGATGGAGGACAGGAGGAGTAGGGAGTGACAGGATGAGATGGTGGGATGGCATCATTAACTCAGTGGACATGAGTGTGAGCAAACTCCAGGAGAGAGTGAAGGACAGGGAAGCCTGGCGTGCTGCAGTCTATGGGGTCGCAAAGAGCTGGACACAACAACTGAACAACAATAATGGTGCCAAGCATGTATTTGCCCCGTCGCATGATGTCTTCTCAGTTTCTTGGTGTCTAAGTATCCAGTGGGGACCAGGGGGCTGGCAGGTGTCTTAGATGGCCCCTTGCACCTGTACCTCCTCCAGGAGCACAGTTTCAAGCACTGCTCTCCCTGACCCCCGCCCATTCCACTGAATCCCCTCCAAGTGCCTCACGATGCTCTGAATGTCCCCTCAGCAGCTTCTAGGAGTCATCGCCACGGCTCCTGGCCCCCGTGGGGAGGGTGACCACAGACGTGCTCCCGGGGCTGCAGAAGCCCGTTCTGCTGACAGCGCGGATGGGGCCCACGCACAGGGACCTGGGGAAAGGGAGAGGAGAAAGTGGCTGAGCGCAGCTCTGCGAGGCTTGGTGATTTATGAGGAGCAGCTTCCGCCGGCCATCTGGACCAGGAACTTCAGGAAGCACATCCTGTGTGGAGGCGCGGGCAGCGTGGGAGCCCTGCCAGCCAGGAGTCGAAGGAGGGAGGGGATGGGGAGGCAGGCCTGGGGCCGAGGCGACGCGGAAGCGGCGGAATCAGACACTTCCGGTTTCTTCCTCTTGCAGACCCTTTGGCCACTACTCGGCCCTTGCGGGCCCTTGGTCTTACTGACTTTAAAAATGGGACGGTGGCTGCACCTGCTGCTGTGTTGATAAGCTTAAGTGGACTGTTGCTTCTCAAAGTTCCCAACCCAATGCCTTGAAGGAAGAATGCTGATACCGTCGAGGATCTTCCGTCTGTCAAATATTCAGTTCGATGCTGGGAATACAAAGGGTCTCAGTTTGTGGGCTATTGGGGGCAGGCAGGCTACTTCGAACCACTCGAGATATTTACAAGGAACTCTGTGAATGGAGAGGTGGCCAGCTCTGCCTGAAGGTGAACTTTGGGCTGGACCTTAAAGGAGACATAGGAGCCCCGTGGCCAGTGAAGAGGGTGCCGAGGGAACAGTCTGGGCAAATACATGTCACGCTGAGGTAAGATGTTGGTTTGTTCATTTACATTTCCAGCCCTGAGCAATCTGCTGAACTCCAAACAGGAAAATCCAACTGCCCACTTAGACCTTCATTTGGGCGTCTAGTGAACATCTCAAACATAGCATAGCCAGACCAGACCTACTGGTCCCCTTCCCATGGCTCCCTTATCCCCCTGCATTAACCATTTTTCTTCCGTCCACCCAGTCACATAAGCCAAAAGATCTAGAAAATATTTATCTCCTATTTTCCTGTTTCTCTCATTCTGTCCAGGTGTGCCAGGTTGCACCACTGTAAAGTGGTGGTTCCTCCTAGAATGGGTCAATATTATCTTTACCTGACATCCCCAAATTTAGACCATAAGCAAGTCCTGTCTGTTATGGTCTCCCAAGTTCATCCGGAACCCATTTAATTGTCTTGAACCCCACCACAACCATCAATGCCTGACCTGCTGCAGAGTCTTACCCAGGAGAGTACAGGCTTCTAATATTTTTTCCTATTTCCACATCTATCTTCCACAAACTCATCTCCACATAGTGACCAGAGTGATTTACAAAAGAGAAATCAAATAAAAACACTCCTCTGCTTGAATTCTTTATCAGGCAGTTATTTTCACAGTAATTCTGCATAACAGTTAACCTTAAAACTCAACACTACACAGCAACTACACAGACACATTTCCTCATGTGTCTGAAGGTTGGCTGAGTCTCGGCTGATCTAGGCTGATTTTGGCTGTAGACTATAGGTTGGGTCCAGATCTACTGTCTGTGTCTCTCGTCCTCTTTGGGACAGTGGCCACTGAAGGCATGTTCTTCTGATGGTGAAAAACAAGGACATAAAGGTTCAAGAATATTTCAAGCCTTGCTCCCAATATATCCAACACCATCCCATTCTTCAAAGCAAGTCATGTGGCCAAGTCCAAGGTCAAAGAGACAGGAAGTGACCTTCATTACCATGAGGGCATGAGAAAGGTGCAGATAGATAATTTATTATAATGGAATAAAGAATTAGGACTAACCAATAACTCAGCCTTCAACAAAACCTTTCAATGGCTTTCCATTAAACTTAGAATATAGGCTAAACTCCACCTCCCCCTTCACCCCTGGATCTGGCTCCTGATACATCTCTACCATCAACCGTATTGCTTTTGCCTTCACACCTTTTCCTCTAGCCATGCAGCTTTCTTGGCGTTTGATCCAAATTCTTTTTCCATCTCAAGACCTTTGTACCGGTCACTCTTTGTGTCTGGAACACTCTGCTCCCAGATTTTCACCTGGCCGCATCCTTATGGCCATCAGGCCCTAGATGAAATGATACCTACACCTATAAAGCCTGTTAAAGATGCAGAAGCCTGGGCTCTGTCTGCTCCCAGAGATTCTGAAAGAGCTGGCCTAGGGTTGACTCTGAGGAGTCTGTTTCTGACAAGACACCCACCATTGACACCGGTCCTGATGTTCCATGGGCACATTCTGAGAAACACCGTTGTGTGAAAGAAGCATGTCCCAGGAAAGAAGTGGAAGGCTTTAGTCTGTTGGGGTTTGAGAAGGCTTCCAGGTGGTGCTAGTGGTAAAGAACCTGCCTGCTGATGCAGGAAGTGTAAGAGATGTGGGTTCAATCCTTGGATCAGGAAGATCCTCTGGAGGAGGGCATGGCAACCCCCTCTAGTATTCTTGCCTGGAGAATCCCCTTGGACAGAGGAGCCTGGTGGGTTGCAGTCCATATGGTTGCAAAGAATCAGACAGACTGAAGTGACTTAGCACACAGCACACACCAGAAGAGGTAGTAGCTGAGCTGGGGTTTGAAGAATGTGGGGAGGTCATCGGGCTGACAAGACTCTATGTTTGGGGGATTATCTTATGATTCTGTGAGCTGCCCAGGTCTGAAGTTCCAAGTTAATCTCTCTGGGTCCCTCCGTCCATTCAGCCTGGATCCAGTTGGTGCTGCCTCCCACTGAAAGCCTGAACTGATCACATTATATATGACCACCATCCGAGCTTCTTGAGACAACCAATTCCACAGGAAGTCTTAGAAAGCTTTTTCTCTCTAAATGATTTTTTTTTTTTTTACTGTCTGTCACCTAGAGTTGTAGAGATTTTATATCATCTATGAAATCCTATTAAGATTTTATTTCCTTATTTTCCTTTTATGATGACCAGGATTTCCTTCCGGAGACGAGGTCCTCAGGAAGTGAGCATGCCTTGGCAGGAGTCTGGCCCTGGGGAGGGTGCATTACTGGGGCAGCCTCAGCCTCAGTGACAGCACAGGCATTCAGAGCTGGCAGCATCCTTCGAGGTCCTGCGGCCCATTTTCCACTGAAGGGCTCCTCTGTGAAGCATCCTGTGGCCTAGGAGAGACAACCGTGGGACTGTAGAGTCTGATAAATGATTTTAGAGTTGGAGCAGCTGAGTTAAGACTCAGTCCTTCTTAACGGACTGGGCTTTTGGGTTGCTATGTTTTTGGGTGAATTTAGGCAAGCCATTTACCTTCTCTGACCCTTATTTGTATGTTTGTGCATGTGCTATGGTAAAGACAAAATGTGATAAATGCTCTGTAAACAGGGATTGTCTCAAACAGGTTCAGTGGTGGCGAACCTGTTTGAGAAACTTACTACTTTGACAAGCAGAGTATTGCAGTCTGGTTGGTTCTGGATGCAGTTAGCCAGCCCATTGGCGGTCTCTTCCAATTTCAAGTCATTTAACTTGAACCTCAAACTTCAGGAGCCTCACTGAAGCCCCTGACTTAATATTGACCAGAAAAAGATTCAGGGATAGAGGCATATGGACTGGGGACTTCATTTCAGGCTGTTGGTTCTCTACTGACTTCTTAAGAGAATGATCTGTGATGACAGCATAACCTACCCAAAACTCAGACCCTCAGTTCAGTTCACTTCAGTTCAGTCGCTCAGTTGTGTCTGACTCTCTGCGACCCCATGGACTACAGCACCTGCCAGGACTCCCTGCCCGTCACCAACTCCCGGAGTTCACTCAAACTCGTGTCCATTGAGTTGGTGATGCCATCCAGCCATCTCATTCTCTGTCATCCTCTTCTCCTCCCACCTTCAATCCCTCCCAGCATCAGGGGCTTTTCAAATGAGACAGTTCTTCGCATCAGGTGGCCAAAATATTGGCATTTCAGCTTCAGCATCAGTCCTTCCAGTGAATATTCAGGGCTGATCTCCTTTAGGATGGACTGGTTGGATCTCCTTGCAGTCCAAGGGACTCTCAAGAGTCTTCTCCAACACCACAGTTCAAAAGCATCAAGCTCAGTCCTTATTCCAGATTTATTAAGTAAAACTCAACAAAGGTATCAGTGTGGTTATTGAAGTTCTCCAGTTAATTCTAATTTTGCAGCCAGGGTGACAGTCTCCTTTTAGGTACAGTCAGTCAGTCATGGATCCACCCTGGAGCACTGGCATAGCTCACATTTTCCCACTTGTTCACAAGGACATCATCTCGAGAGCATCTGTTGAATGGATGCCTGTTTCATTCCAGACACAGGATGTGGAGCCCGAATTTATCTAGGGCACCCCAGGTTGGGGTTAAACCTGGGACCGTATTAACAAAACTCACCCTTGTTTTATGGGTTCTGCCCCCACTTCAGTGGGCCCCTGAAAAGTCCTCCCAATTTTGTCAAGGAGTTCCTTATATATTTAGGAAAAATCTCATTCCCCATGTGATGATGTGTGCTAAGTTCTTTCTCTCCTATTCCTTCTTGGTGACACCCACTGCCTGTGAATCAGAAAGTAGTAGAGCATCCACTGCTTCCCCTTCTGCTGGTGCTCCCTGCTAGGATGCAAATGCCCATATCCACGGTGCAGTATCCCAAACATTGGTACCTTTCTTTGGCATCCCCATTGATTACGTTGCACTGGGTCTGGTGCAGAAGTGAACAGAAGGCTTGCCTTGCAGGGGTGGGGGCGGTCACACTTTGCCATGTGGGTTTCACAGTAGGGCTGTTTGTTGCAAATCTCTTTTGAGTTCAGCCTCAGCAGCCTCTTCCTGAAACCTCTCCCCGGACGACCTGGTCGTGGACCTGATTATTCAGGCTAGCTCATCATGGCCTCTCTAGTGTATGTTTTGGCTCTTTTCCTTCCAAACTAAAAAGACGTAACTGATTGCAACCCAAAATGACTTGTACACATTACCTCCTGGCCAGTTTACCCCCAAATTTGCCTTATGAGCCCAGGGTACTTAGTAGTCTGTCTTAGAAACCCAGGCCCAATTCAGACCACAGTGTGGCCTCAGCTTAGGTCAAAGCTGGGACTTCCGAGTGTGTTACAACTCCCTGGTGTCTTAATTTAGCCCTACCATCTGGAGGAAATAATTATATTAATAGCTGCTGTTTATTAAGTTCTTAGTCTGGACTGATGTTAAGTGCTGTACATATCTCATTTAATTCATGCAAAAACATTATTGACTGGGTGCTATTATGACCCATTATGTGGATGAAGTAAAAAAGTATCAGAATGATAAATTTCCGGTGTCACTTAGCATGGAGGTGGAGAAGCTGGGATCTGGATTCAGATCTGGGTAACTCAGAAACCCCAACTCATGAGCTCACTAGGTTGTTCCTACAAAAGTCATGTGGATTCCTGGTGCTTCTTTCCCAAGGGCTCATGGGTCATCCAGAAAATAAGCAGATCTTCAACCTTAGGAGGAGTCCAGGGTCCATGATCAGAGTTCCATGTTTTCTATTGTAAAATTGGATGGCTTCTGCCCATCTCTTATCGTCCAGATCCTAAATTGTTCACACTCCCCAAAGGGTTTCCTTCGTGCCTCAAATGGTAAAGAATCTGCCTGCAATGCAGGCGACCTGGGTTTGATCCTTGGGTCGGGAAGATCCCATGGAAAATGGAATGGCAACCCACCCTAGGATTCTTGCTTGGAGAATTCCATGGACAGAGAAGCCTGATGGGCTGCAGTCCATGGGATCACAGAGTTGGACATGACTGAGTAACTAACACACACAAGGATTTCATTTAGACCAAAAGCACAGCATTGAATGTCAGAACATCAGAGCCAACAGTGCCCTCAGAGATAGACTGTGAAGTTCACTTTCTTCCTCACCCAGGTAATGGGGATTTATCTAATGTCTCACAAATTCACAGCAAACTGGATTTAGGACCCGGGATCCTTCTCCCAAAGCCTTGGACTCACTATGTGAACTTGCATGTTACCCTTCTCTGTAGCGTGAAACAGACAGATATATCCACAGAGGCAGTTCCAGCACTAAGCTAAGCTTTTAGGCAGTGAACCTCTTGACACAAGGGAAACTGAAGTGGAACTCTTCTCTAATTGCTCAAAGCCAAGGTGGTCTATTGGAGAACCCCATGAACAGTGTAGCCTGGTAGACTGTCATCCATGTGGTTGCAAAGAGTTGGATACGACTGAAGCGTGAGCGACTGAACTGAACTGAACTGAAGCGACCTTAGCAGAGCACAGAGTGGTGTATTGACTCAGGGGTGTGAATCTGAAAGATCCATTCTTATCCTTGTCATCTTTCCCCACCTCTTCCTTCGGCACTTCTGAGAACGCCAGGTACCTGCTAATGTAGAAAATCATGGCCTTAAACATGTCAGGGGGAACGGAAAGGGAACTTGATTGAACTAAATCAAGTCATCGTGCTGACTGATCTCAGAGAAAGAGTTCCCCAACCAATGGTGTTAATAAATGGTTAACAACCTGCTTTCTGGAGACAAACATTATACATTTTCAGGGTGTAAATGATGGCCACTTTAAACTGTCCACATGATATTGACCAACTTGCAGATTTCTTGAAAATTTAACATTTGGCTTTTGTGGGCTGGTTTAAGTTGTCTCCTGCACACTGCTGCTTTTGTATCTTCAAATATATACTTTGCTGGATTCGGCTCATTAAACTTTGTAGCAGATTTCTATTGTCCTGGGAGTATGGTGAAGCAAATGGTGGGTGGGGCTGTGCAGATAACTTGGATGACTCATAGATAGGTCTTTTCCTGTGATATCACTGTCTCTGTTTCATATCTTGGCAAAAATGTTGCCGTTTCTACCCTGTTACAGAACAAATAGAAGTGTGACTTGTGGCTCACAATCTATGAAACTGATTTCACATGATTTTGATAATTCTATCGCATTTCTCACAGATATAACTCTTTTTCCCTCCTGGGATGGTAGAATGTCATCTTGGGATTCTTCTTTCCCGCTGATCCTTTCTGTAAGGCTGCCTTCCTCTTTGTGCTTTTACACTTGCCCGAGTGCCAGGCTTTGCCTCATGCACTTTATGAACGTTCCTTACCCCCAGCCTGGTGCATCTGGAGGAGGGGAGATGAGACTTTGTGGTTCTGAATCTCTCCTTGGCACACGTTCTCAGGCTTGAGCGAAGAACCAGTTATTCCATTTGAACAGAAACTGCAGACAGATGTGCTGTTTTCGCATCTGGCTACTGGGAGGTACATAGCTGTGTTTGGTTACCTACCCACTCTTTTTTGCACTTATAGGTGGGGGAAGGGACTCATTCTTTTGTTGTGCTGGTGTTTTTATCTGCATGGGGGAGGTCATGTTCTCAGGGGATGCTAGGTGGACTCCCGAGGTGGGGAAGATATTTTCTTAAGTCTGGATGAGCAGGCAATTGAGTAGAAAGATTGAGGATGGAGGGAAGACATCCCTGTGTCCCTGGTCTGCTCCTCACTCTGCTGAGGGTTTGTGAGAGAAAGCACAAACCCATCTTCATCCAAACGACTCCTTTCACACCTCTGGTTGGGGTTAGGTCCACCCATTCCTCAGATGGCACTGAGCCAGAAAATGAGCAATGATCAATGAAAGGGGAAGGATGATGAAACAAAAGTGGAGTCTCAGTTATGCTCTAAATGAGCATAATGTTAAGTCTTTAACAGAGGAGGGGCTGGGGACTGGAGGAAGGAAAAACGATTACTTGGAAGAATTCAGCACCCCAGTCTGGACTTAGCCATTGATTTCCTATTCCAGTTCCATAGATGGACCGTAAAGGCCTTGTAGAGTGCACGGCTTCCCCTGCTCTATTTCTCCACGAACTGCATCGAGGCAGTTTCTCTGCCTTGCTTTTCTGTCCACCAGCGCCAGATCTGGGGTGGATCCAAGGGAAGAAATGTCTGTGGGCATGACGTTAGGGTTTCCAACTTACCAGCTGCTGGGAGGTCAGATTTGTGGTTTCGGGGCACAGGATGTTTCTGTGTGAACCGTGGTTAAAATTGTTTTGTCAAATTATAAGCGTCATTTGTTGTGTTTGTATGAAAAGGAAGGTTGCAGTGTTTCCATGAAATCTCAGTCATCTTTAAAAACAAAAAAACACAACTTTCTTTTCCTGAAACTCTGCTAAAAGACAAAGTAATTGATGTTGAGTTTGGGGATTTGCCCTGAAAAATGCAATCATTAGGACAGCCTGTATTAGTCATTTAGAATGGAAACCAAATGTTTCCTTCCATATCTATCCATAACGTAAAAGTTATCCCCCATCTGGCAAAACCTCTTTCTGTTGAAATGTTCCGAGTGGTGTTGCATTAATAAGTAGACATCAAGTGAAATGTACTATTTATGTCCTTTCAATGGTCTCTGTATACCCAGTTGCATGTACGGCTTGTATCAATAAACATCTCTACCTGCGGGTTTTCAAGACAGATTAACTGGTAAGGGCCATTATGGGATAAAAGAAGAGGCCGTGCTGGGAGAAAAATGCAATCAAACATTCACCCGTGCAAACACTTCCTTCCTGGATACTATTCAGATTTTAATTTCTTTCTTTTTTAATATAAAATAAAATACAAGATGTTGGTGCAGCTTGGAGATAGCCCACATCTGTACTGTAATGAGACAATTCTGCAAAGTGGAACTCTCAGTGGGGTATGTATTTAATTCATATTGGTTTTGGACCACAGCCTGTAATGAGGAAAGATATGGGTGGAGGCAGGAGATGGCAGTTGGAAGTCTGTACCCTTTTTGAACATGAAAGTACAAAAGGGTCGCGCATGTATTTATGTTTTAGTGAAAATTCAATAACTTTAGCTGCAGACACTTTGCTCCGGAACACTAATAAAGATGGGAGACCTAATAAAGGACCTAAATTCAAGCTTCTTGGAGGGTAAGACTGGAGCATTGCCAGGTTTGGCTGCCCTGATGCTAAAGAATGTCCTGGTGTGTTTTTTGCATGCGGGCCAGATGAGGACAAGGTTGATTTTTAAAGCATCTTCTAAAAGCATGTGAGCCCCAAGGTCCTACAAACATCAAACAGATTCTGCATAAAAAGGATTCAATGAAGAGGGTTTCAGAAATGCTCAGGTTTCCTGCCAGTAAATGTCCTGATGAAGGGATTGATAGGCCAGATTTAAGACCTAGAGGGTGGTGGTGGTTTAGTTGTGAAATCATATCTGACTGTGACTGTAGCCTGCCAGGTTCTTCTGTCCATGGGATTTCCCAGGTAAGAATACTGGAATGGGTTGCCATTTCCTACTCCAGGGAATCTTCCTGACCCAGGGATTGAACCCACATCTCTGGTGCCTCCTGCATTGGTAGACAGATCCTTTACACTGAGCCAATATGCTTCCCTAAGTCAAGACTATCCTCTGGCCCTGGATCTTTCCTTTACCTGCAAGGCAGTGGTCTGAGCATTGTGTCCGTGAGCTTGAGTTTGAGTCAAAAGGCCCAAAAGCTCAAAGAAAGATCCACCAAATAGTAAGAAGAATGAGAAGCTATAGGTTTGGCCTCTTGAACATTCAGGACTCTCCCTGAACTACCTAGTGTCATCCTCATCACCATCGGCCTCTGTCATTCCCTCCCATTTCAGGACACTCACTTGTCCACTGTCATACCTTGCAAGTGGCAGAGTCAGGGCTTGAACCCAGGTCAAAAGCATGGATGGCATGGTCTTCGCCCAATGAGGCTTTCTGGGGCTCAGATCCTGCAGGCTCAGGAGGAACGAAATCAGGGTCTGGAAAGAAGAAGAGGAATCAGGGATGAGGTGCAATCTAGGGATCTGCCTTGTTCCTGGGCTTGACCACATCTGCTGAGAGCTACTTGGGAACCATCTTGAAACCACCCTTCAGCCTTTTCTGCTGCAGGCTGGATGCCCTCAGATTACACTGTGGTAGATGCTTTGTGGGTGGGTTTGCCTGCATTTGAGGAAGGCCTCCTGAGAACCATCTGTCTGAGAAGCTCAGCCTTCTCCCCACCAGGCGGGAGATTCTCAACTGGCACTCACTCTGCCTGAGGTCTAGATGCTCATTTCTCTGGCTATGATCAGTACTGATGATTGCTGCAGTGCCAGGCATGGGCCATGGCGCATAACATCCCAGGTTACTAGTTGTGACAACTCCAGGGGGTTAGGCTCTCCTTATTTTTCTTTTATAGATGAAGAGAGTGATTTGATGCCGGGGCTATCACAATTCCAAGCTCATGTAGTTAATGCTGACCAGGGAGGCTGTGAGTTGGAATCTTCCTGAAGGAATGTGGAGGATGCTCTGGGCATTTCTGCCAGACTCTGTGAGCTGAGATATACATGGGCAGGGTCAGACAGGCTGCTCACAGGAGCTACCCCCATACCCACCTCTTCATCCTAGGAAATTCTTGCATCCCTGGGCATCTGCTCTGGGCCTTTTTTTCTGCCTGAGTTGATTTCCCCTTCCCTGTAGAGTTCTGGAGCCTCTTCCCCAGCAAAGCTGACCTGCCAGTGATAAATACCATTTAATTACAGAACAAGTTTTTCTGCCATTTTTCTCAGCACGGCTTCTATTGCTGAAGATTAAACTTCATTCCAATACCACTGAATTACCTTTTTAAACCTATTATTTCAATGTGATTAACTTCACTTCTTTCCATTTAGCTGTAAGCAAAATCTTGTTTACAAGGCAAAAAAAGTCTTTGCCTTAATATCGGCAATAATAATACAAACGAACATTGCAAGAAAATAATTTATGTGAAAAACAGGAAAAAATGGCATTGATACATGAGGCTCCTCTTCAATTAATAAAAAGGAGGAAATATTTAAAAACAATTTATCAAAGAAATATATACAGTTCATACATCATGCATTTGCAAAGAATGTACTAATATTCATTCCACAAATAGCCCCGTGAGCAGGGATTTGAATTCTTTTGTGTGTGATGTGTGATGGGCTGTGGCTGAAATCCAGAGCTGGGTTTGGTTAATGAAGTGCCGGTCCATACAAGGCTACTGATGGAGGAATAAGCTTTTGTTGGCTAGACACTTGCCATGCCTTATTATTATAGCCTGTGCTCACCTTTGAAGGTGACCAAAAAGGCACTTGAGAGTTTTAAAGACGGGGTTGTTACTGCAAGCCTGGGTGGGCTACCTAAAACCCAGGACAGATTTTTGGGCACACCTACAACCATTTTCTCTTGCTAGTGTCTCTTCAGGACTGAAACCCAAAGCACTAAAAAAAAAAAAAACAAACACCATGATTGTATTAAGAATTGCAAAAAAGTAGCACAATATTAAGAATTGCAAAAGGTAGTATAGGAAACTATATTCAGTATTCTATGATAAACCATAGCAGAAAAGAAAATATAAAAAAGAATGTGTATATATATGTATAACTGAATTACTTTGCTGTGAAAGTGAAAGCATTACTTTTATAGCCTTCCTCTAGATGCACTTCATAGGGAGTTCTTTTACAGGGCGATGCAGAGAAATTAGCATTTACATCATATTTAACGGTTAACAAGGAGGAGTTTTGCTCACACATAAAACAACATGCTTTTACCTGGAAAACGTAGATATCAGAATGCGGACGTTTAGAATCAAAGATGGTTCAAAAGGTAAGACAGAGTCGGCAAGTCTCTTCAGCTCAAGCCAGGGTGCCTTGTCCACTGTGCTATGCCACCAGGTTGGCAGAGAGAGAGAGAGGATGTGTGGATCCAGGACTGGGCAGTGGAGGGTTGGGGTGAGGGGAGAGGGGGCGAGAGGGACAACTAGTCCACTTCCTCCCTGCTCAACACCCTGTCTCCTTGAGACTCACCCTTCAGCTCGGTTCAGCTCAGTCACTCAGTCGTATCTGACTCTCTGCGACCCCATGGACTGCAGCACGCCCATCTTCCCTGCCCATCGCCAACTTCCAGAGTTCACTCAAACTCATGTCCATCGAGTCAGTGATGCCATCCAACCATCTTATCCTCTGTCGTCCCCTTCTCCTGCCTTCAATCTTTCCCAGCATCAGGGTCTTATCAAATGAGTCAGCTCTTTGCATCAGGTGGCCAAAGTATTGGAGTTTCAGCTTTAGCATCAGTCCCTCCAATGAATATGCAGGACTGATCTCCTTTAGGATGGACTGGTTGGATCTCCTTGCAGTCCAAGGGACACTCAAGAGTCTTCTCCAACACCATAGTTCAAAAGCATCAATTCTCCGGCGCTCAGCTTTCTTCACAGTCCAACTCTCACTTCCATACATGACTACTGGAAAAACCATAGCCTTGACTAGATGGACCTTTGTTGGCAAAGTAATGTCTCTGCTTTTTAATATGCTGTCTAGGTTGGTCATAACTTTTCTCCCAAGGATTAAGCGTCTTTTAATTAACTCACCCTTGCCCCAAGCAAATTTTCTTGCCTTTCCCCCTCTATCCTTCCCTTCTTCCTCCCCCTGTTCGTCCCCAGTTTGTTGAAGCCTATTACCTGAGCAACCACACAAGTCCAGGTTCTGACCTGGGGGTTAGCATGGCCAGGGAGAATCTGATGCACCAAGATTGCCTAATCCATGCAGTTTTATTTTTAAGGCATAGAAAATACACCCAGACATGCACAACCAGTCTGATCACCTTTTTCCCCCATGAAGGACATAATGTCGAAATCATGTAGGAACGTCCATGATGGTGACTCCTACCGGCGAGGTGAAGGGGTGATGGATCTGACCGGGGCCCTATTCTCACCCTGGCTAAATGCACCTTGTAAGCTCTCCATCTTGTTCTACCCAGCAGCTGATGGGTATGCCTTTCCCTTCTCCAGGGGATCTTCCCAACCCAGGGATTAAACCCAGGTCTCCTGCATTGCAGGCGGATTCTTTACCAGCTGAGCCACAAGGGAAGCCCAAGAATACTGGAGTGGGTAGCCTATCCCTTCTTCAGGGGATCTTCCCGACCCAGGAATAGAACCGGGGTCTCCTGCATTGTGGGTAGATTCTTTACCGACTGAGCTATCAGGGAAGCCTGATGATCAGGAAATGTGTTTATATATTTTCAGCACTGAAACAACTTGTAGTTTAGAAGATAAGACAGAGGCAGAAGCAGGTGTGGTGGCGGCCACGCAGACACCAGTCTTGCTCTCTGCTAGAATTTGCTGGCCTGCAGCCAGTGTAGTTCCTTCGAGGACTCTTCACTGTGTGGGTGGTACCTCTGGGATCTACATCCCACTTGCTGTCTCATTGTTGGAGTGACGGGCATCAGCAAAAAAGCAGAGCAGACTGAGCCACCAGTCCCTGAGACTGGGGCCCCACCCTCGGGGGGCAGCCACCCCTCGAGAATGTCCCAGGACACCCTCCAGCGGGAGTGCCAGGAACTGTTAAACTCTGAGGATGGGGCTGCTTCCAGGGTTGGGGTGGGGGGGCGGAGAAGAGAAGCTCCCAAATACTGGGGGAAGTGCCAGAAACCATCAGGGCAGGTTGACAGATGTGTTTCCAGCATCTGCCTCGCTCCTGGTGTATGGCAGATGGGGCGCGGGGACCATGCAGCTGAAAACCTGGATCTGTTTCAAATAGCTCCCTTTCCCAGGCTGAAAGCAGAGCGTTTCCAGAGAGTAGCCACGGAGCCAGTGGCCTCAGGGTGCTTCTAGCCAGAGAAAGTCCCACCACCACCTTGCATGAAGCATGGTTTTGTCGATATAAGGAATCATGGGTCCGAGTGAACGTCCTCTGGCTTGTGAAAACTCCTTGTTCTGCACTTGCTTTTGTCGTCCTTTGCTTCACTTTTCACCCTGTATTTCAGCCTTTAGAGGCCGGATGACCTTGAGATATGTCCCCTCGCCAGGTGGAAGTGTCAGCCTTCTTGAGCTTCTAGAGCTGGTGCTGTCTAGTATGTAGTAGCCACTAGCCAGACGTGATTACTGAACATTTAAAATGTGGCTAGTCCAAGTATATGTAAAATAGTCAGTGCAGTGCAAAAAACGAGTGTAAAATATCTCAGCAATCTTTTCATATTGTTATATGTTGAAATAATAGCACCTTGGCTATATTGAGTTAAATAGGCTATAATATATAAAATTCATTTCACCTGTTTCTGTTTTTGTTTAAAAAATGTGGCTACTAGGAAATGTCAAATGACATATGGGGCTTACATTCTATTATTTTGAAAAGTGCTGTCCTAGAGGGCGGACCTTGTAATATGATTCTCAATAACCTTGCACCTGTGTCCTTAGCCAAATTTGCCCGGGAGCCCTTATTGCTGAGGTTCTCCAGGTCCTGGAGGCATCAGCCCATCCCTTCCATTCTTGACCAGAATGTGAGTCAAATGGGGGTCCTTAGAGATGCAGCTGTTTCTCAAGAGGGGAGGCTGTGGACGCTGCTTCGTGACTCTGAGCAGTTATGCTGATCTGTCACTCTAGTACTGAGACACAGGCCCTGTGTTGGGCCCCAAGGCTCATGTTTCTCCCTCTGGGCCCAAAGGGGCTTCTCTGGGCACCCAGTAACATCTCTTCCTGCTCTCCACGTTGGCTAGGCTCTACCTCGGCTGACTCACAGGACCCTCTCTCCTGCCTTGTACTTTCTCTACCTTAGCGGGTCGCCAAGTTCCAAGCAGGAAGCCCTGTAAGCTGGGACAACCATGAGATGCAGGTAGGAGGGGGTCATCTTGTGGTGGCCACCTCCATCCTGGCTCACCCTAACCCCACTGAGCACTTTTCCAGCTGAGGGCAATAGGAGCCACTCATCCCTAAGAAGAAGGGGGCCAGTGGGGATGGGGTGCTATCTCTTGCTCTGTCTCAGCCACACCCACCCTAAAGCCCACTTAGCCAGGCCACCTTATTCCTTTGCTTAGAGGCACATCCCTGTTGGGCTCCCCAAGGGCAGCTGGAATCCTCTGTCTTCCACGGCAGCCCTGCGGCTGGGTGGGGAAGTGCTTTATCTGCCTCTCTTCCTCGGGGAGTAGATATCTACTGAGCGCCTGCCTCGTGAAAGGCACCGCGCCGAGCGCTGGTGATGGAGCAGCAAATGAAACGCCCATCGCTTGGCCTCTCAGAGCTTCACTCTCATGGGGAAGACACGTGCCAATCAAGAAATCACACTCATGTCTCCCCACAACTATAAGAGCTCTTTGGCTAAGGATGCTGGAGACGGACATGGTTGGAGTCAGGGAAGGCTGCTCTGGGGATGCGATGCTTGAGCTGAAATCGTTGTATTAAAATTTTCAAAAGCTTTGCTACTTCCTGTTCCTTTTCATTTCAGTGCTGGGATCAGACTCCCTAGGAGAAGGTCCTGAGGATCAGGTGAGACCCAGAAAACATTTGCCAGCGTGACCTGAGGCAGAATTGTCTGGAAGGGAAATTATGTAATGAGAACAGAGAAGTGATCCAGAGAATCAATGTGTCCTGGGTTAAACTCTGAGAGTAGGGCCCACCCTGCTCGTAGGAGGGGGACAGGCCTGGAACTCGGGAGGGGAGAGGCAAGAGGTTCAAGGTGAAGGTGGTGAGGGGTGACTGAGTGTGTCTCCGCTCTGCCCAAGACCCCCACTCTTGCACACCGTCACTTCACAAATGTGTACTGCTTGCGTGTTTCTAACTTGGTGCTTTAATGGACCTTGTGTTTTATTGGATCTCAGAAAAGCATCAAACAGTCGAGTCTCCCTGTTGGGGCACCCCATGTTGGAAAAAGCCCTGAACCAGGAGGCTGGTTCCAGCCCTGATTTTGCCCCTGCTCGTCCGCTGTGTGACCTTGGGCGAGCCCCTTGCCCTCTCTGGAATGTAGCTTTCTCATCTGTAAAATGAGGGGGCTGGACTGAGTTGACCTCAAAGCCCGCATGCCCCTCTCAGGTTCCAGGACCCTGGGAGTCAATGACGTGCTTGACTGAGCCGTTCCCAGCTGTAGCCCAGAGGTCGGGGTTCAAGCCTGTTATGAAGCTGCCACTCAGATGCTGCCACTTCTGATATTAATTTCATTTCTTCCCATGAGGCATGGGGTCTTTACGAATGACTCCAAGAATTGCTTCCAGCTTTGGGGGCAGAAGCTGGTCCTGAAAGCAAATGGAGCTAAAACCCGAGAGTACCCCCACCCTGGGCTCTTGGCGAATGAACCAGAATCATCTCCTCAATAAGCAAGTTGTGGCTGAACTCCCGAGAACAGGGAGGTGGTGACAAACTTTCATTCTGCTTGTCCTCAGAACGGTGCCCTGCTCCATTCCAGTCCTGAATGAGCAGGTTTCTGGACCAGAGGAAGCCCTGATTTTATCAAAAGTGCAAAGTCACAGATATGGGGTTCCTGAGTTGTGAGTTAAAATCTTTTTTTTCTTTTTGACTTTTTGTTTTGTTTTGGGGTATAGCCAATTAACAATGTTGTGACAGTTTCAGGTGGACAGCAAAGGGACTCAGTCATGCATAAACATACATAACCATTCTCCCCCAAACTCCCCTTCCATCCAGGGTGCCACGTAACATTGAGCAGAGTTCCATGTGCTATACAATAGGTCCTTTTTGGTTACTCATTTTAAATATAGCTGTGTGTACATGTCCATCCCAAACTCCCTAACTATCCCTTCCCCTGGCAACTAACCATAAGTTTGTTTTCAAAGTCTGTGAATCTCTTTCTGTTTTGTATGTAAGTTCATTTGTACCATTTTTTCTTAGATTCCACATGGAAGGGATGTGATATGATATTTCTCCTTCCGTGTCTGACTTACTTCACTCAGAATGACACTCTCTAGATCCATCCATGTTGCTGGAAATGGCATTATTTCATTGTGAGTTAGACTCTTGTAACTAGCTGAGTAACTCTGGGCCATGAGCCCTGGTTTTTTCATGCCTCAAATGGGGAAAATAAAGTCACCCACCTTCACCATATTATTAGGAAGATTAAAATGAGCTCACATTTAATAAGTGTGAATAAATTTAAATTTTATGTAGATTATTATAAGATAATGATAATAAATATATATATCCCTTCTGGATTGAAAAAAAAAAAGTTTAGAGCTTCTGTTGTTAACAAATGTAGCTTTCCTTTGCACAGGGCTTGCACTTCTAAAACACCTCCCTGTTCGTTTCCTCATTGTCTTCTCACCAGGACTCATGAGGCAGGTATCGTGTGTTTCAGGGGGGTCATGGCTCATTAAGCTACCTGAGGACTAGGAACCCTCATCTGATTGCCTCCAAGTTGGGCAGCTTTCTACCATCTTGCTCTGTTTGGACTGGATGGTTTGGGCACGGTCCTCAGATCCTGTTTTGCTTGCAATTCTTGTGACGACCACCGTCTCGGTACTCTTAGACGCTGATCCCTCAGAGCTGTGATGGTTTTGCCAGAAGGGCCTTTGAAAGCAGGTGTATTCACTTTTCTGTGACTGAGGGAAGTGGGTTTAGAAAGCTCTGAGGGATGGGACTTCGCTGGTGGTACAGTGGCTGGGACTCTGTGCTCCCAGGGCAGAGGGTTTGGGTTAGGTCCTTAGGTGGGAGACTGGATCCCACATGCTGTGACCAGGAGTTAATCCTCCACAACTAAAAGATTTGCATGCTGCAATGAAGATGGAAGATCTCATGTGCCACAGTTGAGACCTGATGCAGCCAAATGAATAAATTTATTAGTTAAACAAAAAGAAGAATAGCTTTGAGGGCCACTCCTTGGCCAGATGGGTCAGAGGCCCCAGCTTGAACCTCAGGTGAGTGGGGACTGGACATGTAGTGGACTTGCCTGTGTTCCTGGCTGGTAGGTGGGCCCAGAGTGGGGCAGGCAGCCTGAAAAGGTGAAAAATTCTAGAACAGGGCCTCACTGATTTCTCCAACAGGCCCAATTCCACTCCTCAGATAGTGGGCTTAGCTTTTTCTTGCTACACTGCAGGCCAGGGCCCTACACTCATTCACACTAAAGCTTCCTTCCTGCCCTTGAGATGCTCACAGACACGGCCTGGACAGGCTGTTTAGGAGCCACCAGATAAGCCAGGAGCAAAGTTTCTGATTCCTTTCTAGCCAAAATGAAAATGTCTTTTCAGGAAAAAAAAAAAAAGTCCCTGGAAACAACACCTTATCAGAATAATAAAATTAAATTATAACAGGGCTGTCAGTGACACAATATCTGAGGGTGACAAGATGTGATCTCAGTAAAAACATCGGATCTGTCTGTTTATAGATCTAATAAATTATGGCGGAATTGTGCTCTTATGAATCCAGGCTGTCGAGGAAACCTAACAACTAATTCATCAGTTGCTCGTACAGAGGTCTGCTTCTCTGTTCCAATCGTTCGCCGCGTAGATAACAAGGAGCCTTCCAGACCGGCTGGTTAAATGTCATTTGTTTCAGAGCTGTAACACGGCACGGATCATTGCTCACACATAGTCACCCAATTATATTAACCTGTGCAGCAATACGGTGTAATGACATGACATTAACGCAGCCGCTACTGAGGGGCGCCAGCTTCCCTCCTTGGAGAGAACCAGGAGCCACCGGCTTCTCCCCAGCAGCTCCCCTTTCATTTAAATGCAAAACAAAAGCTCTAGAGTGGAAGGAGCAGAGAGTCACTTCTCTCTGGGAGCCTCTGAAATCTAAAATAGTCTAGGCTCTATCCACTGTCAGCTCTGGAGGGGGCTTGCCGGCTGAGTTTTTTTTTTTTTTTCCAGTGGCTCAATTTTTTCCCCAAGGACAGAATTCCTCTCCCTACCTCCTCCAACCTTTGAAATTCACAGTTCCTTGTCTCCCGCATAGGGTAGGGGTGTAGTTCTGGGATTACCCCAAAGATACGGAACAATGCGATGACCTGAACTCCGGAGAGACGCAGAGAGCCCTGTTTACAGAAGTAAATGACAAGGTGCAGAGTTCTTCTGGGGGATTATGGTACTTGGGGATATCTAGTTTCCTTTGTCTTGTCAGAGATAGAAGGGGAAGGTGAAGAGATCTAGTTGATTCCGAAGCCTGTGTTTCTGTCTCAGCTTGACTAACATGTGGGCTGGATCATTCTCTGCTGTGGGGGACGGTCCCTCTGCACTGATGGATGTTTAGCATCATCCCTGTTCTCTGCCCACTAGATGCCAGAAGCACCCGTCTGGCTCCCCAATACTCCTGACAACCGAAAGTGTCTCCAGAAATTGCCTAACTTTGGCGGCAAAATCGCTCCCCCCGCAGTTGAAAATCATTAGTCATGGGCAAGACTTTCACCATATAAGCATCTATCACATATCTGTAGAACACCAGATCTGTTCTGGGTTTGGAACTCTTTAAGTTGCCCTGGAGCCTTCTTAATAAAACAGCAGCTTATCTCTGAACTCCCAAAATCTCTTTCCTCTTCAAAGAGGTGGCTCTGCCTTTCAGCCTTCTCAGATTTGAAGCCCAGTTCTTCCTCTTAATGGGCTTCCCTGGTGGCTCAGCTGGTAAAGAATCCACCTGCAGTGTGGGAGACCTGGGTTTGATCCCTGGGTTGGGAAGATGCTCTGGAGGAAGAAATGGCTACCCACTCCAGTATTCTGGCCTGGAGAATTCCCTGGACTATATAGCCTATGGGGTTGCAAAGAGTTGGATGTGACTGAGTGACTTTCACTTCACTGCTCTGCTTAAGAGCAGTGAAACCTCCAAGCTTCCTTTGTACAATGGGGGAATCAGAGCAGCAACCTCACAGGGTTGTTGTGAGGATTAAATGATTTATGCAGGTAAAGTACTGAGGGTCTGTCACATAAGAAATCCTTAGCACTTGGTGGGGGCTGTTATTTTCATTAAAGCCCCCTCATGAAGGATCTTGGAGATGAATTGGCTCAGACCTCAGGGACCTCTGGATTACCAGTGCTGGCCACTTTAAATCAATCAATGAATCAGTCATGTACATAGCATTTTGTTATGTGTCAGGTGCTAGTCTAAGTACTTTTCAAATATTATATCACTTGCTCCTCGAAACAACCCTACGAAAGTGAGATGTTTTATCATTATCCCATTTTTGCATGTGGGACGTCTGAGGCACAGGATTTGTTTTGTCTTATTTTTAATCACTTGTCCAGTGTCATTCATTTTGTAGGTGATGGAGCTGGGATTTGAACCAGGCAGATTCCAGAGTCTATTCTTTCAACTCTGCTGATAACTCCAGCACCTGTCTCTGATGGAAATCGGAGACTCCTTGTCTTGCTCAGGGTTGAGGTGGGGGAAAGGCAAGGCAAGAGGGCTGAACGAGACTGGGGCTGCCCATCCCCCAGGGAAAAAGGCAAGCCACACTGAGCTTGCTTTCCTATTTCCGTTTGAGTTGGTTACGCCTGTTTCATCTCTACTTTTCCAGTGAAATTTTTATTAAAACACATTTTGCCATTTTAACAGCACTGGAACCCTGGAATGTTAATCAATTTTATATAATATATATATAATTTCCACCAACCAAAAGTTAGATAAAGTCTTTTTAAAAATAATTAATTGATTAATTAATTTGGCTGTGCCAGGTCTTAATTGTGGTATGTGAACTCTGAGTTGCAGCTTGTGGGATCTAGTTCCCTGACCAGGGATTGAACCCTGGGCCCCCTGCATTGGGAGTGTGGAGTCTTAGCCTCTGGACCACCAGGGATGTTCCCAGATGGAGTCTTGAGGCAGAAAGTAGAGCCACATAAGGTGGAGGCAGCCTCAATCTCCCCATCCTCGTTCTGTGGGAATTTTATTCTAAGGAGGTCAGAGTTCTCAGTTCCTTCACTCCACCCCAGCTGTACTCTCCCACCAGCCTGGCTCCCAGCACGATCATGCCACTGGGGTGGAAATGTGTAAGGGCGACTGATGGATGTTCTGGGAGGTGACATTGGCTTTGGGAAAGGGTGGATCCTAGGACAGATGTGGGAGTTAAGGAGTGGGAGTTTGCATTTATACTTTGCTCAGATTCTTCAGGAGTATGTGACCTTCTCACGACCGGTTGGCCACTTCATGAGACTGTCACTGCCCGTGAGCTGAGTCATAGTAAATACAAGAGTGGAAACCACTGGAAAGTTGGAGAGAGGATGAGAGAATGCCATTTGAGCCAGCCCTCTGAGTCCAAGGTCTCAAACAGCAGCTGGATGGACTGTGAAGAGGGACCAGTGAAAAATCATTTTATTTACCAGAAAGATCTTATTTCTTGATTGACTTCCCTTTCTTCCTTCCTTCATTTCTTCCTCCCTTCCTTTCTTTCTTTGGATCAAAGATGAGTAAACAGAGAAATAAAAAAGAAGCATATGAAGTCTATGAGAAAATCTCCAACATAAAACAGGGAACACTATGAACACGGCAGGGAAAGAACTTCCTCCTGAAAAACGCTGATTATAGTAACTGAAGATCGTTTTAGAATACGTCCAAATCTGTCTCTTCAGTGAAATTTGGGAAAACGTGCAGTTTATGATACAAGAAATTAAAAAATGAGCTGATGGCACGCTACTATGAGATATGAGGGGAGCAAGTGGAGAGGAGTTAGAAATATAATTAAAGATAAGATAGTAAATAAAAGACATAAAGAAGCAAAGTTAACAGCAGCATTAGATGCATCACAAACCAGAATTGGTGATGCAGAAAACAGAGCCAATAGTCACTTAATCTCCATATGCCTCAGTGTTATTATCTGTTCAATGGAGATAATGCCAGTGATTCAAGGAGCTGATCTGAGCAATAAATGAAATAAAGCACCCCAAACTCTTAGCAGAATATCTGGAGCGAAGCATACCTTTAATAAATATTAGCCATTATTTTTATAATTAAAAACCTAATATGAAAAACTAATAGTCATCACAAAATAAATAATTTTAAATTTATTTTGACAGCTTTTGGACTAATAATAAATAAGGCAGACATTGGACTTGGAATCTGAAATCTTGGATAAACTTGAAAAACTGTAGCAAAAAATGAGAAAAAAGAGATTAAGTATTTAATACATAGGAGACAGAAAATGGTGCTTCAAAATACATATAATTGCTTTTCCTAAAGAAAAGAGTATGTTCTTTTCTGTATATAAAATACTTTAAAATATATCAAAAATTTTTTCAAAATGAAAATAAAATTAAAAAAGAACAGAACAACAATAAAATAAAAATTGAGGGTGAACTAGAATAAAACTTTTTCGACCTTAAGAAAAGCATAAGTATTTTAATAGGATTCCACAGACAAGTTAATTTGGAAATGACCACATCTCCCTTTTAGAGAGTAGCAATGTCCAGTGCATATTTTCACTGGACTCCAACTTGGTGAAGGCTGACTTGTGCATAACCAAGTTAACTAGACCTTGTAGGGTCTGACCTCCGTGACAACTCTAATCTCCTCAGCTCCCATTCTCCCCTCTGCTCATTCTACTCCAGCCACAGTGGCCTTCCTATTATTTCTTGGATAATGTATGCTTTTGGTTTCAGTTCAGGGTCTCTCCATATGCTGTTCCTTCAATCTGGAATGCTCTTCACAAGATTTCCCTGTGACTAGCTCCCTCATTTCCTTCAAGGCTTTCTTGAATGTCACCCTACTGAAGGTGACCCTATTAAAATTGCCATGTGTCCAAGTCCCTAAGCTCTTCCTCAATGGTATTCTTCTTCCAGCATGTGACACTCTCAGAAATGCTCTCTGTTTGATTCATTCATTTTGTTTATCATCTGTTTCCCTCCACTGGAATGTCAATGCCATAAAGGCAGAGATTTTGGTCTATTGCATTCATTGCTGTGTCTAGATCAATGTTTCACACACAATAGATACTCAACAAATATTTGTTGAATATATGAATTAATAAACAAATAAACCCTAGAGGCATACAGAAAGAAAAGTTTCCTGTAAAGGACAAAGATCAGACTGCTTTCAGATTTTGCTGTAACTTTGAAAATGTAAGACCGTATGTATGGAATTCTGAGAGGAAAAGATTATGATTCAGAGCCATGCTGGTCTCAGACAAGTTATTCATTTGTGAAGACAACAAAAAGATGTGTATGCAAAGGGTATAGTTTATGAGCTCACCCTCAAATACAAGAACAAAGCAAATAGAATCCTTGAAGATATACTCCTTTGATGGGGACACAGGAATGGGGAAATCCAGATACTAAGTCAGAGTACTAAATATTAAAGTCAGTTAAACATAGAGTTGAATCTATTATGTTATTTTAAGGACCATAAATATAGTTACTTAGTAATGCAATTGTCTAAAAACAATTCTGGGAAAAGATGAACATAGTATAAACAAACATAAAATTAAACATTAATAACCGGAGTCTAAAGATTCTAGATTACACCAACGAAAACACGAAAGTGGGTTAGAAAGGAATTGGGGGTAAATTTTAAAATGCTTGCTCTTCTTATAGAGGAAGAGTCAACAAAAATGACATAATTCGTTATACTGATGAACAGACAAGTTGCGGGTTCAAATACAGTTGTTACAAAGGAAAGATAATCATTTAGAGGAATATAAGAAAGTGGTATACTCTTTAATTAACCAGAGGTGAAAAGAAAAGCAAAGAGAGCAGAGTTTATGGTATATCTTGATATATTATTATTGATTGGTGCTTTTACATGTTTCAAAAGTTTTTCAAAATTTAGAAGTTGGGCCAATGGTAAATATAACTAATGGCAAGAAAAGCACAAACCCCAGAAAATATAAAATAGAAATACAAGAAGGATTGTAATACTAGAATTCTGACTCTTTAAATAGAATAAACTTGAATACAAAATTCAGACTTCAGATTGAGTTAAAGCAAGCAAGAAAGTAAACAACAGAAATCGCCTATGAATTTTGTATGAAATGTACACCCGGGTCAAAATGACACAGAAAGACAAGATCGAATCCAATGTAAAAAGCATTAAACTAAAATAATTTTATTTAATATGGAAGCATTTTACAATAAAAATAGGCACGAATCTTCACGTGCCAAATAGCATAACATTAAAATTTATAAATAAGAACTGTCCACAAGACAAAGGGAAGTGAGGAAACACAGCGGCAGAGGCATCTCATACGCTTCTCTTCACAAACCATTTAGATAAAAACGTAAGGATACTGACGAGTAGAGGAATGTGTATATATCATGGTGTCCGTGTTTAGTCATTATGAACCAGAGGAAACAAATAGTGGCTTCACACGAGTCCCCACTGAGAGCCACACAGGCAGACACTCCAAATTACTGACATTGATTTGTGACCAAGCGAATTCTCACATGGTCAATGCCTTATAGTGTGCTAAAGGGGAGAAGCAGTGGGGATTTGCTTATTTAACAGTGGTCAATGATTTTCTAAAGTAATGTCAATGGAACCAAAGAGTCTATTATTATAATTGTAAGAACAGGTCAAATGTAAAAGTGCTATTATCTTGATGAAGACTGTAAAAGAATTTGATAAGACTCAATATCTACTTCTGACTTTAAAAATCTTAGTTAACATAGTTTCAAAGACTCGCTACTCAACAAAATGCTGGCCTTTGACAGTCAATCCATACATAATGGTGAAACAGTGAAATTTCATTTTCATTGAGATCAAGTCTAAGACAAGAACGGCCCTCTACTTACTAGAAACATCTCTCTAATTGTGATAACCAAAATTGTCTCCAGACAGATTGCCAAATGTCCCCCGGGGGGGAAATCATCCCCAGCTGAGAATCACTGTTCTAGAAGTTTTAGTAAATGCAGTAAGATAAGGGGAAAATTTCACAATGCAAATAGTAGTCATAGCAATCATTGTTTTAGAAGTTCTAGTAAATGCAAGGAGACAATTTAATTTAGTAAATACAATGGAGTAACGTAACTTTTTAAATTACAAATTGTAAATATGGAAAGAGAATAGTTATTTCTTGCAGATGTTTTTACCACCCTAGAAAACTTAAAAGAATCAACTAGAGTATCTACTGGGAGTAATACAATGAGTTCATTAAGGTGGCTGTATATGGAATAAATGTACAAAAAAAGTCCAAAATCCCAGCAGAAAAAATAATGGACAAAAAGATTTTATCCCCATAGCAACAATAATGGGATAACTTGAGTAAACTCACTAAGATATGTGAAATGCTGAAGAAAACATACAATTTTATTGAATAAGCTATTCTTGAGTCCGTATCTAGAGTGATCTGTTAAAACTGAAAACATGTTACTATTTAACACTATCAGTGGCTTTCCATTGCCTTCAGGATTAAGGCCTAAGTCTCTAAATGCCCACTTTGGCTCTTGCTGATCCATCAGAAGTTTTCTCCTGCTCATTCCCTGGACTCCAAGAGGACCCAGGATATTTGAGTAAAGGGTTACCTGCCATTCAGCTCTGCTCTTCTGCAACTCGTACACCCTCAGAATTTTGATCTTGTGTGGTATAGTTTGCAGCCCCTTTACCACTCACATCACTTTTAAGCAAAGCCTCCCTTTAAAGTGTGCATCTAGAATTGAATGTAGGCTGATCAGAGTGAAACATTGTCCCCTCCCTTCTCTTAATATTTCATTCATTTATTCATTAAAGTTTCTAGAATGCATATGGAGATGCATTTAATTCCTGGCTCTAGCGTTTATTAGCAAGAAATATGACCTCCTTGAGCCTCGTGGCCTCCTTCAGCAAGATGGGGATAACAGTATCTCCTTCCCGTGCCGTGATGGCAAGAACGCAGCACCTGTTCCTTTTCTCCGTTTCTGATTAGTCATGTCCCAGTGTCCTCCATCCTTTCCCCTTCACCATCACCACGCTGTCCATACCAACATGATGACTTTGCTGGGCTATTGTTGAAGCTGACTTGTTGGGCCCCCTGCCTCTATTTGCATCCCCTTCAGTCCTCTTTGCAGAACCATCTTCTTAAAACACAGGTGACATATATAACTCCTCTTCCTGTATCTTTGATGCCTCTCCACTGCCTCCCCAAAGTGAAAATATTTTATCTGCAACTGGGCTGTATCTACCTTTCTAGCATTATGGCCTACTCCTTCCTCCTGAGTATCCCACACCCCAGTCTGGCTCAGAAAGTCCTTGACTTGCCAAGTTCTGGTCAGAGAGAGAAGATATTCCATGTGGAATATCTCTATGCTCCATGTTCCAACTTCCCTCCTCTAGAAGAATTCTCAACCAAGAGAGTAAAGGTTACAATAGAATGTTTCCTTTTGGAGCTAAACATCAAACTGCTTCTTAACAGATTAAGAACCGAGGTCAGGCTGGGGACTGACTGGGAGCCATGAGGATTCCAGTGGGATTCCTGTCCCTGAGCTAGAGAACCAGCCCTCCGGCTCTGGAGGCCCCATTTCTGAGCACAACAGCTTCCCCAACCCAACACCTCATTGGTCACGGACACTTCCATTTCACGGTCAATTGGTCATAATTTCAATTATGTAGGAAGCCTTTTATTTTACATGCAAATTCCAAAACGACTCAGAAATCTGTGGAGAAGCCTAGGTATAAAGGACCAGTTTTAAACCTGAGAGGTGAGAATAACCTACAAATTCTACATAATTATTCCTATTGGACCTGGCATATCCGGAGGACGTTGTGAGCAACAATTTTTGAGAGAACTTGGGAGGATGGGAGGTATATAGCAGATCCTAAATAGGATTTAGTCTGATGGTCTTTTTCCTTTAGCAAAATCCATTTGCTAAATTTATATCAAAGATGTCATGTTTATATCTTACAACACTTTGTAGATCCATAGAGTCACACACAAGAAGTTTCTATTGTTAAGAGACTTGAGTTTTGATTCGGAAATCCAGATCTCAATTCAAGGGAGAAGGTCTTTAGCCCTGGATAGATGAGCTTCTTCCTCCTCCCCTCTGCCTGGGCTTATCAGACAGACTGGTGGCAAAGCCCACGATGCGCTTAATGAACGGCAGAGAATCCCTATGGACAAGAGGGTCTCAACCTTGGTTGCCCATTAGGATCACCCAGGCAGCTTCTAAAAGTCTTGATTCTCAGGCCACTGCCCATTGAATCAAAGCCTCTTGGGATGGGACTCAGGTTTCAGGGGCTCCAGTGTTCAGCTGAGTTTGAGAACCATCATCTTTCTCTCCTCTACTGTCCCCTACTGTCACGGCTTTGATACTGTCTGCAAGGAGGCACGAAGGAACCTTACACATGCGGAGGACCTCATATGCATTAGACCCTGTGATGGGAATTTTCCTTCTATGCCATTTTCATAGCAATGCTGAGAAGCACGTAGGATCATCTTCACTTCCAGGCGAGGGATCTGGCTGCTCAGAAGGGCAAAGTGACGTGCTCAAGGTCACTTAAACCCAAGTAAGTGGTAAGGTTGGGAGATGACACAGGTTTTTCTGGCTCTAAGTCTTATGATCTTTCAATTTCATAAAGGTGCATGCACTAAGAGAAGGGACCCAACCTTGCTATGCCCAGGGTGGGTGTTAGCTATTACTTCCTTGTCCTAAACTGATTTGAACAATGTTTAGGCTCTCCCCTGTCCCCAGAGGGAGAAGCAGGAGATAAAACAAGAGCTGAGATGTACGAAGCACCATGCATCTGCATTCCTGATCTTTCTGCGTCTCCTGCAATAACTCCAGGACTTTCTGCCTTATGTGCAATTCTAACCATCTGCATTATTTGCCATCCAGCTTGCACACTTGCATACACAAACACTTTCATTCACACACAAACACAGACACACATTTTCACCCATTCATTAAACAAATATTATGGGGAATCTACTCTGTGCCAGGCACTGGATGTGTGTGTGTTACGTCTGATTATATAGGGAGGCGGTTCACTGAAGAGAATGTTAAATGCATAAGCTCTGCAGATAGATGACTTGAATTTTGAGCCCACTCTCCCAGTTGTATGAACTTAGCCAAGTTAGTTAAGCTGAAATTTTTTTCTTCTTCTGCCATTACTGTTCTGTATAAGAATTTATACACACATCTCCCTGGGTTTGGAGCTAAAATAAAAGCGGGAGCTGGAGCGGGGTGGTGGACAGCTTGCAGGCCAGTGTCCTCAGAGTTTGTCCCTCAAGTCGGCTGCGGCTCCGGTGGCAGCCGCTGTGTCTGCCCTGATCCCTCTCCAGCTGAGGTGTCAGCTTCCAGCTTCCAGGGGGATCAGGTGTCAAGCCAGGACCGGCCAAGGCCAGCCAGAGGAGACCTGGATGCTGGGGGTGTTCGTGCTGAGCCTCGTGCGGCGCGAGCATAAGAGAGAACTGCCTGCCACCTTGATGCCTCCTGATGCCTTGGGCAGTGGGGGCATGTGTGAGAATCCTTTCTCCCTCCTGGAATTTCCCTGGCTGCTCTGAGGGCTCAGACAGACCGACAGGTGGACATCCCTTGGGATGTTAACCTGTGCTGTGGTTAAGAGCGTGGGGCTCTGGCCTTGGACCCATCTCAGTAACTCTCAGCCTCTATCTATGTTCAACTCACAGCGGAGCATGATTACAGATCTCTGATGTTGAGTGATAAGTTTGAACCTACTCCCCTTGTTTTAGTACTCAGGTTTGGTCAATTTTCCTGCCTTTAGTCCTTAAAAGAAAAAAAAAAAACCCACAACAATCCTGATTTAGAGAATGTTTGGACCTCACAGAAAGTCAGTTCTTCCTTGCTGTGACTTAACAGGATTCCTGCAGAATCACAGTGATGACAAAGTTTACTAAGTTGGGCAGATGGACATAGTAGGCTCTTTGCCCAGAATCCCTGGAGACCCTGTGGAAACTGCTCTGGCAGGACAGCTGCACAGCATGGGGGGCGGGGGAGTCACTAGACCTGCATTTGAATATGCATTGTGTTACTGTTCAGCCCTGGGTAAGTTACTTAACCAAGCTGAGTCTCAGCACCCTCTTCTTGGCTCTGAGTAAGGGCATCAGATAAAAGTGTGTTGTAATGCATTGATTTTAACTTGACTGCTTCTCTCTGACGCCTGAAACAAGGTCAAAGTCCTCTGTTAGAGATGTTCACAGTATAATGATCCCTCCCCCAGAGTCCTTGTCCCTGCGTCATGGGCTATTTACCTGTAGATGACTTGTTTGCTAGTACAGCAGTTAAATACAAATTCTGTGAAACAGGCATCTTGTCTAACTTGCTCATTGCTGTACCTCCAGCCTAGCCCGGAGCCCGGCACATAGCAGATGCTCAGCAAATATTTGTTGAATCATGAACTTGGGAGTGGCCCAACTCACGCAGTCAGACTCACTGATTTACAAAGCGGCCTGTGCCAAGAGTTCCTGGGGGCCTGATGTCAGTGATGTCCCCATAGACTGACCTGGTTCACAGGTTAGGTAACAGGCCTCCTGTCTCCTCTGAAAGAGGGAGAGAGCTGAGCTGAGCTGCCTCGGAAACAGGAAGAGTGTTGCGGTGGGGAGACAGGCTGCCTTTGACCCTGAATGCCTGTTCATGTGGGGCTTGGAAGGGAGGTTGGAGAATCAGGGCTTGGTGAAGCTGTGTGTGGTCTCCTGTCTCCCCAGCAAGGACACTGAACAGATAGGGCACTACCAGACTGCAGGGTTTCCAGGGACAGAGCCTGGTGCTAGGAGTAAGGAAGCAGAGTCCTACAGATACAGCTGTAAGACCTAAGGTGACAGTATGGGCATCTCTGATAACATCACCCACTTATCATGAGAATCAAGAGAGATCATGCAATTCAAGCATCAAATAACGATAGCAGTGGATTATAACACATTGAATAAAAGAAGAATCTCTGTGTCTGTATAGTCAGAAATTTAAAAATGAATACATAGGCTCCCCTGGTGGTGCAGGGTATGGGAATCTGCCTGCCAATGCAGGGGATACACGTTTGATCCCTGGTCCGGGAAGATCCCACATGCCGAGGACCAACTCAGCCTGTGGCCACAACTACTGAGCCCGTGTGCTAGAGCCTGAGAGCTGCAACTGCTGAGCCAAAATGCTGTAACTATTGAAGACTGTGTGCCTAGAACCAGCGCTGCTCAGAAAGAGAAGCCACCACAATGGGAAGTCTGAGCACGGCAATGCAGATCCAGCGCAGCCAAAAATAAGAATAAATGAAGCTACTAAAAAATGAATTCATAAATAGAGGGGAAAAGGCAGAACTCTATTGTATTCTTACAGTAGAATGCCAAGTGGGAAATGTAGAAGAGGTTTAGAAAAATCCATCATTTTGCACCCATCAGAGTAATAACTGATTCAGGCAAGAATCATCAGTAGAGACTAAAACGAATGTGTACAAGTTTGTTTACATATCTCAAAGTGTCACTCCACAAATTACCCATGGACAACAAAGGGTTAACAATAACTTTGCTGTGGAGAAAACGAGGATCACCACATTATCCAGGTGGTGGGGGTTGGCATCACCAAGAACGGGACAGAATGCCCGGAGAAGAACTCATCACTTCTGTATTTCAGCCCCAAATTCATCACCCAAATGGTGGCTCAGATGATAAAGAATCTGCCTGCAATGCAGGAGGCCTGAGTGGCATCCCTGGGTAGGGAAGATCCCTTGGAGAAAGAAATGGCTATCCACCCCAGTATTCTTGCCTGGGAAATCCCATGGACAGAGGAGCCAGGTGGGCTACATACAGCCATGGGGTCACTGAAGATTTGGACACGACTGAGCGACTAATGCTTTCAATCACAAGGCAGCCAGCAGAGGGACCTTCTACAACATAAGTGAGCAGAGCTCTTCAAAAAATTTTCAAGGTCATGAAAGACAAAGAGAAGGGAACTGCCTGAAGTGGAAGGAGTCTGAAGAGACACGACCAGTAAATGTCACATGTGGTCCTGAACCAGACTCTGACATAAGAAAATACATGGCTATAAAGAGCACTAGTGGGGACTTTCCTGGTGGTCTGGTCGTTAAGAATCTGCCTTGAAGGGCAGGGGACGCGAGTGCAGTGCCTAGTTGGGGAATTAAGATCCTACATGCCCAGAGGCATAAGTCTGCGTGCCATAACTACGGAGCCCACATGCCACAGCTAGAAACATGACGCAACAAAGATCTCATATGCTGCAACTAAGACCCAAAGCAGCCAAATAAGTAAATAAATAAACATTTAAAAGAGGGCATTAGTGGGAGGGCTGGCAACGTTTGACTATGGACCACGAACTAAATAATAGCATGCATCTATGTAAACTTCCTGATTTTGACTATTACAGTGTTATGTGAGAGAACGTCCTTGTTCTTAGGAAATAGGCCCTGATGTCTTTAGGGTTTAAAAGGGGAAGTGGGACAAGGCACTGGAGGCCTTGGCTGGATACAGAGACTGGATACAAGACTACTTTCTTGAGTGTTGCCAGGAAATCTGCTCCCGGCTGGAGGAGCTCAGCCATTGGCTGGTGCTTCTGTGTCCTGCACACGGATGGAGGCTACCTGTAAATGAGCCCTTCGGGCTAGGTTACCCACCCGCCATGGCTGAGAAGTGGGGATTCTCGTCCTTTACAATCTCCAGATCTTTCCTCCCCTACGCCGTCAGCTCCCCATTACCCAGAAGACGAGCCAAAGGCATAATGTTCTTCTGTTTATGTACTATCTCTGCTCCCAGTCAAAACCCACTAGAAAATACATCGAAACAAAATTAACTTGACAGGGAAATGGATATTTGAATGAAGCTTCTGCTTAAAACAATAATTCATCATGTTCCGTCGTACATCTCTACAAAACCAGGATCACGGGTAGTTTAGCAGAAATGAGGGAATTCATTACACCCCGAAACATCTCCAGGACTCATTTCACAGGGACTGGGGGGTATGGGGAATGAGGGAGGGAACAGACCTCAACCGACCTCCCCAAACCTGCACAACCTTTGTATGCATGATGCCCCTAAACCCTCAGAGTACTCTGGAGACAATGATCAGGACCAGTTTCACAAACAGGGACACTGGGACTCTTAATGACAGCTGAGCCTGAGGTCACCCAGCTGGGAAGTGATGGGTCAGTTTGTTTTTGTTCTGTTATGGACAATTTAGCAACTCTATTTTTTAAAAAAGAAATTATTTTTAAATTGGAGTATAATTGCTTTACAATGTTTTGTCAGTTTCTGATGTACAACAAAGTGAATCAGCCATATGTATACATATATCTCCTCCCTCTTGAGCCTCCCTCACCACCCCCACTCCACCCCTTTAGTTCATCAGAGAGCACTGGGCCGAGCTCCTTGTGCTGCATAGCGACTTCCCAGTAGCTCTCTATTTTACACATGGTGGTAGATATATATATGTCAATGCTGCTCTCAGGTCGTCTCACCCTCTCCTTCCCCTGCTGTGTGCACAGGGCCATTCTCCATGTCTGTGTCCCTATTCCTGATGGGCCGGTTCTTCAAGGCTGGGAGAATCACCATTACTCTCATCAAGCCTGGGATGGACTGCCTTACCCCTGTCACAGCTTCCTGACCACCTAGAAGAGTCAGCTTGTTTCTGTCGGGGAGGGAAGTCACAAACCCTGTCATGCAGTTAAGAGCCTTCAGCCCTGTCCCAGGACACGTATTCCTCTTGGGTGCTCTTACAGATGTCTGAAAGATGATGGGTAACCCAGACAAAGTGTAGCGGCGTATGGAGTCCCGGTTAGAGGGCTCACAAAAGCAGTTCGTATGATTTATTCAATCAATTCCATATTCATTCACTCATTCTGCAAACACAGGTTGCATCCCTACTGTGTACTGGGCCCTGGGGATGTGAACATGGAGCTTAGAGTCTAGTGTCTCAAAATTCTGCCCCCAGAATCAGCACTAATACCTGGGAACTTGTTAGAAATGCAAATTCTGAGGCCCTACCCCATGCCTACTGAGTCAGAAGCTCAGGGAGGGTGCCCAGCCATCAGCATCTTAGCAAACACCACACACACACACCCCCCACCCCGCCCTAGTGATTCTGATGTGTACTAAGGTGTGAGACCTCTGCACAAGGGCCCGTAAAATAATGGCAGACTGTGAAAATAACAGCAAGGGAAAGAAGCACTTGAGAACTATGGGGCTCTGACCATGATAAACAGTGTCCAGGACTGCATGGAGGATAGTTGTACTTCTCAACTCCACGTGTCTGGAAGTCTGGTCTCTCCTTTCCCCAGACAGAGCAGCTTTAAATCCAGAATAATAGAGTAAGAGCAGAATAAATCCAGCAGGTGACCCATGGCCCAGCTCAGCCTGGACACATCAGTCCTACTGGAAGCCCAGGGATGCCCTGAGGGACTTAAGATGGGAAGTCAGCTGGACCTAAAGATACTGAGCTCTTTTTAGGTTGTGTCTCCCCTAGGGTGTCAGTGAGTTAACCAACATTTTCAGGATAATCAGTGATTCAACCCGATGACATCAAAAATTGAACTAGGGGACTTCCTTGGTGGTTCCATGGTTAAATGTCCTTCTTGCAATGCAGGGGACACAGGCTCAACCCCTGATTGGGGAACAAAGATCCCATATACTGCAGAACAACTAAGCCACGTGCCTCAACTGTTGAGGCTGAGTGCTACAACTAGAGAGTCGTGCCTCGCAATGAAAGATCCTGCATGATGCAATGAAAGATCCTGCATGATGCAACGAAGATCCTGGGTGCCGCAACTAAGGCCCAACACAGCCACATAGACTAAAACCTGAGCCGAGAGTTTGGGAAGTATTTGGGACAGCAGTTCACAAAAGAAATCATACAGTTTATCCAATATTCAGACTTCCAGCCCGTATCCCCCAGATGCTTCTGAGGCAGATCTAGGGGAAGCCCAGAATTTGCATCTCCTACAAGCTTTAGGGTAGTCTCAGCGCAAATGGTTTGAGGGATACCCATTGAGAAACATTGTCTTGTGAAATGCATTTAGTGGGGCAGGCTCATATCTCTAGCCACACACAGAGGCTTATAACCCGACCACCCCTGGCTCCAGGGCACCTGGAGACAGGTCTGTGGTTTGGGGCACTTTTCTTGGAAGAGAATGAGTGACTGCGGTTATCTGATGAGTGATAACAGGGATGAGAAGAGCCTGTAACTTGGCTGGGAAGCGGTTCATGGCTCTATAAGCAACAGAGATGCAATGAAGCCTTTCTCATTTTATAGAAGTTGCTTTGGAATCTAATTGGACTATGAAAGTTGAGATCTCAGACTATTTTTAAGCAAAACATGAGTTCAGCAGGAATCATCAATGCCAGAGCTCCGCCCATCAGGCTTCACTGGGGCAAGTCATGTGCTTCCTTCAGGAAGGGTCCTTGAGAATGGGACTAGTGGATGGAGAAGGGGACCCAACTTACACACACCTGAGCTCTGTGATGTGGGTGACAGCTAGGGGAGGAGATGGGGAGGTGGTGAAATCTCCAGACCTTCTCAAATGTCCCAGCTGGGCCCTCAGGGGAAAGAGTGGGCGCCTGCCGTGTGGACGGTGGGTGACCTTCCTCTGTTAGAACTGTGCCTTTTATTCGCTGAGTCGTGTCTGACTGTTTGAGACCCCGTGGACTGTAGCCTGCCAAGCTTCTCTGTCCATGGGATTTCCAGACAAGAATACTGGAGCGGGTTGCCATTTAGTTTTCTGGAGGACCTTCCCAACCCAGAGATCGAACATGCATCTCCTGTATTGCAGGTGGATTCTTTACCACTGAGCCACCAGGGCAGATTAGAGGAAGCAAATAGGATATATTCCCACTCTCCAGCGGGGAGAGCTGTGGGGATGGTTTAGTGAGGAGCATGAATTTTTGGAGCCAGATTCTAAATTGAAGCTCAGCCCTGCTCACTTACTCGCTGTGTGATTTGACACATTTTGCAACCGCTCAAAGTCTCAAGTTTCCGCATCTGTAAAATATTGGTAATAATACTAACCTTGAGAGTAATAAAATGAAATCAGAATAGCAATCACAGTTAAGCTGTGTGTGCTTTGTGTACACGTGTTATTTCAATTGGTCTTTACAGCAACTGTATGAAGTTCAGGGACTTGGAGGACTTTGCCTCATTAAATGCAAACAGCATTCCGGATAGCCTTTGGTACAGAGTAGGTGCTCAATTAATATTTGTTTCCTTCCTGGGGCAAGGGGGAGGGGCGGTAAGGAGGCTTGTTCCAGAGAACAGAGCTCTCCCATTGGCTGCACTGCCCCAGGCAGTAGTGATAGCCGATCACTAAAGTCTGCTGAACCAGAAAAGACTTCTAGAACCAACCGGTGGGATATTTCTGATCCTGCGGCTGACACCCAGCCGAGCAGGCAGGTTTGGTAGCGCCTGTGTGAGCCAGGATGCATGGACTCCAGAGATGGTCATGTGACCACTGCCGGTCCGCTTTGCAGGAACGTCCTACCCGGATGTGCCTTCCTTGAAGAGGAGGAATGCAAAAGGCCATTTTTCACTTTTAAATAGCTTTCATTCTATGTCTTAATAAATGCACGTTTGTTGATTTGTGTAAGCATGATGTGGGAAGTCTGCAAATGGATGCAATCTGCACCGAGGCCACATGTAAGCACCAGTGAGCACTTTTGAATAATGAATCCCTCCCGTAAAAGACGGACGCTATTCATAATAATTCCTTGCTTTTCTCATTTTGCCGTGTACAGTAGCGATTAATCAATTTGCAATGTTATGTCACCCGCAACAAATTGCTAGCACCAAGACAAATTTATTGCTTTATGATAAAAGAACTTGTTTAGGTAGAAATAAATTAAATTTGGGGGGCTTGTTCTTTGGGTTTGATGTTCACATAGGTGACCCATAGAGAGTGGGCTGGGGGAGGGTGAGAGGTCTAGATGATTTGGGTAAAGACCTGGCACCCTGGGGGAGGGGTATAAGGGTGTTTGCTCAGTTCCTGACCCCGAGACAGAGCAGCTCTCGTGGGAGGCAGTAACATTGGGGGCTTCTGGTGATTCTCGGCCTGGCTCTCCATGTGAGGAAGTGTAATTAATTCACAGTTCTCCATAGAGTTTTGGATAATCAGCAAGGCTCCTGGAAAACACACTCTCTTCCCCTTCTATATTTCACTTGAGCGATAAAATCTCAATTTCTTTCAAATCGGGAGAAAGGGTCCTCTATTCTAGAAACTTGGGAGAGAAGGAAACCTTCATTATAGGAACTGGGAACAGAGTTCAGAGATCAGAGTGTGACAGAGTCTCCGAGGCATCCATCAATCAAGGCTGCTGATGTATTAAAATACTGGGGGAGAAAAGGCCAAAATGAGTTACCAAAATTGTGGTGTAGTAAATGTTACCTTTGGCAAATGAATGTTTTCCATTCATGTAACATTTAATGCTCTATAATGGTGTCACAAACACAGACAGTATAAAAAGCTCTCATTTGAAGTCTTTCATAGTATAAAGGGCCGGCTTGGCTGGGTTGCCACCATGGCAAGAGTGACCTGGGGACATATAGCCCTGTTCTCTGTATCACATTCATAGAAAAGACACTCAGGGATGGGAAAGCATTTGCCTGAGGGGGTGGGAGAAGTGTCTGACTCGCAGGATAGCACACACGTTTGTCATTAATTTCTACTCCATTAATTTGGAATCTGGAGAGGAATCAGAGCCGGATGCATTCATTCTGACCCCTCCCCCAACACACACACACACACACACACACACACACACACGGGAGAGTTTTTTCTTAAGCAATCTGATAGTCTAACATGATTTGTGAAAAGCAGGTTTCAGTGAGGAAAGACGTCAATTCCACTGCCTCCGTGAGGGGATGTTTCTGCCCCAGCTCACCAAAATCCATTCCTTTCAGCTCTTAGAGCAGGAGCTGGGACCACCCCCTGCATCACCTGGATATCCACGGTCCACCTGCCCAAGAAGGTGCCCGGGGGCTTTCTTGGGTTACAGTCTCTGTCATCGCCTTTCATTTCAGCCTTGGTGGGAGCGGGCACGGAGGCCCGCTTGCAGATGCTTCTGCAGCCTCTCTGCAGGATCTGAGCAGCCTTTTGGCTGCCCCCCAACCCCAATGGCCACATCCAGATCCCTGTGAACAAAGGCCTGCACAGAACCCAAACCTTTTGCTGGGACCCTTGCTACAGCCTTGTGGCTGAAGGGGCCCGAGGGGGCACGGGCAGTCCCAAGGGGTGCCGGACTCACCTGGTGCTGGCTTCTTTGTCTTCCACTGTGCCTGCTTGGTGGACTCCAGTCGGCCCAGGTCCTGGCTGGGGGAGCCAGTAGCCCCGCTGTGTGCCTGGCCAGGCCTGCCCACTCCCTGGACACCTCCATAGTGGGGGTCCTGCAGGTGTTCCCAGCCCTCGATAGGGCTCTCTTACCCTTGCTCCTGCTGCCCGCCCGCTGGCTAATTCTGATTATTTCTCTTTCTCCTTGCTCTCTTGGGCGCCTTTATTCCTGACCGAGCATTTTCTCTGGACTCAGGATTAAAAAAAACCCACACTGCTAATATCCTTGTCAGCCTTTCCTGAATCATTGCTGTGCAGTGCTGGGAGCCACGGGCCACTGCCTTCTGGCCGGCAGACTCTGTCCCTGAGCCTTCCTGTCCCTGGGGTCCAGCAGCCCTGTCTGGCTTTCTTTACCTCCTGAAGACAACACTCAGAGGCCCAGATCCTCTGAGAAATGTCCAGGTAGGGGAGGCAGATGGTGGGGGCTGGGGAGCGGTGAAGAACTCAGAATCCCACTGAGATTTTCCATCTTACAGGTGACTTCTCACAAATGCTATTAAAAAAAATTCTTTTAAAGTGTTTTCCTCTACATTGTCTCATTTTCTATTATCATTCCTGTTTTAAAGATGAGGAATCCAGACCTCCGAGGACTTAGTGATGTCCTTGAAGTCTCACAACTGCTAAGGGTCGGGACTCCAATCTCTACCCAAGTACGGGAGGGAAAATCATCCCCATTAGACATATGAAGAGACTGAGTCATGTTGCTGAAAGAGCAGATCTCAGATCATGCAGCTGTGGAGGTGGCCTTAGAAGTGGAATTCAGGCACCATGGGGTCCAGGCCAGTGCCGGTGCTGGGCAGAGGTTTCTCCTTGTGTGTTGTCCATGAAAAGCCAGGTCAGGCCAGGCTAGGAAACACCCACCAGAAGATACTTGAAAGCCTCAGTTCAAGAGTTCAAGGTGACCAGTGGGCTGTCCTGGGTACACTGGTCTCATCGCAGGTACATAGGACCTACTGGGGAACCCACATTTGTATTTCCGGGAAGAAGGCTGGGCAATGTCCCCCTTCTGCGCTAAGGTATGTGTGTGTGTGCTAAGTCGCTTCAGTCGTGTCCAACTCTTTGCAACCCTTTGGATTGTAGCCCACCAGGCTCCTCTGCCCGTGGGATTCTCCAGGCAAGAATACTTGAGTGGGTTGCCATGCCCTCCTCCAGGATGTCTTCCCAACCCAGGAATCGCACCCCTATCTCTTATGTCTCCTGCACTGGCAGGCGAGTTCTTTGTCGCTGGTGCCACCTGGGAAGCCCCTGCACTGAGGACAGTGGACTACATATGCTTCTGGTTGGTAACTGAGGTTTCCACAATCCTGGCTCATGCCCACCAGTCTCATCAGAGACACAGAAAGAAGGTGTCACTTAGCAAACGCACCCTCCTCCAGTCAGTCCTCCTTGATTCCCCACGCAAGACAGAACAAATCCTCTCCCTCCTTGGTCCTGCAGCCTATACTTCTCTGAATGGTCACCTTTCTATTGAATGGGCCAATGGTTCCCCCACCATCCCTCACCTCGGCAGAGCCATGGCCATTAAATTTCTCACGGAGGCCTAACACCTATATAGATGCGCAGCCAGTTGCGTGGACATCCGTTTGCCCAGTTAGTCAGTTAATACACATGCCTACCACCCTCATCCTCTCCTGGAGACACAGCTACACACACAAACACTGCCCCACAAATCACACTCAGACAGTGTTACTTGCCTGCACACTCACATATACACCCACAGCCCTGCAGGCAAACACACGCCCTCTTAAAGTCTGCCCGTGTCTGCCCAGGCCAGTTTGTGCAGGACAAGCACCTCCCCATCCTGGTATTCTGAGTGTCCTTCCTAGAACAGAGCCTGTGGCTGATTCTCTGGTCTGTAGGGAATGGGAAATTGGCTTGCTCTGGCCCCAAATTATAGGGCACCGAGCTCTAACACTGGAACTTTCTGTTCAAGAAGCCCATTCCAGCTGGAGTCTGCCTTCTTTGTCTTCTCTGCCAGATAGACCAGCCTCAGCTATCTCCAGGGAGCATCTGCCCGCATTGCGCCCCGCATCAGATAAGCCCCCTTGCTAGGGGCTCCCGGGGCCCTGTCACCACCCTGCTTTGCCACCTCGGCACTTTTTCAATAACTCGCCAAGGTCAACTGTTGCTCGCTCAGTCGTTTTCTTTTCCCATCACAACCGAAGCTTTGTCTTTCCCTGGAACAAACAGCCTGTCCCGGGGCTGGTGGCTTAATGGAACAGTAGACGAGAAAGAGAAGGAAAAGCCAGCGTCTCTGCTGAACTCTGGTCTGCCCCCCTCACCCCCAAAATACTGCGAGTCCTAAGAGGGGGGCACAGTGACAGACCATGGACCATGGGCTGGCGGGCATGGGCTTAAACCCCACCTTGGCCCCTTCCAAGCTGTGTCATTGTGGGTCTCTTTAAGCCTCCGTTTCTGTATTTGTAAAAGGAGCATAACCATTTGACGCTTACAGGGTTGTTGGGAGGATTCAATGAGATTAAATGCATGTTAGAAGCACTTGATAAATGATAGAAGGCTCTAAAAATGTTAGTGACGGAGACTGTTGTTTTAACTATGAATGGATCCCTCTGAAACTCAGGCAGGGCCTGAGTGGTGGTTCATCTAAGGCTGGACCTCCAGCTTCTGGCAGAGGAGAGAGGTGAGAGTCTGGGCAAGGGGTATGGATCTGTCTTACAAAGCAGGAGAGAACTAGGTTGGTAAGCCGTTTCCTTTGCTGGCTTGAGTTGTCCCTAGCTACTTGTCATTGATCAGGTATTGCCTGTAAAGCTTGGGATATTACCATTTTCCTATGAAACTCAGAGGGAGGGAGCTTATGGATAAGGAGCCCGACATGGATTAAGACCACGTTTGTGTTGGTCATTTTTAAACATATTATCCCGTTTCATCTCCAAACAATTGGCAAGGGAAAGAGTATTACAAATGAGGACATCATGGCTCAGACAGGTAGCACAGCGCCTAAGTGGCTGAGCTTGGGAGTGAAGCCCTGATTCCTGACTTCAGGTGATGGTCTGGTCTTCATCCTCTCTGCCACCTCTGGAATGTGAACAGCAGAAAAAACAAGCTGATTTGCAATGATGAAACCAGCTTCCTTGCCCTTGGAGGCAAGATGCTGAACAAATCCCTATTGTAAGCAGTACTTACAGTGAATCTTCCTCCACAGAACAGTTCAAAGACCTAGTTTATGCAGCTGAACGTGAAATATGGCTGGTGTCTTAGACATTTGTATAAAAAGACTATTTCTTTACTATCACAGCCTCAGAGCCACCTCTTACCAGAGGCTGATCTGGAAGGCAGAAGACTGGGGCAGTTTTTCGATGAACTTCTTGGGGAACCTCAGGTCAGTTTCACTCTTTCTCTGGGTCTCTGTTTTTCCATCTGTAAAAGAATGTGGCTTTCTGGGGTGATTTCTCTGGATTACTTTTAATCTGCCCAGACCCTTAGCTATGGTGGCACTAGTGGTAAAGAACCTGCTTGCCAATTCAGGAGACGCAAGAGACATGAGCTTGATCCTTGGGTCTGGAAAAGCCCCTGGAGAAGGAAATGGCAACCCACTCCAGGCAAGTATTCTTGCCTGGAAAATCCTAAGGACAGAGGAGCCTGGCCGGCTACAGTCCATAGGGTCACAAAGCGTTGGATATGAGTTAGCACTTGAGTACACACAAATGCAGAGCTCGTGTTAGATCAGCAAAGTAGGTTTCTCCAGCCTGAAAATTCACTGATTGGCAAATCTTACAGGGGCGGACTACTTCAAGGGCGTTTGGTCAACATGTTTAGAAAAACCAAAAATGACTCACATTGGGTATAGAAACCCAGGTAGAAACGGCTGCTCCTGGCTGACTCCATCGTGTTCACAAAAGAAGAATTTTTGGCCCCTGAAGCCTGTGTCCTTGTCACTGCTTTGAGTTGTGATTCTCCTTTCTGTAGAGGGAGCAGTCAGGTTCTGGGTCCCAGATGAACTGCCTGCCTTTGTCCCTGTCCGAGGTGATAGGAAACATTTGCAGGACTCTTCCTTCTTCCAGAAATAGGAGTCCCCGGAGTGGGCAGCGGGGCTGGCCTCCTGACTGTGAGGGGGGCTTCTGCTAAGATAGATGAAGCAGCCCTGGAAGTGTATTCTTCTGGCACTTTCTTTTGGCGGGGGGTGCTCTTAGGAGAGGCCTCAACATCCGCTGTTACCAACAGATCAATCTGTTGACAGAGCCTCTTTCCTTGCATGTCCATTGAAACATGTCCACTGGTCCCCTTGTGGGGATTCAGGCTGGCCGACTCCGTTTGCCAAATGCAAATGCATTAACCTTACAATTGGGTAATCTAATAAAAAGGATCAATGGTCTGATACGGTGCTTATGGAGTCATTTACTGCAAGCGAGAGCAATTTAGCTGGGACCCAGAGGAGCGGCTGGGTGATGCGATGCAGGAGAAAGGCTTGAGCCGGCTGGTGGTCCTCCCTGACGTCCTGGGTGAAGCCCCCCCGTACCTCCCCACCACTGTCCAGAGATGCTGGGCTGAGTGGGCGAGGGAATGGGCTGGGTGTGTGCCATTCATTCCTGCCACTATAATCACTTAGAGGTTCAATTAAGTATAAATCATTACTGGTATTTCAAGTTACTTTATCCAGGCCCGTGCGTAACACACTTGACTGGCGGTGGGGAGCTTTCTGCGACTAGATTTAGCGAGCGAGCGAACAAGGCAGTCATATGGGTTTTTCTGCTATGAAATTGATAAATGAAGCGGGCATTGGAGGTGCGGCAGTAATTTCTGTGGTGCAGCCAAGTGCTCTCTCCCTTGTCTCCTCCAGCGATGAGGGCATGGGCCCCTTTAATGCGGCAGCTTTCCCCTGGGGGCCCCAGAGCCAGGCTGCACTGCCGGCTTTGGTTTTATTTCCTTGTGGAGAACTTCCCAGAGCAAGCCCTGGTTCATTAGCGAGAATATACCTGGGGAGGAGAAAAGAAAAAAAAAAGAGAGAGAGAGACGGAAAAAAAAAAAAAAAAGGATTACTTCACCCTTCTTCATTCTGATGAACACTGATTTTTTTCATCGTTTCTTTGGAGTAGAAAGTAGCCCAAAGAGATCAAAAATCAGGCTGTCTAGGCAGCTGAATGCCTTCTTCCCATGGATGCAGTGGTCCCCGGTGGCCCGCATCCCTGTCTGAAAAGCATATTTTCTCCTAATCGGTTTTACAGCTCTTTTAAAGTAATATGTCAGATCATTTTCCCCATATACATAGTTAATGAAAGTAACCCTACAAATTCATTTTAAATAGATGGAAGTTGTTATAACCCTGATCCAGAATTTATTACGTTCATTACAATCTTGCTGAAGTAGGTAATGTAATGGACTATTACTTTTATTATCTTTTTAATCCCTCAAAATTATTAGGAACTGACTAATATTTGGCATCACCCTGTTAATGTTTAAACAGAAATTGATACTTTAATTCTTCTAATAAACGATGGGGCACTCTGAGTGGAAACAAAAGCCTGAT
This sequence comes from Moschus berezovskii, assembly GCF_049115385.1. Lineage (NCBI taxonomy): Eukaryota > Metazoa > Chordata > Mammalia > Artiodactyla > Moschidae > Moschus > Moschus berezovskii. The sequence continues at coordinate 14,152,606 of NC_142474.1, forward strand.
GGGGTTTATCTCGATCAGACCCAGAGACTTTTAAGTGGGACTCAGGGGTTTGAGAGCAATTATTTCCAGGCAGGGTATCTTCATCAAGTACTCAGGAAGGACAGAAGAGCAGAGATGGAGACAGCGACCGAGAAACCCAGACGGAGGGCGACGGAAACAAGGCAGAAAAGTGAGAGGGAGAAAAATTCCACTCACACGTCCAAGTTCTAATTGTGATTCATAAAAAGCTCCGATCTGGGCTGATAACCACGCTAGCGGACGTTTTGTCTTTTCCTTTTTCCCTTTGCCCTCCCCTCCCCTCCTTCTCAGATTAAAAAGATTTTTCTTTCCAGCCATCCCTGTGTTAGTAATCAGCTTTATGGCTAAGAATTCTCAAGTGCTCTAGAGTCCGCGCCTTGCCGAGACAAATGATTGGGTTGCATTCTCCTAGCGAGGAGGAGACCCTGCTTGCTCCTTGGAAAGTAAGACTGGCTGCTCCGTTTGCAAATTACCAAATCTCACCATAAGATGAGAGGGGTGGGATGGGGGAGTAACTGATATATCTCTTCCAGAAGTGGCTGGGTGATGTGCGTACCCTCTGGAGCTCCCCAGACCATTTTCTGCCAGGAATGGTGACAGATGGGATTTACGAGAAATTGATCTTTTGCACTTTCTAGCTTTTACAAGGTATAATCACATAATTTTTTTTTTTTGAATCTGTTAGTTTCAACAGGGCCGAGAGGCCCAAAGTACTTCCCTTTCTGGTTTGGTAATAAAAGATGAAGGGAGATAACGTCTGGGAGAGGAAAAGCTGGCATTTTGCGTCACTCCAAGGCAAGGGTGTGTTTTCTAACAAAGAAAGCTTCCCGTTAGCAAAGTCACTAATTAGCACAGAGAAGCTCATTAGAATTTAAAGCTGCTTTGCTGTGTATCATGGCGTTGCTGTCTCTAAATGCCCTGAGTTTCCAGAGCAAGCAAAGTATCGGTGAAATTGACTCAGCATGAAACGCGTCTGGTTTGTGCCAACCGGTGAGGAGGTGGCTTCCCAGCTCTCCTGGCAGCCTAGGTTACCAGATGGCCCATGAGCTGGGCCCAGACAGGTGGGCTGGAGACAGCATGTTGCCCACTTGCCCACTGTAGCTGAGTCCAGGGACTGGCTGCTTATCATTGGGCTAAAACCCATTTTAATCAGCAGAGGGGAGACTGGCCTTTAACTAAGTTTGCTCCTGACACCTTATAAATCGTGTTGGCTGCTTTCGTCAACGCTGAGTTGACAAGGGCTACACATCGTTTGGGGCTTGATAAAGAGACGAAGACACAGCTTCTCAGCATGTTTATTTTTAATAGACATAAAAAATGAAAACAGAGGCTTCTTGCTCTTCTGAATTCTCATTGACAGAAAAATTCAGGAGTAGGAGGGGTATCTTTTTTTATTTGTTTTGTTTAACCAAAATATTCTTGTGGACATGAGGATAAGCTTCAGAACGAAGAATGGCTGAGCTCCAGAAAGCTCCACAGTTTCCTTCCTCAACATGAAGTGCCAGGTGCCGTGTTTAGGTATCAACACGTCACAGCTGTAGCAACATTCTCTGGGCACTCGGCTCTGGTTCTGTCTTGTGGGTACCATAAACCCCTCTATTCCTACCTCATCTATTAAAAAAGCAGCATTGAGAACTGGAGCTATGTCTTCTGAGATACATCACTGGAAATCAATCTCCTTTTGTATTTCTAAATCTTTTAATAAGAAATAACTTCTCCCTGCTCTTTTACTAGATATGGGTGGCGCTAAGATAATTTCAGAGAACATCAGCAAGGATATACCTTTAAGAGCCAATTAAAAAAATAGCCACAATAAATATGACAATTTTACATGTCTTTCATATAAAAAAGAGCTCTTTCCAATTGAAAAGATGCTGGGAGAAAAATGAAAGTGCATGAGAAAGAGTTTACAAAAGAAACACGCAAGTAGATTTTATTTAATGAACATCTACCAGGTGTAATTTACACGGGATCTCTCATTTATTGTTTATAAAGACCCCATGAAGTAGGTGTTATTGTGCTCATCCTAACTGAAAAATGGAGAACAGGGACTTCCCTGGCGGTCCAGTGGTTAAGACTTCAGTGTCTACTGCAGAGGGCGTGGGTTCGATCCCTGGTCAGGAAACTAAGATCCCACACTCCTGGTGGCCCAAAGAACAAAAAGCATAAAGCAGAAACAATGCTGTAACAAATTCAATAAAGACTTTTTAAAAAATGAACAATAAAGTTTTGAAAAGTTAGTCAGCCCCAAATCATACAGATTATGGGTGGGCATCCAGGATTCAAGAGCAGGCAGCTTGATCTAGCATGGGCTCTTAACTGCTCTTCTATAATCCCATCAATTCACAGATATAATCATGTAAAAAAGTTGAAAAAAAAAAGTTCAAGTTTACCAGTAAACACAATGTTAATATAAAACAATAAAAATTTTATTTATCAGATTAACAGAGAATTTAAAAATGTTAATATTCAATGATGGCTAGGATGGGTTGAAACAGTCATTTTAAAATATGAACTGCAATTTGACAGTCTCCATTAAAAAAATCTCAAAAACGTATAAGTCATCTGACCCTGCAAAGCCATTGTAAGTAAAATATCCCAAGGAAATTAAAATGTAAGCAAAGTTTTAGACACATAAGTCTCCACTAGAGCATTGAAAACTGGCTAACTCTCCCACATGAGGGTTAAATAGATAATGGTCCATTCATTCAATAAAATATTAGAAGCAACAAAAATGATGTTGTGAAAGAATTTCTAAGAATATGGGGAAATTCTTAAGAAGAGTGAAAAAAAAAGCAGGGCATAAAATTGCAGGTATAATATCAGTCATGTAAAAATACATGATTCAGGGAATGCTCTCTTTGTAATGGGATTTTATATCATCATATCTTTTTGTTATAAAGTATTTTCTAAGTTTTCTAAATTAAACGTGTTTTACTTGTCTTCGGGCATGGGGACACCGCTGATTGCTTTAAAAAAATCAACTTCTTCACTTAAATTGCAGACCTAATGAACTGCTGAGTCCCGGCACAAAGGTAAGCTGAGACGCTGGGTGTATTGCTCCCTGCATAGACCTGAGACAGCTGAAAGCAGCCCTGTGTGTGTTCTTCAGCTCTCTGAGTCTCCCCATCATTGATAACATACCCACTCATGGTGTTACTGTGAAGATAAAAATATGTGTAAAGGTGTTAGAGCAGTGCTGGCACTGTTCTCAATATAAACAGTAATAATGATCGTAATACATTACTGATGTGGTTCTTGGTTGGTAAGTAGGAAGGACAAACTGAGCATCTCACAGGTCTTGGATGTGTATGTAGACTGACTTATCTCGGGATACAGCTAAAAGCATCTTTTACTGGTGCCCACCATCCCAGTCCTAGATCTGGGCTTCTGGTGCAGCCCTTGCCTGTTGTCAGCTGCTGCAGAACTGAAGGGGATGCCTCTGGATTTCCCGTGGACTTGTATGCAGCACCTCACTCAATCCCCAATTCTTGGGGCCAAGTACTATGCTTTTCATCTAAAGAAAAATTTCCCCTACAACTTGGAGAAGCAGGTTTCATCATCATCTCTGCATGATGGCTCAAACACAGAAGTCGTTTTCCTGGGTCACGAAGCCAGTAAGTGACAGAGCTGGAATTTGAACCTGTGTTGGTCTGGCTCTGGAGATGGCCGAGATGTGTAGCAATCATGGCTGACAACACAGGCTCTGGAATCAGGACAATCTGGGGTTTTGACTCTCTGTGTGGCTTTGAGCAAGTCATAAAGGTGCCTGCACCTCAGTTTGTTCATCTGTAAGATGGGACCGTACTGTATGTCTCTTAGTCCAAGTAGTCAGTGATTGTATCTTATACTATTGCTTTATGTCATGCCTGGAAAAACAGAATCGTTGCTGATTAAACTATGATATAATAACTCTCTTATCCCTTAGAATTGTAATTTTATACTTAGGGAAAAAGCTCTTGGGTTTATTTAAACATAGATTTTTGTAAGGCCATTGTACATACATAAAAAAGAAAATACAAATGAAAAAGTTTGTTTAAGGTATTCCTAAAGCTTCTTCATCGGAGAAGGCAATGGCAAGCCACTCCAGTACTCTTGTCTAGAAAATCCCATGGATGGAGGAGCCTGGTAGGCTGCAGTCCATGGGGTCGCTACGAGTCGGACATGACTGAGCAGCTTCACTCTCACTTTTCACTTTCACACATTGGAGAAGGAAATGGCAACCCACTCCAGTGTTCTTGCCTGGAGAATCCCAGGGACGGGGGAGCCTGGTGGGCTGCCGTCTATGGGGTCACACAGAGTTGGACACGACTGAAGTGACTTAGCAGCAGCAGCAAAGCTTCTTCATATTCTAAAAACGGACTTAGAATCATTGTGGTCCATGTTTTTCTACACACTGGCATCTTCTGTAACATCACAAACATCACTGGTAGCATTTCTTTAGAAACCACTCATCTATTTTCTGCGGGGTTTTAAGCCACAGAAACCTCTACTGGAAGTTTTGATGTGTGCTCCCAGATATGACAGTGACATCAAGACTGTGCCAGGCTGACAGTGATTGTAAGAAGCACCTCAATTTCATAGATGCTAAAACAGGGGAAAGAAAGTGTCCATCTTGGAACTGATGGTATGTAGAAGCTACCTTATAGAGTTGTTAGGAGAATTAAATGAGGCTGTGTTTGAAAGAACATAAACCAAAGGCAGGACACCGTGAGTGCTCAACATGAGTGCTCAACAGCATCACCAGCGCCGGTATCATCAGTATCATCAGCATCAGTGTGGCTGTTGTATTCTATTCTGATCTCTGAGAAGTACCGCGTATACACACGGCTCAGCTGAACCTTCCTCCAGACCCTGAGCCAAGGTGCGGCGCTGATGAACTGTGAAGTGCTTGCGTAAAGCCCCATATCCTTCTCTATCTTTCTCTCCCTACATGTTATCTGAACCTTTTCTCTCTCCACCTTACCTCTCCCTCTCCCATCTCTCCTTTTTTTCTCTCTTCCTTCTTCTCCTCTCTGCCTCTCCTTTCCACCCCTACCCAGCTCTCCTGCAAATAAATGGCTCTGTCACTCCATCTCTCTTGTAGGTTTAGAGTGAATGGAAGTGTCTTTTTGAAAAGCTTAACATCCCTGACTGGCCCAGCAGCAGGGTCCTGTGCTCCCCTCCCTTCTGCTAGAAGATCAGCTCCTGTGGTTAATGATTTCCAGGACTGCCCTGGGCCTCGAGCGCTCCACTCACAACAGAGGCTCCTGGGCTGTGCTGTGCCCTGCCCTTCAGAGGAGGCTGCTGGCTGTCTTGGAGGCTGCGTCGGTCCTGACTCTGGTGGCCGTAGGCAGATCAGCGCAGGGTCTGCCTAAAAAGAAACCATTTATTCTCCTTTATGATTCTTTAAAACAGAAGTTCATGGCTTTTATGATGAGCCTTATACATGCATTTAATGACATTACAGTATTTGATTATGTGCATTAAGAAGAGGCCTGAGAGCTCTCTGGTGTCCTTCGTTTTAAGTGTATTTTAACTGCCTACAATGAAAGGAACAAGACAAAAAACGAGCTGTGGCAGCATCTTCATAAATTCTGAGCTGTACCTGACACACCTTTGCTGGCACCAGGAGCAGTCCAGGCAGGTGGGAACAAGGAAGAGAATCAGTGGGATCTCTATTTTCTCATGGGTCTGGGGCAAAGGAAAGCAAGATCAGCCATCCCTATGATGCTTTCTTCTGGCCAGCCAGCATCCACCTCAGGAATGTGCATGGGCTGAGGCTAACGTCGCCCTGGACCCGGCACTCTGCTAGGTTCTTGACACACATCGCTGTGCTCAATCTCAGCAGAGAAGTGCTATTTGCCCCATTTTCCAGACAAAGACACTGAGCCTTAGCCAAGTGAGATGACTTGCTGCAAATTTGCACATGTCTGAGCCATTACCTGAGGCCAAATCTTTCTAAGTCTTTGCATGGCCACTAACAGCAGAGCTCAGAATGGCTCTCATCTGGAGAAGTTACTGGAGAAAGAGGAAGGAGTAGGTGTTGAGGCCAAAGTAGCAGAGGAATTCAGAGAGAAGCTTCTTTCTCCCGCCCATGGAGGCACGCACGCATCGAGATGGAAACAGAATCAGGACAGAAAAACTCACTTGAAATGAACTGCTCCCAGACAGGCCGCCATGGTGGCGTGATTGATACTGGAGCATGTAGGTGTAATGAAAGTGATGCCGGCTCCTCTGCACCTGTGATTTATTGAGGACAAATTTAAGATGAGAAAGGGCCCCATACCAGGAGCTGCATCTTCCCCTCGAAGGGAGGGTGGTCATCCATCACCAGCCATTACAAGGGCCCATTGCTAGCGGCTCATCAGATGAGCCAATAGTCTCTTTGTTGGGGTTCCTAACAAGTGTTGGATCAGCAAAAGTCTATTTATGCTGGTGGACCTTTCAGGACCAATTTGTAGTGGGTCACTGATTCTGCTGGGGTATTATCTTCTTTACTACTCAGGCCAGTTGGGGAACGCGGCAAAGATTAATGGTTTTGGCTGTCGAGTTGCCGCCGCAATCTACTGCTTCTGGACCAAAGATTAAGTTTTTTTGTGTTTTACCAGAAAGGGCCCACCTTGCGTGCTTTGATTTACTGACTTGCTTGTGGGGAAAGGAGTCATGGAAATGTACTTGGTTGTGGTGAAGTTTGGCAGATGAGACCTGGCATCTACAACCTCCATCCTGAGGCCCTGGGGAGGGAACCCTGAGCTTCTGGTTCCATGGCTTAGGTCCTGCCGGTACAAGGGGGAACTCTTTCTTGAGCTCCCAGGATATCAAAGCCTTGTCCGGCACTCAGCTGCTGACTCTGGGTTCAGAGAGGCAGCCAGTGCCCTAAACTTTATCATTTAAAACTACAGTACTAAAAAAAAAAATTAGTTACGACTTTTTCTTATTATTTGGAGAATTGCCCGTGTTCCTTTAATACATATAGAAAAAAAAATTGAAAGCAAATAGAACCAGGCCTGAACCAGATGCGCAGTGGTGTGACTATTAATATTTTGGTTTGCATTTTCATCCAGGGTTTTTGCTAGGTGCAAAAATAACATACGTGTTATTTTACATGAGCAGAATCGTACTGGATTTATGTGGGCTTTTTCAAAAATTTATATGGCTTTGCATTCTGCTTTTAATAACGAACATTTTACCATAAGCATTTCCCCCATCTCTTCGTCATTCTCATAAGCCCTATTTTGTTTTTCTTTCTCAGGTTTTGGGTTTGTTGCAATGTCTCCAGGGCCAAAGGTCCATTCTTTGATGAAGCGAACGTTTGTTGTGGGCTTTCTCTGGGTCAGATCGTGTTGTGCTGGGATCTTATTGTGGACTAGATACAGAGCTCCCGAAGCAGAGGTGCCGGGGTCAGCTCACAGGGCTGTGCTTGTGCCCTGCAGGGGGCTGGCTGCAGCACTCATATCTCTCGCAATGGACCAGAGCATTACAGATGGTTTGGAGGCAGGGGACTGTTACTCCCAGTTCCTTGTAGAATCAGAGCTCCAAAGGAGCACTGCTTCTGCAGGAGCGAAGGCTGCTGTTGGCTTTGGATAGCTCAGCTTGGTGTCTTTTTTTTTTTTTTTAGGGTGAATTGGAAGCTGGGAGCCAAAACCTCCTGCCTGAGTAATAGCAGCCCAATCTCGGAAAACTGGAAAAAAAGCCCTGTAGGCCCCAAGGGAGTGGCCACCCTAGGTAGCTGCAGAAACTGCCCAGGGAGGCAGTAAGATATGACAAAAAGGAGTGTGGCCTTCAATGGGACTCCAGGGGCCTGAATTTGGGTCTCCTAGCTTGTGACCTCGGAGAAGGCAATGGCAAGCCACTCCAGTATACTACTCTTGCCTAGAAAATCTGTGGGCTACAGTCCATGGGGTCGCTATTAGTCGGACAAGACTGAGCGACTTCACTTTCACTTTTCACTTTCACACATTGGAGAAGGAAATGGCAACCCACTCCAGTGTTCTTGCCTGGAGAATCCCAGGGACGGGGGAGCCTGGCGGGCTGCCGTCTATGGGGTCTCACAGAGTCGGACACGACTGAAGCGACTTAGCAGCAGCAGCAGCAGCTGGTGACCTTGAGCAAGTCATCTTTCCCAGCATCATTTTCCTCATCTGAAAAGTGGGACTCTTATCTCTCAGCTCCTAGGCTTTTGTGCTGGTTCACTACGTTGAAAGTTCTGGGTGAAGAGCTGGCACTCAGCCCATGCCAACCCTGCCTCAGGCCCGTTTTCCAATACTGTGCTGACTCAATAGATGGATGGGCTCTAATTGTTCCAACAACATGTCTGAGGTTCACAGAGCCTTTCCTTGGGAGCCTTTGTCTCAGGACCATAAATCACCAGACAACTGTCCCCATGGTTGCCTTGGCTGGGACTTCCTTCCCCTGGTGGGGTGGCTGAAGGAGGGGCTGGAGGGAGGCGTGGCCACCTCTTCACCGCTGGTTTTTAAATCTAATTGGGAGTCTTACTTACTCAGCGATTCCACCATTCCCTTTGTAGAGGCCTCTTCTCTGCCCCAGGGCAGGCTCCCTCCCTTCCTTACCACCCTGCTTCTAGATTAGCATTCTTGAAGTAAGCAGAGCATTTTTTTTGCTGGATGACGCTTACACAAACTTTCCCAAAGCTTGCCTCCATAACTTGCAGGAGGCTTTGTCTGATAGCTCAAGGCCTGTGTCTCTACAGGACTCATTCTGTTTCTGGGGGAGAAATTTCTCTTGGTTCAAGAGCAGCAGTGAATACCCCAGACATTCCCAGCCTCCAGGCTCTCCTCTGGTCTAAGCTCCTTGTTCCAGCCTTCAGTTCCAGCCACCCTCACATTCCTGACCATCCCTCCTACCCCAGGACATTTGCTCTTGCTGTTCTCTTGGCCTGAACATCCTTCTCCTGCCTGGACTCTTCACATGGCCATTCCCTCTCAGTCTTCAAGTCTCAGCTGAAACTTTGTAAAAGCTCCTTCCCTGACTCTCCTTCACCCCAGACCACGTCATGTCCCCCTGATGTTAAACTCCCTGAAAGCACACTTAGTTCCTCAGACTTTCCATGGTTTGTGATATATATATATATATATATGGATATATCTGTGTGATGGCAGATTTAACAAATTGAATCCCTCCCTCGCTTTACACTGTCGAATGACCACCTTTGTTTCAATGGTGATTTCAGTGTCTGACGCGTTATAGACGCTTGACAAATAGAGGGGTTGACTGAAGAAATGAATGAACGCATAGATGGACGGATAGATGGAGGCGTGAATTAGTGAATTAATGAATGAACTGTGGAGTGAATGAATGAATTCCAGGGCCACAGTCACAGGCTCATTTTAAGAGACATGCCACTTCCTTGAAGTCCAAGGGGCTGAGGAGTCTTTCTATCCCTCTTGTATTTAAGCCTCACTTAAAACTGATGTTTCCGATACCTGTATGTGCACTTCTTCCTGTGTGGTGATCTGTCTTCATCCTCTGCTCTTTATTTTCTTTTAAATATTTCATTATGAAAATTCCCAAACAGACATAAAAGTAGAGAGAATTAGAATAAACCTTCCTGTGCTCCTTATCCCACCCGTCACTGGAATACTTAAATCCAGTTATCATCTTGTTTTATGCATAAATATTTTAGGGCACATTGCTAATAAACATGATTTAAAGAAATAGCCATAATACTATGACCACATCTAACAAAAAGATTTTCTAAAACACCCATCTCCTTTAATATCTATTGTTTGTATGATGTTCAGATATTCCCAGTTGCCTCAAAAATCTCTATTTTACATTTAGGTTGTTCAAATTCGGCCTACAAACATTGCTTTTGGTGGATACATCTCTTAAGTTGCTTCTCATCAATAGCATTTTCCCTCTTCTCCCCACGTTAAAAAATGTCATTTATTTCTTTTTTTTAAAAGCCATTTGTTTTCTGATGAGCCTGGGTCATTCATCCTGCAGAATGTTTCACATTCTGGCTGATTGCCTCCTGGTGGTATGATCTAGCGTGTTCCTCTGTCCCCCGTGTTTCCTGGAAACTCAGATCCAGAGGCCAGATCAGAGTCACATTTGATTTTTGGCCGGAAGTCTTTGTGGATGGTGTTGTGCAACCTCTGTTGTATCAGATCCTAATGTCTACTCGTCTCTCCTTTAAAGATGTTACAATTGATCAGTGGCTCGCCCTGCCGTCCTTAATGAACTCCCTACTCCCATCTCTATTTCCGCGGCATGAGAACTTGTTTTGCAAAACAAGTCAGTAGAGAACATTGATCCTATCGAGCAGGTGTGGGAGCAGCAAGATCTGATGACAAATGCACTGATTTAGAGCAGCCAGCCCAGAGAAGAGGTTTAATTTCTCTGCATCTCAGTTTCCTTGACTGTAAAATGGGGCTAAGAATAGCTTTGAGAACTAACAGATGGGGGAATGTCTGGTAGATAACGTCAACACACAGTATTAAGTGCTAACCTGCTTAATCTTCCCAGCAATTCTAGTCTATGAGTTCTGTTATACATATGGGGGAGAGGAAACGCAGAGCGTTTAGATAACTTGCTTGCTCAAGGACAACACAGCTCATAAGTGGCAGAGCTGGGATTTGAACCCAGGTGGTTGGGCTTCAGAGCCTGGGTTTCCACGCTGAATGCTTGCTGAGCCATTGCAGGGAATGGGCAGCTGTTAGTTTCTACACTGTTAGGTATGCAGGGGTGGAGTAAGGCAGCCCTCCATGGCCAAAGGTGGGTTGCTCTTTGAGTTACACAAATTTATTATTTCTGTCTCTCACTGCTTTAAGGTGGGTCAGAACCAGCTTGACAAAGCCACCCCCTAGAGAGGGGACCAGAGGTATAAGGTCCCACTGTCATTCAAATGAGATTTGACTTTCCCAGAATAATGTTTTGGAAGCCCAGAGAGGTTAAGTGGCTTGCCCAAGATCACACAGCAAGTTTGCCCCTGAGCTAGGATTAGAACCTCAGACTCTCTCCAGCCTGGGACCACTGTGTCTGGACCATCCATGCCCATGTAGAGGGGATCTCTCTCTTTACTCCCCACCTCCATACCCACGAGTCATGTTCATGTGGGGCAGAACTCCTCTGGAAAAATGGACAAACACCCCTGCCAAAGTCACTGTAGCCATTTAATACTTTCCTGGCACGTCCCAGACCTTCCCTTCTTGGTCACTATTGTAGAAGTCTAGGCCTGCTAACCTTGTCCTCCCAAAAGCATTCTGAGAACCAACCTTTCCTCTCCCTTGACCTCTATCATGAAGCAAAAGCAAATAAAAGCGCTGAGACAGGGTTTGAACCCGGTCCTCCTTGCTCAAAGTTCACGGAGGGCTGGAAGTGATGCCAGCACATCCGCCATGACTGCAACCCTACCTTCCAGATAAAGGGAGAGAGGCTCAGAGAGGAGTGGTGACCCAAGGAGCTCACACAGCCCTGCCTGCGGCTTGGGCAGCAGCACAGGCTGGATCTGTTCCTCCTGCAACCTGAGAGGAGGTCCTCAGAGTGATCTCCTGTCGGGCTGATAACCAAGCCCAAGACAATGATGAAAGGTGCTTTTGGGGTCCGTGAGCAGGATCTGGCACCAGCGTTGGTGGCTCCCCTGCTGCCTTGAGCCCTGGGCACTCGCTCAGTAATGGACTATGGCTGATCCCAGGACTGACTGGCAGCCAGCCTGAAGATCCTTAGGGGAAACCTGGAAATTGTGGCCTCCAGCCTGGAGACAGTGTCCCTTTTGGGCACCTGTGGAGGGGAAGGGGGCTTCTGGTTGTCTCAAGGTGGGAGTGCCTTTGAGCCCATGGGATGAGGGGAGATGAACTATGTCCCCTCCAATCCCCACCCCAACCACTGGGTTGCAACACTAGATGAGCCTTCCAGACTGCAAAATACAGAAAACTGTCAAAATGCCAGCTCCTCATTTCCTTTCCCTGCTGTCTCCCTGTCCTGCGCTCCTGGCTGGCCAGCATGGTAATCTGCACCCTTGCCAGGGTGGTACTGAAACCAATAAGAGGGTTCAAAGGTGTCCTCAAAGACCAGGCTGTGATCCCAAGGTGAGCCAGGCCACCATCACTCCCAAGACAGAAGAGACGTCTCTGAAAGCAGCCTGAGCACAGCACAGGCAATGGCACAGAGGCACAAGCCAGCAGGGAGCTGCACAGGGGAGAGGAAGGGAGAGCTTTAGGGCAGTGAGGCTGGAAGGGCAGACCTTGAAAGCGAGGCAAAAAGCTCAGACTTTACCTGGTTGGCCATGGAGATCCACTGATGGCCTCCGAGCAAAGGCAGAAGAGAGAAACCTGGGGACCACTCACAGTCCTGGATCTTTCTTAAATACGCCAAGCCAGGTGACAGGCAAATACAAAACAGGAGCATCTGACCTTTTTCTAGGACACCCAATATTTATGCGCTTTGCTCATCACCCAAATTTTATTCATTTACCCAAAGAGTGCAAAAAAGGCGGCTTGAGGAAACTGCTATAAATCTAGTGCAAGTCACCATGGTAACCTGATTAGCAGCTAAATTAAGTTCATGATTAAGAAGAAATAAATAAAAATAACTCTCCTTCTTGGCTGGGGCTACCCACTGGGCTACTGGCGGCTGAGCAGATGCTGAGGTCTTGGAGGGCCAGGGCCTGGGCCCTCAGAGATGATTGGGCCTCGGTGGGAGGGATGGATTTTACTGCAGAGAAGAAGCTGGGAGTTGACATGAGGGTTGATGAGGCCCCTGGTGGCCAGGCTGGGGAGTGCAGACTATACCCCTCAAGGCTAAAGCTATGGGTCTCAGGAAAAGGGGCCCATATCTTCCAAGACAGTCTTCTTGATGCCCTGGACCAGTCTTCATGTATCAGAGCATCCTTTCTATGTGTTGTCAGCTCTCCAGTTCTCAGTCCCCATTTTCTGGTTTTTAGGGACCTCAATATAACTTAAACCTGGTTCAGGTCCTGGGCAAGTCTGGTTTAGATGGCAGAAACAGACAAAATAGGAACTTTGGACACAGTATGATAAAAGCAAGGGTGGAGGTCAATAAAAGGTACTATGGAATAATGGACCAGTTGGGGGACTTCCTGGAGGAGGTGATGCTGGAAAAAAAGAAACGTGCAGCTGCTGGAAAGTGCCTACTTCAGGTGAGCATTCTGGGTTTTCTGTTTGGAGCTGATTGGCAGGATGTTGGTACCCCAGCACCAACATGGAATGGGCTGGTATTGTCCCTGATGAGACGTGAGGGGTTTTCTTGGGGGCTGGTACGGTTAACACAGCCCAAGGATCAGCAGAAAGAGAGATATGGGCTTCCCATTTACCCTTTCCAAGTCTCCTTCTGGCCAAAGCAGCCTAGCGCAGTGGTTAGAGTCAAACAGACTTTGAATCTTCCTCCTGTCCCTTGCTAGCTATAGCCTCTGGCGAGTGATTTTATTTATTTGAGCTTCAGTCTCTTGGTCTATAAAATGGAAGGAAAGTGAAAGTCACTCAGTTGTGTCTGACTCTTTGTGACCCCATGGACTACACAGTCCATGGAATTCTGCCCAGGCCAGAATACTGGAGTGGGTAGCTGTTCCCTTCTCCAGGGGATCTTCCCAATCCAGGGATGGAACCCAGGTCTCCTGCATTGCAGGCGGATTCTTTACCAGCTGAGCCACCAGGGAAGCCCAAGAATACTGGAGACAGGGTAAGAAAAGGTACCATCTCATAGGCTACCTTGAATTACTGAGATGATGCCAGCTAGATGTGGTGTGGCCCCTCACAGGGAGAGAAGAATAAGATGCTTGCTGCTGTTAGTTTCCCACCCTGGGGAGGTCTTGCCCTGATTGGGAGGGAGAAGGCCAGTGTGGTGGCCATAGAAATGCTCCCCTTAGGCCTCCTTCGGGAGAAACTGCTGCAGGGAGCAGCGGTGACTGACAGCCGCAGCCGCCGCCCCTCTGGCTCCCCCGGTGTGCAGGCTGAGGTTGCCTTTCCTCTCCATTGCTCTCAGCCAGTGACGGAGCGCAGGGGTGACGCCGAGGCTGGCTCTTCCCTCCACGCTGTGAGGCACTGTCCCAGGGATGCCCTGCCAGCCTGGTTGAACCTTTTCTGGACTGGGGCTGTGTCTGCAAGCCTCTCCCCTCCTGCCCTCCTTCCTCACCTCTCCCCTGTCCTGGGCGTCAGGTCTGCCTCCGTCAGAAGCTCCCCCTGCCTCCTCCTGCTCCCCAGCCCTCATCCTTCACAGGTGTGTCCCCAGTAAACCTCTTGCATGTCTAACCTGACTGTTATCCCTCAGGAGAGCCCCAAAGGACACAGAGGGTCAGGGGACATGTCCTTCCCAGAAGTGGGTGCAGTGGAGATAAACAGGAGACCCAACAGCAGGTCACAGGGACGCCTATAGCTGGGGTGTCAGGGCCTTCAGGCACTACAGTCTCTCTCCATGTCTTGCTTCGAGCCTGTGTGTGTGCATGTGTGTGTATATGAATGTGTGTATGTGTGTGTGCACAGTCCATGCTTCCATCACGGCCTCGACCATAGCGTAGTGAAGAAAATGTTTTCACCAGAAGAAGATGAGTTCCCGTCTGTCCCCCGAATTAGTCCTGCAGAAGGCCTTGTGCATGGTAGATGCTCAGTTAAAATAACCCGAGTTTCTATGGGAGCTCTATCTAGCCTAAATTTTTCTTTGAACCAATGTTATTTTCATTTTCAGGTATTTTGAATCCCATCATGCTAGCTTATTTAAGCTCTTTTATCCTTTGTTTTTGTGACAAAGTATGTATGCGTTTGTTGTTTAGTTGCTCAGTCATGTCCGACTCTTTATGATCTCATGGACTGTAGCCCACAAGGCTCCTCTGTCTGTGGGATTTCCCAGGAAAGAATACTGAAGTGGGTTGCCATTTTCTTTTCCAGGGCATCTTCCAGACCCAGGGATTGAACCCACATCTCCTGCATTGGCAGGTGGATTCTTTACCACTGAGCCATCAGAGAAGCTCATCTGTGTGTGTGTGTGTGTGTGTGTGTGTGTATTAGTCCCTCCGTCATGTCTGACTCTTTGTGACCCCATGGACTGTAGCCTACCAGGCTCCTCTTTTCATGGGATTCTCCAGACAAGAATACTCGAGTGGGTTGCCATTCTATTCTCCAGGGGATCTTCCTAACCCAGGGATCGACCCCGCGTCTCCTGAATTGAAGGCAGATTCTTTACCTCTGAGCCACTGGGGAAGCCCAGGACGCCCACACAGAAAGGTGACAGCAGCGTGCCAGCAGAGCCTTTAACCCGCCCCTCTGTCTCTGCTGAGCCCTCGGCCATTCCCCTGTCTAGAAAGGAGCTAAAGGAGTTTGCTGTCTTTCAGCTCAGCTGGACAGGATGAATCTTCTTTGGGTCCCCTCCTCTCCTCCCACCTCAGGCTCCCAGCCTCAGCCTCCACCTCTCCCTCCCTGCTCAGCAAGATCAGGGAAGCTGCAAACCGAACCCTTACATCAAAAGGGAACTTGAAAAATACTTGGAGCAAAAACTGCTAACTGTGCATCCTTGCTCCGTGCTGCCTCTGATATTAAATCAGGAAATGGCACTGAACAGTCGCTCCAAACACAGAAACAGGGTTGTCAACACAGAAACCAAAAGCAATCTCTAATGTGCAGAGGTGAAAGGGACCTGGCGCGGGGCTGGGATGGGGGGCTGAGGCTGAGGAAGGGATCCCCGAGCCGGGCTTGTCCATGCTGTTCTTCCAGCGTCTAGAATGGAGCCAGACTCCCAGTCCTGGGCACGGAGAGCACCTTGTCTCCATGAGAGATGAATAAGAAATCAAGCATGTTGTTTAAACCTTTGGGATGCTCCTTTTAATTTCTACAGATATTTACTGAGTGCCTATGATGTGCCCAACAGTGAAACAAATGAAAAAAACAAAAAAGCCTCCCCATTTGGATGATCTTCTAGCTATGACTAGGGTCTGACTCTGGCATGGCACTCAAGGCCTTTCAAGTGTTGGCTCCTGAAATAGCCTCTTAGAAATAGCCCACCAGATGCCTGAGATGGTACCTCTGCTCCGTGTCTTTGTTTGGCTAGGCCTACCCCTGGTTCTCCCTGTACATCTATGATACGTTTCTGCTCAGCCTTCAAAGCCTTAGTTAAGTGCAGCCTTACCAGTCAACCCTTCCCCTAATCCCCTCCAAGAGAACCAAGGGCTCATCTGTAGAGGATCTGCCTGCATTATAGCTGCATCGTCACCACACTTCTCCATCTGCAATGGCAGGGTTTGCAGCTCCCTGGAGGGGAAGAAAGAAGCCATGCCCATTCCTTTGCCTCATCTCCCAGTACTAGTCACAGAACGGACATAAGCAGAACTGAGACAAAAAATGAGAAACTGTGATAAAACGCATTGGCTGTGTGGCTGTGGGAAAACAGGTTACTTTCATATATTTCTGGTGGAAAATTCCAAGGGGCCAATCTTCTTAGAGGCTAATTTACATGTTAACATTACAAATGTGGTCATCTTTCTTTCCATCCAGGAATTTCATCCCTTACTATCTATTGCAGAGAAATACTTGCCCTCATGCAAAGAGGAGCATGGAAAAGCAATTTGTTGCAGCATTGTTTGCAACTGTGAATGATGGAAAAGAGCTTAAATGTCCATAAATATAAGACTGGATAAAAAACGACAGAGCATCCATTGGACAAATTGTTGTGCATTAGTTAAAAAGAAAGAAGTAGATCTTGAGGTATTGACACAGAAGTTCCTGAGTAAAAATAAAAACTGAGTGGTAGCTCTAGACATAGATGTTAAAATTACATTGTTGCATTTTTTACAATGAGAAAGTAGGCTTGTATATCTTGTATAATTCATTTTTGAAAGAAGAAAGGGAAGAAAGAGATGGAGCAACCACTTTCACTCCTGGCTGAAATAAGCATGGGCTCTGGATGCAGTCAAACAATATTATTCCTTTCATCAGCCCTCGGCAGCAGTTTCCAGCCGTGAGAAGGTGCCACACAACTTCCCCTGTGCCCAGAAGCTTACTCTCCAAGCTGGGATGAGAATGTGGAGGGAATCTGGAGTCCTGGACCCCTGAAGAACATCCAGGTAGAGCAGATGGGAAGAGGGGAGGTCGGTGGGATGGAATCACTCAGATCAACCAGATTTCTCCTGACTTGGTCCCTTCTCTAAAGAGGAAGGGTAAGGACTGGTTGAAGAATTATTGTTAAATATGGGAGAGGAGAAGGGTATTCAGGTAAAGCCCGAGAGTTCTGAGATATCATCTTGCAAGGAAGCATCTGTGTTTGCCTACTTGTTAGTTCCCTCCTCCCTCCCTCCCTCATTCTTCCTTCCTTCCTTTCTCTATTGTTCTCTCTTCCTTCTTTCTTTTCTTCTTTCCTTTCTTCCACAGCTGTAATCCTGTCCCTCCTGGTATGATGCACAGAGATGACTCCATCACAGCATTTTTCTCTAGGATCTCATGGTCCAGTTCTACCCAATTTCTCAAAGCATGTTTCTTGGACCCCAAACATCAGAATCACCTAGGGAACTTATGAAGATGCAAACGCCTGGATTTCATGTAGACCCATAAAGCCGGACTGTAGTCAGGAATCTGGGTTTGCAACATGTTTTCTCAAGCGAAAGACATTGGGTTGAGTTGACCGAAGCCTCTCCTTGACCTTCCTGGTATTGTCTCCTAAGGCCTAGCTCAAACCTGACAACCAGGTCGTGAGGTCAACCCCGATTCAGCTAGGAGAGGGAAGGAATCGAGGGGGGCCCTGCCACGTGACTCTAGTGTGTCTATTTCCCCCAGGGTGACCACAACCTTGCGCTGGCTCCTGGACTCGTCTCTCCACCTCCATTCCCAGCTGCATCGCAAGTCCCTCTAAGGTCGAGAAGAGCCACAGCAGACTACCTCATCTAAGGCCTTTAGAACCAACGGACTGGCTCATTTTTAGGCAAGGAAATGGCAGGTGCAAACACCTGGTGGACCACAGAGCTTGGGCTATGGAAGGGCTTACAGAAGCAGTGTACTTGGCGCATTTGTGGGGCAGAGGGGGGAGACAGGTCCAGTGAGGGATGAGGTGGGAGAAGTTGGCAAGAGCAGATAAATCATTCAGGGCTTGAAGCCCATGCTAAGGAGTTTAGTTCTTTGTCCAAGTGTCGAAGGAATCTGTAATTAAACCTGGGGGAGGGGTGAAGTTAGAATAATCAGATTCACATGAAAACTGGTTCTGCTACACTGTGGAGAAAATGAAAGTCTGAGCCAAGACCTCTGTAGTTATCTAAGCAAAAGATGAGGGTGGCTTGGATGAGGATGAAGGCATTGGACAGAGAAACTGAGGTCTTAAGTGATGGTTGGGAAGTAAGGGATGAGAGACCCAGCCCTGCAGAGCAATGATGAGGCTCTGGAATCTCTAATGCTGTCCTTCCGGGTCTTGGGGAGGGAGTGGGCAGGGAGAAGCCCTCCTGGTCCTCACTGGCCTTGAGTGACAGTGAACTTCTCATCAGCTTCAAGCCATCTCCCCCCATTCCACCACCACCATAGGGATGGATGGATGGGGGCTGAAGGTCAAACAGGCTGATGGCACAACGCAGGACCGAAGTGGATGAAGGGTCAAGTCCATGATTAGAGGTCAGGCTGTCCTTCACCAAAGGGCAGGAACTTGGAGAAGAGCCTGCAAACTCTCTCTCCTCTGGCTTGTATCGTGCCCCAGTTTCTAACTTCCTCCCTCCAGCCCCATCCCTCAGGGAAGAGGAAAGAGAGCAAGAGTGAGCTCAAGGATGTGTGTGTGCAATTGGCCAGAGGACAGACATGTTCATCACTGCCTGGATAATTGAGCTCTCGGCAGAGACTTGGCAAGGTCTAGAGGCTTAGCCATGACCTGAAAGGAACCACTAGGTCTCTGCAAAGCTGGAAATCCTGACCCAGAGAGCAGCTGAAGAACTGTGCAGGTCTAGAGGCTCAGCCATGACCTGAAAGGAACCACTAGGTCTCTGCAAAGCTGGAAATCCTGACCCAGAGAGCAGCTGAAGAACTGTGCAGGTCTAGAGGCTCAGCCATGACCTGAAAGGAACCACTAGGTCTCTGCAAAGCTGGAAATCCTGACCCAGAGAGCAGCTGAAGAACTGTGTTGACACTGGGTCCCCGGGTTGCCACCCATTCGAGGTCAAGACCATGGGCTTCATAGTGCTCAGGGTCCTGGACTTAGGGCCTGAAGCTCCAGCTGGTCACCACTGTGTTGCTAAAGAAACCACTTACTTCTCTGAGCCTCCTTCTTTGTGTAGGGTGGTGATAATCCTCCCCATCTCCAAGGGCAGTTGTGGGGACTGAACAAATTGATAAAACCCTTTGGACACTGCTACACATGTGTATTTACCTACCTGCCTACCTATCTCTGTAAAACAAGGATAGCCATAGTCCCTACCTTTTAGAGTTGTGAGGATTGAAGGAAAAAGTGAAGGATAAAGGCTTTCAGGATCTGTGTCCAGATGGGTGTGGGTATTATTATTAAATATCCCATCTATATTGGAAGCTAGCAGGGCTTCCCTGATGGCTCAGTGGGTAAAAAAATCTGCCTGCAATGCAGGAAACACAGGAGACATGGGTTTGATCCCTGGGTTGGGAAGATCCCCTTGAGGAGAAAATGGCAACCCACTCCAATATTCTTGCCTGAAAAATCCCATGGACAGAGGAGCCTGGTGGGCTACAGTCCAAGGAGTTGCAAAGAGTCAGACATGACTGAGCAACTAAGCCCATACTGGAAGCTATACTGACCAGTGGTTATCTAACACAGTGCTGGCCAACAAGAACAGAATATAAGCCACATATGTAATTTAAAATTTTCTAGAATTCACATTAAATCGAAGTACAAAGAAGCAAGTAAAACAGTTTAAATGATAAACTTCCATTCCCGGCATGAGTCTGGGTCGTGGGGGAGTGGGGGAGTCCCTGCCTCTAGGGAAGGAAGCTAGGAAAAGGCTCTGCAGAGTTGGGGTAACTCTAGCTTCTTCTTGGAACCCACCGAGTCCTTTGGATGCATAAGGCCACCAAGACCCAGAAACCCAAGAATGCCTCTTGGGAAGCATGGGGTTGGAATTCGATGGCCACTCTGTGCAGCAGGGAGCAGTGGAAGCGACAGCTGCCTTTGGGAAAGAGGGAGATGAAGGGAGAATTATCTGCCACCTCTTCTTGGAAGCCAAAGACCTGGGGAAACTCAGAGGGAGTGCGAGTGAAGGAATCTCCTCTTCCCAACGGGCCTCGCAAAACGTAGGGGAGATTTCAGGGCTCCTTGGAGGAGACAGGTGATCCGATATCTGGGAGATGCAAACGCAGAAGGCAGATGCCTGGGTGAGGGGGTCCCCTGACTCAGGTACCTCCCGGGCACAACGCACGCTGGGGCCCTTGGAAACACTGGCTTCCGATTGGCGAGCCGGGATAGCACAATCTTATAACCTACTTGGCACCGAGGCGGGGAGTTGCCGGTTCCGTGATTCGAAGCATTCCCTGTGCCGGGCTTCCGTACCCAATACAACACACACACGCACACGCACACACACACACACACACACACACACACTACACACACACACACTACACACACACACACACACACACCCCTCCCGCACCGCCTCCCACTGCCCCCAGGCACGCACGGAGACGCCCACTCCCACACCAAACACTTGCAGCCCTCTGGCCACGAGTGTACCGTGCACGCTGGGGCTGAGGGCGGCCGCGGGGAGTGCCGCGCGGGGTTGCAGGCGCACCAGAGAGCGCGGGCCACTCTCGGCTTAGCGGGTGGGCTGGGGAGGGGCGGAGGGAGCCGCGCCGAGAACCTGGGACCCGGCAGAAGGCGGTGGACATGCAGTTCCCTTAAGGAATAACTTTTTCTCCCATCCCCACTCCCGTGCCCGGAGGCTCCGCTGTGGCTCAGACGCGCACAGCCTCCTTGATCATCATCCTGTAAACTGAAGAATCCCGAGGTAGTGCGCTCAGAACGCATCGCTCCTGACCCCATCTGGGGTGGGTAGGGAGAAGGGGTGAAAGCTTCAAATTAAAGTCTGCGGGGTTAGAGACAGCAAACTGTTCAGAAGAGGTCTCTGGCCTCCACCAGTCCTGCTTGGGTTTCCTTCGAAAGAGGCTTGGGCTTGGCGGGCGCACTGCTCCTGTGTCCCTTGGCCTCCTTCCCTTCACGTCTCCTCCTGGACTCTCCACTAGTCCCACTAGCGCTTCTCTTTTATTCCTTTCTCCCCCCATTCCCTATCCCACTCATCTTTCAGGGATGGGGTGTAGCCTCCGGGAATGCCTTGATGGGGATCCCCGCGCGCTGATCCCTACAGCCCCCCGCCCCCTTCCCCGTCCGGCGCCGGGTTCGGAGAGGAGGCACCCCCGTTGGCTGACAGGGGAAAGACGCCCCTGGGACTCGGGGCGCCGCGACCCCGAGGCAGAGTGCAGCAGGAGCCAGGGTGGGGAGGCCGGGCCGCCCCGTGAGGTCGGCTGCTCTGCATTGGCTTTCACTCCCGAGTAAGACGCCGGTCTGCTTCACTTTTATCCAGTTTCCAAGTTTTTGGTGGAGGTGGTTGGGTGCAGGGTAGATAGAGGAGCGACTGGCTATTGGGGAAGGTGGATCTTAAACTGTGCAGAGACAGCTAAGCAGAGCCCCTGGGAAGGGAGGGACCGAAACGGGAGACAGAGGCTCAGGGACAAAGACGAACGCGACCGCCCGGACAAAGCCCGAGTTCTAGACGCTTGGAGAGCGCGGCGGGACGCCCGCAAGCGAGCAGGAGGCTAGAACCCAGAGGGCTGGGGCGGAAGGAATCCTCGGGCCTCGACGTGGCACACCCCTGATACTCAGGTTGGGTCCTCGACAGTAAGGGTCAGACAGACCCGACGGTCCACCAGGAGGGCCCAGACCGGCCGGGCAGCCTCAGTGCTCTCGCAGAAAGCCAGAGTGTCCGCGCGAAGGAGGGAGCTGACGGATAGGATTCAGTGGCACCGGGAGAGCCCAGTGCGTGTGTCCGGCTCTGACCGCCAGGAGCCTGAGCCATAGTCTGCATAGATCCGAGAAGGCCGACCCAGTGTAGCCGCGAACAGCTCCCCCGCGGAGCCGCGATCTGAGTGCGCTCTGGCTGCTGGAGAAAGAGGCAGGGACCGGCAGGGTGCGTGTCCGGAGCGCCCACCTTAGAGCAGGGGCGGGGCGGCGGCACGGCCCGGACTCTCCTGGAAAACAGCCTAATCGTTTCTGCTGAGAGCACGCTTCGCGCAGAGGACTGAAGACCGGCTCTTCCAGCATTACAGCTGCTGATCCAAACCTTTCAGTCCCACTCTTAGTTCAGATATATTAATTTTATTAAAAATAGGCAGCCCAGGGTCACACCTCACTCCGGTCTTACCGGGGGTGCAATGTAACAGAGTTTTCAAAATTGACTGGAGGCAAATATTTTACCTTCTCACACTTAAAAAACCACATCTGGCCGTCGCTGCATGAGCGTGCCCACCTGATCCTTACGCGTGGCGTCGGTCTTGCGGGGGGGTCCTGCATAGGCGGCGGCCGGGACACACTCACCCAGTGCGCGCTTCTCCTGCCTTTCGCCGCGCTCGCGCAAAGCCGTAGAGCAGAAGGCGACGCCGGAGGCGGGTCGTGTCTCCGGTTACAGCGAATTTGCGATTTATCCGGATTCTGCGCCCGGCCTGGGGTCTCCAGAGCTCATATTTCGGACCACCCTGTACCCGATAGAGAAGGTGCGCAGCGCCCAGGCGCTGTATGGATGCTTCAGTGCGGTGCGCTCAGGGGTCTCCGTCTGCGCTAGGGGTTGGTTTCTCATCGGACAACCCTGGGGCCCCTCGCAGTAGCGTTTCCGCTTTCGGCCGTCCGTCTAATTCGGCCTAGGACCTTCCCGTGCAAGGAGCCGCCTCCAGGCATCCCTCCCTGCTCCTCGGACCCCCGACCCCCGGAGCCGGAGGGCAGAGTTTCACGGGGGGAGATCAGCGCGGAACTCGGGGCTGAGTCCGAGGACCGAACTGAGAACCTGTGCGTGGCTCTAGAAGAAACTGTCTTGGGCTCCGGTGCACACACAGACTACGTTCCGGGCTGCCTTGGGTTGGGCCGGTTGGGAAGACCCAGCTGGGTCCGAGCGGTCAGCCGAGCCTTCCCGCTGCGGGCCCCGCGATTCGGCGCGTCTTTGCGCACAGTGGCCACTTGGAGTCGCACTTTATGCCTGTTTGAGCCTCTCTGGCTGACGCCGGGATCTGCTTAATCGTTACAAAACGTTCAAACAAAAACAGGGCCAGTTTCCCAGCAGCCGGGAGCCACCCGGAGCACCGTCCTGCACTGGCCTCATTGCCCAGCCATGGAGAACTCAGTGGATTCTCCGCGTTTGGCTGGGGAGAGGGCTTCGGAACCTTTGGACCAGTTCGTTCCCCGCTCCCTTCATCTCGTGCATTTATGGGTGGGGTGTGAGGGGAACCGAGGCCGATCTCAGGACTCGGCCACCGCACCCGCCAGGAGGGGGACGGCTCCTGCTTGGCCTCGAGGAGGGTCCCCTGAGACTAAGAGTTGGATTTGAGCACAACTCTTGGAGTCCCGACCCCGCCCCCCCAACACACAAATATGCGCAGACCTGCAGAAACACAGCCACGCACTGCACGCACGCACCCGCGCGGCACACGGAGCATCTCCCACCGAGCAGGGGACGCTTGGGAACAATGGACTCGAGAGGTGTCGTCCCGGCGCTCATTCTGAGCCTCTGGGGCTTGGGGGACACGGGTTGGGGGAACCAAGGGTAAAGAGGAAGGAGAGCGCGCGAAGGGAAGGGGTGGAGGCGGCCTCCCGGCCTGGGGCGGGCAGGGGGCGCGCGCCGAAGGCGAGCGGGCGGGGGCCGGGACACCGCGGGGGTAGGGTGGGGGCTGGGCCCGGGCCGGCGGTCCCTCTCGGCTTCAGCCCTCCGCCAGGCCTCGGCGGCTCTCCGGCTGCTCGCGCCGCCAGTCAGCTGACTCGGGGGGCGGAGGAGCTGTCAGGCGCGCCCCGCCCTGCGCCGCCCGGCCGCGGGGCCCGTGCAGCCATTGGCCAGCGCGCCGGGCTGCCCGGGCCCCCGCGCCCCGGTGACATCAGGGAGGCGATAAAAGGCAGCAGCGGCGCCGGATCCCGCACAGCTGCACCGCCGGGCTGCGAGCGGCTGCGATCCAGAGAGCCCAAGAGCAAGAAAGCTAGAGAGCGAGCGGCGGGCGCTTGCCCGGCGCCTCCCCTCCGCCTGGCCGCGCGCCCCGCTCGCTTCTCCAACCACTCCCGGCCCGGCCCGGCCCCGGCGCGGCCACAGCCCCGGGCTCTGGGGCGGCGCAGGCAGGCTCGGGACTCTCCGGCGCGCCGCCGCGTCCCCAGACAAAGGCTTGGCCGGCGGCCCCGGCCCGCTGCGCCCTCGGCTCCTCGCCTCCCGGGCTCGCCGCTCTTCGCCCCCGCTCCCGGCTCGGCGCGTCCCGGCCGGCCGCAAAGTTTCCCGGGCGGCGGCGGCGGCTGCGCCTCGCGTCAGCGATGGCCGCGGAGCTGAGCATGGGGCCCGAGCTGCCCACCAGCCCGCTGGCCATGGAGTACGTCAACGACTTCGACCTCCTCAAGTTCGACGTAAAGAAGGAGCCGCTGGGGCGCGCGGAGCGCCCGGGTCGGCCCTGCACGCGCCTGCAGCCAGCCGGCTCGGTGTCGTCCACACCGCTCAGCACGCCGTGCAGCTCGGTGCCCTCGTCGCCCAGCTTCAGCCCCACCGAACAGAAGACTCACCTTGAGGACCTGTACTGGATGGCGAGCAACTACCAGCAGATGAACCCCGAGGCGCTCAACCTGACGCCCGAGGACGCGGTGGAGGCGCTCATAGGCTCGCACCCAGTGCCCCAGCCGTTGCAGAGCTTCGACGGCTTCCGCGGCGCGCATCACCACCATCACCACCACCACCCACATCCGCACCACGCGTACCCCGGCCCCGGAGTGGCTCACGAAGAGCTGGGCCCGCACGCGCACCCGCACCATCACCATCACCACCAAGCGTCGCCGCCGCCGTCCAGCGCGGCCAGTCCCGCGCAGCAGCTGCCCACCAGCCACCCCGGGCCTGGCCCGCACGCGGCGGCCGCGGCGACGGCGGCTGGTGGTAGCGGCAGCGTGGAGGACCGCTTCTCCGACGACCAGCTCGTGTCCATGTCCGTGCGCGAGCTGAACCGCCACCTGCGGGGCTTCACCAAGGACGAGGTGATCCGCCTGAAGCAGAAGCGGCGGACCCTGAAGAACCGGGGCTACGCCCAGTCGTGCAGGTATAAACGCGTCCAGCAGAAACACCACCTGGAGAATGAGAAGACGCAGCTCATTCAGCAGGTGGAGCAGCTTAAGCAGGAGGTGTCCCGGCTGGCCCGCGAAAGAGACGCCTACAAGGTCAAGTGCGAGAAACTCGCCAACTCCGGCTTCAGGGAGGCGGGCTCCACCAGCGACAGCCCCTCCTCTCCCGAGTTCTTTCTGTGAGTCGTGGCCGCTCCCGGCCCCCGCCCTTGCCCCGGCCCGGACTCCCCCGTCCCGTATCCCCAGCCCCGGACTCCCCCGGACCCTGTCCCTTCCACGGCCCCAGCCTTGACCTGTTCGACTGGAGGGAGGAAGGGCGCGCGGGACGCGGGCGACGGGAGGGCGCGCGGGCAGGCAGGGGACCTTGGCCAAGGCGAGCGCGGCGCGCGCCAGCGCCGCCTCCTAGACTCGAGCAGAGCCAGAGAGAGGCGAGGGGGTGGGAAGTCCCAGAGCAACTTTTCTCCAGGATGGAGGGCGGCAAGGCATAGTCGCGAGGAGTCGCCAAGGCCGTCTGGAGACTCCTGGCTTCCTGAACTTTTGCGCGTTAAGCCGGGGCAGCTGCTTCGCAGTCCGGAGCGTAATCCAGCCCAGCAACAGAGCAGCGAGGAGAGGAAAGGAGAAGGGACCCTGGCGGCTCGTTCCGGCAGGCGCGAGGCGAGGCTGAGCGAAGGAAGGACAGAGGCGGACCTGTCTGTCCAGGGTCCGGAGAACACTGGCTTTCAGCCCCGAGACGCGGGCCTCAGTTAGGACGTTCTGCGCGCAAATCTCATCAATTTTATTGCCTGCTCGATTATATAGAAAAAAATACGAAAATCTGCATTAAAAATATTAATCCTGCATGCTGGACATGTATGGTAATAATTTCTATTTTGTACCATTTTTCTTGTTTAACTTTAGCATGTTGTTGATCATGGATCATAACCCCCTTGTTTTCTTTGGGTGAGAAGGATCGCAGTTCGGAAACTCCGGCGGGCGGCCGCTTGTCCGGTTGCAGTCTATCGGCTGTCGGCTTGTAAATACCCGCCCCGCCAAACCGCTTAGAGAACGTGGCAGCAAGTGGAGTGTCTTTGTTTGGGTTTATTATTATGGCATTTTTTTTCTTTTGTAAGTAAAAAAAATAAAGTTCTGGGTATTTGCATCAGAAAACAACTTTGTCTTGGGGCACCCTTGGAAGTTGCATGTTTTCTCCCCCTCCCCCACCCCTTTGGTCCTCTTTTCCTCCCCGTTACTTTTAGTTTTCAATTTTGTTTTTGAAGGGGGAAAGAGGACTGGGGTCCCAGCTCCTGAGTATCAAGGCAGGGCAATTGCTGAGTACCGGTGTGTGCAGAGTTTCGCACCCGGGAGGCTCAGGAGTGTCCTCCTGTCAGCTGGTCTTAGGGCTCAATTGACATCCCTAACAAGAAAGGAAAACAGGTCTTGTTTGCTTTTTATTGCAACCAGAATCACTCCCAGGGTCCTCACGAAACCTTCCAGGCCGTCACTCATTGCTGGGGCCAAAGAGCTCCTAGGGCTATCAGCTTCACCAGCCCCGACCGCCCAACTGATGTTGAACGAACCGCCACACTCAGAAAGTACCAGAAACCCCAACATTGGCAAGACATTTTGCAACTTTCAAGTGCGTTCTTCAGATCTATATGTTATGTGTGTTTTCTTTCCCTGCTTTTGAGATGGCGGGCGAGTTATTGGTGGTGTTACCCCCTCCCCCACCCCTTCAGTTGTATAGTAGTTATAGGGAAGATCTGGGTGTTTTTCTTTATTATTACTTTTTTTCTCCCCTGCAGGTCAGTAAGAGGATTTAAGTTGCACTGACAAAAATACCAAAATGAAAGCGTATTTTTTAGTTCTCATTTGAAATTGCTGGCGCTGCTGGCCGGATGCATTTTTGAGTTTGTATTAGCTGATAAATTAACAGTAATAACAAGATTGTATGAACCGCATGGTGCTTGCAGTTTTAAATATTGTGGATATTTGTCCTGCATTGGAAACGAGCTTCGGTTTTTACAGATTCAACTGTGTTGAAATCAAATTTGCCACAACAGAAATTGTTTTTATTTCATGTACAATAAGGGATCAATTTCAAACCCTGCTTATGATATGAAAATATTAAAACCTAGTCTATTGTAGTTTTATTCAGACTGGTTTCTGTTTTTTGGTTATTAAAATGGTTTCCTATTTTGCTTATTAAAACCATGGAAATGGTGTTTATTTAGAGGATTCTGCTTTCGCCTGACTTTTCTTCTCTTGCCTCTTCAAGAGTTGAACCAATCTGAGGGGCACTCTCACCCCTCCCTTGGCCGGTGGAGAAACAGCCCAAGTCTGGGCAGATCTTTCTGTTGAGTGTGTGAGTGTGTGTGTACTTGAGCCTTAAATGTGTTTTCTGCTTCTCACCCTAGGTACAGACACTGGTCAGGAGCCGGTGTCCGTGAACAGAGAGGGGGCACATACCACTTTGGCAGAGCTTTCAGGCTTGGGCACCAGGATTGGTCTGCTAGCCTGCTGGTTCTGAGGCTGGCCAAAATCAGGAAGCTGGGAGTTGTCACCCTGATGGGAAAACAGCGTATTTCTGGCAATCAGGCTTGCCAGCCGTGCCGTGTCCAGCCTGGTACATCGGCTGGGGGCAACCAGAATTGCCCTAGAATGCCTGCTCTGAGTGCAGGCCCAGTCCCTTCTCCCCGCAGGGCCTGTGGAAGCAAGTGGAATCTAGTATGAGGTCTTGGGGTGGAAGACCCTTCAGACAGGAAGCCTGTCCCTGCAAACCTGTTTACTGCCACTTGGGCCTGGAGTGGTCAGCCCCCAGAAGGATCTAACCAGGATTTCAATGACTCCCTAAACCAGAGGTTGGAGGGGGTTGGGGCATCATTCTAGGCCAGCAGCTCTGACCCTAAGTCCTCAACTGGGAGGTGGTCCCAGAACCTGTCCTTACCCAGACTCTTAGAGAAGGCAAGGTCACCTGCATAGGTTGTCCCGAGCCCCTCTCAGCCGTCTTAGAACCCCATCTATAATTCTGGGTAGGAACCACCACCCTCCCACCACCTCCAGAAGAATTCTCTGCTGCTTTGGCAACAGCAGGTTCCAAGGGATTTCTGATCTCCTAAGACACAGCATCTGCAGTTCGGGAGACTCAGCCTTCCAGGCTTGGGTCCTAAGGTGGAACTTCGGTACTTGAACGGGGAGATGTGGGAATCCCAGAGTAGAACCCCAGCCAGGGACTAGAACTGAAAAGACCAAGGAGAGGAAAGGGGAGGGTGAAACTATCAGGGAACAGGTTTTGGCCTAGTCCCTGGAGACCTGGGATTGGTGGCCAGGGAATAAGAAAGGGGAAAATCCCTACAGCAAGGATGCAAATACCAGCAGTAATTTACATTTAGCAGTGCTGTGGTGTTGTTTAGTAGGCAAGAAATCAAAGATCCTAGCTCGAGTTAAATTCCAAGGCCCAGGTCAGTTCGCCCACCCAAAGAGGTACATGGCAGGGAAGGCTTTGGCTGAGGGGACAGTGGAAGTCTGGCAGTGGGGTGACTGCCTGCGTGCGCTCAGCAGAAGGAGCAAGGGGCTGTGATTAGCTGGGGAAGTGCGTGCACAAGTGCATATACACAGAGTGTGCCCCACTTGGACAAGTGTATCCCCTTTACGGCAAAAAAAGGTCTGGCAGGTGGAGTTCTGGAAGAAACCAGGAAGGGCGTCCCTGTGGGACCGGGGGGATCCTCAGGACTCCGTGGGGTGGAGACTTGACTCTCTTTGGAATGGTCCCAAGCAGACTGGCACCCTCCACCTCTAGAGTCACCTGGACTCTGCCAGAAAAGCCTCGGGGGCTGGGAAGGGTCGCAAACTCCAAAGCACCGGTTTTCTCTCCCCAGAGCACAGACGCAGACACAACCCAGCGACCGATGTCATCACAGTGCCTCCAGAACAACGCGGTGGCTCAGTCCGGTGTAGAGTGGCCAAGTGCGCCTCTGAGAAGCCGACAGTCCCACGACACAGGCCTAGTGACACACTGACACACAGATACACAGACATCCCCGTCTCGCATCCACACTGATGCCATCGCAGACATTGTAACTCCCTGCGCCACCCATCTTTGGAGCACCTGCCGGCCCGGGCGCATGCAGGCGAAAGCCGGGCAGAGCGGGCAGCGCGCCGGAGGAGCCCGGGACCTCGGGAGCCTCCAGGGCGGGCTCGTCCAGCAGGCAAGTCCCGGCCCGCCGCCTCGACGCAGACCCGGCGCCCAGATACTCGGGGAAAGCGACCGGTGCCCGACGTCCTTCGGCTCGTCCCTCCCCGGCGGCGCCTTGCAGACCCGAGGCTCCTTGCGGTTCCCACCACTCCCCGCCGCCCGCTGGCTCCTCGCGACCCTCCGAGGCCCGGGAAGGAAAAAATAAATCCTCCCCACGCCGGGAGTCCTCCACGCCAGCACGGGTCCCACGCAGACAGCTGGCGCCTGCCCTTGCGGACACACGCCGAGACAGACACGCGGGCCTCGCGACGGTGGCTCCGCTCGCTGCAGCCCGCGCCACAGACGGGTCGGGCGCGGCGGGCGAGCAGGTCCCCTCTTGCGACCCCCGAATCTCGCGTGTTCGAGGGAGGCTGTGTTGGTTGGACTGGCCGCCGCCGCCACCTTCCGAGAGGCCGATCGGGGAAGGCGCCCGGCGGCTTCTGGGGGTCCTCCCCGCACCGGCTCTCCCCGACAGTCTCCTGCGTCCTTACTTTCTTTGCCATGTTCCTTTCCTCGGCCCTTCCTACGGAAATCGTCATCTCAGAAAACTTTCTCTCCGTCTCCCCTCCCCCTTCCTTTTCTTTCTCCCCCACCCCCGCCCCGCCTTTTATCCCTGCTCAGCCTGGCAGAGAAGAGCCAGGAGCGGGTTCCGAGGTGCCCGGTAAGTGCGGGGAGGAGTGGAGGCCAGAGCCTGGCGTCCCCGAAGCCTCTGCGCAGCGCCTGGAGGCTGGCCAGTTGCTCGGGCTCCCGCCTGCCTGATCCCGCTACCCGGCCCTTCCCCTCCCCATCTTTCCCAGCGGCTGGGCTGGCGGCTGGGGATGGATCTAGAGCGAGGTGCCCGCTGCTGGTGGTGACAGTGGGTCCCTGGGGAGCTGGGGCTGGACCCTAAGCCCAGACCCCTCTTTGCATCACAGCCAGGTTTCCTCCAGTCAGTCCAGGGTCTCTGGGTATTTCTATGGCAGGACAACCCCCTTCCCCGTCAGAGGTGCCCAGCTGCCCCCCACCCACCCAGTCTGGCTGTGCCCTACCCAGGGAGACCTCCCAGTGGGAGCTGCCAAGAACCACATAAGGTCCCCCAGCACGGTCATTTTGCTTTTTTTCCCTGTGACCTAGAGAGGCGGCTTCTGCCACACCCTGCAAAAGCCTCAGCCACTCAAGCCCACTCCTCAAGTTCTTTCTCTCTGGTCTCCCGAGAAAACAGCTGGATTGAGAGATTTGACTAGTTCTCTTGCAGACTTTCAGATGCAAAACCTGCTTCTGAGCCCTTCTGTTTTCTGAAAGGAAAACCCAGAGCTGGCATCTTGCGTAACCCTTCCCTCTACAGCCCGCTGTCCGCTGGCCTGGCCTCTCAGCCCTGAGATAGCAGTGTTTGGATTTGTTATGTAAGGAAGGCAGGATTAGAGGTTTGTGCTGCTCCTCCTCCCCCCACCAAAATAAAAGTCCTTACATGGCGCATCGCGTTAAAAAAAAAAAAAACAAAACTATCACAGTGGTTTTTTTTGCAGCAGGCGGCAGCTCTCTTGGAAGAATTCAGTCTGGGTAGAAAAGCTGCTCCTGAGTTTGTGCCCAGCACAATACTTGGGGGAGATGTGCCTGCCTGCAGTGAAGGGAGAGTCCTGTGTTCAGGGTGTACCCCGTTCTCGCAAGCTGCTGGTACTTACAGACTCAGAGGACTAGCCTCCTGTTGAGGAAGGCAGCTGCTGCTGCTGCTGGAATTTCATCCTTTCTCCACGTCCTGCCCCTGGGAGCAAGGTGCCCAGACCCTGGAGAGCACCCGTTTCTCCCAGGAAGCCCCCATTCTCTGTGCCCTGCACGCCGTGTGTACTGCATGCATTTCCGTGCCTTACACATGTTCTTAATATCTTGTACCCTTTTCCCTTGTCCTCCACGTATTATCTTAAAACATGCACTTAGATAAGAAAATCAGAGCTAACTGTTCTCACTTGGAGGGAATTAAATATACGCGAGAAGTTGCCACTCCAATTTGGAAAAGCAGCTACATTATTAGCAAGGGTTTGTTCCGAAGCAGACTCAGTTTTAGCTGCGTCTCTGCATTCTTTGTCTGTGAAGTTACTTTCATGTGAAATAGCGGCCACTCATTACACATTCCTTTTTGTTGGTATCAGAAAAAAAAATAATGAAGGATGATATCCTTTAGACTGGAGGGGCTGCCACAGGGGCAGGGGGAGGAGGCCTGCAACT
Source organism: Moschus berezovskii (assembly GCF_049115385.1). Lineage (NCBI taxonomy): Eukaryota > Metazoa > Chordata > Mammalia > Artiodactyla > Moschidae > Moschus > Moschus berezovskii. The sequence continues at coordinate 14,184,257 of NC_142474.1, forward strand.
TTCTGGAAGAAGCCAGTTGCTGTGAGAAGAGAGAGCTGAAGTCCACAAACTCAGTATTTATATTGTCGTATTTTCATTTTTTGGAGCTTGGGGCCCTTTATCGGGGCTTGCATTTCTGACGGTAATTAGACAAGGGTGGGAAGCTAGATGGTGTCCATTTTGGAGCTGGAGAGGTAGGTGGACATTGAGCCTGGCCTGTGACTCCACCAGGAATCAGGAACCGAGGTTGTCCTGAGGTTACTCGCGAGTCCCCTAGTTTATTCTGATCTGTCACTTTCACTGCTCTGACTGTGCCGGGGTTGCATGCATCTCTGTTCTTCTGAGAGAGGCCATGGACCTGGTCTGGTCCAGGGACAGCAAAGGGCTTCCTGACGCAGGACTTGGCATCTGCCCTCCTTGTGTCCTGGGAATCTGAGCCTGGCACACTAGTCCTTTTCCAGGAACCAGGGGCAAGCCGATTGTAGCACATGTAAGGCCTGACCAGTTTACGAGGTACATCCCACCATGACATTTCACTTGACTCTCTGAGTGTGGACTGCTAGTATCCACCCCAGTCATGGATGGATAAATAGGCCCAGAGCAGTCATCTCTTACCCAGGGTCACCCAGTGCAGGATCTAGGACTTGAATCCCCTATCTGATGCCAAAATTTGTCTTTTTGCCACCAAACTCCCTAAGTCCACTATGCCTTCTCTGAAACCCTGGGGAGCGGGGTAGAGCTTAGGGAAAAGTATGGACTGGTGGGAAATAGCCTTTGTGGAGGACAGTTTCCTTTCTAATTCTCTTTGTAGAGGGCAGTCACTCTCTTGGGGGTATACGTAATGCTCTCCAGCCACAGGGCTCCCTGCCCAGGCATGGGGAATGGGGAACGGGGCCTTGGAAATGCAGCAGGACTAATATGCCACAGGAGGGTGGGAGGGGCACTGCAGGTCTGTTGCCCATTTCAGTCTTTCATGGAGGAGCCAGCAAGTTATGGTGCTTGTGTGTTTGGTGCGTGTGTGAGTGTTGCGGGGAGGCCCGCCTGGGCTTTGTTGGGCTTGGGACACTGGTGCTTTTTGCAATTAGTCAGAGTCCTCTCAGCTTTTATCCGTTCTCAATGGAACTTTCCAAAAATTATTTCATAACGATCAGGGCAAGTGTTTCTAGAGGAAGCAGCCTCTAGGTGAGGCAGTTTTGATGGAATTACTCATAGATGAACCAAAGCTGTTTCCAGCATGATACGGGAGCTTTGGACCCTCACCGAGGTGTGCCTCCAGTCTCACGCAGGCACCTGCAGAAACGTGTGTGTAATTCACACTTACATACGCAGAGGCAGGCACATAGGTGCACGCGCATTTAAATGCAGAATCCATGAATGCCTATTTGCTACACATTCACTTGCATGTAGGCACATGCAGGTACATCGCACACAGACCCACAGGTGTGTGTCCATGCCCATGTGTGTGCCTGTCCAAATGCCCATACACACCCACTTATGCAGTGTCTGTATTACATTGAAACACAACGGATTGCATATGTATACACTCACAAAATATGCATGGGTCACATACACAAACACACACGTTGGGTACCGAGCAGTGGCCTTCACATGCATTCACACACGAGCACCACGTCATAAGTGAAATGTGGCTCTGGTGGGGTTAATGGAGGCCCAGACTCCCATAAATATTTATACGAAGCACTCAAGCTCTCAAAGCAGGAGACGAAACCTCTCCCTCCAAGCCGCTGTAAATCAAGCAGCTGCTGCGTGGTACCTGTCAGATCCAGGGCTGTGCACTCCTGGACCTGCTCCATGAGGGTGGCCATATACGTGCTGGAGCACACGGGCCTCTCTCCGCTTTCCCAGGCATCCCAGCTGATGTGCCAAGGTCAGTCCCAACAGTCCGAGGATTCTTCTGTGAGCAGCGAAAACAAGCATTTGAACACTGCTGCTCCTGCAAGTGCAGGGAGGCTGTTTGTGAATATCTGAGCCTAAGATTCCCCATTGAAGACAGAAGTGATCTAGAGGGCCTTGGAGAGCTGTGGGTGCTAAAGAGGGTTGGAGGTCCTGGACTGACCCAGGTTCACTGCAGCAAGGACTCCAGCTTCTGGGGCTGACTAAATTTTGGGCCCCAGGAGCCTGCTGAATGGCACTGAGCTATACTGCCTTAACCCTGTGTTCAGTGAACATTCTGCCTCCAATCCTGCCACCTCAAAGCTTTCATTCAACTACTGAGCAAATATTTGTTGTGTGTCTTCTCTATGCCAGGCACTGTACTAGGCACTGTGTTTTCCCTCTGCCAGACCATACAACAATGGGCAAGGCCAGAAATAATCCCTGCAAACAAGTCTTCGCAGGATTTACAGTCTAGTAGGAGAGAGAGACGGCTTCCCAGGTGCCTCAGTGGTAAAGAATCTGCTTGCCAATACAGGAGATCCCTAGTGGGGAAGATCCACAGGAGGAGGAGATGGCAACCCTCTCCTGTATTCTTGCCTGGGAAATTCCACGGACAGAGGAGTCTGGTGGGCTACAGTCCATGGGGTCACAAAAGAGTCAGACATGACTTAGCAACTAAAGGACAACAAGGAGAGAGATGCAGTTAGATGCTAAACTATCCAGGGTATAATTTCAAAAAGAGATAACTGCTATGGAGGAACAAAACCTAGCCCTCTGAAAGCCTATGTATGACAAAGAAGCTGACACAGACTGGAAAAGAGTGGTCAGGAAGGGCTTCCTGGAGGAAGTGATATTTGAGTGAAGATCTGAAGCGTGAATAGGAGTTATCCAAGTCAAATGGATATGGGAAGAACATTCTAGGTCTAAATCTCTTTTAGTCTTACTTTTAAAATAAGTGATCAGGATCTCTGTCTCCTCGCTGATTTTCTCTTCTATCTTCTCACCTTGCTCACTGTCCTGCCACACTGACTCTTTGATGTTTCTGAAACCTGCTAGTTACCCTCCTAGCTTAGGGCTTTGGCTTGAGCTGTTTCCCCTGCCTGAAACACTCTTCCCCCAGGCAAAACTGTGGCAAACTCCCTCTTCTCCTTCAAATCCTTGCTCCAATTTCACCTCCTTGATCAGGCCTATCCTAACCTCTCTACTTGAACTAATAACTTTCTCTCTACAGCCTCCCTGAACATTCCTGACCTGCCTTATTCTGCTTTACCATTTCTCTCTCTCTTTTTTTTTTTCTTTCTCTCCACAGCACTCATCATCTTAGGACTCTGGATCACTTCTTTATTTATTGCTTATTTTCTGTATCCTCCTGCCAGCAAATAAGCTCCTTGAGGTCACCGCCTGATGGCTGTTTTGTTCACTGATGTTCCTTAGCACCATGAGTGGTGCCTGGCACTGTAGCACCCCAATTACCAGTAATGGGTTGAATGAATGTGTGTTGAGTAAAATGTGTTTAAAGAGGAAAGGGGGTAGTAGCTGTGAAAAAGTTTGAGGTCCCGTGTATATTTATCTCTATCTACCCACCTACTTATCTATTATCTATCTTTCCATTTATTCAATTTATGTATCCTTTCTTCTATCAATCATCTTGTCAATTATTTATCTATATCTGGGGCATCCCAGGTGACACTAGTGGTAAAGAACCCACCTGCCAATCCAGGAGATGTAAGAGACACGGGTTTGATCCCTGGGTTGGGACGATCCCCTGGAGGAGGGCATGGCAACCTACTCTAGTATTCTTGCCTGAAAAAGCCCATTGACAGAGGAGCCTGATGAGCTATATACACCATAGGGTCTCAAAGAATCAGACACAACTGAAGTAACTTGGCACGCATCTAATGATAGTTGGATGGCATCATCAAGTCAATGGACATGAATTTGAGCAAACTCCGGGAGATGGTGAAGGCCAAGGAAGCCTGGCATGCTGTAGTCCACGGGGTCGCAAAGAGTCAGACATAACTTAGCAACTGAACAACAACAAATCTGTCTATTTATTCATCCATCCAATCTATATATCTATTCATTTATCAGTATCTATAAATCCGTCCAATCTATGTATCTATTAATCTGTCAATCATCTCTTTCCATTTGTTCTGTTTATCTATCATCTATCAATTATCTATCCACCTACCTAATCTATCCATCTAATCTATTTATCTATTCATTCATTAAGCATCTATCTATTCATCCAATCTATTCATCTATCAATTGTCTATCTGTCTATCAAATATATATCTTGTATTTAGTTTTTTGATACTCCTTAAAATACATACTACTGAAAATGTTTTTTTAAAGGTTGTTTGTATCTTGCTCCAAATTCTTGTGTATATCATCGGTGTCCTTTGGGACACATTTTGGTGTTTGTCAGGAGAAAGTCTGACCTCTGATGGGGGAGGCAGATAGGGGAGCCCCAGGGTGGGACAGCAGAGGAGGAGGAGGAGTTGGGGAGGGAGCCAGAGCAGAGCTTAATCTCCTTGCTTCTCCCTAGGTGCTTGGTGGGTCTTTGAAGAGAAAAGGGAGGGGTGGGGGATCAGAGAAGGCTCTTGTTCAATGCTGAGGGCATCGAGGTAGCCAGTCTCCCACCCCTTTCTGACTGCCCTTCCTCCCCCAGTTTATCCTGTCCCTCACTCTAATCTCATGCAGAAAAAACCAAAACAAACAGGCTCTTCCTCCCCATTGCTTTCTGAGCTGAGAAGAAAGCCTCCTAAATACTTTGTCCCCTTGATAAGTTATTTTTAAAAAGAAATAATGTCTCTAAACCCAACATTTGTGATGACTTAAAAAAAAAAAAAAAGAAAAGAAAGAAACCACGCCACAAATCAACAGCTCTCTTGTTTTAAGCGATTGCTAGGTTTTGGAGAGCAGGCTGCTCGGTAAACATACTTGGTAAACATCCAGAAAGGATTGCATGCAGTGTCCTCCAGTCAGAACCAAACTTCCCCGAGCCCCTGCTTTCTGTTTCACTGATGCAGGAAGAAGCTCTCTAAAAGCAGACCAGAGATGAGGCTGCCGCGGTTACTGGAGGACATTTCTTCTGGCCTGGGAAATCTACAAGCATCTGTGAGCAGCCTCTCCCCCCTCCCGCCCCTGCTTCCTACCACTTTGCATTCTTCACAGGACGTTTGGCTCTCTGCCTCACACTGGAAGGGAATAGCCATTCAGCCCATCTCACAGCTGGGTAAACAGAGTCGGGGGCCTCTTGTTTCCAAGCAGAGCTGGGACAGAAAGTGTCTCAGGGTGCCCATTAATACCACGCAGCCAAGAGAACTCCACCAAGTCCTTGTTGGTTCAGTTCTTGAGAAATAAGCTGATTTCTTGGCGGAGCAAATCTGCATTTATATGCCCTCTCAGAGGCATCCTTCTGGCTTCTTCCATACCACACTGTAGCCTGGAATGTCCTCGCTTCTTTTTTTGTCAATTCCTAGAGTCTTCAAATAAATTCCCCTTTCAGCTCCCACCCTACTCCTCCAAGACTACTAGAGCCCTCTTTCAAAAACTCACCTCTGGTCATGTCACTGTCTTATTGGCAGCATCAGCAAGTCATTGGTTTGTCTTTGTTCCAGAAGAGAGCAAGTTTCTGGATTTCAGTTCCATCTTGACTGTGGCTTTGGCAGTCCAAGATGCTGAGCCGAGATTCTGAGGCAATTTGGAGAAGGTCAGAGGTCAGAAGTAAAGTGGAAAGTCCCCTGGGATGAGTCTGTCCTGGCGTTCAGATGACCTCTAAAAGGAACCCATATTTACCTGCCTGTTGGCCCATCCAGCTTCTGTCTCCTTCAAGGTCAACAGAGAGTGACCTTTCTCTGGGTTTTATATTTTTACATAGTAGGAAAAGTTATCCATCGACTGGATTATAGGCATGATGTATTTTGAAGACCTTTCTTTTGCTTGAGATCTCTAAAAAGAATGACTCTCTTGTGTTCTCTGGGGTGGCCCACCTTCTTCTCTCTGTTTGCGTGACAGAGAAGAGTGACCAGAAGACCAGGAGTCCTGCTTTCGAAAAACAGAAGCATTAGGTTGAAACTTGTGAAATTGTTCATATGTGATAGATTCATTCCGTAGAACCTGTGGGCCTAAAGCTGGTTCTTGGGACTCTTCCAGGGCATATTATTAGAAGGATGGCTTGCAGGTAGCAAAGGGATTGGTGATTATTAGGACCCAGAATGGGATCACCAAGAACACATCAGGTCAGAGTCACCCTGCTTTTATCTTTGATGGATCAGGGGCCGTGGCCTTGAAGATCCTTATTTGACAGACACTATCCATGCTCCTGGCACTGTTAAGTGTTTTACAACCGTTCACTCATGTAACCCTCACGACAACCTTATGAAACAGGGGAAGAGGACGTCTCCATTTTCTGGGTGAGGAAATGGAAGCACAGAGAGGTTAAGCAACTTGCTCAAGGATGCACAGCGAGGAAGCGACAGTGCTGGGATCCAAAGCCAGGCAGTCTAAATCCAGAGTCTTTGTTTCCAGCTCTTCTGAGGTTGGGGTTTGGATGATAAGTGAGGTAGAACTGGGGACGGGTGGAGAAGTGCTTTGGGGATTTTATCCAGTGGAGACTTGACTCTTGAGAAGAGAGTGCCCCTGACTCCAGACCACTCTGTAGCCTCTCTTGAGCCCTTGGTTGCTCCACTGGGGACATTGCTTTAAAAAATATTTTTTTGGAGGTATAATTGACATCTAACTTTGTATTTGTTTCAGGTGTACAACATGATGATTTGACATTTGATTTGACATTTCTGTACATTGTGAAACCATCAATGTTAAGTCTAGTTAGCATTCGTCGACCATCCTTAGTCACAAAAATATTTTTCCCCATGAATGATGAGGAAAATTGCCTTTATTTCTTTAAAAATTAAATCACTTATTTATTTGACCATGCAAGGTCTTTGTCACTGCTTGTGGGTTTTCTCTAGTTGTGGTGAGTGAGTGGTGGTGGTGGTGGTTTAGTCGCTAAGTTGTGTCTGACCCCATGGGCTGTAGCCCACCAGGCTCCTCTGTCCGTGGGATTCTCCAGGTAAGAATACTGGAGTGGGCTGCTATTTCCTTCTCCAAGGGATCTTCTTGACCCAGGGATTGAACCCAGGTCTCTCGCATTGTGGTTGATTTCTTTTTTACCATCTGAGCCACTGGGGAAGCTCAAAAAGACTGGAGTGGGTAGCCTATCCCTTCTTCAGGGGAACTTCCTGACCCAGGAGTTGAATGGGAGTCTCCAGCATTGCAGGCAGATTTTTTACCAGCTAAGCTACCAGGGAAGTCCTATTATATGTATACCCATTCTTTTTTAGATTCTATTCCCATATAGGTCATTACAGAGTTTTGAGTTCCCTGTGCTATACAGTAGGTCCTTATTAGTTATCTGTTTTATATACAGTGGTGTGTATGTGTCACTGCTTTTAAATTAATTTTTCTGAGATGTTGGCAAGTAGTCCCACAGAAACCATCGATGGCTCCCCTTTGCCATTGGTGGGCAAATTCCAAGTTCTTTAGCTTGGCCTTCAGGGCCCAGCACTGGGAGCGCTTGCTAGTCCACCCTTTGCTTAGCATCTTGTGCTAGGCCAGACTGACCCCAGAACTGGCCCTGGGTTCTCCAGCCTCCATATCTTGGAGGTGTGTGATTCCCTATGAAGTTCTCTGTTGCTCACAGTCCGCCCCTCTGTAGATCACCTCCTTTTTCAATTGCTCCTGAGCCAGAGAGAGGTTAAGCAACTTGTTCAAAGATGCACAGTTAGTCAGAGACAGTGTTGGGATTTTTTCTGACATCTTTACTGAAGCTGGAGTGGGGACCTAGAAGGAATTCAGCTTGTAGAGTCAGGTAGACCTCCTCTTGCTGGCTGTGGGGACTTAGGTAAGTCACTTCATCTCTCTGAGCCTCAGTTGCCTCCTGGCAAAATGAGGAGCATCTTGCCCATTTCTTTCAGCTCAAGAGGATCTGACAGTGATGTCTGGTGGGTGGTGGAAGCAGTGAATGGTGCCTGCTGTGGTTTCTGGGGAGCGTGGTTGGGCTGGTGGGAGGGGAGGGGATCTCTCTGCACAATATAAGTCCTGGAGAGAGGGCTGGATCTGAGCCATCTCTCCCCAGCAGTCTTTCTGAAAGGGCCCAGCCTTTCAGGAAGGAGACAGGAGCTCAGGAAATGCTCCTAGAAGTCACTTAGAAGGGTTAGGTTCAGCCACAAGTCCAGACTCCCACATTACAGCTGGGAGACTGTCAAGCAGGTCTAACCGGTCCCATCCCCTGGCTAGGATCAGGCTCAATTTGCAAGGAAATTGATTGGCAGAGAAGGCCCTGGAAGGGAGTGCACAAACCCCAGCAGGAGCTCTGGGGAAGTGGGATTTACAGCTGTGAACTTACTGTGGGAAAGAAGCTGGAGTTTCAGCCCTAAGTGCAAACAGTCTCACCCCCACCAGCTTCTTCCAGATGCTCCAAACCCAGGGAGCCGGGACTCACATGACTAGCCAGCATTTTTCTGGTATAGTTGCAATGCACGCTTGCCTCCTGCCTTGGGAAGAGCTTTTTGAAGCGAAATCTTGGGTCTTTGGGCTGAGGGTTTGGGTCCCTCACTGGGTGACAACGCAGCGAGGTTTTGATGGCCATGCTTTAAGCAAGTCTGTGCTGGGTGAGCATGTCCTGGTACATGTGTGTGTGGGCACACCCTGGAAGGGTATATGCACACGTGTGTACAAAACCACAGAAAAACATTATGCCTTTGTGGCTGAGATGGGGGACTCAGAGTCAGGCTGCCTGGGTTTGATGGTCACCTCTGCACTTGCTGGCCCTCTGATATCGGAGAGGTTGCTTCCCCTGCTAGCTTTCAGATTTTGTATCGTCTGAAGGGAACTACAATAACACTGCAGAGTTAAAGGTCTCCTGAGAATTTAGCCGGGTGTGCATGTGAAGTGCTTAACACTATCCTTCACGCATCGTATCTGCTCAGTGAAAAGTGATCGCTATTTTCTCTGTATTATATTGACATATAATGTGGGTAATAGTGAAGGCTGGAGTGTAGACTCCGAAACCAAAATGCCGGTTCTGACACGTCCTCCCTGTGTGGTTTTGGACAAGTTACTTAACTGCTCCCTTAGTTTCCTCCTCTGTAAAATGAGGGTGATAATATTGTACCTGTCTCGCAGGCTTGCCATGTCATAAGGGGCTTAGAACAGTCAGAGCCTAGTGGATCCCTGGTGCTTGGTGTGTTAGCTGTTATTGGTGTTGGTTTCATGATCATGGTGGCGACCATCACCGTCTTCATCTCCATCTTCACTAAGGCGATCATTACCTTGTCCGCCTTTGTTGGTACCCACTTACTCTTCTAGAGGAAAGTCTGTTGGTGAGGGGAGCCCTTAAGGCAAGTGGCCCACTCTCAGACTGTAGAAAAGGCCTGATGGGGTCTCCAGGCATCATCCACGTGGCCGGAGCTCGAGCCTTACCCCCTTGCCTGCTTCCTTGGTCCCTCTGCGTGCTGTCGGCTCCAGCCTGTGCCTCTCAAGGCACTGCGGGTGGTGGGGGAGGAGCTCCCTGTCCACACCCTAGTCGGCCTCCTAATAATGATGCCTTGTTCTTCCCCAGCCAGGAGGGGTGCAAGAATCTGGCTAGCCCAGCCTCCCAGGGCCCCGAACAGCTGACTTCGTCCACACTTGCCTCCTTGGAAAGCCCTCAGGGGAGCAGGGGCTAGCCATCTTCCTTCAGCCCAGCCAGGGGGCTTCTTTCTCCCTAGGAATGGGGCTGGGCTCCCCAGCCTGCCACGCTGGCCAGAACCTACGCTTTCTGCAGACTGCCAGTTCTGGCCTGAAAACTCTGGCTTCCCCACCTGGGTGGCCCCGGGGAGGCCAGGTAATCTTTCTGAGCCTCACGCCCCTCATTTGCAACATGGCTATAATCATATTAATCTGGCGGGGCAGGAGAGGAGAGATCTCGAGGAGTGAATGAGAAAATGCACATAAAGCAGTAAGTGGAGCAACCTGCCCTGGGCAGGTTCTCACCAGCACATAAGAGCCCTCTCTTGAGCCTTTCCCTCCAGCCCCCTCCCAGTCTTGGGGAGGGGGCTGTTTCAGGGAACAGGAGATGGCCAGAAACATGAAGAGGACAAAGGAGCTTAGACCTACTTCCCAACAGGGATTTCTGGAAGCAGGGCCAGTGTGGGTCCCCCTGGGGGTAGAGGACAAGGATGGGTGGGGTCTGAGTCAAGGATCTGTCGAGGCCCGTCCCCTCTGCAGAGTCTGCGTATGTGCTGTGTGTGTGTGTGCGCGCACGCGCATGTGAGCTCACCACCTCGACTGAGTGGACACAGGTTGCAGAGTCAGAGGTCAGAGGCTGCTGGCTGTGCCCTTCCTGGTGTCCCTGGGGACTGAGAGGATCCAGAGCAGGCACAGGGGCCACTGCCCAGGTCTTGGGAGTGACGTGTGGGTAAATGAATGAATGCCTGCTGATTTTCAGCCATGAATTCCTTCATTTGCTCTGTGCTCAGCACTTTTGAACCCCAACCTCTCTGATTCCCAGGCCATCCTACAGTCACTCTGAGTGGTTGTGAGTCTGTGCTCCCATGGTGGCTCCTGAAGAAACTGGGGAATCTGCTCAAGTCCTCCTGCCAAGTGGCTGAGCTAGGGTTTGAACTGAGATCTGCACACAGGCCCTAAGGAGCTAGAATCCCAGGATGAGGAGTTAGGGGATCACCCTGTGGTGATGGAATCCTGCTGCCGTGCCATTGCTGTGCCAGGGAGCCCGGGGACACAGCTGCTTTAACTAAGAGTGGACACTCAAACCTAAGCTGGGCCAGGAAGCATCAGGTTCCCAGGAAATTGGAGTTTGGATTCTGGGGTGCTGGTTAGAGTGTGGTGGGAGCTAGAAAGGGGAGGATGGAGAGTTGGGGGAGCTTCAGCTGGCCCTTGTGCCTAAGGAACCAGAGAAAGGCACTCTGCAGAGAGGGAAGGATGGAGCTGGCCTGTAGAGAAAGGCTTAGATGGTTAGGATGGCGTCATAAAACCGAATCGAATAGAGTGGACCCAGCTACTAAACATCAGTGAGATATAGGAGGGAGGACACAAAAGCTGGATGAACCAGGATAGACTTTTGGTCAGGGAGAGGAGAGTAGAGGTAGCAGAGTTTGCTCTGGGAGTCTGTATCTTGGTCCTAACTTCATGTGTGAACTTGGGTGGTCACTCAGCCTGTCTGAGGCTTGGTTTCCTACTGTGGCGTGGGGCACTTGCCTTCAAGGGCTCTGAACGTGGACTGACATCTGTGATGGAAGTACCAGGCCCACGGGTGCTAGTCAGTAAGTCTAGGTTTCCTCCCTCGCTGCCTCCCCCTCTCTGAAGGCTGTTTCCCTTTAATTAAGCTTTTTATTGCCCTCCTGACCTCTTCCTACCATGGGCTAACTCCTCCCAAGGTCCACCCACTACCCTTGGGACCTCGCGATGGATGACATACTTGCCTGTGTAATAAGTTGTTTTAACATCCATCTCCTAGTGAGGACACATGGGTCATAGGAATATATTGGTCCATACACAGTACAGTGTTTACTGCACAGTAGATGCTTGAAATATATTGACTAAATGAATGGATAAATTCATTGTAACAGTCATTCCTGCAGAGTCAGGATCGCTCTCTCCAAGTTACAGTTAAGCTGCATTTTCATCTTGTTTTTCCACCTTTTCACCAGGTCAGTTTCTACTCATCCTTCAGGTCTCAGCGTTAGTTTCTTTGGAAGGCAGCACTAAAGCTCTCGACTGGATCAGGTGCTCTTACCATTATCACCAACCCCCGCCTCTCCAAGGTTTGCCTGGATTCCCTTCTCCAGACATCCATCTACTGGGAACTGTTTTTTGGGTTCATGACCCTCTTAATTCCATCAGTTTCATAATTTTCAGGGTCCAGTGCAAAATGAAGATAAAGTGCCTCTTATTTAAAAGTTTTGAGAAGTTTAAGATGGCAATAGAGCATTAAAGCAAGCGTGGCCTTTTTTAGCTGTGGGGTCCTGCCAGTGCAGGAGACTTAAGAGATGCAGGTTTGATCTCTGTGTTGGGAAGATTCCCTGGAAGAGGGCATGGCAACCCACTCCAGTATTCTTGCCTGGAGAATCCCATGGATAGAGGAGCCTGGTGGGCTACAGTCCACAGGATCTCAAAGAGTCGAACGTGAATGAGCGACAGGCAAGCACAGCACCTGTGTGGCTACACAAGTCACACGCCTGTGTAGCTGATCCCGATTCCGTGACAACACAGACAGTCTCGTTTACTGCTACCTCCTCCTGTCCTGAGACTCACGCAGTGCCTGGTCCTCATGAGCATCTCATTTAAACATCAAATGAAAGAACGGAAAGCAGATACGCTGTAGATAAAAGTTACATAGCCACTCTGAGCCTTATTTTTCCCATCTGCAAAATGGGCATATCTTGCTTCTCCCCAGCCTCCGCAAGGCAGGCAGTGAGGACCTCCTGAGCCTTGGGGCCATGGGATCACATAGCACGTGTCCTAGAACTAGTCAGTTACAGGTGGTCAGAGGACAGAGGCCGCTCTGTGTGGGGCAGAGTGAGGCTGGCCTTATCAGGTCAGTGGACTCTGCTCTCTCCAGGCGGCGAGCCCACTTCTGATGACGTACTCCTACCTGGCAGGAGCCCAGGGACAGACTGTGAGCCTCTCTTCCTTAGAAACCTGGTTTATTAGACACTTGCCATGTATCAGGCACTCCTCATGTATCATCTTTTATTCTGTTTGGCAGATGGAGACATCAAAGATCAAAGAGTAAAAATGGCACTTCCAAGGCCGCTCAGCTGGCAAGGGGCAGAGTCTGCTGTGGAAGTCACACCTGTCATCTCTTAGACTGGTGCCCACGGAGAACGAAAATACACACCATGAGAGGTTGGTCTGCAGAACCCCGCGTGAATGTGTGTGCGTGTGGGAGTTTCACGCACACACAGGACATTCTGTATCTTGGCTCGAGACCCTGCTGACCTTCTCTGAAGCCCATCCAAGCAGGCCTGTTCACTCACCCCTGGGGCTGAGGCAGCGTGGATTCCAGGCTGACCTTGGTCAGTGTCGTGATCACGTGTACCCAGCAGCGTTAGAATGCATGTAACAGACATTGCTGATTTTGCTGGGGTGCCATTTTTTAAGATGATTTGTTGATGTGGATCATTTTTTAAAGCCTTTATGGAATCTGTCACAATACTGCTTTCCTGTCCTGCTTTATGTTTGCTTTTTTGGCTTCTAGGCATGTGATATCTTAGTTCCCCAGCTAGGGATCAAATCTGCACCCTCAGCTTTGGAAGGTGAAAGCTTACCCAGTGGACCACCAGGGAAGTCCCCCTGGGGGGTGCCTTTTTTACACACATATTGATTACATATTGACTTTTTGGCTTCTGTGTTTTATAATTATGGAAATCTTAATTTTAAAGCTTAAAACTGTACTAAGACTTTTGGGATACATATAAAAACTTGCTTTTTAAAAATTGAGGAAAGGCACAATGTAAACAGAAAAAAAAAGAAAGAAATTTTTCTGTCTCACTACAAAACCATTGTGAATTTGTACATCCACTCACATCACTTCCCAGGTGGTGCAGTGGTAAAAATCTGCCTGTCAATGCAGGAGATGCAAGAGACATGGGTTCGATCCCTGGGTTGGGATGATCCTCTGGAGGAGGGAATGGCAGCCTGTTCTAGTGTTCTTGCCTGGAACACCCCAAGGACCGAGGAGCCTGGTGGGCTACAGTGCATGGGGTCACAAAGAGTCGGCCATGACTGAACACCTGAGCACAGCAGATACACCCTCCCCGCCCACCCCCCAGCCCCCACTCAAAGGCCCCAGAGGCCAAAGTCTGACTGCCCACTTTGCAAGCTGGAATTTGAATCTTTTTATGAGGAGGATGACATAAGCCTGACTTCTCCCTGGAGTCTTCCCTCCCCCACTTCCCATCTTGTGCCTTGAAAGCAATTGTGTTTCTGAAACTTGGCAAGAGGGACACTTTATTTTCAAACAAAAATGGGTCCAACCTATGCCCGGTGTTATGAAACTTTTTTCTTTTGCTTAACAGCATGTTTTGGACATCTTGTCTGTACAGAGTCTGACCCCACACTTTTAAACGGTTGCACGGTGTTCCAAAGATTTGCAGCTTGAAACACTGCTCTGTATAGTAAAGCGGCCGACGACAGTCTTTGGAACAGAATGTATCAAAAAGCAGACTTCAAAGAAATGTCTTGCTCGGGAAAGCTCATTGTGGTCAGGCTCCCAGAACTGTGGGGTCTGTGGATGCAGTGGCTTTGACCTTCAGAGGAACTTGGGTGAGAGGTGTCTGGCCTGTGGGAAAGAGCGCGGGGCTTAGATTTTTGTGCAGGGAGGCACTCTCTTACCCACTGATCCCCACCTTCATGCTCATATATTCACACACTTGCTCTCGTACACACACACACACACACACACACACCCTGCCACACACTCGAACTGCTTTTGTAAATGTGAATCTGACCTTCCTGTCTCAAGGATGTGGAGTGGGTGTACCGAAACACCAGTCGGGCCCTTACTGGATATCCAACAGTGTCATAAGAACTTCAGGGTCTTGGAGAGTGGTCCTCAGAATGAGTTGTCATCCATTGGTTTAGGAAACTTCGAGGCTCAACAAGGAAGTGATGTCTTCACAGACACACAGCGGGTCAGTGGAAGAGCCTGATCCGCACCTCTCTGCCCCTTTCAGATCTGGGAGGGGTTACCCAGACCTGGCCAGAAATGTAAGCTGGAGTGCTCTTGAACTTGGAGACTTGCTTGTCCACTGACAGTCTGGCTACTTCCAGTCTCTTCCAGTGTCCAGAGCTCCAGGACAGATGCTGAAGAGAGATGCTTATTGATGGGTTCTACTCCCACAGATTCCCAACCAGGAGGGTCTTTTTCATTTGTGGAGGCAGAACAATGGCCTCCCAAGGATGTCCCTGTCCTAGTTCCGGGAACCTGTGAACGTGCTATCTTACTGTGACAAAAAGGACTTTGCCTTTATGGTTAGAGTTAGTGACCTTGGGATGGAGAGGTTACCCTGGACTCTTTGGATGGGGCAAAAGTTATCCAGTGGTGGTGCTGCTCAGTTGTATCTGACTCTTTGCAACCCCGTGGACTGTAGCCCGCAAGTCTCTTCTGTCCATGGGATTTCCCAGGCAGGAATACTGGAGTGGGTTGCCATTTCCTCCTCTAGGGGATCTTTTCAACCCAGGGATCTCAATCTGCATCGGCAGGTTTATTCTTTACCACTGCACCACCTGGGAAGCCAAAAGGTAAGAGCCTTTCCCTTCTATGTGCAGAGGGAGATGTGGTGGGAAGAAGGGCTAAAGAGGCACAACATTGCTGGCTTGGAAGGAGGAGGCAGTGGCTGTGAACCAAAGAGTGTGGGCAGCCTCCCAATTGTCTCCCAGAACCTTCTGCAGACACCTTGATTTTAGCCCAGTGCAACTGGGTCAAACTTCCAACCTATAGCGTCATAACTAAAACTACTCTCGAACCACCATGTCCCTGGGAAAATCCACTTATTCATCCACAGGGCCTTTCCTTGGTTGTTTCACACACATAGTCAATGGCACACAGTCGGTGCTGCTCTGAGTGAGTAAGGCTTATGACTCCAGGCACGGTGCTTTGTAACCAGAATAGTCATAGTAATACTATGAATACTGATACTGGTGGTAGTAGCAATAGCAAACACGAGAATCAGCCGGCCAAGGCTAAGTGCTTTTTTTTTTATGAATTCCTTCAGTTCTCACGGCTCCCCACAGGAGGCAGGTAACTTAGTCCATTTTACAGTTAGGAAATCAAGTTTCAGACAGTTTAAATAATTCTCCCAAGGGTCACTCAGCGAAGAGGTGGAGCTGGGATTTGAACTCCGCCTGTAATGTGGGAGACCTGAGTTCAGTCCCTGGGTTGGGAAGATACCCTGGAGCAGGGACTGGCCACCTACTCCAGTATTCTTGCATGGAGAATCCTCTGGACAGAAGAGCCGGATGAGCTACAGTCTATGGGGTTTCAAAGAGTCGGACATGACTGAGCGACTAACACAGAAAACACACACACACACACACACCTGACTCATGTTTATCTGCTCACACACATGTAGACACCTATGTTTCCTCACATCCTCACATAAAATCACACAAGAACTCCACATAGCTCTCCAGCCTCACTGGCCCAAGGGGTGGGCCAGAGAGGACCCGGTGGAGAAAGCTGAGTTCAGAAACCCCGGCTCCCAAAGAGATTCTTGTGGACAGTTCCTATCAAAGCTTTGAACAATATGTTCATAAGAAAAAAAAAAAAAAAAGTTGCTAATTTCCCCCTCCCACCCAGAATTTCATGTCTCCTTTTGTGAAACTTCACTCCTTTCAACCAGATGATGGGTTCCTTGTGTAATTAAACGTGAGTCAGTGTGTCTGGCTTGGCAGAATTCTTCAGACCTGTCAGCTCTCAGAAGAGGCTGCATCCGTGCGTGGTGGGAGTGGTCCTGGACTTCAGGGGTCTGGAATTACAGTCTCCCGGAGACCAGGGCATCCTCCCCTGCCCACAATCCTCCCTCCTCACAACCCCCACAAGGGGCTGTCAAGGGACTGCAGAGATAATTGGTGTTTTCAGGCAGCCAGCAGCTGGGGTTCTCAGCTCCACCTCCTTACCTGTCTCCTGGGCAGGGCTGGGTCCCCGGGAACCTGTTGGGCTGGTTTGGAGGCTGTTATTACTGTGGCTTTCTGGGATGGGATTGGAGACCTGGAGGAGGGTGGGAATGGGGGGAGGGGGTTTGGGGGGATGGGAAAGAGTGGGGGTGGTGAGGTGGGATTGGGGCTGGGATGGCAAGGAAGAGGAGGGTGTGAGTGACAGGACCCTAGATGTCGGGGCTGGAAATGGGGTAGGGGGTGAGAGGAGAAGGGTGGGGCTCCATCTCTGCTCACCCCTGCCTTAGCCAGCAGACACCCTCTTCCTGTTCCCAGCCACTTTGGACCTAGTTATTATTTTTAATATATGTATTTATTTTCTTTATTATTTATCCATTTGCAGCATAGTGGTCTCAGTTGCAGCACATGGAATCTTTGATCTTTGGTGCAGCATGTGGAATTTTTAATTGTGGCATGTGGGACCTGGCTCCTTGGCCAAGGATCGAACTTGGGTCCCCTGCATTGGGAGTCTTAGCCATTGGACCACCAGAGAAGTCCGCCTGGATCTAATTCCTGAAATAACTAAGACCTAACTTATTTCCCACTATCAACCTCCCACTTGTCAATCTCACGATCAATCTCCAGTTGCTTGCCTCTTGCCATTTCATTTTCCAACTTCCCTCCTGCTCTCCTTCCAGCAACACAGTCAGACTTGTTTTTTGGGGTAGGGTCCAGAGGAGACCCCTATCCTCCCAGAACTTGCAGCCCAGGGGGCAGCACTCTGTCTGCTTGTCTGAGAAACTCCTGGAGGCCATCTCAGAGGAGGTGAAGTTTGAGCTGAGATTTGAAGGAGGAACAGATGGGGATGGGTAGTGGTGGTGGGGGCCAGCAGAGAGAATACACACTGAATTCCCACCGTGTGCCTGTCTCTCCTCTTATCCTTTCTCTGAATTCTCATGAAAAGAGTACGAAGCAGGCATTGTGGCTCTAGCTTTATGATCAAGGAAATCAGTGTTCAGAGATGCTATGGCTGGCCCAAGTTCACACAGTTGGACCCAGGGGTGTGGAGATAGGATTCAGACTCAGGTCAGAGTGTCAAAACCTCATGTTCAATCCACTAGAGAAATTCCTCTATCAGGAATGTTCCAGGCTGAGGGCACGGGAAGATGAAACGATGTGGAATTTTGAAGAATCATCAGCGGTTCTGGATGGCTGGAGGGTGCCTGATGCCTTGTGGGAGTGGTGGTGGTGAGGGGTGTCACAAGACTTTGGCAAAGGCTAGGTTAGGACAGGCTTCAGAGTCAGGCTCAGCAATTGAGAACTGGGGAGCCAGCGAATAATTATTTTTGAGAAGCTGCAGGGGCCTGGTGGGCTTCCCAGGTGGCTCAGTAGGTAAAGAATCAGCCTGCAATGCAGGCAATGCAGGTTTAATCCCTGGGTTGGGAAGCTCCCTCGGAAGAGGAAATGGCAACCCACTCCAGTATTCTTGCCAGGAGAATCCCATGGACAGAGGAGCCTGAGGGGCTACTGTCCATAGGGTCGCAAAAAGTCAGCCACGACTGAAGCGACTGAGCACAGCAGCCTGATGCTTGGAGCAAGCAGAGGATGGAGCCAGCCAGGCAGGTCTGAATCCTGATTTGGCCACTGACTGCTGTGTGATCCTGAGCAAGTCTCTTAACCTTTATTGTTCCGAACCGAGGCCACGATGGTATCTACTTAGTGGAGTTGTTATGGGCTTTGAGTAGTGCTTAGCGCAGAGTCTGGCACTCACAAAAGTTGTGAATTATTCCTGTTTCCCTTCAGAAATCGAACGACTAGGGCTGGCTGGTACTGGGGATTTCAGGAAGCCAGGAAAGGGTGGTTTTGATTTCTACATCAGACATACTGAGGCTGCAGGAGGCTGAGATGGGTGATCCCAGGTCCCAACAGGAGTTTCGGGGGCAGACAGGGTTCTGGGAGACTGGGCTGGGGGCAGGCCCCCTCCTCACCCTCCCACATGCCAGTGCCCTGTGCCCTTTCCAGCAGTTCCCCGGAGATGGGGGTGGAGGAGGCGGGGAGGAGGGAGACAGAGATCAGAGATGCTAAAGGTCACCCGTGGGGCCCTAGCGCCTCCCAGGGAGGGAGCTCCAGGAAGCCCAGGGTGGGGGCGGAGGGCAGAGGGCAGCACAAGTATCTCTGCTCCTCGGGAGTTGGGGAAAGGGCAGGGCTGGGGCTGGACCTGGAGCAAGCTGGATTTTCCTACTGCTTCTCTCTGTGCACAAAATTGGCCTGGCCTGAGTCCCGGGGGCGATTGGGCCTTTCTCCTCTCTGACTGCGTAGCTGAAGAGTTGAAAATGTTTCCAGGAAGAGAGTCATTCCTTGGGTGATGACTTCCTGGAGGGGTCTGGCATATGCTGTGGGATAACCACCACCACCCCTGCCGCCCCCACGGGGTGGCTTCAAAAAGTCACTTGGGTTAGTTTGAAACGAGGCCCACAGACACCACGCCCAGGGGCTACTTCTCTGACTTTTCCTGCAGGCACAATAGGCCTGACTATTGCCCAGGACCCTTTTGGGGGCCCATGAAAATGTTTTTAAAGTCAGAGGGAAAAAAAGTGAATATCAGCCAGCCTGGATTATATTTTTCTTTATATCAACACAGTCATGCATTACAATTTTAAATATAATTTTATGGAGGTCAGAGCTCATGAAAGCAATGGTTCCTAGGTCCCTCGAAAGCTGTGATCCAGTCTGGGCTTTGAACTTCTTTCTCTGCAGGACAAAGTCCCAAGAGACAGAGGACTTAGGTGCTGGACTCACAAGGAAATGGGTTCAAGCCTTGATTCTTGCACTTGTTTACTTTGTGACCCTGGTTAAGCCATTGACCTCTCTGAGTCTTAGTTTCCTCGTCTGTAAAATAAGATAATGAACAACGGAAGGAAGGAGAAGCCTTTAGCAAGTTTACCTCTGAGCACATAAAAAGTATCTAACTTCTCAAAGTTATCAAGAAAAAAAAAATCAAGGCCATCTGCCTGGTATTCAAGACCATGCACTCAATATGCCGAGTGCCAGCTATGGCTCAGGGTCTGTCCTGGGCACCTTGACCGTTTGTCCCCTGCCCGTTCCTCAGACTCTGAAGATTGTCGTCCCTGCCTCGCCCATGTCTGTATCCCCATCATCTGACTCCTCACTCCTGGCTTACAGAGACTCTGAAGTCTGCTAAGTCGCTTCGATCATGTCCAACTCTGTGCAGTCCTATGGACTGCAGCCCGCCAAGCTCCTCTGTCCATAGCATTCTCCAGGCAAGAATGCTGGACTGGGTTGCCGTGCCCTCCTCCAGGAGATCTTCCCAACCCAAGGATCGAACCTGCGTCTCTTATGTCTCAGCAGGCAGGTTCTAGTATCACCTGGGAAGCAAAGGAGACTCACGGTTCCTGCCAAAGCCTTCCTTCACCTCTGTTTCCTCATTTGCTGCTGGATCCTTGAGATCTCCCTGCCAATCTGGCCAGGCAGTGCCACCTGGACCCTGTACAAGTCAATTGTCTTTGCCTCACTTTTTGTTCATTTCAGGATGAGCTGTCTCCCGCCTCTACTTTGTTCCACCCACAGCCCCATGCCCTAGGGGGCCTACTTGGACGGGAGATCCCCTTTGCTTCTCCCCTCCTCCACAGAGCCACACCCAAACCCAACCCTGGAGTTATCTACTCTAACTTTTCCCCAACAATCCGTAGAAACATGGGTCAGGCAACCTCTCTTGTTAGAAATGTTGACAACCTCAGCTTCCTAATAAAATAAAAGCCTGCTTTCTATCTTATCCCCGTCAGAGACATCACGAATGATTGATTGATTGATTTAAAGAAATTAAAACATGTCACATATTTTATAAGCAAGTTAACCACCCATGCTAAAACCTGTGTACCTGACATAAAGATTTTAGCTTTAAATGTGGAAATAAATATGTTTCAATACCAAAATCAATAAAAAGAATGAAAAGATGAATAATGAACAAACATAATTTCCTTTCTTTTAAATGACACTAAAAACCTCTGGAGTCCCAGATTTTCTGTGATGGTCAGTTCAGTTCAGTTCAGTTGCTCAGTCGTGTCCGACTCTCCGCGACCCCATGAATCACAGCACGCCAGGCCTCCCTGTCCATTACCAACTCCTGGAGTTCACTCAAACTCATGTCCACAGAGTCAGTGATGCCATCCAGTCATCTCATTCTCGGTCGTCCCCTTCTCCTCCCGCCCCCAACCTTTCCCAGCATCAGAGTCTTTTCCAGTGAGTCAACTCATTGCATGAGGTGGCCAAAATATTGGAGTTTCAGCTTTAGCATCAGTCCTTCCAATGAACACCCAAGATTGATCTCCTCTAGAATGGACTGGTTGGATCTCTTTGCAGTCCAAGGGACTCTCAAGAGTCTTCTCCAGCACCACAGTTCAAAAGCATCAATTCTTCGGCCATCAGCTTTCTTCACAGTCCAACTCTCACATCCATACATGACCACGCGAAAAACCATAGCCTTGACTAGACGGACCTTGGTTGGCAAAGTAATGTCTCTGCTTTTTAATATACTATCAAGGTTGGTCATAACTTTTCTTCCAAGGAGTAAGCGTCTTTTAATTTCATGGCTGCAATAATCATGGCTTAAATTAGGAGAAAAACACAGTAAGTATATATGCACCCAATGAACTCCTTATTCTGAGTCCCCAAGATACATCTTGGAGAAGGAAATGGCAACTCACTCCAGTATTCTTGCCCGGAGAATCCTATGGACACAGGAGCCTGGTGGGCTAGTCTGTGGGGTTGCATAGAGTTAGACATGACTGTATGACTGAGCAAAATATATCCCTTTTCTTCTACCTGTGCTGAGATTCTTTCTCCCTGTGATTCTTTTGAACATTAAGTCCCACAGGATAGAAGTCTTATATCCTTCATCGATGGATCCCAAGCTCCTAAAAGGTTTCCCAGGTGGTACTAGTGGTAAAGAACCTGCCTGCCAGTGTAGGAGATATAAGGGATAGGGGTTTGATCCCTGGGTTGGGAAGATCCCTTGGAGGAGGCCATTGCACCCCACTCTGTTATTCTTGCCTGGAGAATCCCATGGACAGAGGAGCCTGGCCGGCTACAGTCCAGAGGTTGCAAAGAGTTGGACACGACTGAAGCACTTAGCCTGTAGGCATGCAAGCTCCTAAAAGAGTGCCAGTCAATAATAAATGCTCATTAAATGTCTGGGAGAATGAATGGTGGGCCTAGAGAACTCCTTTCTATACTTCCAAACTTCATCAAATGTCCTCGCTCTTTGTGCCATGGTCCCTTCCCCCATCTCCTCCTGCAGTGTCCGACACTGTAGTTCCCACACTGCTCTGCGTTGACATGTGTATCTCTGCAATTCAAGGAGCATCCAGGGCTCTGGTGGCGGTGGACCTGGATTCTAATCTTGCCTCGGACACTTTTCTCACTCATTCATTCACCAAAGATTCACTGGACATCTCTCTTGTATGGGCCAGTCACTTAAATGGCGAGCAAAAGCACATCAGTGCTGGCTGCCCATGGAACCCTGAAGGCATGTCCATTAGTCTTCCCAAGCCTCCATGTCTTCAGCTACAGCGCGGGTAATGTCCCCTTCTTTGGTGTGGGGTGGATTAAACTGCAAGACACAGCGGGTACTGGGGCCAGGCAGAGGTGTGTAGATTTCCCCAGGTTCCTGCTTCCTTGTTGGATTCTGAGCTCCTTTTCAGAGTTGGGGATGGCTCCCACTTACTTTCTTTTCCCTCGGGGGCAGAGGACGTGCCAGTAAATGCTGGCTGGCATTGCAGATGCTTGAGCTGACCTTTGTGCCTGTTTCTGTGACTCCCATGTACACACGCACACACACGGTCAGATCTGGCCTGGCCTGACCTCACCGGCTCTTCCAAGGTCCAGAACCACCCTCCACCTCTGAGGGGACTGGTGCTAGGGACAAGCAAGCATGCCAGCAACTCAGGATTCCCAGCTCTGGGAGGGAGCGGGTTGCCTTGGGGCAAGACATGTCCAACCTCTGCCTGGAAGTGACCAAGGCCCAAGACACGGTACGTTTTTATCCAGTTTCTCAGACTCTCTGAGGGCAGTGATGCAAGGCAGATGATAGAATCACCCCCGTCCCACCTCCCA
Organism: Moschus berezovskii; assembly: GCF_049115385.1. Lineage (NCBI taxonomy): Eukaryota > Metazoa > Chordata > Mammalia > Artiodactyla > Moschidae > Moschus > Moschus berezovskii. The sequence continues at coordinate 14,206,928 of NC_142474.1, forward strand.
CTCCTGTGCCTCTGTCTGGCCATTCACACTCCAATGATCGACATGACCAGATGACCATTGCTTGCTCCCTTGAGCAAACAGCAGTGCATGCAAGCAGTGTTTGGCCTCAGGTCTGGACAAGGCCAGCCAGTCACTCAGGACTCTCACCCCCATCTGCAGGGGAGGAAGAGCACACAGAGATGTGGAAACCTGGTTCTCACCCCAACCCCAGTCTTAAGGCACCATCTGGGACCTGTCCCTTTTTGTTTCCAGGTCTCAATTTCCCTGTCTGTGCCAGGGTTTGGCTGGCTTGCAGGAGAAGCAAGGCTTGCAACCTTTTTAGTCCCTTACTTTGCTATCCAACTCTAGGCTCTGGGGCCAGAGAAGAACCTGTGGAGTTTTCAGATTCAGATTCTGCACACATTTCTTATGCAGCCTCCATGTTGGCTTTCTCTTTATCAAAGTGAAAGCCGCTCAGTCGTGTCCGACTCTTTGCGACCCCATGGACTATACAGTCCATGGAATTCTCCAGGCCAGAATACTGGAGTGGGTAGTCTTTCCCTTTTCCAGGGGATCTTCCAACCCAGGGATTGAACCCAGGTCTCCCACATTGCAGGCAGATTCTTTACCAGCTGAGCCACAAGGGAAGCCCAAGAATACTGGAGTGGGTAGCCTATCCATTCTCTAGTGGATCTTCCTGACCCAGGAATTGATCTGGGGTTTCCTCCATTGCAGGTGGATTCTTTACCAACTGAGCTTTCAGGGAAGCCCATTTCATATGATGGATCTTAAAATTTGGGAGTTGGGACTTCCCTGTGGTCCAACGCTTGAGAGTTCGTCTGCCAGTGCAGGGGGATGTGGTTCCACCCCTGGTCGGGGAGCTAAAATCCCATGTGCCTCATGGTCGAAAAACCGAAACATAAAACAAACAAAAAACAATCACAACAAATTCAATAAAGACTTTTAAAAAATGGTCCAAATGTATTTTAAAAAAGTAAAATTGGGGGGTTATCAGAAGCGTGTGTGGGCAGCTGAGCGCTACTGGTGTTTTGAGAGGAGAGAAAGCTCACATTATGGTGATGAGGGGGTAATGAGGGAAGAGATGTAGAGATAGAGGAGATGGGACAGTCAGAGGGCCCGACACCCAAGGAGCTCCACGAAGAAGGGTGGCCACAGCCCAGCAGTTCAGTGACCCTGCCGTTCAGCCCCTGCTGCCTGTCCGGCCTCTCCTTCACCATCTGTCCCAGGACCTTTGCTCCAGCCACTGGCCCTCTGTCGTACCCCGGGATGTCCCACGTGCTCTGCACCCTGGCCTCCACATGGCTGTTTTCTCTGCCTGTCATTATCACTCTTTCTTCCCTTCAGATGCTCGAGAAACTGCTGAGCAGACCTTAGATGATTACCTTTTTAGGCCTTCCCCACTTCCTTTGCCAGACACGGTTCAGTCGCTCAGTCGTGTCCGACTCTCCGCGACCCCGTGAATCACAGCACGCCAGGCCTCCCTGTCCATCACCAACTCCCGGAGTTCACTCAAACTCATGTCCACAGAGTCGGTGATGCCATCCAGCCATCTCATTCTCTGTCGTCCCCTTCTCCTCCCGCCACCAATCCTTCCCAGCATCAGTCTTTTCCAGTGAGTCAACTCTTCGCGTGAGGTGGCCAAAGTATTGGAGCTTCAGCTTTAGCATCAGTCCTTCCAATGAACACCCAGGATTGATCTCCTTTATAATGGACTGGTTGGATCTCCTTGCAGTCCAAGGGACTCTCAGGAGTCTTCTCCAGCACCACAGTTCAAAAGCATCAATTCTTTGGCGATCACGGTTAGATGTCCCTAGTGTTATACATCTCCGTTTCTCGCTGAAAATCACTTCCGAGGTCAGTCTCCCCACCTGGAGGGGGAGCTCCTGAGGGCAGAGCCTACATCCATTTTTTGATCACGACATCCCTGTCCCCAGCACAGGCGGGCAGAGTCAGCCCTCCAACAGTACCATGAATGGATGCACCCCCAAATCCTCAGGATGCTGATGTCCAGGTCTAAAGCAAGTTCCACTTTAAAGATAGATCCTGAGACTCAGAGAAGCCAAGCGGTTTGCCCAGGGCCACATGGGATATGAAATCCCCAAACACTAATTCAGCCCCTGACTCTGGAATGGAAGAGAAGTGTCCTGAGCATCCTGAGACACACTGCATTCTGTGCAGTTCCATCACCCCAGGGATGGTTCTCACTGAATTCCGAGGCACTGGAGTCCATCCCAGAGAGGGAAGGAGAGCGGCCTTGAAGGCTTATAGAATGACTAAATGGATGTCCTCCACCATGACCTTAAAGTCATGTTTTGGGGTGGAGATGGGGAGATGCTTTCCTTATTATGGGAGAAAGAAAGCTGATAGGGAGAAAGCCCAGTATGTACCATTCAGAGCTGTCTGAAAATCCATCTGACACCCCTGTTAAGTACTGAGCTTCCTGTTATTGGGGGATATTCAAACCATGCAGGGCCGTTGAAGCCAAGTCTGTAGTCAGTGAACTGTTGGATGAGTATAGCACCTCCAGTACGGTGTTAGGTATTGAGTCAGGGTTCACACTGGGGGAGCCTCAAAGTTTAGGATTCAGGCTGCTTGGTAAGAATCATTTTTTGGAGCCACGAAACCCCTTGTTTGCTAAAGAGGTAAGGATCATTTTAATGATGGCAAAACATCTTAAGTGTACTAGTTCCTTTGAAACTTGTAATAATGCTAATAACTTTGCAGACCTTCTGGACTTAACTACAAGTTGAGGAGACTGGAGCACAGAGAGGTTAAGCAGCTTGCTCAAGGCCACACGGTAACGGACAGAGCTGGGACTTGAGCAGAGGCCTCTGGGTCTGCTCACTGCTGTCCTCGCCTAAGGATCTCACAGGGGTAAGATGGACTTTGTCCAATGCTGATAATCATGAAAGGTGTTCCAGGCTTTCTCTTGGGGCTGTGCTTCTTGGATTCTCGGGTTTTTCAGCTGGAAAACTGAAAGATAAGACCCCTGAATTGCTGGTGGGCTTGGGCACCCAACCCAGATAAGACATGATTTTGATTCACCAAATAGACTTTCTATACCAAGTACTGTGCTGGGTCCTGGGAATACAGCCACAAGCAAAATAGGTGCAGGGCCAGCTTACATGAAGCTCCTGGGCTTGTCCAGGAGACGGTGGGCAGAGGTAACCACGGGGCAGGGTGGTGGGGCTGTGATGGGGTAAGCGGACACCCGTGTGGGCTTACAGGCCCTCGATCTCAGCATCACAGCGCTCAGCTCCTGACTTCTGGGGAACTTCCTCTGGCTGTTTGAGCCCACTGGGCTGGTGGCAGGCCAGATAATTGATCTCCATCAGTGACCGACAGGACTGGTGGTAATTACTACCCCGGCTACTTCCGTTTCTTTCCTTTTTTAAAAAATATGTATTTCTTCGATTGTATCAGGTCTTAGCTGCAGTACATGGGATCTTTCATTGTAGAAGACAAACTTTTTGTTGGGGCATGTGGGATCTCGCTTCCTGACCAGGAATCGAACCCTGGGCCCCCTGCATTGGGAGCACAGAGTCTTAGCCACTGGACCACCAGGGAAGCCCCTATCCCTGGCCGGGTTAAGGCTGAGATAGCTCACCAGTGAGTTCTGCGCTGCAGCTTAGGACTCCCAGCAGGGTTAAGCCCCAGCTGCCCTCTGTGGTAACCTGCTTGATATTGGCTGTCTTCCTTTCCCTCTCTCACCTCCCCCTTCTTTGCCAGCAGGTGTTGGCCTCAGCTCCCAGATAAACTACCTGCACTTGAATCTTTGTTGTAGCATCTGTTTCTGGGGGGACCCCCTGACTAAGTCATGGGGCAAGCCTGGAGGATGTTGTGAGCCCAGAAGGACCCCTGGCCCAGCTGGGACAGAGGTCCAGAAAACATCCCCAAGGAAAGAAGAATCTAAGAGACCTCAAGGGTGAGTGGGAGTTAGCCAGCTAACAGGAAGTGAGGGATAAGTGTTCCAGACAGAGGGACTAGCATCTACAGTGGCTCAGAGGCAAGTGAAGGAATGTAGTAGGTGTGGGAATGGGGGTGGGGGTGGGTTGTTGCTGCTGGCTTGTGGAGTGCAGTGGGGAGTAGTGAGAGAGGAAGCAGACTGTGGACCACGTAGATGCTTGGAGGCTACAGGGAACAATTTGTATTTTGTTCTAAGAGCCTCGGGGAGCAGTGGGAGGATTGTTGGCAGGGGGCAGTACCTGTTGTGGGGCCAAGTGGAGGACCTGAGAGTTAAGAGGGTGTCTCTAGAGGTCTGGGCACCATAGGCCTCCAGGGGGTTTGCTCTCCGAGACCCTCAGAGGGGAGGGAGGGAGGAAGAGGCCCTGGTGGGAGGATTCTTGGGTCCTTTTCAAGGGACTTCCTCTTGCTGCCTGGTCCCCCATTTCCGGGAGCCCATAAAGCCAGGACTGTGGGTAATTATAGGCTGTGAGAGGCCCAGGGCAGGGAGACTGGGGACATGGTGGGGCAGGGGGGGTGTCGACAGGAGCTGTCATGCCGGCCTGGCAGCCAGGCAGGGAAGGTGCAGACACCAAGGCCCCCATAAAGTTGCCCAGAGCATACCGCTTTTACAGGCATTCTGGGTGGGGGCATGACATCATCTGGAGCCAATCGGGGGCTCCCCCAGCCCTTTTTTCTTCCTTGGGACTTGTCTCTGTGGTTGTTGAGGTACATTCCTGGTAAAGTGGATGGCTTCTTTTGGAATGCTTGGACCAGTGGGTTTTGTAGCCACTGGCCTTGCCAACACTCTTTCAGACTAAGCCAGCCACCCCCGAGACTGTATTCCCTTTCAAGGCCTCCTGAGCAGACTGAAGGGGCTGCCTTGAGTTCCCTTCAAGCCACAACTTCCAACTTCTTTGAATGAATCCACTTCTTTTAAAATATATCCATTTGAGAAAAATCATTAACATGGTTTGAGAAACATGACAACAACCAAGGGACCTGAATTTGAGTCCTGGCTCAGTTTCTTATTTCTGGGTCAAGTCTTCAGAGCACCCAAGCCTCAGTTGTCCCATCTGTAAAATGGGGATGGCACTATCCACTTCGTAGAGGTGTTGTGAATGGGTGTTAAGCGCTCCATAACCACTAGCCAGTATTTTGGACAAACCCATTCTTCCTTGTAGTACTTGATTCAAAGACTTTAAAAAACCTTCCCAGGTCTGTCTTCCTCCCACACGACATTTACAGGGCAGATGATCTTAAGGAAGACGGAAATGAGGAGCAGACAGGCTGAGGGTCTTGTGAAAGCTGTGTCGTCTAATTAAGCTCTGTTTGTGGTTCTTTTGTGAAGCATGATCATTTGTTAGCTCCAGTTAAAAGAAACTATAAAACCAATATACAATCCAACTGAAAAATTTAGAAAACAAGGGGAAAAAAATCTTCCCGAAAGGCCACCAGCTTAGCATCGCGAGTACAGTGGTGTTTATGTTAATCCAGTTTGCACACACTGGCTTTGATCATCAACTTGAAATGTGAATACTGCTTTCCCACTTAACTGTTATCATCTAAAAGTGCCTTTGCCTGCTGCGCCAGCTCTACAGATTCTCATATTAATGGTTACCTATCATTTCATCAAGTTGATGCTGGGTATTGTTGAATGTTACTTTCAATTTTTCTTCTATCCCAAATAATGCTTTAGTGAACACTTTTCTTTTTCCACCGGAGTGTTTCTCTTTATTTGTCTCATTTCCTTAGGATAAATTCCCAGAAGTGGAATCACTGAGTCTCAGGATAGAAACATTTTTGTGGTTTGTGATACATAATTTCCAATTTACTTTCCATAAAGGCTGTTCTAATTTACTTTGCCTCCAGCCAAGTTGGCCCATTTAGCAATTTCAGGGCAACCTCACCAGCTTTAGGTATTATTGTTTATAATTTTGTTGGCTATGAGATAAACTGTTATCCCCTTTTCTTTTATTTTCATTCACTTTCTTTGGTTGCTTGTGGATTCAAAGATGTTTATATACGTTTGAAAGGATTTATATTCTCTTTCTAACAGTGTCTGATATTTTGGGCCATATTGCCTAAGATGAGTCCTTTGCGACAAAATGCAAGGATGCCATTCCTTTGTGCCTGTGAAAGGCAAGTCTGTTCTATCCCATGCCAGACACTAATAATTGTAATACACTGGGGCTGCCGCCAAAGTTGAAATAAACAAATGATTACAGCAGACAATAGAAGTGCAAACCTGACCCTGATTAATGAAGTTGCTAATGTGGCTTCCTGGGGTGGCTGCCAGCCAAGGGCTTCCCCTGTGACTTTGCGTTAGGTCCCGGTGACAGGGTAAGTGGTTTGGGGACTTGGGGGCAGTGACAGGATGCTTGTGGGGGCTGGGGAAGAGGGTGCGGTTTGGAGGAGGTGGATGGAGTTTGGTTTCTACAGAGAGCAGGGAAGGACTGATGCGGAAGGGAGAGGAGTTTGCAGGAGGATACAGGAATGTACCAGTTGGGAATATCTGAGGCAGTGCCAAGTGGTGAGGTTAGCCATCCCCTGTCAGAGGCTTATAACCCAGCTAAGCTCTGAGCACCCCAGGTGGCTCTGAAAAATAGGATCTGCTGGACCCAGGTTTCATTCTTGGCTCCATCAACCGAAGCCGGTGGAAGATGCCACTGTGGACTGGGAGACATCAAGGAACCCAGGAACATGCCCTGCCCCCTTTGTTTCCCTCCTGGCCAGGCTGGGGTCTTCACTGCTTGCTAGCAAGCACGGTTCCACCTTCTTGGCCACGGGCACAAGGATTCCCTTGGACAGCCTTTCCTCCTCCTGGTCTGAAGGCTGACCTCCAGTCCAGCTGTCTCCAGGCTTCTCGGGGTTCTGCCCTCAAAGCTTCTGCACCCTTGATGGGTAATACGTAAAACCTGTCTGGGTCACCCCTCTTGTGACAGCCAAGGCATGCTGATTCTCTATCTGGAGAACAAGTTTGCTGCTCAGTCTTGAGAAGTCGTGGTGCCTATTCATCCTTGCAGCACCACTGCGGTTCCCTCTCCTCTCCCTCCCATCTGCTAATGACTCGCCCCTCTGACCTCCTCCGCAGAAACTTTTATTGCTGTTCTTATCACACCAGGTCTGTGATTGGTCTGTTCACAGGTTGATCCTCCTTCTCAGATGTTGCTGGCATCTGTGGCCACACCCGTGCCTCCCTCATACCTCCCCAGCACCTGCCTGGGCACATCACTCAAGAAACATTGGCTGCAAGAGTGAGCGATAAAATCAACACTTGGCCGCTTACTAGACATGTTCCCCATGTTATCTGGTTTGCTGACTGTACTATAAAGGCAGACAGGCTGAGCATGAAAATACCCATTTCACAGAAGCTTATCGTGAATGACACCGACTAATACCCTGAGCATCTCAATGTGCCGGCCACAGGGCTGGCACTTGATAAGCATTTTCCCAGGTGATCGCCCCCAGTAACAAGAGGAGGCACCATCTGTCCCCATTCTACTGGGAGGAGACTGAGACTTGATGAGGACAATAAGTTGCTAAGGTGCCTTTGCTGGGAAAGGACAGGGCTGGAGTCTGAACCCAGTTCCGTGGGTTGCTAAAGTTCCCACTGTACTAGGCAGCACCTCCTAATGGTGTCACGTTCCCGGTTCCCACCTCTGGATCTCGAGCTCTGAAGGTGAAGGAACAGTATCTTATTGTCCCTGCACTTCTAGTGCCTGGCACAGGGTTGGGCGGCAGTAAATGCTGACGAAATGGATGGATAGGTGGACGGATGGCTGGATGTCTGCCCCGGCTCTGTTGCAAGTATGGAGTTTCTGCTTTCATGCAACGTGGCTGGGAGATGGATGGGGTTGGGTTTAACTTGGGGCTGATCCTGTACTTGAGTTGTTCTGGCCACAACACACGAGGGCGTGTCCTCGTGGGGACACCGTGAGCGACGTGCCTGCCCGCCAGTGCATCAGAGAGAACTTGCCCAACACTGAAGCAAAATGAGACGGCCTAGGAGAGCCAACAGCGGCTCCCTCCTGGGCCAGGTGAACGGCATCATTTTGCCCTAACTAACCACGCGCGCCTCTCTCTGCAGATGGCCTCGGAAAATCTCGTGTCCTGTGTGTCCCAGAGCTTCAGGGGCCCGTGTGTTTGGGTGGGATGGTCTCAACCCTTTTCCAGGCAGCAACCTCTCGTTTCTCACCATCTGCCTCTTGATCTGGTTCTGGGCAGAACCTGAGGGTCTGGCCAGCACACGCTGGCCTACTGATGATGAAGCTGGAATTTGTCCTTCTAAGTTCTGTATGCAGGGCCCACCAGACTGGACCTGGTGCTTGGTTCTCTATCTGTAGCCAGACTCCAGCTTTCACGTGCATCCTGTCTGGAGACACCATCAGGACACTCAGCTTTACCAACATGACTTTCTTTGGGCTTCTAGGGGGACCCTAGAGAAATGAGAAGAGCCGGCATTTATTGCACACTTGCTCTGTGCATATCTCATTGGGCAGTTGACATCTCAAAGGTGTCAACAGCAAGCATATTACAGGTAGCAAGACCTGGGTGGAAATTCCGACTCTTCTGCTAGTGAGTGACTTTGCGATTGTGTGCAAGGCTCTTCACCCGTCTGAACTGTCTCCCCACCAGTCAAATGTTCTGCGGGGTGACAGTCTTTGCACCTCACCGGAAGTGATCAGGGGCTGGGGGAGGTGCTCTAGGGAAGGCACTGTGGTTCCAGTAGGCCTGTGGCTGCCCCCCTGCTCCCCATCCCCTGAGGCCCCGAGATCTTAGTCGTGGTCCTGGCTCCTTGCTGGCCAGGGCTCTGCCTCTTCTCGCTGCTCCTGCCAGTGTCTGCTCCCACCCCTGGTCTGACCCTGGGACTCCTCTGGCCGTTTCTGAATTGGTTTCTTGCACTCGGGCTTCCATCCGGGGTGCTGACTGGGACTCTGTCCTCAGCAGATGTTCCTCTGGCCGTGGAGCAGGTCAGTCAGTGGTTACTTCTTTCTCTTCAGGACCTTTACCAGGCCTGAGCTGAAGCTCCAGTACTTTGGCCACCGGATGCGAACAGCCAACTCACTGGAAAAGACCCCGATGCAGGCAAAGGAGAAGGGGGCGACCGAGGATGAGAGGGTTGGATGGCGTCATCGATGCAATGGGCGTGAACTTGGACACACTCTGGGCGATGGTGAGGGACAGAGAAGCTTGGCATGCTGCAGTCCATGGGGTCGCAAAGAGTCGGATGCGACTTAGCAACTGAACAACAACAGCCAGGCCTGAGGTTTTTTTCTTTCTGTGTCTTCTCTGTGAGTATGTGTGTCTGTATGAGATATCTCTATCTATCTATCTGCAGAGGGAAGCACTAGGTGAGGAGGTGTGTAGGGCTGTGCGAATGGGGATTAGCTGGTGGGACCCCCACTCCGTGCTGTTGGGGTTCCTTTCTGGGCTGTGCTCAGGACTGCAGGGCAAGGGCAGGACCCCTCCCTGGCAGAATAGAGGTCAAGCCCTCCTGCTCTCTGTCCTGCGTGGCTTGTCCCGAGGTCCATTCCACACTCTGAGTAACAGCCAAAGTCTGGGAGATGGGGGTACAGGCAGAGGAGTCTGAGGCTGGGGCAATCAGAGGAGGGAAGAGACACCAGCACTCCAGAGGGTGGCCCAGTACCTACTTTCCACACTAGGTCAGCTCTCTTGCGTTCCCCAGGGAGGCTGTCTCCAGTCCCCATGACTGTCTTCCCCAGCTGTATTCAGAAGGCCGTGGTTGTCTCCCCTGCAACCCCCAACCCTGCATCCTTCTCATCAGATGTCCTGGTGAATATTCTTTTCGAGAAGATGTTTCTTGAATGAATGGATGAAGTGTGAGAATGCTCACGGTTGCCTGGGGAAGGAGAGATTATTTGAAACAGGCTTAGCGTATAACATGTGGGGCAGGGCATAGAGCCACTCTGGGTTGTGTGTGTGTGTGTGTGTGTTTACACGTGGGTGTGAAAGGTGGAGGGATCTCAGTCTCCCCATTTATCCTTCCGGCGAGGGGCTGGGTGGGGGCTGGGGGCCGAGCCTTGGTCTGGGGCTCTTGTTTTCCTGGGAGGGGCAGCGGTCCTCACTGTAGGATTTGTACCAGCAGCTAAGCAGATAATTGCTTGTCAGATTGATTGAAGCCTTTTCAAAATGTCTTTTCCTTGAAACATCCTCCCATCCCCCCAGTGAGCCGATTATTTGAGTTGGAAGTGTTTTCCCCTCAGCTTTTTTTTCCGCCTCCTTTCTCCAAGTAGTAATTACTGCCCAGTAGCCCTCCATGGCATTTCCTGTCATTTGGAGGCTGCAGCCAGCGGCTGTTTCCTTTGCTGGTGAAGGACAAGCGGGCCAATTAGGGAAACACCCCAGCCCCCAGCCTGGCCTTGAGCCCCAGGGCTCCTGGTGGCCTGCGTGGGGCCATGGGGGTCTGGCCGTCTCCTGTGGGGATGGCAGGTAGGAAGGAGTGGCTGAATGACCACTTGAGGTGGCCCCTGGCCCTTTTCCCCAAATCCAGGGGCTGCCCTCACCCTGTGTCCTGTTCCTTTCTCTGTGTGTGTGTCCGTGGGCTCTTGTGGCCGGGAGATGCACTCCTGCATACGTGCACCCCTGTGTGTGTCCACATGGACCGCACATGGGCTTTGGGCTCAGTTAAAAACCCGGTAACTGGGTCGCCTGCAGTAGTTTTCCCAAGAGAACTCAGCCTCGCTCACCTCTTCAGATGTGAGCAGTCTTCCAAGGTCTGCCACTTTAAGTGGGTTGATGGCTGGCGAGAGGAAGCAAGTACAGGGAAACGCTTGTGGCCAAGGTTAGGCGGTGTGTTAATGGGTGTTCATGGCACACCGTTCTTTCAGCTTTTCCATATTTCCAAATATTTCCAAACTCTTCAGAAAAGTCTCGCTCCCCGCCACCCACCCACACGCAGGATGCTTTCTTTGCACGTTGTTTGCCTGCTGCTTCTCTCCTCTTCCTCCTGCTCCCTCCCACCTTTTCCTTCTCCCGCTCAGACTTTCACTTACAGAAGCCAAAACTGAGCAGGACGCAGTCCAAGATGAGATTAACAACAGCAGAGGCTTGGGAGTCGAGGTAGTTTGAGTCTCTTACAAGCTCGGTGGTGGACAGGTGACCCAAATACTCTGTGCCTCGGTTTCCCCATCTGAGAAATGGGGCTAATAAGAAAACCCTCATAAGGTTGCAATGAGGACCGACTAAAAGAAACGTATGTAAAACAGTCAGCCTAAGGCCTGGGCCATAGTCTGTGCTTTGTAGATGTTTGACAAACAAATAATAAAAACAGTTCTCATAAGGCACTGCATGCCGTGGAGAAAGATGGGTGGAAATGTGCCTAAGAGATGAGCAAGGCAGGGAATTGGGGGTTTGAGGGACCCGAAGGGTTTCAGTGTGGCTGGACTACAACGTGGATGGGTGGAGTATGGAAGGACTGGGGATGGAGGCAGGTTGGGACCCCTTTGCTTTGGTGATTACAAGCCTGGACCCTGGGATCAAAAGACTCAGTTCAAATTCCAGCCCTGCCACTTACTCATTAGATAACTGGACAGATGACTCCCACTGCCATGTCTTAGTTTCTCTATCTATGAAAATGGAGCTTGTAACGGTTTCTACCTCAGGGGGCTGAGTTAACTGAGTTAATGAACCAGAGAGGGTGAAATGGTGCCTGGCCCGTGGGGAAGTGTAGTGGGCGTTTGCTGCTCTTCTCTTTCTCGTGCGTGTGGCTGCACACCTGTGATTGGGTGCATCTGCCGTCTATCCCAGGGATTCACCTGGGTCTCTGTGTGGGTGTGTGGAAGGATACAGAAAGGCCACAGGACCAGTGAACTCCTGGGAGATGAGGCCAAGTATTTTTGTCCATCCTGGGCAAAAGAGCCCTTTGGGGAGAGATGGAGTCCTGGGGGTCCCTAGCAAGACTGGGAAATCTTCCTCATCAGTGAGTCACTGTCACAGCCCTCCTTGAAAGCCTCCCATGGCTCCTCCTTCTTTCATCCCTTTTTCACTGATTGATTCATTCAGCCAACCAGCATTTCTTAGAGCACCCATCATGCAGCAGACCCGGCCTCTGAGGACCTTTGCACTTGAGCTTGGCTTTGTCTAGATTGCTTTTTCACATACTCTCCTCTTTGACCTTCTGGACTCGAGTCCGACGTTGTTTCCTCTGTGAAGCCTTCCTGAGTGCAGCAGGCTGTGTGAGTGGGTCTGCTCGACACCCTGGTTTTTAATCCCCACAATGAGACCAGTGACCTGCATCTGTTCACCCCTGAGTCCCCAGCATCAGGCACAGCCTCGGCACATGCGCTTTTGATGAATGAATGAATCGTTCAGTGTGAGAACATCCCCGGGGGTCCAAAACCTGCTGCCCAGTTCACAAGAGGGGCTGGGAGCTCTTTCTCCAGCTTCTGAATCCCTGCCTCTGTCCCTGCCATCGGTGCCACCGGTCCCCACCAGGAAGGCCGCAGAGGCTGGAGAGGGATTGCACAGGAAGAGTTAAAGAGGCAGGGGGCGTTAACTGCCGGGGTGGTGGGTCCCTCAAGGCTGCTGGAAGTGCTGGGAAAGGGAGCAGGAAAGTTGTCAGTGTCCTTCAGATGATGGGGACAAACTGACCTTGGGATGAGCCCAAGGTTCCCTCCCTGGAAGCCCCTGAGTGCCAGGCCCTGACCTCCAGGGGAGGCCAAGGAAGCTGCCTTGAGGGCAGTGGTATGGACACCAGGCCCCACTTTATCTGCTTGCTGCAGGTGCCGGCTGCTGCGGTAGGGGCATGGGGCTCAGGCAGCTGGGGAGAAGAGAGGAACTTCTATCTCTCTGGGCATCAGAAGTGACTGGAATTTGGCAGCCAGGGAAATGGCAACTTCCTGAGGCTTCTAAAGAGCTGAGACTGGCAGCCGGAATCCAGCTGGAGCTGGCAGCCCAGAGATGCCGAAGCGGAGATTTTCATGGCCAGTTCCTCCTGCAAGACACATGGTGGGGCTGGATTTCACCGTATAGAGGAGTGGAGTGTATGTGTGTGTGCTCACACGTGCTGTAGCGTATGCGTGCATACACGTGTATGATAACTGTGTATAGTTTATGAGCACACATGTGGATAGCGTGAAAGCGTGCATGTCTACAGTGCGTGCAGGTGTGTGCAAGTGTAGGTGTGGGCAAGAACTCAGGGACTGTGTCTCTAGTGTGTCTGTCTGTGCCCGAGTTTGTCTGCCTGGCCAGGTGTGCCCTTGGTATAGGTGTGAAGCAGGCAGTTGTCAATGCCTACGAATGTTCCTGGGCTTCCCAGGGCCGGCTCAGTGGTAAAGAATCTGCCTGCCAATGCAGGCAGTGCCGAGAGGTGGGCTCAATTCCTGAGTTGGGAAGATCCCCCAGAGAAGGAAATGGCAGCCCACTCCAGTATATCTTGCCTGGGAGATCCCATGGACAGAGGAGCCTGGCAGGCTGCAGTTCATGGGTTGTAAAGTATCGGACACGACTGAGTGACTGAGCATGCACACACGCAATGCATGTGCCTAAAGGGGGCGGGAGCCTGTGTGTCAGATGCAGATGTGTATGAGGTGCAGAGGACAAACCTCAGTGCTTCCGCGTGCATGTGTCCTGAGAAACCATCCTGCAGCTCAGCGGGGTGAAGTGACTTCGGGAGGGGATAAAAAGGTCCGATGCTGGAATCATCTGGCCCTCCCTGTGGCCCCGGGGTCTCTGGGGAGGGTGTGTGTTTCCTCTTGGCCAATGAACACAGTCCTTCTCAAGCAAATATACGGGCATGGGTGCTTCCTGTGAAATAACGTCCCCAGGTCTTCTCAGCCCGGGTTGTTAACCAGAGCTGGGCGACTGGAAGGAGTGCCAATAGGAGTACCTTTCTGGGTGAGAGGTGAGCCGAATTTTGCCTCTGCTGGGGTGGGGGGCCTAGGCCTGGTAGTCCCGGTGCGTCTAGTGCCAGAGAGGGAAGTTCAGCCAGGATCATATGAAACATCAACGGTGGATACAGAGCCTCTGTGTTGGAAAGGGGAATTGTCTCTGTTGAGAATGACCAGCGATGTTTGGCCCACACTCAGCAGCTGGGAGAGCAGAGAGCAAGGGCCACGGACATAAAGATCTCATAGGGGAAGAGTTGGAGTAGAATTTTTGCCTTCGTAGCATTGAAGGAAGTTTGTTAATTACAGTCATTGGGTATTTGTGATATATTTCTTCAATGTCTGTTTCTAACATTAGACCGGGAGTTGACAGATTATGGCCTGTGGACCACATGTGTCCCACTGCCTGTTTTTGTAAATAAAGTTTTAATGGAGCAGAGCCACATCCATTCAGTTGTATATTTTCTGTGGCTACTGTCATGCTATAGCAGGAGAGTTAAGGGATTGTGACATAGGCCCAGTGGGCCACAAAGGCTAAGCTGTTAACTATCTGAACCTTTACAGAAAAAGTTTGCTGACCTCTATACCAGACCATTAGTTTCCTGAGTATGGGGATTATAAATCTGACACATAGTAATACCTGTGTGTGTGCTTAGTCATGTCTGACTCTTTGAGACCCTGATGGACTGTAGCCTGCCAGGCTCCTCTGTCCATGGGATTTCCCAGGCAAGAATACTGGAGCAGGTTGCCATTTCCTCCTTCAGGGGATCTTCCCAACCCAGGAATTGAACCCATGTCTCCGGTGCTTCCTGCATTGGCAGGCAGATTCTTTACTACTAAGCCACCTGGGAAGCCCATATAGTACTTAATTAATTTCAACTCAACAAATCAATGATGATCAGTTTTGGAGAGTATGTTTATTGGAATTTCAAGGTCTGTCAAGGTTTGGGGTCAAGAAATAGCAAAGGATGTGCTGGTGATGGGGTAGGTGGTGTGGATGGAGTACAGAGAACACAGACACAGACACAGACACAGACACAGACACACACACACACACACACACACACATACACTAGGGACTGTAGGGGCCAAGAGATTAACACAGCAGAGGGACAGACTCTGGGGAAGGAAGCCTCTCTGAGGAGGTGACCCTGGAGTCCTGCAGGCAACGAAGACATTTTCTAGAAGATGGATAAACAGCATGGTAGGTGGAGGAAGCAACAGAGGTAGAGGCTGGAAACCAAAAAGACAGATAGGATGCTGGCTGGAGGGCTGAGCTAAGTACACCCAGCCTATCTTGTGCACAAGATGGGGGCCATTGGGGCCCACACAAAGCTTCAGACATTTGAGGGCTGGATTTTCAGGGCCTGAAAAGCATTCCATCAAGGGTTTTGTTTTCTAAGCGTAAGGGAATCACTGGGGCTGTCAGTGAAGGCGCCAAGGGATAGCCGTGCCTGCCTCCCAGGGCTCTGCTAAGGATTACATGAGACCTGTGATGTGAGCACAGCCAGCCTGCGCCTGGCACAGAGTGGCTAGTGAACAGCGTTGCCAGATAAAATCCACAATGCCCAGTTAAATTTGCGTTTCAGGTAAATAACCAACATGTTTTAGTATAAGCCTGGGACATGCTTACCCTCACACATGGTTTGTTGTTTTTCTGAAATTCAGATCTAGTTGGGTTTCTTGTATTTTTTATTTGCTAAATCTGGCAACCCAGCTGCTTAACGATGTTGGTTGAACCTGGGTCTTTGTTGGTGGCTTCAAGACCTGGAGAACTTTGCCAGTGAAGCCAGAAATCAGATGACAAGCCTGGAACTGGACACTGAGGCTATGAGGCAATATGGAGCCCCATCCTCTTGACTTATGGACAATGAAATAAAGGTTCAGAGAGGGAAAAGGGCTGGCTCAAGGTCACCCAGCCAGAGGTGGTCCTGTTGTTCTGCTTTTTTCTGTGATTGGTCAAGAGGGCATTGGTTCATGGGTGAGTTGCCCAAGACACCCAAAGGCAGGCAGAAGGATCCTACCAGGGAGCCTGGGGAGGTCTCATTGGAGCTTCTGGAATCTTTGGAGCCATCCCTGTCTTGGCAGTAGACGCAGGGTGTGATTTCTGCCACATCCTTTACCCCATCCAGGCCTCAATTCATCCAGCCATCAAATGGGCTAATTACACCCACCTCACAGGTAAGTTGTGAAGATTAATTAATGTTTGTAAAGGCTTTGTGATCCTTGGATGAAAGACGCTCCTGACATATAAAGGGTCATTATTTTTATTATTATTATACAAGTGCCAAGTATTATTACCTTAATTAGCTTTTCTAGATATCAAAAGCAATTAGACTGATCACTCGCTGAACTCCACTTTAGACACCCAAGTCACAGAAACTCACACGCCGACCTGTTGGCTCAAATTTCGGTGAGGGGCCAGCACACGTCCAAAGGGAGGACCAGGATCTGCAAAGGAAATTTGTTTCTGTCTCTGGCTAAGTTTCACCTCACAGAAAAAATTTCCAGGCATGTAAGATTCCCTGAGAACAGAGGTTTTTCAGTGGAAATACTGATCCTAGGGGCTCTAGGGGGAAGGCTTTAGCTTTGTGACTGAGGCAGCTGGGGATGGGGGTAGAAGCATGGCCTGTTTTCCCTTCTGTATCCAGAAGCCCAGGCCTCATCACCTCAACCCCATCACCCCACCATGGCCAGTTCAAGTGAAGGCAAGGCAACCTGACCTCTGATGGGGGACTACTCTGTGTCAGGTCCCATGCTGATGTGTACATGCATTTAATCAAGTACAATGCAGTAGGTGGGAATGTTTTGACCCTCATTTTACAAATGAAGACACTGTGGCTCAGAGAGGTTAAGTGACCTCAGAAGGTCACACAGCCAGGAAGTGTCATGAGAAGGAGACAAACATAGGTCTTACTGATTCTGTAGCCTATGTTAAGGTTTATGTAGTTTCTTCATCTCTGTGTTACCTGGGGCCTATATGGCCTGGGTCCAAACTTGGTCTACCTTGGGCTTCCCAGGTGGTGCTAGTGGTAAAGAACCTGCCTGTTTGATACCTGCATTGAGAAGATCCTCTGGAGGAGGGCATGGCAACCCATTCCAGTATTCTTGCCTGGAGAATCCCATAAACAGAGGAGCCTGGCGGTCTACAGTCCATAGGGTCACAAAGAGTTGGACACGACTGAAGTGACTTAGCACACACACACACCCTGGTCCATAAGTCATCAAGAGATCTGTTTGTACTTAAGAGAGATGGTTGGATGGCATCACTGGCTCGATGGACATGAGTCTGAGCAAGCTCCAGGAGTTGGTGACGGACAAGGAAGCCTGGCGTGCTGCAGTGCATGCGGTCACAAAGAGTTGGACACGACTGAGGGACTGAACTGAACTGAAGACAGTGGTCGGGACTGAGTAGGACTGAGTGGGTCACTGTGGTGCTGGGACCATCTGCAACCCCAGGTCTTGGTCCAACATGGATTTGCCTATTCAGACTCTTTGGAGTTAGTTCAGAACCCCAGGGCCCAGGCGGAGGAGGGAACTGTGGTCTGGATGTTCCCCATTGGGACGGGCAGGACAGGCCAGGGCAGAAATCAGCGGGGTGAGGCTTCCTTGGGGCTGTCCAGTTAGTTGGGAGGGTGCGGAGCTGGCTGTAATTAACTTTACCAGCGTCCTTCACAGAGGCGAGAAGACCTTTCCTCTACTCTCCTTTCTACTCTGGCCAGCTTCCTTAATGGCCCTGAGGACCCTCCCAAGGCTCTGACGAGGCGCAGGAGCACTGGACTGAGCTATGTTGCCAGTGTGTGCCAAACCGAGATTATATCCCAGGTCTGCATGGCCTACCAATCCGGTTTTTTATCCCTGAACCACCCTGAGGGCTGGATTGGGGCCTTAGTGAAGTCAGTGAGTACTCTGAGAGGTAGCTGAAGTTTTGAGGATTTGGTGGGTGAAAGAGTAAGCATTGTAAGAAGACATTGACATATTAATGGAAGGGTTGCTGGCTGGCTGGCTGGCTGTGGTAGGTATGGGCCATTTGGACAAGGAGTTGTATTTCTAAATGGAAGGAGGGTGGCTAGTGAATAGGGATCAATAGGGGTGGGTTGGAGATTTTAATGGGTGGGTGGAGGATTTGGAAATGGATAGATGAACCAGTCCATACCATTTCTGTCCTTTATCGAGCACATCGTTGCATGAAATGTTCCCTTGGAATCTCTAATTTTCTTGAAGAGATCTCTAGTCTTTCCTATTCTGTTGTTTTCCTCTATTTCTTTGTATTGATCTCTGAGGAAGGCTTTCTTTTCTCTCCTTGCTATTCTTTGGAACTGCATTCAGATGCTTATATCTTTCCTTTTCTCCTTTGCTTTTCGCTTCTCTTCTTTTCACAGCTATTTATAAAGCCTCCCCAGACAGCTATTTTGCTTTTTTGCATTTCTTTTCCATGAGGATGATCTTGATCCCTGTCTCCTGTACAATGTCAAGAACCTCTGTCCATAGTTCATCAGACACTCTATCTATCAGATCTAGTCCCTTAAATCTATTTCTCACTTTCACTGTATAATCATAAGGGATTTGATTTAGGTCATATCTGAATGGTCTAGTGGTTTTCCCTACTTTCTTCAATTTAAGTCTGAATTTGGCAATAAGGAGTTCATGATCTGAGCCACAGTCAGCTCCCAGTCTTGTTTTTGCTAACTGTATAGAGCTTCTCCATCTTTGGCTGCAAAGAATATAATCAATCTGATTTCAGTGTTGACCATCTGGTGATGTCCATGTGTAGAGTCCAGTAGAGACATTACTTTGCCAACAAAGGTCTGTCTAGTCAAGGCTATGGTTTTTCCAGTGGTCATGTATGGACGTGAGAATTGGACTATAAAGAAAGTTGAGCGCCGAAGAATTGATGCTTTTGAACTGTGGTGCTGGAGAAGACTCTTGAGAGTCCCTTGGACTGCAAGGAGATCCAACCAGTCCATTCTGGAGGAGATCAATCCTGGGTGTTCATTGGAAGGACTGATGCTGAAGCTGAAACTCCAATACTTTGGCCACCTCATGTGAAGAGTTGACTCACTGGAAAAGACTCTGATGCTGGGAGGGATTGGGGGCAGGAGGAGAAGGGGACGACGGAGAATGAGATGGCTGGATGGCATCACCGACTCGACGGGCATGAGTTTGGGTAAACTCCGGGAGTTGGTGATGGACAGGGAGGCCTGGCGTGCTGTGATTCATGGGGTCGCAAAGAGTCAGACACGACTGAGCGACTGAACTGAACTGAACTGAGATGAGCCAGCAGGCAGGGAGTTGGAGGAAGCGAGAGAGGTTGGCAAGTGTATGGACAAGTTGGCAGATGGCTGGAGGGGGTTATCGGATGAATGGACAGTTTGGAAGAAAAATGGAGGATGGTGTATAGGTGGAGGAAATATGAGATGGGGTTGGTAGACCCAGTGTCTGGATCATGGATGAAGGGTTGGCTGATGGGTAGAAGAAAAGGTGGTGGCAGAAGGTTTTGTGGAGGGTAATGGAATTGGTAGAGAGGTGAAAACGTTGGTTGATAGGGGAGGGTGGGTGGATGGAAGAGGGGCTGGTAGCTGGGTGGAATAGTGGAAGGGTGGGTGAGGAGTGGGCTGAATCATGGGACTTTTGATGGGTGGACGGATGACTCAACAGATTGGTGAGGGTGGAGTATAGTGGGTAAGGACAGTACCTGAATACTTGTTGGAAGGATAGATCCTGAAGCTGAAGCTCCAGTATTTTGGTCCTCTGATGGGAACAGCGGATTCGTTGGAAAAGTCCCTGATGCTGGAAATGATTGAGGGCAGAAGGAAAAGAGGGCATCAGAGGATGAGATGGTTGGATGGCATCAGCAATGCAATGGGCATGAACTTGGGCAAACCTCGGGACATGGTAAGGCCCAGGGAGGCCTGGTGTGCTGCAGTCCATGGGGTTGCAAAGAGTTGGACATGACTGAAACGACCTAGCATGCATGCAGAAGAGATGTCAGATCTTAGCCAATGGGGAGAAGGACTGTCAAAGAGATGGAAAGACGGCGGATGGGTGAAACATTCAGTGGAAAGATGGAGGGATTGATAGGAGGGCTTGGCAGTAGGGCGAAAGTTTGTCAGTGATGGAGCAGTTGGCTTTGGGACCCAGGTTTGGACAGGCCTCCCTTTATCTCTTCTGGCCTGCCCATTTGTCTCTGGGTGCTTCCTGGGAGTTCATTTCAGGGCAGACATTTCTGGTGTCCAGTTCAATGGGCGGCTGTGACCAATCTCCCCCATGGGTCTGCCCTTCCCCTCCAGCAGCCAGCCTGTTTCTAGGCTCATAAATCCCCAGATGGGCAGGCTTTCTATAATTATCTTTGGAACATTAGCCCAAGAGGTGGGGCAGGCGAGGCTTGAAGAAAGGAAGCTGATTCAGAGGTGGGTGTCTGTCTTTCGGTGGTGTGCCAAATGTGGCTAGTGTCCGGTGTGCCAGACCCAGTGCCCCAAGGCTCCTCCCTTCCCCACTGGCTGTCTTGGGTCCCACTCTAGCCTCCCCCAGAGGACCTGCGCCCAGGAGGGAGGTGTTCATTCGGGAGGAACTTGACAGGCATCTGTCTGCCTTTCCCCTCTTGCCTCTCTGTCTCATCTGTGTCTTTCACTCTTTTCTCTCTCTTCTCAGTTCTTCCTTTTCTCCATCTTTTACTCTTCCCTTTATTCTAGTTTCTCCCATCCTATTCTTTTCATTTTATATATTTTTTTCTGTCTCTGATGTTTTTCCTCTTTTTTATGCCTCTTTCCCTTGTTCCCAGTGACAAAGACCCATATAGTCAAAGCTATGGTTTTTCCAGTAGTCATGAATGGATGTGAGAGTTGGACCACAAAGAAGGCTGAGTTCTGAAGAATTGTGGTGCTGAAGAGAGTCTCTTGGACAACAAGGAGATCAAACCAGTCCATCCTCAAGGAAATCAACCTTGAATATTCATTGGAAGCACTGATCCTGAAGCTGAAGCTCCAATACTTTTGGCTACCTGATGCGAAGAGCTGACTCACTGGAAAAGACCCTGATGCTGGGAAAGAGTGAAGGCAGGAGGAGAAGGGGATGACAGAGGACGAGATGCTGGATGGCATCACCGACTCAATGGGCGTGAGATTGAGCAAGTTTGGGGAGATGGTGACGGACAGGGACGCCTGGCGTGCTGCAGTCCGTGGGGTCACAAAGACTCGGACACGACTGAGCGACTGAGCAACAGCAACAGCCCTTGTTCCCTGATTCCCTCTCTTCCCTGTTTCTCTTCGCTGCTCTGGCTGGTTTCTCCTCTGTCATTTTCTCTAGTTTGCTCTGTTTCCATTTCTGCCTCCTTTCCTGCCTGCTTGTCTGATTCTGTCTGGTGGGCAGGTCTCCGCACTCGTGACCAGGAGCTGTTCCCACAGCAGCAAAGTCTCTTTTATCGACACTTATCTTCTTTGACACGAAAGCAGAACCATTTCAAGGGAGGCTCTCTCCTGGGTGTTGAGTTTCATTTGGAATCTTCCAAAAAGTGTTTTACCTCCTCCTATTGATTTATGATAAAACAGTGTGATTAATCCATGGGGAACTCTGGTAGAACGGGGGAGGGGGGAGCTCAAAAAGGAAAGGAAGACAGCTGCCATTCTCCTTCCAGGCCATGGGCCTGGACCAAGGATGCCCCTTCCCCTGAAGCAGTGGGAAGAGGGGGCAGGACCTTGGCACAGACACAGGTGAAAACTCAGTGTCGCCAAGCTTATGGAACCAGTTTTCTTCTCAAGGAGAAATAATGGGGAAGAGCACTTTGGAGTTTGAGAGGCCAGGGTTCAAGTCTAACTCCCCTCCTCTGTCCCTGGCTGCAGGATCTTGGACATATGTCTTAACCTCTCTGATCCCCCCTTTTATCATGTCTAAAATAGGACCTTCCCAGTGGAGTGTAGTGAAAATTAAATAAGGATGCCGAAAGAAAACACTCAGTCAAGGTTTCAGAAGAGAAGCAAAATGACTAAGAGTGAAATAAAAGGAGGGCTTGTTTTTTAAAAACTGAAGTATAGTTGATTCATAACGCTGTGTTAGTTCCTAGGGTCCAGCAAAGAGATTCTGTTTTAGGGGTTGAGGTGAGCGGGATGTCAACATTCCATGTTATCTTGGAAGCTACCTGTGGATCAGAGCCTCCAACATGTGACAGAGTGAAACAGAGTGCCCCCTGCTTTCAGAAAGCAGGAGCACCTGCGTTAAGTGAAAAGCTCCACATAGGAAATGAACTTGCACTGGCGTCAGTCATTGGCATTTGGCATTGGCTGTGGCACTTGGCAGGCTTCCCTGGTGGCTCAGGTGGTAAAGAATCTGCCTGCAGTGTGGGAGACCCGAGTTTGACCCTTGGGTTAGGAAGATCTCCTGGAGGAGGTCATGTCAACCCACTCTAGTATTCTTGCCTGGAGAATCCCCACAGAGGAGTCTGGCGGGCTGGAGTCCATGGGCTTGCAAAGAGTTGAACATGACTGAGTGACTAAGCACACCACTTGGCATGACACAATGATTATGGTCCAGTGGTTCTCAAAGTGTGGGCCCTGGACTAGCAGTGCCAGTGTCCCCTGGGAACCCACGAGAGATGCAGACTCTCTGGTGCCACCTTAGATCCACTCAGTTCGAAAGCTCTCAGGTGGGGTCCAGCCATCTGGGTCTTAGCAAGCCCCCGGGGGATTGTGATGCACGCTTATTTATGTCCTGGATGGAGAACCAGAATGAAGACCTCTCAGTGGCTTCATGCCCTCCCCCAGTGCCGTCCGCATCGGCCCTCCCCCAGCCCGTTTCCCCAGCGCCTCTTGCAGAGCCGAGCAGACACCTGCTGAAATTCTTGAAACGGAGGCAGCACAGCGAGATGGCATTCCCAGGAGACAGCGCTAATTTCTCCCTGGTTTCTTCATTCTCTTGACTGTCCCTACTGTCCTTGTCATTGATGTTGGACAGTAGGCTGAACGACAAGCTTTCTTTTGGGAGCTACAAAGCACCGATTGGACCAACAGCCCCATGGTGGGTTTCATTACCCCCCGCCTAGTGTGAGAGATGTGCAGACTGAGGTTCCAAGGGTGCTTGCTGATGAGTGGTGGGACCAGGATCCAGGCTTGGTTCTCTCTGCCTCCACGTTCCACATTCTTCTGGGCACTGTTATTACTCCCATGTCTGCAGGTTCCAGGGGGTTGGCCTCTCACAGACAGAACTCACCAGTTGCAATCACTTTGTTTTTTTATTTAAACTTTTTTTAAAGTTGGAGAATAATTGCTTTAGAATGTTGTGTTAGTTTCTGTTGTACAACAACGTGAAATCAGTTGTATGTATACGCATATCCCCTCCTTCTTCAGTCTCCCTCCCACCCCTCTAGGTCATCACAGGGCACTGAGCTGAGCTCCCTGAGTTACACAGCAGGTTCCCACAAGCTATCCACTTTGCACATGGCAGTGTGTGTGCACGCATGCGAAGTTGCTTCAGTTATGTCTCACTCTTTGTGACCAGTGGACTGTAGCCCTCCAGGCACCACTCGTTATAGTTTTCTGAATATGTTAGACAGGAGTGTATGTTTGCTTATGGCTGTGACTGTGAATTCGGTGCATCCTCAAAGACTGAATAGATGAGTTAATTTATTAATGGACAGCTGGGTAGCGGGCTAGAACATTTCATCAAACGTTGCATATCTAGAAACTTCTTGGATTCTTATACATTGAGAAAAGCACCTTCTGCAGAGAAGCTGGTACCCAGCTGCAATTGTCTGTGGAGGGCAAACAAATGGACACAATCCTTGTGGGCTCTGAATGACATGGGGTAAATGGTGTCAGTTAGAATCACGGGTCTCAAACTTGAACGTGTGTCAGAATCACTGGTAGAGCTTGCTAAGACACAGATTGCTGGGCCACTTTCTCCCCCTACCTCCTTGCCAGGCTTTTTGATATGTCTGGGACTGGGCCAAAATTGTGCATTTCTATCTATTTCCAAAGAATTGATGCTTTTGAACTGTGGTGCTGGAGAAGACTCTTGAGAGTCCCTTGGACTGCAAGGAGATCCAACCAGTCCATTATAAAGGAGATCAGTCCTGGGTGTTCTTTGGAAGGACTGATGCTAAAGCTGAAACTCCAAAACTTTGGCCACCTCATGCAAAGAGTTGACTCATTGGGAAAGACTCTGATGCTGGGAGGGATTGGGGGCAGGAGGAGGAGGGGATGACAGAGGATGAGATGGCTGGATGGCATCACCAACTCGATGGACATGAGTTTGAGTGAACTCCGGGAGTTGGTGATGGACAGGGAGACCTGGCGTGCTGTGATTCATGGGGTCGCAAAGAGTCGGACATGACTGAGCGACTGAACTGAACTATTTCCTAGGTGATGCTGCTGCTGGTTGTTCTGGAAACCACGCTCGGAAGGTTACTGGGTTGCAGTGATGCTAACTGCCATGATAAACTCAGACGTCAGTGGCTTACCCCTGAAAAAGTATACTTTCCTTCAACTCATAGGGGATGGTTGAATACATTGTGGTACTGTTTCCTTGTTGTTGCTCAGCTGCTCAGTCGTGTCCGACTCTTTGCCATCCTATGGACTGTAGCCCGTCAGGCTCCTCTGTCCATGGGGTTCTCCAACTAAGAATACTGGAATGGGTTGCCGTTTCCTTCTCCAGTGATATTGTATTTAATACAGCGGTTGGAAAGTATCAGATATACATGGAATAATCTGGAGTGTAATCTAGGCTCTTTTGCCTGAGAGAAGAGATTTGCCAAGTAACTGATAAAATACATTTGTAAAACAAAACAAAAAACAGAAAACAAAATAAAAGAACCCACTTTCCCGGACCTCAAGTCCTATACATGTTTTATAAATCTAGTAAAAAAGTCCATGAGGTGATACGAGGCTATTAGGGAAACTTCTGAAAGTTAAGGGAGATTATTAGCTTTCTAATAGTGTTCCTGTATTACTTAAGAGGACGAGATTTTTAGAATAATGAAATGCCATGAAATAATGAAGACTACCCATGTCATAAAGGGATGGACTTGTTCCTGCTTAATTTCTCTGCATGTAGAGCCTCCTGTGGGGGATAGGGCTATGCTTCTCCTGACTGCAGGGCACACGCTATTGGAGCTTGTGATGGTTTTGGTGGATGAGTGATCACATGAAGGGCCATAAGCAAGACTGAGACCCTTGCTTCTTGGGATCTGCGCCCGTGGAGCCAACCATCCGGGAGGCTCCAATGGGGATGTGTTGAGGGGCAGCTACCGCAGGGTGGTCTTCCAGAGTGTCCTGGCTGTAGATGAATGAGTATCGTACTAACACAACCTCCCTTCTTGGATCCAAGCCCATGAGGGAATCCTGGAGGTTCAGTCCTGAAACCAGTGATGGAGGTTAGGGGAGTCAGCCCTGATGAGTTGGGGAAGCATTGTTCCAGAGGAGGGACGTGAAGGTCAGACTCATTAGATACATCAGGTGGGCTACATTATGTGTGACCATCCTTGCTAGCTACTGGCTACCACTCTTTTTCTACTGCCAGGAAATGGAGGTTGAAGACTATGTTTAGTTCCTTGGCTGTTGAGCTTTCTTAGGGCACAAGGAAACTACTTAAAGGAGACACAGAAGGAAGGCAGTCAGCTCCACAGCCAGAAGGGAACTTGTCCATAGACCTGACCTGCTGGCATCTTCCCAAACTCTGCTCCAATCATACAAGCTGCTGCCTTTGTGTGAGTGGTCAGGGCACGGCTGGAGGTTCTGGCTGCCCTGTCTTCTTCCAGTTGAGGATGGGACCCTGGCTGACAAAAGTGGAGAAGTCACAGAGGGTGTGAGATCTGGGTCTAACACTCAGATATTCTCCAAATTCCTTTGAGACTTTCAGGCTGGGGACTTGGGGTACGTGCTCCTTTCCTCTGCTTACATTGTTAGATCCTAGCATTCATCCTGACAGCAGAACTGTCCTTGGTAACTTTTAATCAAACCAATCAGGGTCACTCTATGACTTCCATTAGAGGTCCATCCTCCATTCTTTTTCTTTCTCCTTTCCTTTCTCTCTTCTTTCTTGTTTCCCAGTAATCTTGGATCATTTACCATATGCCAGGTATTCTGCTATGTAAACAATAGAAATGCAGTGGTGAGTAGGGCAGCTTAAAAAAATGTATATGTATTTTTGAAATGAAAAAGCCCATTTCTAAATATTTCATGGCTCACATGAGAAACCATAAAATATGTAATAGAATTAAGATCTGTCAGTGAATAGTAATAAACATTCTACATATCAAAACTTATAGAATGTATCTAAAGCCATTGTAGCCTTGAATACTTAGCATGAACTTAAGAAGAGAGGAAAAAGAAAGTAGATCAAACCCCAAAAGAGGTTTACTAACAGAGGAAGGGAATAATCAAGGGTGGACAAACGTTAATAATATTGGAAATATTAGGGGGATCAAGCTGCCAAAAGCTGACTCTCTGAAAATGCAAGAAATAAAAAAAAAAGAGCTTGACTACCTAGACAGCAGATAGACAGTAACAAGAGAATATGTGACTCTTTTATTTTACTTTTTGGCTGTGCTGGGTCTTCGTTGAGGCACGTAGGCTCCTCTTGTTGTGGAGCGAGGCTCTGGGGCATATGGGCTTAGTAGTTGCGGCGCACGGGCTTAGCTGCCCCTCGGCGTATGGGATCTTAGTTCCCAGACCAGGGATTGAACCTACATCCCCTGCATTGGAAAGCAGATTCTTAACTACTGGACCACCAGGAAAGTCCCCTGTGAATCATTTATCCTGAGATATTAGAAATTATTTTGAAAGATTTGGTAAAATTAGTTTACCAAACCTGACTTCAGAAAAGAAAAGCCCCAAGAGACCTATCTTCAGGAACTTCTTATTGCAGATAAAATTGATAATTTCTATTTTAGGAATAAGGAAAATGAGGCTCAGAGCAGTCAAGACAGTTGCCCAAGTGTCCAGGTTGGAAGCTGTGGAGGCAGACCACGGAATGCCTTGAGTTCTTTCTCTTTGGTAGATCCAGGGCAGTCACTGCTGGGAAACTCCCCCAGGGATGCCTGCAATGGGGCTGGTCAATTCACAGACACTTTAAATGCACCTCTAGGAGAGGCATTTGGCACCTGAATTCTCCCTGCATGTTCTTTCATCATCTCCAATTAGTGAATGCACACAGCCGCCCTGCCTGCCTCCAGATCCTCCTCTGCTGCCTGCGTGGAAGAAGCAGGGCTGATCCGCCCGAGCCTCAGCTTGGGGCCCTTTGACTCAGCAACCTCCCCTGCCCACGAACGCCCAGTGCCTGGCTCGGTGCCCACAGCTGCAGCCAGGTCGCCTCTTGTAGGGAGCAGGTGGCAGCCTGCCTTGGAGTGTAGGTGGGTGACAAGAGTCCCACGGTCTGAGATCTGCAGCAGGCCTGCATTGCGTGAATGGGACGGGAGCCTTGCCATGGAAACTGGTGTTGGCACCGGTTGGTTGGCCTTCACCTTGATAACCCTTGTGAGGTGGTGTCTATTATCTCTCTTTGGCCTCCTTTCACCTCTTGTACTGAGACTCACCTGCCTCTTCCCTCCTTGGAGTTGTGGTGGGGTTCCCAGGGACAGAATCCAACCATCCCTGGCCACATGCCCTAAGCCAACCTGAGCTCCTCCCTCAGTCTTGATGTACACATTTTTTCTCTTTCCTCTGGGTCTGCTAAGTAGGAATAATGTATGCCTGGAGTTTTGGGGGGGGTCCTTGCGATTTGTTCGCAGGGCCATGTGTTTCTATAAAATTTGCAAAAGTAAGCTATTTTAACTGAGATAAGTCAAGGTTTCTGTCTTTTCTCTCTGACTTCTGTACTACCCCTCCATCTCTTACTGTCAGAGTGGCCCCGGGGGATCTGGCTAAGAATGAGCTGGGCATACACTTAGTTTGGGTTTATAGTTATGTGACTTGCAGTTTCTTCAATGTATAGTTAAGAAATAGCCAGTTATTCAGATGTAGAAATCTCCTCCAGGGAAACTTGTGTGACCTACTGTGCCGACTCACAGGTGACATGTGACGTGTTGCGACATGAAGGTTTGGGATCAGAGGCTGTGTCATGACACGAACGTGTCCTGTGACGTCCAATGTATGGAGGAGAAACCAAGTTTGAAATACACAGAGCCAGAAGGTAATCCGTGGAACATTCTCGCAAGTCGCCCAACCCAAATGTGAAAAAACTTGATACTTTGCCAAGTTTTTGAGCAACCCTGAAAACAGAGAGGACATTAATGGTTATGAAGCAGAGACATTTTCTAAATTATCAATAATAAAAAATTTGTTATCAACCACTGATATTAAGAAATTGTTGTGATATGATTGACATGTGCAAAGACAGAACGAAACCAAAATACCTAAGGAAAAAGCATTATAGATGTATTTACATCAGGAGGTTAATTAAAGCAAAAAGGGGTTGTTTTTCTGGAGGTGGTAATGTTGGTGATATCTGTCAGCTTTTAAAAAATGGTAATTAGTTGTGATTTCTTTTCTAAATGAGTTTAATTAATTAATTACTTTAAAATCTTCATTGAGATATAATTTACACACAATGAAATGCACACACCTAAAGGAAGAGTTTGCCAGTTTCGACAAATGTACACACCTGTGTAGCTACCCCTTCCCTAGTCGAGCTATAGAACATTTCTGACACCCCTTAACTTTTAAAGATTTTTTTTAAAATCAGGGGATAATTGCTTTACAATGTTGTGCTGGTTTTTGCCGTACAACAATGTGAATCAGCCATAGGTATACACATGTCCCCTCTCTTGAACCTCCTTCCCAGCCCTCTAGGTTGTTGCTGAGCACTGGGTTGAGCTCCCTGTGCTATACAGCAGCTCCCCATTAGCTCTCTGTGTTATACATGGAAATGTATATGTTTCAGTGCTACTGTCTCATTTCGTACCCCCATCTCCTTCCCCCTGTGTCCATAGGTCTGCTTTCTACATCTGCCTCTCTATTCCTGCCCTGCAAATAGATTCATCTATGGCATTTTTTTTAGATTCCATATATACAGACACGCACACACACACACACACACACACACATACAATATTTGTTTTTCTCTTTCTGACTTATTTCACTTTGTACAACAGGCTCTAGGTTCATCCACCTAACTACAACTGACTCAAATTCATTTCTTTTTTCCTCTTACTCCTTATGTCAACTTCCTTGAATTAATCAGTGATTAATCTTCTTTTGTGTGTGTGTGTGCTGTCTTTATTTTTTAAATTAATTTATTTTAACTGGAGGCTACTTTACAATATTGTAGTGGTTTTTGCCATACATTGACATGAATCAGCCATCGGTGTACATGTGTTCCCCATCCTGAAACCCCTCCCACCTCCCTCCCCATCCCATCCCTCAGGGCCATCCCAGTGCACTGGCCCTGAGTGCCCTGTCTCATGCATCGAACCTCGACTGGCGACCTGTTTCAGATATGATAATATACATGTTTCTCAGTGCTACTCTCTCAAATCATCCCACCCTCGCCCTCTCCCACAGAGTCCAAAGGTCTGTTCTTTACATCTGTGTCTCTTTTGCTGTCTTGCATGTAGGGTCATCGTTACCATCTTTCTAAATTCCATATATACGTGTTAATATACTGTATTGGTGTTTTTCTTTCTGACCTACTTCACTCTGTATAATAGGCTCCAATTTCATCCACATCTTTTTTTAATCACTCAAGATTTTGATTGATCTAGAACGTTCTACAAATAGAATCATGCAGTAAGTACCCTTAGCTATCTGCCCCTTATTGGGGTGAAGTGGCTCAGCACTGACTGTCATTTTGTGTTATCCCTATTTTGTATTTTTTTCCTTAAATAAGATTTTGCAATTTGAATACACCAGATCCAGCCCTGCGGCTGCCCCCACATTCTGGATATGGGAGAAGGCCCCTCCCAGACAATAAAAATCCTGTATACATGCCTGAGTCCATGCCTTGAACACTCTGTTCCTTCTTCCTGGAATTGCCCTTCCCTCCTGGTGCACTTGGCGGCTTCTGGCTGATCTGTCATCATCCAGGTCAAATGCCTCCTCCCTTCTGAAGTCTTTCAGAACTTTCTCTGCCATAGGTGGTGTCTGGCTTACCTTTCTCATGAATGCTTGTTGTATTGTCTTATCTTGGAATTGATTTATTTTTGTCTATCTCTCCCTCTAGAGTCTGAGGGTTTAGATAGAGTTTCTCGATGTGAGAGTTTTATTGACCAACATGTGACATCTATTCCTCTCTGGCCTCGGTTCACCCTAAATCAGCAAGTTGCTTTAATCAAAACAACAAATGTGGAATGAAAATTGAAAAACAAAAAACAAAAGTGAAGCTCATCTTCAACTCTTCAAAACAAATAATTCCCTCCTTCTTGTAGCCATTTCTTTCTGATTTCTCACCAAGTTTTTTGGGAATGGGGCACTCACTGTCCACCCAATGGAACTGGAGAGAACCCATCATGTGCAGAAGCTCAAAGGAGGTTCTGAGCTAGAGCCCTGCTCTGGAATGCTATCCCCCCAAAGAGATACGTTCAGGTATCCCCAAAACCTGTGACCATGAGCTTATTTGAAAATAGGGTCTTTACAGATGTAATTTGGAGAAGGAAATGGTAACACATTCCAGTATTCTTGCCTGGAGAATCCCATGGACAGAGGAGCCTGGCATGCCCCAGTCCATGGGACTGCAAAGAGCAGGACACGACTGAGCGACTAACAACAGATGTAACTGGGGCTTCCCCTGTGGCTCAGCGGTAAAGAATCTGCCTGTAATAGGAGATGCAGGAGACACAGGAAATGATTTCGATCCCTGGGTCAGGAAGATCTCCTGGAGGAGGAAATGGCTACCCACTCCAGTATTCTTGCCTGGAGAATCCCATAGACAGAGGATACTGGCGTGCCCCAGTCCATGGAGTCACAAAGAGTCCAACACAATTTGGTGCTTGAGCATGCAAAGGATTACATATAAGAAAGTGACAAAAGCCAGTTGAGATGTGATAGGAAAACTCTACAGAACTGTAGTCTCAGGTTTGTAATGAAGAGTCAAAACTCCAAAGGGCTTTGAGAGCATTTCAAACTGTCCAGATAGCAGGTGGCAAGGACCTTATTCTTTCAGAAATAAATTTTGGAGGAAATAATTTAAATACTGAAATTGTTCAAACATCCTGAATTAAATAAGACAACTTTCACCTAGCAAATTGACAAACATTAAAAAAAAATATGACAGAGTTCTTACAGGATGTGGGGAAAAAAGTGAAATTTTATACTCATGGTAGGATTCTAAACCTCCTGAATTTGTCAACAGATACAAAACATTTTAAAATGTACATATTCTCAGTCTCAGAATTTATGCTAAGGAAATATCAGATGTAAATAATATAAAGATATATTCAAGGTTATTCATTATGGCATTGTATGAATAGTGGGAGATTAGAAATAACATATCTTGAAAGTGGATTGGCTAATATATCAATATTAAATAGAAATACAAAAATGGAAAAATGCAGCCCTCAAAATTGGGATTATAGAGAGATTCCTAATAACTTGAGGAAATGCTCATGATAAATATTAAGCAGAAAAGTACAATAAAAATCATTATTCAGTATGATCCAATTACTTAAAACTATGCATAGAAAAAAGATTGGAAGTGAAGCATCAGTAATTATTTCTGAGTACAGAGATTAAAGCTGTTTGTTTTGGTCCATATCTATTTTTGAGAAAACTCTTAAAAAAACCAAACCAGTAATATTTTAGTAATCATGAGAAGGAGTGACTAGAACTTTATGATATATCACCTTACACCTGTTAAGAACGGCTGTTATCAAAAAGATTAGCAGTAACAAGTGTTAGTGTAGATGTGGAGAGAAGAGAACCCTCCTATACTGCTGGTGGGGATGTAAATTGGTGTAGTCACTATGGATATCAGGATGGAGGTTCCTCAAAAAACTAAAAAAAAAAATTGAACTACCATATCATCCAGAAATCCTACATCTGGGTATTTATCTGAAGAAATGAAAAACAGTAACTTGTAAAGATATCTGCACCCCCATGTTACTAATAATAGCCAAAACATGGAAACAACCTATGTGTCCTTCAATAAATAGCTGAATGGGTAAAAAATTTATGGTGTATGTATACAGTGGAATACTATTTAGCCATGAAAAAGAATAAAATCCTGTCATTTGCAACAACATGGATGAATCTCTAGGACATTATGCTGGGTGAAATAAGCCATATAGAGAAAGACAAATACCATGTGTAGCACTTATGTGATGCTCACTTATGTGTAGCATCACATAAATAAATAAACAAATAAACAACAAGCTATTAGATACAAAGAATGTGTTGACGGTTGCCAGAGGCAGCGGGTGGGAGTGGGGTGGAAGAAATGAGTGAGCTGTTTTTGCTTTTGGTATGAATAAACTAAATAATTAAAATAAAAAAAATAGTTCTGAAATATTTCATTTTTAAAAAAATTTTGATTTTGTTACTAAGGTTATAGTTGAATCTCTCTTTAGATGAAAGTGCATGTGCTCAGGATTCCAAAAAGGACACAATAAAAAAAATACATATCTGTCTATCTATCTATAGAATATTTGCATATGCATTTTGTGGGTAGGGAACTGAATCATAGTTTAATCAGTACAGCTGTCATTTGGCCCAACAGGAAAGATCAAAGTCTCATGTTAAACACAGTAAACATGCTTGTGGGCCTCTTTGGTGCCTGACTGAGCAGTGCAGACCCTGCAATAATAAAGTAGCCCTTCTGTCCTCCTTGCAATGGAGTTGGTGATGCCCAGGCTTAGGGTGCCACCTGGCCTCTGCAGTCCTGCCTTCATAGCACGTCTGGATCTGAGTCTTCTCTTTGCTAATCATTCAAAGGAAACTCTACTTCCACGTGGCTACCGTAGGAGAGGTAAAACCAGCAGGTGGAAGCGGAAGACAAGCAAGAACTGGCCCTTCTTCCTTCCCTGGAGCCTGGCCTGAGCCTCCCAGGGCCTCTGTAGTTCCTCTGCAGGTTTGCGGGATAACTTTTCCCTAGGAGAACCTGGGTTATGCTTGGAGAGACCATTCTTTCTGATTCTTAATGGGAAGGCCTCGTTTCTGATGTAGAGGGGAGGCATGATCATTTGGTTTCCATTTGAATTGTGGACATGTTGACCATTTTCCCCTAAAGAACAATCAGGACTGGTGAGTGGATACACGTCAGCAATTACTGGGGTAGAATGTCAACAGAAAGAAGGGAAAATAAACTGTTGTGTGTTGGATGCCACTCTCTTCCTCAGTGCCAGCAGCACTGAGTCTGCAGAGCAAAGAAATAGGCTCTCAAAGAAATCAGCTGGACAACTTCCAGTTTAGAATGGCTTCTGGCAAGCTATAGCTGCCCCAGGCCTGGCTTCTCTTGCTTTCCAATTAACCTCTCTAATATCAATAACCTCAGATATGCAGATGACACCACCCTTATGGCAGGAAGCGAAGAAGAACTAAAGAGCTTCTTGATGAAAGTGAAAGAGGAGAGTGAAAAAGTTGGCTTAAAGCTTAACATTCAGAAAACTAAGATCATGGCATCCAGTCCCATCACTTCAGGCCAATAGATGGGGAAACAATGGAAACAGTGACAGACTTTATTTTTTGGGGCTCCAAAATCACTGCAGATGGTGACTGCAGCCATGAAATTAAAAGACTCTTGCTCCTTGGAAAAAAAGCTATGACCAACCTAGACAGCATATTAAAAAGCAGAGACATCACTTTGCCGACAAATGTCTGTCTAGTCAAAGCTATGGTTTTTCCAGTAGTCATGTATGGATGTGAGAGTTGGAGTGTAAAGAAAGCTGAGCACCGAAGAATTGATTCTTTGAACTGCGGTGTTGGAGAAGACTCTTGAGAGTCCCTTGGACTTCAAGGAGATCCAACCAGTCAATCCTAAAGGAAATCAGTCCTGAATATTCATTGGAAGGACTAATGCTGAAGCTGAAACTCCAATACTTTGGCTACCTCATGCGAAGAGCTGACTCATTGGAAAAGACCCTGATGCTGGGAAGAATTGAAGGCAGGAGGAGAAGGGGACAACAGAGGATGAGATGGTTGGATGGCATCACCAACTCAATGGACATGAGTTTGGGTGGACTTCGAGAGTTGGTGATTAACAGGGAGGCCTGGTGTGCTGTGATTCATGGGGTTGCAAAGATTGGACACGACTGAGTGACTGAACTGAACTGAACTGAAGGAAGACATAGAAATAGCATAGACCCCCCATCATAAAAGTGGGGACACTCTTTCCCTATCCCCCTCTTTTCCCTAACTCAGAAATGCAGCACCAGTCGAAAGTTAAAAATTGCATGTAAAGGATGAAATTGGGTCATTTGTAGAGATGTCAGTTGACCTAGAGTTTGTCATATAGAGTGAAATAAGTCAGAAAGAGAAAAACAAATATTGTATATTAACACATATATATGGGTCTAGAAAAATGGTGCAGACGAACATATTTGCAGGGCAGGAACAGAGACATAGACATAGAGAAAGGACATGTGGACACAGAGGGGAAGGGGAGGGTGCGATGAATTGAGAGATTAGGGTTGACATATATACATTCAGTTCAGTTCAGTTCAGTCGCTCAGTCATGTCCGACTCTCTGCGACCCCATGAATCACAGCACGCCAGGCCTCCCTGTCCATCACCAACTCCCGGAGTTCACTTAAACTCATGTCCACAGAGTCGGTGATGTCATCCAGCCATCTCATTCTCGGTCGTCCCCTTCTCCTCCCGCCCCCAACCTTTCCCAGCATCAGAGTCTTTTTCAGTGAGTCAACTTGTCGCATGAGGTGGCCAAAGTATTGCAGTTTCAGCTTTAGCATCAGTCCTTCCAATGAACACCCAGGATCGATCTCCCTTAGAATGGACTGGTTGGATCTCCTTGCAGTCCAAGGGACTCTCAAGAGTCTTCTCCAACACCACAGTTGAAAAGCATCAATTCTTCGGCGATCAGCTTTCTTCACAGTCCAACTCTCACATCCATACATGACCATGGGAAAAACCATAGCCTTGACTAGACGGAGGGCCCTCCTGTATAACACAGGGAGCTCAGCTTGGTATTCTGTGGTGACCTAGAGGAGTGGGATGGTTGTTGAGGGGAGGGAGGTCCAAGAAGGAGGGAGTATACATATATATGTAACTGATTTACTTCCTTGTACAGAGGAAACTAACACAATGTAAAGGAGTTATACACCAATAAAAAAAAGTGGGAAAAAAAAACCTCATTAAAAATTACTTGCATCAGATCAGTTCAGTTGAGTTGCTCAGTCGTGTCTGACTCTTTGTGACCCCATGGACTGCAGCACACCAGGCTTCCCAGTCCATCACCAACTCCCGGAGCTTGCTCAAACTCATGTCCATTGAGTCGGTGATGCCGTCCAACCATCTCATCCTCTGTTGTCCCCCTCTCCCCCCGCCTTCAATCTTTCCCAGCATCAGGGTCTTTTCCAATGAGTCAGTTCTTCGCATCAGTAGACAAAGTATTGGAGCTTCAGCTTAAGCATCAGTCCTTCCAATGAGTATTCTGGACTGATTTCCTTTAGGATTGGCTTGTTGGATCTCTTTGCAGTCCAAGGGACTCTCAAGAGTCTTCTCCAGTACCACAGTTCAAAAGCATCAATTCTTCAGTGCTCAGCTTTCTTTATAGTCCAACTCTCATATCCATACATGACTACTGGAAAAACCATAGCTTTGACTAGACAGACATTTGTCGGCAAAGTGATGCCTCTGCTTTTTAATATGCTGTCTAGGTTGGTCATAGCTTTTCTTCCAAGGAGCAAGCGTCTCTTAATTTCATGGCTGCAGTCACCATCTGCAGTGATTTTGGAGCCCCCTAAAATAAAGTCTGTCACTGTTTCCATTGTTTCCCCATCTATTTGCCCTGATACTCAAATCTGTGAGTATTGCTTTTTAAGGCGGTTAAGACTGGCCATCCTCTGTATATTTTTGGGAGATTATGTTTTTTAATGAAATGACAGGGTAAAGGTTGACATGCTGATAAGACACTCATCCTGGAAGGAATAGACAATCCATGGAAACTTATGTAGATGAGGATAAAAGCAGAGAGAGACAGAGTAATAGGGCCTGTTGGAGACTATAGATTTTTATGTGTTCTGTACTCCATTGGTTTTGAATTTCAGAGAATAAGGTTGGGGAAGTTTGAGACCATTCCACCTCAGTAGAGCAGAGTTTTATTAGATAAAAGACTGAAAAAAATGAATAACCAATTTAAAAATAAAAATCCTCCTTCAAACACACAAACAAATAAATATAATATTCTCTGTTGATGTAGGGCTAAAGAATTTTAAACAACTTCCTTCAGAGAAAATTCCAGGTTTGCATAGTTTCACTGGTGAATTCTTCAAATACTTAAGGAAGATATAACACTAATCTTAACATAAATTTTTTTAGAAGCCAGAGGAGGAGGAAATGCTTCTAAATTTCTTTTATGATAGTCATTTATAAAATCATAATACTAAAATCTGACAGACATTCTAAAAAGAGAGAGAAATAGAATTACTAAAATCCATATAACACAGGTTCAAAAATTCTTGACAAAATATTAACAAAATCAATTCTAACAATATATAAAACAGATAACACATCATGACCAAGTAGGGTTTATTCCAGAAATGCAAACTTGGTTTAACATTTGAAATTCCAGTAGTGTAGTTCACCACATTTGCCAAATTGAGAAGAAAAATAAACCATGAAGAAAAGACATTACAGAAAGATGAGCATCTACCCATGATAAAAATTCAGCAGTCTAGTAAGTAAGAAAAGGTAAATCTCTCAATCTGATCAAAGCTATTTATTAAAAACTATAGCAAAAATCATATTTATCGGTGAAATATTGAGCCCTTTCCTACTAAGATTGAAAATAAAGGAAAGACATTCTTTCTTACCATTCCTACTGCATGCTGCTGCTGCTGCTAAGTCACTTCAGTCATGTCCGACTCTGTGCGACCCCATAGACGGAAGCCCACCAGGCTCGCCCGTCCCTGGGATTCTCCAGGCAAGAACACTGGAGTGGGTTGCCATTTCCTTCTCCAATGTGTGAAAGTGAAAAGTGAAAGTGAAGTCGCTCAGTCGTGTCCAACCCTTAGCGACCCCAGGGACTGCAGCCTACCAGGCTCCTCCATCCATGGGATTTTCTAGGCAAGAGTACTGGAGTGGCTTGCCATTGTCTTCTCCGCCTACTGCATGCAGATATGCAAAAAAAGGTAAAATTCCATCTATTCTCCGGTGTCATGAGTATGTGGAAAATTCTAGGAAATTTACCAAATAACTGCTAGAACTAATGAGTGAGTTTAGCAAGTTCAGAGAATTCAAGGTTAATATACAGAAGTCAATTTTATTATTGACGTATCAGCAACAAATATTTGGTGAAATTTAAAAATCTCTTTGCAGCGCATCAAAAACAAGCAAATAATTACTGAGGATTAAATTGTACAAAACCTGTGCAAGACTTTCATGTACTCTGAAAGCTCTAAAACACTGCCAAGAGCAATTAAAAAAGAACAAACTTAAATGGTATGGACCTAACAGAAGCAGAAGATATTAAGAAGAGGTGGCAGGAATACACAGAAGAACTGTACAAAAAAGATCTTCACGACCAAGATAGTCACGATAACGTGATCACTGACCTAGAGCCAGACATCTTGGAATGTGAAGTCAAGTGGGCCTTAGAAAGCATCACTACGAACAAAGCTAGTGGAGGTGATGGAATTCCAGTTGAGCTATTTCAAGTCTTGAAAGATGATGCTGTGAAAGTGCTGCACTCAATATGCCAGCAGATTTGGAAAACTCAGCAGTGGCCACAGGACTGGAAGAGGTCAGTCTTCATTCCAATCCCAAAGAAAGGCAATGCCAAAGAATGCTCAAACTACTGCACAATTGCACTCATCTCACACGCTAGTAAAGTCATGCTCAAAATTCTCCAAGCCAGGCTTCAGCAGTATGTAAACCATGAACTCCCAGATGTTCAAGCAGGTTTTAGAAAAGGCAGAGGCACCAGAGATCAAATTGCCAACATCCGCTGGATCATGGAGAAAGCAAGAGAGTTTCAGAAAAACATCTATTTCTGCTTCATTGACTATGCCAAAGCCTTTGACTGTGTCGATCACAATAAACTGTGGAACATTCTGAAAGAGATGGGAATCCCAGACCACCTCACCTGCCTCTTGAGAAACCTGTATGCAGGTCAGGAAGCAACTGTTAGAACTGTACATGGAACAACAGACTGGTTCCAAATAGGAAAAGGTGTACGTCAAGGTTGTATATTGTCGCCTTGCTTATTTAACTTATATGCAGAGTACATCACGAGGAACGCTGGGCTGGAAGAAGCACAAGCTGGAATCAAGATTGCTGGGAGAAATATCAATAACCTCAGATATGCAGATGACACTACCCTTATGGCAGAAAGTGAAGAGGAACTCAAAAGCCTCTTGATGAAAGTGAAAGAGGAGAGTGAAAAGATTGGCTTGAAGCTCAACATTCAGAAAACAAAGATCATGGCATCTGGTCCCATCACTTCATGGGAGATAGATGGAAAAACAGTGAAAACAGTGTCAGACTTTATTTTTTTGGGCTCCAAAATCACTGCAGATGCTGATTGCAGCCATGAAATTAAAAGACGCTTGCTCCTTGGAAGGAAAGTTATGACCAACCTTGATAGTATATTAAAAAGCAGAGACATTACTTTGCCAACCAAGGTCCGTCTAGTCAAGGCTATGGTTTTTCCCATGGTCATGTATGGATGTGAGAGTTGGACTGTGAAGAAGGCTGATCGCCGAAGAATCGATGCTTTTGAACTGTGGTGCTGGAGAAGACTCTTGAGAGTCCCTTATACTGCAAGGAGATCCAACCAGTCCATTCTAAAGGAGATCAACCCTGGATGTTCATTGGAGGGACTGATGCTAAAGCTGAAAATGCAATACTTTGGCCACCTCATGCGACGAGTTGACTCACTGGAAAAGACTCTGATGCTGGGAAAGGTTGGGGGCGGGAGGAGAAGGGGACAACAGAGAATGAGATGGCTGGATGGCATCACCGACTCTGTGGACATGAATTTGAGTGTACTCCGGGGGTTGGTGATGGACAGGGAGGCCTGGCGTGCTGTGATTCATGGGGTCG
The DNA here is from genome assembly GCF_049115385.1 of Moschus berezovskii. Lineage (NCBI taxonomy): Eukaryota > Metazoa > Chordata > Mammalia > Artiodactyla > Moschidae > Moschus > Moschus berezovskii. Next base: position 14,245,854 of record NC_142474.1, read on the forward strand.
CGGAGAGTCGGACACGACTGAGCGACTGAACTGAACTGAACTGATGTATAGGAAGAGTGGCTCAGATGGTAAAGTGTCTGCCTACAATGTGGCAAACCTGGGTTTGATCCCTGGGTCAGGAAGATCCCCTGGAGAAGGAAATGGCAACCCACTCCAGTACTCTTGCTTGGAAAATCCCAAGGATGGAGGAGCCTGGTTGGCTATAGTCTACAGGGTTGCAAAGAGTCGGACACGACTGAGTGACTTCACTATGGATAGGAAGGTTGAATGTTGTTAAGATGTTAATTCTTCCAAAACTGATCAACAGATTCAACACAATCACAATAGAAATTCCAGAAGGTCTTCTGCAGAAGTGAATATTTATATAGAAATGCAAAACACCCAGAATATAAAAAGGAATCTTGATAAAGAAAAGCAAAGCTGGAAAACTTAGACTATCTGACTTCAAGATTTTGTTTTTAAAATTATGGTAACCGAGTGTGATATTAGCAAAAGATGGACAAACTGATCAATGAAAGAGAACAAAAGCTCAGAAGCAGACTCAGCTGATCAATTACTATTTGCAGAAACACCAAAGCAATGCAGGGCAAAAAGAAAAGTCTTTCAACTAATGATGAAAGCTTCATATTCATATGGGGAAAAAAGGACTAAATTTCTTCATTCCATATACAAGACCAGAAAGCTTTCAGTAGAAAACATAGATGCCTATCTTCATGACTTAGAGATAGGTAAAGTTTCTTAGACTCATAAAAGAAAACTTGGTAAGTTAGATTTCATCAGTTTGAAAATTTCTGCTTAAAACAGACACTGTTAAGAAAGCAAGTAAGCAATTCACAAGCTGAGAGAAAATACTAGTAAAGATTAAAAGAAAAGAAATGAACTGGCATCCAGGATTTACAAAGAATTCCTATAATTCAATAATAAAAGAATAAAGTCTAATAAAATGGACAAAATAATTGGGTAGGTACTTCACAAAGAACACACAAGACAATGAAAATAGGCAAAGTGCTCAATACCATAACATCAGGGAAATTCAAATTCAAACCCAATATGATACCCCTGGGGGCTTCCCAGGTGGCGCTAGTGGTAAAGAACCTGCCTGCCAATGTAGGAGATGAAGGTTTGATCCCTGGGTCAGGAAGATCCCCTGGAGGAGGACATGGCAACCCACTTCAGTATTGCTATCTGGAGAATTCCATGGACAGAGGAGCCTGGTGGGTTACAATCCACAGGGTAGCACAGAGTCCAACACGACTGAAGCAACTTAGCATGCACGCACACTTGATACCCTTAGACATCTTTCAGAAGGCCTTAATTTAAAAGGCTGACAATCCCAAATGTGTCAAGAATGTGAAGCAAATGGAATGCTCGTACATGTTGGTGGGAGTTTGGGAAAATCTGAAATTTATAAAACATTTTCATAAATCTAAATTCATATATACCCTGTGACCCAGTAATTCTGCTCCTAGGTAATTATCCAAGAAAACAGAATATGTGTCCACAAAAAGGTTTGTATGAGAATGCTGTTAGCAGCATCATTAAAAATAGTAAAAAATTGGAAACAGCCCAGTTTCCATCATAGGAGAATGCATAAACAGACTATGATATATTTAGTTAATGGAATTCAGTTCAGTTCAGTCACTCAGTCATGTCCGACTCTTTGCGACCCCGTGAATCACAGCACGCCAGGCCTCCCTGTCCATCACCAAATCCCAGAGTTCACTCAAACTCATGTCCATCAAGTCGGTGATACCATCCAGCCCTCTCATTCTCTGTCGTCCCCTTCTCCTCCGCCCCCAATCCTTCCCAGCATCACAGTCTTTTCCAGTGAGTCAACTCGTCGCATGAGGTGACCAAAGTATTGGAGTTTCAGCTTTAGTATCAGTCCTTCCAGTGAACACCCAGGACTGATCTCCTTTAGAATGGACTGGTTGGATCTCCTTGCAGTCCAAGGGACTCTCAAGAGTCTTCTCCAGCACCACAGTTCAAAAGCATCAATTCTTCGGCGATCAGCTTTCTTCACAGTCCAACTCTCACATCCATACATGACCACGGGAAAAACCATAGCCTTGACTAGACGGACCTTTGTTGGCAAAGTAATGTCTCTGCTTTTTAATATGCTATCTAGGTTGGTCATAACTTTCCTTCCAAGGAGTAAGCGTCTTTTAATTTCATGGCTGCAATCAGCATCCGAAGTGATTTTGGAGCCCCCAAAAATAAAGTCTGACACTGTTTCCACTGTTTTCCCATCTATTTCCCATGAAGTGATGGGACCAGATGCCATGATCTTTGTTTTCTGAATGTTGAGCTTCAAGCCAACCTTTTCACTCTCTTCTTTCACTTTCATCAGGAGGCTTTTTAGTTCCTCCTCACTTTCTGACATAAGGGTGGTGTCATCTGCATATCTGAGATTATTGATATTTCTCCCAGCAATCTTGATTCCAGCTCGTGCTTCTTCCAGCCCAGCGTTCCTCATGATGTACTCTGCATATAAGTTAAATAAGCAGGGTGACAATATACAACCTTGACGTACTCCTTTTCCTATGTGGAATACCAGACCGCCTGACCTGCCTCTTGAGAAACCTGTATGCAGGTCAGGAAGCAACAGTTAATGGAATACTAATCAGCAATAAAAAGGGATAAATTATCATGCATACATCAAGGTGGATGAGTCTCAAAATATTTTTTTCCTATGAAAGAAGCCATCAGTTCAGTTCAGTTCGGTTCAGTCGCTCAGTCGTGTCTGACTCTCTGCGACCCCATGAATCACAACATGCCAGGCCTCCCTGTCTATCACCAACTCCCGGAGTTCACTCAAACTCATGTCCACAGAGTCGGTGATGCTATCCAGACATCTCATTCTCTGTCGTCCCCTTCTCCTCCCGCCCCCAACCTTTCCCAGCATCAGAGTCTTTTCCAGTGAGTCAACTCGTCGCATGAGGTGACCAAAGTATTGGAGTTTCAGCTTTAGCATCAGTCCTTCCAGTGAACACCCAGGACTGATCTCCTTTAGAATGGACTGGTTGGATCTCCTTGCAGTCCAAGGGACTCTCAAGAGTCTTCTCCAGCACCACAGTTCAAAAGCATCAATTCTTCGGCGATCAGCTTTCTTCACAGTCCAACTCTCACATCCATACATGACCACGGGAAAAACCATAGCCTTGACTAGATGGACCTTTGTTGGCAAAGTAATGTCTTTGCTTTTTAATATGCTATCTAGGTTGGTCATAACTTTCCTTCCAAGGAGTAAGCGTCTTTTAATTTCATGGCTGCAATCAGCATCCGAAGTGATTTTGGAGCCCAAAAAATAAAGTCTGACACTGTTTCCACTGTTTTCCCATCTATTTCCCATGAAGTGATGGGACCAGATGCCATGATCTTTGTTTTCTGAATGTTGAGCTTCAAGCCAACCTTTTCACTCTCCTCTTTCACTTTCATCAGGAGGCTTTTTAGTTCCTCTTCACTTTCTGCCATAAGGGTAGTGTCATCTGCATATCTGAGGTTATTGATATTTCTCCCAGAAATCTTGATTCCAGCTCGTGCTTCTTCCAGCCCAGCGTTCCTCATGATGTACTCTGCATATAAGTTAAATAAAGAAGGTGACAATATACATCCTTGACGCACTCCTTTTCCTATTTGGAACCAGTCTCTTGTTCCATGTACAGTTCTGACTGTTGCTTCCTGACTACACACATGTAAATACTGAATGATTTCATTTGTGTGTAGTTCTAAAGAGACAAAACTAATTTATGGTGAAAAAAATCTTAATAGTGATTGTGCAGAGAGATGGACATTGACAGGGAAGGAGCATGAGAGAATTTTCTGGGATGATGCAATGTTAATATCTTGATAGAGGTTTGAGTACGTAGATGTATGTGTTTGTCAAAACTCAGCAAACGTATAGTTAAGATTTGTGCCTTTCATTGTATGTAAATTTTACTCCATAAAAAAATCCTGTAAACAAATATTGGACTCTAGTTAATGATATGCATTCTTAAATACCTCGTGGGATATGTACTGATGTAATTTGAAGGACATCAAAACAATCAAGATGGATTGATGGATGAATAGATGGACAGGGATATGATAAGGCAAGAAAGGTGTTAATGATAGAGTCTATACAAGTGCTCGCTATAAAGTTCTTTCAACTTTTTTTTGTATTTGAAATGCTTTTTCATAAAATTTACGATTCAAATCTGCAAACTTTAATTGAGAAATATGAAATATAAGAATGCATGGAAGTGAAATATGCACCTAGTTGGAAAGACTATTTTGCAAAGATGTTAGTCTTCTAGTTAATTCATACATTTAACATCATTTGGAATTTTGATTTTCATAGTGATTCTGAATTACATTAGGCAAAATAAACACCTCTCCACTGGCAAGAAAACTGAAGTAATAATGTCATTAATTGTTAAAATATTATATATATAATAATTGAAACAATATGGCACTAAAATGTAATTCCATGAACTAGAAGTGATAGTTTTGAATTATATAATAGGATACCTATGAACTTAATAGAAGATAAAAGAAATGTTAATTATTTGGAAGAGGATAGATTTTTAAATAAATGTAAGAATGAAATAGTTAGAACTTCAGCTTACATCATCTCTTAAATTAGACTGTATATAGATTAAAGAGTTAATTTTTAAAAATGCAGACAATTCTTGCTTTGGACTTTAGAGTCAATTTGCCAGTTTCTGTAAAAAAGCCAACTGGAATTCTATAGGAACTGCTTTGAGTTTGTAGATCAAATTGAGGAATATTGCCCTCTTAACAATATTAAATCTTCCAAATCGTGAACATGGGATGTTTTTCCAATTCATAGTTCTTCTCTCATTTTTTCAACAATGTTTTACTGTTTTCAGAGTATCAGTTTGCATGACTTTTGTTAAGTTTATTCTTAAGTGTCTTACTCTTTTTGATGATATTGAAAATTGAATTTTCTTAAATTTATTTTTGCAAGTGTATAGAAATACAATTGATTTTATATATTGATCTCGTGTTCTGCAAGCTTGTTGATTTAATCTATTAGTTACAGTAGTTTTTAAAGTGGATTCCTTAGAATCATGTCATCAAAGAAGAGAGTTGCTTTACTTTTTCCTTTCTTTTTTTAAAAAAATTAATTAATTTTAATTGGAGGCTAATGAACTGTGGTGTTGGAGAAGACTCTTGAGAGTCCCTTATACTGCAAGGAGATCCAACCAGTCCATTCTAAAGGAGATCAATCCTGGATGTTCATTGGAGGGACTGATGCTAAAGCTGAAACTGCAATACTTTGGCCACCTCATGCGACGAGTTGACTCACTGGAAAAGTCTCTGATGCTGGGAAAGGTTGGGGGCGGGAGGAGAAGGGGACGATGGAGAATGAGATGGCTGGATGGCATCACCGACTTTGTGGACATGAGTTTGAGCGAACTCCGGGAGTTGGTGATGGACAGGGAGGCCTGGTGTGCTGTGATTCATGGGGTCGTGGAGAGTCGGACATGACTGAGCGACTGAACTGAACTGAATTACTTTACAATATTGTAGTGATTTTTGCCATACAGTGACATGAATCAGCCAAAGGTGTACATGTGTTCCCCATCCTGAAGCCCCCTCCCTCCTCCCTCTCCATCCCATCCCTCAGGGTCATCCCAGTGCCCCAGCCCTGAGCACCCTGTCTCAGGCATTGAACCTGGACTGGCGATCTATTTCACATAAGATAATATACATGTTTCAATGCTATGCTCTCAAATCATCCCACCCTCGCCTTCTCCCACAGAGTCCAAAAGTCTGTTCTTTACATCTGTGTCTCTTGCTGTCTCGCATATAGGGTCATCGTTACCATCTTCCTAAATTCTATGTATAAGCATTAATATACTGTATTGGTGTTTTTCTTTCTGACTTACTTCACTCTGTATAACAGGCTCCAGCTTCATCTACCTCATTAGAACTGATTCAAACACATTCTTTTTAATAGCTGAGTAATATTCCGCTGTGTATATGTACCACAGCTTTCTTATCCATTCTTTATTTATTTTTCTTTCCTAATTGCTCTGGCTGGAACTTCCAGTCCAATGTTGAGTAGAGTGATAAGAGTGAGCATACTTGTACTGTTCCTGAGACGCACCCAGTTTTTTGTCCTTAAGTATGCTGTGGGCTGTGGGCTTTCATAGATGTCCCTTATCAGGTTGAGGAAGTTCCCTTCTATTCCTAGTTTGTTGAGTGTTTTTTTTTTAATTTTTTTCTGTGTCTATAGAGATGATCCTATGGATTTTTAAAACTTTATTGATATGGTGTATTCCACTACTTGATTTTCAAGTGCTGTTAATGCACTTTTGTTGAATGTGTTCTGTGCTAATATGTCCCTTTAGAAATGAAATGAAATTGAGCCCACACTGCGGGTGAGAGGGTATAGGCCACCATGTGGCTGTTTTTGGAGGTGAACTGCGCTATCCTAGTCTATGCCAGCTCTTCCCCGGTTCTCTTTTTAAAGTCGATGCAATGCTTTGGACCATTCAAGTCCAAACTTACATCTCCAGCCAGGTAGACATGTTTCAGGTTAATTAAGGGCCTCTGTCAATTTGGCTCACAGGCTGTAATTACAAGCACCTAAGACCTGCAATTTCTGTTTTAATTAAAATAAACAATGCGGAGGGGCTGACATCACACCAGGGTAACTGGTGTGCAGGGCACAGGTAATTACATCAATGCTGAGACTCTTGCTGTGAAGAAGTCTGTTGGGATAACTGGTGGAGCACTGGGCCTGGCCATTCTGCTGGATGGTAATTACTTGCTGCCAACCACAGCTGAAACTAGACAGATAGTTGGTTATAGTGATGACAGTAGAAGATCCTTCTTTCAAGTTGAAACTGAGCTGTGACCTTTGGGGCAGGTGTGTGTCTGTTGACATATATGATATCCCTGTAAATAAATTTACCTATAAAATGCTTTCAAGCATACAAGCAGTGGGGTGAGAGATTCTTGTTTTAATTGCTGATTTCAAAGATCTTGGAGGGAGAGTTTCCCTTGCATAGGAAAATAATAGTTCCCTGGGAGTGAATTAGACATATCATAACTGCTCAACCTTAGATGTTATAGAAATTTAGAGATGGAGTATTTCAGGAAAAAGAGGAATGGTGAAAGAGAATAGAGAGATGCCGGGCTGGGCATGTGGCAGGAGGTTAAAGAGAAGAGGGTCTGAGAAAAAGGTGGCCGATAAAAGAGGCGTGGTGGCCAGAGTGGCTTGAGGACATATAAGAACAAGGTATTTAACACTTAATTTAAAAGTGTTTGTACTGTGTGATGCAAACTTCCTCTGACAGTGCAAATCTTCTGTAAAGTCATCAGCATACACCAAAGTTTTGTATGAGTATGTGTGTGTGTGTGTGTGTGTGTGTGAAGATCAAGGAAGAAAGATTTAATTCCATATTTAAGTAGGGATGTAAAGGATCTTACAATTGAGAAAGCGAAATCAGGGGACTAGAGAGACAGAAGTGACCAAAGATTGTAAGTGAGACTTTTCAGAAATCCTGTGTAGAGCGTTGGACTTCCCACAGGATATACCAGAGAAATCCAAGATAAATCACATTTATTTTGGCAAAGAAATCTCAACAAAGCACTCTGCCACTTGAAAGCTTCCAATAGCCCTACTGCCACCATGATAAAGTATGAACTTCTTTAAATAGTTCCTAAAGATACTCAGTCCTAATTCCTGAAATCTATAAGTGCTGCTGCTGCTAAGTCGCTTCAGTCGTGTCTGACTCTGTGCGACCCCATAGACGGCAGCCCACCAGGCTCCCCCGTCCCTGGGATTCTCCAGGCAAGAACACTGGAGTGGGTTGCCATTTCCTTCTCCCTATAAATGTTACTGCCCACTAACTATTTTTTTGAAAAAGAGTCTTTGTAGATGTGAATAAGTTAAGGATCTTGAGATGGAGAGGTTATCCTGGATTATCTAAATGCATGCATGCATGCATTAGTGCTCAGTTGCTAAGTTGGGTCTGACTTTTTGCAACTCCATGGACTGTAGTCTGCCAGGCTCCTCTGCTCATGGGATTCTCCAGGCAAGAATACTGGAGTGGGTTGCCATTTTTTCCTCCAGAGAATCTTCTCAACCCAGGGATTGAACCTGTGACTGCTGTGTCTCCTGCATTGGCAGGCAGATTCATCACCACTGAGCCACCTGAGAAGCCCATATACCATCACATGTGTTTTTACAAAAGGGAGATGGGGATTTTAAGAGACACAGAAGAGAGGGACACAGGTGAAAGAGGAAAAGCAGTGTGACCACGGAGGCAGATGCTGGAGTGATGCGGTCTAGATCAAGGAAGGCCAGTAGCCATGGGAGGCTGGACAAGGCAAGGAGCAGGTTTTCCTCTGGAACCGATGGAGGGAAGGCAGCCCTCCTGAAACCTTGATATCTGCCCAGTAAGACTGATTTTGAATTTATGGCCTCTAGAGCTGGGAGAGAATACATTTCTTCAGTTTTAAGCAACTCAGTTTGGGAAACCTTCTTGTCCAGCTGGCCACCTTCCATTTAGTAGAACTTCCTCTCTGACTCTACCCCCTCAAACATACAGCCCACACTCTGGCCACATGAAGTGTTCAACCTGGCACACACTTTCAGTCTCTGCCAGCTTTGGGAGATGTGGTGTGCTAACCTAGTTTACAGATGAAGAAACTGAGGATGCAGGACCATACCCCTCAGAGCATGGATAAGCTTGTCTCCAGGTAGGTACCCTCCCTGGCCATGGACTCAGGCTGAGACAGTGCCCTGTTGCCCTGGCTAAGGCTGCATGTCAGGTGGGTTGGGAAACCCCAGCTGTTTCTCCTTTGATCTGACCAGGTGCCCTAAAACTGATACCTTCTTGGGCACAGTGGAATAAGCACATGTTTTGGTGTGGGATAGACTGAGTTAGAATGTTGTCTTGGCTCCTTACATATTGTATGACTTTGTGTAAGTTACTTTTCTGAGTCTCAGTTCTCTCAACTGTAAAATGGGGCTTACTTGCAAAAGTCAACTTTTTTTGCTGATTCCGTCTGTTCCGTCGCTCAGTCGTGTCCGACTCTTTGCGACCCCGTGGACTGTAGCCTAACCAGGCTTCTCCATCCATGGGATCCTCCAGGCAAGAATACTGGAGTGGGTTACTGTTTCCTTCTCTAGGGGATCTTCCCGACCCAGGGATCGAACCCGGGTCTCCTGCATTGAAGGCAGACGCATTAACCTCTGAGCCACCAGGAAAGCCCAACTTTATTAAGGTGGAATCACTGATCGTTACATAGAAGTTGCTCCTTGCCTGAGCCCAAATCCTTGAGGTTGGACATCCAGGACTTGTGGACACAGGTTGACATGAACTTAGTTGAGGTCTTTAGCATATATTTATGGAGCATTGGCTTTATATGGACAAGCCCAGGTCTCCATCTTCACGGAGGGTGTTTCACTTAGGATACTGAAAAAGCAGGATCTGAGACCTGGAGCAGGTCCCTCCTTCCCCATCCCCTCCACATTGTCTAAGGTTACCTTTTATGCACAGGGTCAGAGATGGTTCATTTACCGAGTCTAAGGGAAATCTCCCAGGGAATAGCTTTGGCCTAAGAGGACAAAGTGGCAGGTGCTGAGGCTGAGCACTTAGGTAGAAGGTAGCTTTAGTTTGGAAGCAGTCTTTTGCTCCCACTCACGTCATAGCCCAGACTTTAGCATCTGGGAGGCAGCCACCATTTTCTTGGAAAGAAAGGTTTATAAGGATGGCAGGCAGATAGGTATAATGAGTGAGCTCTGGATACCTTTCCTGTACCTCTAGTGTACAACCAGCATCAGGGAGGGAGCACACATGAATTCTGAATCATGTGTACACACATTCACAGCCCTGCCTAGGAAACTGCCACATTCACAGATATACACATACATGAAAGAAATCAATCCTGAACATTCACTGGAGGGACTGATGCTGAAGCTGAAGCTCCAATACTTTGGTTACCTGATGTAAAGAGCTGACTCATTAGAATAGACCCTGATGCTGGAAAAGATTGAAGGCAGAACGAAAAGGGGATGACAGAGGATGAGATGTTTGGATGGCATCACTGACTCAATGGACATGAGTTTGAGCAAACTCCGGGAGATGGTGAAGGACAGGGAAGCCTGGCGAATTGCAGTTTGTGGGGTTACAAAGAGTTGGATGTGACTGAGCAACTGAACAACAGTGTGTCAGTAAGTATACTCAATCATGTTGCATTTTTACTGCATTCATATGTTATTTTAGAGTCACTTTTTGTGTTCCTCTTCCAATAACTGGATATTTGGGGAAAAATGATGAGGAAACTGAGGCTCAGAGATGTGGCGTTCCTTCACGAGGTCACACAGTCTTCATACAGCAGAGTTAAGCTGAGACCCAAAGATTCTCAAACGTTTACACCAAATTAGGTCACCTTTATGCGTGCTTGCATTGGCGTGCACGTGCTCTCTCTCTCTCTCTCTCTCTCACACACACACACACAGGAATGCACATATACATTTAGTCATTTGACCAGCGGTTTATCGTAGTGGGACAGTTATGAGTGTGAACTCCAGTCAAAACCTAGTTCTGCCACTTTTTAATTATATGACCTTGAACAGGTCACTTCATCTGTTGGTGCCTCCATTTCCTTATCTGTAAAATGGAGATAATAACAGAGCTGGTTTCATAGGGTTGTAGTGACCATTAAAGGAGATAATGAATGTCAAGTTCATGGCACCTTGCTTATCACATAGTAAGCAATCAATCAATATTTATTTTTACTTACTATTTTTACTATGAAAAATAAATAAATCAATATTTATTTTACTTACTAGGGACTGAGGATCCTCACCATTTGAATACCTTTACTAGGAATACTACTGTAATATTGTTTCAGACGTGACTTTTTTTAAGAGAAGCAATAAACTGCCCGGGAGGTCCTAGTTCTGGAAGAAAAACTGTAAAAAGCCTAAGGACAGAGCCCCATGGTGGTGGTGAAATCCCCTCCAGGGTTCTATTTCTGGAATAAAGATCTTTTTCTGCCCAACACCTCAACCTGTAGACTCATGCCTGGGTCATTTTCAAGTCTTGGGTCTAGGCAGGTCTGGAGGAGTACATCCCAAGGCACATAGGACAGTGTCCTTGCCAGCACTTGGGACAGGAGGGCCCGGCCTTGCTCATCTCATCCCCGAGGTCTGCACAAGCTGCTACAAGCTCAGGGAGGCAGCAGACGGCAGCGACCCAGACACTTCTGTGGTTTGTCTGGGCAGACTGTCTCCCATACCCGGGCTGCGCTCTGGTCCCTGGGGCTGCTTCCGGGTCTGAGGAACCAGCGTCTGTGGTGCTGGGCAGCCTGTCCCCTGCCTGTCTCGTCCTGCATGTTCCCCTCCGGCCACAAGCCCTGGTGGAAGGATTATTATCGCTTCTGGGGGCAATTTGAGCCCCTTTACGCCCACAGTCAAAGGTGGGGGGCTCTTGATAACCCCTACCTCATCGGGTTGTCATGAAGATGAAGTGAGATGATGAATGAAACACTGGTCTGGGGACATAATAGGCACCTTGTAAAGGTGGCAGCAATTATCACTGTTATTATTATTATTAATATCGTCATCATCACCAACAGCGTCATCATCACCATTATCACCGTTGGATCCTGAAGGCAGCAACCCAGAGATTAGATCCGGCCCCTAGCCATGTGACCTCAGGCAAGTAACAGCTCTGTGTCTCAGTTTCTTATAAAGCAAACTGGCTGCTTTTTTTTTTTTTTTAATATAGAACTTCCTGCTAGTTAGCTGTTTTACACATGGTGACATATATATGGGCTTCCCTGGTGGCTCGGTTGATAAAGAATCCCCCTGCAATGCGGGAGACCTGGGTTCAATCCCTGGTTGGGAAGATTCCTTTGGAGGAGAGCATGACAACCCATTCCAGTATTCTTGCCTGGAGAATCCCCACGGACAGAGGAGCCTGGTGGGCTGTAGTCCAAGGGGTCGCAAAGAGTCAGAGAGGACTGAGTGACTAAGGACAGCACAGCACAGCGGACCTATGTCAATGCTGCTTTCTCATTTCACTCCCCTCTTTCCTCCTCCCTCTGTGTCCACTAGTCTTTAACGTCCATCGACAGATGAATGGGTAAAGATGTGGCACGAAAATACATGGAATATCAGCCATAAAAAGGAACGGAATTGCGTCAGCTGACGTGATGTGGATGAACCTAGAGCCCGTCATACAGATGAAGTAAGTCAGAAAGAGAAAAAGCAAATAATGTATGCTGCTGCAGCTGCTGAATCACTTCAGTCGTGTCCGATTCTTTGTGACCCCAGGGACTGCAGCCCGCCAGGTTCCTCTGTCCCTGGGAATTCTCCAGGCAAGAATAGTGGAGTGGGTTGCCATGCTCTCCTCCAGGGGATCTTCCCCACCCAGAGAATGAACCTGCATCTCTTATGTCTCTTACACTGGCTGGTGGGTTCTTTACCACTAGGGCACCTAGGAATACCCCAAATAACATCAGTTCAGTTCAGATCAGTCGCTCAGTCGTGACCAACTCTTTGCGACCCCATGAATCACAGCACGCCAGGCCTCCCTGTCCATCACCAACTCCCGGAGTTCACTCAAACTCATGTCCATCGAGTCGGTGATGCCATCCAGCCATCTCATTCTCTGTCGTCCCCTTCTCCTCCCGCCCTCAATCCTTCCCAGCATCAGTCTTTTCCAGTGAGTCAACTCTTCGCATGAGGTGGCCAAAGTATTGAAGTTTCAGCTTTAGCATCAGTCCTTCCAATGAACACCCAGGATAGATCTCCTTTAGAATGGACTGGTTGGATCTCCTTGCAGTCCAAAGGACTCTTGAGAGTCTTCTCCAACACCACAGTTCAAAAGCATCAATTCTTTGGCGATCAGCTTTCTTCACAGTCCAGCTCTCACATCAATACATGACCACTGGAAAAACCATAGCCTTGACTAGACGGACCTTTGTTGGCAAAGTAATGTCTCTGCTTTTTAATATACTATCAAGGTTGGTCATAACTTTCCTTTCAAGGAGTAACTGTCTTTTAATTTCATGGCTGCAATCAGCATCTGCAGTGATTTTGGAGCCCCCAAAATAAAGTCTGACACTGTTTCCACATCTATTTCCCATGAAGTGATGGGACCAGATGCCATGATCTTTGTTTTCTGAATGTTGAGCTTCAAGCCAACCTTTTCACTCTCTTCTTTCACTTTCATCAAGGGGCTTTTTAGTATATTAACACATATATAGAATCTAGAAAAATGGTACTGATGAATCTATTTGCATTCCAGTCCCCTATAATGAAAAGGACATCTTTTTTGGGTGTTAGTTCTAGAAGGTCTTGTCGGTCTTCATAGAACTGTTCAACTTCAGTTTCTTCAGCGTTACTGGTTGGGGCATAGGCTTGGATTACCGTGATACTGAATGGTTTGCCTTGGAAATGAACAGAGATCATCCTGTCTTTTTTGAGATTGCATCCAAGTACTGCACTTCGGACTCTTTTGTTGACCATGATGGCTACTCCATTTCTTCTAAGGGATTCCTGCCCACAGTAGTAGATATAGTGGTCATCTGAGTTAAATTCACCCATTCCAGTCCATCTCAGTTCGCTGATTCCTAGAATGTCTACGTTCACTCTTGCCATCTCCTGTTCGACCACTTCCAATTTGCCTTGATTCATGGACCTAACATTCCAGGTTCCTATGCAATACTGCTCTTTACAACATTGAACCTTGCTTCTATCATCAGTCCCATCCACAACAGGGTGTTGTTTTTGCTTTGGCTCCATCCCTTCATTCTTTCTGGATTTATTTCTCCACTGATCTCCAATAACATATTGGGCACCTGCTGACCTGGGGAGTTCATCTTTCAGTGTCCTGTCTTTTTGCCTTTTCATACTGTTCATGGGGTTCTCGAGTCAAGAATACTGAAGTGGTTTACCATTCCCTTCTCCAGTGGACCACATTCTGTCAGACCTCTCCACCATGACCCGCCTGTCTTGGGTGGCCCCACAAGGCATGGCTTAGTTTCGCTGAGTCAGACAAGGCTGTGGTCCATGTGATCAGATTGGCCTGTTGTCTGTGACTGTGGTTTCAGTCTGTCTGCCCTCTGATGCCCTCTCTCAGTGCCTACCGTCTTACTGGGGTTTCTCTTACCTTGGATGTGGGATATCTCTTCACAGCTGCTCCAGCAAAGTGCAGCCGCTGCTCCTTACCTTGGACATGGGGTAGCTCCTCTTGGCCACCACCCTTGACCTTGGATGTGGGGTAGCTCCTCTTGGCTGCGCTTCTGTGCCGCCGTCAGCTGCCACATTTCTGCGCCGCCATCCTATATGCAGAGTACATCATAAGAAATGCTGGGCTGGAGAAGCACAAGCTGGAATCAAGATTGCTGGGAGAAATATCTATAACAACAGATATGCAGATGACACCATCCTTATGGCAGAAAGTGAAGAAGAAGTAAAGAGCCTCTTGATGAAAGTGAAAGAGGAGAGTGAAAAAGTTGGCTTAAAGCTCAACATTCAGAAAACTAAGATCATGGCATTCGGTCCCATCAGTTCATGGCAAATAGATGGGGAACCTGTGGAAACAGTGTCAGACTTTATTTTTCTGGGCTCCAAAATCACTGCAGATGGTGATTACAGCCATGAAATTAAAGGACGCTTACTCCTTGGAAGGAAAGTTATTACCAACCTAGATAGCATATTGAAAAGCAGAGACATTACTTTGTCAACAAAGGTCCATCTAGTCAAGGCTATGGTTTTTCCAGTGGTCATGTACGGATGTGAGAGTTGAACTATAAAGAAAGCTGATCGCCGAAGAATTGATGCTTTTGAACTGTGGTGCTGGAGAAGACTCTCGAGAGTTCTTTGGACTGCAAAGAGATCCAACCAGTCCATCCTAAAGGAAATCAGTCCTGAATATTCATTGGAAGTACTGATGCTGAAGCTGAAACTCCGATACTTTGGCTACCTGATGCGAAGAGCTGACTCATTCGAAAAGACCTTGATGCTGGGAAAGATTGGGGGTGGGAGGAGAAGGGGACGACAGAGGATGAGATGGTTGGATGGCATCACCGACTCAATGGACATGGGTTTGGGTGGACTTTGAGAGTTGGTGATGAACAGGGAGGCCTGGCGTGCTGTGACTCATGGGGTCGCAAAGAGTTGGACATGACTGAGCAACTGAACTGAACTGAACCGATCCTATTTGCAGGGTAGGAATAGGGGCACAAACGTAGAGACTGGCTGATTTTTTTTTTTTTTTTTTTGATGCTTCCTCGCTTCACTCTTGTTCAGAGTCTGAGAATCTCTTGTTGAACAAATTCTTATAACCAGCCCTGTGGGAACTTGGGTACATGACCTTTCTTCTTTGAATCTCAGTTTCCTCATCATAAGAATAAGGTAAACATAACAGTTTACTCACAGTATGACAGAGAGGATTAAAAAGACAACAAATGTAGATGACCCTGCACATTGCTTAGCCCATGGTGAGTGCATGCTAAATCGCTTCAATCATGTCCAACACTTTGCGACCCCATGGACTGTAACCCACCAGACTCCTCTGTCCATGGGATTCTCCAGGCAAGAATATTGGAGTGGGTTGCCATGCTTTCCTCCAGGGGATCTTCCCGACCCTGGGATTGAACCCAGTTCTCTTACATCTCTTGCATTTATAGGCAAAGTCTTCATCACCGAGCCACCTGGGAAGTCCTTAGTCTAGCTCCGTTCCGTTCCGTTCTGTCGCTCAGTCGTGTCCGACTCTTTGCGACCCCGTGGACTGTAGCCTACCAGGCTTCTCCGTCCATGGGATTCTCCAGGCAAGGATACTGGAGTGGGTTTCCATTTCCTTCTCCAGGGGATCTTCCCGACCCAGGGATCGAACCCGGGTCTCCCGCATTGGAGGCAGATGCTTTAACCTCTGAGCCACCTTAGTCTAGCTAGGCATTCATAAATCAGTGCGTGGGTCCACTGGTCTACCATCTCTGACTGTAGCCATCAAGAAGGCGGGAAGATGAGTTTTGGCACAAATAAGGTGGAGACAGAAGCAGAAAGATTTCTTGTTTTTGCCTGGGTTCTTCTAGAGCTCTCCGGTGTTTGGTTATATCTCAGTCCAGGCTCAGCTCTGAAGAGCAGCTTCTATGTTTTCTTTGCACTTCTGGTAGTTTTCCTCAGTCTTATTTGTGAGCCACCCTTCCTCTAGTCGTCTATAGATGCTAGTAGCCTCCAGGATTCCGTCTTCTGCTCTTTTCACTAGGCTGTTTCTTCTACTTGCAATACTCACCACCGTGTCCTGATCACCCCCAAGTCATCCTCCACTGCCCTGAGCTTCTTCTTGAACACTCGATCCAAATATCCAACTACCTGCTGAAAATCTGTACTTGGATTGTACCAGAGGAAACTCAGTCGAGCACTCTCACACTGGGCTCACCGTATTCTCCTTAAAACCCGACCATCTTCTTTCTTCCATGTCTCAGTGACGGCTTTACCATCCATAGATCTGTCCACGTCAGAAATCTGTGTATCACCCTACACGATTTCCTGCCTTACACTGTACGCGCACTGTTTATCCTTCCTTTGTCCCTCCATCCCTCCCTCTCTTTCTTCTTTCCTTCCTCCCTCCCTCTATTCATGCGATAAGAATTTCAAGATCTCCCGAGGGCCTACTATGTGTCAGTCACTGTACGAGTTGTGCTACTTGGTCACTAAATCCTCTTAATTATTGCTTCTAAATGTCTAAGAGTCGTCCCTGCTTCTCAGTTGCAAATGACAGAATCCATAACTAGGAAGAAAATATATTAAGAAGCTTCTAGAATTGGTGGGCACGATGGAGAAGCTGGCTTGCGCTGGACAATTTGAGTGAGAGTTTTCAAATCTCTCCTCCACTGGGCCAGATCTAAAGTCCATACTTCTGGATTTAGCAACTCTGAGTACTGTCCTGATAAATGGCAATCCACTGAGAAGACATACTCATGAAGGTCCTAAGGCTTTGAAGCGAAGAGTCTTTTTGTCTCTTCTCCCTTTCATCCATTTCTTAATTCCTGGGCTGGAACTCAGCTTCAAAACCTTTCCCATGTCTCCTTTCCACCCCACCCCCTACCCCTGCTGCCTGATGCAACTGCCTCCAACAAAAGCTAAAAGGCACCGAACCATGAGAAAAGGGGTGGGGGGAGGGATTAGGGGGAGAGCTCATCACCACTGAGCATGGGCCACCAACCCTAAGTGGAAGAGGATGAATAATTGTTTCAGGACCCACGTCATGATTACAGGGTGTGATCTTACCCTCTGCCATGGCAGAGTCAGAGAAGCAGGGAAATCTCTGAAGATAAACTTTCCTGCTGTTAACAAGAAGAAAAATGGAACTGGGGGAATTAACCTGCCGGACTTCAGGCTCTACTACAAAGCCACAGTCATCAAGACAGTATGGTACTGGCATAAAGACAGAAATATAGATCAATGGAACAAAATAGAAAGCCCAGAGATAAATCCACGCATCTATGGACACCTCATCTTTGACAAAGGAGGCAAGAATATAAAATGGAGAAAAGACAGTCTCTTTAACAAGTGGTGCTGGGAAAACTGGTCAGCCACTTGTAAAAGAATGAAACTAGAACACTTCCTAACACCATACACCAAAATAAACTCAAAATGGATTAGAGAGCTAAATGTAAGACCAGAAACTATAAAACTCCTAGAGGAGAACGTAGGCAAAACACTCTCCGACATAAATCACAGCAGGATCCTCCGTGACCCACCTCCCAGAATATTGGAAATAAAAGCAAAAATAAACAAATGGGACCTAATTAAAATCAAAAGCTTCTGCACAGCAAAGGAAACTATAAGTAAGGTGAAAAGACAGCCTTCAGAATGGGAGAAAATAATAGCAAATGAAGCAACTCATAAAGGATTAATCTCCAAATTATACAAGCAGCTCCTGCAGCTCAATTCCAGAAAAATAAATGACCCAATCAAAAAATGGGCCAAAGAACTAAACAGACATTTCTCCAAAGAAGACATACAGATGGCTAACAAACACATGAAAAAATGCTCAACATCCCTCATAATCAGAGAGATGCAAATCAAAACCACAATGAGATACCATTTCACACCAGTCAGAATGGCTGCTATCCAAAAGTCTACATGCAATAAATGCTGGAGAGGATGTGGAGAGAAAGGAACCCTCTTACACTGTTGGTGGGAATGCAAACTAGTACAGCCACTATGGAGAACAGTGTGGAGATTCCTCAAAAACTGGAAATAGAACTGCCATATGATCCAGCAATCGCACTCCTGGGCATACACACCAAGGAAACCAGAATTGAAAGAGACACGTGTACTCCAATGTTCATTGCAGCACTGTTTATAATAGCCAGGACATGGAAGCAACCTAGATGTCCATCTGCAGACGAATGGATAAGAAAGCTTTGGTACATATACACAATGGAGTATTATTCAGCCATTAAAAAGAATACATTTGAATCAGTTCTAATGAGGTGGATGAAACTGGAGCCTATTATACAGAGTGAAGTAAGCCAGAAAGAAAAACACCAATACAGTATACTAACACATATATATGGAATTTAGAAAGATGCAAATGATAACCCTGTATACGAGACAGCAAAAGAGACACAGATGTATAGAACAGTCTTTGGGACTCTATGGGAGAGGGTGAGGGTGGGATGATTTGGGAGAATGGCATTGAAACACGTATGTTGTCATATGTGAAACAAATCACTAGTTCAGGGTCAATGCATGTTATAGGATGCTCGGGGCTGGCATGCAGGGATGACCCAGAGGGAGGATAAAGGGAGGAGGGAGGTGGGAGGGGGGTTCAGGAGGGGGAACTTATGTAAACCCGGGGCAAATTCATATCAATATATGGCAAAACCAACCAATATAATATTGTAAAATAATTTGCCTCCAATAAAAAATAAATTAATTACCTAAAAAAAAAATTAAAAAAAAAAAAACAAGGGGAGGATCTGAGGTCAGAGGGAGCCATGTGCAGTCAAAATTTCCACTCTGCCAGGAGTGACCTGATTCAGATTGACCGGGGTTGGGACAGCCACTCCAGGCAGCCCAGGCTCTCCAAGCCATCTCATCCTGACTGCCCAGCCCTGCCTAATTCTCCATCCTTGCTGACCAATACAGGAAGTGTGTTTGGAACCTCAGCCCCACATTGTGTAGGGCTTGTTTAGACTTTTTCTTGTTCCTCGGGGTCCCAGGTTTGGTGTGGGCATTCCCAGGATGCTCAAGACCACCATGCTTTAATCTTTGTGTGTGCCTTTTCTTCAACTCAGCTTCTAAGTTCTCTGCGGACTGAGGTCTGTGATGCTATCTGTTCTATTGGACGGGGGTCCCAACACTCTCAAGCTGTCCTTCAAGTTAGAGGCACTCCACATGCTCACATGCCTGTGACTTTGACATTCCCAGGGGTGGACGTTAATTATCACCTCTGCAAATGGCAACACTGGAACGATATCTGTTACCACCATTTACTGAGTGAGAATTATTTACATGTACAGAGCAGGCTTCCTCTGTGCTCTGGAGGTGGTAGATTCCCTGACTGAAACTGGTCAAGGTCTAATCCTGGATTGCTTGTTAGCTGTGAAACGTTGGCCATGTTGCTCCACATTCTTCCAGGAGCCTCTGTTTTCTCCTCTGTGAAATGGGGTAACATTAGTGTATATACATCAGATGACTGTTGAGAGGATTAAATGAGATGATACACATAAAGGGCTTGGCACAGTTTTTAGGACATGGTGAGGTGAGTAATAATAATAAAACCAACAGCTTCCGTCCTCTGCTTATTTATAAAAGTCACATTATTAATAATTACCATATTAAAAGGGACTTTCCTGGTGGCTCAGTGGCAAAGAATCCACCTGCCAATGCAGGAGGCACACATTTGATCCTTGGATCCAGAAGATCCCCTGGAGAAGGAAATGGCAATCCACTCCAGTATTCTCACCTGGGAAATCCCATGGAGAAGAGCTTGATGGGCTACAGTCTATGGGGTTGCAGAGTCGGAAATGACTCACGACTGAGCACACACACATATATGGATGTGTGTGTGTGTGTTAGTCACTCAGTTGTGTCCAACACTTTCTGACCCCGTGGACTATAGCTCGCCAGGCTCCTCTGTCCATGGAATTCTCTAGGCAAGAATATTGGAGTGGGTTGCCATTTCCATCTTCAGGGGATCTTCCTGACCCAGGGATTGAAGCTGGGTCTCCCACATTGCTGGCAGATTTTTTACCGTCTGAGCCACCAGAGAAGCCCATATATATATTATACATACGCGTTTATTTCTGAACACCCCTTTGTTTCTCATCAATCTATTTCTATCCTTATTCTGATACTGCCCTGCCTGGATAACAGTAGCTTTATAGCAAGTCTTTTTTTTAAAAAAGTATTTATTTTTGACTGTATCTGGTCATAGTTGGGGCACGGGGACGCTTCGTTGTAGAGGTTGGGCTTCTCTATAGTAGAGGCCCGAAGGCTCACAAGCTGTGGCACACAGGCTTAGTTGCCCCTCGGCATGTGGGATGTTAGCTCCTCCATCAGGGATCTAACCCCTCGTCTCCCCCTGCACTGGAAGATGGATTCCCAGCCACTGGAGCACCAGGGAAGTCCCTGTAGTAAGTCTTAAAATAAGATCATCTAAGTCTTCCAAAAACTTCCCTGCAAAATCATTTTAGCTCTTTCAGGCCCTTTGCGTTTTCACATAAATTTTAGAATCAATTTGTCAATTAAAAAAAAGTCTGCTGAGATTTTGATTGGGATTGCATTAGATTATAGATCAGCTAGGGATAAATTCACATTTTAACAACATAGTCTTCTAATCCAAGAAGACGGCATATCTTCTCATTTACTCATCTTAATTTTCTTAGCAGTGCTTTGCAATGTTGACTGTACAGTTTTTGTACATATTTTATTAGATGCATCCCTAAGCTTTTCAAGGTTTAAAAATCTAACTCTGTTTTGTAAATGGTATTTTCAATGTCAGTTCCCAGATGTTTGTTGCTAGTATATAGAAATGCAACTGATTTTTGTATTTTAACCTTGTACATTGTGATTTTGCTAAACTCTGTCCTACCAGCATCTTTTCAGAGTTCTTAGGGTCTTCTCCATTTCTTAATGCAGGACATGGGGAAGGACTGTGGTGAAGCCTAAGTGAGATGTCACATCTGAAGGATTTGGCCCCGATTCTGGCACATACCGAATAAGAGGAACAAATCTGAGCCAGGTTGCTAGAAGCAGGGTTAGGATTACTCGTGGTGGGCAATAGTGACTGGAAGGGATGAGGGTAGGGTCTTCTGAAATGCTGAGCGTTTTCTGTTTCTTGATTTGTGTGATGACTTCAGGATGTGTTCGTTTTGTGTAAACCAGTGAGTTATGCTCTTAACGACAGATGCTTTCTATTATTTCATCACACTTAAATAAAAAGTGAAAACAGAGTGGAACAACCGATGTCTTTTAAGTTCTCATTACGAGGTCCTGGTACCCTCTCCTTTCATGAATTGTCTCATTTAACCCTGGGAGCTGGGTGCTACCATTTCCCCATTTTACAGAAGACAACATCAAGGTTCTGAGAGATGGAGCCACTTGTCCAAGCTCACAGAGGGAATGCGTTGTTGAAGGTCAGTGTCTCCCCAGCTCCTGAGCCCTTAACCACTGTGCTGTATGGCCTAAAACCCTAACAGAGTTTGTTTGGGAAGCATGTCACATTCTTAGTGCTGGAGCCAAGGGGCTCGCTGGTGGATTTTGCTTTTCCTGGGAGACAGAAGGCAATTCGTTCC
Organism: Moschus berezovskii; assembly: GCF_049115385.1. Taxonomy (NCBI): domain Eukaryota; kingdom Metazoa; phylum Chordata; class Mammalia; order Artiodactyla; family Moschidae; genus Moschus; species Moschus berezovskii. The sequence continues at coordinate 14,267,643 of NC_142474.1, forward strand.
AGGCAGGGTGAGCAGACTTTGGAGTGGAAAGGGCAGTGGGAGAGGGATCTGAGGGGGCCTGGGAAGACCCTGCTGGGCCAGCTGGGTTTCCTCACAGCCATTATTCCTCACTGCTGACTGGGTCTCTCAGAACCAAGCCTCCCACACAAACACTGCATAATTGCCTGATCTGGCCTAGTGAATAGGGCGGAGGTGGGGGGACGTTTATTTTTCATTAAAATGTCAGAAATAGATTACGGGAGGTAACCTGCAGTGGGGAGGGGGAGGGAAACTGCCTCAGAAAATGTGCTGACTGTTCTAACCTTATCTGTCCAAAACATATGTTTCTGGAACCTTCTGCCACCCATTTGAACCTCACTTTCTTCAACTGAACCTATTAATTTTGCCAGCCTTACCAGGGCTCCAGGCTTGATTACATGAACTAATGTGTGGATGAGAGTGAGAGAAGCATGGAGCTAGGGTTTAAATTTTCTTTCTGGCACTTAGAAAGGAGATTTTGAGCAAGCTTCTTACATCTTCTTGGGCCTCAGTGACTTCATCTGATAAATGGGGCTATACTGCCTACCCTGTGGGGCTGTTATGAGGAACCAACCTCATGATAAATATTGTACAACCTGGAGAACACAGCCAATATTTTATAAAATGCACATTGAAACTGTCAAAAAATAAATAAAATACTACCCCCCCCCCAAAAGTACTTGGCAGAAACTTAGATCATAAATGCTTGGTGAACATCAAAATGTTTGTGAACTATAAAATATCATTAAGCAGCAGTTTTTCCCTTCTTCCAATCCTGGGTCTGTGGGTCACATGTCCCTGAGGACGTGACTCTCGGCTGTTGGGAGGTGTGATCCTTCTTAGAAAGCTCTCTTGGGCACCTGCACAGACCTATACCGTGTCTACACAGTCCACGATATGTGACTGAAATGCAGACAGTTGTCTCTTCTTTGGGCTGTCTGGTGACAAACAGCTTCCCCATGGAACTGGGGGACTTCCCAGATAGCTCAGTGGTGAAAAATCTGCCTGACAATGCAAGAGACGTGGGTTTAATCCCTGAGTGGGGAAAATCCCATGGAGGAAGAAATGGCAACCCACTCCAGTATTCTTGCTTGGGAAATTGCATGGACAGAGGAACCTGGCAGGCTATAGTCCATGGGGTAATAAAGAGTTGGACACAACTGAACACATGGAGCCACCACACAACTGGGCCGGCATTTGGGTCTTCTTCCCCTCCTCTAGCCCCACCCCCACCCCAGGATCCTGTCCTGTCCAAGATGGTAGCCCTCTTGCTGGTGATCACTCTGGTAGGAGTAAGGAGGGCAAAGGAGAGGGACAGGGAAGGTCTCTACTCAGGGCTGGACTTTCTTCCTTGGGTGATGAAGGCTGGGAGAGCTCTTATCTGCTGGCATCAGGGCTTCAAGGAGCACCCTGGCCCTGCAGCCTTGGTGAAGCTGAATTTCCAGGCCTGCAACTGAAGTGAGAATGGCGTGTCAGGTGGAGGTAACAGGCGTAGATGGGCTGAACCAGGCTGGGTCCATTCTCGGCTCTGTCTTGCTCTTCTCATGTTCCCCTCACAAGAGACCATGCCCCGTCAACCCTGGATCTTTGCATGTGTTGTCTCCGAGCTCATTCTGCCAGGACGATCCCTCTGTTTTCCACTTTCCTCCCTCGTTGTCTGATGAGACATCTCAGTACAGACAACACTCCTCCTGGAAGACTTCCCTTACCCCATTGGTCAGATCTGATGCCCTCTTCTCTGTGTCTCTGTGGCCTCCTTTGCTTTTTCATCCCAGGACAGAGTGCACTGTATTTTAAGTTCTGTTCTTATTCAGTTCACTAAGTCATGTCCGTCTCTTTGTGACCCCAGGGACTGCAGCATGCTAGGCCTCCCTGTCCCTCACTATCTCCTGGAGTTTGCCCAAGTTCATGTCCATTGAGTTGCTGATTCCAACAACCATCTCACCCTCTGCTGCCCTCTTCTCCTTTTGCCCTCAATCTTTCCCAGCATCGGGTCTTTCCCAATGAATCAACTGCTTGCATCAGGTGGCCAAAGTGTTGGAGCTTCAGTTTCAGGATCAGGCCTTCCAGTAAGTATTCAAGGTTGATATCCTTTGGGATTGATTGGTTTTCTCTCCTTGCTATCCAAAGGATTATCAAGAGTCTTTTCCTCCAACACCACAATTTGAAAGCGTCAATTCTTTGGCACTCAGCTTTCTTTATGGTCCAACTCTTACATCTGTACATGACAATTGAAAAGACCATAGCTTTGACTGTATGGAACTTTGTTGGCAAAGTGATGTCTTTGTTTTTGAAAACACTGTCTAGGTTTGTCATAACTTTTCTTCCAAGGAGCAAGCGTCTTTTAATTTCATGGCTACAGTCACCATCCACAATGATTTTTCTAAGTCCTGGTTGCTTGTCAATATCCCCTTTCCCTACCGCAAGATCATAGGCTGTCTAGTTTATTATTTAACCCAGATATTGGGCTCAATGTAGGTGATCAATAAGCATTTGTTAAGTTAATGCGTGCCCTATGTGGGCTTTTAAATAATTTTTTCGTTTCTGGTAGGAGGCACCTGATTCAGGTAATTTTAAGTAGTAATGAAACACTTCAGTTTAGGACTTTAAGACAACCAAAATTTTATCTGAGAATACTGAACCCACATTCTAGAATGAGAAACCTGTATGTGTAACTTGAGGGCATTAGTATAAGAAAACCTGTTATGATGTACAGTGGAGTTCTGTGTAAGCTCCCACTTCACTCTCACTAGGCACCTGGTGAAAACTTAGGCGCAGCCAAGAGAACAGGTTATGTCTGGTTCTTCCTGGAGACATTTCTTCTGAGTTCCTTCTGAAGGTATGTAGTTCTTCCTGCTCACACACGTCTGACCTCATACAACCATTTGTTGGCAGAAAATTCTTAGCCTCTGTTTATGTTCTTGCCCAAAGTTTACTCCATGGACCATCACTGATATTCCTAATTATTCCTAAGGAGCTTTGTTTATGAGAGCTATGCTCTTGTACCCTCTGGAAAATGCCTGCCCTGGCTTTTTATTCAATGGACCAGAGTTACACCTGTGATCTACCTCTAGGGCATCTAAACTCCCTGTGGTCCAGCCATGATTAGAGTTGTTTTGAGGAAGTAATGAAGTATGCTACCCCTCTGGTAGGAAGAGTAACTTCCTGAGTAAGGTTGAGTTGAAAATGGATTCCCTCACTAGGTGGAAACTTGGTCACCATGGCTCTTCATGGCCAATTTCTTAGCTGTTCCCCTCTCCCACACTCATGGGGAAGCTGATCCTGAATCTTTTACTCTCAGCCTTCTTCTTTTTTTCTGCCTCTGTTGTAGTCTGATTGGCCCATAGACACTCATTCCACCATGTTGACAGATCCTGAATTACGTGTTGAGAATGGTAAGGTAAGATACCAGCCACTGTTTTAGAGGGATTTAAAATGTAGATACAAAATACTTAAATTAATAAGAATAAATAGGAATTTTAAAAATGATTGACAAGAAAAATAGGATTCCAGGAAGCATGTGCAAAGGCACTGCGGCATAAAAATATCTGAAGTATTTAAGAAATTCTAAGACTTCCAAAGGGGGAGAACTCTGGGGAGCCTGGGAGAAATAATAGCTGGACAGGGTGAAGGTTACACTGGGACCAGAGATTTGAATACTCTCAGGGTACTCATAGATGGGAGAGAGCCTTGGGAGTTCTCAGGCAGAGAGTGACATTATCAAAAGGGTACTCCAGAAAGATCCCTTTGGCAGCTGTATGGAGTAAGGTCTGAAATAGGGTAAGACCAGAGGCAGGGATGTCGGAGAGGAAGCTATGAAAATGCCCATCCTGGGACAGTTGTTTCCAGAGAGGAGTATCCCATACAACCTAATTTTAGGAAAGGTCACTTTTGCAAAACAGATTTGAATTTCACCTTTGAGTCTCCTTCTCAAGATCATTAAATGAACCCAAAGCCCTTGTGCAGGACAAATGTAGATCCCAGCATCCTTGAAGAGGGAGGGATATGTGACAACCACAGTCTATGGAGCCCCATGGAGGGTGATCACTTTCACCTTTTCTCCGCCCATTGTCCAAAGAGTGCTTCAGAAATATCCTGAATTGTGTCTCATCCCAGGAGCTTGTGAATGAGCTGGAGGAAATGCAGACTCATTCAGTTCTGAATGAAGCTGGTGTCACCTGGTTGCATTGGCAGAAGAATTTTGGAAATATTCTGCTCATTAAGACATTTTAATCAATTGGGACCATTTAGTCACACTAATAGGGTCAGTAGGTTTCACAATTGACCTTGAATAAAAATTTTCCCATCTGTTGGTGTCAGTTTCTCCATTTGGTAATGGGAAAGACAAAAGTAAATCTAAGGGTCTTCCTTCCTTATTTGTCTGGGGGGGTGAGTCTAAGGTCGAGGCTCCTGGACTTAACCTTTGCAGGATTTGTAACTGTGATTGATCAACCGTCACGACCAACCCATTGCATTATCCTACCTTCAGCACCCCTCGGGCTGTGTTCAGATTTGTTGACTCAAGAGGACGTGCAGGTGAGGCTCTAAAGAAATTTTCCATAGGAGTTTTGTAAATGTGATGAGGGTGCAGTTGTGTTTTTACTCATCATTGGAAAGGAAAGAGGGACGAGGGGTGGGTATCTGTGAATAACTGATGATGAAAACAGCCAAGGCGCTGGGTGTGGTTTCTAGTACTTGGAGGATGGACTTTGATCCCTGGGTGTCCTGAATTTTAACTCTTGATTTTCACTCCATTAAAATTCCTTAAATTTTAGTGTTTCCCTGCTTCTCTTCTGGGTACTCATTCTCAGAATCCCTTCAACGGGCTGCAACTCAACCACAACCCTCTCCAGGCCAGACTTCACTGATGACTTTTGAAGGCGTTCCCTGTCTTTTGGGAACTTCTAATTCTCCACTCCTTTAACTTGACAAGTCCCAGCCTGAACTGATTCTTTTTCCTGCCCAACTTGCTCCTCCTCCACTATTCCCTGTTTCAGGAATGACACTGTTCTCCACCCAGCCATTGTGGCTAGAACCCGGGAGTCATCCAGGGCTCCTCCCCAGCCCTCACTCCAATGCCTGTCAATCATCGCATCTGCCTGCTTGGCTGCTGAACCCTGTCTAGAGTCCACCCTGTTCTCTCCTTCTCAGTGACTCCTAACCAAGTTCCATTCTGACTCTCTTTGTCTCCTGCTGGATAATTAAAATAACGTCCTCCTATCTGGTTTCTCACTCATCTACCTCCTCCTCTTCCAGCTTGACTTTCCCTCTGATGTGATGGTGATTTTCCTAAAATCTCAGTTTGACCATGTCTCTCTCCTGCTTGAGATGCTACACCAAGTCTTCACGATGTACAGAATAAAGTTCACATCTCCTAGCCTGACATATGAATTCAGTCACAAGAGACCATTGGATGTTTCCACAGATGAGCCTTCTTTTTGCAAAGGTCTTCGCCTTTCCACGTGTTGATCCTGCTCCTTGGTTTGCCCATCCTCCCAGTACTTTTCTACTTGATCCCGATGACCTCTGACCTCTCAAGCCTCATATCTTATCACTCATCCCTTACATTTGAGCAGTTCTCACTGCTGGCACCTAGGGTGGTTACCTCATTCCGTGAACTGTCTCCAGAGGTGGTCATGTCTATCCGAGGGTTTTGGAGATGGTCCATGAGCCCTTATCTTGATGGATGTCTCACGCTCTCCTCCAAATGGACCTTAAGTCATGTGAACAGGGGAAGGAGGAGTGGGACCATTCTTCTTGCTTTCTCCCTGGGTGCCTCATCCTTGCTCCCCACTGGCACCCGTGAGTGGAAGGCAGTCGTCAACAATGAAAGAGGTCACCTTTTAGGACTGCAGTGATTATGGCTGAAAGAGTTCCAGATAAGCTTGGAAGATGGGTTTTGCCATGTATGCCCTCTAGTATTCCACGTGGTAAATTTGACATAACTGGAAAATGGATTATCATTCACATTTTCCTGCATATGCATTTGTGGTCTTCACTGATGCAATTCAGTACAACCTTTGAGTCATTGGAAGCCAGTGGCGTGATGGATGCAGCAGCGTTGTGAGTAATGATGTCATTGGTATTAAAAATGTTATTAGGGCACTGCACAGGCACAGGGATCCAATATATTGGTTCCAAATAACCAGGTTCTGAAATGCCATGTTATTGGAAATAAATGCAATATTTCATCTTCTTTTTTTTCACTCATGTGAAAGATATAAAACTAGTCAGAAATGATGCATTTGACAATAAAGAAAACAAAGAGGTGGTTCCTGGATATGAACAGGGAGATTTAGTGCCTGGACCTATCAAAAACCTTCATGTGAAATACTGGACAGTAGACAAGTATGTAGTTACCACTCCTTTATCCATTATTCTAAGTCTTCATTGACAAGTCCCTGTATTGCATGGACCCATGCATTTTATAATGTTTTTAAATTAACTTGATTATTTGACAAGGCTCCACAAAAACAATTTACTCAGGCCCCCATACACCCTAAGGACAGATCTGTCCTGGAGGATGACTTCATATATGTTTTTGAAATGTTCCTGACTGCCTACAAGGAGCATATTAGATGCCATATAGCCTATAGTTTATGTCGGACTATCTTGAAGAACTCTCCAAATTTGGTGAAGATCTGTCCATCTTCTTTTTCTAACTGAAGTGTAGTTGATTTACAATATGTTAGTTTCTGGAGTTTTTAAGGGATGTGATAGCAGAATTCAGACAGACGAATCTCTATGCTTGCCAAAGGGAAAATGCCCAAGAGAAATTTACTAAAAGCATGTCCACAAGGGACTGCCACACAAATACCCAGTTGTGTGGCTCTATGAGAGTGAATACCTTGATTTTAGAGCTGAAGTTCACACTGCTGGTGAGAGAGGCAGATGGAGCTCAAGTTTCCGTGAATCAGTCCAGCATCCACGTTCCTTCCATTGTATAATCCCAACATGGGTGAAATGGAAGCAATGCGATTTCATAGTGTCATTTCCTGTGAGCTTGGGTTTTAAAACACAAATACTTAGAAAGGACACACACACAGCCAAACGCCTGGGGAAATGACCCACATTTGTAAGAACTGTGTATGAAAGGCTAAACTCGGGAGGAACTAGGACCTTTGAAACACCACTGAAAATAAAAATGAGGGTCTGTTGTGTTGTTCGGAGAAAGATGGCAGGGAGGGAAGGAGCGTCCAGAGCCTGGTGATGATGGTACCATGTCAACAGTTGTCAGAGAGAGCTGAGAGCCTCTCGACTCATCAAGGCAAAAGGCTTTAATCTGACAAAATGGGAACTCAAGGTAGGAGAGAGGCAAAAAGCACACTTTTTTGCTCCTCATGATTTCAAATCTTAATCCCATATGAATTATAGCCCAGGGTCCTGAAAGGACTTGCAGAAGTCTTTGTGAAAGCTCTGTCGGTCTTATTTGAAGAACTGTGGAGTGAGAGAGATGCCAGAAGGCTGGGGACAGGCATGTCTTGTCTTGATTTTCCAAACCTGGGTTCTAGAGAATTTTCCAAACCTGAATTATGGCTTGTGACCAGTCTCTGGCAATGAACTAGATAGGGTTCTTTAAATGGTGGAGGGGTTGTGTATACTTACAAAAGAAAGTAGAAATCAGTTTGTAGCCATCACAAGTTCACTGAGAACTTTTAATACTTCTAAAATATCTTTATTTCTCTTTTGAAAAACCAGCTACCTAGATTGGTGCAGTGGATATTTATTGTTGGTTTTTTTTTTTATCTTTCCACCTTGTGGACTAATTTGGGGGAATTATTCCCTTTATGGATCTTGGTGAGATGTGGGATCTTTCTTTCACCATAAAATTAAAAATGGTACATGCTCAACTTCTCAGCTTCCCTTACAGTGAAGGCTTTGGCACAGTAATTCATCCAGGTTGGTCTCCCAGGGGACAAGTTATGGGAGGTGAAATAATGATTCTCCAAAGATGTCCACATCCTATTCTCTGGGAATTGTAAAGACGTTAGGTTACGTGGCAAAAGGGAGTTAAGGGTATAGGTAGAATTAAGGCTGCTAATCAGCTGTCCTTAAAATAGAAATTTATCCTGACTTACGTGAGTGGTATCAGTATACTCACACATGGGCATGCTAAGTTGTGTCCAATTCTTTGCAACGCTATGGACTATAGTCCATCAAGCTTCTCTGTCCATGGGATTCTCCAGGCAGGAATACTAGAGTGGGTGGCCATGCCTTCCTCCAGGGGATCTTCTCAACCCAGGGATTGAACCTGCATCTCTTATGTCTCCTGAATTGGCAGGCGGGTTCTTTACCACTAGTGCCACCTGGGAAACCCTATCACATAGGTCCTTAAAAGTGGAAGAGGAGCCTGAAGAGGATGTAATGGTGGAAACAGGACCAATGAGATGTTCCATTGCTGGTTTTGATGATGGAGGAAGAGGGTCGTGAAACAAGGAATGGTGATGGTCTTTGGAAGCTGTGACAAAGCAAGGAAACAAATTTTCTTTTAGAGCCTCCAGAAGGAAAGTGGCTCTGTCCACCTTGGTTTTTGCCTAATAAGATCAATTTCAAAAGCACAAACTACTGAACTGTAAGATGATAAAGTTGTGCCGCTTAAGTCACTAAGTTTGTTATAGCAGCAATAAGAAACCAATACACATTCCATGCCTCTCTGCAGTTCACCTTTTCTAGCGGAGCATTTATTTATGATATAGGTAAATAGTCTTCAAAGTGGACTTGGCTGAGTCTTAAGGTCTCAATGTGATATCTAGGGAATTACAGAGGAGAGGAATGGGAAACAGAAAGGCAGAGACACTGGGATCTGGGGACACATATCCACACTGATTTTGTCTGCTTAAATACTGCTTTTGTCTGTTTAAATACTGAGATTCTAGGAAAAACGTTAGAAAGCCACCAGATATCATAGATAAAGGTATTAATTAGAATAATAAAAGATAACACATTCACATTTAAATAGACCCAACATCATGTGTAACAGTTTATATATATTATCTTATTTAATTTTCATAACAAATAATCCTTACAAGGCAGGTATCATCTCCACAGATGGGGAGACTAAAGATCAGATAAATTAAAACACTCAACCAATGCCAACAGCTTGTAAGTGGCAGAGGTGGTATTTTAACATGGCAGTCTGACTCTAGAGCCTGGATTTTTAGGCAAATGGATCAAACATTTGATTGAAAAAACTAGCTTAATTCAAAATCCAAATGAATTGTGCATGTTGAAAGTTGTTTAGAGGCAAAATTCTGCATTTGGGTTTCAATACTCAAGTACATCAAATTGTGGGTATTCCAAAGGAATTAATCAGGTTATTTGCTGATTTGCTGCAGAGAGGCGTTCGCAATGGGAAGAAAGTCATCACCTTCTAGGTGTATAACACATGTAAGATTCTAGGACTCTGTGATTTAAAAAGTTCTTTACACAGTGGTTTGGGGTGCCTTACAACATTGTAAACTTCCTGTCATTGGTAGTGGTCAAGAAAAGGTTGAATTTGTGCTGCTGCTGCTAAGTCGCTTCAGTCATGTCCGACTCTGTGCGACCCCATAGACGGCAGCCCACCTGGCAACCCCGTCCCTGGGATTCTCGAGGCGAGAACACTGGAGTGGGTTGCCATTTCCTTGGGAAGTTAAGTTAAGGTCCCTTTAAAGACAGCATCACTGACTCAACGGACATGAATTTGAGCAAACTCCGGAAGATAGTGGAAGAAGGAGCAGCCTGGACTGCTGCAGTCCATGGGGCAGCAAAGGGTCAGACGTAACTTAGCAACTGAGCAACAACAACAAAATGGAAGATTCTATGATGTAAGTGCTATTGTGAGTGGAACCAAATTTTGGGAAGTTTTAGTTGCTTAGCTTTAGCAACGCTATCTTCTTTAGACTCACCTGGAAAAAAAATTGGAGGCTGGTAGATGCTTCAGGGTGGGATACCCAACCTATAGGGCTTGGTTTTATCCTAGGGAAAGAGTGAATTCACAACAGGTGTTTAAGTGGCAATCTGATATGAACAAATTGGTGTTTTTGAGGGATGAGTATATCTGACAGGGAGTAACTGCATCCGGGAGAACAGCTGTTAAAAAGGCTTAGGAGAGAGAGACATATTTTTGGGCCAGAGAAAGGAAAGGAGAGGGTGGAGTCCAGGACAACACCCAGGTGGGGACTGGGCTGGGTGGAGCTGTCCAGAATGGGCGGTGCTGGTGCCTTCAGGCTGCAGGAACTCCAGAGCACAGAGAAGGTCCATGGGGGAGGCTTGTCTGGGGAGGAGCCCTGTGGGAAGTGGGTCACAGACTTGGATGACTCCTTAGATGAGTTACTCAGAAATGGGTCAGGACCTGGAGGTCCAATGTCAAGGCAAGTGGAGACCTGTAATCCCTACCCGACCTGTGATTTGGCGACCTGGTGAGGACAAACAGGAGCCTGGCCAGGGCACAGACCTGTTCTCAGAATGCAGCATGGACTTTGGGAGGGCTGGAGAGAGCAAAGAGAACCTGCCTGGCTATGAATTCCACCACCAAGGAACCCCAGCACCGCAATTTACCAGACATGAAGGATAAAGGACAATTCTAAATCAGCTCTCAGAAAGCATTCACAAGGCACCACCTCCCTGTGACCTTCAGACTAAACTAGTTCACTTTCTCTAGGAATTCAGCCATATTTGCTCTAGGATCATTGTGTTTCCCACAGCTAGAGCTTTGATTAATTAGTCTTTCAGTTCTGTCTTATTAACACACTAGTTCTCCTTTCCCACCCATGAAACTGTCCCAAGCTTAGTTTGCTTTATCTGCAAAATGGGCATAGTAGTAATGAACCTTATTGTCCAGACAAGCATTGCATATAAGGTTCTTGGCACACAGTAAACGCTCAGTACCAGTTAGTTGTTGTCAGGGAGGAGACACTAGTCAAATAATGAGGAGTCAGATTATCCTTATGTACTCTCATGGGATTAAATGGTACTGATAAAACATGATCAGGATTTGCTGGGAGGATGTTAGGGAGAAGAGAGACATAAAAATGGAGGCAAGGCCAGGGGCACAAGGGTACAGAGTCAAGGGGAGGTAAGATGATAGTTTGGGGATGCTAAGGCCGAAGGGTAGGGGCTGGCCTAAGACTGCATACACAAAGGCACTGGGTCTAGCAGCTGAGTCTGACACCATGTAACCTAAGTGCTAGGCTCAGGACAAGTCTGTCGATGTGGATGCCTATATGTATTGCACTCACCTGTGGAGTCTGGAAAACCTAGTTCCATTTCAAATTATTGCCATTACACTTTGTACAATCTACTTCCCCTCTCCCTATGTAAATGTTTTTAGTTACAAAATTAAGGCACTGGGTCAGGTTATCTCAGTGATTCCTCTCAACTCTGACATTCTGAGATGCTGAGCCAATTCTGTCTAACCCATCATCCTCCCTGACCAAAAAAAGAAAATCAAGCTGAATGACTGCTTTAGACCTTTATCAAGGGTCTATAATGTGCCAGGTCATGGGCTAGGCATTTTTATACCCATAAACACATTTTGTCTCAGAAAAGATCTGCAATCAAGAGTTTTCCCCCTGTTGATAGGACCAAATATATATCATCATCCTTATTCCTTTTCATGTCTTATTGCAATGGTTGAATGGCATCATTGCCCTAGTGCTCTTGAGCTCTCTCAACATTGATCTCCATTCTCATTCTGGCCTCAGATTGCTCAGGCAACATGCCTCTCTCAATTCTGTCCTTACCTAACACTCCTTACTCAATTCTATCTATTCTCTTTTGTTTGTGGTGTTTTCAGAGGAACCTACTCAGTATGGCATAGCAGACATGTTTCTAGGCATTGTCAGATAGTTAATAGTACGTAATTCCAGATATCTTGAATCAGGGTCTGTTAGTACACAGAAAACTGGGATTAGGAATAACTCTCATGTGGTGGTGCTGACAGGATCTGGACAAGGGCCAGAGACCATCCAAGTAGATAGGGTTCCAATGGCCAGTAATAACAGTGGCAAACATTAATTAGATGTATTTTCCAGGCACTGGGTTAAACCAGTGGTTCTCAAGAGGGATGATGTCAAGGGGCTCTTGTCAATGTCTACAGATACTTCCAATTGTCAGCCAAAGGGGAGTTGTGCTGCGGGCATCTAGTAGGTGGAGGATAGGAATTTTGCTAAATATCCTACAATGCACACGATATCCCATGTAACAAATAATATCTAGCCTGAAATGTCACTAGTGCTGATACTGAGAAACTTTGGGTTGAACACTCTACATGCATTATCTCATTTAGTCATCAAACCAACCCTCTGACAAGGTACTACTATTATTACCACCCCCTTTTTCATAGATGGGGAAACTATGGATTAGGTGCATAATGCAATTCACCAAGCTGAAAAGTGACAGAGCTTAGCTTTGATCCCAAGTTTGGCTAATTTCAAAGCCTATGAATTTAATTATTTTGTTGGAAACTGAAAGGTTGGACCAACTGAACACACAGGTCAGGACAAGGAGTACGGCTTGGGGACTGATTCTCGGAGATATGTGAGGAGCTCTCTAAGGCCCAGCAACCACCAAGTTTTGTTGCCATCGCAAGAGAACAAGTTCAAGTCCTACCTGCTGGGGGCAGGATCTCCCAGGGGCCCTTGGACTGACTTGGGCAGCTGACCTTGATTGTTCTTAGCTGAGCTGACTAGGGGGGCTGGGCCACCATCCCAGTAACTTCAGCATCTCAGTCCCACCATACTGACCTTTGTAGCTCTGGGATCAAGTCAGGGAGGAGGCCAGCTGACAGCTGGACGCACTTGCTCGCAGCCAAGTGAGAAACGTGGCAGCTGGCCAGAAATCAGGTCTTCTCCTGATGTTATTTGTAAAAATACTCAGAATATCAGTACAATGGGGAGTTGACCAGTGCATGAACACAGGCCTGGCACATAGTAGGCTCTCAATAAAGAGTGAATGAATAAGTCAGATGGGTGAAGAAATAAATTTTTTTAGGAGGTCAAACCTTGTTGTACAGGGCATAGGTCAAAGAGAAGAGGACAATCAGGCCAATGGGGGTGATGCATCAGAATGGGGGAATGCCAAGTCCTCCAAAGGGACCAGCAGAGCAGCAGCTGAAGCTACATCTTCTAGAATGCAAGCCACAGGAGGCCACGGTGAAGTCTGGCTCCGAGCACCTTAGGGGCTTGACTAATTTTTGGACCACATCGTTGGAATGCTTTGGCAACCAGGAACTCAGTAACCTCCCACCCTAAGGGCGGCAAAGCCTGGAGCTCTCCTCCCCAGGATCTCCCCTGGGTGAGGGTTGAGGCCACAGATGGACTCAGGAATTTAGTTTATTGTTCTTGAGGTAGGAATAACTCTCAATATTCTGGTTTCCCCTTTCCAGGCCTTTTCAAAGACTGTATTTATAAACTGGCTTTGTGGAATCCAGAGAAACCAGCTAAAGGCACATAACTCTGGGATCGTTTTTGTTTTTTCCTCTGTGACGGAAAGGGGAGGAGGGGACAAGGAGAGGAAGGGAACCAAAACCGTTGATGGTTTATTTTGGGAAGGGTGCTTTTCAAGGTCACATGGGGGAGGCGGCAGAAAGCCTTGACTCAAAGCATGGTTCTAGGTAGACCTGGGTTACCATAGCCCAACTGGGTGTCCTAACCTTCCCAAATCTCAGTTTACCAATTGGTTTTGTTGTTCAGTAGCTAAGTTGTGTCTGACTCTTTGCAACCCCATGGACTGCAGCACTCCAGGCCTCCCTGTCCTCCACTATCTCCCAGAATTTGCTCAAATTTATGTCCATTGAGTCAGTGACGCTGTCTAAGCATCTCATCCTCTGCCATCCCCTTCTCCTTTTGCCTTCAATCTTTCCCAGCATCAGGGTCTTAAAATTGGGATAATACATGTACCCCCTTTCTGGACTTCTGATGAAGATTTAATGAGCTAATGCCTAAGATGTGTTTAGCCCAGTGATTGGCCCAGAATAAGTGCTCATTAATTGTTAGCCAGTATTTGATTGCCGAAGAATTGATGCTTTTGAACTGTGGTGTTGGAGAAGACTCTTGAGAGTCCCTTGTACTGCAAGGAGATCCAACCAGTGCATTCTAAAGGAGATCAATCCTGGGTGTTCATTGGAAGGACTGATGCTAAAGCTGAAACTGCAATACTTTGGCCACCTCATGCGACGAGTTGACTCACTGGAAAAGACTCTGATGCTGGGAAAGGTTGGGGGCGGGAGGAGAAGGGGACGACAGAGAATGAGATGGCTGGATGGCATCACCGACTCTGTGGACATGAGTTTGAGCGAACTCCGGGAGTTGGTGATGGACAGGGAGGCCTGGTGTGCTGTGATTCATGGGGTCGCAGAGAGTCGGACACGACTGAGCAACTGAACTGAACTGAACTGAACTGAACTGATGATTGTTATTTTAAATGTAACATTCTCAGCCACCCTGAGAGTTGGGCCTGATTGTCTCCATTTCACGGGCTCAGAGGGGTCAGCATGGTGCAGCTTTGCTCTCAGTTCCTCTGGCAAATCTCTGCCTATTTCCAAGGCCAGGTCAGGTGTCCTTTCTGTGCTGCCCAGGCCCCTGTACCTTCCTCTCAGTTGTGATTGCTGCATGGCGTGAATGCCTGTTCAAACTCACAGCCCCCATCACACTGTAAGAGCGTGAGGACAGGCTCTGGGTCCACGGGATCATTCTTTGCTGTGATCCCAGCATCTAGCAGAGTACATGGTAAAAGCTGACTGGACATCTGCTGACCGACAGGTAATTCAAGACCATTTGACCCAGTGGTCTCAAGTTGGTTTTGTTTCTCTCATAGTGGGAGTGCGTGTGTATGTTGTGTGTTCTTTCTTAGGAATATGATGAGTAAAGTTGGTGGCTGGGGACATCTTTTAGATGTTAGCAGGTCTCTTTTCTTTGGCTTAGTGACCATGGCAAACTCAGCCTTTTTTCCCCTCTCCATGTTGCCCACTCTATCCACTAATTTGTAAGGAATCCAAGATACAACCTAAGATTTCCAAAGAGAGAAACTAAACATGCCATTCACTGAGAAGAGATAGGGAGTCAGTCATGCACTTCCTGGGTGCAGTACGAGGCATCCTTGCAAGTTACAATGGGAAACAATGGTTAGTTTCAGGAATGGGCTCTGAATCTTTCAGACTCAGTTTTCTTTCCTCTACTTTTAGTAATGAAAGTCATCTAGTTCTCCCATCTCCCATGGGGACTGCTAAACAAGGGGCCTTGGCCAGCTCATGGAAGGTGAGCCCAAGTCCATGAGATAACTATTATTCACTCATTTGATGGTTTGAGCTTCCACTCTGTGCCAGGCACTGTACCAGGCATCAGGGTAGAATGCAGACCAACAAGAGACTAGTCCCCGCCCTCTGGAGTTTACAGTTTGATGGGAGGTAGAGATGGTAGTCCAATGGTCACAACTATGAATCCATAATTATAAAAGTACTCAGGAGGAAAAAAATAGTTCTATGAGGACTTGACTCAAATTGGATGATCAAGGAAGATTTCCCTGAGGATGTAAAACTGAGTGTAGATCTGAAGAACAGATAGGAGACGGTTGGCAGTGGTTGCTCCAGACAGAGGGAATACCATTACAAAGTCTGTGTAGAGCTGGAAACAAACAAAGTTTATACGATAAGAACTTGGAAACAAGGGCCATGGGGTGTGAGTCAGGCTGGAGAGGCAAGTAGTGGCTGACTACTTGAAACCTTGCAGGCTAAGTTAAAGGTTTGGCTTCTGTTCTAAGAAAAGTGGGAAGCTGTAGAGGGGCTTAAGAAACTGTGGCATACAACTTGCTTTATTTTTTGAGATGATTGTTCTGGCCACCATGGGGCTAATGAAGGATGCCTGGGTGTGTGTGGGGAGACCTGTGAGGAGGAAATCAGGTTGTCCAGGGGGAGATAATGGTTGGTTGGGCTCAGCGTGGTAGTGGAGCTAGGGAGCAGAGTCCTTAGGAGGTGGTATCAGCAGTATGTGGGGATTGATGGTCGGGGATTTATCAGTGGAGACTCCCAGGTTTCTGGTTTGGCAGCTGGAAGGATGGTGGCCCCTCTGGGGTACTAAGGATGCTGATAGAGGGCAAGATGGAATGCGTGGAGGGAGGCAGATAATGGACCTGGCCTTAGGCCCAGTGAGCTTCAACGCTTGTGAACCTCTGTTAGGGGGCAGTTAGATGTATATTTGTGCCCCTCGCGCTCTGGAGTTCTCTCTAGAGTTTCAATCCTGGAATGAATTACAACTCAGCTTCATTTCTCTGTTGCTGCTAAGTTTTGACCAGGCTGGTTAAGGATTTTGAGATTCTTGTCTTTCAAATTAAGGTTTTTGAATGAGAAAATGTGGTCCTCCTAAGAAGAGGTGAATCTGGGTCTGTTTACTACTACCGTGATAAACAGGGAGATTAAATGAAATGACAGCTTGGAAAGGCTCCTGGGCGAGTCCTGAGGCTATATGACCTTGAGAGAGGTCTCTGCACCTTGGACTGGAAGAGGTTTGTTTCACCTACATGGAGGTGGTAGAAGGAGTTCTATTGGGTTGGAGGTGGCACATACTTTTACTCTACTCAAATAAATACCCATGCTTCTTTTATAATTTTTTAATAATGTCATTTATCTGTTCTCTGATTTACTTAGCCAACATTTATGGGATCTACCATTTTAGGTATGGAAAATAAGACACAGGAAGTCTCTTGGGGACTGTTATCCTGCTGCAGAGACAGGCAACAATCAAGAAAACAAATGTGCAAACAAGGTAATTTTCAGTGATATCAGGGAAAGCATCCCTGAAGAGTGATACTTGAGGGGAGGTGGATGCATGAGCCCGCCAGCCTCACAAAGGGCTGAGCAGTGATGTGGAAGCAGCTATGAAAGCGTCCACAGGTAGGTCCTGGGATGCACGTTTGAGGAATAGAAAGGAGGCCAGGGTACCAGCTAAAGGAGCAAAGGGAAGAGTATTGGAGATAAGACGGTGGAGGCCACAGCGGCGGGATCGTGCGTCCTATGAGAGATTCTGTTCTAAATGCATTGGGAAGGCACTGAAGGATATGAAGCAGGGGAAAGATCTGCTTTGATTTGTCATCTGAAAAGAACACTCTGCTTGCTGTGTAGGACAGGGGTTGTTGGAAAGTCAAGAGTAGAAGGGAGGGATCCAGTGAGGAAGATGTTGCAGTCTTCCATGGGAAGAGGTCCTGAGACCTGGACCAAGATGGCAGTGGTGGTCATTGGTTCTCAAACCTTTCTTCTGTGTGCTTATATGGATGACAAATGTCCCATGCCCAGAGGGACTCTAATTAATCTGTCATCCATTGCTCACCATAGCTACCAGCATGGGTATTTTCCCAAACTAAGAAGGGTGAATGGAGTATTTCTTTCCATTCAGCAATCTGTAAATCTTATTTCTGTTAGTCCCCATCTGCTGATGGGGGGCTAAATTAGAATAAAAAAGCCTCTTGATTAGCCCTGTTAAAAAGCTCTGAGAATCTTTCGTTTAAGGAGTCAGTCAGTAATCAGTGCGCTCTTTTCCAGAAAATTCATTTCATCCCCTTGCTGACCTTAGTCCTTATTCCTGTCCCATTGGGTTTGTGCAATGTTTGAAGACACACAGAGTGACCAACTGACCAGTGGTCCCAGTTTGCCCAGTTCTTTCTTGGGTTGAGCACTGGAAATCCCACATTCTAGGAAATCTTTCAGTCCCAGAAGAACTGGGACAGTGGATCGCCCTTCGCCTACGTGTCCCTTTGCTTTGTCAAGTCAGCTGTGCACACTTACTGCCTTCTGACTGCAGGTTGGTTTTACCACTGCCTGCTTTATAGACAGTGAACCTAGGATCCATCAAGTCAAGCATCCCCTCAGGATCACCCAGCCTGAAGGCAGCAAAGAGAGGAGCTGAGCCAACGACAGCAGGGTTTATTTCTCCACACCTGCCGCTTTGGGGACAGTGACATGAAAACCTTCTGACTCGGAAGGGGAGGGCCGCGTCTTAGACACACTCCCGCACTGCCAGCACGTCTCTGGTCTGATTGTCTATAAGTACACCCTGCGAAGTCAGGCACCACGAGAGAAGGGCCCCGGTCCTTACTCTGTTGCTCACCCTCTGTAGAGAGGTGGCTCAGCCTGCTACCAGCCCTGACCCTGACCCGACCCACCAAGGCCAGAAAAGCTACAACCTCAGACTTAAAGATGGCAGTGAAGATGAGACTCAGGTCCAGAGCAGGTCGTGGGAGAACCCAGGGAAAGATGAGAAAGGGAAGAGGAAGGGACAGGAATAGAGAGTCGGTTGCGTCTCTTTCAGGAACCTTGTTGATTCTTTCTCGTGAACTCCTTGTTTAAAAAAAAGTAACCCATTTTTCATACATTCAGAAATCCAAGCTGCCGAAAATTTCCTCCTGTGATGAGACGCATTCAGAACAAAAACGTGCGGCCTGATTTGTCTTTCCTTGAAATCAAAGACACTGTTCTAAAGGGGCTGCGTTTGCCACACAAAGGTAGCAGATGTTTCCCGAGATTATAGCTGCACAAACATTTGCACATTCAATCTTGGGATGTTTCGGCTTTTGAAAAGAGAAACGGTTTTGTCATTCCGTGATGCGCGGAAGCTTCTAGTACTGACACCCCAGAGTCAGGCTCAGGTGGGGCATGGCAGTAGCCTGGCTTGTGAAGCTGGCCTTCCATGCTCTGGACGGCTCTGCAGTAGTTGCAGAGTAAGGTTGGGCCCAAGAACAGTGTGGGTAGGACAGGTCAAGTTACTGAGCACACAGTGAGCACCTAGTATATACCCAGAATGCCGTTAGGTTTTCTATATCAGACGTTCCCAACTTCTGGGATCTGATGTCTGGTGACCTGAGGTGGAGCTGATGTGATAATGAGAGAAACAAGGTGCATGATAGGTGCAGTGCACTTGAATTATTCCGAAACCATCTCCCTCCCCCAGTCAGTGGAAAAACCGTGTTCTACAAAACAGGTCCCCGGTGCCAGAAAGGTTGGGAACCACTGCTCTGTGCAAAGATGTTGAGCCTTCAGGATGCTCAGTCTTAATTCTGGCTCTCAAGGAGTTTCTAGTCCAAAGACTTCCTAGACTCACAAATTTAGGAAGCAGATTCTAAAGCTAATTTTTTTAAAACTTATTAAACATGTTTCTCATCTCATTCCCTCCTCTTGATCTTTGCTGGATATTTGATAGTCTCTCAGATTTCCCCCTTTCTCTTGTCCCTGGAATATGATCAGTTACAGGATCTTGCATATTCTAGCTTCAAAAGTGGAGCTCAAAAGATGCTTACTCTTCTTTGCTTTTGTATTGCAGTTTTAATCCCTTTCCCTCACACCTACCAGAAGCATCCATGTCACTCCCCCCATGCCGTGTGTTATGGTCTGCTCATGGCTCGCACTGGGAGCTACTGGAGGCTGGATTAAGCCTTACTATCTCAGTAGCTTGCAAAGGATCTGGTATTTATTGGGGGTTCATAATTACTTTGATCAAAGGAAGAGGTGAGGATGTAAAGAAGTAACGGTGGGATCTTCCTTAACAGCATCCCACCATGCCCCTTCTACCCTTCGGTCTCTGTTGGTGTGGGCCTCAATTTTTTTTTTTAGCCTGGCAACTCCTATTCATCCTTCAAGATCCAGCATGCATGTTAACTCCTTCAAGAAGCCTTCCTGATGACTTTCAACCCATGTGGTTTATTCACTTCTTTTTCTGCGCTTCCACAGCACCCTGTACATGTGTGCATCAGAAGGAAAATGTTTCAATGACTGTATGTGTCTAGTTCCTTTTTGGCCTGCGAGGGCTCACAAGTAGATTGAATTTTATGATTTTTTCCTGTCTGATGTTGCTACCTGAACACTGCCTGAAGTGGAGTCCAGATATATTGACTATATGTTACTATACATATGCTATTTATATATATAAATATATATATGCATGTATATGTATACATAAATATATAGATATATGTATGTATATATGTACGTGTGCTAAGTCGCTTCAGTCATATCCGATTCTTTGCAGCCCTACAGACTGGTGCCTGCCAGGCTCCTTTGTTCACGGGATTTCCCAGGCAAGAATACTGGAGTGGGTTGCCATTGTTTACTCCAGGGATATAAGTATATGTGCATGTATATATATCTCTGAATATAAAGATGAAAAGGCACCCTCTGAATCCAGCTGGGAATCACTTCAGCCAGTGTTCAGATAGCAACATTAGACAGAAAAGTATTATAAAATTCAATCTACTTGTGAGCCTTGGCAGTCCAAAAAGAAACCAGATACATATAGTCATTGAAGCATTTGTCTTCTGATGCACGGACACACACAATGCTGTGGAAGCGCAGAGGAAGACATGAATAAACCACACGGGCTGAAAGTCGTCAGGTAAGGCTTCCTGGAGGAATTAACGTGTGCTCTGGGTCTTGAAGGATGTGCATGGGGCTTCCCTGGTGGCTCAGACTGTAAAGAATCCTTCTGCAATGCAGGAGACCCGGGTTCGATCCCTGGGTTGGGAAAATCCCCTGGAGAAGGAAATGGCAAACCACTGCAGTATTCTTGCCTGGAGAATCCATGGACAGAGGAGCCTGGTGGGTTACACAAAGACTTGGACATGACTGGGCGATTAACACTTTCAACACTTTCACTCTCTCTCTCTCTCACACACACACACTCGTGTATATTTTCTGTCTACCAAAGCGAGCAGAAGTAAATCTCAAGAACATGACATCAATGATAAAGGGTAATAGTGTAGACAGGCATGTGTGGGTCAACCTGTTGGCTAGTATGGCTTCTGATCACTAAGTCTTATCAGTCACAGTGGCTAAGCTTACTAACCCCAAGCCTGGAGGAGGAAGATGCTTGAAGCCATCCTTTCGCATCTGTTCTATTTCCTGTGCTACATGGTTAATGACAGGAAGTTTTCCTGATTCAGTTTCCTCCATGGCAGGCAGATGCTGGGCACAAGACACTACACCCTGATGGCTACAGGTGTAGACTTTGGGTTTACAAAGATAGTTGGAATCCCCACTCCATCACTTTTCACTGTGTGACTGGGGGGAAGTTACTCAGCTTGTTGGAGCCCCAGTTTCCTTTAAGGGAAAAGCATATTCACACTAAAACTCTGCCTTAGCAGAGCCCTTGCATATGCCAGGTGCAGCGCGAGAGTTTTGTGTCAGCTCATCTCATCTTCACAGCCACAGTGAAGTGAGTACCCCTACTGCCCCCAAGTTACAGATGTGGAAACTGAGGCTCAGAGTGCTTGGGACCCATGTCCAAGGTTACTCGGCTGGAAAGACTCTGACTCAGGTTGGATATTCAGACAGCCTGACTTCACATCCAATACTTTTAGCCATGACACTCATGAATCATTTTCTGATAAGAAGTTTTGTAAGGGTTACATAAGTTAATTTTTTTTAAGTGGGGCTCTGAATGTTCAATAAATGGTAGCTTATAAAAATCTGTTCAGAAAACTTTGAATATGCAAAATGGAAGGAGTCATATTACAAGGAAAAATACAAAGGATTCTCACTATTTTGAGCCCAGAATATTTCAATTATAAGGATAATGTACTTTTAGAGTATGAACAACAAGGAAGAAAAGAAAGTCTCCTTTCAAAGAACATGAAAATTGATTATCTTCAGACTTTTCTTTTCCCAGGTGACACAGTGGTAAAGAATCTGCCTACCAATGCAGGAGATGTGGGTTCCATCCCTGGGTGGGGAAGATTCCCTGGGGAAGGAAACGGCAACCCACTTCAGTATTCTTGCCTGGAAGATCCGATGGACAGAGGAGCCTGGTGGGCTTTAGTCCATGGGGTCGCAAAGGTTGAACATGACTCAGGACTGAGTGTGCATGAGCAGACGTTTTGCCCTCCAAAATGGAAGAGACTTTAGAGGGTTTTGGAGAGGGAAGGTTGGAACTAACAAATTTTGACAATTTCACTGTTAAAGGCAAGGGTAGATAAACACTCAAATAGACTCACACTAGTGGTGGATGAAAAATCAACGTGAAAAGACTGTTGGCATGGGGAATTGTGGTATAACAGGACATGTGATTCTTTCTTTTTGAAACTTACACCCCCGATTCTGAAATCTAGGAAGATTCTGTGTTATACTTACGCGCTCAGGTTTAACCTGCACTACTTTCATCCGTCTTTCTGCTTCTGCAGCTTCGCTGAGACCAAGAACTGTGTTCTCCTCCCCCCCCCTTTTTCAATCTGTCCTTTTATACAGATCCTATCATTTAATTCAGGAAAATGTGGTTTAGTAGATCCAAATAGTGAGTGGACTTGCCTGGGTCCCACACATGAGTGGCAATTTAAGATTCCATGAGTTCTCCCAGACACCATGTCTGCCTGGCACTGGGGTCCGCCATGCCGGAACAGAATTGGGCCTGATAGAGATCGCTGGGCCTGTCTCTGTTGCCCTGGGCCACCTGGGCTTTCTGCGGTTGGTCTGGGGACAAGGGGCTCTCCTGAGAGGTCTCCCCAGGCTGGAGCCCCCTCTCCATGCTTCCTTCCTGATAGCACCAGAGCAAGGCTGCCAGTCCTGACCTGAGGGTCTCTGGAAGGTTGCCCTACAGAGTAAGGGCTCAGCCTCCCAGCTCCACAGGCCACGCCAGGCCCCAGACCCTTCCTGCCTGGCGCTTTTCTTTAGGGAAGTCCCTCAGCTCCTTGGTCAGAAAACCAAGAGTGACCAAGCCTTCCTCTTTCAAGATAGCCCACTCCATTGGCCGAGAGGCCAAGACGAAGGAAAAGGCTGTGGCAGAAAGGGCCCTGACATGTAACACTCAGAGTTCTGGCCTTGCTTTTTTTAGAAAAGTAGCACTTTCCCATGGTCAGGGGAGAAGTCAGACTTCCCTGTTTCTCTTGGGCCGGGCATGAAGCAATCTTCGGTTCTGATGTTGACACCAGGTCAACTCTCCAGACCTTCTCTCGGGGCCTGGCTCCTTGGGTTTCTGAGCTCTGACCTTTCCAACAAGAAACTGACCAATGGGCCAGGGGCCCACAGCAGCAAGAACTGGGTGGTGGTCTTAGTGGTGAGGGAGAGGAGCAGGACACAGGTGGGCACCGGGGACGCACAGCTGGACTTGGCCCCCAGCTCTACGACATGGTGGCTGGGAGGCCTCGGACAAGTTACTTAGCCTTTCTGAATCTCAGGCTCCCCACCAGGAAAATGCAGAAATGGTGCTCTATGCAAAAGCAGACTGTCTATTAACAAATGAGGAAATCTGTGCGGAGAGCTAGGGTAGGGCTTGTCTAAACCCTCATTAGACATTAATTATGCTCAAAGTTATTGAAGGTTGCACCTGAATCTTCAGTTTGAACAATCACCTGCACACACTGTGTGTGTAAGGATTGTGTACCTAGAGATAGAAGGCTCTGGATCCAATTAGAACTGGGTTCAAATTCCAGGCCCCCCACTTAGCCGTAAGCAGTGTGAACCCGGGAAAGTAAATTCTCTTCTTTGAGCCTGATTTCTCATCTCCGGCTTTCTTTATAAGGCTCTTGGAGGCTGGTGGTGGCAGTGGATTAACGGGAATCATGTCTGCACACAGGCACATAGCGGGTATGGAGTAATTGTTCCCGTTATAACCAAGTGCATACATGCTAAGTCGCTTCAGTTGTGTCTGACTCTTTGCGACCCTATGGACTGTAGCCCGCCAGGCTCCTTTGTCCATGGGATTCTCCAGGCAAGAATACTGGAGTGGGTTGTCGTGCCTTCCTTCAGGGGATCTTCCCAACCAAGGGATCAAACCTGCATCTTTTATATCTGTTGCATTGGCAGGTGCGTTCCTTACCACTAGCGCCAGCAAAGGATCAAGGTAAATCCATTCAATGGGTGGTTCTGAATCTTTGTGGGTCTCAGCATCACCAAATACGTGAAGATGGGAAAGTCTTCTGGCTTTGTATGAGTGTGGAGAAAATCTAACGGAAAAATTAAGGTCAAAGTAGCTTTCATCATTAGATCACTCATTTTTTTGTCTCCCAGAGCCTGGCACAGTGCCTGGTTGTTTGAGGTTCTCAATACATATTTGTCAAATTAAAGAAAGCTTTGCTAATGCCAACAGAGTTTTGTAGAGACAGGGCTGGCTCCGTGGGCAGGGTCCCATGCTTGGTTCAATGCTCTGCTCTTGCCGTCTTGAAACTCTTAGTGGTTTTTGAACAAGGGTCTTTTATTTGCATGTTGCCCTGGGTCCCACAAATGAGGCTGCAGGTCTTATATAGAGGCAAACCTACTTAGAAGAAAATCCAGCCTCCTTACGCGGGCTTGCCAGGTATTACCTGATCTGCCCCTGCTGTCTTACTGAACTCTGTGGTCACGCTCCACTTGCTTCCTGAACTTCAGGCACCCAGGCCTGTTTCTTTAACCAGCCACACCCACCTCCCCTCAGCTCATCCCATGATTGGCTCCCATCACCTTTCCTGTCTCAGCTCCTAAGTCACCTTTATAAAGAAGCCTGCCCTGACCACCCTCCCAGCCGCTTTCCATCTTATTAGCTCGTTTTATACTCTTCCTAGTCCTTGATGCTTCTTTTTCTTGGGTGTGTATGTGCTCTAAGGTGCTCAGCTTCTCAGTCTTTTCAGATTCTTTGTGACCCCAGGAACTGTAGCCTGCCAGGCTCCTCTGTCCATGGGATTTTCTAGGCAAGAATACTGGAGTGGGCGATCATTCCCTTCTCCAGGGGATCTTCCCCACCCAGGAATCGGACCTGAGTCTCTTATGTCTCCTGCATTGGCAGGCAGATTCTTTACCACTAGTAGCACCACCTAAAGAGACCTATTTATTTATTGTTTTTGGCTGAGCTGGGTCTTCACTGCTGCACATGGGCTGTCTCAAGTTTCAGTGAGTGGGAGCTACTCTCTAGTTGTGGTACCCAGGCTTCTCATCGCAGTGGCTTCTCTTCTTCTGGAGCACAGGCTCTAGGGCTCCCACAAAGGCTTAGTTGCCCCACAGCTTGTGGGATCTTCCCGGAACAGGGATGGAACCCTTGTCTCCTTGCATTGACAGGTGTACTCAACCACTGGACCATCAGGAAAGTCTGCCTGATGTTTCTTTGTGAAATTAGGTGGTCTTCATATATGTTGACTTGTTCATTTTCTCTTTCCTCCAGTAGACTGAATTCAGTGAAGGCAGCTGTCTCCCCACCTCATTTTCTGCCTTGTTCCTAAAGCCATCGTACAGCCCTGGGTGCACGGGCAGGGCTCCATGAATTCTTATCTACTGAAGACTGAATGAAGTCAGTAGGGTTGGATTTTCATCTCCAAAGGCTAACTCCTGGGACTCACTCATGTGAGAAGGTGAGAGCTGAATTGGCACCACCTCCTGTGGGTGGTGTTGAGAATGGATGCCTGGCTCCACAGCCCCTGCAGCTGGACAAGGAGGCCACCATGCCCATATTCTCCTGGCCACAGAAGCTGGCCTCCTGGGTGAGATCCCTCCACTGGGAGTCCATTCTGCACGCAGGACTTAGAAAGGTCTGAATGGCTGGTGTGAGCCAAGAGATGGAAAAGCAGAGGTAGATAACAATGGGACCATTGGATTAGAGGCCACTTAATCCAATGTCCTGTTCAAATGGGCTTCCCAGGTGGCACTAGTGGTAAAGAAACCATCTGCCAACGCAGGAGATGTAAGAGAAGAGGGTTCAATCCCTTGGTTGGGAAGATCCCCTAGAGGACGGCATGCAACCCACTCCAGTATTCTGGTCTGGAGAATCCCATGGATGGAGGAGCCTGGCAGGCTGTGGGGTCACATGGGGTCCCAAAGAGTTAGATACAACTGAAGTAACTTACACATGCCTGTTACAGATATTTTGGCCCAGAGAGAAAAAGAAAATTACTCTGTAACAATAACAATGTCAAAACCCCAAACCAGACCAAGCCTACCAATCAAACAAAAGAAAAAGCACAGTGGGAGGCAGTATAACACAGGGTAAAGAATTTAATACAAGTATGATATTAAATAACTTAATATTTACAAGGTGCTTAGGACAGTTCCTGGCATGAAGACAATGCTAGGTAAGTGTTTTACAAATTGCAGATCAATCCAAGTTGAGCTCTTTTGCTGATCCAGGAAATCTGCAGACTCCTTACTTGTATTATTTCATTTAATCCCCAGCCATCTTAAGAGGTAGGTGCAATAATGATTTATGCCCATTTTACAGATGAGGAAAGGAAAGGCCAAGCTAGAGAGTGGCAGAGCTGTGACCCCAGGTTGGCTGATCTAGAGCCGAGTTCTCAGCTCCTGTGCTGGATGGCAGTTATGGGTAGAGCTGGCCTGGCATCTCTGTGCTCTTTCCCAGTACCAGGCCTGGTGCTGGCCTGAGTGGGAAATGCCTCTGATTCACCTCTGCTCTGCTGGGAAGCTGCCTTACTCATGGGCTCATTCATGCCTCAAACATCCTCTGCCATCTCCCTGTGCTGTGCAGGGGCCACGCCTGGTTCTACAGGCAGGCTTGCGAGGTTGGCTGTCCTCTGTGTGGTAAAGCAGCAGGCTCCCAGGCTGGAGGGGCTGGCAGGATGGGGGATACACACTGGAGAGCTGATGAGCCCAGGCTTGCTGAGTTTGCTGTTCCTCCTGGGTCGCTTGCCCTTCCCTAGGTGGAGGGTGTTTCCCGAACAGGGGCCAAGAATGGCTAGGACCCCACAGATACTGGAACTACTGGGTGTTCTCAGCTCCCCATGCAGAGTTCTGTGGGCGGGGCTCTGATGGTCCGTGGATGCATCTGAAAGCCCCGCCCACCTTTGGGCCGGCTGAGCTGGGGAGAGGGGTGAAGCCCCAGCAAAGGCCATCTGTGCAAGACCCCAGTAGCCTTTGGCTCTGATTCTAGATTGATCTCTGCTACCTGACTTCTCCTATCTGGAAACTCTGGGCCTGTTCTGTTCTCCACACCCTCTCAGGAGCACCCCAACAAACCCAAGGGGACTCGTCATGGGTCACTGGAGGTGACTGTTCACTCTTCAAGCCACAGCAGAGATGCCCAACCCTATGACATCCATTGGCCTCATTGGCCCATTCATTCACGCATGGATACGTTCATTTAACAAATATTCATTGAATTTCCATCATGGGCAAGGCATGGTGTCTGACTCTAAGGAAACAATTGAACGTAAATCCATCACGGCTTCCACTCTCATGGAACCCACATTCCAGAAGGCTAGCATAAAGAGAGTCAAACAAGGAGAAAAAATAATTGCACTTCTTGAAATGTGTATGGAGGGAAAGATTGTGGGTTATTTCAAGTGATTTTTGGAGCTGACTCATAACAGGTTGAAAGAGATGCCTGTTAAAGTTTTGGGGAGTTTTGCGAGCTGGTTGTTAGACACAGCTATCATGAAAAAGTAAGTTATGTAAATTTGCAGTGATACAAATTATATTAAAATAAAGATTAAAAATTGAAGGCGTCAATTATATGGGGCAGTGTGAGCAGAGAACTGGCAGACTGGGGATGGGTTGGAGAAGCCACTTGTGTCTTCTTGACTTCCTCTCCTCATGCTTGGGTCCTGGGTTTTTCCTTCAGGAACTTCATCCCTGCTCCTGCAATTAGTCCCAGTTAGGGCCAGGCTTCCCAGGTGGCACCAGTGGTAAAGAGTCCACCTGCCAATGCAGGAGACACAAGAGATACAGGTTTGATCCCTGGGTAGGGAAGATCCCCTGGAGTAGGAAATGGCAACCCACTCCAGTATTCTTCCCTTGAAATCCTGTGGACAGAGGTGCCTGTTGGGCTACAGTCCATGGGGTCGCAAAGAATCAGACACGACTGAGTGCATACGCAAACACAGGGCCAGGCTGACCCCAGGGCTGAGACCTGAGTGTAACCAGGAGGTAAGTCAAACCCAGTGTCACACTGTGGGAACAGTCCAGAGGCCTCCAGTGACTTGGATTTGGGCTCTTGATGCTGGCCATTCCAGGTTGGCCCCTCCCCTGTGACCTTGCTTCCTCCCAAGGGCATCCTACCCTCCCATCTGGTTCTAGAAAGTCTGTGTCTGGATCTGATGGTTTGGCGAGTCCTCTGAGAGTTCCCACCTGGTGGCATGGCTGGTCCCCAGCACTGACCACGTGTCTGAATTAGGGTGAGCCATGTGGACATACACTCTGCAGGGGACACACATTCTGCCACTGGGGAGCTGGTCCTACCCTATTGGTCCAACCCGGGTCAAATAGGAAAGACGCTTCCTCAATCTCCCCAGTTCAGCACGTGTGATCAGTTCAGCAAGTCTCATTCACTTAGCAGGGCAGGCGTCAGGAAAAGTGCAGCTATCGTAGGGGTCTTAGGTCTTCAGAGAAGCCTCCATACACACCGATCTGAATCCTTCCCTGCATCGCTCCCCAAAAGACTGCTTCCTTCTAAAGCACATCCATTTTGCATGCCCGATGCAGGCCTTCCCTCAGGACACAGGTTGACCAAGGCAGTGGACCCACTCCTCCCGGGACATTCTTCCCTGGCTCCATGCCTGGGAAACCAGCCCATGCTCCCTCTGCCTGGGGTGGCCTGATTCCCTTCCCCACCATTTACCCTCTAGTTCTTCCCTTCTGAAGCTCTCCAGAACCTTCTGACTCATCCTCTGACTCAGGTGGAGTCTATTTCTGTTCCCACGTCCTTTTCCCTGAGAGGCAGGAGATCACAGCTCTCCCCCCTGGCTCCCTGTCGGGGAGGATTCCTGTATGTGCTTGTGTGCGCACGTGTGCGCATGTGTTTGCCGGGGTACACCCCTCCCCACCCCGGGGAGCTAGGGAGGGTGGTTTACCTATTCCTTCCCTGGTGCTGGGAAGCATTGAGGGCAGGAGGAGATGGGGGCGACAGAGGATGAGATGGTTGGATGGCATCACTGACTCAATGGACATGAGTTTGAGTGAACTCTGGGAGTTGGTGATGGACAGGGAGGCCTGGCGTGCTGCAGTCCATGCAGTTGCAAAGAGTCGGACTCGACTGAGCAATTGAGCAACATCCTCTCCGTATATCCCCTGACTTCTCGGGAGCCGACAAGCAACCTCTAAGACGCCAGAAGGGGTGAGCGTTGGGGGTATCCGCAAAGAGCGTCATCCTGACCTTAACAAGATGACTGTGTTGTTGGAGGAGCTTTTTTAGCAAAGAAAGTCCAAGCTGATGACACCTTCCACCAAACCCCGAATCCCAGAAAATGCACATAATAAACTGGCAGGCACCTAGGGACCAATACTTTGAGCTTGAAAGTGACCAAGATTGATGAAGGATCACGTTCAACATTACCCAGCAAGCAAGTAGCCAAGCTGGATTTGGATTGTAATAAATTTGTGCCTTCAGTTGACACTGAATATTTCCCATCCTCTTTCCCTGCCCCTTACCCCCAGGCAGGACCTCCCCCATCTCTGCTTCTGCTAAGCTTGAGCTGTCTAGTACAGTGGCTAGCAGCTACGTGTGACTATTAAGCACTAGAAATATGACTAGTTCACATGAAGAGGTTCTGTAGGTGTAAAATGCACACTGGATTTCAAAGCTCTTGTATGAAAAATATTCTAGTATAAAAAAATGAGAAATAGCTCATTCATAATTTTTCATATAGGTTGCAGGTGGAATTGGCATTTTGACAGTTTGGATTAAATAAAACATTATCAAAAGTAATCCCACCCATTTATTTTCACTTTTTAAAATGTGTAGAAAATTTTAAATTGTACATGTAATTTAAGTATGTAATAATTATGTATGTAATTTCAATATATAATGGCTCATGTTTGTGACTGCAATTAGGTTTCTATTGGAGTTGACCAGAAATCTGTGCCCCACCCCTTTTTTCTATAAATAAAGTTGTATTAAAACACAGCTAAGCTTATTCATTTGCATAGCATTTTAGGGCGATTTTGCTCTATAACGGCAAATTGAGTATTTGTGACTGAGAATCTATGACCCATAGAGCCTAAAATACTTAGTTTCAGTCCTTTACAGAAAAAGTTTTACTGACTCTTGCACTAGACCACCAATTTCGTGAGAGTGGGGATTATGGACTTGATATAGAATAAGTGCTTAGTATTAGCTGAGCGAATGTATAATTTTGGAGGGTATGTTTGTTGGAATTACAAGCAGAGGGAATAGCATATGCTGAAGCATGGGGCCAAGAAATAGCACTGATTGTGTCGGTGATGGGGTATTTGGGGGACCCTTTATAAAAAATTTGCTCACTCTTATTCTAGATACTTCACTGGCTTCCCTGGTGGCTCAGAGGGTAAAGCGTCTGCTTGCAATGCAGGAGACCTGGGTTCGACCCCTGAGTCAGGAAGGTCCCCTGGAGAAGGAAATGGCAACCCACTTCAGTACTCTTGCTTGGAAAATCCCATGGACGGAGAAGCCTGGTAGACTACAGTCCATGGGATCACAGAGAGTCGGACACGACTGAGCGACTTCACTTCACTTCATTCTAGAAACTTAAATATATACATATGTAGACCATTTTTAGAGTCTTTATTGAATTTGTTACAATCCTGCTTCTGTTTTATGTTTTGGCTTTTTGGTCTCAAGTCACATGGAATCTTGGCAGTATGACCAGGGAGTGAACTCACATGTCCTGCTTTGGAAAGTGAAGTCTTAGCCACTGGGCCACCAGAGATGTCCCCTCTAGACATTTATATCAGCCTCCTCCCTGACTTCTTGCCTCATTTTTTTTCTTTCCCAGGCAGCCTCCGTTCTGCCTACCTGCATGCGTGCTAAGTCGTTTCAATCGTGTCTGACTCTGAGACCTTAAGGCCTGAAGCTCGCCAGGCTTCTCTGTCCATGGGGTTCTCCAGGCAAGAAGACTGGAGTGGGTTGTCATGCCCTCCTCCAGGGGATCTTCCCAACCCAGGGATCGAACTTGCATCTCTCACATCTAATGCACTGGCAGGCAGATTCTTTATCACTAGCGCCACCTGGGAAGCCCCATTCTGCCTACACAAATCCCAACAAGTCATTGGCCAGCTCCCCAAATCTCCATTGTCCTAGCCATTGCCTATAAGGTGAAGGCAGAAATTCTTGGCATGGCCTTGCGGGCCCTCCCAGGCTACCCTGCCCAGCCCCCGAGCCTGGTACTCTGCCATCTCCTCTCCCCTCCAGTGCTCTGGGGCTGCCCCACCTGTTCTGGCCTTAATGCCTTTCTTCATACTCCTTCTCTGCCTTGAAACCTCTTCTTGATCTCTGCAAATCAGATACCCACCCTTCAAGGCTTGGCTCCAATATTTCTTCCTTGAGACACAATATGGCATTTTGCCAGTTTTAGAGTTTCTTTTAAGTCATTGTTAGCATAAGATAAATGATAGGAGGTACTGGGTTCCCACAGCACTTTGTATCTTTTATTTATTTATTTTTTAAACTGCAACACTAATAATTTAAAGCTGAAAATTTTACTTTTCATCTAGTACTCACTATATGTGCCAGCTACCACGCTAAGCTCTCCAAATATATTGCTTTTTACAGTTCTCACACAACTCTGTGAAATTGGTGCTATGCTACCCCCATTTTACAGATAAGGAAACTGAGACTCAAAGATGTAATATAAGAATCTTGAGTGATGGTCCTGACATCTAAATTCAGGTTGATTAGATTCTAGAGCCCAAAATGCAAATCTAAGATCTGTGTTCTTCCCTGAGTCTAACTTCCGAAGGCTACCTCACCCATGCCTGGGCCCTGGGGGTCCTCCTACAGAGATTCCCACTCCCAGGTCCTAGATCAGTCCTCATTGGGTCCCCTATTAGGTCAGTCCTGACTAAAGAAAGCTTAGTCCCTGCTCTGGGGCCTGAGTGTGCTGAAAGTAGCAAATCAAACCCAGCACCTTGGCCTGTGGACCATTCGAGAGGCTGTGTCTGCTGAATCCCCATCCTTGAGGGTCCAAGATATAGAGTTAAGTGAAAGTGAACTTGTGCTCACTTTTGCATCTCAATGTAAAGGTCACCTCCTCAAGGAAGTCCTCCATGATTGCCCAGACAGGGAAAAATTCTGGATCTATGTTCTTACAGCATCTAGATCTACTTCTTCTCCTTCCAATAATTCATCCTTATTATTATTATTATTATTTTTGGTAATGACTCTTTTATCATTTGCTTCCTTGACTGAATAATAAGCATCATGAGGACAGGGGCTTTGTTTCTCATGTTTCCAGGACCTTTCTCAGTGCCTGATTCATTGCAGGTGCATGGTGAATTTTTGAATGGATGAATGAAACTGCTTGTTCGTCTCACCTGTATAGCTGCCTCGCTGGCCTCCAGACCCATAGGGAAGCAGACAAGCATGTGAATTTCTGTCCCCTCCCTTTCCTGAATGACTTAGTGTTGAAGACACTAGAGTATGTTGAAAAGAGACTGACAGATTGCTGATCACTGGGCCAGTAATATTTGATCGTGAGCAGAACTCCAGATAGAAAGCCCCTTACTTGACCTCAACCAAGGAAACCCATCCCGCCATGTGTCCCCTGGGGGCACCGTCTGTGGCCGCGACTCAGAAGAAGGAGAGGGAGTGGGCGGGTCCCCTGGCATGGGCAGTGAGCCAGGGCAACTCCACATCCTGACCTATCCCCATTGCCCACCCCTGAAGGGCAGGGAAGCATGTAGATCCCCAAGCACAGCTAAAGGGCTTCCACAACACTTTCCTGATGCCTTAGTGGCTGTGATTTGAGAATTTCTGTTTTCACCTAATTCAGAAGAGGCAGCTGCAGGCGAGTCCTACAGCCATGGGAATTCTTCTATCTGTCCTGCGTGTCCTCAGACATCCCGGGGCTGGGTTGGTTGGTGCGTGGGAAGGTCAGCCTAAGAACCAAGTCTCACATGCCTATGTTGGTTTAGGGTGACCAACTGATTCTGCTTTGTCTGCAATGGTCTTGTCTTTAACACTGAAAGACCCTCATTCCTGGGCGACTAGGGACAGGTGATTACCCTGATTCTTGCTCCAAAGTGGCTAGTTTCAGCACTGGATGCTACATCACTGGATTCTGTCATCATTTTGGGAAAAAGGCACACAAGGCTGTCATCTTCTTTGAGGCTCAGGGTGAGGCTGGAGACAGGGGCCGACAATAATCAGCTCAGTCCTGTGAATCTGACCAGATCAGAGGGACTAGTGTTAGTCCTTTTAAATCCAGTGTTAAAGACTACGAGAGGCACTGCAGGGTTCCTACAGCTGTGGGGACCTCAGAGAGTCTGGATTCCTAGGTTGTGATGGTGGCCACGTATAGCTGGCCTGCATCTGGGGTAGGGGGTATGTTTATACAGATCAGAATAAACTAGACTCGAGTATGCGTGCTTGCGAGCGTGAGTGTGAGTGCAAGTCGCTTCAGTCGTGATTCTTTGCGACCCTATGGACTGTAGCCTGCCAGGCTCCTCTGTCCGTGGGATTTCCCAGGCAGGAATACTGGAGTGGGTTGCCATTCTCTTCTCCAGGGGAATCTTCCCGACCCAGGGATTGAACCAGGGAATCTTCCTGGCCCATTGATCAAACCCGGGTCTTTTATGTCTCCTGCATTGGCAGGTGGGTTCTTTACTACTAGACCCACTTGGGAAGCCGAGATTCAAGTACACAGTAAAAATACAGAAGTCATATGAGCAATTTTCAATTTTCTAGTAGCTATGTTGAAAAATAAACTGGTGAAATTAAATTTAATTACATATTCTACTTAACCCAATCATCCAAAATATTATGAGTTTGACATGTAATCTATTTAAAATTATTGAGATCTTTTATGGTTCTGCTTCATTCTAAGTGTTCAAAATCCAGTTTGTATTTCATGCACTCAGCATCTCTTGATTCGAACCAGCCACATTTCAAGTGCTGTGGTATCTATGGTTTGGGGTGTGTGTGTGTACACATGTATTATAAAGCCTCCTAATCAAACCTGGAAGATCTGTAACTGCCAGAATACCATCTGACAAGGCTGCCATATATTTTGTAAAGGGTGCCATGAACTGTGGCTTCCCCGGTGGGTCAGTGGTAAGGAATCTGCCTGCAATGCAGGAGACTTGGGTTTGATCCCTGCATTGGAAAGATTCCCTGAAGGAGGAAAAATGGCAGCCCACTTCACTATACTTGCCTGGAAAATCCCTTGGACAGAGGAGCTTGGCTGGCTACAGTCCATGGGGTCACAAGAGTTGGACACAACTTAAAGATTAAACCACAACCACCACCACCATTTTTTCCTTAAACGGGTGCTTCTTTTGCTTTTGAAAGTTGAGCTTTCTTCCCTCAGAAGACTGGACACCCTAAGATACACATATACTTTTAAATACATTTGTGGGGAGGTAATAGAGTCTTCCTCGGAGAAGGCAATGGCAACCCACTCCAGTACTCTTGCCTGGAAAATCTCATGGATGGAGGAGCCTGGTAGGCTGTAGTCCATGGGGTTGTGAAGAGTCGGACACGACTGAGCAGCTTCACTTTCACTTGCATGCATTGGAGAAGGAAATGGCAACCCACTCCACTATTCTTGTCTGGAGAATCCCAGGGACGGGGGAGCCCGGTGGGCTGCCGTCTATGGGGTCGCACAGAGTCGGACACGACTGAAGTGACTTAGCAGCAGCAGCAGCAGCATAGAGTCTTCCTGAGGACTTCACAGGTGGCTCAGTGGTAAATAATCTTCTTGCCAATGCAGGAGGCTTGAGTTCGATCCCTGGATTGGGAAGATCCCCTGGAGAAGGAAATGGCAATCCACTCCAGTATTCACGCCTGGGAAATCCCATGGACAGAGGAGCCTGGTTGGCTACAGTTCATGGGGTTGCAAAAGAGTTGGGCATGACTGAGCGACAAAGCAATAACAATCAAAAGAAGCTCCCTGGAGCATCCTTGGCTCTTTAGAGCAAGCATTTCCACTGAAGATAAAAAAAATTGAGTCCTGAGCTTAGTTTCCTAAATGTCTAGAGTGAAAAAGAATATGAGAAAGATACAACCGAATGTTGGTAAGTATTAGAACAACCAACACATCACAGGTGAGAGTATTAATGGAAGAGCTATTTGTAAAACTAATACTGGACTTCCCTGGTGGCTCAGATGGTAAAGCGTCTGCTTAAAATGCGAGAGACCTTGGTTCGATCCCTGGGTCGGGAAGATCCCCTGGAGAAGGAAATGGAAACCCACTCCAGTATTCTTGCCTGGAAGATCCCATGGACAGAGGAGCCTCGTAGGCTACAGTCCATGGGGTCGCAAAGAGTCAGACACGATTTAGCAACTTCACTTTCACTTTGACACTAAAGGATTAAATGTGCATCTACTAAATGACCTAGTCATTTCATCTTTTTGTATTTTTCTGAGATAAGTTAAAAAAATATAACGTCTTTTAGAGAAATGTTTGTAACAGCTTGATCACAATAGCCTATAACTGGAAATAGCCCCAAAGATTTCATCAACAGGAGAACAGAAAAAAAGCTATGGTCTATTTATACAACAGAATACAACTCAGCAATAAAAATAGATTAGTGATGCACACAATAAAGCCTGTGAATCTCAAAAAAATTCATGCTGAAGGAAAGAAGTTAGACACAAAATTGCCCGTCTGCGTGATTCTACTGATGTGAAGTTCTAGAACAGGCAACACGACTTACCAGGAAAGAAATCAGAGCAGTGCTAGCTTCCGGGAGAAGGTGGATTTCGTGGGAAAGGGCACAGGAAAACTTTCTGGGTGACCGGAAAGTTCTATGGGTTTTTGATAAAATTGAAAGACTAGTTTACTTAAAAATCTGTGCATTTCACTGATGTAAATTACACCAAAAAGGGGAGACGAAAGCAGTTAAGAAACCGAATGCTTCTGGAGGCTCTTAAAGACCCAGTAGCTCTATCATTCTTTGTGGCAACAGGATCTTGGACAATGGATCTGGCCTTGCTGTTTCAAGTAAAATTGACCATGTTAATTCATGTTCATGGTTATTCCCAGCTGGACTAGATCTTTGAAGTAGAGATCAGTCTTAACATCATGATGTTCCCAGGATCTGGTGTGAGGATGGGCCTTCACAGGTACAGAGGAAATATTTTTTGAATAAATGAATGACTCTTTGTATATTTATACATATGTAAATATACACATATTATTTAGTGTAATGTAAAGTATATATAATATATATTATTATTTAGCATGAAGTGTAGTTGGCTTAAAGTGTTATATTAGTTTCAAGTGTACAACATAATGATTTGGCATTTTTATAGATTATACTCCATTTAAAGTTATTATAAAATATTTTGCTGTATTCCCTGTGCTATTTGTTTTATACTGTATTCCCTATATCTTATTTATTTTATACATAGTAGTCTATACCTGATGCTGAAGTTCTAATACTTTGGCAGCCTAATGTGAAGAAATGACTCATTAGAAAAGACTCTGATGCTGGGAAAGATTGAAGGCAAAAGGAGAAGAGGGCATCAGAGGGCGAGATGGTTAGACAGCATCACCGACTCAATGGACATGAATTTGGGCAAACTCCAGGAGACAGTGAAGGACAGGGAAGCCTGCCGTGCTGCAGTCCATGGTGTCGCAAAGAGCTGGACATGACTCAGTGGCTGAACAACAGCAGCAGCAAATCTCTCCCTCCTAATCTGCTTCCCCTGTTTTCCCTGCGTCTCTCCCCA
Organism: Moschus berezovskii; assembly: GCF_049115385.1. Taxonomy (NCBI): domain Eukaryota; kingdom Metazoa; phylum Chordata; class Mammalia; order Artiodactyla; family Moschidae; genus Moschus; species Moschus berezovskii. The sequence continues at coordinate 14,304,173 of NC_142474.1, forward strand.
CTAGTAACCGATGGTTTGTTCTTTGTATCTGAGTCTGTTTCTTTTTTTTTGTGTGTGTGTGTGTATTTTTATTTTTTTATTTTTGTAGTTAATTTATTTTTTATTGGAGGCAAATTATTTTACAATATTATATTGGTTGGTTTTGCCATACATTGATATGAATTTGCCCCGGCTTTACATAAGTTCCCCCTCCTGAACACCCCTCCCACCTCCCTCCTCCCTTTATCCTCCCTCTGGGTCATCCCCGCATGCCAGCCCCGAGCATCCTATAACATGCATCGACCCTGAACTAGTGATTCGTTTCACATATGACAACATACGTGTTTCAATGCCATTCTCCCAAATCATCCCACCCTCACCCTCTCCCATAGAGTCCCAAAGACTGTTCTATACATCTGTGTCTCTTTTGCTGTCTCGTATACAGGGTTATCATTTGCATCTTTCTAAATTCCATATATATGTGTTAGTATACTGTATTGGTGTTTTTCTTTCTGGCTTACTTCACTCTGTATAATAGGCTCCAGTTTCATCCACCTCATTAGAACTGATTCAAATGTATTCTTTTTAATGGCTGAATAATACTCCATTGTGTATATGTACCACAGCTTTCTTATCCATGCGTCTGCGGATGGACATCTAGGTTGCTTCCATGTCCTGGCTATTATAAACAGTGCTGCAATGAACATTGGAGTACACGTGTCTCTTTCAATTCTGGTTTCCTCAGTGTGTGTTTCTTTTTTGTTACAGTCCTTTGTTCATTTTATTTCTTAGATTCCACATGTAAGTGAAAACATACAGTATTTGTCTTTCTCTGTCTGACTTATTTCACCAAGCATAATACCCTCCAGGTCCATCTAGGTTGTGAATGACAAAATTTCATTCTTTTTTATGGCTGAGAGATAATAAACAAATGACTCTTAATGGAATTACTTGACAGGAATAAGAAGTTCTTGTACTCTTGGGTGATCCATGGGTCCTGCCACTGGACGGGAAAGTGGGTCGCTGTGTTTTCATAGAAGGGGTCAACTTTCCTCCCTTCTTCCCTCCCTTCTTTTCTTCCTTCTTTCCTTCTCCCCTCCCCCACATTTTTCTTTCCTTCCTCCCATTTCTCCTTTTTTCCTTCACTAACCCTCTGCTGTACCTCAAGGGACTATCCATTCATTTCAGGCCCTTTGATTCACTAAGTCCTTAAGGTACAGTGCTTATGGGCTTTCAAGGGATCCATGAAAGTAGCTCAGATATGATTAAGTAAAGAAAATCGCAAAGTATAAGAATGAGTGTTTAATTAAATATACATAAAGCATATAATTATGGAAGCTAGTTTAATCCAAGTCAACTCCTATAGTTATAGAAAAATTCTACTCAGTGTAGGATGTGGGTTTATTTGAACGTGGTTTCATGATGTTGGATGGGGGCGTCTCCAAAAGTCAGGGGGTGGGGGGGCTCCCAAGACTCTTAAGTAACTGTAAAATCGATGTATACTTGATATTGTGGGAAACTCATTTGCCAAAACATACAAGAAAGTGGGAGAAGACACAGGAAGAAAAGAAGAATCAATATATAAGGTTATGAGGAATAACTTCAAATTCATTTTTTTTTTTTTACCAAAAACTTTGCAGGTAATATAAACATGCACGGTAGGCAGAAGAATGACCCTCTAAAGAGATCCATGTCCTAAGCCTTAGAACTTGTGGATATGTTACTTTACAGGACAAAAGGGAATTTGCAGATGTGATTAAAGTTAATGATCTTGCGACGGGGAGATTATTCCCCAATATCTAAGTGGGCCCAAGGTAATCACATAATCCTTAAAACTGGAGAATCTCTTTTGACTATGGTCGGGGATGGATGTGACAGGGAGGAATGGTCAGAGAGAGGCAACATCGCTGGCTTTGAAGATGGAAACAAGGGCCATGATTAAAAATACTAAGAATACAAGTGGCTTCCGGAAGCTGGAAAAACCAGGAAAATGGATTCTCCCCTTGAGTCCATAAAAAAGAGCACAGCCCTGTAGACATCTTGACTACAGCCCGTTGTCAGACTTCTAATCCCCACAACTACACTAAATACGTATTGTTTAGGCTACGAAGTTCACGTTAATTGATCCTGCCAGTCACGGATGCAATCAATGCACGTGGCATGCAGCATGTGTTGAATGTTTTCTATGTGCCAAGCACTGTGTTGTGTACTTTGCATGTCTGAGCTTTCTCAATTTTCATAACAACTCTGTGAAGCGGGTACTGTTATCACTCTCCTTTTATTTCACTTACTTTCTTCCTTTCCTTATTTTTGGCTGTGTTGCACAGCATGTGGGATCTTAGGTCCCTGACTGGGGATCGAACCCACAGGGAAGTGTGGTGTCTTAACCACTGGATCATCAGGGAGGTCCCCACCCTCCTTTTAAAGGCTGAATCTTAGAGAGGGTGAGGAGATTGCCCAAGGTCACAGACCTTATGAGGGATAGGAGTGGGATTTGTACCCAGCTGTGTTTGTTCCTGGGCTTCCCAGGTGGTGCTAGTGGTAAGGAACCTACCTGCCCATGTAGGAGACATGGGAGACACAGATTCGATCCCTGGGCCAGGAAGCTCCCCTGGAGGAGGGCATGGCAACGCTTTCCAGTGTTCTTGCCTGGAGAATCCCATGGACAGGGGAGACTGGTGGGCTACAGTCCATAGCGACGCAAAGAGTCGGACACAATGAAGTGACTTAGCATGCACACACATGTTCGTTTCTGTGATAAACAGTAGAGTCACAGAGTAAAAGCTCTTTGTAATTTTTTGGCCTTCAATCCAGGATGATGAGGGTCAAATTTACCTTTGCAGAACCTACAAGAAAAGGTGAGCACGAGGCACGACAATGTAACAGCTCTTTAGGATGACGTGTTTTAGTAGGGGCAGAACCATCTCCATTCTCATAAATCGTCTACGGGACCACATGCTTCAGACCTCGAAGGAGCATCACTTTTCACATAAACAATTACAGAACTAATTACAAACCATTTTTATCTGTCCATTAAGGTAGATATAATTAAGGTAACATTTTGTTAAACTAGTTTGAGGATGCGCTTTAGTGTCATGATGATGACCTTTATTTCTCTGAGTTTCTAATTTGTCTTGGCTGCATCTTGAACCATCTCCTGTCCACTCTTTGGTGCTCCATCAGAGCATCTTCAGCCCCTCTGTTCCGCATCCCCTCCACTTTCCTAGTAACTTTCTAGTCGTCCTTTAGTTGTCCTCTGAAATCTCACTTTCTGAGGGAGGCCGCCCTGATGCCCCAGACCTGAGAAATCCTCTGGAATGCATTCCAAAAGTGTCCTGATCCTTCTTCTGTCTGCCTCATCAGCCTCATCACCTCTATCACCTGTTTCATCTACACACATTGATCATCTCTTTCCCCTGCGCCTTGCCTCATGAAGGCAGAACACTGTGTCATTTCCCACTGGCCCTCCGGGGCCCAGGACAATGATTGTCAACTGATAACATTTAATAGGGCTTTCCTGGTGGCTCAGTGGTAAAGATTCTGCCTGCTAATTTAGGAGACCCAAGTTAGATCCCTGGGTCTGTAAGATTCCCTGGAGGAGGCTATGGCAACCTACTCTGGTATTCTTGCCTGGAAATCCCATGGACAGAGGAGCCTGGTGGGCTACAGTCCATTGGGTCTCAAAGAGTCAGACACGACTTAGCTACTAAAATAACAACAACATTCAGTAAATATCCGTGGGCTGATTCCCGATAGATTTTAATTGGTCTTTGCTTCTTAGTGGCCACTATCGCTGTCTACTTGGACCTTAACTGGGTGTGATTTTTGTCCCATCCTCCACCTTCCACTTTCACAACATGTGTACTTTCCACATCACACACTTTCTGCTTCACGTGTACTTTCACACAAGGAGACTCCTACACGTGTGAGCATGTGAACACACACACATGTGCACACACAGGATGAGCAATGTCTTTTCAAATCTCCTCTGTACCTTTAGGATGGAGCCCCTGGGCCCTGGTCAGCAGGACTGGCTTCTGAATCGGTCTAGAGAGGGAAGTGGCGGGGCATGATGCTTTTGAGTCAGGCATTGTTCTCTGGGAGCATCTACCCTTTTGGAAGGCCCTGGGGGTTACCTGTGCATCAGTCCAGACCCTTGGGGAGGCCTTTTTTCCCCTGAAGCTCACGTCCTGGGATTCCATTTCTGCTATTCTTGTCCCCATGTGGATTGGTGCTCAGACTGGGGGTCAGTGACTGAAGCCATGCTTTCTTCCCTCCCTCTCTTCCCCGCCATCGGGAGTTTCAGTAGGGGAGTCCCTCCTTCCTAGGGTCCCCTGGAGACTACCTGGCATTTCACAACTGCTGCCCAGACTCACAGAGCTGAGGGCTTGAGGCCGGGTCATGGTCCCGAAGGGGCCTGACCCTTAGACCCCAGCCCTCTGCAGCAACCTTGGGATGGTCATTGCATAACTGGCAGTGAAACCCCTGCCACGGAGCTGAAGCCCTTTGACCGCGTGGAAACTTTCGAAAACAGACTGAGCCCGTAATGATGTCCTCTTCTGTTCCTGGTTCCCAGTCTGCTCAGCTCCACCCCTCCCCTATTCATGCCCTGCACTGGCCTTTGCCCTGAGCCTTGCCCCCTCCCAGTGTCCCTGGCCTGCTCCACCTACTGCCCAGACCAATGAGAGTCCAGAAAAAAGAGTGTGATGGGGTTGGGTGTGGGAATGCCTTTGTGTCTGGAGGCAGAATTGCAACCACCCTACAGGATTCCCGGGCAGTGTTTCCTGAACCCCTCTGGGGAGGCCTGGGTGTCCCAGCTGACCTCCCTGCCTGCCTCCCTAGCCTGCCCCTCCTGCAGCCTGTCCCTGCTTCAACACCTCACAGCCAGATGACCTTCCTGCTTACCCTCTCCCCATCTTTCACCAAGACACGCAGAGAGTGTGGTTAAGACTTTGGGAGTCCCCAGACTTGGGTTCAATACCTGGCTGTTTGACCTTGGGCCTGTGACTTCACCTCTTCGGTCCTCTGTTTCATCATCTGTAACATGGATTTGATATTCCCTTTCTCACAGGGTTGTCATAAGTGTGACCCCGTTCAACACACATTTTCGGATCACCTGCTATGTGACAGGCACTGAGCTGTGTGCTAGGGTCACAGGGTGATCAAGACAGAGTCTGGTAGGAGGGAGCCTGCAGTCTAAAGGTGGAGATAGAAAACTCTTGCACTCATTCACAGAGATAGGCCAACAAGCAAAGAGCCATGGATTCCCAGCGCACATTGGATGATGATAAGAAGCAGAAGGACAGGAGACATTGACAGAAGGCAACAGTTAGAGCCTCCTGGGGGTGAAGGGGGTGGGGGAAGAGGTGTTTTCGGGGATGGTACTAACCAGACCTGGAGGATGAAAAGGGGTCCACGGCTGGAGAAGAGGTCAGATGGAGGGACATCCTGCGCGATAAGGCTCAGAAAGCGAGAAGCCATCTGGTGGGTTTGTAGATCCCAATGGGACTCTTTGTGGCTTGGGTATAGAGAAGCAGAGTTATCCTGGATCCTGTAGGCCTTTGGATCGGCACCACCAGCATCACCTGGGGACTTGTTAGAAATGCATATTCTTGGGCCCCAGTGCAGGCAGACTAAGTGAGAAACTCTAGGGGTAGAGTTCTATAGGGGATCCAAGTTTGACAGTTTCTGCTAAACTAAAGGAGGGAGTTTGGACTTTCCCCCCAGCATGGGAGAATACTATTAGAGAGCTTCATTTTTTTTTTTAATGGTGAGGTTTATTTATTAATTTTTTAAAAAATATTTATTTGGCTGTGCCACGTCTTAATTGCGGCATGCCAGATCATTGATCTTCAGTGCAGCAGGCGGGATCTTTGTGGCATGTGGGATCTAGCACCCTGACCTGGGCCCCCTGCCTTGGGATTGCAGAGTCTGAGCCACTGGGCCACCAGGGAAATCCCTAGAGAATTTTTTTTTTTTCCCTAGAGAATTTTAATCGGGGGAGAGGGATGGCTAAATTTGGCTGACAGTATCGTTTAAAGGCTAGAGTTTGAACCACCCCACCTTTCCAGTCTCCTGCTTTGCTGTCTCCTCCTCCACTTCGCAGGCTGCTGCCCCCGATGTCCCCACCTAGGGCCTCTATTTGTGATGATCATACCCTGTAGTAGTAGTTGCTCGATTGTGTCTCCCTGTGACTCCGCAGACTGTAGCCCGCCAGGGTTCTCTGGCCATGAAACTCTCCAGGCAAGAATACTGGAGCGGATAGCCATTCATTTCTCCAGGGGATCTTCCTGACTCAGGGATCGAACCTGAAGTTCCCACATTGTATGCAGATTCTTTATCATCTGAGCAGGCCACTTGATTTTGCAAAGACCTGTGTTTGAGCAGCTTCTCTGTGCAGGAAATTAAGCCCAACAGACCATCTCTTGGGTCTGAGAGCTGACCTTATAGGAAAGGAGCTACGCTCTCCAGGGCTCATGCAACCAAGAGGTGAGAGTCCCACCTGGGCTCAGGTATCTCCTAAGGAAGTTATCCAGTGGGTGTAGCCCATGGAGTGTCCATCCCTGTCTAACTCCTGAACTGGGGGGTCAAGAAGCTACAGCTCTTAGGGTCAGTCCAAACTCACTACAAGGAGCAAATCTCAACAGATGATTTAGATAAAAATTGCTGACATATCAAGAAAGCTAGTCAAAATAGCTGAAATACTCAAGCAATTAAAGCCAAATACCTAAACTACTTAGAAAAGTTCAGGCAAGTGACTTCAAGACTCAGAGGACTCAGGTGAAGCTGTTTAGCAGTCAGGTGGGCAGAGGAACATGCTTGTGGGATTTGGAATCAATTTCTCCATAGACACTGGTTTGCTGTGTGGCCTTGCATTTCAGAACCATCAAGTGCTCTTCTGTGAAGAGGGGTCAGTAGCATCTATCTTGTAGGTCCTGGGTCAGTGGGAAAGACTCAAAGGGCTGGAGGACTTTGATGGCAGGAGAGTGGGAAGTGGGGATCCATGACTGGCTTCACTCATGGATCTGGTGCCTTGGCAGGGATGGCTAGAAGCTGGACTCAACTCAGGTGGCACATTTCCCCTCTGGCATGATGCCTTATGGGGCTTCCCTGGTGGCTTAGATGGTAAAGAATCTGTCTGCAATGTGCGAGCTGCAGGTTTAATCCCCAGCAGTCCACGGGGTCGCATAGAGTTGGACACGACTGAGCGACGGAACGGAACGGAATGGAAGGAAGATCCTTTGGAGAAGGGAATGGCAACCCACTCCAGTATTCTTGCCTGGACAATTTCAAGGACAGAGGAGCCTGGTTGGGTTCAAAGAATTGGACATGACTGAGCGACTAACTTTCACTCCTTTATTTTCATGATACCTTACATGAAAATACAGAGTTCCAGAGAATGAGATGGAAATGGAATGATCCTTTATGACAAACTTTGAAAGTCACATAGCATTATGCTCGCCATACTCTATTTTTTAAAAAAAATGTTTATTTATTTAGGCTGCATCGGGTCCTGGTTGGGACATCTGTTGTTGCAGCGCATAGGTTTAGTTGCCCTGCGGCATGTGGCATATGGGATCTTAGTTCCCCAACCAGGGGCTGAACCCACGTCCCCTGCATTGAGAGACAGATTCTTAACCATTGGACAAGCAGGGAAGTCCTGTCACCATATCCTATTGATTGAAATAGTCACGAGCGCACTCTGATTAAGGGAGAGAGAATCAGGACCTACCTCTCAATAGGAAGAGTGTCAAAGAATTTGCGGCTGTCATTTAAACGCAAAACACTGACAAGCCTTCCAGAATTCAGTCAGTGATGACCAGGCTTGCCACTTAGTCAGAACTATGCTTCCAGCCCCTATGGTTAGCAATAGGGCGGGTCCTTCTTATTGGTGGTGGTGGTGCTGTCATGTCTCAGTCTGTGACCCCATGGACTGTAGCCCACCAGGCTCCTCTGTCCAGGAGATTTTCCAGGCAAGAATACTGGAGTGGGTGGCCATTTCCTCCTCCAGGGGATCTTCCTGACCCAGGGATTGAAACCATGTCTCCTGCATCGGCAGGTGGATTCTTTACCACTGTACCATCTGGGAGGCCCAGGTCCTTCCTATTGGATGGATGCGAAACCATCAGCTCCTTGTAAGCCTTAGAATTCAACTGACCTTGGTTTGTGACCCAAGGAAGGGTGTCGAGTCCATTTCCCTGCAGGTCAGCTGGGCTGGGGAAGGGATGAATAACATCCTCCAGCTTCTCCCTCTCCGAGCATTTAAAAAGCAGTAATAAATAGATGAGAGCCTGGGAGGTGTGACTGATTTGTTTTATGAATCACAGAAGAGGCTGTAACTCATGGGAGATTAGGGTTGAAGTAAGTTGTACGGCGCTTGCATTACACACGGAGATTAATGGCTTATCGCATGAGGCCCCACTGTTAACCAGCTCACCCACAGGGAATTTAATGGGTGGGGGATACACGGGCTGACTTTTTAATTCTCGAACAAATGCTTCAGGCTTCTGTGCAGCCTGGATTCTCACCTGCAAGTGCCTGCCTGATCAGAGCCATGAGGGCTCAGGAATTGGACAGCAACTTAGTTCATATAGGGAGAAGAAACCGAATATTCCTAAGGATGCTCACCATCCATTTCCTTCCTGCCCTGTTTCTTCCCTCAAGGCAATGAGCAGTAATTTCTTGGGAGGGCTAGGAGGGGATGCCTCTTTTCTTACTACCGTCAGCCAGCATCCACTCATTGTCCAGGTGCCGTGCTGAGGGTTTTATGGGATTCTCACTGAAATCTCACGGCAACCATATGAGATCGGCATGATTGAATCCATTTTACAGCAGAGAAACACAAGCTGGGGGCTTCTTGAACTGGAGGGAGTATGGGTTGGCATGCCATGGTCCAGGACTGGGATCCTGCATGCATGCTTTTTTCCCTGAGTTTTCTTATTGTCTTGGAGCTTCAGTTGCTTCATCTGTAATACAGACAATGTCAGTCCTTCGCAGAAGTGTTCTAGGGTTACATGATCACAGTGCCTGGTACTTAGGAGGTGTTCATCCAGATGTCAGTCCACTGTTGGGGGCAAGAAAGGGATAGCAGAGGGAAAATCCATCACGTGCTTCTGAGACAAAACCTGGCATCCTGCGGGTGCCTCTGGAGCAATATCTTGGAGGGTCAAAGTGGTATTCAACAGGGTTGGCCTGCTGGTTGAACAGAGCCAGGCTGGAGAAGAGTGAGGTTAGGCTCTACACTTGAGAACTATGCAAAGCCTCAGGCTAAGAGTACCCGATGATGCATGTTGCAGAATGGCTGGAAGAATTCAGGAGCTGGACAAGCCTGCACATGGCTGGAGTCATTCGTGTTGCTGATGGGCTCCCAGTGGGGCCACAGGAAGCCCCTGACATTCCTTGTTTCAACCGGTTTGACCATCTTCACATCTCAGCTTCTGCCGCTGGTCCCCTGACCAGCATGCCTCCTGCATGATGGGATTAGAACCTGGGATCCATCTGCCATCACAGAGTCCAAGATGTTGGTTTCTGTCCTGTCGACTTAGGTGGAACTCTATACTTTTATCCACCTGCTTCCCAGTCTTTATACCCACAGAGAGGAAGACCTTGTTGGATATTTTTGGCTGTCCAGATTCCTACCAGGATCCTCATTAGAAATCTATTTTCGGTGGAACCAGCCTGGGTTAAATCCCATGAGTTTGGTTTATTGATTCCTGATACTAAAGACAGAACTCTCCTTAAAGGCTGCTGAACTAACAGGACAAATTAAGAGACTCTCCCCCTTTCATACACTGGGAATCGTAACACTGCACTTCATGGCTACTGATCAGGCCACACTCTGCATTTTCCATGTGTGATGATTCTCCCACTAAATGCATCCTCGTCTCTGTTCACAGCATGTTCCCTACCTTTCTTGCTTTATTTCTGCACTTAAAACTTTCTATTTTATATATGCATATGCTCAGTCGTGTCAGTCATGTCCAACTCTTTGCAACCCTAGGGACTTTAGCCCACCAGGCTTCTCTGTCCATGGGATTCTCCAGGCAAGAATACTGGAGTGGGTTGCCATGCCTTCCTCCAGGAGCTCGGCCCAACCCAGGGATCAAACCCGCGTCTCCTGTGTCTATTTTATAATATACATTTTGTAAAGCAGATTTTAAGCTTCTTCCTTTCTTTGTTGTGCTGCATAACATACGGAATCCTAGTTCCCTGACCAGGGATAGAACCGGTGTCCCTGTAGTGGAAGCGCAGAGTCCTGACCACTGGACCACCAGAGAAGTCCCATACATTTAATTGTCTGCCTGTCTATCCATCCCCGCTAGTATACAAACTCCACCAGGACAAGGATTTCTGTCTGATGCATTTCTTGCTACTTTCCCCATCCTAGACAGTATCTGACACATAATAAATACAAGTGTCGACTTAAAAAATGGTCACAACATAAAAATTGAGAGTTATGCTTTATTCGGCAGAAATTTCTTAGGACTTCTAGTCCAGGGGACAGCATCTCAAGTAGCCCCAAGAGAATTGTTCAAAGGAGGTGGAGGGGTGGTCACGTTATATAGAAGTTTGCAACAAAGGGCAAGTAGTCTAAACATCAAAAGTATTTTTGTGAATTACAGAAAACAAGCTATATCAAGTTAAGGAATTTAGCTCTTTTCTATGTATGAAAAGATGTAAGAGTCTGGGCTCACTGAAATCATTCCCTTCATATGCACCTCAGCAATCTGGGGCCAGTATCCTGCATTTTCCCTTAGTGCTTACCCACAGGGAGCAGCTTCTGGATTGCAGGTATTGTTCTGCCTGGGTGCTCCTGGGGCTCAGAAATTCACATTTGGAGGGCCGGAATCATGGATGACTGTGACATCCTTGTTTACTCATATGGCAGGAAATACTCCATTTCCCAAGTGGAATTGATTGCATGAAGAAATACTCATGAGCTTTCAGATATCCAGGTCTCCCAGATGGCTGTCCTCCACCCCTGTGCCCTGCTGGGACCTTGCCTGGCTCACAGACCTGATCGTTCGGCAGCTCTCTGTGTTAGGGTCTTGTTGGCCCCTAACCTGGACACGAAGATTTCCTCCCTGGATTTGGTCTTGGCCTCCAGCCCAGGCTTTCCAGGAAATCCAAACCCAGCTGTTTTCAGTCTTGACTTTGCTTCTCCTAATTCGTCTCTGAAACTCTGTGAGGCTCTTGCTCTTTTGAGCGGCAGATGCGTGAATGGCCAGTTGTATTGGGCCTGTGGTCATTGTCAGTCCTATGGCCCGATGGCAGAGCTTCAGTGGAGAGTCTGTCAACAAGCATCCTATACACAGAACTCAGCACCATACTGCCTGGGTTCAAGATCCGTTTCCGCCACATACTAACTCTTTGGACCATCTTTCTGAACCTCTTTTTCATCAGTAGAATGGGTTTAATGATGCTTAGTTGAAAGCTTTAGCGAGATAAAGTTTGAAAAGCAAAACTAACTTGGCATACAGTAAGTGCTCAATAAATATTAGATATTATTATTTTGGATGTCAGACTCTGGAGGGGGGAGGGGACAGAGGGGAATTAGATAAGGGTAGGGCATAGCTGGGAAGGATTGGGGGCAGGAGGAGAAGGGGACGACAGAGAATGAGATGGCTGGATGGCATCACCGACTTGATGGACATGAGTTTGAGTGAACTCCAGGAGTTGGTGGTGGACAGGGAGGCCTGGCATGCTGTGATTCATGGGGTCGCGAAGAGTCGGACACGACTGAGCGACTGAACTGAACTGAACTGAGGGCATAGCTGCTACAACCTGGGGGTAAATCAAGGGTACTAATAAAGCAGTTTCACATCTATAAAGGACTCACCATGTGTTGGTACTCTATGAAGAGCTTTACATCAACTTTGCCTCATCTAATTCTCAACCAGCCTCCTGCACTGGCAGTTATTACCTCTCGCAGATGCTGAGCAGAACTCTGAGAGTTGATACGCAGGTGACTGGCATAGTCACCAATGTGACTGGCAGTCACATTAATCTGGCACCAAGGCCCAAGCTCTCAGACACTGCTACCCTTCCACCTGAATACCCTGTGGACACACACATGTTCGGAACCTTGGTCATCTTTCTAATTAATTATCTCGTGCTCCTTGTATATTTTGAAATAATGGAAAAATGTAAGAAAATAAAAGCCAAACACATAGAATCCAAAAAGCAGACGCAGTTTGACTCTGCTTTAAAAGATTTAAAAAATACCCCATTTCTCCAGCAAAATAATGACATTTGATCCCATATCTCTTTGAGTCATAGGAATATACAAGGTTTCTGGGTGATTTAATTCTCTGGAGAAGTGATGGAGCTTGGGTCCATGGCACGGAACTTGCTGGGATTCTAGTTCTGTCCCTTATCAGCTGTGTGAAATTTTTTAAAAAATATTTTATTTATTTATTTATTTAACTGAGTCAGGTCTTAGTTGCAGCACCTGGGATCTTCACTGTGGCCCATGGACTCTCTAGTTGTGGCACGTGGGCTCCAGAGTGCTCCAGCTCAGTAGCTGAGGTGCTCATTAGTTGCTTCGTGGCTCTGCAGCATGTGGGATCTTAGTTCCCTTATCAGGAATTGAACCCGCATCCTCTGAATTGCAAGGATGATCCTGGGTAAGCCAAGACCTTTGGAGTATACACTGTCAGGCACCAATTTTATTCCCCCAGATCCCTCTGCTGTTTTTGTACACGCCAGCCAATCAAGGGCAGGTGCCCTCTGGCTGCAGGAACTCCCTCTCTCAGCTCATGTCCATGAAGAGCTGGAGCTGATTTGTTTGTGTGCATGCTAAGTCAGTCAGTCGTGTCCGACTCTCTGTGACCCCATGGACTGTAGCCCGCCAGGCTCCTCTGTCCATGAGATTCTCCAGACAGGAATACTGGAGCGGGATGTTATGTCCTTCTCCAGGGAGATCTTCCCAACCCAGGGATTGAACCCGGGTCTCCTGCATTGCAGGCAGATTCTTTACTGTCTGAGCCACCAGGAAGGCCCGAAGGATATATAGGAGGGTCTTACACTGCTACTGCAATTTTTCTATAAGCTTGAAATTGCATCAGAATAAAAGGAACCTTTGTCTCAGAGTGGGTTTCCAGGGAACTCAACCTCAGATACCTTCTGAGCCTCGGTTTCCTCAATTCCTCAAAAGAGATCAGGGTCTTTACCCACCTAGGCTCTTGCCAGGATTTAGAGCAGCAGGCATCTGAGACAAGCCTGGCACAGATATCAGAGCCTGTATTTCCCCTCCCTGTCCATTAACCACATATCCTGGAATGCAGGGCTTGGGAGGCCTTCAGAGAATTCCCAACACACACTGCAGGGACCTCAAAGAGACGCACTGCTGTCCTTGGTTCTCTCTCTGTGTCCACACTCTGCTTAGCGTGTCTCTTTGCAGAACCCTTCCTGGTCCGCAGTTGTGGTCAGTGATTTTTGTAGATTAAAAGAAACCCCAGGGGGGCAGACATTTTTCCTGGGGAGATCAAAGAGCTAGTCTAACATAAAAGAAACTGTATAAAACTATATATGTTAGGAACAAAACAAAACCCAAAAACCCAACCCAGGAGCACACGATTCATATGTCAGAGTCGATAAGCCCAAACTGCAGCGATCTGCTCTGTAGAGTTGCCAGCTGAGGCAGGAATGCTGCCTTGTCCAGAAAAGGTAGCCGCATAAAAGGGAGATTTTTATAGACTTTGGCACAAGGATGAGGCAGGAACCGTATGTCCAAGGCTTTGTGAGGAATCTCTAGGACTGATGTGGTTTCTTTTACCCTTACTTTTAATAAGTTACTATATAAGTCAGGCTTTAACTGGGGAAACAGAAGTAGCTGGAGATATGCATTAATATTTATGGTGAGGCACTGACTGTTTAGGCAGTGAGGTCTGGCTTGGCAAGCCCAAAATCCACAGGGGAGGCTGGGACTCTCGAGTGCGAGTTATAGCTTCTGTCCACAAGCAGAATTTCTTCTTCAGGGAAGCAGTTCAATTTAGTTCATCACAGTTGCTCAGTGATGTCCGACTCTTTGCGACCGCATGGACCGCAGCACACCAGGCCTCCCAGTCTATCACCAACTCCCAGAGTTTACCCAAACCCATGTCGATTGAGTCGGTGATGCCATCTAACCATCTCACCTTCTGTCATCCCCTTCTCCTCCTGCCTTCAATCTTGCCCAGCATCAGGGTCTTTTCAAATGAGTCAGTTCTTTGCATCAGGTTGCCAAAGTATTGGAGTTTCAGCTTCAACATCAGTCCTTCCAATGAATATTCAGAACTCATTTCCTTTAGGATGAACTGGTTGGATCTCCTTGCAGTCCAAGGGACTCTCAAGAGTCTTCTCCAACATCACAGTTCAAAAGCATCAATTCTTTAGGGCTCAGCTTTCTTTACAGTCCAACTCTCACATCCATACATGACTACTGGAAAAACCATAGCCTTGACTAGACGGACTTTTGTTTGCAAAGTAATGTCTCTGCTTTTTAATATGCTGTCTAGGTTGGTCATAGGTTTTCTTCCAAGGAGCAAGCCTCTTTTAATTTCATAGCTTCTGTCCACAAGCAGAATTTCTCTTCAGGGAAGCAGTAGCTCTGCTTTTGAAGTCTTTCAGTTGATTGAATCAGGGCCACCCAATTACACAGGAAAATCTTCTTAAAGGCAATTGCTTATGGACTTTAATCACATCTACAAAATACCTTTCCAGCAATCCTAGATTACTGTGTGACTGAATGACTTGGAGGACAGTAGCCTAGCCAAGTGGACATTAAAACTGACCACCACAGTCACTAACATCAGCTCTTCAGCATCACTCCCACCTCCCTCTCTTTCCATCCTTGTCTACAAGCTGCAAGGCCAATGGTTCCTCTGGTTTGCTGGCACCTAAGCCCATGGTTGTGAGAGTTGGACTGTGAAGAAAGCTGATCACTGAAGAATTGATGCTTTTGAACTGTGGTGCTGGAGAAGACTCTTGAGAGTCCCTTGGACTGCAAGGAGATCCAACCAGTCCATTCTAAAGGAGATCAATCCTGGGTGTTCATTGGAAGGACTGATGCTAAAGCTGAAACTCCAATACTTGGGCCACCTCATGCGACGAGTTGACACACTGGAAAAGAGTCTGATGCTAGGAGGGATTGGGGGTAGGAGGAGACGGGGACAACAGAGAATGAGATGGCTGGATGGCATCACCGATTCGATGGACATGAGTTTGAGTGAACTCTGGGAGCTGGTGATGGACAGGGAGGCCTGGCGTGTTGTGGTTCATGGGGTCGCAAAGAGTCGGACAAGACGAAGCGACTGAACTGAACTGAACTGAACTGAAGCCCATGGTCTCCAATCAATTCCAGTGTGACATATTCCAGGTCAGAAGCCGCTTGGTTTTTCCCATCAATTATGGGATAAATACTCAAATCCTAAGCTGGGCAATTACCATCCTTCATTTTGTACCAAAGACCTAAACTGCATCGACTTGCTCACTTCTCCTTCTGCACAAAATGACAAGAGCTGCCATGTCTTGGACACCTGCCAATTCCCAGGTACTGTACCTGGTGCTTTGCCATACACGGCCTAATTTGATAATCAGAACAATTGTATTTTGCAGATGGGGAAACTGAGACATAGAGAGATTAGAGGAATCCTTGGGTCACCATGGTGGAAACCAGCTTGATGTATAATCCCACAAAGTCTGACTCCATGGTCTATGGCTTTGAGACTTTACATTATTGCTGCCTTTTTGAACGTTCTCTTCTCATTTACCCAGGGATCTTCCACTTAGGCTTCAAAGCCTACCTCAAAAGTTTCCTCCTTTCTGAAGGCTTTCAGATTTCATGGACTGTGCAGCCCTTTCCCAGTTCTGGGTTCTCTGTATTTTTCACGCCCCTTTCCTATGATGACCTGCTAGCATGGCTTCAGTCTCCTCCCACTCGATATGAGCCCTTCATCTGCTTCCCAACGCCCAGCTCAGGGTCTCACCCTATTATTGACACCAATGGTTGTTGTCAAGAATTGCCTTCTTTGGAGGCTTACTGTCCCTCTCAAGGCCCAGCTAATGGCTGACAAGACTGGCAGCCTTTAAGTACTCTGCTCTTCTGTCTATACCAGTGTATGCCTGCCATAAAATTAGGTGCTGAATTCTAATCCTCTGAATTGCAGAGGAGTGATGGTGGCCAACCATACATTGTAAACCAACGAATAAAGGTTTGGCTCTGAAAGGAGCTGGGTGGGTGTCTCCACTGTCCACTACATCTCAACTCTATTTCCCCAGTGTCTCCATGGCTCAACATTCTGGGAATTATTGGATGTCGATCCATTTAGTTGCCTCAGAGATTGTGAGGGTCGAAGGGTCAGATGACGTGGTGCTCATATCTGAAGCTTTCTTGCCTCTCTAGGGTAATTTCAAGGACTCTAACTTGCATAAGATCTCGAGCTGGCTTCTGGTACCACTGGGCAAGACTCAAGTGCACCAACACGGAGACTCTTTGATATGATCGTCAAATGCTGCTATCGATCTCTTTAATTTGGATTTTTGTAGGTTAAATAAATTAATGGACTCATCCCGAGGTAGGTGACTTTCCAGAGGTCCAGGAGGAGTGTTCAGGGCAGGTGAGATAAGGCTATCAGCCAATTAAGCCTCAGAAGGACTTGTGCCCAAGTCCCCAAGACTCCAGGGAGGACGCTGTATGACTCTGCCTTAAGAGGGGAATGCTTCTTCTTTGATGAGTTGCTCAAGTGTACCCTTGGTGGGAATGGGGTCCTCTCAACCCAGGGAGGACATCATCATGGGGGGATAAACAGAAGTGCCCACTCTGGCAAGGAGGAGGCGGATGATGCCAAAATGACTTGCCATGAAGGCCAGAATCTTGGTTAGCCTTCCACCCATGAGGATTGCTACTCGTGGGAAGATTTTAATGGTGTTGTCCCAGATGCCAAGGAGGGAAAAGAGAAATTTAAGCCCTCCTAGTTTCCTTTATTCTGCTTCTTAGCTTCAGAATAAGTAGCTCGCTTCATCTCCACTGCAGTGATGACAGGTTTGCCTGGACTTGTACCATTTCCCTGCTTTACTCCACCTGTCCCTGCACTCTCCCCCAGGAGCTGCATGCCGTGGCTTCTCTGGACCGGGAATTTCCCAAGGGTGGGGACTGTCTCAGTCATCTGTGTCATCCTGATATCCAGCACAGGGTTTGGCACAAAACCGGTACCCAATAAAAATCTGATGAATGAAAATGAGGTATAGATCATAGACAAGGCAGGGTTGCCTCATCCTATAGACAAGGTGATTGGCTAAGATCTGCTGTAATTTCACTTATGTGCATAGATACAGCTAAATGTCCTCAAGGCAGTGAAGAAATCTGGCACAATCTAGTTATTAATTTCGTGTTGGCAGTCATGATGATAATAAGAATTTCTCCTCCCCCTGCCTAATATTCTGGCTTGGGTGTCTGAGATGGGTATTTTCCAACTCTTCTTTTTGCGCTGTACTCTAAGGACATGGCCTTGAATTCCCAGAGTACTGGCTTGGAAGTTTGAATTAGTTAGATGCACTGGATGGTAGATTAACTGGGGGACTGTAAGAAAAAATGTGAAACTTAGGATCAGAGAAACTAAGTTTCATCACGATTATGGCATTTACCATCTATGTCAGTTCAGTTCAGTCGCTCAGTCGTGTCTGACTCTCCGAGACCCCATGAATCACAGCATGCCAGGCCTCCCTGTCCATCACCAACTCCCGGAGTTCACCCAAACTCATGTCCATCAAGTCGGTGATGCCATCTGGGTTAAAAAAAAAAAAATCTAAACCTCAGTTTCCACATCTGTAAAATGGGTATAGCCAAATCTACTACATAGAATTATTCAGAGTATTAAGGAACTGTAGGAAAGATCCTGAGATAAGGAGCTCAGGCTGATGGAGGAGATAGATAAGTAACCAAAAAGTTGACCTATAAGAACCGTATCCCAGTAGAGGTCAGTCCAAGACCAACTGCGGGGTCCTTAATTATTAGTGCTCACCCTGGACCTTGGCCTGTGCAGGGAATAGGGGCCATGATGATTTATGTCCACACCTGCATAAATATGATGTTCTTGGTTTCCTACAGCCCTTGACCTGAGTGGATCCTGGCTTGGAGTCTACAGCTCTGTCAGCAGACAATGAGGAAACATCTCTTTGAACCTGAGGTCCTGCACACATGCGTGAATGTAGCTTCTAATGCACAGCACTCACAGGGTAAAGAAAATGATAGCTTTCAGGAGGCAGCAACTAAGTAGGTGCAGAGGGCACTAGTGTCTGGACACTCAGTGGAATCATGTACTTTGCTTGTAATAATCAAAGCCTGTCCTTCTACTAACCCACATGAAAAAGGGGTACATTCTGTGACCCTGTTCAAGTTGGAGGGTTCAGATGCTGAAAGGGGGGTCGTGGCAGAGGCGAGGACTGAAAGTGGCTGGTTTGTCTAGCTGGATCTCCCTCCCTGCTTTTTGAAGGTGGTGAGCATGAAGAGCCTGCTGAGTGAGGTGTTAGGTGATCTAAGCCAGGTCACCTGGCATCTTTCTATGTCTCAATTTCCTCACTGCGGAGCATGGTACTGAGTTGTGTGCAGCAAAAGAAAAAAAAAGGATGGCTGTAAAGTTCTTTGATTATACAAATCACTAAATAATAACATTTAATTATTTATAACGTGTTTTGAGATCTTGGGTTGAAAGCTGTGGCGGCTGCAGTGTGTTATTAACCGGCTGTCAGCAACCTTTGTTCAGGTAATAGACTTAATTACTACATTAATTGGATTCGGTGAAGGAGAGGAGTGAAGGACCTCCGAGCTTCTCTCCACCCACTTCCCAGCTCTCCCTGGCCAGTCCAGTTGGGGGAGTGTGTCCACCTGTCCTGGATCCTTTTCCTTACCTGCGGTCCTTCCTTTCAGCGCACCCGGCCTGCCGCTCCACCGCGGTTATCCTTCAGGAGTGCACTATGAGCGGGCGTTTCCTGGGCTTCTAGGGGTTGATGAGGCTGCTCTCCTTTGTCCCTGTGTATCAATCACCCGCTCTAATTAGACTGTAAACAAACTCCACCCCCCAGCCGGTCTGCGCGAAGCTTGTTGCAGGTCACGTGGCCAATATGTAAATCTACGACCCTGGAGCAGTTTAATGGCCGTGGTGACCGCAGGTAGTAACTCAGGCTTTCCTATAAATGGAAAATAAAAACAACAACCCATTACGGATGATGGTAGGTCTGCCACCTGCACGGGGAGCATCATAAACTTGACCGATTGCTCCTGTGCATGGCTGAGGACAGGACTGTGGTGGGGGTGGGGGGCTCTCCAGGTGGCAGGAGAGCAGATTTGTGGCCTGTCGTTTTCAGGTTGTCCCTTCTCTTTGCCCAGGCCCGCACACCTGCAGGCTCAGAAGCACTCCACCTACCCTTCCCAGTGGATTTTTGTCTGGCTCCATCTTTCGCCTGTGGGCGGGGCTCGCGTCTTCCAGCGAGTCTTCCTCCGCCCTCCTTCAGAAGATGGTGTGCATGCCCAGGGGCTGATCTGGGTCACTCCGGTCCTGTTGCCCCCTTTCCTTTGTGCGACCAGTTTTAGAAGGACAGCCTGACCGAGTGGAAATCTAAGTGCCCTGAACGTGGCGATGTTTGCCTGTTTTAGTGACTGCTGTGTCCCCAGCATCTAGAGCCGTGTCTGGTGTGTACTGTTGTTGAGTCCCTAGGTTGTGTCCGACTCTGTGAGCCCATGGACTGCAGCACGGCCAGGCCTCCCTGTCCCTCACCTGTCTCCTGGAGTTCACTCAAGTTCATGGTCACTGAATTGGTGAGGATGTCCAACCATCTCATCCTCTGCCGCCCTGGTGTGTAGTAGATGCTCAATACTTTTTTTGAATGAAGGAATAAATGAAATCTCAAATTGGGGGCTTGGAGCTCTGAATCCCACCTCTGTTGCTTCAAGTGGGAAAATTACTTAAACTCTCTGGACCTCAGTTTCCTCCTCTTTAAAATGGAAATCAGATGCCTGTATCCCTGGCTTGTTGTAGAGATTAAAACAGGTGGCATGTCTAAACATGCATAGCCCTGTCTAGTGCATGTGTTACTTCAGGATGACAAATGAAGACATTGAGGCTTCACGAGGTTAAGAGGTTTGCTAAAGTTTTCAAGAGGAGGAAAATGCAGGAGGGAGAAATCTGGTCTCCTGAGTCTTTCAGATTCAGATCTCTTCACTGTTCTAGGTGATGTCACAGATATCAGAAAGAATTTGGTGGTTTCTTTTTCCACCCCTGGGGCATGTGGGGGTCCTCAGAGCCTGTTCAGATATGAAGTCTACTTTAGCACGTGTATATTGAGGTCTGTGATCAGTTGGTGTCTTCCCTGGTGGCTCAGTGGTAAAGAATCTGCCTGCCAGTGCAGGGAATGCGGGTTCGATTCCTGGGTCAGGAAGATCCCCTGGAGAAGGAAATGGCTAACTATTTCAGCATTCTTGCTTGGGAAATCCCATGAACAGAGGAGCCTGGCGAGCTACAGTCCCTGGGGTCGCAAAGAGTTGGACACTACTTGCAGCTAAACAACAGCATGATCAGTTGGGCTGGACCTGAGGATAAGAGTGAATAAGACCTTTGTCCTCAAGGAGCTTACGGTGCGAATGCTGGGGAACATAAAGGCAGTGAAAATGGCAACGGGGTCTGGGCAAATCATAACGGAGTCACGCGAGAACCCTGTGGGGACTCACAGGTGGGAGGGTTGATCTCGAACAAGGAGAAGAAATGCTCCTCTAGTGGAAAAGGGAGTGGAGTTGAGTTTCAGAGATAGAAAAAGAGGGCATGATTTGAGAGTGTGAAATATGCATGGAGTTTTCACAGACTGATGAATAGTTTGGAATAGGGGTAAATGGAAGAGGAGGAGGAGATCAGACTGGGCCAGTTAATGGGTTTATAAGCTATTCTAGAGATACACTTTTTATTAAGGGCACTGGGGAGCCATAGAGGACTATAAACATAGAGGATGAAATGGCCGTATTTATGATTTGATATGATGACTATTGGGGCTTCCCCGGTGGCTCAGCGGTAAAGAATCCACCTGCAAGGCAGGAGCCACAGGAGACACAGGTTTGATCCCTGGGTTCAGAAGATCCATGGCAACCAGCTCCCGTATTCTTGCCTGGGGAATTCCTATGGACAGAGGAGCCTGGTGGACTACAGTCCATAGAGTTGCAAAGAGTTAAACATGACTGAAGCAACGTAGAACACACACATGCACGCATGATGACTATTGACTGACTGGTGAAAGAAACAAAAGGACTTCAAAACTGGGCACAATAAACTCAGATTCAGATGCAAATAAAGTTAGCTGAGTGTATACAACATACCTGTTCTCTGCATATGTCGTTTCCTTTACCCTCCAATGCAGCTACAAATCAAAGGATGCCAAGGAATGCCGGCAACCAACAGAAGCAAGAAGAAAGCCATAAAAGAGAGCTCAACCCTGCCGACATCCTAATTTTGCACTCCTGGCCTCTGGAACTGTGAGAGAATAAATTTCTGTCGTTTTAAGGCACGCAGTCTATGGTGATGTTATGACAGTGCCAGGAGCCTAGTACAGTAGCCTTCCAAAGATGCTAGTATGAAGAAAAATGGATTCTGATAGCGATTGAGGAAAGCATCCATGGTTATCACCCAGTGGGCTTCAAAATCAGGTTTATCTGATACCAAACTCATTCTCTTTCCGACATACTGGTGAGGATTTTTGTGAGCAGCCTTGCTGGGAAAGAGGTTAGCCAAGTGTGGGAGCTCCAGTTGAGGAAGGTAAAGAATGATACAACTTTCCTTTGGGAAGCCCAGAGAACATTCTGGAAACTCATTTGAAGCCATTTGACCAGCCTGAGGGACAATAGGGTCAATGCTTCTTTATTTTTTCCAATCAATCACTTGAGTCCCCACTTATATTTTTAGGAAGAAGTCCTCAGTTTCCAAGGACCAGCTGGGGTCTTGTTTAGTTAGAAAGGGGTCCATTTCATTACCAGGTATCAGGTGAAAGAACCAGAAATTCTGACCTATTGATGGGAGTGTCAGTTGGGTCCTATCCACATGGTGGCTGTTGAACACCAGTCTTGTATGGCCCAATGAGCCAGGGTACACTGGAGATCAAAACAGTCCATCCTAAAGGAAATCAGTCCTGAATATTCATTGGAAGGACTGATGCTGAAGTGGAGGCTCCCATACTTTGGCCACCTGATGCGAAGAACTGACTCACTGGGAAAGACCCTGATGCTGGGAAAGGTTGAAGGCAGGAGGAGAAGGGGATGACGGGGGATGAGATGGTAGGATGGCATCACCGACTTGATGGACAAGAATTTGAGCAAGCTCCGGGAGTTGGTGATGGATGGGGAAGCCTGGCGTGCTGCGGTCCATGGGGCTGCAAAGAGTTGGACACAACTGAGCTACTGAACTGACTCGCTGATACTGAGGTGGAGATGTCCTTGCTGCCTGAATCCTGGTGCAGAGGTGGGCGTCAGCAACGCGGAGTCTCAGAATGGGCCAGGCTAAGCAGACTTTCACTGCAACGAGACCCCAGCAGTTGGAATCCCAAACTGTTACGCAAGATTAAGTAGATTGTCTCTAAAACTGTTGCTGATGTGAGGTGGTCGGAGCTCCATCCCCTCTTTTATCCCAGGAGGGTGATGATGGAAGATTCTTAACCATCCCTGGGGCAACCAGGCTGGAAGGCAGTTGCTCCTCAGGGAGGCCTTCCTTCACCCCCGAGTTTAAACCAAAACCATACATGGTGTTCAGTGCTTTAATTTTATCGGACCTGTCACATCTGTGTTCATGTGGTTATTTGTGTGATTTTCTTTTTTTGTATAATGTTTGCCCTTCCTCCCAACCTGAAGGAACCCCACCTGAAGGAACCCAATGAAGGTAGGTGCCAGGAATGTTTTCCCACTTCTGTATTCTCAAGGTTTAGCACAGAGTCTGGCACTTAAGGAGAATTTCGTTCAAACCTCAGCTCTGTTGCAAACTATCAAGGCTGTGAGACCTGGGGTTAGTTGTCCAATCTCTCTAAGCTTCTGTTTCTCCATCTGAAAAGATTAAATAAAATAAACCCACTTTTAAGGGATGTTGAGAGCACTGAAGAACATAAAGCATGGAAAACACAGCATAATACCTGGCACGGGCAGATACTCAGTATATGGTAGTTTAAAAAGTTTTACTCCTCCCTTCCTTTCTTTCCTTTTTTCCCTCCAGCCTCTTACTGCTCACCTCCTTGCTCTCTAAGAGTTCTTGTGTATGTGTATATGTGTGGGTGTATGTGTGTGTGTGTATATATATTTGTGCATGTGAAGATCCCCTGGAGAAGGGAATGGCTACCCACTCCAGTATTCTTGCCTGGAGAATCCCATGGACAAAGGAACCTGTCAGGCGACAGTCTATGGGGTTGCAAAGAGTCGGATGCGACTGAGCTAAACTGAACTGTTGTGTACATGTATTTATGTGTGATTTTGTATGCATGCGTACGTTTGTATGTGTGTGCGTGTGTGTTTGTTGTGTGTACATTTGTGCATGTACTGTATATGTGTGTGAGGGGCACCTGTGCTCACCTCCAGCTCAGAAGACTCTCACCCTTGATGAGCAGGACTGTGAGTAAATCTTGAGTAAAAGACTGTGCTACCGGCTCGGAAGCCCCACTACTGGGGCGGCTTGGCACTGTGAGGGTGTGTAAGGACAGTGTCGCCTTCAGAGCTGTCCTCACCTGCCTTGGTGGTGGCTCTACCTTCACAAGCCACCTACAGGGGAGGCGACCTTGTTTGTGATGAGGGCAGAGTATCCAGGCGCCTGAGTCCGTCTTTCATCACCCTGGATCTTCTGTAGCTCTAGGATAGGCACAAGAGGATGGTGGAAGGTGGAGAATGTGGTGGGCTGAGGGACCTTCTGTTCTTCCCTTGGGAGTTTCTGAAGGGCAGCCATCAGTGAAGACCCTGGGGATGTCCCCTACTAGTGACCTTGGCAACTTAAGCTCTTGGTGCCTCGGTTTCTTTCTCTGCATAATGGGAATTTTTGAGTTCATAGCACAGAAATATACACCCAGGAGGTCAGGTACTGAAATGAGTGAAGGAAGCTACTTTTAGGGGAAAACGCCATGGGAAAATATCCCGACCCAATGAGAAAGATGTTCTTTAATTTTAGCCAACTGTTGCTATGTGAGAATTTGAGCTCAGAACTGCCAGCTTTCTGATGATTTAAGAGAAGGTAGAAATCTGTATGTTTTACAGGAAATCTGTAAATTTTCATATTGGCAGAACAGTCAAGCTTTCTTAAAACATTATAGGTGGCATAAATAAAACATCTCTATGGTTCAGATGTGGCCATCAGGTTGGTATTTTGTGATGTGCATTATGAAATAGTAAATGTGTGTGTGCGTTAGTCAGCCACTCGTGTCTGACTCTGTGACCCCATGGACTGTAGCCCTCCAGGCTCCTCTGTCCAGAGGATTATCCCGGTGAGAACACTGTGAAACAGGAAATAATATATCTATTTTCAAATTGGATATATTTCAAATATATTTTTATCCCCCTGGATAAAAATGGAGAGAACTGGGGAGAGGGAAGAACAGAAAGAGGGCATGGAGGGGAAGAGAAGCAGTGCATAGTTCAGAGAATATGAGGCGCCGTGAAGGAAGCGATCCAGTTGTGGGAGTGTGTTTGGCCTCTGTCTGGCCCCAGTGTGAAGCCCCCAGGAAAGACCCAGCCCTCATTTCCATTGATGGAGTAAAAACAGCCCACTGCCTCAGCGCTGGGATGTTCAAGAGGGGATCTGCCAGGGTATCTGGTATCTGAAGTTTCACATTTCTTTCTGGGATCAGGGAGTAGGGTGCTCCTGTCCTTCCCTCACCCACCTGCAGAATAAGGGGATTCAGTTCAAAGCGGGAGGGATCCCTGAGTTGCTCAGTCTGGCATCTGATGTCCCCAGACTATGCCAGATGCCCTGCAGTTGGGTTTCTAGATATCCTCCAGTACATGGTGAGATGGGGGCCAGGGTGGGGGGAGAGGGGCCTGTGTCTGTGAGCTCAACTGCCTATCTCCTCAGATGCTCTCTTTCAAATGCTTCCCAATCACTGTCTGGGGAGCTGGAAAGCCCTGGGCAAGTGACCTCAATTTCCTGAGTCTCAGTTTCTTCATCTGTAAAATGGGAATAATAGCAGCTGACTCACATTTGTTAGAGTGCCCGATAGGCTTGTTTCATCTTGCATTTGCCAGTGTTACATGGAACTGATCACCACGCCTGGCTTTTCCTCCAAGGAAGGGGACTTGAAAGCCTTCAAAACAGTCCACCTGACCCTGACCCTGCTCCTTCTTCCAGAGGCAAGACCCAAGAGGTCTCTGGGCTCTGAACCCTATATTCATGCAGGTTGTCTATCAATGTGGATTGTAGAAATCAGTCCTCTCATTCCAGAAGAGCTTAGGCTTCTTCAGATTTAGGATTTTCAGAAAGAGAAGCAGTAGGGAAGCTGAGGTTAACTTCAGTTCAGTTCAGTTGCTTAGTCATGTCCGACTCTTTGAGACCCCATGGACTGCAGCA
This sequence comes from Moschus berezovskii, assembly GCF_049115385.1. Lineage (NCBI taxonomy): Eukaryota > Metazoa > Chordata > Mammalia > Artiodactyla > Moschidae > Moschus > Moschus berezovskii. The sequence goes on from NC_142474.1 coordinate 14,329,699, forward strand.
CTCCAGGCTTCCCTGTCCATCACCAACTCCTGGAGCCTACTCAAACTCATGTCCATCGCGTTGGTGATGCCACCCAACCATCTCATCCTCTCTCATTCCCTTCTCCTCCTGCCTTCAATCTTGCCCAGCATCAGGGTCTTTTCTAATGAGTTGGTTCTTCACATCAGGTGGCCAAAGTATTGGAGTTTCAGCTTCAGCATCAGTCCTTCCAATGAATATTCAGGACTGATCTCCTTTAGGATGGACTGGTTGGATCTCCTTGCAGTCCATGGGATGCTCAAGAGTCTTCTCCAGCACCACAGTTCAAAAGCATCCATTCTTCAGTGTTCAGCTTTCTTTATAGTCCAACTCTCACATTCATACACGACTACTGGAAAAACCATAGCTTTGACTAGATGGACCTTTGTTGGCAAAGTAATGTCTCTGCTTTGTAATATGCTGTCTAGGTTGGTCATAGGTTTTCTTCCAAAGAGCAAGTGTCTTTTAATTTCATGGCTGCTGTCACCATCTGCAGTGATTTTGGAGCCCAAGAAAATAAAGTCTTTCACTGTTTGCACTGTTTCCCCATCTTTTGCCATGAAGTGATGGGACTGGATGCCATGATCTTAGTTTTCTGAATGTTGAGTTTTAAGCCAACTTTTTCCCTCTCCTCTTTCACTTTCATTAAAAGGCTCTTTAGTTCTTCTTTGATTTCTGCCTTAAGGTTGGTGTCAACTGCATATCTGAGATTATTGATATTTCTCCCAGCAATCTTGACTCCAGTTTGTGCTTCATCTAGCCCGGCATTTTGCATGATGTACTCTGCATAATTTAAATAAGCAGGGTGATAGTATACAGACTTGATGTACTTCTTTCCCGATTTGGAACAAGTCTGTTGTTCCATGTCCAGTTCTGACTATTGCTTCTTGACTGCATACAGATTTCTAAGGAGTCAGGTCAGGTGGTCTGGTATTCCCATCTCTTGAAGAATTTTCCACAGTTTGTTGTGATCCACACAGTCAAAGGCTTTGGTATAGTCAATAAAGCAGAAGTAGAGGTTAACTTGGAAATGGGCAAAAACTTAAAAGAAGATAAGCTGGGATGGGAATGTATGGGATGTGAATGAATTAGGTTGACACTATTTTTTTTTTTTGATCACTTACTATTATTCTAGGCACTTGGGACAGTGGTGAACAAGGTGGTCTGTGATCTACTCTGAGAGCTCATATGCCATGAGGGAAGCCTGACACTGAGGAGAAATGACAGATGTGGAGAAAGCTACAAAGGAGGACATTTCAGGGTGCTAGAGGAGTGAATCCAAGGAAATCCAGCAGAGTCTGGTGCAGTCTCCCAAATGAAGCTTGCTAGTATTCTAAATTATGATAATAATAATGAGTGACAGTGGCTGAGGTCTCACTACGTGCCCTCAGGCATTTTGCACGCATGATCTCATCAAATCCTCAGAGCAAACCATCAAAATACACGTTTTAAAGAAGTTATGGCTCTGGGAGGTGAAGTTATGGCTCTGGGAGGTGAAGTTATGGCTCTGGGAGGTGAAGTAATGCCTGTGGTCACTTGGCCATCCAGTGGTGAAGTCATATTTGGATTTAAAATCTCATGGTCATATAGTGCTCAGACTCAGGGAACACTGAGATCCAACTAGTTCTGCTTGGAGGTTGGCAACCTGAGTGATACCAAGGGCAACCCCAGGGCATGAATGGCTTCTCATAGGAAGGAGGAGAGATGCTGGAAAAGTAGACACACTTGAAGGAAAGGCAGAAAACGAGGGAAGGCTACGTCCATCTCTTCTCCTTGACTGGTCACTTTCCTTCAGGGAAACCTATGGATTCATTCAAAATTCCTGTGAGGCTATTTCTCTAGGAGGCCCCTACCATGTATGAGGAGTTATGTCTCCCCTGGTGTTTTCAGCTTTCCTTTTTTATTAGGTGTCCATTGTAGTTGAAGAGGTCCTTGGTGTCTATTGCTCTAAAGAGTGAAGAATGAAAGAAGTTGCCGGATCGCCAGCTCTCTGAGATGCCACCTTGGGTGTCATAGAATATTCCATAGGCCAGGATATCAACTCAGTGAATGAGGAGGGAGCATGTGTTTGAGGTCCCTTTAACACTCAGATGATGCTAAAGGCTCAGAGGAGGATAAACAGGTCCATGGCATAAAATCTTTCCAGACTTAGAGATAGCAGGAAACACGACCACTAGAAGGATGGTTGGTGTTGGAACTCATTTTATTTCCAGACTCCAGAGATGCTTGTGTGTGTGACTGTGGCTGGGACTTGATCATCCAGGCAGGGTGAGGGTTGAGGCAGTTTTTACTGGACTTGGTTGAATCTGGGTAGGGAAAAGGAGAAGAGGCACATGTAAGGACCGAAATAGACAACTCCTCTTTGTGGTTCTGAATGTTCAGACACTTTAAAACAAAACAAAACAAAAAACTTCTGTTTTCCATTCTCAGCTGGAAGTGGGCAGAATCAAAACTGAAAGTCATGGCATCTGGAAGTGAGGTTGACCTCTCTGTAGGGGAGGCTCCCATCTCAGACTGGCCAAGGTGAGACTTGGGTGCTGGGTCAGCTGGGTGAGGACTTCATAAGACAGCCTGATATTCCATAGTATATTCAACAAGAATAGATGACCCCTTCTCAATGCCAGGACTTCTTCTGGGAGCTGGAGATTCAGAGAAGAGGGTGAAGATATAGCCAACATCTCTCAGGACCTGGGGGGCTGATGCCGGTGAGAAATAATAGGCAAATAAGATATCCCCTATTAAAGCAAGGTATATATAACAAAATGCTGTGGTTTCACAAAGAGAGGGATGACTAATTCTGCTAGGTCAGAGAAGGTGGTTGGGGTCAGTTTCAAGAGCTTTGATTCAAACTCTAAAGAATGTGCAACCTGAATAAATCTTGATGTCCCACATGGCTCAGTACGATTTGGGGGTTGTAACACAGAGAGGGAAAGAAGTGAAGATAAGTTTTGCAAGATCCTGTAGGATCTTTAGTTGTGACATGTGGGATCTTTTAGGGATGGATTTTGAAATCATATCATTCTAACCTCAAAACAGCACTCTTTTGATTATATCACCTGTTCTTACTGCTTCAAAGCTTTGTTCCTTTAGAGTGCTAGCCAGCTGGGGGTTTGGCGGTGGAGCCGCTCTACCAGGCTTTGGCCACCCTGGTGCCAGCCCCGTCCCTGCCATGAGCCAAGCCTCCAAGCACCTCCACTTAAGCCACACTCCCTCCCACACTAATGATATTGACTCTCACCACCCTAGCAGGGTGTTCCACTGCCTAATTACTGTTTGGAAACCTCTCAGGGTGGAAAACTGATGTTCAGCATTTAATGGTTAAAGGATTCACATCAAGTCTGGAGCAGAGTAGGAGACCTAGGGGCTGTTGGCATAGGGCAGGGTGGGCACGCTGAGGGTCCAGACCAACCAAGGGACGCTGTGTCACGGAAGAGCAGGAACAAAGGCTGGCAGTATCTGCTCAGCTTAAAGCCAAGATTCTTAGATGATCCGGGTCATGTGACTGTGGGCCATATCCCCTACCACTGCCATTCCTAGGTCCCTTTCTGGGGCCAGAGCCTCATTTCTGCTGTGTTACCACACATACGGCAGCCTATTCACTGAGCACTGACTTCTCATGAGCCAGGATCCTGGCTGGGAACCTGATGGTCATAATCTCCTAGACTCTTCACCACAATGAGGCTCACTCTTGTCCTCATTTGGGATCTGATGCTGAGAAGCTGAAGTGACTTGTTGAGAGATGCATAGTTGGTGGGTGGTGGATCTGAACCCAGGTCTGTCCAGTCCCCTAACCTGTCCTCTTAACTCCAAGCAGTCATATGCCTCCTTTAAATGAAGTATAGGGGGACAAAGGCAGGTATCTTTGAAGTCACAGTGATGTAACTCTGAGACCTCAAACCATGAGCCTACGCCTTCTAATCTGTCTGAATAATGGTGCCCACTTTCCTAAGGTGGAAATTTAAATAAATATTTAATTCATATCTTTCCTGAAGATTCTTGGGTCTAACTTTGGAAGGCAATTCAATGATGATCCTCTCTACCCCAAACTCTCTAAGTCATCACTCTCTTGATTATCTCCCAAGATGGGGCGCTCACCACCTATCAAGGCACTCTGGCTCAGGATGCTCTGGGTAAAGGGGAAGCCAGAGGAACAGCTCTCACCCTCAGGGGACTGGGCAAGAGTAAGAGGAGGAGGGGGCGCATTTAATGGCTGCATCCTGGTGGTTGTCCAGGGGGGCACGCCTCTGATAGCAATGACTAGATGGTGATAATGAGTCATTTTTGTAATTGGCATTAATGACACCATTTGGCCTGAACATCCACCTCCTGCTTTCTCTCCTCCTACACTTTGCTGAATCTCTGTTCTGAATGGTGACTCCTGACCTGTTGATATCCCAATTGTCTGGCCAACCAGTTAGTCCTAGAACCTGGGGAAAAGGACGTGCCTTGGTCTGGGTCTTTCCAGATCAGGGTAGGCTCTTTTCTCCTTTGCCTTGGATATAAATGCAAGTCTGGTTTTCTTCCAAAGTGGGGTCATTATTTTCAGAAAGTATAGGCTTCTCATGGCCCAGATAATGGTCTGGATGAGAAATCGCTCCTCAGTGGGATTTGATATGGTTTCCAGGGGCTGAAGGCTGACTGCCAGCCAACCTAGTGGTGGTATGGAAACGGAGACTTTAATAGAGATCCATAGGAAGAAGGAGACATAGAGATTGTATGAGAAATGGGAGGGAGAGAAGGAAGGGAGAGAGGGCAGAAGGAAGGAAAGAGGAAAGGAAAGAAGGAAGGGAAGAAGGAAGGGAGGAAGGAAGATACAAGGGAAGGAGAGGAGAAAGGAGGGAGGGAAGTAAGGCAGTCCATGCATTAGTTCATTTAATGCAAATAAGACTCCAGGAGCCCAGTGTTATTAATATCCTCATGGAAGAGATGAGAAAAGTCAGGGGCAGGAGGTATACAGATATATATGGTGGTCACTATTGATTCTCATCTCCTTCCAGGCTTCACCTGAGTCTCAGGCACCAGTAGTCCAGTAGCCATATTCTAGAGATTCCAAAGTTCTCTGTGTGAGCAGTGAGATGTAAGATTTGGAAGGAAGAATGGTCCAGAAGCCAATCTTTTTCTCAAGCAGTGATGGCAAGCTTGTGATCCTGTGCTCTTCCTGTCCGTCCTTGGTCTTGGACCTGCACAGAGGGCCACTGTGATGGTCAGTAGTGGCTCACTGTACTATCCTGAGGGCTGCAGCAGGAAGAAAATTGCTGACTTTGGACCAGAGATATGACAACAAATCTTAACTGAAGGGCAGACTCTGACTTTCTCACCTCCAACTCTTCCAAAGGTTTTGTAAACATCCAGTTCCCTGAGTTAAATTCCTTTCTGCTTGAGTTGCCTGAATCTTTGTATTTGGGACTGTATTCTGAAGACACAGGAGATAAGAAGCTGGTGAACTAGCAAGTGGTGGGACTGGAAGTCAAACCAGGTCTGTTCTGATTTCAGGACTTGCACTCTGTATATTAAAAAATTTTTTTTTAACATATAACTTACCATCTTAACCATATAAAGTTTACAGTTCAGTAGCATTTTTGTTGTTCACTTGCTCAGTCATGTCCAACTCTTTGCAACCCCATGGACTGCAGCACACTAGGCCTCCCTGTCCCTCACCATCTCCTGGAGTTTGCTCAAACTCATGTCCATTGAGTCAGTGATGCCATCCAGCCATCTTGTCTTCTTTCATCCCCTTCTCCTCCTACCTTCAATCTTTCCTAGATCTTTTCTAATGAGTTGGCTCTGCATCAGGTGGCCAAGGTATTGGAGCTTCAGTTTCAGCATCGGCCCTTCCAATGAATATTCAGGGTTGGTTTCCTTTAGGATTACCTCATTTAATCTCCTAGAAGTCCCAAGGGATTCTCAAGAGTCTTCTCCAACACCACAGTTTGAAAGCATCAATACTTTGGTGCTCAGACTTCTTTATGGTCCAACTTTCACATCCATACATGACTACTGGGAAAACCATAGCTTTGACTAGGATTCAGTTCAGTTCAGTTCAGTTCAGTTCAGTCACTCAGTCGTGTCCGACTCTCCGTGACCCCATGAATCACAGCACGCCAGGCCTCCCTGTCCATCACCAACTCCCGGAGTTCACTCAAACTCATGACCACAGAGTCGGTGATGCCATCCAGCCATCTCATTCTCTGTCGTCCCCTTCTCCCGCCCCCAACCTTTCCTAGCATCGGAGTCTTTTCCAGTGAGTCAACTCGTCGCATGAGGTGGCCACTTTGACTAGGATTCAGTTCAGTTCAGTTCAGTTCAGTCGCTCAGTCGTGTCCGACTCTCCGCGACCCCATGAATCACAGCACGCCAGGCCTCCCTGTCCATCACCAACTCCCGGAGTACACTCAAACTCATGTCCACAGAGTCGGTGATGCCATCCAGCCATCTCATTCTCTGTCGTCCCCTTCTCCTCCCGCCCCCAACCTTTCCCAGCATCAGAGTCTTTTCCAGTGAGTCAACTCGTCGCATGAGGTGGCCAAAGTATTGCAGTTTCAGCTTTAGCATCAGTCCCTCCAATGAACATCCAGGATTGATCTCCTTTAGAATGGACTGGTTGGATCTCCTTGCAGTATAAGGGACTCTCAAGAGTCTTCTCCAACACCACAGTTCAAAAGCATCAATTCTTCGGCGATCAGCCTTCTTCACAGTCCAACTCTCACATCCATACATGACCACGGGAAAGATTAAGTTCATTTAATTGTTAGGCAATCATTAGAACTCTTTTCATCTTCCCATACTCAAACTCTGTACACATTAAACACTAACTCCCCATTCCACTCTCCATTAACACTTGGCTTCCTGTTTCTTTGAACTTGACTTCTCTACAATACTTCATATAAATGGAATTATACAGTATTTGCCTTTTTGTGTCTGGCTTATTTCACTTGGCATAATGTCTTCAAGTTTCATCCATAATGTAGCATGTATCAGAATTTCCATCCTTTTTAAGGTTGAAAATCACTGCAGATGCTGATTGTAGCCATGAAATTAAAAGATGCTTACTCCTTGGAAGGAAAGCTATGACCAACCTAGATAGCATATTAAAAAGCAGAGACATTACTTTGCCAACAAAGGTCTGTCTAGTCAAGGCTATGGTTTTTCCTGTGGTCATGTATGGATGTGAGAGTTGGACTGTGAAGAAAGCTGATTGCCAAAGAATTGATGCTTTTGAACTATGGTGTTAGAGAAGACTCTCGAGAGTCCCTTGGACTGCAAGGAGATCCAACCAGTCCATCCTAAAGGAGATCAATCCTGGGTATTCATTGGAAGGACTGATGCTAAAGCTGAAACTCCAATACTTTGGCCACCTCATGCGAAGAGTTGACTCACTGGAAAAGACTCTGATGCTGGGAGGGATTGGGGGCAGGAGGAGAAGGGGACAACAGAGAATGAGATGGCTGGATGGCATCACCGACTCGACAGGCATGAGTTTGAGTGAACTCTGGGAGTTGGTGATGGACAGGGAGGCCTGGCGTGCTGTGATTCGTGGGGTCGCGGGCAGTCAGACACGACTGAGCGATTGAACTGAACTGAACTGAATATTCCACTATATGGGTAGACCACATTTTGCTGATTTGTTCATCTGTGAACGGACACCTAGGGTTGCTAGGCTGCTTCCACATTTTAGCTATTGCGAATAATTCTGTATGAACATGGGTGTACAAAAGGGCTTGCATGCTTCTAACTGCTCAGAGGTTTTCATTTCATATCAACCTGAAGGCATATTATTGCTGTCATGACTTTGAGGCTGAAGGATGGGACTTTGTTTTCCCAAAGTTGGTATGCAAGAGTATCAGTCATTCCTTGCAAAACCACACTGCTGTCCCTCTCAAGTTCCCATAATAGATTCATCAGGCTGAAGAAGGGGATGGGTGAAATCTTAAGGTCATTTCAGAACTAGCAAACTAGCAGCCAATCTCTAAGCTTAATAGGCAGAGGCCAGAGGCACTGCTTTGCTCTATTAGCAGGTGGCTTAGGGCATGTCCCAACTGTGTATTAGGAAGTCACAGGTGGGTCTGGAGTGAGTCATGCTACACAAACTGAGATATCCAGGTTGTCTTGGGATACCCTTGGCGTATCCTTGCATCATCACTGAATTTCTGCTCTTACCCTTCTAACTCCCCTGTTCCCAAAGGCTGAGACTTCATTTTGGCTTATTTTATTCATTCACTTGTCCGAATCATTCATTCATCTATACAATACCTAATTCCTAAGTTTGGGTGTGTGTCACGCACTGGAGATAGAGCAGCAAACAGTCAGATATGGCTTCGACCTTTTGAATATTGGGTTATAGCAGGTGAGGCATGGAATAAACCAAGCAGGCAAGTCCACACATAGGATCACTAATGACATTGATAAATCCCATGGCGAAAACAGGGCTTCCCAGTGGAGCTGGTGGTAAAGAACCTGCCTGCCAATGCAGGAAACATGAGACGTGAGTTCACACCTTGAGTCAGGAAGATCCCCTGGAGAAGCAAACAGCAACCCACTCCAGTATTCCTGCCTGAAGAATCCCCATGAACAGAGGAGCCTGGAGGGCTACAGTCCCTGGGGTCACAAGAGTTGGACATGACTTAAGTGACTTAGCACACAGATTGCACACATGGAATAAATAAGGCAGGCTTGTAAGGTAGATACTGACTGTAGGAGAGGTTGAGGCAACTCAAGAAAATGTTTCTTTGAAGGGCTGACACTTGAAATGAGATCTGAGTGATGAGGCACCTGCCTTGCAGGGACTGGAGGCATTCCAGGTATAGGAATCAGCAAGTGCAGAGGCCAAGAGAGCAAAGAGCTCAGTGTGTTCAGGCAACAGGAAGAAGACCTTTGTTACTACTGAAATATTATGATTCCCCATGAACTTGTAGGATATAAACTTGTACCAACTGCTGCCTACCTTGGATTCCTGCTGAAAATGAAAGCAGCTCCCCATGCCCTGCTCTGACCATATCCAGCTTTTCCATCCTCTGCTTCCCTTCACATCCCCACAGGTCTTCTTACACCACTCAGTTCCAGCTTGTGGAGTCCAAGAAGCCAAAGACCTCCTTTTGACTTTGAGCCCAGAGAAGCTTTTCCTAAGTGGAGGTCTGTCTGACTCTGGTGTGGTGTGCCCAAGGGCACCCCTTATCCCCAGGCTCCACAGATTGGGGGAGGCCAAACTGGTTTTGGCAAACACATCTTCATTTATTCATTCAATCAATAGTTAACTGGGCACCACCATCAACAGAAATAAGAATAAGAAAATGATGTCAATTAATGAGGGGGGACTCAACCAGGATGATATTTTTTTGAGCACACTTACCTGGGACCTGGGGCTCTGGAAAGATTTTTAGGAGGAAATGATGCATAAGTTAAAACCCAAAAGATGAGTAGGAATTAGTTAGTGAAGGGACTCATGAGAAAGAAGAGTATTCCAGATTCTCGAAATTGCATGTGCAAAGGTCCTGAGGTAGGAGACAGCATGGGGGTCATTCAAGGAACCCCAAGTTTAGAGTGATTTAGGCGATGTTTGAAAAAGGAGGATGTGTGTGGACAAATCTGGCTGGGAGATCCTCTAGCCTGTAGTATCCAGATTCTTCAAGGTGTTTTCCACAGTATTTGTTTTTTTAAAACATATAATCCTTTTCTAGAGAGTCAGATCCATCGCAGAGGTACACTACTGAGGAGGAGGGGCAAAGACAGAAGTGGAATTAACCTTGACTTTCTCTTGTGTTTTGCCTTCACAAGGACAGTGGTCTCTGGGGGAGTCGTCTCCCTTCTGTGCCCGCTTCTCCTCCTGTCTTGTGTCCCTATCTACATGCACCCCCTTCTCCATGTTTCTGGTAGCTCTTTCACCACCTTTGAGCTCTTCTTCAGAAAACTCCACCCACTCTACCATGTGAGTTCCAAGCTGCAGCATTCAGGCTTAGGTAGGCAGATCCCTTGGCTGCTGCCAAGAGAATCAGTTGGTAGAAAGTATGGGGTGAAAGACACCAGTGAGCAGACACTGCAGTTATCCGGGGCTGGGGCAGTGATGGAGTGGGTGCAGAGAGGTGGAGAGGTATGGGAGATCGTCAGGAGGTCTTTTAGGAGGTTTGAGTGGGGCTTGGGTTAACTCATGGATGGACACAGACATGGAAGGAAGAAGCACAGGGAGTGAGGGGCAGGAGAAGGTCTTGGACCTGTTGAGTCTGAGAAATAGGATGAAGTGAAAGTGTCAGTTGCTCAGTTATGTCCAGCTCTGCAACCCTACGGACAATAGTCCTCTGTCCACGAAATTCTCCAGGCAAGAATACTGGGGTGGGGAACCATTCCCTTCTCCAACCCAAGGATCAAACCTGGGTCTCCCACACTACAGGCATATTCTTTACCGTCTGAGCCACCAGGGAAGCCCTATTTCCTGCCATACCCGTAAACAAAGGATGTCACAGCCATCAGTGATTGCAGCCACCACTGGCGGTGAGCTGGTGAGCCCTGAGGGAACTCAGGAAGGAACAGAGTACCTGCCGTCAAGCAGCCATCAGACTGTGGCCACTCCCTATGGTGAGCCCCGAGGAAACTCAAAATGTAAAAATACAAGATACAGGCCCCAGATAACTGAGGTTCATATCAAATGATGATTTCAGTAAGCCCAGACTCTTGCATTGTCCTATACATAGAAAAGCGCTAAATTCCTTAACTTGAGATATCTGGTTTTCTTTAACTACCAATAATTTTTTGATGTTCAAATTACCTGTTTTTCATTTCAAAACTTCTACATAACCTGGCTCCCTACCTTGACTCCTTGGAGCAGTTCTTTCAGGGTTACTTGAGATGTTGCCTCCAGAGTTTGAAGTCCTAAAAATTCCTGCTGGGCATACACACCGAGGAAACCAGAACTGAAAGAGACACATGTACTCCAGTGTTCATCGCAGCACTGTTTATAATAGCCAGGACATGGAAGCAACCTAGATGTCCATCTGCAGACGAATGGATAAGAAAGCTTTGGTTCATATACACAATGGAGTATTATTCAGCCATTAAAAAGAATACATTTGAATCAGTTCTAATTAGGTGGATGAAACTGGAGCCTATTATACAGAGTGAAGTAGGCCAGAAAGAAAAACACCAATACAGTATACTAACGCATATATATGGAATTTAGAAAGATGCAAATGATAACCCTGTATACGAGATAGCAAAAGAGACACAGATGTATAGAACAGTCTTTGGGACTCTGTGGGAGAGGGTGAGGGTGGGATGATTTGGGAGAATGGCATTGAAACACGTATGTTGTCATATGTGAAACGAATCACTAGTTCAGGGTTGATGCATGTTATAGCATGCTCGGGGCTGGCGTGCGGGGATGACCCAGAGGGAGGATAAAGGGAGGAGGGAGGTGGGAGGGGGGTTCAGGAGGGGGAACTTATGTAAACCCGGGGCAAATTCATGTCAATGTATGGCAAAACCAACCAATATAATATTGTAAAATAATTTGCCTCCAATAAAAAATAAATTAATTACTTAAAAAAAAAAAGAAACATAACTCTCAACTTTTAGGTTGTATTTTTTAAGTCTAGAAGGCCAAGGCGTGGAACTCTGGAACCATGTGCGACGCTGGGCAAGTCACATAACCCCTCCTGACCTCCGTTTTCTTCCTTTGTAAGGTGGTGTTGCTAACAGTACCTATTGCCTAGGTGCATGCTAAGTTGCTTTAGTCGTGTCTGACTCTTTGCAACCCCATATACTGTAGCCCGCCAGGCTCCTCTGTCCATAGGATTCTCCAGGCATGAGTACTGGAATGAGTTGCCATGTCCTTCTCCAGGGGATCTTCCCAATGCAGGGACTGAATATGTGTCTCTTATGTCTCCTGCATTGGCAGGTGGGTTCTTTACCACTAGCACCACCTGGGAAGTCATTGCCTGGGTGGCTGTATGAATGAATTAAATAAATCAGGCTCAGTATTGTGACTGACAGATGCTGACGTTATAACTGCCGGTTAAAGACATTCTGACCCATTTCAATAAACACATGCATTTCAAATAAATAGGTCTAAAGTCCAAGAGGGAGACCTGGGCGGAAGGTAGACCTGTGGGATTTATTTTTCTGGGTCCTGCCTCCTTTCCTCAGGATAGGTATTTGCAAGGTTAATGTCAAAGCAGTTGAAAGAATCAACTCTTCACCGACTTGTAGATTCTTTGGAGGAACTTATTTGCATCTGAACAATTAATATGCCAATTGCAAACCAAGCTACTCCACTCCTCAGCACTGCCCCAGGGACTACTTGGTAGAATTTTAGTATTTACTTTGAGTTACAGTGTGTATTCTGGAACAATAAAAGGCAATCCAGTTTTTTAAAAAGTGTAATTCACTTCTCTGTATTCTGAGTGGTCTTCTGTCTCATTAGCCTGGAGTCGCTTTGAACTCGCTTGCACTGTGGTTTAAACGACGGGGCATGATGCTCTGAGTTGAGTGGGAGTCTGTGGTTGGGGGGTGTTGGGGAGCGTTGGGGAGGACTGATGCAAATTGTTGTTCACTCAGTCCTGTCTGACTCTTTGCAACCTCGAGGACTGCAACACACAAGGCTTCCCTGTCCTCCACCATCTCTGAGAGCTTTCTCAAACTCATTTCCATTGAGTCAGTGATGCCATCCAACCATCTCATCCTCTGTCATCCTCTTCTCCTGCCTTCAGCCTTTCCCAGAATCAGGATCTTTGCATCAGGTGGCCAAAGTATTGGAGCTTCAGCTTCATCATCAGTCCTTCCAATGAATATTCAGGGTTGATCTCCTTTAAGATTGACTGGTTTGATCTCCTAGGGGTCCAAGGGACTCTCAAGAGTCTTCTTCAACACCACAGTTCAAAAGCATCAATTCTTTGGTGCTCAGCCTTCCTTATGGTCCAACTCTCACCATTGGAAAAACCATAGCTTTTTTTTTCTTTTTTTTTCCAATTTTATTTATTTATTTTTTTCAAGTTGAACAGACTAAATTTCTTTAAACAAACTTACTTATACTCCAGAGTCCTTTAAAACTTAATAGCATTTATACATTGAAGGTATTTGATTTTCTTGTAACTAGCACTTTGATTATATGGATCTTTGTCATATTGTCAGATTAGATAAATAAAAATAAACATGTGATTCTTCCTTAACCAGGTTCCTTGTGTTTCTCCCATCCAAAGAATCTAGTTGAATAAGAAGATTAAAGAGAGTAAATAGTGAAAGAAGAGTGTTAACTGAAAAACAAAAAAGCACAACCTAAAGGTTGAGAATTCATGTTTTATTCAGTGGCCTTACTGAGGATTATAGCCCTGGAAACAGCCTCTCTGGCAGCTCTGAGGGGCTGTTCCAAAAAGGAAAAAGAGGAGCCAGGATATGTAGGAGTTTTTGCTGGAAAAACAAACAACAATGTGGTCGAGCATCAAAGTGCTCAGTCACTCAGTAGTGTCCAACTCTGTGACCCTATAGATGGTAGCCCACCAGGCTCCTCTGTCCGTGGGATTCTCCAGGCAAGAATACCGGAGTGGGTTGCCATTTCCTTCTCCAGGAGTTACTGCTAATCACAAAAAATAGACATCTCAAGTTAATGATTTCAGCGCTTTTCTACGTATGGGAAGATACAAGAGTCTGGGCTCACTGAAATTATTCCTTTGATATGCGTTTTAACTATCTAGGACCAGTATCCTGTATACCAGGGTATACCGGGGGCGGGGGGCAGCTGTAGTGGATAATGACTTGATGGCAGGCAACATTCTTTGTTTACTGAAATGATAGGTGACATTTTTGTCCACAGAGGAATGGGTAAGAAGGTAGATCAGCTTCAAGCTAATCCATCTTATCTGTGATCTTATTGTTTAGTCGATAAGTTGTGTCCGACTCTTTGTGACTGCATGGACTATAGCCCACCAAGCTCCTCTGTCCGTGGGATTTCCCAGGCAAGAATACTGGAACAGGTTGCCATTTCCTTCTCCAGGGGATCTTCCCAACCCAGGGATGGAACCTGCATCTCTTCTCCTGCATTGGCAGGTGAATTCTTTACTGCTGAGCCACCAGAGAAGCCAGCCCGCTCCGATTTAGCACTTCCTTCAGGAACTGAATGAAAGTTTAAAAAACTTGCAAATCTCATGGTTACTTTTTTTCACTACTTCTTGTGTTAAAGCCCCCAAATTGTACTGTGCAATGTAAAATAGCACCTCCCAAACTTAGTGGCATTTGGAAAATGACTTATCTGACTGCTGGTTTTATGTTTAGTCACTCAGTTATGCCCAATTCTTTGGGACCCTATGGCGAGTGGCCTGTCAGGCTCCTCTGTCCATGGGGATTCTCCAGGCAAGAATACTGGAGTGGGTTGCATTTCCTTCTCCAGGAGATCTTCCCGACCCAGGAAATGAACCTGCGTCTCCTTTGTCTCCTGCATTGGGATTCTTTACTCCCTGAGCCACTGGGGCTGGTCTTACCAGGGGTTAATCTTGTGACTCCATTCAGTTGGGTCTTGGGCTCAGGTGGAACATAGGTGCCTGGGCCCATCTTCAAGGCCTGGGGTCAACCTGACCTTCATACAGGCAAAGTGATCTCATTGGTCAATCTAAGTCACATGTCAGTGTGGGGATAGTTCTCCACAACCATGGATTCTGAGAAGGGGTATTCGTTGGGGGTGGTTAATGTGATGGTCTATCTTGATAGTCTGTGCAACATTTCAAAAATTTATAACTGTGGGTTCACTGAATTGCAGAGTGATGATGATGAAGATGCTGATAGTAATCATAATACTATTTTAAATAATGCATATCATTTTATTCAGTACTTATTAAGTCCAGGGCCTTAAGTGATACAATGAGGAATTTGATCTTACCAGCAATTCTGCCAGGTCAGTACCATCCCCGGCTTATGGATGAGGAAACCAAGGCTTAGAAAAGGTGAGATACATTTCTTTAAGTGTATCTTGTGGCTGCAAGAGGGAGAGGCAGGGCCTGAATCCCGAGATCTCTTGGCCAGAGATCTCGGGACAAAGCTAAATCACATTTCCAAAGCCAGTCCTTAGACTTGTTCAAGTGTAAGCAGCTTTCACTAAACAGAAGTTTGATGAGCGGAGCAGGAGTGAATCAGAAACACGAGGCTGATGTTTGTCTTCATCCGCAAGGGGGTTTGGCAGTCTCCAGGCTCCCTTGGCAAGCAGGATTCGGGTGCTGCCAAAACCTGGAGCTCTGGCGTGATAGCGTGACCCTTCCGGTCAGGCCAGGGCTCCCGCCCGCCTTCCTGCTGTTCAAATCAGAGTCTCGGCCTCTCACGGCCTCGCCTGCTGCTTCACCCTTGAGCCCTGAGGACAGAGTGGCAGGAGGCGTCTCTGTAGCCACATCACGTGTGGGGGAAAAATGGCACAGAGAGCTCTCTCCAGGAGCGTGGTCAATGCAGCAGTGCCCCCAGGTGCCAGGAAACCCAAGCCTTGGAAACTGTGGCTGCAGGTTCCATCCCCAGGCTGTGGGTAAGATGCTCAAACGGAGGAGAAACGTGGTCCAACAGGAGGGCGGGGCTCACCCAGGCAGACAGGGAGGTAGACCTCCCCTGATTTCTCTAAGATCCCTTTTCAGGCTGAAAAAGTTTGGAATTGATCTGGTTAATCAGGCTTTCTTTTTGTAATTGCAAAGCTTCTCAGAACTTTTCCTCTTTTGATGGGACTGCCCAAAATCTGGAGTAGGACTGGAGTAGATTCAGGGTCATTGGACAGAGGAGCATTTTCGTGGGTGTTTTGTGGGACTGCTGTGCTGCGGGAGGAACTCAAAGGATGCTGTTTTAATTGCGTTTGCCCTGAAAGTGCCAGAACACAAGCTCCATGACTGCAGAGACCTCATCTGTTTTTATTCATATCCCTGGAGTCCAGCACTGTGTCTGGCCCAACATAATAAGTAGTGGATAAATAAACAAATGAAGAAATAAATGCAGGACACTCACTGCTATCTTTTTTTCTTCCTGTTTCCTTCTTTCTCTTCCTCCATCTCTACTTCCTTCCCTCCCTCCCTCTTCCCCTCCCTCCCTCTCCCCTCCCTTCTTTCCTTCCAAGAATTTACTAGGACAGACACTATCCTAGCTCCTAGGGATGCATTAGTGAACCAACACAGGTCTGCTGTGTGTTAACTAATGACTATTTTGGATTGCAGGTGATGGACCACTTTTGCACCAGCAGCTGGACAAAAGTGAGAGACTGAGGGCTGCCCAGGCCCCTGGATGACCAGAGAGAAGCCCGCTTAGGGCAGGCTGGCTACTTGTTTGTGCTGGTCAGCCCCAACTTGCCATCTTTAATATCCCTTAACATGCTATTGTCCTGAAGATCCCAGGTACCCCAGACCTGGCAAAGCAGGCCCCTAGACCTCACTTCCTCTTGCTGCTGCTGCTGCTGAAGCTAAGGCTGGCCTGTGAACTCTGGGAGAGCAGGACCACGTTGAACTTGCTCATCAGGGTACTTCCAGTACCTGGCAGAGACCTGGCAGTAATGACTATTGGATGAATGATGAAACCTGGGGGCAATGCTCACTGAAGACATAAGTCCACATCCAGAGGGGAGAATGAAAAAAAAAAAAAAAAAGGCACTGGCTGAAGTTCTGGGAAGTTCCAGAGTTCTTGGTCATGGTTCTGGCTTGGAAGCTTGGGATGTCCCTCTGATAAAGGCTGCAGAAGGTCCCTGCTGACCTCCCTTACTCATTCCTGAGGCTGCAGCTCGGTCAATGAGTCTTCTCCCAGTATGACCAGCTTGTCTTGGCCCACAGAGATCTCTTGGCCCCGTAGAAAGCTATGCAGTTCCCCTGCAAGGAAAAACAAAGTTCTTGTCTCTGAAGGGAGAAAGCTTGTGTGGCTTTCAGGTACAACTAACTCCCAGTTAGGTGAATGTTCCAGGTCTCAGAGACTTGTGGGGACTCCCTGGGACCATCCAAATCTCATGTTGGCCCTGCACTTGGTAGTGACAGTGGTTGGTTCCATCAAATGATGGAACGAAGTCCTCTTGCTGGATTCAGGGCCTGGATCTGAAACTCGGGGGGAGGTCAACATTGTTAACACCAGCATGGAAACCAGCTTCAGATCAGTATGGAGACTGGGAGGAGTCGGGAGTCTGGGGCTCCCCCACAATATGCAGGGCTCTGGGCTATTCCCTGTGCTCATGCCTCAGGCAGTCCTGCAAGCAGAAGTTGCTGCTCCATTTTACAGATAAGAAAACTGAGTCTCAGTGCACAAAAGTGACACACCCAAGTTCAAGTTGCTGAGATGGGCTTTGAAATCAGGTGAGGAGAATCTGAAGCCCAGGTGATTTTCCGGCAGTCCTCTGACTCCTGTTACAGAAAAGTGCCCTCCAAGATGACTTCCCTCCTCAGGTTTGGTGATGGGAGGGGGAGGCCCAGGGGAGAGATGGGGAGGTTGTGACCGAAGGCCTGTGGGGTAGGGAAGAGGAGGAAAGTTACTCCTTCATTCATTCAAATAAAGAAACTCCCCCTCCTCTGTGCTAAATGTTGGGGGTCCTGCAGAAAGAAACCCAATCCTTGACTTAACTCAGTAGGTAAGTGAGATATTTTTCAAATATTACACAAATTGCACCTGTGATCAGTGCTCTGAAGAAGTACAAGGTGCAAAGAGATATTCGGAGAGGGCTCTGGTATGGTTAAGGAGGTCAAAGTGGCTTTTCTGAAGAAGGAATATGTCAGCTGAGATCTCAAACATGAGTCTGTGTGGCCTAGATCGCTTCAGTTGTGTCCAACTCTGTGTGACCCTTTGGACTGTAGCCTGCCAGGTTCCTCTGTCCATGGGATTTTTCAGGCAAGAATACTGGAGTGGGTTGTTGTGCCCTCCTCCAGGGGATCTTCCTGATCCAGGGATTGAACCTGTATCTTTTAAGTCTCCTGCATTGATAGGCGGGTTCTTTACCACTAGTGCCACCTGGGAAGCCCCTCAAACAGGAGTATGAGCTAGCAAAGTGATTGTGAAGGTGGAAGGGGAGGAGCAAGAAACATTCCCAAGAGAGTAGAAAGCATATGCAAAGGTCCTGGGGCAAAAGAGATGCTGGTGGTCTCTGGAGAACAGAGAGCAAGGGGCTGGGAGGTGTCTTGTTGGTGGAGCACAGGAAGCCAGTGAGATGGCCTAAGCAAAGGAGAAGACGTGATTGTTTTTGAATTTGGAAAATACTTTCCTGACAATGCTTTCTCTTCACTTCTGGGAGTAACTTGGCAAAAAGAAGCTGGAAGCTCATTGGCAAGTCAATGCCTCTTGCCAGGCTTCAGTTTCCCCCTCTCTAGAGTGAGTCTGAATTAAATGATTGACTATTTCCATTTAGTTTAGATGGTTTGTGGCTCTTCCTGCCTCTCAGTAGGACACTCAGTCCCAAGGCAAAGAAATTCTCTGTCTTTCTCAATCTTGCTCTTGTACCGTCTGACACAAACACTTGGAATTGAGTTCCACTGTGTATTGGGACCCCTATCTGGAAATACCTACAAAGGGGACAGCAGCCGCCAACTTGGGAGAGCCACACAGAGAGATCTATTAATCCTAAGCCTTTGGATGCTGTGATACAGGGAGTCTGCCACTTGGCATCCTCTGCATATGGGCAAAGCAGGAATGCAAGAGGATGTTATTTTAAAATTGTTTACAAATAGTGAAAAAATCAGAGCCGACTGAGAAGTCCACACCTTGGCAACTGTTAAAAATTATGGTACATCCATAGTGAGGAATGTTAGGTAGCCATCAAAAAAAAAGGTGGAACTTCTATATAACAAGATGGAAAACTGCTGAGATATTCTGATGGGTGAAAAAGAAACTGTAGAAAGATACATACAGTCTGAAAATACATATAGGAAGGCCCCTGATATCCAGCTTTTCCTATAAGCTTCAATGTAATATTGGGTAGGTCAAAAAGTTTGTTTGAGCTTTTACATAACATTGTACAGAGAAACCCAAATGAACTTTTTGGCCAACCCAGTACATACACACCATGCAAAACTCAGATCTGAAAGAAATATTTCATGAATAACCCCTGGCAGCTGCTGCTGCTGCTAAGTCGCTTCAGTCGTGTCTGACTCTGTGCAACCCCATAGACGGCAGCCCACCAGGCTCCCCTGTCCCTGGGATTCTCCAGGCAAGAATACTGGAGTGGGTTGCCATTTCCTTCTCCAATTAGAGGTGAACTCTGTCAAGGGGCATTCTTCCTTTCTTTGTAACAATCTAACACTTTAAAAAAGAAGAAAATATTTGTATACTTCTTAGATAACTCAAAATTAATTAAAAAATAAGACCGAGCCCTTGAAGATACTCAGGAAAATAATGACCAGGTTTATTGTTACAAAGGGTGTGGTGAAGTACAGAGTAGTTTCTGATTTCTATTTTTCTATATTTAATCATCTTTACATTTTCATATTGACAATATATTTATATATTCATGGTGCAAGAAAAAAGAAGTGGCTGCTTCAATTTAGTTCTTCTGCAAGTGATCTCAGCAGCTAGGAGCTCTCAGAGGGAACTGAGGCCTGGGGGGCCATGTGACTGCAGGCCAGGGTGCAGTGAGTCAGTGGGCGAGGGAGAAAATGCCACCTCCGGTGCCTGCCCGTGTCACGTGACACCAGAGCACAGCAAACTGGCTTGTTTTGCAACCCAGGCAGGTCCTATAACCACAAGCTTGCTGGCTGGCCCCATGTGGTGGGGGGAGATGATGCCAGCCCTCTTCCCTCGAATGACTCATGCTTCTTCCCGCAATAGCTGGGGGAGGATGTGGAGAAGTTGGGCTCCGGGGCAGAGGCTACAGCCCATAACCCCTGCCAGGCTGGGTGATGGGCCCCAGGAACCTTTGGGGGAAGTCCCCATGGGGCTGCTGCTTACATATGTAGATGAACACAGCCATGGACTTTTGTTTCAGACCACCCCATCAGCGCCTGTGTGGTGATGGTGAGGAGCTGGGGCTTTCGAAGGCTTCCATCAAACACTGAGTGTCTATTATGATCAGGGCAGTGTGGTCTTGCATCATGATAATGTCTAAGGCAGGGTTTGCTGGCCCCATTACACAGATGCAGAAACTGAGCCTCCGTGCAGGTGAGTGACTTGTTCAAGGTCTAGGGTCCAAGTTGGTAAGTGACTGAAATGGAATTGAAAAGCAGGTGTGTCTGGAATCCAAGGCCCGGATGGCTTTCACTGCACTCTGGTGGCTTCCTTTGCTTAGCGAGGTGTGTACTCACAGAAACGTGCCTGTTGGGGCCACTTCTCATAGGTCATGCTCTCAGGTTTACTGGTGGAAGGGGAAGGTTGGGTGAGAGAAGGGGAAGGCCTTCCGAGATGGCAGAGAGGCCAATACACACCATTTCTGTGCGCTTCTCTGCCATGTCTGGACTGAATACTGTGCATTCATATGCATCTCAGTCCCTCAACAACTGGTAAAACCTCTGTCCTAGCTTTGCAGACGGTCACACAGAGGCTGAGGGAGTGAAATGATTATTGAAGGCCACAGCCAGCAGAGGAGGCAGGGTTCAAGCCCAGGGTTTCAATGTCTGATTCCAGAACTTACCCTCTGTAGTCAGTCACCAGCCTTTTTAACCTGCAGGCACCCATTCCCTGTGAGGCGCATCTCTCAGCTCTCCTTTCACTCTTTTGTCTAGCCTGGTCCACGAGGCAAGATCTCATCCATCCTTCAATAGCCCAGGAGCATCACCTCCTCCATGAAGGCTTCCTAGCTCTGCAGAGAGGGATTCCCACTATCCCTCCATGGCTTTCTGCCACAGGTGTCTTTACTGACACACACCAACTGGCTTTGTGACTCTTCCTACTTGTTTATTTAGGGGACTGTGAGCAAAGATAATATGATGTTTAATTTTATGTGCCAACTTGACTGGACTAAAGGATTCCCAGCGGGCTAGTAAAATATTTCTGGGAGTGTCTGTGATGGTGCCTCTAGAGAAGTTAGCATTTGAATCAGTGGACTGAGTAAAGGAGATCAGCCTCATCATTGCAGATGGGCGACACCCAACTCACTGTGGGCCCTGAATGGGGCAGAGAGACAGGGATCTGCTCTCTTGGCTTGAGCTGGGATGTCCATCTTCCCTTGCCTCTGTACATTAGAGCTTCAGGTTCTCGAAACTTCCAACTCAAACTGGAACTGCTCAGGCCTTTGGCCTCAGACTGAATCACACTGCCGGCTTTCCTGGTTCTTCAGCGTGTAGTGGGCATATTGTAGGACTTCTTGACCTCTGTAATTATGTGAGCCAGTTCTTATAATAAGTCCCCTCTAGTCTATATATAGCTCTAAATCTTATTGGTTCTGTTTCTCTGGAGAACTCTTGACTGATGGCATCAGTTCATCAGTTATTTTTAAAATCCTTTGATCATGTTTTACCATCCATAGGATCTAGGTTTGAATCCCAACTAGTCTGGGTGATGTTGGGTCAATTCCCTGACTTCTCTCAGGTGTGTGTGTAAAAAATGGAGATTCTAATGTCTGCTTCTCAGTAATGTTGGATGATTAAGTGAAATATTTACGTAAGGTGCTGAGCGCAGTGCACAAAGTGCATTGAAACCATTAACCCGGCGTCTGGCCCTTGTCAATATGGCTGCCCTGATGCCATTGTGAGGACTGGATTAGAGGCTTTGACTGCTACCCATGATTTATAGCTCCATCTCCTGCATATATCATTCTTCATTCTTCAGAAGGTGGTGATTAACACATCTACAGATGAAGAAAATGGGTGAGCAGATGAGCTGAACAAAAATCTGTAAACAAAAATTTGCATATAAAGGAATGTAGAGAGTAATCAAGCACTTAAAACATGTTAATTTGTAATTCTGACCAAGGAAATGAGCATGAATTATATCTACCACCTAAGAAAAAAAGAATGGTCTTATTAATGCCCAGTGCTGGTGAGATTGGGTTGAAAAATCATACACACAAACACAGCTTGTGGTCATCCAAATTCTTACAAACTTCGGGGATATGATACTGTATTGTCACACTCTGATACTGATCTTGAGAAAATTCTCTTGAATAAGCAATAGCTATAAGCAGAAGATGTTTGTTGCCTGTATGGGTACTCAGTCATGTCCGACTCTTTGCGACCCAACCAACTGTAGTCCACCAGTTTCCTCTGTCTATGGGATTTTCTCCAGAAGAATACTGGAGTGGGTTGCCTTTCCCTTCTCCAGGGGATCTTCCTGACCCAGGGATTGAACCCACATCTCCTGTGTCTCCATGACCGACCCCCTAAGTGTTGGTTAGCAGGGGCTGATTGTGAGAGCACATTCTAACGAGGAAAAAACTCTGCCTGGGAAGGGAGGCTGCATTAGTCCTAACTAAATTAACAGGGTTGGTGAAGCCCCATTAACTTAGGAACTTAACCTGAGAAGCCCACATGGGCATCATGTATTTTTTTCCCACAGGACCACTTCCAACTTCAGACAAAGCAAAGTCATGGATAGAACCATTTCTGTCTGAAAGGAATTCCAGAGGGGCCCTTAAAACAGAGCTGGAAGGCTTCCCCCGATCCTCTCTCAGGCCCTCTTTGGCCTGCTGACCCCTAGGGGGGTCTCAGGAGCAGGGTCTTCCCTCTCCTTCACTGGTGGTCTCCACCTTTGCTCAGCTGCCGAGGAAAAGTTTGTGTTCCAGATCAGCACTCAACCCTGTCACAGGTCATGCTCGTTCAACCTGGGTAACTTAAGTATCCAGAGAGACGTTCTTGGGTATGACTCGCCTTCACTGTCATCCATCCATCCTCCCATCTCTCTTTCCACCCATCCGTCCATCTGTTCCTCAACCGTGAAGTGCCACCTGCTCTACACCAAACACTATTCCAGATCCTGAAGATATGGCAAGACAATGGTGGCCCTAGCAGTGGATAATACACACATGAATAATAAAAAGCCAAGAAGTCCTATAAAGGAAATCAACTGGGTGTTCTCTTCTAATGGAGAATGACAGGCAGGAGTGAGTAGAACGGACCTCCAGTTGCATGGCCACTGGAGACCTGATGAGGACATCTCAGGTCAACAAAGGCCAGGAAGAGGAGAAAAGGCCAGAAATGCAAGAAGCTGGGGGTAGATTCTTCCAGGCAGGGCTCAAAAATCCAAGGCAGGAACTGGGCGCTGGGGCAGGGGGCGGGGTGCAGGGAGCTCTGTACAGCCTGCCTTGCTTCTCTCACCCCTCTGTTTCCTCTGCCTCTGCTTTTTCTCTCTCTCTCCCGTCTCAGGAAACACTTGATCTCCATCCATAATTTGGCTCTTGATTTACTGAGTCTGAGTCTGGCTCGGTTTTCTTCACCTGCTGACTCTATCAGTCTCCCTAACTCTGAATGACCTTTTCTCAGCCTTTGTGATTCCTCCAGCTCGCTCCTCTTTTCTTAGTGCCTTTGCCCCTCTCTCTTTATCATTCTGTCCATCTAACTTTGGCTTCAACTCTTTCCGAGTGCTTTCCGCTCTTCTGCTGATGTCTCTTGTGTTCCTGAGCTGAGGCCACTGGGTGGACCGTCTGACTGATATCGCTGCTGACAGCTAAAGCCTTGAAATCATTCCCACAGTACATCTCTGGGAGGTGTTAAGCCGGTGGTGTTTTGTCTGTACCCGAGAAAGACAGGGGTTTTTAAACAAATGTATACATTCTCAGAAGTCCCAGCAATTGTATTTCTCCATGGATCCATCATGGTGTTGAGTTAGTATAAAAGCTTCCCTGATGCCTGCAGGGGGTTTACAGGCTGAGCGGCTATGCAGGGGAGGGTGAGGAGAGGGAGAAAACAGTTCCAGAGGGCCAAGCGGGAGCCTGTGCTCCAAGGACCTGACGAAACGGTTCATTTCTGGAAGGGAGAGAGATTACTTCTCACTGAGGGAGTTAGAGAAAGCTTCACAGTGCCCCAGTGTCACCTGTTCTGAAAAGCCCTCGTGACCACCTCTGCCACAGAGAAGTGACAGCTGACTTCAGTCTTTACTGTGTTGGGATGCTCTAGTTCACCACCAGAAATCTGGAGGATTTTTATTTGTCCAGAAATTCCTCTTCCCCACTGGACTATGAACTTCACGGAAGCACTATTCACAAGGTGCTTATCTTCACACCCACAGTGGCCATCCCACAGCCTGTGTCCTGCCTGGCTGAGCCAGTTTCCAGTGAAAGGCTCATTAGGGAGGTCTATGCGACTAGCACATGGTAGATGTGACACTTAGTAGGCTTTAGCAAAGTGCCTCACTTTCTTTATCTCTAAAGTAAGGGTATCAGTGACACAGTGCAGTGAAGTGCTTAGAACGCTGTGGTCGACTTTCAGTAACGCGAGCTCTCTACTCCCGTCACCACGGTTTTTGTCATCGTTTGCATCAACTCTTCATGGCTGAGTACCATGCGGTTAACTGGCTATGGAATTCTGGCTCTCTTCATCATGAATGGATAGGAGATGATGACTTGGGGTGCAGAAAATTAGTTTTGACCTGTGTGAGCATTTATATTCTCCCCAGTATGCTCTTTCACACTCTGAGTCTCTACCCAGTGATATTTGAAGAACTCAGGGATGGGCTTGGATGTAAAGGAATGTTCGTTCTTCTCTCTGTTTTTCTGCTTTGTTTGGAAGGACTTCTTTGCTGTGAGGCTCCTCCCTTAGCTCCAGGCAGGCCCAGGGCCAGATTCCCAGCCCTCGGGCAGAGCCAGACACCCCCCTTTCATACTGCCATAGCTGCTCAGTCCTCGCTGCATCTGATCATTTGACACAATGTTTTGGGATAGTTGGTTGACTGATTCTAGAATGTTTTTTTAATCAATTGCCTCTGAGCTTTGCCTATAAAACGATGAAAATTATTACTAAATCAGTTCAGTTCAGTTCAGTTCAGTCGCTCAGTCATGTCCGACTCTTTGCGACCCCGTGAGTCACAGCATGCCAGGCCTCCCTGTCCATCACCAACTCCCGGAGTTCACTCAAACTCATGTCCATCAAGTCAGTGATACCATCCAGCCATCTCATTCTCTGTCGTCCCCTTCTCCTCCTGCCCCCCAATCCCTCCCAGCATCAGAGTCTTTTCCAGTGAGTCAACTCTTCGCATGAGGTGGCCAAAGTATTGGAGTTTCAGCTTTAGCATCAGTCCTTCCAATGAACACCCAGGACTGATCTCCTTTAGAATGGACTGGTTGGATCTCCTTGCAGTCCAAGGGACTCTCAAGAGTCTTAAATAATGATTGCTTACATAGATTTCACTTATTTTTTACTTTTTAAAATGTGGCTATTAGAAAATTTAAAATTGTTTATTTGGCTCACATTATAGTTCTTTTGGGGGCTTCCCCAGTGGCTCAGCAGTAAAGAAACTATCTGTCTGCCATGTAGGAGACACAGGTTTGATCCCTGGGTTAGGAGGATCCCCTGGAGAAGGGCATGGTAACCCACCCCAGTATTCTTGCCGGGAAAAATCCTATGAACAAAGGAGCCTGGTGGGCTACAGTCCATAGTGTTGCAAAGAGTTGGACAGCACTGAAGCAACTGAGCACTCATGCATAGTTCTTTCAGACAGGGCTGCTTTAGAACATGGTGAAGAATCTGCTTAGCTCAAGTGAGCAATACACGTGGAAGGGATAGATAGACGAATAAATGAAGACTAGAAATAAATGAAGGGATATATAAATGAGTTAAAGCATAAATCAATAAATAGCAAATGAACAGATGGGAACAGATGAATGGGTAGATAAATTAATAAATAAATGGATGAATAGGAGGATGGGTGGATGGGGTGGGTGGACAGAAGAACAAGAGAAAGAATACGTGGAATTGGTAATGAAACAAAAGAATGGCTGAAGAGGAAAGATGACCAGTCAGTAGATGAATAAATGACCAAAAAGATGAATTAAGTAAGTACTTATGTACAAATACAAATACATACAGAATGCCTGAGTATAGGATAGATGCCTGAGGATACCAGGATTTGACTTTGACAAAAAGACGTATTCTCTTCCTGGGCTCGTGGAATTTAAGTCTTTGACCAAGAAGAAAGGTTTAGCCTTGCTCTTGGGGAATTTATTATTTTAATTGTTAGCCTTCATCAGAGGTTATTGGAATTTTTTTCCCCTCAGACAGTTTATCACTTGTAAATAATTTGTCACATCGCTATAATTCTATCCAGATCCTTAACTTTCTCATCATGCATCTTTTATGGGGTCTCCGTTAAAGAAGCACTATAATTACGTGCCAAGGGTCCCAGTAAATTTTACCAGGCCATAAAGTACTATACTTTAATTATTTGGAGGGGGAAGAAAGGCAAATGTTCCCTCTGCAAGACTGATGATCGATACTACAGGGCCCTGGGTGACACAGGCAGCTTTAGACATGCTCCTCTTAACTGGTGGCCCTCCCAGAGGGTGTGCCACCTGCCTCAGCAGCATCTGTGCAGAGCAGGGGGCCTCTGCATGCTGATGCCTCTGCTTTGATTCTCTGGCAGATGTTGGGCTATGATAAACTCATACGCATGCATCCTTGAAATGATCTCATTATGCCCAGCAACTCCAACGGGTGGTTGGGAAGTTCAGTTCAGTTTAGTCACTCAGTTGTGTCCGACTCTTTGCGACCCCATACACTGCAGCACGCCAGGCTTCCCTGTCCATCACCAACTCCCAGACTTTACTCAAACTCATGTCCATTGGGTCGGTGATGCCATCCAACCATTTCATCCTCTGTCGTCCCCTTCTCCCCCTGCCCTCAATCTTTCCCAGCATCAGGGTCTTTTCAAATGAGTCAGTTCTTCACATCAGGTGGCCAAAGTATTGGAGCTTTAGCTTCAGCATCAGTCCTTCCAATGAATATTCAGGGTTGATTTCCTTTAGGACTGACTGGTTGGATCTCCTTGCAGTCCAAGGGACTCTCAAGAGTCTTCTCCAACACTACACTTCAAAAGCATCAGTTCTTCGGTGTTCAGCTTTCTTTATGGTCCAACTCACACAGCCATACATGACCACTGGAAAAACTGTAGCTTTGACTAGACTGACCTTTGTTGGCAAAGTAATGTCTCTGTTTTTTAATATGCTGTCTAGGTTGGTCATAACTTTTCTTCCAAGGAGCGTGGTTGGGAAAGATGCTGTCATTTTATAGAAGAGGAAACTTAGATCCAAGCAATTAGAGATGGGGCTGTAACTGGCTTCTCTTAACTCCATGGTAATTTTTTTCCCCCTCATTGTGCCACATCTGGTCTTATGAGTTCAAACCATCACACATACATGTACTCAGTGGGTTAGGGCTGTGATATTCTCAAAGGTTTGAAAATAGAAATGTGGTGGCCCCAGACTTTTGCATCCAACATTTTATTCATCGAAATAAATATTTTAGCTGGGCTCCCACTATGCGCCAAACCCTGGTGCTGGAACGAAGCGGTAAGTGACACATCCAGGCTCCTCTGGGGCTTGCAGTCCCACTGGGGAGAGGGATATTGGTCCAATCCTTCCATAGACCATAGACCATGGAGGTTGACCTGTGGTAAGTGCTAAGAATGAGGGGATTTATGAGACTTCAAAAGCTTAAAGTCAGGATCTTTTAATGAGATGGGAGGTTAGAGAAGGCTTTCCTGAGGGAATAAGTGATCTGAGATCTGAAGGATAAGTAGGAGTTAATTAGGTAAATGGGGAAGATATTCTAGGTGGTTGGTCAGTTGCTAAGTTATGACTGACTCTTCGAGACTTCGAGAACAGCAGCATGCCAGGCTCCTCTGTCCTCCACTATCTCCCAGAGTTTGCTCAAATTCATGTTCATTGAGTCAGTGATGCTAGCTAACCATCTTATCCTCTGCCGCTCCCTTCTCCTTTTGCCTTCAATCTTTCCCAGCATCAGGGTCAGGCAGCTGAAGTTTTAGAGCTTCAGCTTCAACAAGTGTCCTTCCAGTGAATATTCAGGGTTGATTTCCTTTAGGATTGACTAGTTGATTCTAGCTGGAGAAGGAAATGGCAACCCACTCCAGTACTCTTGCCTGGAGAATCCCACGGATGGAGGAGCCTGGTAGGCTACAGTCCATGGGGTTGCAAAGAGTCGGACACGATTCTAGGTATAGGGAAGAGCATATGCAAAAGGACTGTGATAGGAAAGCCTGGAAAGTAATCCAGGGCGGCCAGAGCAGAGTTACTGAAGAGAGATTGTGAGCTGAGGCTGGAGAGATATCAGGAACCCCATCACATGAGGCCTGTTGGCCCATGTCAAGGCTTTTGGTTTTTATCCTAAGAGCACTGATTATTCAGGCAAAGGTTTAAATGAGGAGAAAGAGATGTTTTAAAAGGTTGTACAGACAAGGGAAGACGTTGTCCAGGAGAAGGGAGTGATCATGTGCTTGGACGGATGTCAGGAGATGAGTTTCTCTAAAGGCAGGAGTACGGAGAGGAGGAAGGCAGGGGAGGATGACTAATCTCCACTCATCCCTCTGGTCTTGGCTTCAATGTCATTTCCTCAAGGAGACCTCCCCTGACCCCCTGTTGGGTCAGGTTCCCCGCCCCGATTGGTGGTCCCCACCCTCCACTTCCCCTTTCATAACGCACAGCACTATTGCTGCCGTGTCTTACTTAATGGTCTCTTCCCTTCACTGGATGTGGGGCCCATCCACAAGGGTGGGGGTTGGGAGTGTCCCGATCACTTCGGCTCACCAGACCCTCAGCCCGGGACCTGGCATGTAGCTGGCAGGCAATAGCCAGGGCTGAATGAGCAAAAGAATGAATGGGGCGCCGAGGAGACGCACTTTATCAGCGGCGCGTTTGCTCCAGGCTCTTCCCCACCACTGCCCTTCCCTGGCCCTCTGTCTCATCCTCCCCTGTCTACTTCCTTTTTTGATCCTAAGCTGAACGCCTCTAACATTCCTCCCCAGGGGCTCTCATCTGAAAGAAGCGACGGACACATGGGAAAATTACTTAGCTTTGGATCCGAAATATCGATTTTGCACAGAAAGCGCTGCAGTCGTATGTTCATTGTACAGATGAACTGCTTTGATTCAAGAGAGAAGGTGACTTGGTCAAGATTGATGAGAAGGAAGATGATAGCGCAATTTACAAAACTTCTCCATGTCATTCCTTTAGGTGACTCATCTGTTACTAGGTTTGCTGCTGATTAACTCAGGGTGAACACTTTTTGGTGAACCCTGTGGTTACGAAGCTGGTGAAATCCCTAACCAACTTTTTTTGCCTAAAGAAAGTTGTATTTATATCAATAAGAATAATACTTGTGTTAAGAGCAAGCATCCATGCCAGGAAGTTTCCCTGTCCTTTGCAGCAGGGAGTCTATAGTCCACGGCCACAGACCAAATCTTGTTTCTGTAAAAGAGATTTTATTGGAGAACAGCCATGCCAATTTGTTTATGTATTTGCTTTCTTGCTGCCCTGGCAGAATTGAATAATTGTGACAAAAACCATATGGTCCTCAAAGTCTGAAATGTTCACCACTGGTTCCTCACAAGTGAAGTAGCTAATCCCTGATATGTATTCATTATTGCAGCATAATGACCTAAGTCTCATTTTCTGCATTTTATAGATAATGAAACTGAGGCTCACAGAGGACAAGTAATTTCCTTGAGGCTTTATGGAGACCAGAATCCAGAGATTCTGTCTTCAAAACTGTTTTCCTGGTGTGCTGTCCTGGAAGTCACAATGTCATTCTGACCTTGAAGGAGAAGGCAGGAGACTTATTCTTAATAGAGTCCAGAATTCCAAAAACTGAATGCTCCAGCAGCATTTCTTTTGGGGGCAAATGCTCTGATTTATAACTACATAACGATACCTCCCAACCGGTAACTTGAAAACAGTAACAATTGCTTCCTTCGCTTCCAAGTGAACAACTGGAGCAGGATTTGGAAGGAATGGAAGTTCTTGGCACAGCATCAGCTAGTGGCTTGAGTGGGGCTGAATATTTAATTCAAAGATGACTCACACCCAACTGGCAAGTGGGTTCTGACTCTTGGTTTCTCTCCACAGAAGCCTCTCCACAGTGTGTCCTGGGCTTCCTCACAGCATGGTGGCTGACTTCTGAGAGTGAGCATGCTAAGAGGCAGAAGGGGAGATGTGCCAACTTCTTAAAGCCCAAACCTAGACACTGTACCAGGGAACTGCTGCCATGTGCTATTGATCTGCTTAGAGTCGAGGAAGGGAGCAGAGATCTCATCTCCTAATGGGAGAAGAGTCAAAGAATTTGGGGGGACATATTTAAAAAACCCACAGCTCCTAAATTAGAAGCTTGGGATTAACGTATACACATTACTATATATGAAATAGTCAACAAGGACCTTCTGCATAGCGCAGGGAACTCTACTCAATATTCTGTGACAATCTGTATGGGAAAAGAATCTGAAAAAGAGTGGACATATGCATATGTATAACCAAACCACTTTGCTGTACACTTGTGACTAACACGACATTGCAAATCAATTATATTCTAATAGAAAATAAAAGTTAAATTAAAAAGATTATGGCACAAAGAACTATATTCAATATCCTGTGATAAAGTATAATGGAACAGAATATGAAAAAGAAGGTATATATATATGTGTGTGTGTGTGTGTATGTGTGTATAACTGAGCCACTTTGTTGTACAGCAGTGATTAGTACAATTGTAAACTAGCAATACTTGGGTAAAAATTAAAAAATAGGAAACTTTAAAAAATAATTTTATTTTTTGTTTGGCTGTGCTGGGTCTTCATTGCTGCTCAGCTTTTCTCTAGTTATGGAGAGTAGGGACGGCTTTCTAGTTGCAGAGTATGGGTTTCTCATTGTGGTGGCTTCTCTTATTGCAGAGCACAGGCTCTAGAGTGTGTGGGCTCAGTAACTGAGGCTCCCAGTCTCTGGAGCACAGGTTCAATAGCTGTGGTGCAAGGGCTTAGTTGTTCCATGGTATGTGGGATCTTCCCAGACCAGGGATCGAACCTGTGTCTCCTGCATTGGCAGGCGTTTCTTTCTTTCATTCTTTCTTTTTTTTTTTTTTACCACTGAGCCACCAGGAAAGCCCAAAAATAGGAGATGGCATTTGTGGGTGGAGGGACCAGAGGCTGTAAAGACAGGTTGTGGTATAGAGTTTGAGAAGCCCGGGGTGCAGCCAGCTATTTGGTGTGTCTGGAGCATAGCTG
This sequence comes from Moschus berezovskii, assembly GCF_049115385.1. Taxonomy (NCBI): domain Eukaryota; kingdom Metazoa; phylum Chordata; class Mammalia; order Artiodactyla; family Moschidae; genus Moschus; species Moschus berezovskii. Next base: position 14,360,767 of record NC_142474.1, read on the forward strand.
GGGTGGAGGGGGTCCAGTGGGGTCCTGGCTGGGAAAGGACTTGCATCATAGAGGATTGGGTGTTCCCTCACAGGTACTGGGGCTCCTTCTGAGTACTGAAATGTGCAAGGGGAGGAATGTTAGGTTTGGCCAGCACCAGCCATCTTGAGCTTGGGCCCCTTGGTAGTTTGATGCGATCTGTGGACTGACAGCACCATCCTGGAGTTACGCAGAAGTGCAGCATCTGGGCTTCCGTGGTGGCTGGAGAATGTGGAAATGCCCAGCAGAGGATGCAGCACAGGGCAGGGAGCCACACGCTTCTGCCCCCTAACCTCAGACTCCAAGCTGGGCCAACCATCCTGGCATGGCAGGGGCAATGAACCGAAGGGTCCGGTTTCATTTCACAAACCACACTTGCCCAGAGCGCCTCCCTGTCTTGCAGGGAAGTGACCTTTCTCACGTGCTGAGAAGATGCACATGAAGCTGGCAGCCAGGCAACCAAAGGATCTTGCAAAACTCCTGATTTTCTCATTGCTGCAGAGGAACGGAAGGGAGAGAGGACGCGGGGCATCCCTCTTTCCCGCATGGTCTTCAGGGCTCTGCTTGCTTTGGGACCCTAAGACCGCGTTTAGGAAGACGGACTTGCCCTGAAGGTCTTTCCTCCTCTCCCTTTCCTTCTCCTTCCCTTGTCGCTCTTCCTCTTGTTCTATTGGCCTCCTTGACGCTACTCCCCTGATAGAGAGACAGTGAATGTGTCCAGGCTCTGCCGAACTTGGCAGGAGGGCTACGCAGATGATGGAGGGCAAAAAGGCAGGAGGTTGGTTCGCAGAACTTCCAGAAGCTTCAGAGACCTAGAACTTACTGGATGAAGCACCCACAGTGGGGTTTAGACCCACAGGAACAGGTGAGCAAGTCAGGACCCTGCTTGTCTTGCCATTGGCCAGACTTTTTCCATCCCTGAATGCTCAGCTCAGAGATGTTTGCACCTGGACATCCCCAAGGCCTTCGGTTTCTGCGGCAGGTGATGATTAACCCTTTCCTGAGAGCAGCCAGGACTCTGCTGTCCTTGAAGAGAGCTTAAGTGAGGGGTGCCATTCTGCATTGTGGCTCAACCTCCTGAGTGACCCCCGCCACACACTCTCATGATCCCCACATGTATGCACGCTCCATTGCACACCCACTGCAGGTGTACGTTGCGTTTCACCCATCCACACACACCCGCATACGCTGTAGGTATAGGTACGGACTGCATGGTTCCCTCTTCTCACGGGCACGTCCCACCCACCATCTCCAGCAGGGAACTTTATTGCCCGTGCTCCCAGGTGTCTGTAGACCTGAGATTGGCAGTGACAGAGCGGGCTTTTTGGTGACACTTCCATAAAACCCCATAAATCGCCTCTGTGAGATATCACGTGCAGATTTTTATTTTCCTCAATAAATACACACATTCTTATTTCCTAACAGCTCTAGCCTTGGCTGAGTGCCCAGCCAAGGGGTACACTTTCTGTGTGTCTGGCTGGGGTGGGTTGTGAACAGGAATGGGGGCCACTTTCTTGGTTGTTTGAAGCCTAAGACATCCTCTGGGATCTGAGATAAGAGAGGCCTGATTTAATGGAGATTGGGGGGGGGTCACCTTCTCCAGTGGCAAATCATACCTTTCACCTTGCAAGGCATTCTTCTTCTTACTATTCACTTATTCCACCCAAATTTAGACTTTAGGTGGAATAAGTGAATAGATAAACTCTTTGCCTAAACTCTTTTAGGCATGGACTACTATTAAACCTACAAAAGTGTGAGTGAACTCTGGGAGTTGCTGATGGACAGGGAGACCTGGAGTGCTGTGATTCATGGGGTCGCAAAGAGTTGGACACGACTGAGCAACTGAACTGAACTGAACTATTAAACCTTGGAGGAGGAAATGGCAACCCACTCCAGTATTCTTGCCTGGAGAATCCCATGGACAGAGGAGCCTGGCCGGCCACAGTCCATAGGGTTGCAGAGTTGGACATGACTGACCATCCACACACTGTTCTTCTCAACGTGGAAAAGATAAAAAAAATTATGTGATGCTCAAGGCCAGGTAATTCCTGGGAATCTGCACTTATAAAAGTGCTCTGGCTCCCTCTGATGCAGGTGGTTTTGGTCACACTTAGGGAATAAAGGTCTTTTACGATTTTGACTTGGATCTTGGGGTACAAACCATATTTCACTCTTTCTTAAAATAAGGATATCTTGGAAATAATTACTTTGAAGAAGTAAGGAACCGTTCCCAGGGCAAACACTTTTCATGCAGAAGCTTGATGGAACTAAAAAGCTTTAAGAACTTTGATGTTGACCCTCTGGATAGGCTGGCTGAGGCCGGGCTGTCTGCCACCTTGCATGTCCAGGGCAGCTCATCACCTCTCCTGGCTTTGCTATTAACATGGATACACTGTTGTCTGCCCCTTCTTAAAAAATGATTCCATTACTTATGAGTTGATAAATCTTTACCACTTACAAAGGGCTTCGAGGAGGCAGTTGTTATTTCCATTTTATGAACTGAGAAGCAGAGGTGTCAAAGCAGAGTTTCATTGCCAGTGAGTGGTAGAGCCTAAACTACAAATCCAGCACTCTGACCTCTGGGAAAGCCTGTTTATTGCCCAAATGCTCCTGATTTTGAGGGGTTGGCAGGCGGTGAGGTTCCAGGGGGCCAGTAGGATGTATGCTAAGGGTCCCAAGGCTACGTAGTTCCTACCCACAAGATCTCATGGAATGGAGGGAAGGCAGAGAAAAGGGAAGTGAAGTCTGGGGTTAGGGATGGGAAGGAAGGATAGGAGGGTCTCTCACTCAACACTTCTTCATTTTGGGACATCAAATAATACTAACTTGTTTCCATGTCTGGAGCAGAGGAGTGGAAGGTAAAACAAAAGAGAAACTGAGTCTCTGTGGCTTTTAAAGTTTAAAGTGTGGCCAGAGTGGAAGAGAGGGAGGTATAGAGTTCACACCTTCGCTTTGACTTGATATTCTGGGAAGTCCCTTATGAAGGAGCCACCAGCAGTCTATGAAAGCCACAGAGAAGAGAAGGGTGTAAGTCGTAAGAGGAGCCCCATCAGCTCTGATGCACTCGCTTCTCTCCATGGGTCCCCCAAATCATGCTGCCAGTGATTGGGAAGGGGACAGTTCTTGCCTCTGGGGAGCGCCCACTGAGTGGGGTGTCTGAGCAGATGCAAAAACAAAGAACAACCACTCACAGAAACTGTGCTCATCTGAGAAGCTTCCAGAAAACACTGGGAGAAATATGATGTCATCCTGACTCTTCTGACCCACCCACACAACCGTCATAAGCCGTTTCATTTGCTCACAATGTGGCGGGTTTAACAATCTGGCTGGGCTCAGATGGGTGATTTTTCTGCTGGTCTTACCCAGGGTTGCACCTTCTGCTGTGGTCACTGGTAGGTCTGCTGGGGACCGGTTGTTCTAGAGAACCTCAGATGGCACGACTTTTCTCTATTCCTTTTCATATAGTCCTTCTTGAAGGAAGGGGCTGCAAAGTCACATTAGAAAGCGGGAGGCCTGGGGATTCCCCTGGCATTCTCGTGGCTAAGACTTCACCTTCCAGGGCAGAGGGTGTAGTTTCGACCCCCTGTTGGGGAACTAAGGTCCCACATGCCTTGCTGTAAAAAAACCAAAACATAAGACAGAAGCAATCTTGTAATAAAGTCAAGAAAGACTGTAAAAATGGTCCACATCAAAAAAGTCTTTAAAAAAAAATAGGTTAGATGCACCCAGGAATGGGAGGAGCCATAGCACACAACTTTGTAAACACTATGCTGTAAAATACAGATCATAAAAGGGAAAAAAGAGGACGATACCCAGTGCTGGTAAGGACAGAGTGAGATAAACTGTCTTTCATATATATCTGATGGGCCTATTAAAGGTATAATAAAAAAATAATTTGGCAATATATTTCATGAATGGTAAAATGTGAACGGACTTTGATTCAGCTTGTCTCTACCTTGAAATTTATGCCAAAGAAATAGAGTTCTATGTATGCAATAATTATGTGCCAGACTTTTTATGTATGGCATTATTTGTAAGTGAAAACTGGACACAATCTAAATGTCAAATATTAGAGGAATTAATGACATCATCTCCAAGTGATAGAACATTACATAATCTTTAATGTCATGTTTGAGGATACACAATAATTTTGAAAAGTAGGATTCATGACAAAACAATAATAAGAGTAAATGATATTTTGAGATATACACAACAGTTATAATATGGCATGAAAATAGGGATTGATCCACTGATTAAAAAGCTATAAAAATAACTAATATTGGGACTTCCTTGATAATCCAGTGGTTAAGATTCTGCATTTCCATTGCAAAGGATGATCTCTGGTTGGGGAACTAAGATTCTACATGCCAATCAAAAGATAAAATAAATAAATAAATAAAATACTTGTTACAAAAGCTGCTAATACTATGGTTATAGGTTGTCTAGTCAAGGCTATGGTTTTTCCAGTGGTCATGTATGGATGTGAGAGTTGGACTGTGAAGAAAGCTGATCGCCGAAGAATTGATGCTTTTGAACTGTGGTGCTGGAGAAGACTCTTGAGAGTCCCTTGGACTGCAAGGAGATCCAACCAGTCCGTTCTAAAGGAGATCAATCCTGGGTGTTCATTGGAAGGACTGATGCTAAAGTTGAAACTCCAATACTTTGGTCACCTCGTGCGAAGAGTTGACTCACTGGAAAAGACTCTGATGCTGGGAGGGATTGGGGGCGGGAGGAGAAGGGGACGACAGAGGATGAGATGGCTGGATGGCATCACCGACTCTGTGGACTTGAGTTTGAGTGAACTCCAGGAGTTGGTGATGGACAGGGAGGCCTGGCGTGCTGTGATTCATGGGGTCTCAAAGAGTCGGACACGACTGAGTGACTGAACTGAACTGAACATTCATAATAGACAAAAATGCTAATTTTCAGTTAGAGACTGATGAAAATAAAGATATAATTTTCTCTTCATCTCAATTCAAGGGTTTTCTGAATTCTTCAGTTCAGTTCAGTTCAGTCGCTCAGTCTTGTCCGACTCTCTGCGACCCCATGAATCGCAGCACGCCAGGCCTCCCTGTCCATCACCAACTCCCGGAGTTCACTCAAACTCACGTCCATCAAGTTGGTGATGCCATCCAACCATCTCATCCTCTGTTGTCCCCTTCTCCTCCTGCCCTCAATCTTTCCCAGCATCAGGGTCTTTTCAAATGAGTCAGTGCTTCGCATCAGGTGACCAAAGTATTAGAGTTTCAGCTTCAACATCAGTCCCTCCAATGAACACCCAGGACTGATCTCCTTTAGGATGGACTGGTTGGATCTCCTTGTAGTACAAGGGACTCTCAAGAGGCTTCTCCAACACCATGGTTCAAAAGCATCAATTCTTCTGTGCTCAGCTTTCCTTATAGTCCAACTCTCACATCCATACATGACCACTGGAAAAACCATAGCCTTGACTAGATGGATCTTTGTTGGCAAAGTAATGTCTCTTAGTTTTTAATATGCTATCTAGGTTGGTCATAACTTTCCTTCCAAGGAGTAAGTGTCTTTTAATTTCATGGCTGCAATCAGCATCCGCTGAATTCTTACCATAGACCAATTGGGATCCACAGGCCCTGAGGGGAGAACCCTTCTATTAGGCATTCCTGTTCTTCAACATTGTGCCATGTTAAATCCCATTCTCTTACGATATGGTAGATATGATATTACATTTCTCTTCCTCCCTTTCTCCCCTCACAGTTTGTCTTGGGAAACTTGGAAATCTCACTGTTACTGTGAGTGCTTCTGCAATCTCTGGTTCCTAATTTGGAAATTGGCTCTTGCCTTTTCTTTGATTGTTCACAACCCATCAGGGTGGTTTTAGCCAAAAGAATTGCTCATCTACTCCTTTTGTAATTACAACAGTCAACATCCACAGAGCATTATTCTGAAGAGGACATTCTTTCTTTTTATTTTCACAGATGGGAGTCAGGTAGCTAAACTTGAGTACTGTTCTGCCTTCCTTTAGTGACACCCAGAAGAGAATTAGATCTTAGGATCAGTCATCTTTTGAAGGTAATTGCTATTTCAGAGTACCATTTTGTTTCCTCTGGTACTTTTCTAAGTCTTCCATAAGAGTCTGGTACATAGGAGAAAGCTGGCACATAGGAAGGAAGAAAACTGCAGAAAGCACTCTGAGTAGCAGAGAGGAGCACTGCTTGGTTCCAGTTTGTTCTGAGGCCTGGCTGGAGCCTGTGCCCTGGGTTCTGTGTAACCCACATGGCTTTCTTTCCTTTTTTTTAAGTATTTATTTAGCTACACCAGGTCATAGTTGGAGCACAGGGGCTCTTTGATCTTCACTGTGGCAGGGTCTTTAGTGGTGGCGTGTGAGATTTCAGCTCCCTGACCAGAGGTAGAACCCAGGGCCCTCTTCATTGGGAGCATAGGGTCTTAGCCACTGGACCACCAGGGAAATTCTCCCGCCACCAATATGGCTTTCTATCACAGGCCCCTTTAAGCTTAAGCTTGCTTCAGTTCAGTTCAGTTCAGTCGCTCAGTCGTGTCCAACTCTCTGCGACCCCATGAATTACAGCATGCCAGGCCTCCCTGTCCATCACCAATTCCCGGAGTTCACTCAAACTCATGTCCACAGAGTCGGTGATGCCATCCAGCCATCTCATTCTCTGTCGTCCCCGTCTCCTCCCGCCCCCAACCTTTCCCAGCATCAGAGTCTTTTCCAGTGAGTCAACTCGTCGCATGAGGTGGCCAAAGTATTGGAGTTTCAGCTTCAGCATCAGTCCTTCCAATGAACACCCAGGATTGATCTCCTTTAGAATGAACTGGTTGGATCTCCTTGCAGTCCAAGGGACTCTCAAGAGTCTTCTCCAGCACCACAATTCAAAAGCATCAATTCTTTGGCAATCAGCTTTCTTCACAGTCCAGATGGTTCCTAATACTTGTAGCCAAGAGTGTTTAACAAATGAATAATAGACACACATCACTTTTAGAATCGGGCTTCCCAGGGGGTGCTAGTGGTAAAGAAACTGCTGGCCAATGCAGGAGACATAAGAGACATGAGTTTGATCCTTGGATGAGGAAGTCCCCCTAGAGGAGAGCATGACATCTCACTCCAGTATTCTTGCCTGGAGAATCCCATGAACAGTGAAGTCTGACTGGCTGCAGTCCATAGAGTCACACAGAGTCACACACTCTGTGCAACTTAGCAGGCATGTATGCACGCACTTTCAGAAGAAAGAGAACACATGTTGTTAGCAAGCATTACCAATTGTGGGAAACGAATTATTCTCTGTGTCTTAGACCCTGGGCTGTCTTGTTCTAGGGGTGATGTAAGTGCTAATAGTGATGGTGGAAGTGATTTTGGGGAATGCCTGGGGGTGGCTGATGCAAATGGCACCTCTATGTGTCTCAGATTAAGGAGAACATGCAGGCTTGTCTGTTTCTTCTGTAGCCAGGTTCATGTATTCCTCTTATCTTAGTCACTCTTCTAGGACATGCATGTGTGCCTAAGTGCCTGTGGCTCCATGGACTGTAGCCCACCATGCTCCTCTGTCATTGGGGTTTTCCAGGCAAGATTTCCTCCTCCAGGGGGTCTTCCCAACCCAAGGATCTAAACCCTGTCTCCTGTATTGGCAGGTGGATTCTTGACCACTGAGTTACCTGGGAAGCCCTCTTCCTAGGACAAATAACCTTTTATGCATGTAAATGTTTATTTGTTAAGTTTGGCTTTCTATATTTCCACCTTTTTGGAGTAAGAGAAAAAGTGAAAGTGTTATTTGCCCAGCCATGTCTGACTCTGTGACCCCGTGGACTGGGGCCCACCAGGCTCCTCTGTCCATAGGATTTCCCAGGCAGCAATACATGAGTGGGTTGTAATTTTCTTCTCCAGGGGATCTTCATGACCCAAGGCTTGAATCTGAGTCTCCTGCATTACAGGTGGATTCTTTACAGTCTGAGCCACCAAAGGAGCCCTTTTTGAAGTATATCCTCCTGCAAAAGTATATCCTCCTGCAAAAGTATATCCCCCTGCAAAAGTATATCCTCCTGCAAAACACAGGCCCTTTCTGTATCTCTGGAACCAAAAGTCTCAGGAAAGGGTGAATACTTGATGGCCACCATGACACACTTGATACTTAGTGGATCATGATGTTGGTGAGAGCTGTGCCTCCCATTATGGCTTGTATTTTTAAAGTCAGCCCCCAATCTCTACCACCACAAATGCTGGCCCATAAAGGAAACAGTGCACTCCATTAGAGCTGGAAAAAAGTGGTCTTGGGTCATTTGCCCTTGTTGCAAATTTGGTCTTATCCTAATTCTTCTGGACTTGAAGCTTGCATTTAACCTCTTTGCTATGAAGTGACTGCTTTTCTTTAAGGAATCTGACTTCATCTTATTTCAGTATTTTTGGGCTACCTTGGGTAAAAGACCATAGTCAGCCCTTAGAATCTCAACCCCAGTCTCTGGCTTTCCAGCTGAAACTCAGCTATGGAATGCCAACCTTGAGTGTGCTTTGGATGGGCATGGATAATACAGATCAGGTGACAAGGGTGGCCATTTTGGTCAGAATTCTTTCATTTTCAAGTTGAAAGAAACCAAATTCAAACCAGTCCAGGGATATCAGGCAACATTTTGGCATAAGTAACTGAAAATAGAGGCATGGTTAGATCCAAGGGGTCTGATTTTTATTTAGTAGAGCTTCTTTCCTTCCTTCTGATCTGCTGCTTTCTGGGTGTATTTCATTTTAAGTAAGGTCCCCTTACCTTAATGGTGGTAGTAAGTGCTCTCTAGCCATTTTAGGTTTACTCAGTATATCTTTGTGATCCCAGTGAGAGAGTAAAAACCACAATCATCTTTCCCAGTATCTGCTAAACAAAAAGACTTGAGCCTTGGGTCCAAATTTTGGGCAGGGATGGAACCACATGGGATGCGAGAGGGAGGAAACAGAGGTGTGATGGGAAGATCCAAACAGTAGATGATCCAGTGCAGTGGGGACGGCAGGAAGGATGATGGTGGTGGAGAAGATGAGCAGGGAACTGCTGAGGGTGAGAGTAGCACAGGGCGCCGTGCGTCAGGTCGTGGAAGTGGCGATGCTGGTTATGGTGGTAATGGAGGGTTGGTGATGGTGAAGAGCGAGGGGAATAGATATTCCTTCTTGCTCTGGCCCCCTAATTCCGTGACCACAGTGCAGCAGGATGGTGCCTCCAGTCCCATTAGTGGAGACACATGATTTCCTGTGGTTCTTGCCTTTAAGGGCAGAAAGGGCTGCACATTCGTCCTAGAAGAAATTCAATGGTTCCTGAGTCAGCAACTCCCCAGGCTTGTGGAAGCAGATCACATGGTATCTAAGAAGGATACCTATGTATGTGAGCAGAAAAACAGAGCAAAACAAGATTCCACCACCAGGACGGCAGGAAATGTGGTCAGCTTTCTTTGAGCACCGAGGGAGGTGAGGCCAAGATGAAAGGTCATTGGCTTTTACTAACGAAGAGAAACAAAAACTGCTGATTTAAAGGATAATAATAATAAAAAAAAAACCACCCTGGGGGACATTTTATTGCATTTAGAAAATGTCCAATTTCATCTCTCATATAAAAAAATAAAAAAGGAGCATTTTGATTTCCATAAAAGCCAACAGATTAATATAAAAAGAAAACGTTCCCAGCCAAGAATGGAGCCAGAGTCATGTTCATGTGTAAGCCTGACCTAACTCCTCTAGCCTCATGTGAGCATCTGCATTTGGCACACAGATCCCTTGTTCTGTAAAAACTATTTCAGGAACACTTTGAAAGGGCTGCCCAGTGATGGCTGCCTCATTTGGGATTTATTATAATATCATTAAGAGGGGTTATATCACTTGGTATAATGTCAGACACATTGTAGCCTGTGGTTTTATGATGTGGACAAATATCACACTCAGGAATAAGATGGCTCTGAACAAATCAGTTCCATCTGGGTCCTACTGTAAATAGAGCTTTTCCCTTCTGCTGCTGGAAGACAGATTCTTGTCGGCATCCGGCCCCTTGACCTTCCATCTTGCAGGGTCTGTCTCTTCTAGAACTCCTTCCTCCTCAAGTTCTGCTGCTTAGAAGAGAGATAAAGAGAGACGATCTGTAAGATCCAAAAACCTATTAGAGGGAGGAAGATGCTTGTCGAGGAAGATGCTTGTCTAGGAAGGCAGGGAGAGAGGGGGTTAGCTTTTCTCCAATGCCTGCTCTGTGTCTGAACTTGGGCTGGATAGTTCCACCTGTATCACCTCACCTGTCCTCATAACGAACGTATAGAGTGAGTAGACATCCTGCAACTATGTTACAAAATAATACTGAAACTTGACATGATTAAAAACAATATCCAAGTCAAAGTTTGTAAACTAATAATGAACAGGGCTTTTAAAAATGAATTTTTTTTTGATGTGGACCATTTTTAAAGTCTTTATGGGATTTTTTGTAATATTACTTCTGCTTTATGTTTTGTTTTTTTGGCGAGGAGGCACGTGGGATCTTAACTCCCCAAACAGGGATCGAATACACGCCCCCTGTATTGGAAGGGGAAGTCTTAACCACTGGACCACCAGGGAAGTCCCCATTGAATAGGGTTTTGAGGTTTATCTGATTCCAAAGTCTGCAACCTCTCATGATACTGCTCAAATGTCTGCATGTTCATGAGCAAATTATTCATGGGAGAGGAGGGATCAGAAAATGGGGGTGCACATTGCATTTAGTTAGAGACTCAATCATTTAAAAAGCAAATAGGAGCACGGTGTGACCACTTTGGAACACTATTGGGCGGTTTCTAATGAAGTATCTGCCTTCCTTATGACCCAGCCATATCATTCCCAAGAGAAATGAGTATATATGTACACCAAGAGACTTGTCCAAGAATGTTCCTAGCAGCTGTTTCATAATAGTCAGGAACTGGAAACAACCCAAATGCGCGTAAGTAAGAAACTGGATAAGCAAATGGTGATGTGTTCATATAATAGACTACTACACTGAATTAAAAATAATAAACTCAGGGTAAATGGTGAATCTTAAAAGTGTCCTACTGAGCTAAAGAAGATGGACACAAAAGAGAACGTAAAGCATGATGCCGGTTAGATGAATTTCAAGAATGAAGAAAATTAAACAAAGGTGAAGGAAGTCATATTGTGTTTACTTCTGGGGTAAGGGGTAGACATTGCCTGGGAAGGAGCATCAGAAAACTTTCTGAAGCTGTTGTTTACTCAGTCATGGCTGAGTCTTTGTGACCCCTGGACTGTAGCCTGCCAGGCTCCTCCGTCCTTGGGATTTCCCAGGCAAGAATACTGGAGTGGGTTGCTATTTCCTACTCCAGGGTATCTTCCTGACCCAGGCATTGAACTCTTGTTTCCTGCATTGGCAGGCTGATTCTTTATCGTTGACCCACCAAGGAAGCCCTCTAAAGCTGTAGGAATGTTCTACATCTTGATCTGGGTGGGTGTTACATGGATTTATACATAAAATTCATTGCATTGTTTATTTAACTGTTGAGAGACCAAACCTCAGTCAAGAAGCAGAAAATAATAGCTTAATAGAAAAATTAGGAGAAAGTAGTCCAGCTTGGTACTTCCAACTCTTTTCTTTCTAAACGTCTTTTTAGTTCAACTATAGTCATAAGAAAAGTAGTGTGGAAATATGGAAAGGTTATGTTATGTTATCATACCAGATGCTGGATCTTCGGAGAGAATAACTAAGTGAATGGTTGATTGCTTTATCTCTAGTACTTCTTCATAGGGGTCTTCCCAGGTGGCTCAGTGGTAAAGAATAGACCTACCAATGTAGGCCACAGGAAACCTGGGTTTGGCCCCTGGGTCAGAAAGATCCCCTGGTAAAGGAAATGGCAACCCACTCCAGGATTCTTGCCTGGAGAATCCCATGGACAGAGGAGCCTGGTGGGCTACAGGCCATGGGGTCGCAAAGAGGTGGACAGAATGGAAGCATAATACGCACTTCTTCCATACACTGAGGACACAAACTTCTTAATGTAGAACAGGAGGTGTTATTCTCTCCCCTTGACAAACCGTAACTTGCATCTCCCACATGTCCCCTGCACATCTTCCTTTCCGCTTCTTCTCCTCCAACTGCACTCACCGTGGCGTTACACACACTGCGATAGAACAAGGGATTTTAGATGAAGAGAAAGAAAAGGAAAAAAGAAAAGTGAACCACTTTCATGATGGTGTCAAAATATAATGAAGTACTCACCATAGTTTTTTCTTTTTTTTCAGTTGTAGTTCAACACATAAATTGGCAAGGTAATCAGTTTATTTCTGCCAAAAAAGGGTGGTCAAAAAATGAGAGTGTTAATTTATTTGAACAGACAAGTGTCAAATTCAGCCTGAAAAACAATGCCACGCTGTTAACACTGGTGCCTGCTGTCAAGGAATGCAAACATGAGTTTATTAACATCCTTCTAAGGAAGTCCATTTACAAACTGTAACCGGTGGTTTGTTGTTGTTGTTTTTTTTTAATTTTACTTTTTAAAAGAATAATATGGTACAGTTTAATTTTTTTTTAATTTGTGTCTGTGCTGGGTCTTCACTGCTGCTCCGGCTTTCCTCTAGTCATGGTGAGAGGAGGCCACTCTTTGCTGCAGTGTGCAGGCTTCTCTTTGCTGGGGCTTCTCGAGTTGCAGAGGACGGGCTCTAGAGCATGGGCTCAACAGCTGTGACGCACAGGCTTGGTTGCTCCACAGCAGGTGGGATCTTCCCAGGTCAGGATCGAGCCCGTGTCTCCTGATTGGCAGGAGGATTCTTTGCCACTGAGCCACAAGGGAAGCTTGGAATGGGTGTTTATGATATTTTTTTCCACCGACCCTGTGATCTCCATGTCTCACTGAAGCTTAGGAGAGAATAGTTCTCATGTAAGTTGAGGTTGTGGAGACAGATATTCTGAGTAGTTCAGATCACGTGTCTACACTGTCTTGTTCCATGAAATTGTGTGCAGCTCCTTCCTTCTCTTTATGTGGATCTGGGTTACTTGGACCAGGGACTCTGCTGCCCTGGGTTCTCATTGCTTTGGTTGCCTGAGCGTGGCTCAGGCCATCGCTGGTGTCCAGAGTCTGCCTTTGGCCTCGCTGCCTTTCTGTGTGGGTGGAATCAGTGATCCCTGATACCTGGCTAATGGCATCTTCTTATTTTGTAGACATGGTTGTCCTGAATCCACAGGGGAGGATGGCGAAGAGTCAGGGTGAGGGAAAAAGGAGTAGTTTGATGGTAGAAATGCAGGGGACTCCTGGGTTAAATTTACTGCCCTATCCCTCCCCCCTCCAAACCATGACCTGTTCTATACTTCCCAACTGAAGGGAATGTGAGAGCACAGCTCGTATTATCGCTGGTGGGGTGTAAATTGTCTGGGCTGGCACAGAACAGAAGACCCAAATGCCAGTTCCTGACCTCAGCAGCATCCACTTAACTAGCGCAAAAGCTTGATGGGAGTTGGGTCACAGTTACTCACGGATGCTCGTGGCTATCTGGGCCAGGACTCACACCCTCCCTGTTCATGGCAGGAAGTCATATGAGGCCAAAAGATGTGAAATTAACTGTCCTTCTCTGCACCTCCGTCTGTAATTGTGATTAGTCTGCAAAACATGAGGATAACAGGGCCAGTATTTTTTTCTTAATTGAAACCCTCAGACTTTAATTTCACCCCGTTCTTATAAAATGGATGTTTTCTCAGCTACATGGGGACACTTAAAGTTTTAGTATGCTGAGTTTTTAAACATCATCCAAATGTTTTCGTGTTTTCTTTTCCATGTACTGTGGTCATTCTTTGCTTACACAGTACATTCCACAAATATTTATTGAGTACCTAGTATATGCTAGGCATACTTTTGGCAATGAGAGCAAAGAAACAAAGGAAGTAGACCGAGTTCCTATTATGACCAGGCTTGTGTTCTAGTGAGTAGACAAAGCAGAAAGGAAAAAACAAATGGACGATGTCGGTTAGTGAGATGCAGTATTAATGAGAAACAAAATAAAGTTTGAGGGTGCAGAGGATAGGTCAGGGGCTGTGGTTGTAGTTAGAGAGATAAAGAAAGAACTTGCCAATGAAGACCCAATAATGCATTTGTTCTCCAAGCATCTATAAGTGTGGTAGACTTTAGAAATGGCTTGGTAGCAAGGCTACGAAGAGGGAGCTTATATCAGAGCATCACAAGCCTGCTTAGAGATGACCTGCTTGTTCAAAATATCCTTGGGTCCCTGGACCTCTGGAGAAGGCTCACTGGCCCCTCCCCGAGCTAATACAACCGCAAGCTTTTTGTTAAAATTTATTTATTTTAATTGGAGGGTAATTACCTTACAATATTGTGATGGTTCTTGCCATACATCAATCTGAATTTTCCATCGGTATACATGTGTCCCCTCCAACCTGAACCCGCCTCCCACCTCCCTCCCCACCATGTCACTCCAGTTTGTCACAGAGCACCAGCTTTGGGTGCCCTGAGTCATACATCACACTTGCACTGGTTATCCTGTTTTACACATGGTAATGTATACGTTTCAGTGCTCTTCTCTCAAACCATATACCACCCTCTCCTTCTCCTACTGAGACCAGAAGACTGTTCTTTACGTCTGTGTCGCCTTTGCTGCCCTGCATGTGAGACTGTCAATACCATCTTTCTCGACTCCATATATACTTGTTAGGATACGGTGTTTGTCTTGATGGCTCTTTAACTCCTTCCCTACCGCTTCTCCGTCTCTCCTCCTCATACCCTCTTCCATGTGTTGCTCTCAAAATCTCCAGATTCCTCCGATGTTGTGCAGAAATGTTTGGTTGTCCTTGGCTCCAACTCTATTTTTGGTCAATATTTATACATCCAAATTCATCAACATCCTCAGCAGGACAGGGGCCCTTATTAAACATGACACATTTTCTTTAGAAAGCAGCAGTGACTAGAGAGAGAAAAATGCCAAGAACGAGGCACGTGTGCATAAACCTTGTATGGATGCTGGGGCAGCGTACTCTGCTGTGTCTGTCTAGAATGATGAGGCTGGGACTGCATCCTCATAAAGGAAAAGAAGTGAGTGTTTATAGATCAGAGGCACCCAGAGAGAAAGCAGAGCCTGCAGAAAGATGTGGGAATGTGGGAAGAAGACCTCAGATCAGAGAGATTGCCTCTTTAGGTTTTACTCTCTAGGGATCAATATTCAGGATGGGTTTGATGGCTTCCAAGAGTAGGAGTCTGTGTTTCATCTGGGGGTGCAGCAACACAGCTACATAAACTTGTAACCTGGAGACGCTTCTGCAGAGGGAGTCACGCGCAGTTGGAGAACCACAGCTGGCAGTCCGCTTTCAGTAATATCGTGTGACAGTTCTGCTCTCTGAGAGAGTTCAATAAAGGCGCAACCCCTGAGCAAGGCAATGGATCCATCAGCATTTAGTAGGTACATCCTCTTTGATCTAACGATTCTCCTTCCAGAAATGTGACCCAGAGACCTGCTTTTATACAGCGTATGTACAAGTATTAGTTACTGAATCCAAGTTTGTGATAACAGATCCCTGGAAACAATCTCAATATATTGGGAGCTTTTTAAATTTAAGAAATGATAATTTTTACAACTTTTTGTTTCGTATTGGAGTATAACTGATTAGGGCTTCCCGGGCTAAAGAATCCACCTGCAATGCAGGAGCCACAGGAGACATGGGTTCGATTCCTGGGTTGGGAAGATCCCCTGGAGGAGGGTCCCCTGGAGGAGGGCACTGCAACCCACTCCAGTATTCTTGCCTGGAGAATCCCATGGACAGAGGAGCCTGGCGGGGCTGCGGTCCATAGGGGAGCAAAGAGTCGGCCATGACTGAAGCGACTTAGCATGCATGCGTAGCTGATTAACAACGATGTGATAGTTTCAGCAAAGAGGCTCAGTCATACATATACAGGTATCCATTCTCCCTCAGACTCCTCTCCCATCCAGGCTGCCACATAACATTGAACAGAGTTCCCTGTGCTGTACAGTAGGTCCTTGTTGGTTATCCATTTTAAAAATAACAGTGTGTACGTGCCTACCCCAAACTCCCTAACTATCCCTTGCCCCCATCCTTCCCTGCTGGCAACCATAAATTTATTCTCTAAGTCTGTGAGTCTGTTTCTATTTTGTAAATAAGTTCATGTGTAAGAAACAGTACGTTAAAAGATGCTTGTAATTGTAGCCATTGTAAAGAATGAAGGCACTGCTCATGGACTGACAGGGAAATGATATTCCAGATAGATTGTGGAGTGGAAGACACCGAGGGAAGGATGCTACCCACAGGATTTTCTTCAAAGATTCTCTCATTGGATAAATAACAAAATAAAGAGCCAATACAAATTCTGTGGGGAAGGATCTTTTTAAAAAAGTACTAGAGAATCTTCTTAGGCTTCGTAAAGACAGTCTTGCAAAGATATTTCCTGTAGAAAGCCTTTGGCTGAGGTGGCATTAGACTGAGCCGTGTCTCACCTCCTGGGCCTAGTCCCTCCCGATCTGGATGTCCTGATTCCCCAGGGACTGCTGTGCAAATACCTAGCATGGTTCCTGGCATGTAGTGGGTCTCCATCTTGGCAGGAACTTCTCCAGGGAGGGAACTCACCACTGCCTTTCTCTCTTGCTGCTGCTGCTGCTGCTAAGTCGCTTCAGTCGTGTCCGACTCTGTGCGACCCCATAGATGGCAGCCCACCAGGCTCCCCCATCCCTGGGATTCTCCAGGCAAGAACACTGGAGTGGGTTGCCATTTCCTTCTCCAATGCGTGAAAGCTAGACAGTTCCAATTCTTAGGAGAAACCTTATTTTGAACTCAATTGCTTGCCAGGGGAATCCTGTGGACTGAGGAGTCTGGCCAGCTACAGTCCATGGGGTCGCAAAGAGTTGGGCACGACTGAAGTGCACACCTCTTTTTAAGCCCCAGCAGGAGTTCTGGCTTGGCTCTGAATGGGGGTCACTCATGTAGGGAGTATCATCGCCTTGGATACACTGATTCTCCAGCACTGACTCCGAAACTGAGATGACACTTCCACACTTCTGAGATGGGTTTTTGCACCAAGGGCATGGTGAGCCCGGTGCTGTTGCTAACATTTTCTGAGACCTCTGAACCATGAAGCCTCTATCCCTGTACTAGTGAGCTCTGCATTGCTGCATTCTTGGCCTCTTCCTCTAGTTCGGGAAAGTTCAGAAGCTAGATCTTTAAAAAGGCTTCTCTGACTGTCTTCATGTTCAAGACTGTTGGCCATCTCAGCTGTGCTTTATGTATTTTAATTAATTGTTACTCTCTTGTGCTGGAGGTGATTTTTTTTTTTAATCCAAGAAGAGCAAACTTAAGGAAAGCAAATAAATAAATACTAATGAACAGAGAAGCGAGGCCTGGCAAGGTTAATTGAGTTTCTGGGGCTGCAAACAGCTTGAGAGCAGTGGCTGACTCAGGGAGGGGAGCCAGTCTGTTCACCTCCTCCGTGCTCCGACCACTTTGTCATTCTACTGCTCAAATGAGTGCCTTCTTAGTAGCAGAGATAGAAATGAAAGCTACTTTTTCAGCACCTTATTCGGTCTTTTTTCCACTTAAGAGTATTGCTTTTTCTCTTTTCTTGGTCTGGGATGGAGCCGAATGGAGTCTTTCTGAGTCTGAACATCGAGCCAGTGGGTGTGGTGCCAATGGGCTTGAGTGCCAATGACCACGAATGCTTGTGCCCGTAAGCCCACAGCCTCACTGGGATGGCCCAATTATGTAAAAGCTCTGAAACACCATAAAAACCTGGCTTGGTGTGTACATGGGAGGGGGAAGCTATCCAGGGTTCATTATATTGTTCTAATCACAACATTTACTGTAATGAGACACCAAATTGTGCCAGTTTCACAATTATGATGTTTATCAGGGCTTAATTGTATATATAAGATGGCGTATTTGATTGAGTCATGGACCAGATTGTCCACGGACCAGATTTGATTGTAATGGACCAGAGATTCTCATTTCACACACTTCCCTTTTCTTCCCAACAAAGAAGCATCTAGAACTTATGGTAGACTTATGGGCTGCTGGAGAATCAGCTCACCCCAGCATCTCCTGGCTTTCAAAATAATGAGGGAACACTGGAGCCCCATGACTAGAGAGCAAAGGAGACTGAACAAATAAAAACAGACATGATAGAAATATCACTGCTCTCGCTAGTCCTTGCAGACGCATCTGGCTTCCATTTGGTGGGATTTTCTCATTTGTTAAATGACCAAAAAAAAAAAAAAAGAGAGAGAGCTAATAAAAATTCTGTGGTTAAAGGTCTCTTAAAAAGTACTAGAAAAGCAACTTCACAGTCTTTGCTGCATTTGTTGCTGATTATGGGTAAAAATGGGGAGAGATACTGACTGTTGTGACTTGGATCTGGAACATGTTGATGAACTCAGAGACTCGGGTGTTTGTCACTGTCTGATGCTCGTGGAACTTAGGCAGGGGAGGGATGGAGGAAGAGGTCCTTGCAAGGACCTTGCTTTGCCATATGAATTGCCTTCATGAGCGTCGCTGTTGCACTCTGGGGTCCACTTCTGGAAATGTCTCCAGTAGTCAAAAGCATGTTACCAAAGACGCATCTCACGGGAGGGAGGAGGTGATGAGGAAAAGGTGCAAGTTGAGATTGAAGGATGAATAAGACTCCTCCACTATGTCCCCTGGTACTAGGTGTTGGGCAGCAGGACCAATGGTGACCCCCGCCCCACTGGCAGGCAGAAAGGTAGCTGATTTAGGTAGTCTTTTCTACCCAGAACTACCAAAAGACTCCCATAAAAATCTGGGTAGTTGGCAGCTGCTCTTTGTTTATGCTCTGAGACCCTAACTCTAGGGAGAAAGACTGACCTACCCGTTGAGCAAGCAGTGTCACCTGAAAAATAACCTCCAAGTTATTTTTCCCTTCATTGGTTAGTTCATTCATCCATTCTTTGTATTAGTCTCTATATGTGCCTTGACAAGTGTTAAGGCTCCAGAAACACAAAATGAAGTAGACATAATGCTGTCAGGAACTTTGTAACTCAGTGGGAAAGTATTCATTGTTGTTTAGTTGCTAAGTCACGTCCAACTCTTTCGTGACACCATGAACTGAAGCCTGCTAGGCTCCCTCTGTCCATGGATTTCCCAGGCGAGAATACTGGAGTGGGTTGCCATTTCTTTCTCCAGGGGATCTTTCCAACCCAGGGATCGAATCCAAGTCTCCTGCCTTGGCAGGTGGATTCTTTACCCCTGAACCACCAAGGTGTACAAGAAAATATACAATACTTGGGGGAGGTACTATCTTAGCTGAAGTTTCACAGAGGCAGGTATAATAATTGCTGCCTGGTTGGGAATGAATCTGTACAGGAGGTGATGTTTGAAGGAGCCAGAGAAATTCACCAGGTGGATGAATTGAAGAGAGAATTTTTTTTTTCTGGTTCAGGGATTTGGGTCATTAAAGGCAAAGAAACCTGAAGTAGTCAAGGGGTTTGAGAAGGCCATGGTCTGTGTACATATAAACCAGTTTCCAATGAAGTGTATTGATCAACTAACTCAGTCCAACCAACTCAATGCAGTGAATGCTTTTGGATTCTTATCTAGGGCTCTGTCCAGGGGTCTAGTGTCTGCTGTGGCGATGCAGGTGAATGGAGATGCATATGTAAGACTCAGATTTTGTCCAGGAGGAGTTTCAAGGTTCAGGGAGGCAAAAGTGAGCAGATATCTTGTAGGACAAGGGCCCCCAATACCGGCCATGGACTGGTACAGGCCCGTGGCCTGCTGGGAGACAGGCTGCACTGTAGGAGGTGACCGGCGGGTGAAATTGAAACCACCTCCTGCCCGCATTACCCCTACCCTCGGCCCATGGAAAAACTGTTTTCCACAAAACTGGTACCTGGTGTCAAAAAGGTTGGGGACTGAGGTGTACTGTGGTTAGTGTGTTCAGTTCAGTTCAGTCACTCAGTCGTGTCTGACTCTTTGCGACCCCATGAATCACAGCACACCAGGCCTCCCTGTCCATCACCAATTCCCGGAGTTCACTCAAACTCATGTCCACAGAGTCGGTGATGCCATCCAGCCATCTCATTCTCTGTCGTCCCCTTCTCCTCCCGCCCCCAATCCTGCCCAGCATCAGAGTCTTTTCCAGTGAGTCAACTCTTCGCATGAGGTGGCCAAAGTATTGGAGTTTCAGCTTTAGCATCAGTCCTTCCAATGAACACCCAGGACTGATCTCCTTTAGAATGGACTGGTTGGATCTCCTTGCAGTCCAAGGGACTCTCAAGAGTCTTCTCCAGCACCACAGTTCAAAAGCATCTATTCTTCAGCGCTCAGCTTTCTTCACAGTCCAACTCTCACATCCATACATGACCACGGGAAAAACCATAGTCTTGACTAGACGGACCTTTGTTGGCAAAGTAATGTCTCTGCTTTTTAATATGCTGTCTAGGTTGGTCACAACTTTCCTTCCAAGGAGTAAGCGTCTTTTAATTTCATGGCTGCAATCAGCATCCTCAGTCTGACACTATTTCCACTGCTTTCCCATCTATTTCCCATGAAGTGATGGGACCAGATGCCATGATCTTTGTTTTCTGAATGTTGAGCTTCAAGCCAACCTTTTCACTCTCCTCTTTCACTTTCCTCAAGAGGCTTTTTAGTTCCTCCTCACTTTCTGCCATAAGGGTGGTGTCATCTGCATATCTGAGGTTATTGATATTTCTCCCGGCAATCTTGATTCCAGCTTGTGCTTCTTCCAGCCCAGCGTTCCTCATGATGTACTCTGCATTAGGGAGGCCCAAAGAGATAATTATAGGAAACAGAGAAGAGGATGAGGAGTCCAAGAAGGTTTCCTATGAAAGGATGAATTAGATTTCCACCCTGGAGCATGACAGACAGAAGACATCCCCCTAAGCAGAGGAGAATGCATGAACAAGCTTACGGGAGGTAGGCTATGAGAGTTTATGTTTACTGCATATTTACCTTCCAAAACAATCTCCAAACCAGGTTATGCATCAGAATCTTCAAGAGAATTAAATAGAAATTTCTGGAATTTCCCCCTTCAGAAATTCAGATTTCAGGTGGAGCAAACATTTCAATAAAATCCCCAGGGGGTTCTGACGTGCAGTGCACAGGTGGGATTCCACTGAATGGAGAGCAAGGATAGGGTTTGGCCTTGCAGAGATATGAGCCCGACACAAGGATTTGCTTCCTAATCAGCTGGTCATTTGGGACAATATGCCCAAATGCTCTTAGGCTCACATTTCTTGTCAAAAGTGACAGTGAGAACCGAGGGGGTGGGAGTCAAAATAAATGAGATGATGCTGGTCCCACGGCTAAAGTAATTTCTGGCCCCAAGAAGGGGGTGGATAAATCTGTTTTCTTCCTGTCCTTGGTTTAGGGAAAAGACATTGTCTTCTGGGGAAGTAAAAATGCCCACGAGGCATAATTCTTGGCTTTAAGAAAGGACCAGTCACAGACAGGCAGGGCATTTGTGTTCTGGAATAAATTGTCAGGCACAAGGAAGACTCCTGGACCATTGGCATCTTTTTCTTGCCTTAGGTGATGCCCCAAATTCTCCAGCTATGAACTTTCATCACAGGGGAAAGGAGAGGGTAGAACAAATTGAAATTAGCATTGACATATAAACACTACTATGCATAAAATAGTCAGTGGGTAGGTGCTGTATAGCGCAGGGAACTCAGCTTGGTGCTCTGTGATGACCTAGAGGGGTGGGGTGAGGAGACTTGGGAGGGAGGTACAAGAGGGAGGGGTATACATATGGCTGATTCACTTCGTTGTATAACAGAAACCAATACAACATTGTAAGGCAATTTTGTGTGTGTGTTCAGTTGCTCAGTCATGTCCAGCTCTTTGGAACCCCATAGACTGTAGCTCACCAGACTCCTCTGTCCATGAAATATTCCAGGTAAGAATACTGGATTGGGTTGCCATTTTCTCCACTAGGGATCCTCCAGATTCAGGGATTGAACCCGCATCTCCTGCATTGGCAGGGGATTCTTTACCTCTGTGCCACCTGGGAAGCCCCTGAAGCAATTATACTCCAATCAAAAAGAAAAAAGAAAAAGAAAAAAAAGGGCATTAAAATGGCTTTTTATGAGTTCAATGAGTATACAGACACCACTAAGGAATATTAGTGGGTTTAAGTCCTTATGTACTTACACTTTAGTAAGAGTTAGTGAAGTGCAGTAGTAGTGGATGAATATAACTGTAATAGGGAGTCAGCTTTCCAAGCTTGCCATGTAATGATCTCAGTCCAGTGGTTTGAGCTTCCTTTTTAGTGATACTGTATAGATGGAGCCACCATGTTTCATGGCGCCCTGAACAACCCTGGCAAGAGTCATCCTCATAGTCTGCAGTGTCAACGGCATCTCCTAAGGTTGCGCAGTGTGTGACCTGTGCAACTGTCTATGGCAGCTCTATCTAAGGGATTCCTTAGAGTTGATTTTGGAAGGAGGATAGGGATGCTGGCAAGTAGATGTTGCTGTAATCCTCACTTGCCTTTAGAAAAGTCCCGTGGTAGTAAGTAGGATTTGGTTGAAGGTTTTCTTTGAAGATAAAGACATATATAAGCCAGCGCCCTGGTCAGTCTCTCCATTTTTCAGCTGAGAACGAAAGCTGCATTGTGAGAATGGGCCCAACCAGGATTCTTTGGCCTGGGGAGATGGGGGTAGGGCAGACATGTGGGGTAGGGTTGCAGTATGCCAGGGCAGGAAGGAGGCTCTGGCCAGGGCAACCTCACAGAAAAGACAACCTTGTCACCGGTAGAGACCTGTGCCTGCCTGGGGAGAACTTCAGTGACCCCGGCTACCCAAAGTTGTCTAGCATCAAGGCCTTTCAGGACTGCCTGTCATTCTGCCCAGGGAGCAGATTTACAGAGGTCCATCTAGGTTGTACCCCAGGCCTGGGAGTGTGCCCATGACGGCCGGAGAGGGGTTTTGAAGAATCTACTTCCCCTTTTCCTGCTGAGTTATGAGAAATGAAGAGAGCAGAGGCCTAAGAGCCAGGAAGACAGGCTGAGGCAACTCTTGGAGGAAAAGGAAAGTGAGACCCGGGGCAGGAGTGGGTGGGACGGGGCTGCCCCTCCTCCTCCCGCCTCCTCAGAGCTTCCTGCTGGTCTGACTACCTCTGAAAGTCTCTCTGGGAGCCCGAGTATGACCCCAGGCCCGGGCTTGAGCCTGCCTGTGGTCAGCCTCCCAGACTGGGGCACCTCTGGGCCTGCCTGCGGGTCTGGTTCCCTTGCCCCACGGCTCCTCTGGGAAAGCAGAGGTGAGGCGGGCCGGCCCGGAGCACTTTCGGGCAGCAATGACTTCAGTGTTTGTCCCCAAAATAAATGCGCCACAGACAAGACAGTGTGGTCAGGGGCTGAGGAGTTACTGTAAATACCAGCCCTGGGCTTCCTATTTCTGCCTCTCTGACTCCCTGGGGGGCAGGCACTGGCCAGCTCCTCTCCAGCGCAGCCTCTTCTGTCTGCTGCATCCAGGGAAAAGGCTTGGCCTAGACCTTCCCCAGAGAGCTGGCCCAGGAACACTTGGAGGATTTGGAGCAGGGACCCGGCCCTCCAAGCGGGTTTATGCTCAGGGTCTGACTTTCCCCGGGGCTCTGACTCTGACAGTTGGGCCCAGTGCTGTCTTCCATGAGCCTCACGATAAGCCCCAAACATTGGACAAAAAGAGTTATATCCACGATGTACTTAGTGTATGACAGGTGTTTGCCTCAGTCATAGGATAGAGATCAAGACAAGAGCATAAAGGTCCTTGCCCAAGGGCACCCCATTGGGAAACAGAGTTCATCTCCAGTATCCGGGTTCTAGACCTACATTCTGACCCCTTGCACAGGAAGGATGAGACAGACCTTGTTCTACTGAAGGAGGAAAAACTGGCCAAAGAGAAGTAAAGCCATTTGTGGGAGGACAGGAGCTAATGAGTAGGAAAGGTAGATTTGAATCTAAGTTCAGTGGATTCCAGGGCTTCCCTGATAGCTCAGTTGGTAAAGAATCCACCTGCAATGCAGGAGACCCTGGTTTGATTCCTGGGTTGGGAAGATCCCCTGGAGAAGGGAAAGGCTACTCCCTCCAGTATTCTGGCCTGGAGAATTCCATGGACTCTATAGTCCATGGGGTTGCAAAGAGTCGGACACGACTGAAGGACTTTCACTTCACTTCAGTGGATTCCAAAGGCCCTCCCACTGCACTGGGGCACCTCCTAGAGGCAGTACAGTAGCATGCCATGGAAGCTTCAGGTCTGACCCCTTCCCAGCTTCTAAGCAGCCCACACCCTGGGCTGCAGCTGCCTCCATCTTCTAGGCTGAGCAAAGGATCAATCTGTATTTGCTTCCAGGTGGTGCTAGCGGTAAAGAACCCGCCTGCCAAAGCGAGAGACCTAAGAGATGCGGGTTCCATCCTTGGGCCGAGAAGATTCCTGGAGGAGGGCATGGCAGCTCACTCCAGTACTCTTATCTGGAGAATCCCTGGACAGAGGAGCCTGGTGGGCTACCATCCATAGGGTCGCAAAGAATTGAACGTGACTGAAGTGACTTAGTACACAAACAGCATTCACGTACAGCCTCTTGGAGCCTTCTGTGTTGAGCGAGTTTGCGATTTCCTAGGGGGATGACCCTTGCCTTTGGAAGGTTGCTCCCAGTTGTGGGGTTTCCTTCCTCTAAATTCCCAGGGTCTCCCCAAGGTATATCTCCTTCAGAGTCCTGGTACTTCGGAGGAGGCATGCTACATTTGTAAAGTGATTCCTGACAGGAAATCTCACAGCGGTCTCAGAATGTATCTGGCCCACCCAGGAGATGAGCACTATCTCATCCTATTCTCACCTTGGCTATAGAAAGGAAAACTATAGGGCCCCCAGGTATTCTCCTTCTCAGTTCAGTTTAGTCATTCAGTCTTGTCCAACTCTTTGTGACCCCATGGACTGCAGCGTGCCAGGCTTCCCTGTCCGTCACCAACTCCTGGAGCTTGTTCAAACTCAAGTCCATCTCGTGGGTGATGCCATCCAACCATCTCATCCTCTGTCATCCCTTCTCCTCAAGCCTTCAATCTTTCCCAGCATCAGGGTCTTTTCAAATGTGTCAGTTCTTCACATCAGGTGGCCAAGGTATTGGAGTTTCAGCTTTAGCATCAGTCCTTCCAGTGAATATTCAGCACTGATTTCCTTTAGGATGGACTGGTTGGATCTCCTTGTAGTCCAAGGGACTCTCAAGAGTCTTCTCCAACACCACAGTTCAAAAGCATCAATTCTTCAGTGCTTAGTCTTCTTTTTGGTCCAACTCTCACATCCATACATGACCACTGGAAAAACCATAGCCTTGACTAGACGGACATTTGTCAGCAAAGTAATGTCTCTGTTTTTTAATACGCTATCTAGGTTTGTCATATCTTTTCTTCCAAGGAGCAAGCGTCTTTTAATTTCATGACTGCAGTCACCATCTGCAGTGATATCTTGGAGCTTGAGAAAATAAAGTCTGTCACTGTTTCCATTGTTCCCAATCTATTAGCCATGAAGTGATGGAACCAGATGCTATGATCTTAGCTTTTTGAATGTTGTTTTAAGCCAGCTCTTAATGGGAAGTAATTGATAGGATTGCAGATAGGGGAAGAAGAGACAGGGGTCTGAGTGGACCACATGCAACAAAAGTTGAACGCTGAGTCATTTCTTTCAAGCAGATCTGCTGAGGCCAAGTGGGAGTTGTAATACCTTCCTGTCCACCTGAGGCGCAGGCTGAGACACCAGGCTGCTTTCTGCATCTAACAAACATGTATCGTACCCGAGTTGCCTCTTTGTCTTGGCTGTTATGATGCTCATACTGCAGATTTATACCCAATTGTTAATTTTTGTCAAAAAAGAAATTATTGAATAGTCTCCTTCCGTTATGCCCTACATACTGGTTCTTTTGTTTTGGGAAAATCTTCTAAAAAAAAAAAACTTTTATTTTTTTTCTGATCTCATTATAAATCACCTGGGATTCCGATAAAATAAAATATTACACAGTTCTACTTATATGAGACATCTGAAATAGTCAAAGTCACAGAAGCAAAGAATAGAAGGGTGTTTTCCAGGGGCTAAAATGGAAAGTTGCTAATAAAGGGGTACACAATTTCATTTCTGTATGATGAATACATTTTGGAGATCTGCTCTCCAAAGTAGTGCCTGTAATTAACAATATTGTACACTTCAAAATCTGTTAAGAGGGCAGAGGAAAAACGTTGTGACTAGCATGTGGCAAGTACCCTAGAGTTTATGTCCCTATTCAGTATCCATTCATGATTTGTTTACTGATTTCTCAAAATTTGGTGAGCCCTTCTCACATGCCAAGATACCATTCTCCATGCCGGGGAGACTTTGGTGAACACGGCCAAGGTCCCTGTCTTTCAGGGCTCAATATACAGAGTGGGAGTCAGTTGCTAAACCTATAAATTTCACACACACACACACACACACACACACACACATATGCAGGCATATGCACACACTCTCACTTTGCTTTAACAAGAGAAAAGGCCACAGCTTCCAGGAATCAGGAAGAGACAGCGCAGTGGGCTCAGTGCAATAGTAGGTAGGGCGATGGACTCAGCCTCGTTCCCCCAGGACTTTCCCGGGTTCAGCACTGAGAGTCTCAGGTTGCCCAGGAGGCAGAGCTGATCCTCTCAATGGCCTTGATGTCTTCTGAAAAGCAAAAATGTGCTGATTGGCAGATCTCATCAGAGCTACTGTATCCAAACCCCTGGGGTTGGGATCCAGGAATCTCATAAATTGTCTTGGTGGTTCTGAGGAAGCCAGTCCACTGTCAGGCAAGGTGGCGGGCAAGAGCAGTCCCTGTTTAGAAGCAGTGACAAAGGCATATCTCTAAGATGTGTTTTCTTAGGGGAGGAAAGATGGAGACGGGGTGGGCAGGAATTCTGAACACTTCTGTCCTGAGACCCAAAACTGGTAGAGGGTGGGGGTAAGGGTGGCTTGTCAAGCCCGTGTTGCCAGCTAATATTAAGGGAACGAGAAATAGGATTTTCCTGTGGGAATCTGCACGTTTCTACCGGGGCTTCTTGGATAGAAGCCTCAAGAACTACCAGGGCTGGTTTGGAGTTCACTCATTCATGCGTGCCTTTATACATTCTGTATTCATCAGGCATTTATTGGACTCTTGTTAGGTGCCATGTGCTGGGAACCCACTGTGAGCCAGGCTGATGGAGTCGCAGTTCCCTCCAAAGTGGAGTTTCCATTCTGGTGGGCTCAGTAAAGAACAGAAAGATCAAAACCAGCAGGAGGCACGTGACGTTTGGATGCTTTCCATGTGCCTTTCTCCAGATCCCCTCCCCACACTGCTCTGTGTTTCAGGAGGCTGTCCCATCACCTGGTGGGGCTTCCTCCTCCTCCTCCTCCTCTGTCTTCTGCTTGGATTGGCTGGTGGGAGGCACGGAGACCAGAAGAAATGGGTGTGGCATCAGTATAATTGATGCCCTGGCTTCCTCCTTGCAGAGACCTTGAGGGCTGGCCACCTCCCTCCAGCATGACTTCTCTCGCCCAGTGGTCCTCTCTATCAGCTACAGCTGCTTGCCCCAAGTTCCCGCAACTGCTACTTCCCCTGTAGCTTGGGAAGGTTAAGGCTCCTCAGTGATCCTAGCCCTCCACCCCACCCCCGCCCCCCCAGTGCTGCAGTAGCTCTTCCAGGACTCCTTCGTCTTGCTCTCACTCTTGGGAATTTCCCTTTAATAAACTCTCCTCCATTACCCCCATTGAGTGCACCATCTGTTTCCTCCCAGAGCCCTCACTGCTGCAGCCCTGAAGTGCACCCTCATTTCAGAAGATAACAGCTCACTTCTCCAGACAAGACTGCTGCTGAATTTTAAAGAGGATTCCGCATCTATGCTAAAGGAACATCAAAGGTACTATTGTATCAGTGAGGTCGGTTTTGTAATACAATGTGCTGACCATTAAGAAATGTACATGGCTAACAAACTGGAAAAATTCTCTTCTGTGGAATAAAATAAAGGTAAGTGAACCATGAGATCTGAAAGTTAACTTCTCAAACAAGCCCTGTTCCTTCCTTTCACTTAAGGAAATATTATCAAGAGCCTGAACAGTATTTTATTCTTATGCCTCAAACAATTCTTTGGTTAAGAGTTTCTGCTGATGGAAATATTCAGAAACACAGAGATTTATGGACGAAGAGGTTCATCACAGGGTTATTTAACAGTGAAAATCATGGAACAGTATAAATATTCTACCAAAGAATGTTGGCTAAAGAAGTTGCATTACGTCTAGAAGGAAAGTGGTTATGTATGTAGTCTCAGACAAAACCCCTTCTGGTTACACAGCCCATCACAGTGCTAAATGCATTGTATGTGGACTCATCTAGGCTTCTCAATGGAAGCTGTGGAGCCATGAGCACAGGGGAAAACACTCAACGAATGATCAGCTACGCCTGGTGGATTGTCAGGCAGAGAAAGACAAATATTGCATGACATCACTTATATGTGGAATCCAAAAAATAAAACAAACTAGTGACTATAATCAAAAAGAAGCAAACTCACAGACACAGAGAACAAACTAGTAGTTACCAGTGGGGAGAAAGTAGGGAGGGGAAATACAGGGATGGGGAATTAAGAGGCACAAACTGTTAATGTCGAAAATAAGCTGCAAGGATATAGTTTACAACCCGGGGAATATAGCCAATATTCTATGATAATTACAAATGGAGTGTAATCTTTAAAAATTGTGAATCCATACACAGAACACCTCTAATATATAATATTGTATGTTATCTATACTTCAATAAAATAAAGCAAATTAAAAATTACTTTGGAGAAAGACTCAAAAGACTCATTAAAGACTGTTAAAAGGACACTTTTAAAGAATGTCTAAATATGAAAGAGCACTAATGGTAAAAATTTAAAAAGTAAGAATAAATAAAAAAGAGATTTTAGAATTTGGATATAAAATTATCCTCATTTTTTAAGCATGAAGGATGTATACTACAACGATAAGACTGTACATATCTGAATGGTGTGATCATTGTTGAGTTTATTTTTTTCTTTAGTTTTCAAATTGTTTGATTGATTATTATTAGCATGTTCCTTTATCTCTCTCTCAGTCCAGAGAAGTAGACTGATAACACAAAGACAAAATTTCCTGCAATTACATATCCCATATACCTTCTATGAATGTGTACATGGACACAGACACACACACACACACAGTGACATGTGACCCTAATTTTCAATTTAAAAGAGTACAAAAAGGTACACAAATAAAACCAAGTCTTTCTTCTGATCCATTGGCCTTTGAATGAAAACACTAATGAAAAATATCCTTTTGATTCATTGCAGAATATATATATGTATATGCCAGCAGATCCAAGATTTTTTTTTTTTCAAATAAACCTGTATTGACTTTGTCATTAGAAACTTGTAGCATGCATGCATTTGAAACGTGGGCATTTTTATTGTCCATCCCTCAAGTATCAGACTGGGGTCCTGACCTGATTGGGGGGGATCAGGAGCTTAGGCATCAACCCTTGGAGAGGGAGAGGGATCCAGAATCAGACTTGTGGTCATGGACCTGGGATCTAACCAACTAGGATGGAATCTAGAACCCATGCATCTTGCTTCTCAGTTTCCCCATCAGAGGAATGGGTCAGATCCTGAGCACTGGACACTTAATTTTGGAATCAGAAGCAGCATTAGGACACCAGGATTGACTCTGAGAGTTCAAGTCTTCCTGGTGGCTGTAGAGTTTCCATGAGCATGGGCATCAGTCACTTTTCTACGTTCTTGAAAACTCTGGCTTCAGTTCTTCCCAAGGACACTGACATTCTTGATTTCTTCTATTCCTCAAACCTCCTCCATCTGCTTCCAGGTTCCTCACCTCTCCTTCAAGCCAAACTGAGTGTGTTTCATTTACTCTTTTCCCTATCTCCCCTTTGCCCTAGTCCAACTTCCTTAGAATCTGGGTCATTGATTGCACAAAAAACAGGGAACCATGGGGTTGTACACTCATATTGGGCAATACATATAATGTTCATAAAATTAACTGGAAACTGTTTCTCTTGATGTAGTTCCCTACTCACTGAACTCATGTGACTTTTGGATAAATCCCTCACACGCTTGAAGCTTCCGTTTGTCCTACGTGCAAAAGGAGAATGCTATATGTCTTCTGTACAAAGCGATCAAGAACGTGCCAACACTTGAGAAACTTCCATTTCTAAGTTCAGAGGAGAGACATACAGTGGGGAGTTCACAACAGTGTTCATAACCAGAATCACTGTCCCCAGAGCCCATGAAATCGAGAGCCAGGGCAAGATGTTGACAGGAGTCTGTCCTGAGGTCCCAGGTGGATGCAATGCCCAGCTTAAGTCCACAAACTCCTGAAGTTCATGCTTTTCTTTGGGGGTGTTTGTGGAGCTCAGGATTCAAGGTCAGAAAGACTGAGGTGGAGCCCTTGCTCTTTATTAACCAGCTCAGTGACCGTGGAAGGCCCTCACATTGTCCGTTCTCTGAGGCATCTTCCATAACATGGAGGCTGTCTTCGTTCACCAGACGGCTGTCGTGACAGTAAGAAGTCATGGCAGCGACAGCACTGTGTAGATGCTGTGATATTAGGAAAATGGACGGCCTGATGTGAACTCAGGGATTGGAAAGTGAGGTGTATGGTGGTGAGAATGAGATCCCTTTCTTGATTTTTTTAGTGAACAAGCATGAAGCATGGAAACAGATTTCCTAGGTACCCTGTAGTCTTCTAAGTACTTGATAAATACTGGCACATTTAAATTCCTCTAATCACTCAATGAGAAAGATACTAACTTTTTTATGTTTACCAGTTTATTCTATAATAAGGGATGTCAAAAGGATACAGATGAACAGTCAGATAAGGAGACATGTAGGATGAGTCCCAAGAACAGAAACTTTCATCCCCTTAGAGTTCAGGTGTGCTTCCTAATATAGGGAAGGCCAGAAGTTCTCCAAATCCTACTTTTGAGGCTTTTATGGAGGCTTCATCATGTAGGAATGATTGATCATTAACTCAGCCTGGAGGATGAGAGCAGATTGGGTGCACTCAAAGTTCCAAGTTTCTAATTAAGGAGTGGCCCGAGAAAGATACAGCTTTTGTCCATGTTTTACAGAAGAGAAAACGGGGGCACAGGGAGGTTAAGTAACTTACCCCAGGCTGCCTAGCTCCAGGGTCCACACTCTTCACCATTACTCCTGCTACCTTCTTTTTAAAAAATGCATGTTTTAATTGGAAGACAATTGCTTTACAATGTTGTGTTAGTTTCTGTTGTACAACATTGAATCAGCTATAAGTATATATATATACATATATATATCCCCTCCCTCTTGAGCCCCCCTCCCACTCCCTCTCACATCCCAGCTCTCTAGGTCATTGCAGGGCACTGAGCTGAGTCCTGCTGCTTTCTTTGCGCTTGTGGTGTTTGGCATAGTAAAGATAGCATGAGACCTAGCACAGACAGCTCGTGTATCTCAGCCCAGTCACTTGCCTGTGTGACCCTGGGAAGGTTAATCCACTTCTTTGAGCCTCGACTTTATCATCTATAAAATGGGCACAAAACTGAATGCCCACATCACACAGTTTTTGCAGATGTTAAACTGTGGCACGCTGTTCAGTCCATGCAGGCACCATGAGGGGACACAGGGAATGTGAGTCAGGTTTGTAGGTAGGGCTTCACCAGAACCTAGCCTCGGTCACATACTCGCTTACTGATAGATTTCAGACTTTCCCACGCTTCGCCCTCCTCCCGCCCAGAGTGACCTCTGGTCCATACCACCTCCTTCAGAGTGTGCGGAACTCTGAACACACAGCTCTGATTACTGCAGATCAGGCTAGGGAACCTCTTGTGCCCTTAAACTCCCTCAAGGATGTCTGTTTTCAGGTCCAAGGAGTCAGTTCTCAGAATCCCGTTTCCTTTGGGCTCTGAAGAGCAAACATGGCCCCACGCTTTTGTGTCCACTTCCCTTTTCAAAAAATTACCAGTTAATTTTAGGGTTGGAGAGAGGCTCTGATGAGGGCCTGCCCACGTGGGGTTAAAGTTACCAGTGGCCTCTGCCTCTGGCCAGACTCGCTGGGAAGAGCAGCCGCCACTTCCCGAAGCTCAGTGGGGGAGGAACTGGGCCAGGGCAGTGGCCGGGCACAACATTTCCAAGATGTTGGGAGTCCCGCCTCGGCAGATCATGGTTTTTGCAAAAGAGGCAGTGCTTTTTTTTTTTTTTTTAAATCAAGCATAGCCTGAATCGGTTATACTTTTCACATGATTATAAGTTTAGAAATGGCTTGACATTTGCTATTGCAGAAAATTGACCACGAATCTGCCTTACATGAGGACCCTTTAAAGAATAAATGCTGACAGATTATCACAATAATAAAAATCATAAGCCAGGCGCAGTTCTTTCCTCTCCATAAAAGATAACACAAACCACATATTGATTTTTTTTAAAGAAAAGAAATGAGAAGAAGCATGTACCATTTAAGAATAAAACTAACAACTTATTACCCTTGGCGCATTAAGGCAAAGAGAGGAGAAAAACACTTGCCTTTTTTCCTATATTGAGACATAATAATTAGGCCACTATGTAAATAACCTTATGTTCAAACATGAGACAGGCTGTCATTTGCTCAGCTTTCTGCCCTGAATCATAAAAATCAACCAGAACTCTTGGTTGTCCAAATTTTGCAAACCGTTTCACCCTTTTCAGGCTGTTTGAAAAAAAAAATTATCTTTCTCTCCTTTGCATCGCGCAGACTCATCAATAAGACTCCTTTTCTCACCTGTTTGCAAGTTTTGCTGTTGAATAAACTCCTCATTCGTTTCTTTAATTCCCAAGCCTTGAATGAGCACAGACTGCAGGGATTACATACAGCACATTAGCATATTATATTTAAATTAAATGGTGAGAAGTTTCACAGAAAAACATTAAGTAGATAAGTGACCGGGGGTTCTAGGACTGTAGCATTAAAATGATAACCATTTTTTCCCCCCATTGAGATAGTAATTAAAAACAAGCAAAATATTTGAATGCTGACCTGTCACTCATGGTCAGTTAGGCCACCCTGTTTTTTCTTCTTTGTGGGTGCATGTGTGCCATGATTCTTTGCCCAATACATGTTTGCTGAATACATGAGTAAATGTCTCTATGTGTCTGGAAAGTCAGCTCAATCAAGGCAGGATTTACCTGTTTGTTGATGCATCCAGCTCAGTGAGAACTGTGTCTGACACGTTGTAAGCCCTCAGTTAACATATGCTGAGTGAATAAGCAATTGTTTTCTGCTTGAGCATTTATTTGACATTCGAGAAGCCTTTCTGCAAGTCTGTTTTATTCTTGTGGACTTAGGGTAGGGAAGGAGAAGGGGGGTTGGATTCAAAGAGTAGCATTGACATATGAACACTGCCATGTGTAAAATAGGTAACTAGTGGGAACCTGCTGTACAGGATGGGGAACTCAGCTCTGTGATGACCTAGAGGGGTGAGATGGGGGTGGGGGTGGGAGAGAGCCTTACCAGGGAGGGGATAGAAGCCTACGTATAGCTCATTCATGATGCTGAATAGCAGAAACCAACATGACATTGTAAAGCAATTATATTCCGATAAAAAATAAAAATGATAATTAGAAAAAAGTCTTTCTCAAGGGGCAGAAAGTAAACTAGGTTCTGGAAATTCAGCCACAGACAAGGCTGACCCGAGATCTGTCTTTTCTGAACTTTCAGGCTAGGGGAGGACAGGAAATTGATCAAGTCAATGAAACACTGCATTTTAAGCAACAGGCTAGAGGGTTTTGGGGATACTGTGCTGGACGATAGAGCAGAGTGCCTCAGCCAGACCTGAGGAGTAAAGGACTGGCAGATGGGTAAATGTAGGACCTCCCTGGTGGCTCAGACAGTCAGGAATCTGCCAGCAATGCAGGAGATGCAGGTTCGATTCCTGGGTTGGAAAGAGCCCCTGGAGTAGGAAATGGCAACCCACTCCAGTATTCTTGCCCAGAAAATCCCATGGACAGAAGAGCCTGGTGGGCTACAGGCCATGGAGTCTCAAAGAGTCAGACATGACTGAGTGACTAACACTTTCACTTTCCACTTTCAAAGGTAGGACTGGGGTGGGCGGGCAGCTGAGTTTCTGGGCATGAAAAAGGATGTCCAACACCAGGAAGTGAGAGAGAGCAAGGAGCCAGGAGGAAGTGAGGATGCCATTAAATGGAGGAATTGAAGAACAGGGAGAAGAGAGAGATGGGGCCGGAGGAGAAAGCCGAGGCCAGATTATTCAGAGCCTCATGAAGGATTTAACCTTTAGACCCATTGTAAAGCCACTGATGGGTTTCAGGGGGCCAACACAGGCAAGTTTTTGTTTTGGAAAGATCACTCTGGTTGCTGGGTATTTAAAGGGTGAATTTAAAGAGGAGATCCCAGGTAGAGAGAAAGCTGGGAGAAATATGATTTATCAAGTTGTGTCAACACATGTGCGATTCAGCACCAAATGCCTGCCGATAAAGGATGTGGATTGGTGTCCTGAGCTCTGTAAACTGAGGGTCTACTTTGTTAGGATTTGAAGACTGATCCAAATCTCTATATGACTCTGGAAGAATAACCTAAAATATTCTCTTGGATGGTCTCTGATGCTCTAATTATCAGTCATCTTCTGTTGGCTGAGAATGGGATGGGTGAGAAAGGACTTTTTAGTACACAGCACGTTGAACTTCACCTTGATTTATTCATCTGTAGATCTCATCATGTGGCATTCTCTAAAGGGCTTTATTTCCTTTCATTCTAGTAATTTTGAAAGTGTAGTATTGATATTCAGTTCAGTTCAGTCACTCAGTTGTGTCCGACTCTTTGTGACCCCATAGACGGCAGCACACCAAGCTTCTCTGTCCATCACCAACTCCCAGAGCCTGCTCAAACTCATGTCCATTGAGTCAGTGATGCCATCCAACCATCTCATCCTCTGTTGTCCCCTTCTCCTCCCACCTTCAATCTTTCCCAGAATCATCAGGGTCTTTTCCAGTGAGTCAGTTCTTTGCATCAGGTGGCCAAAGAATTGGAGCTTCTGCTTAAGCATCAGTCCTTCCAATGAATATTCAGGACTGATTTCCTTTAGGATGGACTGGTTTGATCTGCTTGAAGTTCAAGGGACTCTAAAAATTGATACTACGAAGCACTATATTAATATGTCAAGGGCAAGGAAAAACATCACATTTAGAATTCATTCAATCATTCAACATCTATCTATCTACCCATTTACTAATCAAGTGGTTTTCAACTGTAAGTGGAGTTTCTAGTGTAATTTGTCTTGGGCGAGGCCAAGGCATTGATATTTTAAAAAAATGTTTGTTTATTGGTTGTGTCAGGTCTCAGTTGTGGTTTGTGGACGCTCCAGTTGTGGCACACACACCGACTCAGTAATTGTGGTGCTCAGGCTTTAGCACATGCGATCCCCAGCCAGGGATCAAACCCATGTCCCCTGCATTGCAAGGCAGATTCTTAACCACCTGATCACCAAGGAAGTCTCAGCTTTGGCATTCTATTAAAAGTTTCCAAGCAATTCTAATGTGTCCCTAGGAATGAGACTCAAGGTACCAAGGAGATGGGGACCCCGTTTCTTTAACTTCTGCCACATTTCCAGTGCCCTCAGGCAGTGTCTGGCCCAGACATAATGCCCAATAAATATTTGTAAAGTATATTAACTTAATCACGCAGAGATCAAACATTTCTTGAACATTGCCAGATTTTCTCTGATTGATGATGAAGATTACCTTGTGTGATTTTCCACAGGCAACCATCAAGTACCATGGTTTAGGAAATTAATGACCACTGAATCACATACCGGAATGAGGTTAAGATATAACATGTCTTATCCTGTCAAGTGATCTCTTCTCAGGTCCTTTGTCCTATTTATGAACACCGGGCTTCTTTGGACTGCCCATGACTGGGGACTAATTCTTGACCTGGAAGGAAGCAGGCACGATGCTTCTTTGTTGGGAACGATGCCTATCATTGTGTGAAGACTTTTTGCATACCTTTCAGGTACCACATCTAGCTGCTCCATCACTTGAAACAAATTGCTTGGGTCACTAGTCCAGGTTTCTGATTTCCTTGCTTTGTCTTGCCCTTCTGCCTCTGCAAAGTCTTGCCAATATCTTATGTATCCCTTCTTCCACCTCTGCTCCCACATCCTAAGTCCCTGTTGCTACGAACAGTGAATTTTTGGGAGCCCGAATCTCCCAAGTTGTGGAGTTGGCTGCCGCAGCTCTCTTGACCCAGAAGGCTGTCTAGCTGATGCAGCAGGAGTTTATTTCACTTGACTCCAATTTAACTGTCCTGAGCCCCTTCCTTATATTGCCAAGAGATTTCCTAATAGATCTGTAGCCCCGCAATTCAGGCAATTATTCACGTATTCCCCCACATCATTAGTTTTATGGAACACTGCCAGGGGGCATATTTTTCTTTCTTGGGACTCCAGAGAATAAAGGAAATAGAACTCTTACCATGAAGTCATATTAAGGAGTTTATTTCTCAGAAAATACCCTATAGCACTTTTATAAAACCTTACATAGAGGGACTGCATTTAGGAGAATTATTTTTACCTTACCTGCTGCCCTGGGATTCACTGTCCAGGCCTCCAGCCTTTCAGAGGACGGCTTTAAAAATTTACTGTAGTATCTACTGAGCATAAAGGGGCGCCCATGGTTATGGTAGGGAGGCTGTAGTTCATGTTGGGTCTTTTGGGGTTTAAGTAGAGAGGCTATGTAATTTAAACATCCAAATGTATGCACTTTAGGGGAGGAGAGTGTTATTTTTAATTATATTGAGGTGTAAATCAGAATTGTGACCCACTGGGACACATGATTACCGTAGACTTGCTGCTCTAATCCCACAACTTCTGAAATTTCCCTCCCTGGGTCTGACTGATAAAGTAAAAACACAGGAATTTAGCCAAAATATTAGATTGTAACTCAAAATAGTGGTTTTCACTATTTAACCGGAGAACAAAGGATGATGGGATATATCAGTTAGCTCTTGCTGGAAAATGCTGCATAACAAACCACTCCCAAACTCAGTGTCTTAAAGCAACAGTCATTAATTCTCACTTTTCTATCTGCAGGTCTGTTCACCTATGCTGAGCTTGAATCCAAGCTACAGGTTGGGGGCCCAGCTCTGCTTTACAAGTCTCTGCTTATCCATCGACCAGTGGGCCAACTGGGACATGCTCTTCTCACGGCGAGGGCAGAAGTCAGACACAAGCAGTTGAGGGAAAACCTGAGTTTCTCCTAACACCAGGGCTTGTATTGGTACATTGTCACTTCTACCCACATTCTACTGGCCAAAGCAAATCCTATGGACAAGCCCAACCTTAGCAGGGCAGGGAAATACACTCTGTCTTGGGTGAGAAGTACGCCAAAGGCACATCCAAAGAGCAAACATATAGGAAGGGATCAAGAATTGGGAATATAGTGCAATCCATCTCAGGGGATATTAGGCTAAAGGGGGTTTGCTCTTCCAGACCTCTAGTGGCGGGTGGGTTAGCTGAGTTTATTCAACCAGCTGCAGGCTAAGAAGGAAAAAGGAAGCGATTTATAGGTCAGTTTTGTCTACTGGAAGCAGGATGCAGAGAAAGGGGGCTCAGTTGTACTGAAAATATGAATATCTTGAGAGAGTAGAGGAGGAAGAGATGGACAGAGATCCTCATGATTCAGAATATGATCCATGCTGCTCTGGTAAGTATGGCCCATGGATGGAGGGACTCTCTCCATTCACCAGTCAGATGAGTCATTTTTCTTCCCATAGGATGGCGGCAGTGAGAGAATGGGGAGAGGACTGGCAAACGTTCATGATTCTCCTTTCTGAGGAGGGGAGCAGGAATCCTCTGGCTAGGGAGTAAGAGAAGAAGTGCTCCAACTCACAGATGTTTCTGTGGGAGGCATGGACCCACAGGACACCACCAGGTGGATGTATGCAATGTGGCTGGTGAGGGCTGGCATTCCCATTCCTTGGCCCCTTCCATAGTAACCTTTGGACAATCACTGCTGTGGCCCTTGTGATTCTAAGTCACTTCTTGCAGGGACCCCCCCCCCCCAGCCCCCCGCCCTGCTTCATGCCCAGGTGTCTGGCCCTGAGACTTTGCCTACCTGCTGTTAGAGCCTGCATGGTCTCCTTTCAGGTACGTGATAACAGAGAGTTTGTTAATCAGACAAACTAATCATGCTGATTAGGCCTGGTTCGAGCATAGATCATCCCTTCCAGGGAATCTCATGTTTAATATTTACACCAATTAAAAAGATCTGGGGGAATGACTTACATGTGTTGCAGGGGAGGGATTCAGAATCAGAGGAGGGCAGGTTAAAGGGAGGCATTTGGGGAAGGGGATTTTGGGGCCAAGCTGGTCCAAGTTCAAGGCTGCTTCCACAGTTAAGTTTAGTCTCTCAGTTGTGTCCGACTCTTTGCGACCCATGGACTGCAGGATGCCAGGCCTCTCTGTCTATCACCAACTTCTGGAGTTTACTCAAACTCATGTCCATTGAGTAGGTGATGCTATCCAAACATCTCATCCTCTTTCACCCACTTCTCCTCCCACCTTCAATCTTTCCCAGCATCAGGACCTTTTCAAATAAGTCAGTTCTTCACATCAGGTGGCCAAAGTTTTGGAGTTTCATCTTCAGCATCAGTGCTTCCAATGAACACCCAGGACTGATCTCCTTTAGGATGGACTAGTTGGATCTCTTTGCAGTCCAAGGGACTCTCAAGAGTCTTCTCCCAACACCATAGTTCGAAAGCATCAATTCTTCGGCACTCAGCTTCCTTTATAGTCCAACTCTCACATCCATACATGACCACTGGAAAAACCAAAGCTTTGACTAGACAGACCTTTGCTGGCAAAGTGATGTCTCTGCTTTTTAATATGCTCTCTAGGTAGACGTTAGGGGTGTTGATTATGCAGATGGAGAGTTCAAAGTCGCAGAGGAACCAGGAGGGATGATCCTGGTCACCAGGTCCTGTAGGTTCTTCACTCTCCCTTTCTCTCTATCCCTGTGTCATTCTCCGGCTTCAGGTATCATCTTCTGTAACTTGGCCTCTTGCAATGATCTCCTAGTTAATCAGTCAGACTCAGTCTCTACCTACTATGTATGACAGCTAGAGTGGCCTCTTCTGTTTTTCATTATTTGCATCATTACAATATTAAAAAATACAGAAAGCTATATTATATAGCTAGATAGATATTATGGCTAAAACCCCTATATTTGCCATGCCAAATCAGCAGATGCTCACTTTCTGCCCTGTTCCATCTATCTATCCATTCAATCTATGTATCTATCCTCTAGCAAGCATCTGCCTATCTATCTATCTCATCTATCAATTATCTATCTAAATTTCATCTATCAATTATCTATCTCTCTAATCTCTCTCTCTCCCAATCATTTTTTATTAAAACACAGCATACAGGAGGAAAGCCACTTTTCCTGCAATTGTACACCTGTTGAATTTTCACAGAAATAACTTAGTCATGTAACCAGCACCACACGTAAACAGAGCATTCCCAGCCTCCCCTTATGCCTCCTTCTGGTTATCCGTCCTCCTCACCCCCACTAAAAGGGAATCACTATCCTGAATCTAACAGCATAGCCTGGTTTGTGAACTTTCATTCATTATGTAAATGCAGCCTCACAATACATGCTTTGTGTGTTGTATTTATTTTGTATCTTCTTTTTTAGAAAGACATTTTTAGAGATAAGTGAGACATCACCTATGTTTCAGTTCTTCTAATTCTCTTTTCTTCCCCAAAGACAATCACACATCATAGGTATGATGTCAGTTCATGCCTTTGTATGTTTACATATGTGCATAACATTCACTTCAGATGTGTTTTGTTTTTATTAAAATAAATGACTTCACAATGTAAAAAAGTCCTGCCACTTGCTTAGTGCATAGAATGAGCTTCCTAAACCACACAACAGTCCCTTTTATTTTGCTCCCCTGTTCCCAGACTGTTGGGTCTTGGAAGTGGGGACAGGGTTTGATTCTTCCTTGCATCCTGTGAGTCTGACACTATGTCTGATGCTCCTTTATAAAAATTGGGTGAATAAATGACTGATGGAATGAATGAACAGATGAACAAAATTTCCCCACATCGTGGAGAACTTGAAAGCCCAGAACACACAGCCCCTCCTCCACTGGTCCCCTTTTGGGGGGAAGGTGTTCTTATTACTCTTTTTCCCTTCTTGGCTGCTTTTTTCAACATCTGTCTATAAAAGTCCCCAAAGCCTTAAGTCTCTCAGAAAGCCCAGGAGAAACATTTGACTTTATAAAATGTTCCTTCAGAAGAGGTCAACATTTCAGAGCTGGGTAAGATCTCTGTAGCTGGATTCCTGATCTGTTTTCCTGACACAGGGGACAGTTGCCTTCTTCCTGGTGTTTTCTTTAAACAAAGTTATCCTTGCGGTCTAAGGAAGTTACATCATTAAATTCACGTCTCAGCACATTGATGAAACATCAGTCATCATCTGAGTTGACCAGCTCTGGGGTTTCTGTTAAATTCTGTTGGCTCCTCCAGCCTCTCCAGGGGTGAGCTCAGTATCCAAGGAAGATGAGTCGTTGTTGATGTTCTGAGGGGGATATCTTAGGACAACATGGGTAAAGAAAAACTGGTCCCATCTGACGAGCTTTACCACTGCTGACAGCACTTGGGACCCCAGGGGTGTAGCCAGAGGACTTAGGTTCCTGTTGTCTCTCCTTTGTGGGCGGGTATATGTGGTCGCTTCAGTCGTGTCTGACTCTGTGACCCTATGGACTGTAGCCCGCCATGTTCCTCTGTCCATGGAATTCTCCAGGCAAAGATACTGGAATGGGTTGCCATTTTCTCCTCCAGGGGAAATTCCTGACCCAGGGATTGAACCCATGTCTCTTATGCCTCCCACATTGACAGGAGGGTTCTTTATCACTAGTGCCACCCGGGCTTTCCAGGGGGCTCAGTGGATAAAGAAATCACCTTCAATGCAGGAGACACAAAAGATTCCAGTTGGATACTTGGGTGAGGAAGATCCCCTGGAGGAGGGCATGGCAACCCACTCCAGCATTCTTGCCTGGAGAATTCCATGGACAGAGGAGCCTGGCGGGCTGCAGTTCATGGGGTCACAGAGAGTCAGACACGACTGAAGTGACTGAGCGGCAGGCACTCCCTCCTATCTCCTCCCTTCCCCAGGGTTCAGCCTCTGTCCTCATTGAATAAGATTTTGGTTGTGCCACTTTCTGGATGATTTGGATAAGCCCATGACCTCTTTGGGCTTCCCTGTGGCTCAGCTGATAAAGAATCTGCCTGCAATGTGGGAGAACTGGGTCCAATCCCTGGGCTGGGAAGAGCCCCTGGAGAAGGGAAAGGCTACCCACTCCAGTATTCTGGCCTGGAGAATTCCATGGACTGTATAGTCCATGGGGTTGCAAAGAGTCAGACATGACTGAGCGATTTTCACCATCACCCATGATGTCTCTGATTCCTTAACTGGGCTGTAATATTACTTACTTCACACATTTGTTGGGAGAATTAAACTGTGAGCGGGAAAGGAGATGAAAATGTCTTGCTCCCAGATGGCACTCATGGTGTTTTTCTACTTGTGTGTACAGGTGGCGAAACAATAGAAGTGCATACAATAGATGTGGTAATGTGCCTGCTTGCCTGTTATGCAGTTTTTAACGTCTGACTTGCTTTCTAAACATTTTTATAAGCATTTTCCAATCTCATTAAAAACACCTGCTCCACATTGCTTTTGATAGTTGCATAATATTCTAACATCTGGTTGCACTGTTAGTACACATAAGCGTTTCCACATTGTGGACCATGTTGTTTATTTTTAATTTTTTTATCAAGGAGAGTTTTGAGGTCAGCCCAGCCTGATTTTGCCTTAAATTTTTTTTTTTAAAACTCATTTGCAAGGAACATGGTTTTTATTATTTTTGCTTTGCTTTGTTTTGTTTTCTGCTTGGGATACTTATAATTTATTTTTTCGTTTCTGTCAAGCTGTGCATTTCTTTTTATTATTACTAATTGTGCTTGGTACAGCATATGCCATTTTGTTTTGCAATCTTAGATTATTATTATTTTTTTTCCAGTTCAGGAATGTTCTACTATAGATTCGATTGGCGTTTCAGTGTCACTACTTTTTAAAAGACTTTTAAGGGTCACATCTCTTTGCTTTTTGTGAATTGGATCACTTTTCTTCATACATGCCATCTGCAGTCTCATTATTTTCAACTTCGGATTCTGAAAGATACATCTCAAATTTACCATTTCTCCAAAAATCCAGTTTTCTGTGGTGTAAATTCTGCTCTTTATTGCTTCTGATGCAAACTGTGATTCTAAGAGTGCATTTACAGTTTCTTGGCCTGCTTGGATATCTCAACCAGACGTCCCTTCATCTTAGCTTGCATTTTGCTTTATTTTCCATCTCCTTTCCTCCTCTAGAAGCCATGTTATCTTATAATTTATCGAAAACAAAATATACAGATTTTCTGAGAATTTCTTCAATTTTTTTGTGTGTGTTTTTAAAAAATTTTTAAGTTTTATTTTAATTGGAGGCTAATTAATTTACAATATTGTATTGGTTTTGCCATACATTGACATGAATCCGTCCTGGGTGTACATGTGTTCCCCATCTTGAACCCCCTCCCACCTCAGTAAACAAATTTAAAGACATGCCTTTTCTCCATATCTTTGGGACACACTTCTACTATCATCCATGGGCCAAATCTGGTGCATTCCTTATTTTGGTAAATAAAGTTTTATTGAAACTCAGCCATATTGACTCACTTATGTGTTGCCTATGGCTCCTTACTTAAACCCTACGGTGTAATTACAGTAGAGACTGGATGGCCCCCTAAATCTAAAGTATTGCTCTCTGGCTTTTTTATGGAAAAAGTCTGCCAACCCCTGTGATCGTCTCCACTGTTAAATCACTGTTAAAGGAAGAAGTTATTGCTAACTTTATCGTTTGACTCTGGAGGGCTATCTATCACACTCTGTCTGGAGATGCTGATAAAGTTTGTCCTCTCAGATTTAAATTAGAGCAAGGAGCATACCATCAGGATACTTGTGGGAAACAGCACAGTCATACTGGGTCATTGATAAAAGATTCATTAAGGGACTATTTCCAAAGAGTGGGAAGAGTTCAGGGATGCCATAAAGGGGTGATGAAGGACCCCAAGTCTAGTAGCTTACTACCCTCGTCTGAAGGATTAAGGGGAGGAAGGGAGGGATACCCCTACCCAGAGAGGATACCTGAGGGGAGAGTTGCCTGCTCAGAGTTGTGTCTTTGAACTTCCCCAGCGGTCTAGCCATTAAGACTCCATTGTGATGATCATGGCTTTTTTTTTTTTTTTTTACTTATTTATTTTTATTTTTGGCTGTGCTGGGCCTTCATGGCTGCTTACAGGCTTTTCTCTAGTTGCATCGAGCAGGGACTACTCTCTAGTTGCAGTGCGTAGGCTCCTCACTGCCGCGGCTTCTGCTGTTGTGGAGCACGAGCTCTAGGGCAGGTGGGTTCAGTGGTTGCAGCTCCCAGGCCCTAGAGCACAGGCTCAGTAGTTGTGGTGCATGGGCTTCGTTGCTCCATGGCACGTGGGATCTTCTTGGACCAGGGATCGAACTCATGTCTCCTGCACTGGCAGGCAGATTTCTTTACTACTGAGCCACCAGGGAAGCCCTGAAATGGGCATAGGTTTGATCCCTGCTCAGGGAACTAAGATCCCACATGCCCTGCTGGCATGGCCAACACCAACAAAGAAAAGAGTTGGAGCTTTTAATGGAGAGATGCCTTTAAATCACGATGACCAGAAGGTAGGAAGCCAGAGTAACAAATGCTCTTATCTCACTCTCTGTCCTAGAGTGTCATGATTCAGTTCAGTTCAGTTTAGCCACACAGCCATGCTGGTGCCTCCCAAAGGCTGAAGTCAACCAGAAACCAGGGGACAGAGGATTCATTTATTGCATCTCACACAAGTCTGTCTTCTGGGGGCGCAGCTCATAGCAAGTGAGTGAAAGACATCAGCTCTTGGAGTTTATGTGTGTAGGCGCTCAATCAGAGCTATCTAATAGAACTTTCTACGATGATGGAAATATTCTGTACCTCTATTGACTAATATGCTAGCCACTAGTCCTAAGTGACTGTTGAATCCTGGAAAGGTGGCTACGAGCTTAGAAACGGGATCTTTAATTTTAACTAATTTTAATTTAAAAGCTACCTAGAGCTAGTGCCTGTCCTATTGGACAGCACAGCTCTAGGTGGATGTCTGCTTTCCAGTATGCACTGATGACTGTGTATTTTGCTGGACTGTCCCAGGATATTTTATTCCCCAGTTCTATAATTATGAAATAGATGCTTCATTTATGAATATTCTCAGATAGTCTCTCTCTCATTTTCCAGAAATAATATCTGAAAACTCACAGCCCCTAAGGAGCATAACTTCTGGGCTTCCTTTTATGACCTTGTCTGCCTAACATCCTACCTTGGACTTCTTCCCTTTCTCGCCTCTGTGTGGTCCTATAACAATCTCCCAGTTGAAATGGAGACACATTCCTGATGGTCTCAGGGAGAATGATTTTTAGAAAACTCTTTGAACACAGTATAGGGTGTCTGTTTTTTAAACCAGCAAAGTTCTGGAGTCTCTGCCTATGAACTAGAATTTGACAGGACCTAGTTGGACTGTGAAGAAAGCTGATCGCCAAAGAATTGATGCTTTTGAACTGTGGTGCTGGAGAAGACTCT
Organism: Moschus berezovskii; assembly: GCF_049115385.1. NCBI lineage: Eukaryota > Metazoa > Chordata > Mammalia > Artiodactyla > Moschidae > Moschus > Moschus berezovskii. Next base: position 14,405,500 of record NC_142474.1, read on the forward strand.
TGAGCGTCCCTTGGACTGCAAGGAGATCCAACCAGTCCATTCTAAAGGAGATCAATCCTGGGTGTTCATTGGAAGGACTGATGTTAAAGCTGAAACTCCAATACTTTGGCCACCTCATGTGACGAGTTGACTCACTGGAAACGTCTCTGATGCTGGGAAGGATTGGGGACGGGAGGAGAAGGGGATGACAGAGAATGAGATGGCTGGATGGCGTCACCGACTCTATGGACATGAGTTTGAGTGAACTCTGGGAGTTGGTGATGGACAGGGAGGCCTGGTGTGCTGTGATTCATGGGGTCGCAAAGAGTCGGACACGACTAAGCACCTGAACTGAACTGAACTGAACCAACCTTAAGATTCTTCTTCAGAAATTAAGATGTACCATCAAGAATGACTTAATTTTATCAGTTCCCTTCCACCAATAGAGTTAGTAAAATTTTGCTCAGAATTAAAGACTTGGCAGAAATTAAAACAACATTGTAAATCCACTATGAAAAAGTGTTAGTCTTTTAGTCATGTCTGACTCTTTGCAACCTCATGGACTGTAGCCTATCCATGGAATTCTCCCGGCAAGAATACTGGAGAGGGTTGCCATTCCCTTCTCCAGGGGTTCTTCCCACTGCAGGCAGATTCTTTACTGTCTGAGCCATCAGGGAAGCCCGAGTCAACAATACTTCAATTAAAAAAAAGAATTGGAGACTTGGTTGATAATTCTTCTTATTCAGAGTGTTCATGTGTATTTTAGTGTAAAGCTGGAAGAGGTCGTATCAGGGACTGGCTGTGTGGCTTCTATTAACCCCAGAGTCTCCCCTCCCAACTTTTTATGATTGTCACAGTTGCTGCTGAAAACAGAGTGTGATTTTGAATATGCATAATCTCAGATCTGATGCAAAATTAATATCAATTGCTTGATTTTCACACTGAGACGTTAATTACTATTTGTTTTGCATTTGCATTCACAGGTATCTGTGGAAGGAAATTAGCATACTCTGTTGTTAGACCATTATTAAAATGACAGTTGGGAAAATATTTGAAAAATATTGTCTTTCTTTGTGTTTTCGTTTTCAGCATTGCTGTTGTTTTTTATCTTTCTGGTGACTTCTGTTGGTTGCACGATTTTGAAATTTCAGATCATTAATGGAAACCATACTGGGACATTTGTACTTAAACAAAATCCACATTGTTGGAACTGTGGCTTTCTAGTGGATTTTGCATTTGTGTGCAAACAAGCCAAACTGGTCCCACCTTCCAAAGCCGGTGAATCAGAGGCAACTAGGTAATAATCTTTTGTTGCTTAAATCTTAGGAGAGGCACATTGAACACTTGTAGCTGGGTATTTATGTGCTTCTGTAGTTGGGTCTGTCTGTGCTTGGGCTGAGAAGAGCACGCAAAGAAAACAACGGTCTTTTCGTCATCATCTTTAAAAGGATCCTGAAAAGGATCCAGTGAGACCACTGGACTCACATGACCTGGTGATGCCACTGAGTAGCTGAAGAAACGTGGACAAGTCATTTTATTTTCTTACCTGTGAAAATGGTACTCACCCCAGGGTGTCATGGCCAAGTTCAAGTGAGATGAAGCCGATTGTCAGCTCTGGAGAGCCACATAGACTTGACAGGTGACAGCAACTTCAGTTGCCAGTTCTGTTGTCTTATTTGGCCTTTTCCTCTGGGGATGGGGCTTCCCTGATAGCTCAGTGGGTAAAGAATCCTCCTGCAATGCAGGAGACCCTGGTTCGATTCCTGGGTTGGGAAGATCTCCTGGAGCAGGGATAGGCTACCCACTCCAGTATTCTTGGGCTTCCCTTGTGGCTCAGCTGGTAAAGAATGTCTGTAATGCGGGAGACCTGGGTTTAATCCCTGGGCTGGGAAGATCCCCTGGAGAAGGAAAAGGCTACCCACTGCAGTATTCTGGCCTGGAGAATTCCATGGACTAGAGGAGTCCATCGGGTGGCAAAGAGTCAGACACGACTGAGCGACTCTCACTCTCACTCCGGGGATGAGATGTGGATGCTCGTCTTTCCACTGTCAGGCCATTCGTGGTCACAATCCTCAAGTCCTCACTGGCATGAGAGGGCTCTGCTGACAGCGCTTTCCTACTCCTAGGTGGGTCCCCTGTGACCACAAACTGCTCAGTTGAGGACAATCTTTCCAGGAAAAAAGAATTTTCACATTCTTTTTCATTGTACTGGTAAAAATTAATTCCTTAATTCTATACATTTATGGGACATCTACTCTGCCATGTAGAGAGTGATACTTTTTCTTCCTTCAAGAATTATAGTCCAAGGCAACTCAGGATGTGCGTTTTTCCTCCACACCTGGAAAAACATGTGCGTTTTTCCTCTACACCTGACTGATTGATCCAGTGATTAACTGACCATTTGTTGAGACTTTAATGACTTAAGTGATGTGTTGGACACCAGGGATGTGAAAGTGAACAGGATAGGATCTCTACCCTCAGAGTCACCCAACTCTTTGGATGCTTTGTGGGGTTAGTCACACACTCAGAGTTTGGGGTGCCCTCTCTCCTCCCAAGAGATTCTGGTCAGGCATCTGGATTTTGAACATGTATTTTGAATAAGCCCCTTGATGAAGGCAAATAGATGGGGAAACAGTGGAAACAGTGGCTGACTTTATTTTTCCGGGCTCCAAAATCACTGCGGATGGTAATTACAGCCATGAAATTAAAAGACACTTGTTCCTTGGAAGAAAAGTTACGACCAACCTAGACAGCATATTAAAAAGCAGAGACATTTCTTTGCCAGTAAAGGTCCGTCTAGTCAAGGCTATGGTTTTTCCAGTGGTCACGTATGGATGTGAGAGTTGGACTATAAAGAAAGCTGAGTGCAGAAGAATTGATGGTTCTGAACTGTGGTGTTGGAGAAGACTCTTGAGAGTCCCTTGTACTACAAGGAGATCCAACCAGTCCATCCTAAAGGAGATCTGTCCTGGGTGTTCATTGGAGGGACTGATGTTGAAGCTGAAACTCCAGTACTTTGGCCACCTCATTCGACGAGTTGACTCACTGGAAAAGACTCTGATGCTGGGAGGGATTGGGGGCGGGAGGAGAAGGGGACAACAGAGAATGAGATGGCTGGATGGCATCACTGACTCGATGGACATGAGTTTGAGTGGACTCTGGGAGTTGGTGATGGACAGGGAGGTCTGGCGTGCTGCGGTTCATGGAGTTGCAAAGAGTCGGACATGACTGTGTGTTTGAACTGAACTGAACTTGATGAAGGAGAGAAATCTGGAAACACTGCTCTGGAGAATTCATTCATTCTTTCTGTGTCTCTCTCATACACACATGCATCCCAAAATCAGTGTGAGAGAACCAGAAAATGTTTCTCAGAGTTGAAGTTTATCTGCTTAGCAGAAACATGCTCCCTGGCTCCACCTGGCTTCCTGGACTGCTCCCCCCCACACCCCGGTCAATATTCTGTCAAATTGCTCCTGTCCCCAGCAGTGACTTTAGACATAGATTAGCTCCTCACAATTCTGAAGTTCCAATAGAAAACTAAAGTCCACGTCTCCTTCATAAATATGCACATCTTTATGAAAAAATTCTGATAAATATTATTATGCGTTATACCATAGCTTTGGCCCCCTTATCAGTAAATCTTTCAGAAAGGAAACTCGCTTCGAATTGCTGTATGATTTCAGGCTCTTTTGGCACACCACCAGTTGTGTAACTGATATATTATTTTTGGATATAATTTTAGCAATGGCTATTTAGCAACCCTCATTCCGTGACAAGTACCCTACAAAGCACATTCCGTGTGTTATCTCGTTTAATCTTTGCAGCCAACTCATAGAGCTAGTATTATTATTTTTCCCATTTATAGCTGATGTGACTGAGGCTTGGAGAGATGGCCGTCTTGCCCTAAGTAACACTGTCAATGTTGGCATTACTAATTTTCCCCTCTTACAAATGGCACTGAGAAGCCCATCTTTGGACATAAACCTTTGACCATGTGCTTTATCAGTGCCTTATAATTGATACCTAAAAGGGGGATACTTCTGTGACTCTGGGCCTCGTCTGGACAGGCCCTGTTCCCCTTTCCTCCTCTCTTGTTGGTCCTTGTGGTCCAGGAGCCCAGGGTTTTCAATGCTCCACAAGTGCTGTGCTCTGGCTTTTTTGTCATACTCTTCCTGCCACAAAGAGAGGGACAAGAGCTGGGGCTCCCGAGATTCACCTTCTCAGCCCCTGACGTCCCCTGATGCCTTTTTGGGCAGTGACATGTAAAGGCCAATAAGATCAGGTCAGGGTGATGCTGTGACAAGGTGTCAACACCGATGGCTGTACCCGGATTGTGACAGGCACCTGGTCAAGCTTTCTCCATGACCCCTGGGTGGTGATTGACAAAGAGCATCAGTCATCAGAACAGCCAGTCTGAAAGCAGAAGGAAATGTTAAAGGCAGCTGTGAGAAGCCCCCCAGGCCTCCTGCCACTGTGAGCCCGGGGGACATTGTCAGTGGGGAGACATCCCCAGGTTGGAGCAGCCGAAGAGGGTTGCCTTTCAGAGTAAGACCAGAGTTAAGGCCAGGACAGGCTGTGGATATTTTCAGGTGTGAGGGTCTCCAGTTCTCGGAGGTTCCCTCCTACCATTATCAAAATCATTTGAAAGGCATTCGCAACTCAAATTAAGGATGCAAGTTGAGATGCATTCAGTAGTTGCTACCTATGTTATTTTCCAGGCATCTGATGAAAAATTATGATTATTATTTTTTGTTTCACATTTTCTTCCAATGACCTACTGGAGCTGAATTTTTTAAGGCTGTAATATTTTTGGAGGCTGTTGAATAAAACTATAAGCCTGTAATACCTCCTTACTCCACCCCTGCTGCCCCTTCCCTCTCATGAACTTTCAAGAAAGGGATCTACTGGCTTCTTTGTGACCCAAGTTCAAACCCTTCCTGTGGGGTCTTCTCTGCTCAGCCCCCACACTCACCTGGAATCTCCTTCTTCAGTACTCTGATAGCACCCAGCTTTCATCGGCACTTGGAGGAGGTTTCAGTTCAGTTGTTATCATATCTGCCTCTTCTACTGGAACCTGAGCTGGGACCCTCTGATGTCTGCATCCCAAAGGCTTAGTGATGGTGCCAAGTGGTGCCTAGCAGGATCTCAACAAATACCCACTAAATGCACAGAAGAAAAGTTGAATGGCTGGAACTCTTAAAGATGTCTCTAGCTCCAAAGTTCTCAAAATGTGCTCCCTGAACCAGCGAGCAGCATTTGCTAGCAACTTAAGAGAAGAGTAATTCTCCGGTTCCTACTCTAGACCTACTGAGTCAGAAGCTTTGGACTGGCATTAGCTCCAGGTGAAATCCATGCACAGAAAATGGAGAACCGTATAGACTCGGGCTTCTCAAACTGCAGTGTGCGTACTAATCACCTAGAGATCTTTTAAAATACCAACTCTGATTCACTGGTTTGGAGTAGGACCAGAGGTTCTGCATTTCTAACAAGTTCTATGATAATACTGATGCTGGTCCATGGACCACACTTTGAGGAGCAAGGCTTTTGTCTACCCCAGTCCAAGGTCTAGACAGAGAAACCTGTACTTGGACAGTGATGTCAGTTCTCTGAGCTTCACTTTCCACAGGTACCATATGGAGATAATGATGTTTATACTTATTGAGCTAATTATCATGGATAAAGGAAATAATATATGCAAAGCACAATGCTGGGGGCATAATAAATGCTCGGTGAGTATTTTTCCCTTCCTTCTCCCCTCTCTACATGACTCCTTTCCATTTTTTCTTTCTCATCGAGATGTTAAACTTCTTAAACACAAAGACTGCTGTTTTAGCTTTCTGAAGCTAACAAATAAGGGTAGTTATTTGAACGATATTAAGTAAAGAGAAAAACCTTTAAAATTTCCTCCAATTTTTCTTACAGTCCTTTAGGGTTTGACAGACAGTTTAAAAAAAATAAAAAGGGTGAATTCACAAGAGGTCAGAATGAGGGCTAGAAAGAAAGAGGTTTTCTTCTAGCAAGCTGAAGCTCAGGGAAGCAGAGCTAAGAGGACACCCATGTGGTTCAGAGCCAACAGCTGTCTCCCAGGCACCCGCCGCATGCCACACTGCCCAGTATTTGGGCACATGGCCTCACTGGGATGCTGGGGATGAACGGATGGAGGAATGGAATGTGGGGGCCTCGGAAACACCTTCCTAATTGTGATCATTTGTCTTCCTGCAAGACACAGACCCTCATTTGGACTTGGCTGGGGATTGCGTAGGCAGGGGAGGTATGGGACCTGTGGGGAGGAAGTCGGCATGAAATTAATTCCCTGCCTTTCCCTTCTGGAATGCCAATAATGTGCTGAGGACAGTGGGCAGTGCAGTTGGCTGCCAGTCCCCCTCCCCATACTGGGCTCAGATCCTCTGAGTCTTCTTGTTTGGGGCACGTGGATTCCCAAGCCTGTAGCATCCTGCCCCTTGTATATCACAACCATCCCGGGGAACTTGGCTATCTTCCATGTGATCCACTCCCTGCTAGGGTTTCTTTCATAACGACACTCACAAGATCATTAGATGGGGCAGCAAACATCGGTGACAAAACCCAGTGGAACCTGCTGCAGATGGCAACATTTTGACCAGTCAGAGGGTCTGGGCGCCCATCTGCACTGCCCAAAGCTCACCAGAGCCTCACACTGTTGTACCATTCTGCTCCCCCAACTCCCTTCAACGTCTCTGGAGCCAGACTCTAACCTGGTCAAGGCATCTGGGGCTCTGTATTATCATGTACTCGATGGCTCTGAATCGGCATTAAAATGTTTCTCACTTGATTTGTTTCACATTCACATGAGCTTATGTTTATACCATGTAATGGTAGGAAATGGGCCTTGGTAGGTTCCAGGCAAAGGCTCTCATCTGACGGGTGGGGTCATGCAGTGCATGGAGTCCAGGTGACACACCTGAGATCCCATGGCCAGGTGGCCCATGTAGGACCAGCACTGCCTCTTAGACCAGTGCCCTTTCAGTGGCACCACAAGGCGGGCACACTCAGCTTCAGCTTCCGGGAAAACCTGATCACATTATTTGCCCAGGAGTAAGTTTGGGATTGTGAAGTTCAAGCTCTGAAGACAAATGATTGCAGGTATTTCCCCACTGTGGGTGCTTCTGGAAACCAGATAGAAAAGTCTATGGCCCACAGGGCACTGCTCACCTGTTTTGTGAAAAGGAGTGTCTAGTCCCTGGTCCGGGAAGCTCTGTGCTGAATGGCCAGTGAGAAAGACGAACAGAGAGGAAGAGAAGCCCCCAGGAGAGTGGGAACCGAGCTCCCAAGAGGACTCAGTGGGACAGGAAAGGCTGGGGAGGGACCCAGAGGGGTGCTCTCATGCTGTTTGGTGTTTCCAGCGAAGATGGTGAGGGCTCCTTCACATTTGCATCTACTAAGTAGTATAAGACCTTTGTGTGAACAAAATATATATGCACACACACATACCTATCCATAGAATTCTTCTGTTTTAGAAGTAGTGCATGCTTGCTCTTGATAACTTGGAAAATACAGAAAGGAGATGGGACTTCCCTGGTGGTTCAGTGACTAGGACTCCATACTTCCAATGCAGGGGGACCCCCAGGTTCAATCCTTGGTCAGGGAACTAGATCCTGCATGCTGCCCCTAAGAGTTCACTTGCAGTACTAAAGATCCCACAGGCCTCAACGGAGACTTAAGGAGCCTGTGTGCCACAACTAAGATTTGGTGCAGTCAAGCAAACAAGCACGTAAATAAATATTTTAAAAACGTGAAAAAATAAAATAAAAGGAGATCATTCGTACTTTCAACAGAGATGAACATTCTTAACCTTGTAGGTACATTTTTCTATATTTTTCTCAGTATCATTTTACCCAGTGGAGTCCATACTGAGTCTGTCCTTTTACATCTCACTTGTTTCACTTAACAAGTGCATTTTCCTTATGATTATGCATTGTTTATCCACAGTCTCCTTCTGAATGCAGAGCAGTTCACCACTGTTTGCTTATCCTTTTGAGGACGATTGGACCTTTGGATTGTTTTTGAGTTTTTCACATGATAATGTGAAAATAAAAACCAACTTCATACCCAGAATTTTCATATATAAAGAGTTAATCACAATAAGGACCTATTGGATAGCACAGGGAGCTCTACTCAATACTCTGTAATGGCCTATTTGGGAAAAGAAGCTAAAAAAGAGTGGGTATATGTGTGTGTAACTGAGTCACTTTGCTGTGCACCTGCAGTGAACACAACATTGTAAATCAGCTAAACTCCAACAGCAACAACAAAAAATTACTGTCCTCAATGGCTAACGGAGATCATAATGGTATTGAGTTGTTTCCAGAAGAGATTTTTAAAAATGGAAGACAACTCGATCAAAGTTTGATCAACTTCCCAATGTGCTGGCAAAGTATTTATTAAAAGGGTAGTTCCAGTTTTCCATCCCATCAGCTCTGGTAGAGAGGGATGTGAAGGGATCTGAGTTGCTACCTCAAGGTATCAGAGCATGTAGGGGCAGTTCAGAGGAGAGAAGTTCTGGGTTTGTGCTTCAACAAGTGCAGCTTCACCGAATGCAAGCCTGACACGAGTCATTTAGTCTTTACGGGCTTCAGTGTTCCCATTGGTGAAATGGAGATGTTAGGAAATTCCCCAGTGGTCCAGTGGCTAAGACCCCATGCTCCCAGTTGTAAGGGGCCTGGGTTCAATCTTTGGTCCGGGAGCTATGTCTTGCATGCCACAACTGAGAGATATAGAGTGTCACAACTAAGATTGGTGCAGTTAAATAAATACATAAACATTAAACAAATATCCCCCCCAGCCCCACAATGAAGATGTTACACGGCTCCCTCATAGGGTCATGTCCAGAATTGAATGAGTTACTGCATGTGACATGCTTACAGTGGTGTGGGTAGTAAGCACTCAACAACAGCAACTAATAAAGATAATAATGGCCAGGGTCTCAAAGGCCCAGACCCCTGGTCCATGCTTTTGGCAGCTGCAGGGAGCCAGAGCTGACCCCCAGGCTCAGGGAGTCTGGACACACGCCCTCTGCTAGTATGTTCCGCTGAACAAATTCTTATAATTTAATCATGACTTTTAAGGTTTGGAATGGTGGCTTTTACATTTTCCTGAAGCACCATTGCCGGCTGCTCTGTGTTATACTCCCTGTTTATATTGCAATGCAAATTATTCCTGGTGGAGAGTTTACAAACTGCACTTCCATTATTAATAGGGTTATGATTTTCCCCATTCCACTCTTATCTCTATTGCTTGTGTCATACATAATTCATGCTCACTACCCTTCGCTGGTCTCAGTGCCAGGGCACAGCGATCTCTCTCTCTCCCTTCTACTGCGGACAGTAATTGGTATTCAGTGAGAGTACAATGGCCGTAGCCCCCGCCTCAGGCTTTCTCGGAAGGCGTTCCCTGGAAGGGCTCACATGCAGGGGAAGTAGAAGTCCTGGACATCTGTGGTCTAGGCTTGAGGTCCAGTGCCAGCTGAGCTCTGAATCTTTAGGCAGACGCACGTGGGGCTTCTGGGGTTCCTAGCACAGAAATGGTCGGTCAGAAGGAAACCTTGGTTGAGGATGGGTTGCAGGATGACTGGGAGCACTGAGCTGGGTTCTCACTAGTGGGGTCTCAGTGTATTTGTGGAAAAGGCAGATTCTCCATCCTCACCACATAATCCCCATCGTTGCTGTTTAGTTGCTAAGTTGTGTCCAACTATTTGTGACCCCATGGACATGGCTCTGCTGTCCATGGGATTTACCAGGCAAGAATACTGGAGTGGATTGCCATTTCCTCCTCCTTCTGGCCCAGGGTTCGAACTTGTGTCAGTGGCACCAGGGAAGCCCATCACTTATATTTGGAAGCTAGCAAAATGATACAAATGAACTTACTTACAAAACAGAACTACTTATAGACATAGGAAACAAACTTATGGTTATCAAAGGGTGGAGAGGATAAATTAGTGTATCTGATTAACAGATACATACTACTATATATAAAATAGACAAACAATAAGGATTTACCGTATAGCACAGGGAGCTATACTCTTTAATTTGTGATGTTGTTGTTGCTGTTCGTTTGCTAAGTCGTGTCCAACTCTTTGCGACTGCGTGGACTGCAGCACACCAGGCTTCCCTGTCCTTCACTATTTCCTGGAGTTTTCTCAGATGATAACCTCTAATGGAAAAGAATCTGAAAAAGGATATATGTGTATATATATATATGTATATACATACATATATAAAACTAAATTGCTCTGCTATGCACCTGAGATTAACACAACATTGTAAATCAACTATATACTTCAATTAAAAATATTTACAGAGATTCTCAGAAATCAAAGCAAAACATACAGAAAGGTATATATACTCAGAAACCCATATGGGAGCACACACACAAACACACAGACACACGCACACAGGGACTCATCCACACACCCATGGACAGACACACAGAGGCACATATAAACAAACACATATATAACTAGACATGGGTGTAAACACACACAAACGCAGGCGGTGTTCACTTCCAGGAAACTTTGCTTCCTCTCCGACTTGCTGGGTGCATGGAAAGCCACAACTGACAGAGTCAGACCCACTCACTCCTCAAGGGCCCTGGGCTACCCACTGAACCATGAAGCGCTTTCCTGTTTATTTTCTTCTGGCAAAAGGGAGCAACTTATTTCCAAGAAGTGGAGCCAGGGGAGCTTTCTGAACCCGCGCTGCGGCTGTGGCACATTTTGGTGTCCTGTCCTCCCACGATGCTCTGTTTACACAGCTCCTGTTTCCCCGGGGCCCTAAGAGACACCACCTCCGGGTGCCATGCAGAAGACAGTTGCAGTCTTTACAGCTTCTGTTTGTTGGCTGTTTGCGATACCCCTCTGGTCATTGCCAAGGATAAGGGGATGACTTTTGCTACCTTCTTTTTTGAGGTCTTAATTCTAAGCTCTGGGAACTGATAGCTGGCTTCAAGTCTCCTCTTTATGCCAAGTCTCCATGAAAAGTGTCCTCCTTGGCCACCTGGAGCAGTCACTTTGTGCTAGAGAAGCTCCTTTCCATGAATTAACCCTCTTGAAGTCAGGATGGTTTGCTGGTTTGTTTTCCGTCGTCTTCTTATCAGGAGCAGTGCCAGGCACACAGGAGGAACTTAACGAATATTTGGAGGTGCTATTGTTTTTTTAAAAGTCTTTACTGAATTTGCTACATTATCGTTTCTGTTTTGGTTTTTTGGCAGTGGGGCATGTTGGACCTTAGTTCCCCAACCAGGGATTGTACCAGCATCCCCTGCATTGAAAGGCAAAGTCTTAATAACCACTGGACCACCAGGCAAGTCCCAAAAGTGCTATTGTGTTTTCTCATTTTACAGATGGAGGAACTGAGGCTTACAGTGGTGCCAACCTCAAACCTATATTTATGAGGTGAACATGAAATTGAACCCAGGTAGCTGGCCCCACAGTGCAAGCTCACAACCACTGTTCTGTGATGTCAGGAGAGTTTGGACTTGCTGATCTGAGGGGCCCTTAATCTTGGGAACCGTGTAGCTTCTGATTTATGCCATAGTCCCTTTAAGGTTAATGGAGAGCCTGACTTATGGAAGCTGAACCCCATAATCAGGGTTATTGGGTCACTCCTCTGACTAGTTCCACCGGCTTTTGGGGTTTTCCTATTCCTTGTCTGTCCAAGTCTGGCTTAGTCTCCACCCAGAGCTTCCTGGGATCACAGGTTCCAGTTTCTCAGAGATGAAAACATACTCAAACCAAGCCCAGTTGAGGGTCTACTCTGGGCCCATTAGGAAGGTCTCATCCTTGGGAACTCAATGGCTGTGTGATGGTGCAGATTGATTCACTGACTGACTGATTCATTCATTCAATGCATATTTCCCATGTCATGGGTCTCAAGTGAGATCCCTAGGAGACAGAGTTGAAGTAGATGCAGCCATTTTTCTCTAGAAGTGCAGTCTACTGGATGGAACGTGCACAGGACTGAATAAATCCTGGGGCATGAGATGAATG